>NC_142959.1:13750000-15000000 GCF_039701765.1 Tetranychus urticae | reverse complement strand
CTTTCCTTTTATACAATTGTTAAAGTCGTTTATCGCTCATAAAATTAGCATTTTACGAGTTAATTTTACAGCGTTTCGCCAATGATTATCATTGCTAGTCTTTTTGGAGCAGAAGAAAGCACCAAAAGCTAGAGGACACAAGTTGACAAAGGGTTGCATGCTTAGAAAAGTTTGTACATTAGCAATTTTCAATTGATAATTTCTTGACTAGATTTAATTGTCAAATTGAATCAACTTTGATTGTTCCCTTACAGCAGCTATACATGTGCAATCTGAAATTAGATTTTACTGGTACACTAAAATTGTTTCGTTTGTTCCTTGGTGCAAACAAAATGAACTTCGAAACTTATAAACTCCGATGGAGGCAAAAATTGACGTTGAAATGTATTAATATCAATTTGGTTTAATGATAAAGATGGATTGAAGGAGACCTTGACAACGAGCATAAAGATGAGTTGATATTGTTTACATGGTAATATCGAGGTATTACATCATTGTAACGTTTACAATCACATCATCTAGATAAATTTTTGATCATTAATTGATTTTTGATTGCACATCATCTAGCAAGATAAACTGTTCGACATCTCAGACTCCTTTAGCATTTGGACTAAGAATAGGAAAAATGCCAATAGAATTTTTCAAACCAAGGAGTATGTGTAAAAAATCTGACTCTCGAGTTAAGAGTTGGGACTTTGTGGGTTTGTAGAGACATAAAAAATGAGTCCATTAGTGCCATTAAAAATTCTCTCGACAGTATCCGAGAGCAACTAGGCCAAAGTCGAAACTTCGATCGCCTTTTGTTCAATAATTAACAAGATTTTTTCATGAAACTCATGTAACTTTTGATGGCCAACCAGAAAATGCACTTATTTTGAGAAAAAAATGTTTGAGAGAAAGAAATCATTTGAATTCATGAACAGCATGATTGAAAGCATAATAAGATCACCACCACCGTCCTACTAAGGAATTTTTGTTAGGTAGCGGAGTAAAAAATCTGCTTTTTCGAATGAAATAAAGAAAAGAAAATTCAAAAGTCAAAAAAATTATTGAAATAACAAAATCTAAAATTCAAAATTGAAAGAAAATACAAAAAATGTAATGACAAAAAAGCTAGTGAAATCAGAAAGGAAGGCAGAAATCGCAAATGAATGAAAAAATCTATCTGATTTTCATCGTCATCTACTCTCAATCGTTTAAAGCCTTTGTTTGCTGTTCTTCGACTTCTCCTTCGATTTCTTCATCATCTTCGAGGATTTCTAAATCGATTAAAGCTGGTTCACTCAAAGACCTTTCACGGAAAAAACCCGATGATAAAATTGTTCAACACAGTAATCGAAAATTTCAGTTGTAGAGGACGGTTCATCTTTTTGTTGATTGAGGAAATCATCCGCAATTTCATAAAAACATTCTTCGCAGAACTCAGAGGTGTCAGGATTCATACTATGGATGCGCTCAATGATGCAGTGGATGGTGAGAACACAGTCTGAAACTGGCATTTGGCAACCTGATGCTGAAGCCATAGTCAAAGAAAGTGATGGAAAGTGCGCGAAAAAGATTGAAACAGAATGTAAAACGAATGGAATAGACTCAAAATTGGCCCAAACGTATGTATATAATCAGGTCATTTCTTGGCTTCAACGCATGTTTCAAGACATTTAAATTATTATCCAATCACTGATTTCTATTTCAACACTGGGGATGAAATAATATTTCACAAATTAGAATAACACTTAACACAAATTCAATATGATTAAACACAAAAAATAAAACAAAACGGACGAAATGAGAGCAAGGATTGATTGGCGGATATCGTCTCACTTACAATCTTTTCGGTTTGATTTGACTTACTTCTGCACTTGGAAAAACGACTTCTGCTTTTGGGTTAAAGTTAAGCTTGAGACAGGATTAGGATTAAATATTCTTCTTTTATGAATTAGCAACTTTTGCTTTACAATTGACATTTTTTTCAAAAGAATTCAATTTTCGATGGGTTCTTTGGTTATACATCGAGGAATATATTTTTGCATATGATTGTAATAATTTTGACATTTTTGTTCTGATATCATTTGAGAGGCAAGTTCAACACCTTGGAATGCTTCAGTTGCATTAGTGGGACGATATTTTTTAACGTAATGTTTCAACTGATTGAAAAGATTCTCTTTTGGGTTGAGAAAGGGGGAATAAGGAAGTAAAAATATCAATTCGTGGCCAGCAGATTGAATTTCATTCTTAATTATTTCACAATGTTGAATCTTACGTTATCCATTATAATGTAAGCATTAGTAACATTTTCAGCAAAGAGAAAACCAAGAAATTGCTTCATGTAATCATTAAAACTTGCTCCATCATATGAGGTATCTTTGCATTGATAGAAATGTAATCCATCAATATTCATAGCTGCACAAACCGAATAGTTTTTTCCTTTAATTGCTTTGACAGCTGCATTAGCACGAGTTCCTTTGAGAGATCTTCCATAATTGGTTCTAATATGAATTGCGATTCCAGCTTCATCAATGAAATAAATACGATCTCTTGCAACAGAATCGATCTCGAAGAATTTCATTGCATAATTATACCTATTATTAATTGTATCAGCACAATTACGGCGAGCGGGAATAGGTGAAAGTCGCTTGAATGTATAATTAATTTTATTCAATATCGATGAACCGTAGATAAACAGACTTGTATATCAAAGTTTGAATAAAATCAGCTACTTCCGATAAAGTTTTGGTACAATCTGCATCAACATATTCACGAACAGCATTGATTTGTTCCTCATTAAGTTTGTTAGTTTTCTTACCTCTTGGTCTTGATTATATAAAAAAAGAGTCAAGAGCAGCTGATAAGGAAGCTTGCCTAAATGAATTAGATTGTTTAAAATATACGTATTTTGAAGGTAAAAGTCTCGGTATGATGTTCAAGCATATGATTGCATTGATTGCTGGTTACTTCAAAAATCCGCCTCAAACACAAATCTAAGTCAATTGAACATATATAACAATTTTACTAAAATTACTCAAGCAATACTTAAAGTCTATTAACTCAAGTCACTCTGTTAACT
The DNA here is from genome assembly GCF_039701765.1 of Tetranychus urticae. Taxonomy (NCBI): domain Eukaryota; kingdom Metazoa; phylum Arthropoda; class Arachnida; order Trombidiformes; family Tetranychidae; genus Tetranychus; species Tetranychus urticae. The sequence goes on along the minus strand of NC_142959.1, from coordinate 14,996,936 downwards.
TAATCAGATGTTCTATTTAAATACCATTGGTTAACAAAAGTGTGAAATATTGTAACGGACCATATTTGTTTTGGCTAATATCAACAGAGAGGAGATCGCTATCTCCCCTCCGCAAACACAACATTTAAAGTCAATGTGACCCTTAATGGGAAAAAAGAGAGAAATTTTATGGCTAAAAGAAAATCCAAAAAATTCCACAGAAAATGATAAAAAAAAGTCAGAGGTGAAAGAAGGAGAAATGAGAAAGAGAGAAAATGAATAAAAAGGAATTAAGAAAAATTCACCATCATCATCCTACGATCAAACATGTAACCGTCCCTATCCATTTTCTTAAAATAAAAAGTTTACCACGATTTCCTCATCTCCCAACATTCATCGAACATTACATTTGGAGGTGCCACCGAGAGCCTGTAAAGCTTGATTACCTTTTTCTCCGGGTTCTTCTCCGTTCTCGTGATCTTGTGCTTCAGTTTTCCCAGTAGTCCTCTTATTCTATCGTTTTGTTCCTTAGTCCGATCCCGTTAGTCTTCTCGTCTTGAGTTCTTGGCCTACCATTAAAGAACTCAACTCCATCAGAAACTTTTAGTGACATTGATCTCCAAACTTTTACTTACGTAACTATGACTGAAAGAAAGCCCTATTCCCTTGCCCCTCCGCGAGGCCCTAAAATACCCACTTTCGACGGTGCCTTTTCAACTGATGCCTTAAACTTCATCTAGAGGTTTGACGAACTCGCGATAGTCTACGGATGGGATGATACGGAAAAGTTAAATCGACTCAGTCTATATCTCGAGCACACCGCTGCTTCTTGGTTAAAACAAGACATTAAACCAAAAATTGGTAACAATGATTACTCCTGGACTAAATTTATGGAGGACTTCAAAACCACTTTCTTACCAGTTACAAATTTTTACAAATGCTTTATCGTTGACTTGATCTGATTGAAGCAGATCTATCAAGAGGAAGCTTGATACCTTTTCTGAAGATTGATTTAAGAATGAAGGGTAAAATAAAGCACAATGCTAATTGACCAAAAGATACAGTTTTTTCCTTTAATTGCTTTGACAGCTGCATTAGCACGAGTTCCTTTGAGAGATCTTCCATAATTGGTTCTAATATGAATTGCGATTCCAGCTTCATCAATGAAATAAATACGATCTCTTGCAACAGAATCGATCTCGAAGAATTTCATTGCATAATTATACCTATTATTAATTGTATCAGCACAATTACGGCGAGCGGGAATAGGTGAAAGTCGCTTGAATGTATAATTAATTTTATTCAATATCGATGAACCGTAGATAAACAGACTTGTATATCAAAGTTTGAATAAAATCAGCTACTTCCGATAAAGTTTTGGTACAATCTGCATCAACATATTCACGAACAGCATTGATTTGTTCCTCATTAAGTTTGTTAGTTTTCTTACCTCTTGGTCTTGATTATATAAAAAAAGAGTCAAGAGCAGCTGATAAGGAAGCTTGCCTAAATGAATTAGATTGTTTAAAATATACGTATTTTGAAGGTAAAAGTCTCGGTATGATGTTCAAGCATATGATTGCATTGATTGCTGGTTACTTCAAAAATCCGCCTCAAACACAAATCTAAGTCAATTGAACATATATAACAATTTTACTAAAATTACTCAAGCAATACTTAAAGTCTATTAACTCAAGTCACTCTGTTAACTTAATCAGATGTTCTATTTAAATACCATTGGTTAACAAAAGTGTGAAATATTGTAACGGACCATATTTGTTTTGGCTAATATCAACAGAGAGGAGATCGCTATCTCCCCTCCGCAAACACAACATTTAAAGTCAATGTGACCCTTAATGGGAAAAAAGAGAGAAATTTTATGGCTAAAAGAAAATCCAAAAAATTCCACAGAAAATGATAAAAAAAAGTCAGAGGTGAAAGAAGGAGAAATGAGAAAGAGAGAAAATGAATAAAAAGGAATTAAGAAAAATTCACCATCATCATCCTACGATCAAACATGTAACCGTCCCTATCCATTTTCTTAAAATAAAAAGTTTACCACGATTTCCTCATCTCCCAACATTCATCGAACATTACATTTGGAGGTGCCACCGAGAGCCTGTAAAGCTTGATTACCTTTTTCTCCGGGTTCTTCTCCGTTCTCGTGATCTTGTGCTTCAGTTTTCCCAGTAGTCCTCTTATTCTATCGTTTTGTTCCTTAGTCCGATCCCGTTAGTCTTCTCGTCTTGAGTTCTTGGCCTACCATTAAAGAACTCAACTCCATCAGAAACTTTTAGTGACATTGATCTCCAAACTTTTACTTACGTAACTATGACTGAAAGAAAGCCCTATTCCCTTGCCCCTCCGCGAGGCCCTAAAATACCCACTTTCGACGGTGCCTTTTCAACTGATGCCTTAAACTTCATCTAGAGGTTTGACGAACTCGCGATAGTCTACGGATGGGATGATACGGAAAAGTTAAATCGACTCAGTCTATATCTCGAGCACACCGCTGCTTCTTGGTTAAAACAAGACATTAAACCAAAAATTGGTAACAATGATTACTCCTGGACTAAATTTATGGAGGACTTCAAAACCACTTTCTTACCATAGGAATATGAATCGTTTATTAATCAACAACTCAACAATCGGAAACAAAAGAGTGGTGAACCAGTCACAAAATTTATAATTGACGTAAAAGAATTGTGTTCAAAGTTAGGAAAAGTGGAAAAAGAAGTGCTACGATATCTTTTCGACGGAGTTAGACCAGATATCAAAATTCATTTATATGGACTAAATCCTCAGACGGTAAAAGAGTTTACTGAAAATGCTAAGAATTTAGAGAAAAGTGCTCCTGTGTCTAACCAAAGTGAACTTTTAGAACTGAAAAAGATGATTAGTGAGTTAAAAAGTGAATACAAGATTAATCATATTCCTCCATTAGGGAACTAACTTCTTTAGATACTTCTTTATCCTTTTGATCCTCGATGCATCCTGAGAGAAACCGGAGACCCAAAAACAAAAACTAAAACTTGAAAAGAGGACACATAATAGGGCCAATGTTAAACTTACCTTAATTCCAGCATCCAAATTTCGGCACGACTTCAATCAAGAAAGGATTTCCTAATACATGAGAACCACAATAGAATAAGTCCAAAAAAAGGGTAACCCCGATGTAATAATTACTTACCAGTAATGTATTATCCATAGTGTATAAAAGAAAAACAAGTGAAACAATATGGTTAGGAGAAGCAAAGTTAAAGTATTCTGCCCGAGCAAAGAAAAAATTATGGTTAAAAACATAAAAGTAATGGTCACTTTTCAGTCCTCAAGGGTCTTCGGACACTCAAGAATGGGAAAATGTAACGAACCATATTTGTTTTGGCTAATATCAACAGAGAGGAGATCGCTATCTCCCCTCCGCAAACACAACATTTAAAGTCAATGTGACCCTTAATGGGAAAAAAGAGAGAAATTTTATGGCTAAAAGAAAATCCAAAAAAGTCAGAGGTGAAAGAAGGAGAAATGAGAAAGAGAGAAAATGAATAAAAAAGAATTAAGAAAAATTCACCATCATCATCCTACGATCAAACATGTAACCGTCCCTATCCATTTTCTTAAAATAAAAAGTTTACCACGATTTCCTCATCTCCCATCATTCATCAAACATTACAATAATAAACATGTGTTGAAGCCCAACGTTTGTTCTCAGATCCAGACTGGCACCGAATAAGCTAATTTATAAGTAATTTTGGTTATCACGCGCTCAGTTTTCCAATATTAATCAATGCATTAAATTCAAAAAAGTTTTTGAATAGATTTAATTGAGATTAAATTTTTGCTTAAATGCCTTTCGCTCAATCATGCCCCACAATCTTTCGATTAGGTTAAAAGTTAAAATGAACTCTCTTCAAATGCGAAAGGGAACTTAACAGTTACAAATTTTTACAAATGCTTTATCGTTGACTTGATCTGATTGAAGCAGATCTATCAAGAGGAAGCTTAATATCTTTTCTGAAGATTGATTTAAGAATGAAGGGTAAAATAAAGCACAATGCTAATTGACCAAAAGATACAGCTGCCGTATAGTAAATGAAAAATGCAGGCATTGAGTCCATAAATTTTGTTACAATCCAAGGGTGGATTGATTCCCCAACAGCCGCTGTGATGAAAATGAAAGAAGCATATTTGTTGGAAATATTTATGTATTTTTGCAAAAGACCAAGTGACACCGAGAACGTTGGTGAGAACCCGATGCCAAGGAGACCGATGGATATCCATGCAATAAGTTGATTATAAGCTCCACTTATACACATCATAACAATGGCCGTTATCAATATACAATAATTGAAGTACATCATGTAACGCTCTTTTATACAGTTTGTAGCTGCGATGAAGAATAGTCGATAAAATGTAAAAAGACTCCAGAACATTGTGACCATATTAGCACCATCTTGTTTGCTCATCTTGAGATCTGAGATGACAACAAATGAAGGAGCCAAGGAACCTAATTCAAAATATAAGAGAATATCGTAATACGAGAATTAATCTTGAACAAACGAAAGAAACTTAATGAATCAAACTACCGTTGTTACGCTGTTTTATGCATAACATACCGATTAAAGTTTCCACACCAAATGTCGTATGAGCTATCAATGCCAAGGCTGTCAAAGAGACAACTATTTTCCATTTTGGATGATCAACCTCAGGCTTTACATCAACCGATTGTTTATCTTTCTCTGAAGATTTTCTTTTGAAGTGAAATACTAAGAAACCGCTTGATGCGAAAATCAGTAGAACGCCGACAACAATAAAGGGATATTGAATTATAACATCATCCGGAGTGTAATCACCAAGAAATGCATCACTTTGTGTTTCATTTCCTTCGTTTTGAGCCAACGGCAATAAAAAAGGTTTGATCAATAATGGAGTTAGAAGTGATCCTAGACCAAAGGAACCATGCAATATTTGAACATAATTAGTCGCCTTATCTCCCCAAATAGCAAGAGTATAAGTGTTTGTAACTATTAATATTAATACAAGAAAAGAGTTAATCAGAGAGACTTGCGATACTGAGTTAGAATCAGAATTACTTACAAATATCGAAGATTCCTTGCGAGATTCCAGATAAAAGTAGACAAGTATAGATGACTGCAAAGTGCCTAAACCATGGAGCCAAGGCAATGAATATTCCAGCAGTGAAATTAGTTAAAAATAAAATCAAGTCAGGTCCAGCAAATTTACCAACAAAACCAGCTTCATGATTCGTAAAAAAGAAACAAGAAAAATGTTTAATTGTTAACGAGTTGCTAGTCATCAGAGTAAAGAGTTATCTTATGAAAACTTTGCGGGAAACCCAAACCAAGAGGGATTGTTTGACATACTAATACTTACACAATACTGCACCAATAATGTAACCGATTGATCGACTTGGAACCAAGCCGGACACTTCCTTGAACTCTGCATTTAGACTGATTGATAAATCAAGTAACGATGAACCTAAAAGTGTACAGCAACCACCCAAACCAAAAAAGGAAACATAACAAAAAAATGTCTTAATGAGCTTAGCTCTATTTGTCTTCAAGTATTCACACAGATTCATTTGTGAAAGACCTAAGCTGAGATTATATCATGAATAATGCTTGATAATGGATTACCTATCATTTTATACACTTGTTAAAGTCATTTATCGCTGGAATTACCATCTTACAATTACTCTTTTACAGGGTTTCTTCAATAATATTTTTTCTTTGCAAGAGTTTACTTGGAACAAACGAAAGCATGGACGCAAATTGACAAAACCACTGTACTAACTGTTATTCCGGATCAAACAGCTTTTGATTAGAACCTTCTGATCCTCCTGAGCAATGGAAGAAGTCCAATTGAAGTTTACGATTTTGATGCAATTTCAATTCAACAGCAATAAAAATTATTTCTTTCAAGTTATTTGTTAGACAAGTTTGTATTCCCATTAATCAAGCTCTTTTCACGAATTAAATAAACTTTAATTGTTCCCCTACAGCAGCTGTACATTTAAATTGTAATAGATCATCAGATTTATCAATTGTGTCTTGGTGCATAAATGAACTTCGAAACTTCGATGGAGGCAAAAATTAGCATTGACATCTATTATTTATTTAGTTCAATGATAAAGACGGATTCAAGGAGACCTTGTATCAACAAGCATAAAGATGAGTTGATATTGTTTACATGGTAATATCGAGATAAACTTTTGATTATCAATTGATATTTTATTGCTGATTATCTGGCTAGATAAACTTTTCGACATCTTGGGCTACTTTAAAATTATAAAAGTCAATGATGCTAAAATACGAGCCTTGCTCAACCTAAGACACAAAAAGTCTTTCAATCCCATTTCCATATTTAATTCATATCGATGTGATTGGAACAATTTTTTAATATTATAAACCTAATAAAGATTCAACTAGGAGCAAACAAATAATAGTAGGAGAAATAAATGTTGCATTATCAAAAAGCACTTGTGCTTTGAAAAGAGACACCATGTTGTTCAAGATTATGACTGATTGAATAGATAGATGAAGATGATTCAAGAAAGTATTTAAACATGGGGCAAAATGAACAAAAATTATGATGAGAGTTACAATTTTTTCCTCTCATGTCTGAAGGATTAATAAACTAAACTACTTTACTTACTTAAATAGTTTCCGAAAGTGAACTCAAAAACATGAAATCTCGAGACTTTTTGATACTCCTAATAATACAAAAAATACGTTAGTACCTTAACGAATTGCAATTTATACCAATGTTGCACAACAAAAACTACCAGACGCATTGTTTTTAATTGAAGTTAATTGTTTATTGTTTCAGTTTTACTGTTTAAATTCAGTTTATTTTCAAATAAATCAAATCTTTTCTTGGAAATTATTTTCTGTTTGATTGCTTTTAGCGATATTATTTCATCAATTTGGGTATCAATGCAAAAGTAAGACTGAAAATATTTTCAATTTGCCATATAATAAATAGCACATATTATATTATATGCATGCGTAATTGCGCATAATAATATAATAACAAATAATATAATCTGATAAATGTTGAAAGAATGGTGATTGTAAGTGCTACCGTTCTCGAGACATCAATGTGCAAGGTTTTAAAGCCAATGGCCAAAATCAAGAAAACTCTTAATAAATTTAAAAAAGTGTTCGATTGTTGATTTGCACCAATAATTTTTCCCGACAAAAAATTAGCCTCAGCTCTAACTCTTACGGTCACTCGAAGTGCCAGGCTTGACGGAAAATCAAAGTAATCTGTTGTACCAAAACACGAAATTTTATTTCACGTAATGAGTAGCTTTTCTAGTTGGCCATCGAAAACCGTATCAGAAAAATGAAAAAATCTATTTCAATAACTGTACAAAAGGGGACCGAAGTTCCGTCGATTTTCTCAAAAACGGTCAATCGAAGAAATTTTTTAGTAGACTCAGTTTTCATGCCCTCTAAAAATCCACAAAATCTCAACTCGGAAGGAAAATTTTTTGTACCGATTATTAATATTCCTTGTTGAATAATATTTAAAAAATCTTTTTCAATTTCAAGTTTATATCATGCAAAGAATTATGATTTCTAACGTCACAATTACTATCCTAAACACTGCACTATTCCGGATCACACAGCTTTTGATTACAACCTCCTGAGCAGTAGAAGAAATGGAATGGAAGTTTACGATTTTGATGGAATTTGAATTCAACAGCAATAAAATTTTCAACTAAATGCATATAATATCAGGAAAAGCATATGCCAAAGCTGAATGAAGATGATGTTCTGGAAAAAACTCGTCAATTTACAGCGACCAACAGCAGCTTCTGTAAATCCAGCAGCAAATTGAAACTTATTATGGATTGTGAAACTGTACAGTTTTCGTGTTAATCATTGTGTGATTCATCACTTTGTTACTGTCTGATTAAGTTTATTAGCTGTTTAATTGCTCCATTCATGATGCTCACATGTTCTTATAATTAGATCATATTAACATTTAACAAAATTGTGACTCTTAACATCACAGCAATTAAATTTATGGATGTTACTCACAAATCTGTTGAAATATTGACTTACTTACATTTTTAGTTATCATAATATTAATAAATTGTCTTCTTTTGTCTTCCCTGTGGCACGTTTTTAGTTAATTGCTGACGATATGTTGCTATAAATAAAAATCAAATTTAAAAAACAAATATCAATAAACATAATTATTTCAAGAGTTTGCTAATATTAACTCACAATAAATATTGAATTACCAAGTGTTTATTGATCTCTTGGATTGATTGGATCGACTCGAGTGTTTAACTTTGAACACTGAAAACATTGCCAAGATTAAATCAGAAGGTAATCAATAAGATTTACAATTGATGATCATGTACATGTAAAACTAACTGTTAGCAACAGTTGAAATCGTATTCCATTGTAATGCTAATGTAACTATTTTGCAATAAAATCTTCAATGGATCTTTTTGTTGCCCATTAGGATATAATGGTTTTGGATTTACACTTGATCCATCTATTAATTGCTTCAAAGGTTAGATTAATTGCATATTGTAACCATAAAACTGGCAAGTGTAGGAAAAAACGAGTGGAAACTGTTGATGGTTCAAGTAAGTTTGAGTTGAAACGTGATTTATCCGGATAAACTTCGGTGTTGTATCATATCTGACTTTAGTTGCCTCAACTTCATTCAAAAGGGTTTGAACGCTATCAAACATGTGAATACTTGACTTGCACTCAACTTTTTAATGATCAGTTCTTTATCATAATCAAGTGTTATATTAATAATACATATGTATGCGTCTCCTATTGTTGTTGTTGATAATTTAAGAGCAGACATTGTTTTTGACAGTCAAGTGATCTAACAAAAAAGCTTTATTAGCTTACCGATCAGAATTGCAGACTGTCGGGATGAATGGATTCACAAGATATTTGTTGTATTTTGTCCAATATTCATAAGATGAATCGTTAGATTTTTAATTTTTAGCTAATGTCAAAAACGCAAATCTTAATCAACTCGTATTTTATCAAACATCTTCTGCACTTTGACTTTTTGATGTGGTCTTATGTACTTTTATCATCTGTTATTTCTGCTTTACTTGATTGAATATGCAATCCATCAGTTAATTGTGCTTCCTACTGTTGACTACACTGATTGTCAGCTGACTGAGATTATTCAATAGTAACTTCCCAAAGAAACCATTTGATTGCCATCATTCGAGTGAGTCCATGAAGTTAAACGAAACTACGACTAGAGAGAGCTGTAAATCAACTATAAATTAAAATCTTCTTGAAATCCAGTGAAAAGACAACCAACTTTACTTGCATTAAGTTGAAATAGTTCATCAACAAGTTATCCATCATCATGAATTTCATCGAGTACCTCAAATTGTACAGAATACAATTGATCAAAACTGCCTTTTGTTTCATCACGTTTATGAGTCTTGGTGGCTGCAGTACTCTTCTTGGATCATCTTTACTAGACATTCAGATTCGTGTTAGAGAACCTTTCGATAAAGTAACTGGTTTGGTTCCTAGTCGTGCCATTGGTTACATGTTTGGAGGTGTCATTGGTAAATAACTCAATTGCAAAAAGATGGCCAATTATTGATTCGCCAACTCTTTATTTTCTTTTAGCTGGTCTTGTCGAAGCTAAATTGGATGCTAATCTGGTCTTATTTTTCGCCAACTCAACCGCTGCTATATTGATTGGCCTTGCTCCTTGGTTTTACTCTTATTGGTCCATCTATACGTGCTTCTTGCTATCTGGAGTTTCTCAAGGTGTTCTCGATATATGTAAGTTAATTTTCATTCATGCAACCGATCGATTTGCTGACACAAAATTGTTAAAAGTTTTCCTTGCAATCAGCCTTTAGACTAGTTTTAACCATTGAACTTTACAATGCAATATAAAGTTAAGCTCGTTTGAGACAATGTGAGTGATTGACTTTTAATTTTTGTTTGCTCAATGAGCATTAAACCCGTCGTTTATTGAGAAAATTTTGATACACTGAGAGCGAATGAGGAAGACAATGATGCAAATTGAATTATCACAATGGTCTTTATTTTGCCATTTTCAGTCCGTTTAATTAAATCTATTGCTCTCACCATCAGTTGTAAACACTTACTCATTCAACGTTTGGGGATCCAAAGCAGCTAATTACATTCAAATATTGCACTCATCTTATGGTATTGGCTGCCTATTGACACCATTGCTTACCAAAGCCTTCCTGTTGACTGAACCTGTGACGATGGATAACGAAACGTTAACCGACGATGAAATATTTGCAACCTATTCGCCAGAAGATGTGCAAGTTCAATACGCTTTTCTCATTATTGCAGTTGTCCTCTTGTCCTCATCATTTGGTTTCTTGTTATTTCACTTTCGAGACAAGGCTGCTAAAAAAGCTGATTCAGCTTCTAATAAAGAGGTTGTTATTCATAATGATTCGGCTCGTTGGAAACGTTACCTTTGCATCGGAGTCGTTGCTTTCATTGCTAATTGCTCATTTGGGCTGCAAACACTAGTCGGTAAGAGAAGCTATAAATTGTATCTAAAAGCAATTAACTCAACTTATTAACTTACTAATTTATCGTTTTAATCGCTTTTCTGTTTTTTTGTCATACCAATAGGTTCCTTAGGACCTGCTTTTGTCGTTAAATCTGGTCTTCATATGAGTAAATCTGAAGGTGCTACTCTTGTAACTGTTTTCTGGGCAGTGTTCACATTTTATAGATATGTTCATATTGGTCTGTTGAATTATTTCAAGGAAAGATATGTCATGATTTGTGCCTACTTGTGTGTAATAGTCAGCGCGTTTGTGATGGCTCCTCATGCCGCTACTTACCGAGTCTGCATTTGGGTTGGACTAATACTTCTTGGAGGTGGATATTCGCCAACATTCACCGTTTCTTTGAGCACATTACAAAAATACTTTTTCCTTTCTAATCGTAATGCATCGTGTATATTCATTATCGGAGTCACCGGTGAATCTATTCATCCTTGGATTCTAACTCAACTTATGGTCAAAAACCAAGTCTACTTTACTTACTACTTAGGTATCTTGTCCTCTATGCAAGTGGCTACTTGTTTCATCCTTCCCATCATCTGTGAAAAGATCTTCAAACCTGAAGAGAAGCGTGATTACAGTCGAACTGGCTCAATACGATCATACACTAGATAACCTATTAAATTGTAAATATTACGATTGATCGAAACTGAGTGCTTGTTGGGAGATTTGCAAATCTGATCTTTATGCTAATATAGTCGAATGCAATCTAAAAATATCTGTATATTATAATCCATACCCTTACTTTATCCATGAGGTTAATGTCACTCTGTTTTACAATGCAATGTTCAAGCACTGGTACTGAGTGTCACACTTTAGTGACTCCACTTGAGAGTTTTTTATTACTTAACGCTAGCATTTGATTGAAAGGCGCACTTGTTGACTCGTGCTTTGATAAGAGCTATGTAACATTGAACTTGTGGATTGAGCAATACAAAATGTGGACTACAATTTGACAAATTGTTGTACACTGTTCCAACATTAGCTTTGTAAATATCTATTAATATTATGTAATTGTACAAATAAACATTATACATTAAAGCCAAACTGCATCTAATATCTGTTGAATACTTGTGTAATCGTTTCGCCTTATTCGCGCTATTTGTGTTGGGAGACATTCTACTAACCCTGGTTTCAACATTCAATCACCATTAATCGTTGATTTAATTAGCTACTTCTAGTACGAAGGTTGACAGTCCAAAGAACAAACTAAGGTAAGAATGAAAGCCTTTTCATCTCAAGTATTAATATCTACCTTTTGTTGATCTTTGTTCACTAACCCTTCAATGAATGGATAAACATTCATTCATCAACACACACAAAATTCATTAGCAGCCAAAATGGTCTTAAATTGTATTATTTAAGTAAAAATTTAAACGCCAATCTCATTAGTAGTATAGTATACATTTGTAACACTCCACCTTGCAGGCGGAGCGTTACAAATGAAACTGAAATGTCGATGATTAACCCTTGACTTGAACCCTCGATTAAATATCATATGAACCTTAATTATTCAGCAAATGATAAGTCGAATTTAAGTAAAGCAGCTTTATTAAAATGATGATTAATTAATTTAAATACATTTAAGGGGGCTAAAAAACAAAGGATAAAGTTTGTGGGGAAAAATAAAAACAAGAAAAAATAAAATGATAATTTGCCATTGAAAATTAATTAAAGTCAGTTGCTACTGAACCTAAATGATCGATCTGTAAAAGATTATCATATTCGCTGAGAATAAGTAGTGTTGTAGCCTTTGTCAAAGCTTTTGCGAAATTTAAGTCAAATCTAATCGAACCAAATCGTTGCTTGTTTATGTATTTATCTCCACCTGTAGCCCCATCACACGAAAGATCGAATGCATATATCGGAAAAGTTTCTTTGTAGGTATCGTAGGTATAATTGAAGTTACAATCAGGCTTAAGTGCGTCTAATAAGCCTAAATAACAATGATTGTATATATCCTCAGAGTATTCGGGCTGATAAGGTCTCGACGGATAAAGTTCACCATTCACTAGGCATGAAATTTTATTAAGATCTTTGTTTCCGAAATGGAAAGGAAACGTATCATAGGAACCTTCAAAAGAATTCGCATCTAATAGAACAACAAAACACCTTCTAGGCAGCTGACCAACTATAGCATTGTCAATCACAACACTTGGAGAAGTGCTGTTGATGGTGAAATATTTTATTTCCCGTCTGACTATGGGGTATTTCAGTGAGCTTAGCTTTATAGCACTATTCAAAGCTAGCTGCATATCTCGAGTTATTTTGTATTTATGCACGCTTAAAAAAGCATCTTGAAGAACCAACTTAGGGATGAACTTAGCTGAATCACTGGTTGTGAAGTAAAATTCTGGTTTATTAGGGTAAAGTTTTATTCTTATGGGGATTTGTCCAGGTATGGGTCTTTTTTGATTGAAAATTTCCGTCTCCAGAGAGCCACAAACTTCCACAGTTCTTCCATTTTCTAGCGCAGATTCTGCTGTTACAAATCTAGGATAAAGAGCACTTGACCTCGATGTTGAAATAACGCTGGTTAATGAAGTTAGGTTCTCAAACCAGAATGCCCCTCTACAGCTTGAATTTTTTTCTTCTTTTGACTTATACAATAGAGTAGAAAGAAAAGCGATGTATGGATAGGTTCCAAAGGTGGAGTTGATTTTTTTGTCACCAATGTTGACCTCTACATCTTTGAAAATTGAGTGAAGAGCATTCTGACAGATATCGAGCTTTTGCCAATCTGTACTTTTTGGTTTATCTGCGCCGACTGCTTTATAAAACACATTGAAGCGAAGATAAAGCTTAGACTTGTGCAGGGAAACAAGTTCATCTTCTGTACCAGTTATGAAAAACTCAATTGGGCAATCGGATTTGAGAGCTGTTAGTGGTCTATAATCAACTTGTAATGATTTTTCAACTTGATAAGACATATGAGGTAGTTTGAATAAATCAAATTCTGGAAGTACACAAGGTTCAAAAAGTTTTTCAGTTGACATTTTCGAGGAAGTCAAAGTTTAATTTCTTTTCGCTTTTCTTAGACTTTTTGTTTTTATGTTTCACTGCTTTTTTAGCTGGTAGATCTTTCTTCACCGTCCGCTGTTTGTTGACTGGCTTTTTATTTATAGACTTTTTAGTCACTCTGCTTTTTTTGCGTTTTAGATCTTTCACGGGAGCACACTCCTTTTTGCTCTTTGTCCTCCTCTTTCTGCTTTTGACACTATCAGAGATTTTATTACTTGATTTAGCTACTGAACTTTTTGGTTGGTTTACTTGTTCTTTATAATAATCGAATAAGTTAGTAATACGGGTCATGTTGAAAGCGTAGTGTTAACACTGACGTCCCAAATCGAAATGGTGGTGGAACGCCTTTCAAGTTACTTATATTTATGTCTATTGATTCAATATAAGACACTTTGATCTTCCGTTTTTGTGGCTTAGCAAAATTGAATGACAGATTATCACCAAAATCAGGCAATCCTTTAGGTATTAAATAGCGTAGAACAGGTCTTTCATCTGAGCCAACATGGATTGGTTCTATCAAATCACTTTCAACAGTAAAAATATCTGCATAGTCATAAAGATTGGGAGGACGATAAGCTATCACTTTTTTGTTTTTCAGTGTAGTTACTATATACAAGCCCAGAATTTCTTTAGAATATTCATCAAAAACTGGAGCGATGATACTTTGAACATAAGTCTGTTTTTTCACACCATTTGTTATTGTTAATTTACCATTCTTATCCGAACCAAATGTTACTTGCGAATCCAACCCGTCTAATTTAGCAGCATTATTCAATTTAGCAGTGATATCTGTATACTCATCAGTTGTTAAAAGCTCAACTGATCTCTCCTCACCAATTTGTTGCGATGTAGTTTCATCCACTAGATGAAAACTTATCGTTCTACTCGAAACCCACGTTTTTGGAACACTGATCTCTAGCAAGCTAACATACCATGATCCTTGAAGATTAAGTTTTTTCGATAGTTTGTTACGAAAGGAACTTGGGTTGTTTTTTGGAAAATCATCTTTATTAAAGTCACTTGACAGTACAATATCAAACTCTCTACTTTGATTCATTTGTTTAGAGGTGTATCAGTTTTTTTAGTTACAACAAAAGGTGATGGAAGTATGTATCCTAGACAGCTACTCATTAAAGAAACCCAAAGAGACTCTCGTTCAGCTCCAACGCTTAGGTTGATGACACTTACAATAACAACTGCAACGATAATGATTATCTGCGCTAAAAATAGAATATATTCGGGAGATTTATTATTAGGATTATTGATATTTCGAGATCGATCTTGCGGGGATCCATTTGTTGAAAGTTGGTGGATAATTTCTCCATTTGACTTTGACATATTCAACTCCATTAACTGTTTTCTTCTCAAGAACTTTCTCGATAACGTACGTTCTTTTAGCTGCTTTGTTTACTTTTTGTATTTCCTCGGTATAGTATCGTTGCAGGCTTTCTTTACCAGATTGTTCACTGACTGTATATTGAAATTTATCGTCCTTTTTCAAATAATTAGTAACATTAAATAGTTCAGTTGACCAGTTTGGAAGATAACCTTTGTTGAATGCACTGAGATGCTTCGCTATGCGAACTTGATCACCTAATAAAAGCTTTCTGTGTTTTGTTTGAGTATTAGGAAAACGATTGCCATAAGATGATGCGAACAATATGTCACTGCGCATTTCCTTAGCACTTTCAGGGGTAACACCTATTGATCTATGGATGGAATTATTGTATGATTTTGCGAAATCTTGCAAATGAGGGTACCATCTTTTGGTATTATTAGCTGTCATGAATTTGTAAATCTTGTTTTTCAATGTTCTATTAAATCTTTCAACTAAAGCACATTTAACTGTTTGATTTCTAGTGGTGAAAAATTTCACATTTTCTTTTTCCAAAAAAGACTTGAATTGGCTGTTCACAAATTCTTTACCTCTGTCAGTTTGTAAATAAAGAGGCTTTTGTTGAGCGAATACGATTTTGAAAGCTGCTATTATGCTATGAGGTTTTTTGTTTTTTATTGAGATCGCCCATGCGTATCTCGAAAGCACATCTATTATTGTTAGAATATATTTATGTCCATAATTGCTGCTTGCTAAAGATCGCATATCTGCTAGATCTGCTTGCAATTGAAAAAATTGATGAGGAACCCATGTTTTATTACGTTTGAACTTCCTTATAACGGGTTTATGTAGTGTATATGCTTTTTGTTTAGAAAGATAATCAGTCACATATCTCTTACTGATTCCATATTTTTTTGCAGCAGCATACAATGAATTGATTCCTCCAAATCCTGATGGTAAAGAAGGGTCATAAAACAACTCTTTCAAAATGGTATCTTTATTAGGCATTTCAAGGGAATAACCAATTCCGTTTCTTTCTTATCCTCGGATTTTGTTTTTGTCGTTTTGCCACAGAATCATCAACTGACACGGTATCCTTTTCAACTGGACTTTGGTCAACTGTATCAAAACCTTCAGACTGATCGTTAATTATCTCCTCTTCATGAGTTCTTCTCAATTCAGTCTCTTTATTGTCTATAAGAATCAGTTTATTAGGTATATCGTTAATTTCTGCTTCACGTAAAATAGTAGGTAAATATTCATATCCTTCCACATAATTTTCAGGTTTAATTGCGTGTATTAGAATCTGGACGATATTACTTCCTTTTATCACTTTACCATCAGGTTTAATAACTTTACCATTAACATTAATTAGTCCTTTATCAGCGAGTTTTAACAGAATGGTACAAAGATCACTTATCTCATTCGAAGTGAAACACCTTTTGCTTTCCTTTCGCATCTCTTTTTGTACAGAATTTTCTGTTTTAGTTTTGGTTTTTGTAACCAGGTTGTCATCCTCAGTTGGAGTTACAATCATCTTTTTAAACATTATCCAAGATGTCAGCAAGAGAAGGCTTGAGAATGTCGAAAAGTTTACAATACTTTTGGAATTCCTTAGCTCCAACTTTTTTACTTGTTTTTACTTTAGATTTAGCTAATTTAGCAATTAAACTTTTCATAGACTTCAACTGTTTTCTTTGTTGTTGCGTGAGGGTTATATTACCATTTAAGAGGTTCACTGTTAATTCATGAAATGCAGAGTTTATACACTTTTCACATTTAAGAATTTTAATTATTTCTTTTTTGTTTATTTTGTGTTTAGATCTAGAAATTAATTCAATCAAAGTGGAGCAATATTTCAAATCACAAGACATATTAAATTTTATAAATTATTTGAGTTGATGAATCCTCGAATATTTGAGTCCGCAATCTTAGCGCCTCTGGCGTTGTTTGTTGTAAATCTATCAACAAGTAACTAAAAGGTTCTTTTGTTGCATCAAGATAAACTGCGACAAAATCTTTACTTTTTCCTGGGTATATCTGCTGCGCTAAGGTGTTTATCTGACGCAAGTCTCTGCGGTTTTTCATCAGCACAATTATTTGACTATTTAATGATATGTTCCTCATTTCCTTTCCTTTATTAAATAGGTTTTGTACAATCATCACAACACTATAACCTTGATGATGACTCCCTCTGGTGAAAAATTGTGATACTTGTACAGCATTGGATGATTCAGTCATTAAATCATCTAAAACAATCAAGTCAGGCATAAAATTAGCAATATCTTCCTCGCTGGGTATTCCGCTAACATAGTTCACCTCACAAGCTGGAATAGGGTCATTGTATTTTTCTTGGAAAACTCCGTAACACCATAAAACTCGCAGGTTGTTATTAAGTTTGATGTGAATAGTTTTAACATGAGAAGCAATAAGATTGCGAACAAAAATCGTTTTACCGCTAGAGGTAGGACCTGCAACAATGCATGTGAATGGATGCTTGAGCATTAAAGTTGTTCTGGCTATTTCCACTGGCTTTTGTTTAATCATCTTGATAGACATCTTTTTATCTTTATACACTTGAGTCTAAATTACTCAACAAATCCAAACGGTAAAGTGGTGAGATCAGATGTGATGATTCGTCTTTTATCATAAGTTAGTCTATATCTTTTACTAAAGTTTGAACTTTTAACATCATTCTCTCTAGTAGACTTGAAAACAAGTTGCTCTAAATGGATTTCCTCCTCCTCATCATTTTCAATGCTCTTTCTTATCAGGTTTTCTATTGCATTAAAATTTAAAACATTTTTTGTTTTATGATTTAACGTTATACCTTTAATCTTACAGCAGTAATTTGATTCTTCCGTTGCAGGTGAAATAGCTTCATACGCATAGTTTTTAGGCCCTCCAGAAACAAATTTCGTTATATATGATCCCTCACCATATTCTTCTAATTCATCAGTCAACTCACCTAAAAAGTTCCCGATAGCTAAATCAAACTTATCACATTCTTTCTCTAAATATATAATAGAATCAGTATCGAAATAAAGGACTCTATCTTGTAAAATTTGTAAAGCTTCATAAAGTTTTAGCCTAGCGTAAGCAGTAGTGTATGCTGCAATGACTATGTTCGAATGCTTAGGGTCATCTGTGTAAGCTTCTGTACTTTCATACTGGACCATCATTGTACCATTATTCACAAGATAAGCATCTAAAACAATTTTTTTGGAATCAGCAAGAAGCTTGAAAAAATCACTAGGTTCATTTAAGTAAACTACTTTTGGAAGATTCGGTCTTTGTGCAAATTTTCCCCAGAAACTATTAGCCATTAATTTTGCTTGAGTTCGCAGGGCAGCATTTTTCTCTATCTTATCAATATTCAAAGCAATACCTTCTTTTTCTTCATAAATTTTCAAGAAATCCTGTTTTTGTTTATCTGTTTCAATATTTTTAGGCCATCCTGAAGCTTCTACTTTTAGTTTAAGCCATTTATTAATGAACTCGGCAAATAATCCCCCATCTTTTTTAGCGGGATCGTATTTTGAGAATTCTTTGAAGTGCCAAATCTCGTAAATTTTCAGTACTTTATAACCTAGTTCGATAGCTTTCCTCAATTCAGGAGTACACCATGTTCCAGTAAGTGCTCTGTCTGCTGAATTATGTGTACATGAATCTTTATTTTTCTCGCTTGCACAAACCTGACAAAGTGTAAAGATTAATTTATTACGTATTTTGGCTGGTAAAACTGGAATTAAAAGTTTATTAGGAGGGAGGATCGTGCAAAAAACAAAGCCCTCATAATCTTTTAAGTCAGAAATATTATCCTCTTCTTTGAAGCGAATGATTTGAGGATGGCCAATTGGATAAGCACAATATTTTATAACATAAGGATAAAGGCTGGTAAAGTCATAATAGCGTATTTTTTCATTATCTTTAGTTTGATGGAATAATTTGATTGCATTAGTTCTTCCACCAAAAAAAGCTTCTCTTGGATCAAGAGGTAACTTTGATTTGAATAGTTTACTAGAATGAAGTAAATGAAAACTCTTTAATTCAGGGTCAATTTTTACTTGATGATGATACTGACATTCCCATATTGATATGATCTTATAGCCCATTTTTTCTATGTCAGCAGCTCTACTACTAGTTCTTTCAAAAAGGTAGTCCATTGTTTTATCCAGATATTTCGATGTGATGTAGTGTCTATTCATTGGATAACAAGTTTTGCATCCATGAAAAAAACAACCATAAAACTCGTAAACAGTTTTTCTTTCAGCGTTAAATCCATCAACAAAATATTTTCCTAATCTTTTCTCTCTATGCAATATGATTTTTTCTGTTTTTTCCAGATAAGACAACCAAATATTAGAAACAACAGAACTTTTACGCTTAGGATCATAACCGAATGAAGGGATCACAGCTATTGTTTTAGGCATCAAAAAACAAACTTTGTAAACTTCCATACAAGCTTGAGCTATAGTAATACATCTTGAGATAGGATCTAAACCAGTTTCTTTAATAAAGCTATCTCTGAAGCTCATAAAAGATTTTAAAAGTATATCTACATCCAGATTACAGTATTTGAGTATCTCTGACTTGAAACAAAAATTTTCATCTTTCACTTTTTCATACCAGTCAAAAAACTTAACCCTTTCATTACTTGTCATTAAATCAGGTTCATAATACATACTCGATGGATAATTACCATTGTATGACCAATTCTCAACACAGTTAAATTTATGAGGAAACCAACCTTTTTGCTCTTCAAAACCAAAAGCTTTAGGAAGAGCTTTCAATGGCATAGGCAAAAAAGACACTGAATCAATAAACTTAACATTCATGTATTCCATTGATATTATCTTAGATCCAGTTTTAATTATATTTGGAGTGCCTGCAATCTGATAATCGTTCAAGTACTTCAATATGAAATGAAAGTCATAAGCTTTGCCGTTGTGTGCAATTACATATATCTTAGGATTTTTAACAATCTGCCTTTTATCTTGTTTGACTAGAGAAGCTCTCAAATCCTTAAACAGCCAATTACAAAAAAGCTGAATACAATTTTCTCCTAAATATTCTAATTCAATTTTTTCACAAAACTCACAATGATAATCAGGCATGGAATAGCATTTACAACACACACATTTAGCTATCAAAAGCATCGGTTTATGCGTTCCGTTATCAACAACATAGCTTTCAATATCGTAAAAAATGAACAATTTTACACATGAATCTTCTTTGTTCAACTTGATTAACGATGGTTTGCTAATATAGCATAAGTGATTTTTAGAAGAAACCATCTCACGACAAGTAGTACAATAAAACTCTCCACATTTATGCTGCTTCTTCGATCGATAAGTTCTTTTGCATAGCTCACAGAATTTTAGTTTTGAGCAAATTGAATTCTGTATATGATTATCAAAACAATTTACATTATTAAACTCCCTGCAGCATTCATTACAGTATTTAAGTTCAATTAACTGACACTGTGATTCAGTGAAACATTTTTTACAAATTGACTGACAATGATGTTGTGTTTTTTGTCTAAACCCTATCAGACAATAACTACAGAAGTATTCATAACCTAAAAATGCCTTCATAGATCTCGTTGGAAAATAATGATTATCATTATAAATTAGATAAATATTGTTTTTATCAGGATCACTGGCAAATATTATTTTCTTATTCTTAGCATCTGTTACTACTATTCTATAACCTGAAAGTACGTTTTGAAACTTTTGTAACTCTTCTATTCCACAATTTGTGTAGGGAAGAACATTGGCTAAATTACACAGCTTCTCTGCTGCATCCTTCTGTTGACGTCCAACATCATCTTTAATTCTTCGCCAATCATTGCCAGTGACTTTATCTGCTATAGCTTTACCAACAATTAGAGATCTTGCACAGCATAAACCATCCTTCTCAATTTTTATTGTTTTTGGAGAAAGTCTCTCGTACGATGATAAATCTGTCACTCCATATTTTCTTTTATGACCCCCTCCTGATGGCATTTTTATAATAACAATATCAATGATTAAAATACCTTCAATTAGAAATTCAAGTTTTGACTGACAAACTTTGAAAATAGCATTAAATATAACATTTCTTGTTAATTGAGAACCCTTTTTGAATGATACCCAGATGTCATGAGATAGACTTTCATTTTTGATGGCTATTCTTATTCTGTCCTCTGGTTGTACATCATAATCAATACTAGAGATTACAGCAAATAACGTTTCCTCTATATCTCTTATCAATTCTTCTAATGCAGTTATTCGTTCTTCACCATCATAAGTAATTCTAACAGTGCGCGTTATCTCTATGTAATTCCAATCATCATTCCTTCGCTCATTTGAGGATAAAAATTGATATTCAATCATTTTAAATATGGAAATTTTTTATTGTTTTTATTGTTTTTAGTTTTTTTTGTATTTTTGCAAATTTTTTGGTTTTTTTGTTTTTTACAATTTTATGGATAATGATTATGCGTTATGATTAATTATATATCGTCATGTAATTATAATAGTTTTAGTATATAATAGTATTATTATTATTCAAAAATTATATGTTTAAAAATGTAAGCAAAATGTAAATTGATTATTATATGTGTAATATTATAAATAAGAAATGGAATCAAAATTAAAAATAATTATTGAGTATCAATATATGAGTTACGCTTTGGATTGCGTGATCATCGCTTACGTTTCTGTGGGGAAAGAGAAGCAGGATGAGGAACATCTTTTAATAAGTTTTCAGTTCCAATGCCGTAGACAAGCTCAAAACAATCTGACCTATCATCGTTCAACACTGTTTTAACTGCTGTGCGGAGATAAATGTCCTTTTTAAGGTTACTGTAATGATCAACAATATGATCTATCGCAGCAGTTCTTGAAAGCTCAAAAAAGTTCATCACTTTAATGAAAAGTGTGTGGCTTTCTTTATCTATCACATTATTAGTGAACAATTCGTCAAACCATTTTGAGTTGTCGATATCGGCTCTGATGATACTGTTACAAGAATGGTCAGCAGGTGAAAGAACTTCAATCTCATCGTTTTTCCCCTTCTGATTGCAAGCTTTACAATCTTTTTTCATTAAAGCCTTTGCTTGAATATAAAGGTTGTAAACAATACAATTTAGCAAAATTTCTTTACATATTTCAACATCAGGATCAAAGTTGTCAATGAAGTAAGTCATTGCTGGAATGATTTTACAAAGCCTATCTATCTCTTTTTTAGTCAACATGATTCCAGAAACTTTGTCTTTTTCCAGCAGGACTGCGAAAGTAGTAGTCGAATTATCATCTTCATCTTCAAGCAAGTGAAAAGATCTGCGATAATACGCATTGTTGGTGAAAGATCTTATAGAGTGTTGATCATTAAACAAATCTTGCAACTTTTTGAGCTCATGCGATTTTAGTCTCAAACCTGTTGGAGTCCACGTACCATCTTTCTGCCATATCCTTAAATCAATACTTAACCATGCTTTAGGTTTTTCCTCATCACCAGACTCTTGAGTAGTTCTCATTATTCTGATGGATTTTGTCTTGTTAGCCAAAGTTCCTGAACCGCGCGAAATCAGTGCGAACATAAGGTTGTCGAATTCCATTGTAATAATAAAGTGTAGACCTAGAGCGTTCGAAGATTGTAATACAGCGATCTAACTTTTTTTCTTTCACAGTTGGAGAATTGTTTAACGATTAGTTGAGCGATTCTTTCACCTTTTCTTGCTGTAAAAGTTTTCTCACCAAGGTTGAATAGAACGACTTCTATTTCGCTTCTTTTATTAGGCTCAATAATACCACCAACAACCGTAATTAATGCAGACGGAGGACAATCAGCAACTACTTGACCGTAATAACCTACGTCAAAACCAACACAGATTCCGGTTTTCAATGTCGTATAACCTTTCGCTTTAATTTCAAATTTTTTAAGACAAAATAGGCTCAGACCAAATGCCGATTGTTCAACTGAAGAGAAAGAAACACCTTTAGAAATGATTTTCACCTTCAGCGACATGGAGCAACCTACAAAGAGAAAAAGACAAAAAGACAAAAGATTTAGAACTGAAATTAAAAAATTTAACAAGTACTCTAACTATGAATCAATATCAGAATAAAGCTACAGCAATCGAAGCTACGTAACTTTATTCGTAGCTACCGAGAGCTAAGACCTGGTCATCGAGCCAAAGGATTTCATGTTGCAGCTACCGAGAGCTAAGACCTGGCCATCGAGCCAAAGGATTTCATGTTGTAGCTACCGAGAGCTAAGACCTAGCCATCGAGCCAAAGGATTTCATGTTGTAGCTACCGAGAGCTAAGACCTGGCCATCGAGCCAAAGGATTTCATGTTGTAGCTACCGAGAGCTAAGACCTGGCCATCGAGCCAAAGGATTTCATGTTGTAGCTACCGAGAGCTAAGACCTAGCCATCGAGCCAAAGGATTTCATGTTGTAGCTACCGAGAGCTAAGACCTGGCCATCGAGCCAAAGGATTTCATGTTGTAGCTACCGAGAGCTAAGACCTGGCCATCGAGCCAAAGGATTTCATGTTGTAGCTACCGAGAGCTAAGACCTGGCTGTCGAGCCTTTGGATTTTCATCAAGCGATTTAACGCTGATATTGATTCAAAGTTAGAGTTTATCTAAAAACTACTAACCTAATTGAATGACATTTGCTTCAAATTTCGCTCTTTATATAGCAACCAAATATCTATTAACCGCCCTAAAGTTCGGCCTACTAAAGATTCTATTGGTTACTAAACTAGATGATGTTGTATATTCTAATAGCTGCAAAAAGGTTGTATCTATGTTTATTACTTCGATTCAGTACGTATATATGCTGAATTATATTCAAAGAATAGAATGATTATTGAGCTTGACAAAGCTAACGTAGCAAAATAATTCTTTCATACTTGAATGCATTAGACTAGGTACGAAGAGGCTTTTAAAATTATTAAATTTCATTTAAATTACAATTTATTTCATCTGGTTGACAATAAAATGTCTTGTGAATACTAACGATATAAGTATAACGAGCATGGCATAACTTTACTAGGTGAATTAGATTATTAAATTCAATTGAATTGAATCCAGGCTTTCTTTTTCTTGTGTAAAGGCTTTTATAATATAATAAAAACATATATTCCTATTACATCGTACAAGTATACTGGCCAAACTTGCTTCATTGTATTCAGGTTTGTCATCTCTAAAATATTATTTGCTTGAATTGACTTCAATATATGCAACAACTAAATATTTGTCTCCAAGTTTGAGATGACCAAAAACTTTCTCAGCAAGTAACCTTAACACAAAAATTGCGAATTCATTAAGTCACTTATTGTGAATAAGTGAATAAAGAGTCGTTGACTTTCCAGGGTTTTCATTGAATATAAATAATTGTTCAATTCAAAAACCTAATCATATCTTTGTTATATATGTCAAACTTGTTGGGAAAATGTGAAAAAGAAAATATCTGAATAATTGTTATCTTTTCACTACATTTATATTTTACACTGAGAAATTTTGAGAAACTTTTAAAGGTAAATGATAAAGGGTAACAGCAAATATACTAAAACTGTTCAAAATTTGTTTTTTTGTTAGCCTTCTTGTCAAACCTTTAGTCATTGAAAGTCTTTTGTTATACAAAACGTTGAAAGTTGGGTAAACAGGGCTTCATCTCAGCCCTTATGACTGTGAATTCGCATTTCTAAATACCTAGTTGTTCCTTAAACTTTATTCTTCAAGTAACTTGCAAACAGTTTGGATATAATTTTGTTTAATTCAATTTAATTTAATTTACTTTAATTATACTGTGACTTAATTGTTTTTTGTTCTATTAGTAAATATCATCTGTGTTGCTAATATGAATCAACCAATACCCAAAAGACCTAGAACAACAATTACTAGAGTGATAACAAACAAACAGTCAATCGTGCCTGAAAATTCCAACCAACCTTCCTTGTTTAACCAACCTTCAACTAGCATGAGACCGCAAAATGCTAACCCTAACTCAAGAGGTAAAGATTTGGTTAACCTGAAAAAAACTATCAAACGAACCAAACACCGAGCCGGGCTATCTAGACGCATTGATATGCATTTTGATGATGTGAAAGAATCATCAAGAAATATCTTGAAAATAATTTCAAGATTAACTTTGGAAATCGAAAGTGTGAAAAAAATGGTAAACGAAAACAATATGCTAATCAAGACGAAGGTAAATGAAATCAACGAAGAATTGAAAATAATTAAATTCAAAAAAATTTGCTGCCTCTCTGATGATGGCGAATCAATTGGTTCAAATCCGGAACAAGAAGATTACAATCTTGATGCAACTTGCAAAGAATGAGGTAAAAATAATTTTTTTGATGAAAATCTCGTACATTATAAATATTCAGATCTATTTATTAAGATAGAAAATTATATGCTTTCATTTTTGGCATTGATTAAGTAGTTGAAAATAATTTAATTAAATTAAATTGAATTGAATTCGTGTTGTTGAGCTTGCTTGAAAATCAAACTTTCAACGGAATATTACTGCAGTCAATCTCCGCTATACCGTCACCAATTGATTGCTGAATTTCTTGATTTAAATTTATTAAATTCTCGTTCTTTTTCAGAGCATCAATATTTGCTGGTAGCTTCCTATCCTGTTGGACCTGTAGCTGAATGAATAAAAATAATTAATATTGAATTAAATAATTTTTACGAGCACCTACATTATCTTTGAAAACTGCATATGTATTCGGCTCCGAAGCTATCATCCTTTTCAAACACCAGATTTTACAAAAAACAATACTGGTTAGCATAACCATCAATAATAAAATTAATAGAAGCAGCAACAACTTAAATGTTCCATCCATTTTGATACTAATGAAATTATCTTCAGTTTTTAAATTGAATAAACTGCTTTTCTTATTATCTGTCTCATTATTTCCATATTGAGTTTCATTTCTGCCTCCAGTCGATATCTGCACGGTTTCTTGTGACATTTGTTTGCGTTCAATGTGGTCCTCAAAACCTATTTTGATAAATTAATAATATTTAATGCTTGATTGAATTGAATTAAATTAAATAAAATTATTCCTATCACGCCGTTAGTCTAATAAACTTACAACACAAAGCCATAAAAATTGTTGAGTTGCATCCAAATCGTACTTTGCACCTCCGAATAGCACTGATTTCTATATTGCGTCCTTTAATCTCATACGAGCAGTCACTTTCATGAATTTTTACCTCATTTTCACAGTAAAAATGATTTTCTTTTCCTGTTTTTAAAGCTGAAAATAATTATTCAATTAAACAATGAATTACACCAGGAAAAAGGTACCGCATTACATACCCAAGAGTTTATCCTCATAATTGGACAATGTAACTCTATCTGAGCTAGAGGATAGAACAACATAAGAGATAACAAATATCCACTGGCAGCGAAACATTTTTATAACACAAATAATATAAATTAAATTGAATTAAATCTAATTAAATTGAAATAGTAAAAAAACCAAGTAAAACAATGCAAATGGTTGAGTATGGTGGACTTGTGTGAATCTCAACGGTTTTTGTTGCCTTGGTGAAGGTTTGAAAGGATTTGAAAAAAAGAGCGAATTTCAAAAGCATTGTTTAAATTAATTTAAGGGTATATTTATCAAAATTCCAGTTTCATTTGTAACGCTCCGCCTGTAAGGTGGAGTGTTACAAATGTATACTATACTACTCTCATTTAAATAATCACGACAATCAAGACAAAAATGATCATTGTCAGTCTTTACATCTTCATCAACATAAGCTTCAACATTACATTTCCCATCAACTCAATCTAAGCTGATTTTGATCACAGATTTATTTCAATCATAATCTAACACACAAGACTATTTACAGAGTTATATTAAAACACCAGATTTAACCCAAACTGGTTCGCTCCTATTTAAACAGTTGCTGTGTCCAGATTAGCGGTCACAATGAAACAAACCTTTACTGGACACCTTTTTAATGTGGAAACCATTTGAAGTTGATGAGAAATTTTAAGATCAATTATCAAATTAACTTGTTAAGGTAACTCCAACTGATATTGGAAGCCACCTTCACTAACCATTTTGATTTGGGAATAAACTTGGTTTCACCCAAAGACAATCAATTGATTCACGTAAAGGTTCACCTATTCAATTGACCTACCTACTATGACTTTTGTTTACCCGATATTAACAATTATTTATCAACAATAAATCATTTGAGCTGTTACTATGTTCATAGTGATAATAATAAGTGTAGTTAGAAGCAGAAAATTGTTCAATCTGAAAATCCCACGTTAATTGAAAATAATGGAAAGGTAAATTAATAGCTGTTAAATGATAACTTCAACTTTTCATCTTCTCAATCATTTTGTTATAATTGTTGCCTTCATTCATCAACACACACAAAATTCATTAGCAACCAAAATGCCATTAAATTGTATTATTTAAGTAAAAATACAAATTAAAACTGGTTTCCTATTCATTTAAACAATTGAACCCAAATATGTTTAGGTGATTAACTTAACACTAAACAAGTGTTTACCTTGCCTTACATCCATTGTTCAAGTCATTTGTTTCATCTTGCTAACGATATTATTTATCATTTTGGTTTAATTTTACTCAATCTTAATTTAACTCTAATCTGATCAATTGGAATTGAATTAAACCCTTGAGATGACCAATAAGTGTTTTGTTTATTCATGAACAAACCATAATGTAATGTGCTTAAAGTAGCTCAGCTTTTCATGTTGACCAAGTGTTGTTATCCTTTCCTATTTTTGCTGTAAATTACTTTCTAATTTAGTTTATTAAAATGGCTAATCATTATCATCTTGATTACATGCAATTCTTGTGTCAAGATGGTTAATTAGAATCAGAAAAGATTCCAACAATTATCCCATCATTAAGAAGATGATCTAGAATAAAAGAGTTGCTAGTCTTGGTAAAGAGGTTTCCAGCAATCCTTTTTCCAATCCATAATGGTTCTTGTTCCGAGGCTAAGGATAATTTGTTCCTAAAATCTAATTTTGTTCTAGAACAAGAACAAAACAAAAATACTGTTTACCTTTATCTTTAAGTTGAACATTTTTTGAATTTTGTTTTGTTTTTACTGTTGTTTTGGTTACCTAACAGTATCTAATCCTATATCCGATGAATGTATCAGATATTTGGTATCATGTTGTCGTTTGTTTAAATCTTTAATTCAATCAAATGTGATGTTTAATTTTGCATTTGTTTTAATTTCATCTTTATTTATATCACCTTTTAAAATTGACCAGTGGCTCGATGAAACCCATCATTTATTTAAGTCCTATTACTTACATTGAATCACTTCTAAAAACAGCTGTAAAAGTAAGTAGTTTTCATTTTGACTCTCATTTCTGTCAACTATTGCTTGCAATGTATTCAAACTGTCAAAATCTCTGAACTAATATTTAATCTATTAATGGCTTATTTAATTTGTTTTGAAATCTGCTTTTTTATCATTATAAACTCTCATTTAAAAAAGATTCTGAAATTGTATGAGTTCAGTCTATCTGCAAAACATACATACAGCATCACTGCTAGGCTATTGAGTCAGTATTCAACATTTAGACCATTTCATCTTATCCATATTTAACAATCTATTTATTGAATGCATCTTCTTTTTAATTTATTTAAATTTGATTAACTTGCTGTGTTAACTTATATTTGATTGCTGCTGGTATGCTTTCGGGTAAAAAATGATCCTAATTCCAAAGCCAAAATGTTTATAACATTATCTTCTATTTCTCATTTACATTAGAGGCAAAGTGATTCGAGCTGAATAAATTTTTAAGGATGATCAATATCAGATACTCATCTGGACGCAAAGGTGCCAAAGTGAAAATTAATGGAATCAGTATAAGAATTTGGACTCTATGTCTTCTCTTTTTTTGTGCAATTCCTGCTGGCTTCATTATTTATTACCACCATTTTCTCAACAGCTTCGCCTATCAAAGAGGTAATTTAATTAAATTTTCCGATAAGATTGCTCAATTCAATAAGCAAAAAATTTCTCTCGAACGATTCTCAATTCATAATCATTTATATTTATTGTAGATACATTTCGATCTGGCTCAAATTTCCTTGGGTTCAATGATAGAGAAGCTAAACTTGCTGAGAGAGTTCGGGAAGTCGAAGAACAAAATCAACTCTTACGAAGGCAACTTACGTATGTTATTCATTTATTTGCAATTAAATACATTCTATTCTTATTTGTGAACTGATAAAATAGCATCTTCTTTTCTCGTCAGTTTATCTAGAAACAAATTGATCAACATTGCGCAGCATGATGCTCATCAACAACGTCAGCTGAGACAGCTTAAAGGCCAAAGAAAGGGAAAAGGTGATGGCTTGGAGGCGAATAATACGCAAACAGATCGCAATAAAAAGAGAGAGAATAATGAAGGAAATGAAATTAGGACTGATGGTCTCGATCATAAATGCTCTAATCCATCGTCTTCCGGATCACCTATCTCCAAATGTGAAGTTATCGACATTGCCATTGTTTGTGCTGGTTACAATTCGAGTCGCTCTGTTGTCACTTTAATCAAATCAATATTGTTTTATCGTAAAAATCCTCTACATTTCCATTTTATTGCTGATTCAGTTGCTCGTCTTATATTACAAAATCTATTCCGTACTTGGGCTGTTCCCGGAATTGAAGTTGACTTCTATCTCACGGATGACTTACAAAAAGATGTCGTATGGATTCCCAATAAACATTATTCCGGTATTTATGGACTAATGAAACTGGTTCTTCCTAAAGCCTTACCGGGTAAGCAGAAAGTTTTCTTGATCATTCAACGATGACAGTTATTTTGATTCTATTCTGTTTCAAAAAAATCAAGAAGAAGTTTAACAATACCAGAATGCTAAATTTTATCTCTTTTTCAGATTCTCTCGATAAAATAATTGTTCTCGATACTGATGTTACTTTTGCAACCGATATTGTCGAACTATGGAATCTTTTTGCCCAAATGAAAAACAAACCTCTAGGTTTGGTTGAGAATCAAAGTGATTGGTATTTAGGTAAAATTTGGAAAGGTCACAGACCTTGGCCAGCACTGGGTCGTGGTTTCAACACTGGAGTCATTTTAATGAGCTTAAATAAATTACGTGAATTTGACTGGTCACAAATTTGGAAAATGATTGCTGAAAAGGAATTGTTCTCAATGTTGTCAACTTCTTTAGCTGATCAAGATATTTTCAATACAGTTATTAAACAACACCCTTTCCTTGTTTATAAAGTAAGTATCATATTTCAATTATATTACAATTTATGATAAAAACATTTTCCAAATTATAATTCATACTGATCTTGTTTTATTTGATTGCTTATAGCTACCATGCCAATGGAATGTCCAGCTAAGTGATAATAGTTTGTCTGAAAGACTTTGTTACACTGAAGCTCAAGATTTAAAGATTATTCATTGGAACTCTCCAAAAAAATTGAAAGTAAAAAACAAGCATTTAGAATTTTTTCGTAATTTATATTTAACTTTCTTGGAATACGATGGTAACCTACTAAGACGAGAGTTGTTCGGATGTCCTAATCTTACAAGCACAGTCAGACCGAAGACAAGCAATCTTGCTAATAATCAACTTTCAATCAACTCTTTGGATGAAGATGACTCTTGTTACGAGTTTAGACGAGCTACAATTACCGAGTACCGAACTCATCTTTATTACATTGATTTTGATTATGAACCTAGTCCAGAAGGAAATGATGTTACTTTAGTAGCCCAGTTATCCATGGATAGACTTCAAATGGTTGAATCTTTATGTAAACATTGGGAAGGTCCAATCAGCTTATCCCTTTACATATCAGATTCTGAGGTTCAACAATTTTTTGGCTATATTATGGATTCTCCGGTGTTAAGAGATAGGCGTAATATTGGTTATCATATTGTTTATCGAGAAGGAGATTTCTATCCTATTAATCATCTTCGGAATATCGCTCTCCGTCAAGTCAAAACGCCGTTTGTTTTTCTTACTGATGTTGATTTTTTGCCTATGTTTGGACTTTATGAATATCTTAAAAGATCTGTTGCTGCTCTTGCACTTGAATCCAATGATAAAAAAGCTTTAGTTGTTCCAGCTTTTGAAACTCAGCGTTATCGTATTTCATTTCCTAGAACTAAAGCTGATCTCCTTAATATGCTTGATTTGGGAACTCTATTTACATTTAGATATCATGTTTGGACTCGAGGTCATGCTTCAACTGATTACCAAAAATGGAGAACCGCAACTCGACCCTACAAGTAAGCTATCTTTTAATTACTAATTATTTTCCTTTATCAAATATCCATTACATTTAATTATTTTTAACAATTTTCAATCCAATCTTGAATCAATAGGATCTCATGGGAGCAAGACTTTGAACCTTATATCGTGGTCAAAAAAGATGTTGTTGAATACGATTCTCGATTTGTTGGGTTCGGCTGGAACAAGGTTTCTCACATAATGCAACTTCATGCGATCGGCTATCAATTTATTGTTTTACCCAACGCATTTATCGTTCACATGCCCCATGCTCCAAGTTTCGACATTGCCAAATTCAGATCGAGTTCAATCTATCGAAAGTAAGTCATAGACTTTACCATTTTTATTAATTTTTGCCTAAATATATTTAATTTTACAAATCAATTTTCTTTTTTCCCCTCTCTATTTAGATGTCTGAATATCATGAAGAGTGAATTTGTAGCTGAATTGTCTCAAAAGTATGGCAAGCAATTCAAGATTACTATTTCTAATGATGTCATGAAGCAGTAAATCAATTAATCTAGATCCAACTACCTCGAATGGATTTATTTGGATTCATATTTCTCTCCACTTGATGACAATATTATTAGCATTGAGATTTTATCTCAGTCGGTAATGATGTCTCCTTATTACTCATAAATCTCATCTCTCTATGCTGATATTAAGTACTTACAAGGAAAGTGCCTTTGCTGGTACGATCATTTTCAATTTTTTTAGGGCTTATATTGTAGAGGGCAAAAAATAATTAGACACGTATTTTTGCTTTTGTTTCGCTAGTGCGCGGTTATTGATATTTAAGCACTTTTTATTAAAGATAAAGCATTTAGTAATGCACTGCAGCCACTGAAAAATACATAAAACAGATGAAAAGCAGAAAATGAAAATCTCATAATGAAAATTGTAAATCATTTTTCAGTAACTCCAATAGATTACAATGCAATATCCTCGCTTAAAAGTGCTTAAATATCAATAACCGCGCACTAGCGAAACGAAAGCAAAAATACGTGTCTAATTATTTTTTGCCCTTTACAATATAAGCCCTGAAAAAATTGAAAATGATCGTACCAGCAAAGGCACTTCCCTTGTTAGTTACGCTTGTATAAGGAAAACTTCATGTTTAGCATAGCAAGCATTTCATTTTGTTTTTACCATCACCAATTTTTAACCTCTTTGAGGTAGATTTTAAAAAATTTGGCAATATTCGCAATTAATGTTAAAGTTAATTCACCTCTGAATTATATTTTTTTAACAACAAATCTACTTATTAATTGAAACTTTCATTTTAAGTCATTGCTTTAAATTAAACTCTAAGATAATTGTTCAAATTAAGTGATAAATTTGTACCATAAATCGTCGTCAAGTTACTATTATTGTCATTATAATTGGTTTCTAAAGAATAGCTGTAAATATGAGTAAAATAAATTTATAATTGTAATTCATCAAACTTGAACTAAACCTGAATTTTTTAAACCTTTTAAAAACAGTGTAAAAAGGTTACTTGAATTGAACGAAAAACACATTAAATCAGAGAACGAAAGATGTGATATATCAAGTAAATTCCTTACAGATGATTCAACTGAATTTTTAGGCAATATTTTTCGTAAAAATGTCAATACAATGAGGCAATGATCAGTAAAACAAAAACTAGTCTAGTTAATGTTGGTTTGAATAATGGGTTGAAACAATTGTTAGTTTGCTATCATGAAATTGACTGGTTTAAACCCAATTTAAAACTGGTTAAATCTGGTAAACACTGGTTAAAATTGGTTGAACAGGTTCATTCAGAACAAATCTGGTCAAAACCAGGTGGAACCAGTTGAGCAGACATGAATGGAATGTTATTATTCAAACAATAACCTTCACTGAATAGAAACATCTATAGGCTTTTAACCAATTTTAACAAAAGGAACATAGTTGATGAATGATTTGGATGAAACTAAGAACTTTGAAGGTCCTGATTTAGCTTTAACGAATCCACAAGCAAATGAAAGTTAATAATTACTACAAACAAAGGTATAAATAATTGAAAAATGTAGGTTGCTGTCAACAATGTTGTCATTTTATCTTTTTGTTGATGGTGACGTAAGAGGAAAACAAATACGCAATAATCAGCTGATGAAATCAAGAGATTCTCAATTAATGTGATTTTATTACATTTAACGCGTTTAAAGTACTTTTATTTTGTATAAAGTTGCATCAATTAACAATAACAATCCATTTTAGAAGTAAATTATTCATCTTGATAAAGAAATTTGATTAATTTTGTTTTTTAGCTGTGTACGCCATCTACTGGCGAATGTGGTGTGTTTACTTTAGACTTTGTTTTTGTTTATAAATAAAATGTGAGAGGGTTTAATGTTTCTGTTTCAAGTGACTGTAATCAAGGTTAATTCTAGTGATACTCTTACAATTTAATTATTAATTTATAATTTGAGTTTATGAGAGTTTTGTTAATTTGATTTTTGAGTCTATTGTAATAAAATCAATATATCTCAGATTTCATAATGTTTGGAACACCACAAACCTCAACCACAAGCCCATTTAATTCACCCTCAACCTCTCAGACTACATTTGGCTTTGGTACTCCAGCCAACAGAATGCAATCAACTTTTGGTCAACCTGCTGCATTTACAGCCAATAGAACAGCCCCAGCCACAGGATTCGGTGTTGGTGCTACTACTAGTACTGGTTTATTTGGTTCGCAAACATCTACAACACCTTTCTTTGGTTCACCATCGACAACACAACAAACAACACCATTTGGAGCTACTTCTACTGGTAACCTATCTTTTTCATTTGTTTAAACCTCCTATTTAATACTCTAATTTCATGCACTATATCTAAATGATATTCATTTACATAAATTCATAAATATCTTCTTATTTCCTTTAACATATATTCAAAATTCCGTATTCTATATATGACTATATATGTATTATATCTATTAATATATCTATTGATATTTTTTTACCATTATTTAGCTGCTTCTCCTTTTGGTGGTGGTGCTGCTACAACATCACTTTTCGGTGGAACAAATACCGCTCAAACAAGCACACAATCTCTGTTTGGTCAAAACACATTCTCAGCTACAACTCCATTTAGTGGAGCTACTGCTACTAATACAATGCAAGCTCCTGGTACTACTATCAAATTTAATCCATTAATTGGAAGTGATACAATGTTGAAGAACAATATCAACACTACTATCAGTACTCGACATCAATGTATCACTGCCATGAAAGAGTATGAAACAAAATCAATGGAAGAGTTACGTTGGGAAGATTATCAAGCTAATCGTAAAGGTCCACAAGCTCAAGGAGCTATGTTTGGTCAAACGGCTACTACTGAATCTTTGTTTGGTGCTACACAACAGCAACAGCAACAGCAGCAGCAACAAAGTGCCACCACTGCTCCATTTAGCTCTGGTACAAACTCAATATTTGGTAAACCAACATTTGGTACATCAACATCACTCTTTAATGCACCAACTTTCGGTACACAACAAGCAAAGCCTGCATTTGGAACTGCACCAACCACAACAACATTTTCTTTTGGACCTGTAAACCAACAACCTGCAACTGTAACCTCTGGAGGATCATTATTCAATCCAACTCCATCATTTACTCCAAGTACCAATTTCTTTCAACCTCCAGCTACAAATACACAAACCAAATCATTATTTGGTACCTCAACTACTACAGCTACTCCTTCGCTATTCGGTGCACAAGCTACAACAACAACTCCATCATTATTCGGAGCTAATGTTTCTACTACTGCGGCAAAACCTGGATTTGGATTACCAACCACAGGTACTAACACTTTTGGAACTACAGCACCCTTTGGTCAAAACACTTTCATGTTTAACTCTAATCCAGCAACAACAACTGCATCTTTATTTTCGTCTAACTTGTCAACAACAGTTTCTACCGCCAATACGAACGCAATGAATAAGCCAGCAAACCTATTCAATTTCTCAAGCAATCCTATTACTACACCCACGTTCAATCCAACCAACCCTACCATGACCAATTTCAACACTGGCAATGTTTTCAATTCAGGGACCAATTTCTTTGGAACATCAGGTACTACTGGGTCCTTATTTTCAAATCCACTGCAACCAGGCCAGACCCAAGTTCCGCCAATGTCTCTCCAGCAAAGCTTGACACAAAACATGCCTACTTCTGAGCTTCTTCTGAGTCGCTTACAGCATATGCCTTATGGAGATTCACCAATTTCTCAGAATTTATTGAACGCAGCTCATTCTCAACCAGTCAAGTTTTCAACGGACTCAAAAACATTGTACCAATACAAAGTTAGTCTTCGGACTACTAGTGCTCCAAAGTTACCTCGAAACGTGAGTGCATCCCAAGTCAATTCATCATTTTTATTCGATGATTTAGAGGATGAAAAGTCAGAAGAAGAACCTAAATCAGCTTTGGATTTATTTGCACCTCGCAGAAACATCAAAAGATTAGTTCTCAAGCCTAAAGATTCATCTTTAAATGCATCAATTACCGATTCACCAACTCTATCGTTTGCGCAAAGACCAATTTCAAGTGCATCCAAAGAAAATGTTGCTGAAAATACTGTTTCTGAACTTTTCTCTATCAATCAAAATAATGCTACAAATGCATTAAACACAACCACAACCATCACCACCGGCAACACCAACAATAACAATAATAGTAATCATGGCACTCCACGTAATTCAGTTACTTTCGGTGAAACATCAATAATGGGTGACAATCTTAATAATTCTAGTTTGCTTGGTGTCGGTGATTCAAATGATGAAAGTAGCTTGATTTGTCCATCTACACCTCCACCACCATTAAAATGTGGATTAAAATTGACAAAATTAGATTATTATACTAAACCTGCGTATAAAGATCTTGATAAATATTACAATTCATCAAATGATACCTGTCCAGTTCCTAGTTTTATTATTGGCCGTGAAGGATATGGTGAAATTTATTGGGAAGATCCATTGGATGTTAAAGGTTTAAATCTTGATGAGATTGTTCATATAAGAAGAAAAGAAGTAATTGTTTATCCTGATGATGATTGTAAACCTGAGATTGGTGAAGGACTTAATAGACCAGCTCAAATAACTTTACATCAAGTTTGGCCAGTGGATAAAACAACTCATGAAATAATTAAAGATATTGATCGACTACGAACAATGAAATATACTGAAAAAATTGAAGCCGCAACAAACAAATTAGGAGCGACTTTTAAGGAATATAGACCTGAAACTGGATCATGGGTCTTTTGCGTTAAACACTTTTCATCCTATGAGTTGGTTAATGAATGAATGAATGGATCAAGCAAGGCTGAAATCAATGTGAAACCTTATTTATCGGGAAATGCATCTTTATTAAATTCACTCATCAATAATCTAGATAGCTCTAATCTTTTGGTTGATCTCTCTTGTATCTGTCCAGATTGACAAATCGATTCAAGTTGTGAGGAATGTTTTTACATTTCATTAAAAATTCATCCAATTGAATTATAATACCATGTACGTATGTTTTATTATTAGGATTTGGCTATTGTCTACTGAGAGCTCACCAATCGACATAAATTGTTTAATTTGTCCTTTATTAGTTTCATTACACTTTTCTTATATCATGCATGTTCTGCGTTTATCTCCATCTGTCGTTATTTAATCAACAAATTGTCAATTTTATCTATCTCTATTCTTTACCGACTGCAATCCTTCGCATGCAAACCAGGTTAATGACTTCTTAATCAATATCAATGAATCCAAGTTTTCTATTCAACTTGATTAGTTCATTCAAAATCCATTTCGTAAGAGAGATCATCTTTTTCAACGAAAATGAAAGATTATTCAAAAAGTCTTCGACCTTTGCAATTATCGCTAATTTGATTTTTATTTATCAATCTTTTCTTTATTCAGAAAAAAATTCATGCAAATAAACACTTATATGTAATTCTAATATTTAATGATGTGTAATGAAACATCCCAGTTTCATTCAAAAATATTCATGATAAACATTTATGTCAAACACTTTTGTTGAATTAAAATCAAAATATTGAAAACTGTAAAACCAATTATAAAATAAATCTATTGTAAACTTTAAATTTATAAATAAAATAAAACATTTGACAATTAAATCTTGTTGATCTTATTTCGTTCATCTATTTCGGCAAAAATTAAACTTCAATCCCGAATCCATAGATGTTGATTTGTTAAAAATAAATATAAAAAGTGTTATTAACGCGTCTTCTATTTGAATTATCTTTATAATTGTAATAACAACTATTAATTGCACTTTATTACATACATATCAACAGTTGGAAGACAAAATTGTTTATCTTGAAAAGTTAATAATAGCAATACTTTAATAGTGGTAATAATAATTCGTCATGTGATTCTAAAAGATTCAAATTGAAAATAATTGGACATCGATATATTAATAGTGCAGGAATAACCAATTTCAGACAAAATATGTGACGATATATTGAAATTTCTGAAATTACTGCAGATTCTTCGCCAATTCTTAAACTATCATTCGATTACTATTCGACATGAAAATTGTAAATGAGTATTTCTCTTGTCTTAGGTTCAAATAAAACAATTTATTATGAGATTCTTGAAAAACAACGTACAAAATAGCAATAGTGATTACAAAAGGGGAAAGATTTATACAAGGTTTAATTTGTTTTAGATGATGGTCTCAAGATACTCAATATTTTCTATTATCAGTTCGCACATTTCAGAGTAAACTGAACTTGTTGACGGTTACAACCAGTGACAATCAAAATAAAACTTCTTATTCAGTATCTTTGACAAAACCATTAAAAACACAATGGCTTTAATGAAAATGAGGAATTTTGTTGGTGATAATGATTATGGTTTTTACTAAATTAATCTCGACCTCCACCATAACCTCCTCCTGAAATATAAGAAGACAAGTTGATTAGCGTTGGATGCATGACAAATTAGATTAGGTCAGTGATGACTGATAAAAATGACAATGATTTAGACATTTTTAAAAGACAAATATCACAGATTATAGATGAATATCAACTAACCCATTCCCCATCCACCATCACTACCACCACTCATTCCACCGTAGCCTCCGGCACCACCAGCGCCGCCTCCAGCTGCACCACCGTAGCCACCAGAGTTACCACCGCCATATCCTCCACCACCGGAGTTTCCACCTCCGTAGCTATCGCCACCACTAGCTCCACCATAACCACCACTTCCTCCGGAGCCACCATAACCTCCTCCGGAGCTTCCACCATAACCTCCAGAGCTTTCTCCATAACCACCACCGGAGCTACCTCCATAGCCTCCTCCAGAGCTTCCTCCGTAGCCACCACCGCCACCAGAGCTTCCTCCATAGCCTCCATCCATCATGCTCATCATACCTCCCCATCCATCATCGTCCATGCTCATCATGCTCATATCACCATAACCACCCATATCCATCATATCCATTCCGCCGCCCCAACCGGACATTCCACCACCCATACTCATTCCACCGTAGCCTCCGCCACCGCCCATGCTCATTCCCATTCCACCATATCCGCCACCACCGGACATTCCACCGCCGTGACCGCCGCCACCGCCGCCGCCACCGTGACCTCCCATCATCATACCCATCATGTGACCCATCATTCCTTTTCCACCAGCTTTTTTCATTAAATCAATAACAACTCTAGATATAGATAAAGAATCACAAAATAATAAGAATTAGAGAACACTTGAAAACATAAATCAACCACAAATATCTCTATCAGTATGAATGTTAAATTTTAAAAGTTGAAGAGTATCAAGAGAAAACTTTGAAAAATGTATTTCTCAATGATAAATTGATTGTTTAGAAAATTAGACTTATTAGTTTTCAGTCATTGTTAAGCTTCTAAAACAGGCCAATCAAATTAAATTAGATATCGACTAATTGCTTATGTAAGCATGATTCACTAATAACAAATATTGATGACAAAAGTCTACTCACGGAATAGGAATTGGTAGGGGAATTGGCAATATTCCGAATTTTGGTTTCTTAGATCCTTTGAGAAGCAATAAAAGAGCAGCCAATTTCTTGAGCTTCTTCTTTTTACCGGCATCTACTTCGGTTCCATAGAATGTTACCAGGCACAATTGAAGAACCACCAGGGTTAAAAAAAATATACTAATTGTACGAGCTTGATACGTTAAACTCATGATGATATGAAAAAATACTTTAGGTGTAAGAACACAAGATAACACAAAAAAAATCAAATGAAAATGTTGAGATCAGATCAAAGAATGAAGAAACTGCTAAATGGATAAGATAATCACATTTACAAAATCAATGAAATAATTTGCAGCACAGAAAAAGTTTTGCCTGAACCTGCAGGCAGAAGGTAATAAATGAAAGTAATAGTAACTATTGAGGATGATTAAGATGAATCAAGAAGAGAAAAACATGAATAAACTAAGTTAACACAATGAGAATCGACTTTGATATGACAGAAACTCGAATTAGATGAACAGTTATCTTTATAAATTGTTGGCTCCCCTGTGAGCACGAGTGTGAGTCCGAACTTTTTGATTCTTCCAACATAATCTGGTGAACAATTTAGGTTCGAAGGATGAGGATAAGGAAAGCCAGGAAAGATTAAAATGTTAAAGAAGAGAAAGCAGGACTGGCCCATCCGATTCTCTTTCCATTTCAATCATGTTTAACCTCTTATGACCGCCTCTCTTTCTCTTTCTTTTTCTCTCTCTTTCTATGAAACACAGCATATTTTCGGCCTATTTCGAGACAGGTTCTTAAAATGGTCTGTTTAAACAATCATTTCTCTTTCCACTTCTTCTTCAGGCTTTTGTCTACCTTATTTTTCAATCTTTCTCATCATCAACATTATTTTATCTCACCCCTTTCACCATTCTCACTTTTTAACTCATCAAACCTTTTCCTCTTTATCTCATCAACATCTTCATCATCTTCATCATCTTTGCTTCTTACATTTATTACTTGATCCACCAGCTCGGTATCTCACCTTTACTTTTCACTATTTAATCAAGTATCAATTCTATTCTTCATTCTGGTTGCATTTTAATGCTTTTTCTTCTTTCTACTCAATCTTTCCCTCTTACGCTTACCGTTTTCATAATCGTGTACATAAATCTTCCCACTTTCATAATAATTTGAACATCTTTAATCCACATGGCTTTATCAGTACTTGAATCTTCTTTACTCGTCTTTATTCTTGTAACTTCATTATTAATATTCACTATTTGCCATTTCACGAATTTTGTTCAGCCTTTAATTTATGTTTCTCTGTTACAGGTTATCCTCCAATTACAATCAACGTGCTTCTTGATCATTCTGACGGAAACATCATCAAGATGATTTTGCTGGTGAAGAAGAGAAAATTAGTATTTTAGTAAGTATGAAAGAGTGAGAAAACAATTGAATTGAGTGTTTCAATAACGTAAATAGAGTTAACCATAGAACGTGTTAAGCAGTTAAAAAGAGATAAGAGGATAAGTGTGAACGAATTAAAGATGAGAAGAAAATTGAGAGAAAGTGAAAAAGATTGAAAAAGATGATGTTGTTGTTGATGATGATAATGATGAGTCAAATGGACATTTAAGGAAGAGGAAGAAAAAAGAATCGGACATAATTAAGTTAATCGTGCGATTGATGAAGAAAATTTTCGTGATGATTCTAACCAACTCTTTTGTCTACTCAAATTTGATCTCTTCTTCACCATCATCATCCTCTTTTCCTTTCTAACTTGTCTCTCTACCTCCCCCAACATCCCTCTCTTTTCTAATCTTGTATATGAGATTCTGTTGTTTCTTTCCAACCTGATGATACATCATGTTATTGTAACTGTTATTATTGTATTATTGTAATAGTTGCTGTTGTTGACTTAAAAATATCTTTCTTGACCAGTCAGTGACCATTCAATGTGAGAGAAAGAAAAGGAGATTGAAAATTAGAATTAGAATCAACTGATAACCAACAAAAGTCAAGATAAATTGTAAATTCAATGAGGCACGTCATTCTTGCTTGTAAGATGAGAAATGGTAAAAAAGAGGAAATTTAAGATAGGAAATAATATAAAGAAAAAAAAACTGTTGCAATAGACGAGAGAGTGATCACCAACACAAAAAGAACTGCTTGATAATTCAATTTAACCACGATTTAGAAAAAAGTTTTATATAAACAATCAACTCAACAGCAAGATTATCACCATAACAGTTGACCATCCATTCCTTTTACACCACAATAAGAGTGAAAATAAATTCAATACCCTACATGCACCATATTGGCAAATAAAGCAGACTTCCGATGAGACTTTTTGTTCAGCCATTATTGAATCACCATTGATTGTGTATTGATGGTACCCATCAAGCTCAGACGAAAACACATCCCAAAAATGGCCAAGTTAAAGTTCAGACGATGACCAATCAGACATGTTTATTAAATGGATGCACAATAAGAGACAA
Organism: Tetranychus urticae; assembly: GCF_039701765.1. Lineage (NCBI taxonomy): Eukaryota > Metazoa > Arthropoda > Arachnida > Trombidiformes > Tetranychidae > Tetranychus > Tetranychus urticae. Next base: position 14,955,246 of record NC_142959.1, on the reverse strand, counting down.
TTGACGCTATAAGAATGAAAAGAAAAAGCTGTTACTGAAAAATATTGAAATGCGAAAATTAAAACAAAGAAAAAAAGATAATCTTACCATTATTGATGTATCACTTCTTGTACAACTTAATTAAGCAAATTATTTGTTTCCTTTCAAGCAAACCATAACAAATCAATTATTGGCATTGTACGAAAAAATATAAACAGTTAAACATAAATTAAACAACAGTTAGAAACCAAATCGTCTGTCTTGGCGGTTTTAATTTGAAAGTCGTTAGTCATAACTTAAGGGGACGTTCATATATGACAACTTTTACTTTTACCCTTGCAATAAATCAATTAATATTCAATTTCATCGATAAAATGAATTGCTATATTTATACATTTTTAATCAATGCGAATAGTTAATGAAAATATTTACCTAGTAAATTGACAGTTGACTTTGATTGATTAGCATCTACTTTTGCATTATTGTGATATACTTTTGAATTTATGCTTTTGTTGATGAATCCTGATGAAAAGTAACAAATTATATCACTACCTTAAATAAGATTATCAATCGATTCTATCCTCAAAGTTATCAAAATTTAACACTTAATTGTCACGCAACAATTTTCCCTTTTCTCAATTGCTTTCCGATTACCATCTATTGTTTGCTTTACTGGATTCAATTTGATTGAATCCTCATTTTTTCATGATGGCGTTACAATAGCAAAGTGAATTAAATGTTATGGTTAAAACCAGTTTCGGTAAGACCATTACAAACTTATTATGTTATTGATTGTTGCTTTATATATTTTTTTTTCATTTTCAAATTTCCTTCACTTTTAATCAAACAGTTATTGATGTGTATTTTATGTAATATTATTTCACTGTATGATTAATTGTAATGCACGATTGTCTTAATATATCTGTATTGTTTTTAGCCACAATTAAACATGGCTGTATGTTAATTATCAAGCCATGTTTATCAATTTAATTTGGCCTCACTATAATCTTATATTTCATCTGAACCGAAGAGGATAACAATAAACAGTTAATGTATGTAAAATATTAGATAAGATGTACATTTAATATACACATATTATCATTATATTTATAATAGATTACCCAGTAACAATTAAAAATTCATTTCAAAGGGAAAAGGAAATAAAATGAAGATTAAAACATGATTACTTTCAAACTATGAAATTGATCTTCAACTCATCTTTTCTTGTTTCCAAAACTCCATCAGCCAAGATGACCAACAGTGATCATTATTAAAGTTAAAGATGCCATTTGTATTATCATTATAATCATCATAATCATCTTAATTAAAGCACAGAATCAAAGTTATATTTTTAAATCAGTGATCAGGAAGAAAGGCATCGAGTAATGGTAACCAATGATCAGAGTTAAATGCTTATGTAAAATGAACCCAAAAAGATATGGGAATAGCAAATGGTCGATGAAGGTTGATGATGATTTGACCAAACAATCAAAGAAAAGGTTAAATTGTTGTTTAGATTTGAAGTTAATTGATTGATATTCAAATCTGTTGAATTACAGTCATTTGTATTAGCAAATCGTTTTAAAATGAAAAATTGAAATCAGCATAACAAATAGTCTTATCAAGAGGGTTAAAGGTAGCTTCACATATTACGCTTTGTGTCTAGCAAAATAGGGAGAGTCAATTGATTGGAAATGGATTTAGTTACGCAAATCATGTTATTATTAATAATTGATTAATTGAATCACATTTAGCCTTACTAACTCTTCAAATGGCTTATTATGTCTACTATATCTTTATATCAATTCAACAATTTGATTCTGTCCATCAAAATAATGTATTGAACCGAGAGGTAAGAGTCTTTCCATCTTCACATATCTTTTCATTATTGACTGTCAAATTGATACAAGAATCTTTTGACATTCGCAATTGTATTCTGATTTGTTCATAATTATTACCATTATTACTCTATTCTGTTCTTAAAATTACAATTATTATCCTTTTTTAATGATGAAAAGTGTTTTCTTTTACAAAATATAATTGACAATTACCAGGAAGCAAAAAAAGGTAACTTGTGATGATCATCTGTTTTGAGCCACAATTTTTCAACTCTCATTGGCCATTTTTCTTACATTAATCTGGTCTCAATTGTGATTCTGTTGCAATTCAAGGGAATCAGGAGTGGTTAAGTTAACCATGAATGGATATTTATCATCAATTAAAGTCCAAGTCTTCCGGATCAAGTTAATTATTCATTTAATCAACAAGTAGATTGTCAAAAAAGGATTGCTGGAAACCTCTTTACCAAGGCAACTCTTTTATTCTAGATCATCTTCTTAATGATGGGATAATTGTTGGAATATTTTCTGATTCTAATTAACCATCTTGACACAAGGATTGCATGTAATCAAGATGATAATGATTAGCCATTTTAATAAACTAAATTAGAAAGTAATTTACAGCAAAAATAGGAAAGGATAACAACACTTGGTCAACATGAAAAGCTGAGCTACTTTAAGCACATTACATTATGGTTTGTTCATGAATAAACAAAACACTTATTGGTCATCTCAAGGGTTTAATTCAATTCCAATTGATCAGATTAGAGTTAAATTAAGATTGAGTAAAATTAAACCAAAATGATAAATAATATCGTTAGCAAGATGAAACAAATGACTTGAACAATGGATGTAAGGCAAGGTAAACACTTGTTTAGTGCTAAGTTAATCACCTAAACATATTTGGGTTCAATTGTTTAAATGAATAGGAAACCAGTTTTAATTTGTATTTTTACTTAAATAATACAATTTAATGGCATTTTGGCTGCTAATGACTTTTGTGTGTGTGATGAATGAACGCAACAATTATAACAAAATGATTGAGAAGATGAAAAGTTGAAGTTATCATTTAACAGCTATTAATTTACCTTTCCATTATTTTCAATTAACGTGGGATTTTCAGATTGAACAATTTTCTGCTTCTAACTGCACTTATTATTATCAATATGAACATAGTAACAGCTCAAATGATTTATTGTTGATAAATAATTGTTAATATCGGGTAAACAAAAGTCATAGTAGGTAGGTCAATTGAATAGGTGAACCTTTACGTGAATCAATTGATTGTCTTTGGGTGAAACCAAGTTGATTCCCAAATCAAAATGGTTAGTGAAGGTGGCTTCCAATATCAGTTGGAGTTACCTTAACAAGTTAATTTGATAATTGATCTTAAAGGTTCTCATCCACTTTAAATGGTTTCCACATTAAAAAGGTGTCCAGTAAAGGTTTGTTTCATTGTGACCGCTAATCTGGACACAGCAACTGTTTAAATAGGAGCGAACCAGTTTGGGTTAAATCTGGTGTTTTAACATAACTCTGTAGTCTTGTGTGTTGATTTGGTTGTGATTGAAATAAATCTGTGATCAAAATCAGTTTGGATTGAGTTGATGGGAAATGTAATGTTGAAGCTCATGTTGATGAAGATGTAAAGACTGACAATGATCATTTTTGTCTTGATTGTCGTGATTATTTAAATGAGATTGGCGTTTAAATGGACCTTTTTTTACAATTCATTTTGTTATTGTTACTTTGATTGTTTTTTTAGTTGTCCTCTTGACTGAAGTGTAATTTTGTTTGTTTGCTCAGTCCAAGTCAACTTTTGCTTTCAATGAAAAAAAGTAACTTTTGTTGATGTTTAAACTGTTACCAGAAGAGGATGATTATGATTATGATTGTTATGTTGATGTTGCTGTTGACGATTATCATACAAATTGACAGTATTTTGCATAAAGGTAATGTTTCCAGTCACGATGGTTAAATTAATTTTTGATGGACTGGTGAGACTTCTTATTGTCAATCAGTCATTGAAACTCTTGATGTTCAACTCGCCAAGTTATCAAACAACAATGCATCCTCGATTAGTCAATCAAGCTAACCAATTATCTAGACACCAATCAACTCAATAGTAGCCATTAATGGCGAGCTTCTGAATCTATTGATCAACATTCACTCTTGATCCATATTGCCATTTCATGTGTTAACAGCCATTCAGTTTTGACTCCGTGGTTGACTTTTTAGCAAATGGAGACAATTAGACATTAGTTGATCAAATATACAATTTATTAAAAGTATTGTAATCAGTTAATATAAAATAATGTTAAATAGCTTCATAGAGTTGCTAATTTGTTGGAAATGTACATTGCATTTGCTGTGTCTATTCATTTGTTTACATGTTTGTGGAAATTTTCAATTCTTGTTATTTATTAATTCTCGTTGAGTTTACTTTTCTAAATCAATTATCTTCACTTTATTTATTCTGATATTAACAATTTATCCAGATATTTCAATCAACCATTTCTACTAACAATTATCACAGTCTTATTGCTATCCACACAATATGATCAATCAGGCTTTTACAAATATTAAAATGGATTCAGTTGGATTAGACTTTTTACTTATAATTGTCAACATTGTAACCCGTATTTGTTTACCCTTTAGATGTTATAATAATTCAATTGATCATCATTAATAAAATATACTCTAATATTAGATGTGATTTGAATTTTAATCGACCATTTTAGATTAAAAGCAGCATCAATTGACCTCTTAAAAGTACAAGTGAAATACAATTGATTCTTAAATTTACACATAATCGATTGGTTAATGATTTACAATTATTAACTTTCAATCATTCAAATTCAAGTGATATCTAAATCAAAAGGCTTAAATTTTCACTCTTCCAAATCCAGATTGATTGATGTAAAAGTCAAGTGAATTGTGCACATTCATAACAAAACGTATTTTAATAATTGCTTAAGCATCTCAAGTTGAGGTAACACCGAGGGAAGGGCAGAATCCAGTTTTAAAACAAAACATGGGTTAGATTTATCTCACGTTATTTATAATGTTGTAGAAAATTTGGTCAATAAAATGTTTAGTGGTCAAAATAGCAGTTTATATTGGCTCTATGGTGTTTATAATTAACGATTAGTAATGATTGATTACTGGTGAAGCTTTGAGGTTGCCAAAAATTGGATTTATTGGAAAAAGCGCGAAGACAAGTGAAAGCGCCATCTATTATTGTTGAGTGTAACTTTTTGCGGTTTTCAACAATTCTTTTTCTATAAACGGTTTCCCATGCCGATCATTATTACAAATTTACTGTTCCTTTCAATGTGCGTCAATTGTTAATTATTTGAAATTTTTTATTTTCTGATTGCCAATTAGTTTTTAGTTAATTTCATGATTTGTGGGACAATAGGTAATTAATTGGAAAGGTACAATCATGTTTGGATCACCACAAACTTCAACCACAAGCCCATTTAATGCACCATCAACCTCACAGAATACATTTGGCTTTGGTACTCCAGCCAACAGAATGCAATCAACTTTTGGTCAACCTGCTGCATTTACAGCCAATAGAACAACACCAGCCACAGGATTCGGTGTTGGTGCTACTACTAGTACTGGTTTATTTGGCTCGCAAACATCTACAACACCATTCTTTGGCTCACCATCGACAACACAACAAACAACAGCGTTTGGAGCTACTTCTACAGGTACTTTCATTTGTTTAACCTTCTATTTAATACTCTAATTTGCTTAGCTATCCATTTGACGCTTATTTTTACGTTAAGCAACTACCGACTCTTTTTATGGCTATATATAACTAATGATTTTTTTTATACCATTGTTTAGCTGCTTCTCCTTTTGGTGGTGGTGCTGCTACAACATCACTTTTCGGTGGAACAAATACCGCTCAAACAAGCACACAATCTCTGTTTGGTCAAAACACATTCTCAGCTACAACTCCATTTAGTGGAGCAACTGCTACTAATACAATGCAAGCTCCTGGTACTACTGTCAAATTTAATCCATTAATTGGAAGTGATACAATGTTGAAGAACAATATCAACACTACTATCAGTACTCGACATCAATGTATCACTGCCATGAAAGAGTATGAAACAAAATCAATGGAAGAATTACGTTGGGAAGATTATCAAGCTAATCGTAAAGGTCCACAAGCTCAAGGAGCTATGTTTGGTCAAACGGCTACTACTGAATCTTTGTTTGGTGCTACACAACAACAACAGCAGCAACAGCAACAGCAACAGCAGCAACAGCAGCAGCAACAAAGTGCCACTACTGCTCCATTTAGCTCTGGTACAAACTCAATATTTGGTAAACCAACATTTGGTACATCAACATCACTCTTTAATGCACCAACTTTCGGTACACAACAAGCAAAGCCTGCATTTGGAACAGCACCAACCACAACAACATTTTCTTTTGGACCTGTAAACCAACAACCTGCAACTGTCACCTCTGGAGGATCCTTATTCAACCCAACTCCATCGTCATTTACTCCAAGTACCAATTTCTTTCAACCTCCAGCTACAAATACACAAACCAAATCATTATTTGGTACCTCAACTACTACAGCTACTCCTTCGTTATTTGGTGCGCAAGCTGCAACAACAACTCCATCATTATTCGGAGCTAATGCATCTACTACTGCTGCAAAACCTGGATTTGGATTACCAACCACAGGTACTAATACTTTTGGAACTACAGCACCCTTTGGTCAAAACACTTTCATGTTTAACTCTAATCCAGCAACAACAGCAGCATCTTTATTTTCGTCTAACTTGTCAACAACAGTTTCTACCGCCAATACGAACGCAATGAATAAGCCAGCAAACCTATTCAATTTCTCAAGTAATCCTATTACCACACCTTCATTCAACGCCGGTACTACAAACTTTTTTGGTGCTCAAAATACATCTGGGTCTATGTTTTCAAACTCTCTCCAAACTGGACAGTCACAAGTGCAACCAATTTCGTTGCAACAAAGTTTGTCACAAAATATGCCTACTTCTGAATTATTAATGAATCGACTCCAAAACATGCCATATGGTGACTCGCCTGTCTTTCAAAATGTTAATGGTTTGAGTCAATCTTTGCCTATGAAGTTTTCAGATTCGAAAACTTTATATCAATATAAAGTTAGCAATAAATCTGCTAGTAACTCAAAGGTGATTCGTAAGGCGGGATCCGCTACATTAAATTCATCATTTTTATTCGATGATCTAGAGGATGAAAAAGCACAAGAAGAACCTAAATCAGCATTGGATTTATTTGCACCTCGAAGAAACATCAAAAGATTAGTTCTCAAGCCTAAAGATTCATCTTTAAATGCATCAATTACCGATTCACCAACTCTATCGTTTGCGCAAAGACCAATTTCAAGTGCATCCAAAGAAAATGTTGCTGAAAATACTGTTTCTGAACTTTTCTCTATCAATCAAAATAATGCTACCAATGCATCAAACACAACCACAACCATCACCGCCGCCAACACCAACAATAACAATAATAGTAATCATGGCACTCCACGTAATTCAGTTACTTTTGGTGAAACATCAATAATGGGTGACAATCTTAATAATTCTAGTTTGCTTGGGGTTGGGGATTCAAATGATGAAAGTAGCTTGATTTGTCCATCTACACCTCCACCACCATTAAAATGTGGATTAAAATTGACAAAATTAGATTATTATACTAAACCTGCGTATAAAGATCTTGATAAATATTACAATTCATCAAATGATACCTGTCCAGTTCCTAGTTTTATTATTGGCCGTGAAGGATATGGTGAAATTTATTGGGAAGATCCATTGGATGTTAAAGGTTTAAATCTTGATGAGATTGTTCATATAAGAAGAAAAGAAGTAATTGTTTATCCTGATGATGATTGTAAACCTGAGATTGGTGAAGGACTTAATAGACCAGCTCAAATAACTTTACATCAAGTTTGGCCAGTGGATAAAACAACTCATGAAATAATTAAAGATATTGATCGACTACGAACAATGAAATATACTGAAAAAATTGAAGCCGCAACAAACAAGTTAGGAGCGACTTTTAAGGAATATAGGCCCGAATCTGGATCATGGGTCTTTTGTGTTAAACATTTCTCAAAATACGGTCTAGTTGACGATGACGATGATGATCTACCAGATGACAAAGAACAGTTGCCGCCTCCTCCCCCTCCTCCTTCATCCGTCCTCCCTGCTGGTCGATTAATTCTCCATAAACCATCCCAGTCAACTCAAACGAAAGAGCCACCTACTTTCGAAATCATGGAGATGCGTTCTGATAAAAGTTATGCTGATTATACTCTTATTCACGATAGAAGTGCTCTAAACATCAGTCAAATCAGCCAAATAACTGGGGCTGGGGCTTTGGTCACCGATTTCAAAGATCTTTCAGTCGAAAAAGTCCCTGAAATTTTCTCAAGCTATTATGATTCAATGAGATTTGCTTTGTTTAGTGAAGAAGATGATGGCGATCAAGTCGCACAGACAAATTTTAAAAGACCTAAGCGAACGCCAAATGTAGCTGATGAAAAGAAGCCTATGGTCGAAATGCCAACAAGCTATGTTACCAAAATTCATTTTGTTAAGAAGCGTGAATTAATTTTAGAGCCCGATATTTTCCCTTTTAGTCATAATCTTTTCTATGATAGCTGCGCTGTTCGTCATAGCTTGTCACCAAAAATTAGATTTTTCAATGGATCATCAAATTTTACCCTGATAAAAGGCACTAACGTTATCATCTATAACCTCGATCTCATTTCCGAAGTTTCAGACCATTATTCACGATTCGATACCCAATTAAAAGATAATTCAACTATTTCAAGTCAAGAAAGTGAACCACCATTTATCGAAACTAAACCAAAGGCTCTTAATAAACATAATGTTGCCCACTTGGAAAAATTCGTGGAAGCCTTTTTTGGAGATTTGAGTGAAACAACTTTATATGGACAACAACACGAAAGAATCAACCGAGTTATTGACTGGTTAGCTGAAAGAAATAAGTTAGTGAAAAAACCAAGAGATCTTTCCTCTCGAATAATCCACAATCTGTGTTGTAATGACTTAAAAGGAGCCATTGATGAGGCATTAGTCGGTCGAATGCCTAAAATTTCAATTTTACTTTGTTCCGGAAATAATTTGAATGTTAAAAGTAGCACAATCAAACAATTGGAAAGCTGGAGAAAAAGTGGCGCTGATGCCTTTATCGATAAAAATCTTCTTAAAATTTACGTAATACTTTCTGGTGGTGTTAGATGGGTAACCAGCTCTGGAGATGAAATTGATGTGCTCGACGGATTAACTTGGACACAGCAATTATGTTTAATGCTTGTCTTTTCAACTCACGATGGTCTTCCAGATTGTATTGAAAATCTTACAGTTGAAACAAATGACATTGAATACCATTTACTCGCCCGCCATTCACCTTTCCATGCAATCGATGCTGCAGATAATTATCTGGAAGGATGGTTTCTCCATCAATCTTTACAAAGTTATAAAGTTATTGAAAATGATTCTCGAAGTGATCTTATCCATATGATTGTTTGGTCTCAATTGATATCCAAAAATGTATTGTTAGCTTGTTTTGTGGCCTGCCATATAAAAGACGATTTCCTACGTAATTATGCTGTTACAGAGGCAATTACACATTACTCTCCAGTTTTCCGAGCTCAAGATGATTCTCATTTATTATCATCTTTATCCATTCCAAAATCATTGCTCTCCCGTTTGAAAGCTATCTATTTTAAGAATATTTTTGATTATGAAAAATATGCTTTTGCACTACTCGAAGGAGAAGAATGGTCCAAAGCACATGATGCTTTCGTTGATAAAATATTTCCAGAGTTAGTTATTTATTCTGACCTGGCTACTCTTCGACAAATTATTGACCAGTTAAAGCCTCATCGTGAAAAAATACCAAATTGGTTTTCTAATGGTGCGAATGTTTACGACATTTATTCGCAAGCTTTAATCAGTCAATCAGATGCCAACCTTGATGATTTCAATGCTCATCTATTAAAATGTGAAAATGACCGACAAACCTTGTGTCAAAGTGAGATGGCTCGAAAAATGAATTATATCCTGGTTTCTCTTCGTGGAGGTCTTTACCAATTGAACACGCCGATTCCGCCTGATTATGCCTTGAAGGAATTAAACTTCAACTGTCGTCAATTACTCAACGTTATCTCACAATAGTTGATATTTTTGTCAAGTTATACCATCATCATTATCATTCTCTTAAATATGGTATCAAATATTCTGTTTGGGATCAATGAGTTACCGACAGTGTGAAAAGAAACAGCATTTCTAATTGTTCTATAATTTCTTATTACCAAACACGTTTACACTCTCTTCAAAAGCTAACGAAATAAAATTAGAAAATGATTAATAAACTTGACTCTCTTTTTTATAGCGAAAATAAATCTGTTTCATCATTTGTAAAAACGTCTAAACATTTTAATCTCAATAAACCACCATAAAGTGTGTCAAACGTACATTTAATTTGGTTTTTCGTTCATATTATGTTTCAGGTGATTTTATTCAATTTGCTCTTTCCATTGTGTATTCAATCACTAAATAAATCGACTGAGAAACTAATCACATTGGTTAAAAAGCTTTCTTCTTTTTTGGCTAAAAGTTTTCGATTTAATTCAATAAAATTAACGAATTTCTTGTGATTTAAGTAACAGTCCAATCAGTAGATAGCGTGTGAAAATAGAAATGATTTTCAAATTATGGCGCAATAAGTAAGCATCAAATTAAAGGAAACTAACCACGGTTACTGGTTATATTAACCATTACATTTAGTAACCATTAAATTACCTGTGTGTATCTACTAGGATTTGCTCTTTGTATCGAGTATTTTTCAAAAGAAAAGAGGTTTATGTTTAGATTATTCCGAATATATTTTATTAGTTTGAATTCAATCAGATTCAATTAGGCTGCAATAGATTATTTGAGCCATGAAAAGTGGATAAGCAGACCCTTAGAGAGAATTAATGAACTGACAGGTCACCCTTACCGAGTATTTCCCGTTAAGATATCGGTATCCTGAATCGTGATAAGATGAAAGATAAATAGATATTTTTATCATCCGGTTCAATTTAAGTTTGATTTTGATTTATTAGTTACTCTTTCATTTTTATTATTTTCTTCACAAGACTATATTTAAATCATTGCAATGGGTGTCATTGTTGTTCCTGACGATTCTCGTTTTCAAGTGGAACTCACAAACGCGGCTGACAGCCTGGCTGTAGTTGATTTTACAGCATCATGGTAAGTTTAGTCATTTTCATCAAATCATTCTGATTAATAGTGCATTTTCATCTGTCATTCTTTTCCATTTGAAAGATTTTTGTATTTTTTGAATATTTTTACCTGATTTAGTTAACCCATTCTATTTCACCCAATCATGTTTTCTTCGTCTTAGATTATTCTTTTATCCTTATGAGACTTCATATTAGGTCCTTTGTTTATTAATTTATTTGTTATTCTTTTACTATCTTTTGCGCCATATGTAATGTTCAATTTTAAATGACTCAAAAATGATTTCAGGTGCGGTCCATGTCAAGTTATTGCTCCAGTTTTTGCGCAATTGAGCACTAAATATCCTCGTGCTGTTTTTTTGAAAGTCGATGTCGATCAATGTCAAGAGAGCGCTCATTCCCAAGGGGTTAATGCGATGCCTACCTTCATATTTTATCGAAATAAAGTTAAACTTGCCACTATTCAAGGTGCCAATGCTGCAGCTTTAGAGGCTAAAATAAAGGAACTGATTGGTGATGAATCGGGAAGTGGTAGTTCAAGCTCAGTCCCAGGTCATATTAATCTTAATTCTATGCTTGCCAAACAAGATTGCGAATGTCTCAATGAAAGTGATGAACACACTCTTGCTGGATGTTTGACTCCTGGATCTTCCACTTACCTCGAATCTGATGTTGATGAACAATTGATTATAAATTTAGCTTTTACCCAAAATGTTAAACTTCATTCCTTGCAAATTGCTGCACCAGCTGATAAGGGACCTAAGACTATCAAGTTGTTCATTAATCAACCGCGAACATTAGATTTTGATCAAGCTGAGTCAATGGAAGCTGTTCAAACTATCCAATGTACACCTAAAGACTTCGTCGAAGGTGCTTTAATACCGCTTAGATTTGTTAAATTTCAGAATATTCGCAGTTTATTGGTAAGCTATTTTTTCCTTTATGAATTGCCCAGTCATTGAGATGACCACTTTCTAAAATATTTTTTCTAAAATGCTTTTATTGATTACTGAATCTCTGAATTTCAGATTTTTGTTAAAGACAACCAAGGAGGATGTGAGACAACAAGAATTGACCACTTATCAGTCATAGGATCACCTGTCACCTCTACCAATCTGGCTGATCTAAAGCGCGTAGCTGGTAAAAAAGGTGAAACTCATTGAAGGACCGGCAAAAAAACAACCATGAAAAAGTCTACACAAGTTTTTAATAAAACGAATCAACTTGTAAAATTTCTTAGATTCATGGAATGTTAACTTATGAATGAACCCAGATGAAAAATAAAATGGCAAACGTTATCATTTATTTTTTTGGAATAATTTTAAAACATTTTTCGTTAATCTAAAATAAGAAAATCTAAATCGATTCAATTAGCTTGATACCCAATGTACATCTCAATCATTTGAACATTACAAAATATTCAAAAATTAACGAAAAGGTTTGAATGACGAGCAAAGTATTTAGTATTTAATCTGTTTATTTTATTTAATTGAAGTATTTAGGGATTTAATCTATTATTTTTTCATCAATCCGTAGTTGAATATCCTTAATCAGTCGTGATTAAGTTTTAATCAATGTAAAAACAAATCTTAGAATATTTCAAACAATAAATTGTTTAATTTTGTATTGCTCTACAAATAACACAATGAGTTATTCCTACAGCAGAACCTCCTTCTGTATTTACCAGGCCAATAAGATTGATCCACATCAGTAAACAGTTTGATGCAACATAAATTTCAACTTGCGTTAAATTTAATTTAATTAGACCAATTTTACTTCTATTAATTAATTACTTTATAAAGTAATTACTTTCCTTTATTTCTCATCGATAATGTTCTTTTATGTGCTTGTTTCCTTCTCAAATTTCATCATATTTTGATATTCTGTTGATTTTGTTTGTTGTAATACGGTGATCTAATTATTTTGTTTTATTTTGTTACCTGTTTGTGTTTTGTTTACCGTCAACTTTTGGCTTTTTAATCATGAAATTCCCAGATTCATTGTCCTTTGCAGCTTTCTTTATCTCTGTGACTCTATTAGTGTCTGAAGTTTTAGGTAAACAAGACTATTATGATCTTCTTGGTATTAAAAAGTCGGCCACTGATCGTGAAATCAAAAGAGCCTTTCGAAAGTTAGCCTTGAAATATCACCCAGATAAGAATAAATCAAAAGACGCCGAGGAAAAGTTCAGAGATATTGCCGAAGCCTATGATGTCCTTTCTGATGCAGATAAAAGGAAAAAATACGATAAATTCGGACATTCTGCTTTCTCGGGTCCTGAAGGCTCTTCTAGTCATGGAGGATGGAGTGGTGGAGCTCATTTTAAAGCGGACTTTGATTATAATGAATTCTTTAAACATTTCGATGACGCATTCCGATTTCATGGTTCAAACTATCAAGCGCATCACCATAGCCATGGGGATAGTCATCATCATGAAAGCTCTCATCAACATGACCACAGGCACCATCGGTTTCAGTTTGCTGGGTTTAATTTCGATGATCTTTTCAGCGATAACATGTGGGGTTAGTTTTTTATTTCATAGACGCTTTTAAATACAATTATCATTGATCACTTATATTTTAATAACTCATTCATTCTTACAGAACCTGAAGACTTTCATCACTTTGGCCATTCTAGTCAAGGATTTGGTCCTGAGTTCCATGGGTTCGGTTCTGGTGAATCTTTTTTCGGTTCTCATTTTGGTCCAGGCAGTCACCATCACAGTTCGATGCAATTCAATCAGAATCCTGGTTCAGGGCATGGCTGCAAGACGGTGACTAAAAGAGTAGGAAATACTGTGATGACTATGACAGAATGTACATAATGAAGATTCTAGAAAAACCAGCATTACCATTCAAATCTGTGCCTTCAAAAGTATTCTATGGTAAAGATATCAAATCATCTCAGCGCAAACCAAATCTACTCTCAAGAACTGTCTGATATAATATTTATCTCATCTGTAAATCTTTTGTATTTATAAAACTAGTGGCATCTCATTAATAACTCTAAATGTGTACTCATTTGCATCCCTCAAAAGAAACACAAGAAGCGAAAATATTCGATTATGCAAAGATTTTGTGTGCTTGTAGCAAAACTGTATTGTTAAAAAAATTCACTCAGTCGTTAAAATCTCACAACAATTAGCTACTAAAAGAGTTAATGATTCAAATTCAATTTCTGATCCAATTCTTGATTTTCTAAGAAATCGCTTCTGCTCTAAAAAGATCAGCACGGAATAAATCAAAGTTTTTATTCACTAGTCAACAATACTTCAGTAATTAATTGAACGATTTTCTTTCAGGAACTTGTTTTTATTATTTACAAAATTTCTCAATGTCGAGATTTTAATTTATTTAGTTAACATTTTTATTAATATCAGAAAACCTTGTGCGATTCATCGTAATTTAGAGTTTTTCACTGTAAATAAATGATTGTACCATAATAGCTGATCATTAAGAAAAGTAAAATTGAGGTGGTTGAAAAAAACATGGTTAAATGAACGTCGAGTTTCTAGTTGAACAATTGACAACATTTCCTGTTGGTCGATAATTTGGTTTGTAGGAATGAAGGATTGGATGAAGAGAACCCAAGAAACTGCATTGCCTATTATCGGTTGGGACAATTCATCGAATAGTACATGTTGTACATGTTTATGCTTGCAAGAAGCTCCAGAAGCATACGACTAGTAACCGACATCATCGGCAGTGAAGGTGGTGGCGGTGGTGGTGGTGGTGGTCCATATTGCTTGTCTTGTTCTTGTTGTTTCCGGAGGGCGTTTTGTTTGGCCATTAACCGTTGCCGTTCAGAAATTAGCACACAATTGACACAGGTACAAGCGGCGAATTTACAAAATCTTTTGTGACCCTTTTTGAGTACTTCTTCCCCATGATTGCGACAACGAGCACACAAAGGGTGCCGACTGGTTGATTGAGAATCTTCAGATTGAAGAAAACCTGGATAACAAGAATTGAGTTTAAAGTTAGTAACAAAAAGTTGGACAGAAAAAATCGAGTCTTGGTAAAATCTTGAGTTAGAATTGGAAACGCATAAAACAAAAAGATGAAACAGACAACAAACAACTGA
Source organism: Tetranychus urticae (assembly GCF_039701765.1). NCBI lineage: Eukaryota > Metazoa > Arthropoda > Arachnida > Trombidiformes > Tetranychidae > Tetranychus > Tetranychus urticae. Next base: position 14,940,041 of record NC_142959.1, on the reverse strand, counting down.
ACTCATTAACGGATTAACCAATTTTTATTTTCAATGATTTATTACCCATTATTATGATTATTGTTTAAACTATAACTATTATTATTATTGTTATTCTTTTCTACTTTTACAATAGACTCAAGTGTATTATTTTATGTATTTCAAATTTTACTTTTGTTTTAAGGTCAGAAAAGGATTGAGAGAGAGAGAAGGGAAAGAAAACAGAGAAAGAGAGAGAGAGAGAAAATGAAAAGAGAAAGACGATGATGATGTTGAAGATGAAGATACACACAAAAAGAAGATGAAAAACCAAATAAAATCTTTAAATTTATCAACAAATAAAAATTAAGTTTAAACTAAACATGGTAGGAAGAAATATTGTAGTAGGATGATTATGATGATGATGAGGAACCACCTTCTTCTTCGGTTGCTCCTCTTATTATATTCAATCTTAGCTCATCTTCACTAGATAATTCTTGAAATCACCTTATAGGTTGTTCCTTTATCTTCACTCTTCAATTCACTTTGGTTATAGGAGTCATGATGATGAGGATGATACAAAAAGTAAAACAAATGAGTCTTTTAAAACAACATGTTGATTGAAATTGGATAAATACACAAACAGTAAAAAACAATGATTATCTCAAAGTAAATTAAAACAATTAAATGGTTAATCCTTTAACAGAAGAGTTCACACTTTAACAAGAAGAAGAAGGCGAAAAAAAAGCAGAAGAGAAAAATTTGAACCAAAAATGGCAAACATCAGTTACTTGTGAATTTAAATGATCGGCAATAGAGACAGACATTTTTAATCTATTGAAAAGGGTTTTACTTGTTGGATCTGTTAAAGCAAACATAACAGACAAACTTGAAGGTGGTAAAAGGTTTAAACCAACATTTTTCAAATTTAATTAGCTCATTAAATTAGAGGATCAAATTAACCATTTAAGATGAATTTCAATTGAAAAGTGGCACAAAGAAAATATATAAATTCAAACAAGAAATGGACATAAAAAGGATACCAGAAAAGTTGAAAGTATTGGTTACCACCAAATTACCAAAAGTGTTAAACCTGGTAAAGTGTTGAGAACTAGACAAATCTAGCTAATTGATTGTCGATAAGATAAGATCGTTTGGAAGCAACTTTTGTTTATTTTAAAGATTTTTCAGTTAACTTTGTTAATTGTAATGTTAAACTATGATTATTAATGTTGGTTAATATGTTGGGAACTTTTCTTAGCCCAGCTATGTAACTTGATTAGGATGCGAAGAAAAATGTTAATGTTTCTAATGATTAGCTTTAAGCTTTCCTTTTCATTTTCTTTCTTCTTTTCCATAGAATCGATAAGCAAAAAAATGGAAACTTGTGACTTCATGTTTGCAAGTTTTAACCAAATTACTAACCATAAGATGTTCAACACTTGCACCATAAAACTCGGTAAAGTTAACCTAGCAAAACTTTAGCTAAACCTGGTTAAAGGTCACCTTTAAGATTGAACACTTTTAGTAAATGAAAATGGTAAAACCTATTCGGAAAAATGTAACAGAAAATGTTTCATCGTCTGATAGTTTAAATGATAAAGGGTGTTGAAGTTAGTAAGGCCCAAGTAATCACTTTTTGAATGTTGAAAAACAGATAAAATTGAAGATGATAATGTCCATATGGCAATTGAAATATTGTATCTATGTTGTTGTATTTTTTTCGGCATCTTGGCCATCAGTAAACAATCGTTATGATTATCAGATTTATCTTTTCTTTCAATTTCAATGACATTCTGGTCAATCATTACTTGAACCACACTAACTGCGACACCCTTTAAAAAAGATACTCACTTGAAATGCAAATTTTAGCTATAGAAGCAAAATTTTGGGTGAAAGGAATAAGTGTAGAATAGTCATTACCGTTTCAACTTGGTAAATGACCAATACACTAAACTATTGATTGGCACTCAATAAATAGATGGGCTTTGGCTACCATCATAAGAAACTCACCTTTATTGACATCATCGCGATCATCGGCATCACTTTTATCAGGATCATTTGAGCATCTAGAAGACGATCCTAGTGGACCATATTTTTTATCCTGTTCTTGCTGTCGTCGAAGGGCAACTTGCTTTGCACTCACAATTTGTCGTTCAGCAATGATAACGCAATTGATACATGTGCATGAAGCAAACCTACAAAACCTTTTGTGGCCTTTTTTGGGTACTTTTTCTCCATGGTTGCGACAGCGAGCACATAAGGGACGACGAGTGGTTGGTTGTTTAGACGATTTTTGATTCTCCATCAATTTATAGAGAAGTAAAAACTGAAATAAAGAATTTAATGGAAATGTTCAAACAAACAGAATAGACCTTTGATGTATCCAGTCGAGTTAGTAGACTTTGTTGAGCTATATTCAAAAAAATATGATTTAACTGCAAGCATAAAAATTTGCAACTGAAAAGTTAACACAGTTTAAAAACAATCAGTGTGAATTGACAAGAAATGAACTGGAAGATAATAAACTTTAAACTAATAAACTTTTCACTCTTTGACTGCAAACTCTTCTGGTTGAGTTGAACAATTGACTAAACCAGTGTGTCCCTCTATGGATGCCAATTGACTGTACTTTTTGGGTTCGCTTAAATTGAGCAAACAGATTTAAGCAAATCTCTTTGCGGCAAATATTCAAAAGGCAAATCAATGAGATCACCTAGTACAGTAAGTACCAGATAATGCCAGTAACTTGAAATAGCTTATTTACACAGCAAGTGCTATTAATTGAGTGAAACATTGTCAGAAAAGCTTACAAACATTAGGCTCAAGATTAGCAAGTTTAAATTCACCGCATTTTTCGATTTTCTTAATAATATTTAGATTATTTCAACCAAAACTTTCTTTATATGACATGTAAATAAAGGGGTTGAGTGGCTATTGATTAATTAACAGACATTATCTGGTACTTTACTTTAGCTCATTTAACTTATAGCCATGTTTTCATCTATTGAATCTCGTCATTTTGTGTTCAAACCTTTTTGTATAATTTGAAATGATGAAAATCAGTGTGAATGTAAAAAATTAACTATCGATGCTCATCGTAAAGGTGAAATCTAAAACTAGTCAAATCGTGATTAACAAAACTGTCTCATCCATTTGCTCGACTGTCGTCTTCAGATTATCTGAGTGTCTCAAAATTTTCTCAGTAAACAAAGGGTTTTAAGATTCTTAAACAAACAAAAATAAAGTGACTCGTTCACTGATTCGCTCTCACTGTTTAAAACGAGCTTTATAATTCAAATTATACTTGTTTGAACTTTGACTGATTCTTCTTTTGAATTCTGTCTAAATATTCTGAGAGTTTGACTAAAAAGCATGAGAACTGTTGAAACATTTCATAGGAGTTACTGGTTTTACATCTGGCTTAAGATTTTGTCCAAACATTTTGAGACACCGACTAAACATTATGGGAACTTATCCAAAGTCATCGAGAAACGCTTTACCAACCCTGTAAAGAAAAGGCTTTAGCACTTACACTCGATCCTCTCATAACAGGACAACTGTGAAATAGCATTTCAGGCTATTTTCAGAGACTGTTTTGTATTAATAGTTGTATACAGAATGGCAAGTTGATCAATCTTTTCATTGCTAATAGATGGAGTTTAAAGGTTGTTATGAGAGTATCGAGTGTAGTCCTTTTTGTCTTGAAATTTTCAAATCTAAATGTTGATTACTAAGTACAACAATTAGTTTGCTATTTTAAAGTGTTCAAGAGCTGTTTAATCACTGATTAAATAATCAATCATGATTGAGCAAGAACTTAAGTGTCCAAGTGTAAAATGAAAGGTAAAACGCAATTGACTAATGATGAATGGCAAATGGTTAAACTAATGAAACATGAAAGCAACTCCATCAACTGATCAAAGTATATTTTGTTGGGAAATAATTTCATTTTCCCTATTTAATCATTTATTTGACTATAATTAATGTAGTAATCAATGGTAACAATTAAACTGTAATCAGGATCACAGGAACAACATTTAAAAACACTGAACCTGATGAATGTCTAGCTTTGTCTACAATTGATTTAACTGTTTTTGGCTTACCATTTAAATTTGATTTTTGATAGTTGAACAATTAACAGTGTTTAAATTGAATATAATGATATAAAAAATACATTAATTTGATCACTTGGAGATGATGATGAATATTATGTATACTGTTAACCATTGAGTAGTCCTTAAGGCATCAGTCAATTAAAATGAAAATGAACACAAAAAAGTAGTTATTATTCATCTCTCTTTTTTACAGCAACATCATCATTAACATCATCATCAACATCAACATCAACAATAAAGACAACAACAGTAACATTATTGCCATAATTACGATTGTTATCATCAGCTACAATAAACAAATGTAAGTAGGAATGTAAATGATTGTCCACAATTGTATGGTTTTACACTGTAATTGGTGTCTTCTTGCTGCTGAGTTGGACTTAATTCCCAAAATAGAAGGTAAAAAATTGAAACTCAATTGAAAATATCATTATTAACCATTCTAATTAACTCTCACTTTAAACACTCCTTATATTGTTGTTAACCATTATAATTATCATTGTCAAGATTGTAGTCATAGATAGATGTGAATCTCACTTTTTGAAAGGTTTACCGGTTTGGGTTATTTGATCAACTTTGTAAATGATTTAACAGTTACTTCAAATATAAATGTAACCAGTTGCTGGTGCATTTTAATTTCAATTTGAATTAAACTTTGAATCAATTAGATTATGGATTAATGGTGATACAAATTGGCCACAAATTGTTTACGATTAAGTGTTACGTTTTGACAAGGAAGACCAGAAAAGTTGCAACTTGAAAAGCTTTAAGGCTAAATGTATTACTATGAGACTTTGTATTGTGAATACAAACGTTAAGCTAATTATTATGTTTAACTCATGCATAATAGATTAATTTGTCAACATTTAGCCTGGATCAAGTGATAAACAGTATTAAGAGGCAACATTACACCAGGTTGATTGGCAAGTAATTAGTACAACAATCAAAGAGGACTGAAAGGTTAGCCTTTTCTGGTCATTTTGGCTGCCTCAATCAATCAGTCAACTTGATTATTAAAATATAACAGTTTACATATTAAAATGGTTCAATTTTCATTTCAAAAAAGAAAGTGTTTTTCTTGATGATGGGGAGGTTGTTGTTGTTGTTGATGATGATGATGGTGGTAGTGGTGATGGAGATGATTATGATGAGGAAGGTAAGAAAGCAAGCCAAACAGAAACGGAAATCAACGGAATTATCTAGCCTAAAGCTGTCAGGTAAGGAGGATGGTGAAATTGATGATGGAAATGATGATGAGGAAGGCAATTTTTAGCTTCAGGGCTGAGCGAAAGGAAGATGACCAGTCTCACTTGTTCTCACTCTATTTGGGTATTTTTCTCACTCTACAATCTTATTCACCGTATTTTGTTCACATTCCTTCGTCTCCCACTAACCTTATTTTGTTGATCATCAAACCATTTCTGTCCAGTTTATTCACTTCATTTTATCAACTCTTCACTTTTACTTCAGATCATTGGACTTCAACCCTTGGATTCCGAGTCTTCTTTTTGTTCCGTTAACGCAAGTTCCTTTCTTCTTGCCCAAGCAAGACAGACACGAAGACACCAATCTTAACATTATTTATTCCTTTGACATCTTAGTCAGTGAGAGAGAATAATCTCTCTTCTCTCTCTTTCTCTCTCTCACTAACACTTTCCCTTTCCTTCTCTTTCTTGCTTTTACTCTCACACAACACTCTCTGGACTATTGTTATTCAGTCTCAATCACAATTATACAATTCCCACCAATGTTTAATCAGTGTGCTTAATCTGTTACCGTTAACGGGCTAACTACACCAACCAACAATACCATCTGATTCCAGAAGTTATCTTTTGGATCCACAAGTCTTTGAAAGGTCTTTCAAGGCTTCTTCCAAATAATTGTTAACTGTTTTCATTTTAAACATTGTGAATTTCATTGATTTTTTTGTGTGTCCAAATCTTTATTTGTGCATCACTTCAATATCTTAATTATGGCCTATGCTGATCCAGTATCAACCACTTCACCCTTGTTACATAAATTATTGGATAATGTTAAATATTATTATTACGATGTGTGGAACATTTATGGAGATCCAAGAGTTTCTAATTATCCCTTTATGGATGGAGGTCCATGGTCAACGATAGCTCTTATCTGTGGCTATCTTGCTCTAGTTAAATCAATTGGTCCCAATTTTATGAAAGACCGTAAACCCTATGACATGAGAAACATTATACTTCTTTACAATGTTGCCCTCGTTACCATTAATGGCTGGCTGTTTTACTCTGGAAGTTGGATAACCAATTTCGGCCTGGACTCTTGGAAATGTCAACCTGTTGATCGACGTTCCCGAGATCCTCTTGACTTGTACAAAATTCAATTGGGCTGGTATTTTTATGTGACTAAAACGATTGACTTTTGTGATACCTTTTTCTTTGTACTTCGTAAAAAGAACCGTCAAATCTCTGGTCTCCACGTTTTCCATCACTCATGTATGCCACTCTTTTGCTGGATTGGTTTAAAGTTTACCCCCGGTGGTAACAATGCCTTCTTCCCTTGGTTAAACTCTGGTGTCCACACTGTCATGTATGCCTATTATGCTCTCTCCACCTTTCCCCACCTTGCACCTTACCTGTGGTGGAAAAAGTATATCACTTCAATGCAAATGATCCAATTTGTTGCCGTTATCGTTCACTCATTTTATTCAATGCTATCGCCTGGTTGCGCTTGGCCTAAAATGTTCATTTACTTATCAATTTTCAACGCATTCCTCTTCTTCTGTATGTTTTACTCATTCTTCAAGAGAACTTATTCTGTCGAATCATCTAAATCATCCCAATCATCATCATCATCACCTTTAACATCATCTACATCTTTAAATTCATCATCATCATTGTCGTGCTTCTCTTCATCAACTAAGTGTACTTTAAATAATGATCAATTGAATCTAGCCAAAGTTAATTACGACTCGGTTTCTCGTAAACGGATTTCCCAAAGGATTGCTCAGTGTAATGATTCAAATATAAAATAATTATTGTATTTTAAATTTCCTCTAAATATCTTTTTTCTCTCTATTTTTAATCAGTAAAATTTTTTCAATCCATCCTGTACCTCTTTCTGTACTTTACCTGAATCTTTATTCTTCTACTTCTTCTAGAATTTCAATTTTCAACTCTTTTTCTTTCCTCTATTTGTTCTGCAGTCAGCAAACAGAATTAAATTAAAACAATTTCTTTTCATTGTCCATTATCCGCTATTTTCTTCCCAATCAACTCAACGGTTGAACGGTCAACCTTTACCTTGGTCTGTAACAAATTGTTCCCACAACCATTAATCGAAACATTAACTGTATAGTGAACAATTGAGGGTTTAATGCAAAAAGAAAACACTTTTTGTATTAACTTTGAAATTGTAACAATGAAACAAATAGTCTAAATCAATGTATTCATTTTACCGCTCAACTCATGTCAAGATTATGGTAATCAACATTCAACATTTCCTTATTATAAATTACCAATTATAGCTAATCATTTCATCAAGAGTCAAATTTCTGCTGATGTTCAAATGGCTGTGAAAATATTCAGAGACGGAGAGAATCAAAGCGCCATCAATTTAAACAGAGAATCATAATTACTTTACAAATATCATTATTCAGTTTTGTTAACGGTTAATCTGTTTTACGAACTCATTTAAATACCAATAATCTATCCAATTGGATCTGAAAAATCACTTTTGATATCTAATGTTACATCTTATAATGTCCAATTGATGTATTCATTACAGTTGGTTGTTCAGTGATTGTAGCTCATAAAGAAGAGTCTCAAAGAGTCACACAAAAGGTTAACCCAGACTGAGAAAGGTTAATGATGAGTCGAAGACATTGGTCAACCTTTTTCTTCTATTCAAATATTTGAGGATAAAATTAAATCATCTCCTTCCAGACCTTCATTTAGGTCAACAAGGTCATCCCTTTCATTGACAAATAAAAAAACAAAACAAAACGAGAAATGTAAAAATATTTCCTATCAACGTATGGATGGGTTGAATTGGATAACAAATAAGCTCAATTTTATTCACTCAAGATGAGACAAAGTTCTGTCGATCAAATTGGTTTTTCTTATGATATTTCATGAGTGGATGTCTCGCAATAATCATCAAACTAGTTCTCATACATTTTTAAGTATCGCAATTGATTGTTGAAAGTTCAATTGCATCCTATTATTGTTATCTTGAATGTGTCTTCAATACATTTCAATGAGATTATATTACTCGACACTGTATGCTATGATTAAAACCATGAATAACGAAGACTTGGCAACTATTTCCAATAAATTTCTGGTGTTGAATCTAACTTGAAATATTGGTAAGCTTCAGCCATATCGATCAATGAATCTTAATTTCATCAGCTTGAGACAATAGCACAAGATAAGATTGAGTGTAAATTGTCGTTAATCTTTTTTTATGACTTGGATCAGATTGATTTCGGTGTCCAAGCTGACCGAACCATTTTATCGAGACCTTGATATTTGTTTCAAATCTAGTGAAATAATTATTACTTTGTTTTCATGTTTGTTTGGATCCAATTAATCTCTAAATTGTTTCAATCGAGTTATTAATATTGAAGATTGTAAAAGAAGCTGAGTTCGCAGTCACTTTTCGATTGGTATGCCGATAACTGAAAATACGGAACTCTTTGATGGATACAGCAATCAAGCTAAAAATTCATTGAGTAAAACGGACATTAATTTTAATACAACCTAATTTACTCAATAAACTCAATTTATAATAAGCCGTTTAACGAGTTACGTTTTTTTCTAGTCTCGCAAATGTACATTAAAAATTAAATTAAAAAAATGTAAATATTATTTATTCCACCTTTATCTATTCAACTTTAATTCGAGGAGATTTCATTCATCTCAATACTCAGGCTCAATAACTCATTTACATTTTTTCCGGATTAATTTGAAACCACGAAAAAGGTGCTTCAAAAAGAGTGATTATCATTACAATAAAACAAAAAGATATCTACTTCAACCATTTAAATTTCAAGCAACATAATCGCTGGTCAACTGTCATGATGGCTTTTAACCAAATTGATTTGAAAAATTGATGACAGTTACTGACTTGTGATTTACCGTCCATTGTAATGTCCTACAAATAAAGGCTTTGATGAGTATTTGAAAATAGACTTGAATCACTGAAGAATTATATTGTTCAAATTGAATCAAAATTACCCTAATAATCAAAGAAATGGCAAAAAATTGTACCTTCAACATAATTTATTAATCAGTTGTTGGAGAAAAATTAAAAGAAAACAAAATTGTGAAGTTTGAAGATGAAATGGTCTTCCTGAATGGCCTGAAAATAGACTCTCCTTCCTTACACCATGTTCATCTTAATCTTCATGATGATAATGATGATGAAGATGATGAAATAAATAAATAAATCTCAAACCGGATAAACGGTCAATTCTTGAATCTATTTTCAGGCCATTCAGGAAGAGTAACACGAAAAAACGAAAAAGATAAGATCGTGAATGTTGCCGTTGCTATAGACAAGGTTGCTGTAGTGGACTTCATCTTTGCCGCTTTAATAAATAATAGTTATCGAAAGGAATACAATAACAATAGAAATTGTTTAAACTAGCAAATGTTTAAGCAAAATATTAATCAGTTGAAGAGGACAAATAAGAAAGAGTATTTGAAAATGAAATGCTCTTCCTGAATGGCCTTAAAATAGATGTCTTTTCCTTAAATCATCTCCAATATGAAGAAGATGCTGAAAATAAATAAATCACAAACCTGATTAACGGTCAGTTTTGAATCTATTTTCAATCAGTTTATGTTGAATCAGGTCACTCTTTTAGGATAACCCGAAAATAGATTCAGGCATTGTAACATAGCTATTGTAACAGATTTTTTTTGACAAACCTTTTCTTCGATCAACATTTAATAACTGAATAAAAAAAGTTAAGTGCGAACCAGTTGTAGATTTAATTCAATTAAGTGGTTGATTCATATTGTTGAATGATCTTGTGATGACCACATGAGACTTTCAGATACAAGATGCATTATTGGTGATCAATGAAAAACATGGAACAGATTCTTGTTTTGTGTATTTTTCCTTTGAGCCACATTTGGCAAATAAGTAAACTTTGGAAGTAAAATGATTCAAAATTTATTCAAAACGTTGGAACTTGATTCATTTGAAGTCTTAATTTAAAAATCTGATGATTGAGAACAATTCAATCTTAAATTTTACAATCAACTTGTCACTTGTTTAAGGTAAATTGTTTAAACCAAATTGAAATAAAATAAACCAACGAATAAAAATCAAAGAGTTGCTTTTTCCAATTTACAATAGCAGCTTTTTTATCGTATTTCAATTTCTAATTATATTTATATTTAAAAATGGTTTAACTTTAAATTTGAAATTAACTGAGAGTCTACGCTCAGTGATTTGGACTCAAATGGTCACAATTTAAGCATATACAATTTATCCAATTATTTAGTGACAATAAAATTAACAATGTGATTTGAAAGACACTTTTTAATTATTAAAAATACAGTAAAAGTTGAGATAATGGGACTCGATTCGCAGACATCCCAGTGCAGACGGGTGTCAAAAGCGAATTAAATTTAAAGAACTATTGAGATAATTAAACAGATTTCTGTTCATAAAATATTTATCAAATAACTAAAAGTTATTTTGAATAAATATTTAAGTTAATCTCTGATTTTAGGTGAGATTGAAGATTGAAAAATTGAGCTGCCCGATGAATAGTAAAGACCAGCTATTTCGAGAGAGTCCCATAACCTGAGCTTTTACTGTTTAATTTGTTTTAATCTCGAAAATGAAGTGTAGTGTGGTTCGAAACGGGATTAAGAATGCTTCAGTAATTTGTTTATATTCTAAATTAAAAACTATGTTTTCTGTTTTCGGACAGAATCCGATGAATGTGGACGTAATGGCAGGCCATTGGTTAATGTAAGCCGTGATCTTGGTGGAGGTTGCATTGGTGTTAAAAAAACATCTTCATCCATTGAACTAGAGTTACCTTTAACAGGCGTTGTAAATTCAGATAATGTGTATTCAAGTTCTTCATTTTTCATTGAGATTCGACGTCTTTCTCTTTGTTCCTTGTTAAATCTCTCTCTTAAAGATTCATTTTCTTCTTTGAGCATATTAATCATAGCATTCTTTTGGTTTGCTGAAATTTCCAGTTGCTCTAAACGTTGCGTTAGATTGTTTATAGTTTGTTGAGCAGCTGCCAAATCTTGGCGAAGTAATTCTTCATTGGCTATGGAAGTTTTTATTGTTCTTAGCTCACCATCCTTGAGATCAAGAACATCTTTCAATGATTGAATTTCATTAGCCATAAATTTAACCTTTTCTTGAAGCATACGACAACGACGATCTTTCTCCATGGATAAACTTGACTCTAATTCACCCACCCGATTGGTCAAACCTTCAATTTGTAGCAGTTTTTCCTTTATTTCATCTTTTAATGAGTCAATAACCTTTTCCAGGTTCATCTTATCTTCCTCTATTTTTTCCATCTCCTTTTTAAAAGCCTTTTTCTGTGCTTTCATCTGATCCTCAAACATATCAAAAAGGCGATTCTTCTCATTGTCGTGACGTTTCTTTTCATTAACCATTTCCAAACTCATGCGAATAATTTCATCCCGCAGATCATCTTCTTTTCTTGTATTTTCTTGCCTCAACTGGTCCAAAAGGCTTTCTAGTTTACCATAATCATCATTCAACTTTTTATAATTTAATGCTTGCTGTTCAATTGTTGATTTTAGCGATGGAGTAGAAAATGCATTTAGATGCTCAGTAAGATATTTAACAACAACAGATAACCCATCAACAACCAACACTGATTTAGAAATATCACCTTTGGAAGCTTCCAATTGACGTTTATACAATTCAGAAAGTCTCTTATATTTGTCACATTCTTTCTGCAATGAAATAAGGGTAGTTGCAGCACGAGCAGAAGCCGTTCCAGCAAAGGGCTTTTTAATGGCATTAAGATTAACAGAATTTTTGCCATTCAAAGTAGATAAACCATTGTTATGTGGAGTGACACATTTACGAGTGGAACTGTTAATTTCATTTCTTTTAACATTCAATCTTGATTCAGTTTTAGGTACAGGGTCCTTGGTAGTACCACTGGTCAATCTTTTAGCTGTTGGTGGAATGTAATGCATTTGAAATGAAGGCTTAGAGGTCCTTGTCGGAGCTGGAGTGGAGTCAACTTTCCCCAAACGACTTGCTTCTTTGGTAGATGTTGAGAAACGACTCAAACCATTATTGTTTGCTGCTGCTGTTGAAGTTCCATTAGTGATTCTATTATTTACACAAATACCAATAGTTTCGCGAGAAGATGGGCGACGAATGGTTGATGTCTTAACTGTTCCGACCATTTTCAGGTCATCACCAGTCTTTAGGTTAACCTTGTTTGAAGGAGGAGGGATCAGGGTTGAAGGCCGAGATCGGAAAGCATTGCTAAAAGTCGTTGAGGATGAAGATGCTGTTGATACTGTTGATGATGATAATGATGATGTTGAGACAGGAATGGTACGTCGGTTTATCCCACTTTGCATGGTTTATTAACAATAATAATACTGTGCACACTCAGTTGGCGCTTCTTTTATACACAACACACATAAAAGTGTCTATTTTTGCTACTGGGGGGTGATATCCTTTACATCATATTGATCGAGGGAAAATGAGGGAAAATGGCGAAGTCAGGATACAGGGAGAAGACTCAGTTGAAAATATAACATCAAATTATCGATCCTTCAGACTTTTACAGGAACATGGGTAATACAGCAGTAACTTGCAATCCAATAGTCAATTTGGGTGAATTTCAGCTCAATCTTATCTACCTTTTGTTTTGGAAGCACCTTTAGCAAGTCTACGAAAGCGGTCAACTTGTCAACTTGGTAGAATCCAAACTACTTCGGTATTGTAAAATGGAGAAATTATTTATGCGGATGACATAAAATTATAGATTGGTTGTTTGCTTTACTTTAAACAAATGTTTTGTCCTTGGTGGAAAAATATAATGGTGAGAACACAAATAATAATAAACAAAAGAGATAAAAAAATACAACAAATTGTGGCACATAAATAAAAGGCAACTCAGTTTGAAATAGCAAAAGGGGGTAGACCACTTTCAACGTTGACTTTCTGTAAAAAATTTAAAAGCTAATAATTCGATTAAAAAATACACAGGATTATGGGGTTAATTGCAAGACAATCGAAAAGACAGAGTTAAAAGCAAACATTAAGATTATTAAAAAAATTAATCAGTTGCAGAGTTCAGTTGAGTACCTGAAGTTGTCCGTCAACTGTTTGAATTTCCGAAGGCGCGAAATTCAAATATTAATATTTTTATTAATAACCTTCAATACTCAAAGTTTTCATTCTATTTCCTATCCATGATGTATTCTTATAATCAAATACAATTGTTTACACATAAATGATTGATATCATTAATAACTATTATCAGTATTAACAATGAAACAATGGAAATGAACACATGAAAATTTGATCTTCTGTTTTCTATATTTGAAATGAATGGTTATAGTTTTACAATTACATTCCGTATAATACCAAAATTTCCGTCAGTGACTGGACATGATATCAGAATGATAGCTCTAATTAAGCATAATTCAGTGAAGCATTAAGTAGTTTCTCATTTCATTGTGGCTTTAATTGAAGCGTATAATGTAATGTAACCTGATTAGCTCTGAAAAAAAAACAAAAGGTGCACCCAACTTTCTCCAACTTAATGAATAAGATACATTCTTGCTATTTATTAGAGAACGATTGAGGAAAAAAAATAAATTGTATCAATGTAAATAGTAACACCTGAACAAAAGCAAACAAAGTGATCAAAGTACCGGCTAACAATGGATTGTATAGCACAAGAATCATGATAATTGGAAAATTATTGGCTATTTGTCCAGTTGTTGATATCGGTTGAGGTTGAAGAAACTTGCAGTAAAGATTGAATCTAAAACAACAAAAAGTTATCAAACGGTACGATAATACGTTTTTTACGCGTTCAAGGGCCTAATATACTCATGTAATAATTGATTTCACGTTTAAAGCGTTTAGAGCTCATATTTCTGCGTAAAATAATTTTTTTTAATCAATCGAATCGATACTATCGATATTATCTTTAGCAATATTATTGACAATTGTGAGTAAATTATTAGGAACTTACAAGCACATTTGTAACCTGTGAGTTATCAATGCTATGGTAAGTCCCGATGCTCGATATGAAGAATTGATTTTTTTGGCTCATTTCCAGAATTATTTGTTAGCAAAGTGCTTCATGTGCAAGTTTGTTATTAAACAGGTTATCGCAATTAAACTATTCCATGTTTGGCAGGCCTCGAAATAAAAATAAAAAATACTTTTGTCTATGGAAATCAAAAACCTGATGATTTATCGATGAAAATTGATGATTTTTAAGGTTTGGACCAAAAGAAAAACAATTAGAGTTCAGGAAACTTAAGCAATGTAGTAAGGCTATGATTTACCGTTGGTGGTATTTTTATCTGACATTGAAAACATAACGGGCATCGGGAATTACTTAATGACCTAATAAAGCTAGTTACTTGCACAGAAAAAAAGTTGATGTTGCTCGCTCAAAAAATATAAACTTCTTTCTGTGACTTCGGATGAATCCAATCTTTTTCAACAAAAAAGAACATTCGATTTTAAGACTTTTAATGAAAGTTGTGAATATTTTGATTCATTCATTTTGACAACAAATATAAGGTCACTCGTGTAACAGGCGAACTACTATGCATATTGAAAATCCGCAGCGTCCAGCTATAGCCAGCATTTAGATCCGATCAAAATTCTTATTGACGCAAAGCTGGTCAAATGCGCCCCGTTTGAAGATACGTGACCTAAAGGCTATAGAACTGGGTGCTTTAGAGAAAAAATCTTTGTCAGCCAATGCAGCTTATTATCAAATATACTTATACGAATTTTACGCACTTTATCATGTTCGTAAGATATCAATGAAAAGCTTTTCACCTTTAGAGTGCGATTGTGACCAAACGGAACTTTTGGTGAGACCTAACATAGATTCTTGATGTCTTTTATCATAAAAACATGTACCTTTAAAATTGGTGGAGGTCATTTTTCGTGAGACCCTTAAATCCAGAATTCCTCATGATAAGCAAAAATGTTTCAGGTACGTGTAAATAACACAGTATAAAGACATTCGACTCACAATACCTTTCGACATTTCAAAAATTTTATCTTCTTATATTTGTGATTTTCATGTAATACTCTTTAATGGTCTCACAGTGATACATCAAAGATATTGAAAGTGTAGAAGAAATGTGAGCAAAAAAGTGATTGGTGTTGACTGAATGAAATCAATAAGTTAAATCGTTGTTTGAAAGGTCCTCCTCTTACTCTTTTTCCTAAATATTATTTATTTACAAATTTAAGAGTAAATTAAGTTGAAGGTGAAAAAAGAGAGAGAGGAAAAAAATGGTGAAGACGATGGAAAAAGAAAGTCAAAGGGTTGACGTGACGAAGTTGAAGTTAACTAAGCTTTGGCTTGAAATGATTGTTGATAAGATGCTTTCAAATCTTGTTTAGGTCTATTTTCAAAAAGAGCAGCTCGATTTTGCACTTCACCACGCTTAACCCAATGATTATAAACACGAAAGGCACAGCCATCGATAGCCTGAAATGAAAAAGAATATTGATTAGAAAAAAAACCAGAAAATTTCAGATTGCAATTGAATTTAATACATACTTTCCTCAGAGTTTTGATCCTATAAGGATCAAAGCGGGCGATTTCGATGCTCATAGGTTCTGGAGTATGTTTCAATCGTTTGATTCTTATCATGGCTCGAACAACAAGCATAACTAGTTGAAAAGTTTTACGTGCGTCAAAAGGTCCAACTCTCAATTGCTGTAAAAAAAGATAAAAGGTAATGTCAAGTTTACTTTGAGCCGAAAGTTTTTGATTAAATTAATACTAACCATATGTTGAAAAAAGTCATGCTTTAATGCTTGAGAGGCAGTTAGCCTTAATCGAGGATTAATTTGTAAAAGATTCTTAATCTGCAAGATAAAGGTGAATAAAATATGAGTTCAGTATTGAAATTTCATGATCAATGATGACAAAGTGTGAAAAAGAAAATCTGAAGGTGATAGAGTTATATTAATAGTAATCATTTGACTAAGTTTTGACGAATGTT
Source organism: Tetranychus urticae (assembly GCF_039701765.1). NCBI lineage: Eukaryota > Metazoa > Arthropoda > Arachnida > Trombidiformes > Tetranychidae > Tetranychus > Tetranychus urticae. The sequence continues at coordinate 14,923,738 of NC_142959.1, read as the reverse complement.
TATTCCATCACTAGGGCATGATCAATCAGGTATTGTGATGACAGAAGATTTAAAAATAAATATAGAAACAGTAAATATTGATAAAATTGATTAGTCTGAGCTATGGTGAGTTGATAAAGAGAGTGAAAGTCGGGTAAAAGATAAAAGTCATTGATTAATTATGAACATCTGATAAAATGAATTCTATACGGAAGATGTTAAGAATAAAAAATTAATAGTCGTTGTGTAATAGTGACAAGTAAGTTGAAACTGAATAAACAAGTCTAGCATGCAATTTAACTCAATTAACCTTTAACTTGGTAAATATACAAAAGGATTGAACCTGATTTTGTTTTTCCAACCAATGTAAAAACTTGCAAGCAAAAGAAATGTTAGAAACTAAAAGTCAAGGAAAGAAATTAATATGATTGGATCATTTACTTGCTCAACCTAAAAAATGATAGCACTTAGAATCAACTTACATCACGATTATATCAACACAATTTTTATGCTAATGGGTAATGCTTAAGAGAAGAGGTAAGTGAGATATGAAAACGTTGACTTGTCTATGAATAAAACTTGAGTAGCTAAGATGATCGGAGAATCACGAACAATACATATGATTGTATAGATACTCACAAGATGCTTAGGTAAATCAGTAATATCATCCCATTCTGGACTGCAGAACTCATATCGACCTTCCATTATATTTCGTAGCATAATCATTTGTTTCCTATGCCAAAAAGGTGGAAATCCAACCAAAAGAGTGTACATGATAACTCCACAGGCCCATAAATCAACTTCTTTACCATAACCTTCAACATTTTCATACATAGTGGCACGAAGAAGTTCTGGTGCAAGATAACCAGGAGTTCCACAGAGATCTAGAATTTGTGCAAAAAGATAAATTAAACACTCCGTTGGAATAATATATACACATTCACCAACATAAAGAGTTGGGATTTTAAAAAAATCAGCTTACCATCGAGCTTTTCGTTGGGAGCTATCACTTTAGCGAAACCAAAATCAGTTATTTTGATGTTAAAACTGTCGTCCAGGAGGATGTTTTCAGGCTATTTAGGGGTTGATAAGATTGGAATAAAATTCAAGACACATAAATTAAAAATTACATCACTTAACATAGAGAAATAGAAATTCATTGGGTTATAAAATTGACTTAGCTAACCTTTAAATCACGATGCACTACGTTCTTGTTGTGTATATGTTCAACAGCTTCCAGAAGTTGTCTCATTATGGTTTTAGTTTTTTTCTCAGATAAGGCTACAACATTGGTCAAGTAATCAAAGAGTTCACCATTTTTACATCTGCACAGTAGGAGAAACAAAAATTTAGCAAAATTAATTCAAAAATTGCGGGATAGTAATTTAGTTAAAACAAACTTACAATTCAAACACTAAGAAAATATATGTTGATGATTCGAAAACGTCGTGGAGTTCAACTGAGGAAAAAATAAAAACGCTTAGTAGGTGATATTTAACTTATTTTGGTCATCAATAGTATTAGCAATCAACTTACTTATATAAGGATGGCCAGCAACTAATTTAAGGATAGATATTTCTCTTAATGTAGCCTGTCTAAGTGTTAATCCTTGAGGGTCCTCTAAATCCGCACTGACATCAATTATCTTTGCAGCGTATTCTCTTCCAGTTTCTTTCTCAACGCATCGTCGTACAGTACTGCTAACTCCTCTATAGATTAAGAAAAAATAAAAAAAAGTACACAGAAAGGACAATTAAAAATGTAGATTAGGCTTGACATATAAATGTTACAAAGCAATATTTACCTTCCGAGAACCTCTTTGGGATCGTACTTGGCATAAAAATCTCTAGCAACATGTTTATCTGGTAGCTCATCTAAGTGGTCATCTCGAATTGAATCAGAGGCAACCATTACATCAATAAATTTATTAAATGCTGATTCTATTGACCACTTGATCAGAGGATGATTGTTAAAGGCATACAAAACTGATGAAGAAGAGCAATCACAAAATGCTTAGTTCCAGCAGACTTCCGTAAAGGTCGCTACCATCAATTTCATCTCTAAATTGCAATAAAAAGATTTAAATTATTTTGATTTCACTTTTAATGTTTTTAATTGAGCCAATTATTTTATAATAAATGTTTCAAATCCATTGAGCATCAAGAGTAATATCACTAATTTTTCTGGTCACTAGAATGTTGCAGATAAGTAGACACAACAGGCTCGTAACGCCTGATTTAGGAATGATTTTTGTGAAATTTTTAAGCTGAACAATTCATGATTCAATTGAGATCATCACGAAATTGATAATTGAGGCAATTACCAATTTTTAATCGAAAATCAATGTTTATGATAGACTAATGGTTATTATTACATTTGTTTGAATAATATTATTTTTTTGGTTCATCGACTCAAAGCAGAACAAATTAGCATCAAATTTGATTTAAGTTAATTATCCTTATGTCCATTTGTCATAAATTTATCGTAATCATTAACAAGAAAGACACAATTATCCGACAATGATTGCAAATGATGCAAATTTAATGATGAAATTAGCATAAAAATTAAGTTTGATCGATTCACTGCCATCTACCGGTCTTTTCTTATAGTCGATAAACAGTTGGGTCACCTGAGTTGGCTGATTCTATTTGATCAGCTGTTGAGTCCATTTGTCAATATCAAATAATTTATTTTAATTTGTCTGTATTTACCTGAATCTCATTATATATCATGATATGGCCTTAATCACAATCAGAGGATTCTTCATTGGAATCCTGAGTGTAACCTCTTTTGCTTTACTTATTTTTCTTTATATTTCACCGCCAATCCGACTAGAACGTCATTCACCAATCATTCAAACTTCGCCAAGAACACCAAGAAAAACTGTGATTAATGAAGGAAATGAGTCCATCAAAGCGGATCTGGAGAGGAGATCAAATTTGATCAACGATGATCCAATAGATGATGTTGTTCCCAAAAAAGTTATCCCAAAAGTGGCTACTCAATCGTTCATGTCAATGGATTTATCTGTGAATGAAACGAACTTCTTGAAATTACGTAAGTTTCCTATGAAATTCAATTCATTGAATTTTTGAAGATTAATTCCATCAATTTTTTTACCTTTTCAGATATTTTAAATAGTGAAGCTGATCGTGAATTGAAGAAAGAGGGGCTTAAAAAATATGCATTCAATTCTTTAATCAGCGATAAAATCGGCGAATTTCGTGACATTCCTGATACTCGTCACCAACTTTGTGCAAATCAGACTTATCAGACAGGTCTTCCACGCAGCTCAGTTATTTTTTGTTTCTTCAATGAGGCTTATTCAGCACTCGTGCGGAGCGTGGCAAGTGTTTTGCAACGCACTCAATCAGAGCTAATCCAGGAAATCATTCTGGTAGACGATTTTAGTGATGATGAAAAATTCATCGAGAAACTCGAGAAAAAATTTGCATCACATGGAAACTTATTTAAATTTTTAAGAACGCCGGAGAGAGCTGGTAACTCACTTTTTCTTATGTTTGCATGTTTGAATGTTTACAAACTTAATATAAATTGTGTTTTCAATTTGCTTTCAATTTAATTCTACTTCAGGCTTAATCCGAGCGAGGATATATGGATCCAAATATGCATCAGGTGATATTTTGGTTTTTCTCGATAGTCATATTGAAGTCAACGTAGACTGGCTCAGACCTTTGGTGCAAAGAATTTACGAGGACAGAAAAGTCGTTGCAGTCCCAATTATCGATGTAATAAGTCATCACACTTTTGAATACACAGCATCACCATTGGTCCGAGGTGGTTTTAATTGGGGATTACACTTTAGATGGGACTCGATTCCTAGAAATTTACTGAAAGATAGTGAAGATTATGTAAAACCTATTCCGTAAGTAGAGTTGTTCTTACTTTTATTATTATAATTAATTTTATTTTTTATCGTCTCTTTATATCATTAGCACACCAACTATGGCCGGAGGACTATTTGCAATGGATCGACAATATTTCAAAGAGCTTGGTGAATATGATCCTGGAATGGATATTTGGGGAGGAGAAAATCTTGAAATATCATTCAGGGTAAGTTCAACAAATCAATCAATAGTAATTAAGAGCATATCAATCAATAATCATCTAATTTTTTGAACTATGCACAGGTCTGGATGTGTGGTGGGTCCATTGAAATAATACCCTGCTCGAGAGTGGGCCATGTTTTCAGGCAACGTAGGCCTTATGGCTCACCAACTGGGGAAGATACCTTAACCAAAAACTCTCTTCGAGTGGCAAATGTTTGGATGGATGATTATAAGGTATTTACCCTCATTATTAATATACGATATACCATCATTGTTAATATATTAATATTACTTACATTCATAATAATTTTCCCACTTGTTCATTATTTAGAAATATTACTATGAATTGAACAAAAATGCAAAAGAAATCGATTATGGAAATATTACCGACCGAATCTCATTACGGGAAAAATTACATTGTAAATCCTTTGAATGGTACCTGAAAAACATTTATCCTGAATTAAAGCTTCCAGAGCAAGATAAAAAGGAGGATAAAAGTAAAAAGAAATTAGAAAACCTGGAAAAAAAGTACAGTCATTTGAAAGGTGTCTACAATCTAGTCCGACGAACGTCTAAAATTAAGGGAATTTACCAAATCAGTCTATCTGGTTCCGATTTGTGCATTGAGTCTGAAAAGGCTGTTACTGTAAAGAAAACTCGGCTCATATTGAGAAAATGTCAAGAAAGTAAAAGACAGGTAGTTATACTGTTTACTTTTTTTGTTTAACCAGTGTTTTTTCGTTGATAATAATGGCTGTACCTGCTGATAATATTTTATGATTTTATTTTTTTATCACCAGATTTGGTATGAAAGTGAAAAGAAAGAGCTTCGACTGGCAAACAGATTGTGTCTTGATACTGATGGAGATACCACGTTTTTGGCCAAATGCCATGAACATGGCGAAACACAGGAATGGCATCACTCTTCAAAGGTTATCATCTTTCATCTTAAGAAATTTTTAACAACAATCTAAATTTATCCTCTATTTTTACCTTAACAGGATAATACTCCGTTTTATAATATTGCTGTTGGTTCCTGTCTTGGTGTTCACAAAGCAACTGTCGACCAACCCATAATCATGACAATTTGTAATAATAATGAATCTCGTAAATGGAATCTCATCGCAATGTTTACCAACTAACCTAACATAATCTGATTTATTATTTATTAATATTTTATACAAAAAAAATCCTGTTATCTGTGATAATTTGTTTTCTATCGTTAAAAAACTATCGATTTTATTAAATTTTAATAATTAAATGTACATTGCTATCTAATTCATTTTAAAGAATCGATTACACCTTTTCTAGTGAAATACATTTTGAAATATCATGTTCGATCTGCTCAATCTAATATCATTTTTCAATTACAAATGTTTATTATTTCATCTTAATGTTGTAATGCTATCCTGTAATAATTAAATATCATTCAACCATCTCTAGTTTAATGATTAAAAGATAAGGGTGATGTTGTTTTAGTGATGGTAACAATTTGAAATTATTTCAAAAAAATTTCATCCCTGCGATAAAAGTTAAGCAGTAAAAGTAACATCTAGGCAATTCTGAGATGGATTTTCCCTGAAATTATTTTTCTGTTATCTGATTGACCTTAAAAATTAGGTTTCAAAGCACCCTCAAAATGTATCATTCATCATATGAAAATGAAATTTACATGAAAAACATGTGTGATGAATATCATTTAAAAGATAAACTAAAATTTCCCTCTTAATCATAATACCATCAAAATGAGACAAAGAGTTATTTGGCCAAGTCAGAAAAATGAAACTAACGATGGTAATAATGATAATAACATGTTGATGGTTTTATTATTACTATCAAATCTATTAAACTTTACAACTTAGATTATTATTTTTCATCATCATTGCAGACTAATCAGGTCAGAGATCCAATGTTTTTTGTTAATCATCATCTTTTTCACCGATAATTATTATAATTACCAATAATTGAAAACCTGGCTCCTATTAATGTCTCTTTTTTTAATGACCTGTTAGTTTCTTTGTCTGCTTTTTTGCTTCAATCGCTACTTCTTTCCCTTCAAAAGATCATCAACAATTTAATACCTTGCAATCAGAGTTTATTTTTTCAATTTGTTTTCAACTTATGGTACACAATTTTCATCATCATCATCATCATTATCATCATCTCTTTCTCTGCCTCCTTTTCTTTTCCCTCTTTAACTCCCTTTCTTTCTCACTCTTTTTTTGGCATTCTTCTTTTTTCTTGCATTTGCGATTGAACACTGTTTTGTCTCGGTCAACTTATGTCATTTATGCATTTGTCTCTTGCTTCTTCGTAATAACTCAATATTTTAAAACAGAATACTTATTTCAGAATTTAATCCTTGTGATTTGTTGAATTTTTACCTACTCTTACTTGGAGCCATCATCTGTGATTTTGTGTGGTTAACTGTTCTTTTTTGTGTGTTTGGTTCATTTCTCTGCTTCTTATTTCCATCCTTTCTCATCTGTTTACTTTTTCTCTCACGTCATTTGCTTTTTTGTGTACTTTTGTATTACCCGAAAATGGCCCATAGTGAAGGAAATAAGCCTTTTCAACGACTACCTGGAAATGTCAAACCCATTTTATACGATATCACTTTGAAACCAGACTTGGTTAATTTTACGTTTGCTGGTATTCAGAGTGTACAAGTCGAAGTTGTGTCTTCCACTAACAGCATTGTTCTTAATTCTACTGAAATTGAAATTGTCAGTGCTTCTTTCAGCTCGATTAATGATGGCTCAGGTAAGGATTCTAATTTTTGATTGTTTTCACCACCAACTCTTTTTATTAAACTGCACTTTTTTCATCTAAAGATTTCAACTCTTCCATTCGATTCTTTTAGTGTCTTATTTAGAAATCCAAGGTAGTATCTCTTATGATGAGAAGGATGAAAGGGCTATCCTGACATTTAATGAGACAATTAAACCAGGCAAAGGGCATCTCAAATTAGTCTTCAATGGAATCCTTAATGATAAAATGGTTGGTTTCTATCGAACTCAATATCGATCACCTGTAACTAATAAAGATGAATACGCAGCAACAACACAATTTGGTAAGATATTAATAATCCTTATCTATTTATATTTACCCGCGTAATTATTTAAACTAAACCAGACTGCCTATCCATATTGTTTTCTTTGAAATATTAATATAATAATTTTTATATTATTTTTTATCAGAGCCAACCGATGCTCGTAGAGCCTTTCCCTGCTGGGATGAGCCATCTATTAAAGCCAAATTCAACATAACCATCATTGCTCCCAAAAACCGAATGGTTCTGTCCAATACTAATATCATTAAGGAGGAAACTGACCCTAGTAATGAGCAACTCAAGATTGTCTCATTCGAAACCACACCAATAATGTCTACTTATTTGGTTGCATTTGTTGTTGGTGAATATGAGGAGCTTGAATCAGCTACAGCTAGAGGAACAAAGATCAGAGTTTATGCTCCACTTGGCAAAAAAGGTCATGGCACCTTTGCCCTAGACGACGCAGTTGCATACATTGAATTTTTCGAAGACTATTTCAAAATAAATTATCCATTAAGTAAATTAGACCACATTTCAGTTCCGGATTTTGCATTCAATGCTATGGAAAACTGGGGTTTGGTCACTTACCGTGAAACAGCTCTTTTGATTGATCCAGAAAATTCTTCCTGTTCGGCTAAACAATCAGTAGCTCAAGTTATTGCTCACGAAACAGCGCATCAATGGTTTGGTGATTTAGTAACAATGGAATGGTGGACTCATTTGTGGTTGAATGAAGGTTTTGCTACTTTTATGCAATATTTAGCTGTCGAATCTCATCATCCAGAATTTGAATTTTGGAAACAATTCGCCGCTGTATCATCTATCGCAGCTTTAGAGCTTGACGGAAGTCATGAAAGTCATCCTATTGAGATACCAGTTGGCGCACCGGCGGAAATCAACTCTATTTTTGATCACATATCATATCATAAAGGTGCCTCTGTAATTAGAATGTGTCATAACTGGATTGGTGATCAGGTTTGTTGATTATACTTTCATGATTACATTTATTTTTTGCCTTGACATTTCCATTTCCTTTTCTAAATTTTTTGGCATTGCTCTAATTAATCACTTTCTCTTCTTTTACACTCAGGCTTTCCGTGATGGGATGAAAGATTATCTGACAATACATGCTTATAAAAATGCATCCACCGGTGATCTTTGGAAAGCTTTGGAGAAAGCCAGTAAAAAACCCGTTGAAAAGATGATGCCAACATGGACATGTCAAATGGGTTATCCGCTTATAACTGTATCGATATCATCGGTATCTGATACATCAGTTGTCATTAACTTGAAGCAAGAAAAATTCTGTATTGATGGTAAAATGTCTGACTCTGAATCTAATATGCTATGGTCTATTCCTATTTCACTGGTAACTTCAAGTAAACCTGGAGAAGCTAAACAATTTGATTTATTTAGCGATCGATCAATGAACATAACTTTGGATTCATTTTCTTTGAAAAATGGATGGTTCAAACTTAATCCATCTTTATATGGATTTTATCGAGTTAATTATCCAGTCGATATGTGGAGTGCTCTTGGTCAAGCTGTCAAAAATAAAACATTAGCACCTTTAGACCGATTGCAGTTAATTGATGATATTTTAGCTCTCAATTTGGCTGGAATAGTGTCAGTTGCTGAAGTATTGAAAATGTTGCAAAATTACGATGATGAAGACGATTATGTTGCTTGGTGTGGTGTTGATAAATGCCTGAGTCATCTAGATATTCTCATATCGTATACCGATTCATACGAAAGTTTCCAAAAATTCGGTAAAAAATTAGTCTCAAAAGCTTATGCAAGACTCGGATTCGACCAAAAACCAGGTGAAGCAAACACTACAAGTCTTATGCGTTCTCTTGTACTATCAAGATTAATAAGCTTCAAGGATGAAAATGTCATTGCGGAGGCCAAGAAGAAATTTCAAGCACATGTTAATGGCCAAAGTTTATCTCCTGATCTCAGACACTCTGTTTATATTGCAGTTGTCAAGTCTGGTGACTCAGATTTCCATGAAACACTTCTCAAGGTAAAAAGGTTTGAATAATAATCTAAATGAATTGTTAAATCAATATTTGTTCATGAATTTATTTCAGCTTTACAATGAAACTGAACTACAAGAGGAAAAGGTCAGAATAGCAACTGCCTTAGGAGCAACTCTGGATGACAAAAAGATTCAACAAACATTGGAATTTTCCTTCTCTGTAAGTCAACAATAATACCAATGAATCTGTTATGAAACTCACTAATTCAATTCATTTGATCAGGAACATGTTCGAACTCAAAATTCTTGGCAAGTCATCGTCTCTGTTGCTTCAACAGCGAAAGGTCGACTGGCAGCTTGGAAGTTTTACGAGAAAAACATATCTGAAGTTAAAGAAAGATATGGTAGTCATCGAAGTTCATCCGTTTTAATTGAGGTAATTTGATTTGATCTTGTTAATCCGTGTATCACCAAAAACCTAATCATAATATTCTTTGCTTTTTCAGAAACTCTGTCAAAATTTCGCTTCAGAAGAAATGGCTCAAAAAATAACCGATTTCTTCGAAAAGAACCATTTCGCTGGTTTGGAAAAGGTTGTTAGCCGTGCTATTGAAAAGATTCGAGTCAATACGGCTTGGTTGAATCGAGAAGTTGCGCCACTTCGTGAATTTTTCTCAACCCATTAGATGATTTTTACAGCGAGGTCTAATTTAACAATTTTTATAAAGTCTTTTTATATAGGTTTCGCATTCAATCGAGTATTTCTTACATAAAAATTACGAACAAAATTGAACTAAATCTTTTACACTAGTTTTATTTTATAAATTGATAAGTTTTACAAATCAAAAGTATACACTAGATATACTCATCAGCTCATTTATCATCTATGTTTTTGTAATACTCTACTCTAAATCAATCTAAATTTTATTCAGTCAATCTATTGTTTCTAAAGTAAATTTTACTTTAGATTGGTTAACCGAAGTCAATTCAACGAACATCTTTCGAGCTGGTTACATTTTGCATTTTTGATCCCGAATTTGAACAGCTGGCACCTGATTTCAATTATCAATTATATTTATATTTGTAAAATGAAATCTTTCAACACTAACTGGATCTATTAACTGAAAACCTACGCTTAGTGATTTGTGCTCAAAATTTCCGGTCACTATTCAAGAAAATGCAATTTTTATAATTATTTTGTGGTTAGAAATTTAACAATATAAGTTTGGTTTCAATAAATTTTAAAGACACCTTTTAATTGATAAAATTATATTTTTTGATTTCTGGAAGGAAGTATAATCAATTCAATAGGAAGGGAAAATGAGATAGAAAATTTGATCACCTATTAGATTTATGTGTTTATGTATAAGTATTTATAAATTAAATAAGATGGTTTAATGTTCATAAAGGTCCCTTTGAGTTTTCATAACGAGCCATTGGACGATACTCTAGTGAATCTGTGAAGATGGCAATTAATCCTTTCCTAAATTCAGTCCAAAAATATGTATAAATAATTGGAAATACAAAGCGTAGTGAACACCAAATAATACCAGAAACCATAATCCATTGAATCTTCCAAGCCGGCTCAGGAATGCCTGGTGGAACCTTGGAAAAGGTCGTTATCCATGTACCGATAACATGACCCAAAGATAGTGTAATGTGAACTGAAAGAAGACCAATGGTGAGTTCAAAGAGCTCAATTACTGATTCAGTTGGTTCGAAAGGTTCACTTCGAGATTGATGGAGGAGCAAGGAAAGTATCATTATGGGTAAAAAGAGGACACAAATTGTATAAGTAAAGGTGAAGGTTTCCTTGAAAGCAAAATCATAGGATAGGAAGAGGTCGCAGTTAAGATTAGGAGAGGTTAAAGAAGCGAATGTTAAAGCCAAAACAAAAGAGCTCGTCCAAATGGAACCCAAAAGGATGGTTATTTTGGCTGTTGTCAGGTTATAAACGGATCCACGATATTGAGCCACTGAAGTCAACCCAAGCAAAGAAAGGAGAAACGTTTTGGCAAATTGTTCCAAAATCAGTGTAAAGGTGAACAGTTTACATAAAGATGACGAAAATGACCATCCATTGGACATTGAAGCTATAAAAAATGGTAAATTTAAGGTGGCTAAAAGGTCACAAAGGGCAAGACTTAAAATAGTCCGTGATGTTAACCGGGAACGACTTTTGGATGAAATGCAGCAAAAGATTACATAGATAACCATAAAGTTGAACACAAATCCAAGCACACAAATGAAAGCGTATATAACTTCACAAGCTTCAACAAACCCAAAAGCCATGATTAAAGACTTGAAATTTGGATTGGACTAAAGTTGAATAAAATTGAAATAAAAATCTAAACTCAATTGTCACTTATTGTTTCATTTGGTTGATTTGTTAAATTATAGCACAAGGTTTAACATAATGACATCTGATCACTGAAAAGGTTCAAATTAACATCACCTTTCCTGTTCCTTGGTTGATAATCACTATGAACTTTGATTTCGATTGTAGACTTTGGGAGGACATTAAATTGGTCCCACGCATAGAGTTAAATTGAGTTAATCATTCTGGTCCAGTAAAAAGCTGAAACACTTTGGTAACAAATCGGCGATAACCAAAAATCAGGGAAAATTAAACAGACTGGAATAAAATTAAGTGAATATTTCAATAAAACTTGGAATAATTGTTAACCAGAAATTTGAAGTAACCATTGAAATGAATGGTTGAAGTTAAAAATTTGTAAACATTGACCAAGCTGCTGTTAATGTCAATGAATGTGGATGCTTTTCAAAACAAAAGGATGAATGTGGCAAAACTAAATTGTGATGATTAGACTTTACGAATTATCCTTTCATCAACATTATTTTTCTCACTCTCTTTCTTTCTTCTTTCTATCCTCATATTCATCATCATAATCTTCCTCTCTTCTCAACCTACTTCAATTGAACAGTTTACATAACTTTTGAATTGAGACAAGTTTCCATCATGGTTTGCCATTTTTTCACCATTCGGGTAAAATGTTTACACTTTTGTTTCATCCAAGGATTTAACCTTTTAAATGTGAACAATTTACATTGAATTGGGTGTCTACAAACAATTTCAATGATCACCCAATCCAGTGGATCAATTGTTTTTACCAGAAACCAGATATAAACCCCAAAAAGGCGATTTATATTAACATATTGTTTTTTACCGATTGCGATTGTGTTTTGCTAATGAATAGCTCTGATGGTTTCAAGGTGGGACCGGTTGAACATGGAGAGAGAAGGAAGACAAAAAAATGTAGCTGGGTGGGTGTCTTGGTTATATAAAGAAAGGAGAAGAAGAAAAGATGATGAAGATGAATGGAAGTAAATCTTTTAGCTATTAGCCTACGCATAAATAAAACTGGTTACTTGGATAAAAATGGTTCCAATATACTCTAATCTTTTGATTATCATTATTTTCCCTCTGTTCATTTCAATATTATTAATATATTACATTGGTGTGATTTTTCCCTGTCAAGGTTTTCAATTGTTAAATTGTTTTCTTTCATTGTTTCAATGTAAATCAAAAGAATCAGCAATAAACATAATTTCAATTGACAGGCATCCTTTGATAAACAAAACACTGCTCGTCTCTTTCAATTCTTAAAATGATAAATGATATGATTGAATAGTTAATACAATTTGCTGTTAAATATTTAATTTAGTTTTCTAATTTCATTCGTTTATACTTTAAGGCTAAATATCATCATGTTAATATTACAAATTGATTCCTGTTTTGGTCTCATTTCGCTGAATACATTAACATATTAGCCGATAATAACAGATACAATTATAATCTGTCTTGCCATAAATACATTTCTAAACCGTTGTAAGAATGTTGTCATTAAATTGTTAGTGAGCCTTGATTTAAATGAGCAATCAGGGTATTTGCTAGGATTTAAAATTCGCTTTCAATAAGACATCGTCTCCAGGTTGTATCTTTAGTGATTAATCAAGGACTAGAAAATTCAAAATTAGATTTTCAATCACCCTTATCGATCAAAGGTACATTCAGACTTATCCAGGCAAATCCGTGAATCCTTGTTATATCAGTATAACAATAATCATTCACCTCCTTCAAGTCAAAGGCAACATTTGTAGTCTATTAGATTCAATGGGTTAATTTTTGATCAAGCATTCATCTTCAAAGTGTAAATTACGTTCACCATGTCAAATCATCCAAATTTATCCTTAAACTTGGATATCAACTCATCAAAATCAAAAACAAATGCTAACTCTTTCTTCCCGATCCGTTATTACATCGCTTTCCTTGGTTTCCTCTCTTCGGCAATCATGTTTGCCGTTCGGTGTAACTTAAGTGTAGCCATTGTCGCAATGGTTGATAATGATGATAGAATAGTGCTTTCAGTGAATCAAACAAATGATAATATAACCTCTGAGTTGAAAGTTGAACCATATAACAAGGTAAACGTCAAAGTTTTATAATTGACTGTTGTTAATAATGTTTCCTTGTTAGGTGCGCTTTACTTGGTCTGGTGAAGAGCAAGGGATCGTTTTAGGTTCCTATTATTATGGCTATGCTTTGGTTCAAATCATTTCTGGTTTATTGGCAGATAAATATGACCCAGTTCATCTTGCTGTTGGTACTCATACACTTGCTGCCCTATTAACCTTACTAACTCCTTATGCAGCATCCAACGGAATCATTAGTTTAGCTATTGTTCGTGGTCTTTTGGGTCTTTCCCATGCACCAATGTTGTCATATCTTTATGCACTTTATTCACATTGGTTTCCATTGAACGAAATCTCTTTACCTTTATGTCTTATGCAAGCTGGAAGTAACATTGGAATTGCTTTAGTTATGCCTTTAACAGCGATTATGTGTGAATCAATTACACTTGGTGGCTGGTCTTCGGCATTTTACTTCATTGGTTTAATTAATTTAATTTTACCCATTATTTGGATAAAAACGGTAACAACAGATCCATCTGATCATCCTTGGATCAGTGAAGCTGAAAAACAATTGCTTGCTCATTCAAAAAGAAACTCAAAGGCCAAGGTAAACAAGACAGTTAGCTAGCGTCTTCATCTAATAATTACATTGACTATTTGTTTGATATAAATCCTTTTAGGTTAAAATCCATTGGATAAAAATCTTTACATCAACTGCTTTATGGTCTTTGGTATTATCACGAACTGGTCAATCACTATTCTACATGATAATTACGACCAAAATTCCGGCATACTTTGAATCAGTTTTAGGTATCGGATTATATCGCAATGGCATTTTCAATTCATTCCTCTATCTTGCCATTGCATTTTCACAACTCATTTCAGGACCATCAGCCAAATATATTATTGACAAAGGTTTTCTCGGTCGAACTGTGACCAGAAAAATCTTTGAAACTCAAGGTAAGGGCAGTAAAATAGCTAGGAATTGCGATTTGCTCGTTTTTTATTTCACTCTGGCTTCTTGTTTTACCTTTACTCTACAGCCTTGTTGATTCCTTGCATTTGCTTGGTAATCATTCCCTTAATTGAACCAACATCCAATACTGTGATGTGCCTTTTGGTTGTCTCTTGTTTCTTCATGGGCTTTGTTTGTGGAGGCCACATGCCAATTGTTTCTGAAATGTCACCAGAACTGTCGGGAACTATTTTTGGAATAACCAATTTCGCTGCAAGTTCGATGGGATTTTTGGCTCCATTGTTGATTGGTGTACTCCTTGATCATGGGGTGAGTCTTGATGAAATTAACAATATTTTAATGACTATTGCTTATTGTTTTGTTGCTTTCGTAGGACGATAAAGTGTATCAATGGAATCTTGTCTTTTATGCAAGTGCACTTTTCATGTTGATCGTCAACATTATTTTTTGTATCTTTGCCACTTCACAAACACAACTATGGTCATCATCGGATCAGGATGACTCAAAAATCAGGGCTAACAGATCAAATCTGTTTGTTAAAACAAATCTTTCTTCGGGTTCACTGGCAATTGAACAATTTGTCAGACAATCAACTAATGTAAGGACCGATTTCAGTCCAAATTTACACCATAAAAGGCTTGGAAGCTATTTCAACTTTGATCAATATTACAATTTAAATCAAAAAGTCGAAACCATTATCAAATGTGAATGCCAGAAAGGCAAATTAAACAATCAAAAATTGTAACTTATTATATGATTAAATATTGTATTATTTTAAATGCTCTTTGTCAGATTCTATTAATTCTAACAATTAGTAAGTACTATTTACCAATTGTTGATTCAATTTAATTCAATAAGTCTCCATTAGCGCATTTTAGTTGCGATGTTTGGGCTGTAATTGTACAAGAAACAAATTATTTAGCAAAACAAACTCTTCTCAACCCATTTCTTTGTTTTTAAACCAATTTTCTGGTTTAACTTGCAAATGAAATGCAAAGACTGTTGTAAAAGACTCGAACTTTTGATTTGTGAGTTGATACTTAGCGAAACTTATAGAAAAATAGAAACTGAGTCTATTGGCACTAAAAAATATTGCCTGCGATGTACAGTTTTCGAGAAAATCGAGTAAAAAGTTAAAAGTTCGATTGCTTTTTATACAATACTGGAAGCAGGTTTTTGAATGAAACTCATTTTGCCGATGTAACTTTTAATGATTAGCCAGGAAATGCATTTACTTTCAGAAATTTAACCTTGCGTTTTTGTATAAAAGATCAAGTTCGATTTTCAATTAAACACTCCGAATTCAAAGACCAAAATAGTTAGAGATCTGAAACTTATGATGAGTCTATGAAAATTGTTATTACACATCAGAGAGCAAATACTTTTCTCAATTTATTGTTCGTTCTCTTGATTTTGGCCATTGAACCAAATGCGTTTGTACATCGATATTTCGAGAATGGTAATACCTACGATCACCATTCTTCGCCTAATCAATAGATTTTATTATGGGCTATAACATTATATGAAACAATAAAGAAAAAAATCTGAGATCTTCCTTTAAATATGAATATTCTTTTAGCTTATAATGAATAACCATTTTCCCTTTGTAAATCAAGAGGCGAATTTAATAATGAATCCTATATCTTTTTATGTACAATCTTGAATAATCTAATTTCATTATGTGATAGCCCATAATAAAATCTATTGATTAGGCGAAGAATGGTGATCGTAGGTATTACCATTCTCGAAATATCGATGTACAAACGCATTTGGTTCAATGGCCAAAATCAAGAGAACGAACAATAAATTGAGAAAAGTATTTGCTCTCTGATGTGTAATAACAATTTTCATAGACTCATCATAAGTTTCAGATCTCTAACTATTTTGGTCTTTGAATTCGGAGTGTTTAATTGAAAATCGAACTTGATCTTTTATACAAAAACGCAAGGTTTAATTTCTCAAAGTAAATGCATTTCCGGGTTAATCATTAAAAGTTACATCGGGAAAATGAGTTTCATGCAAAAACCTGCTTCCAGTATTGTGTAAAAAGCAATCGAACTTTTAACTTTTTACTCGATTTTCTTGAAAACTGTACATCGCACGCAATATTTTTTTGTGCCAATAGACTCAGTTTCTATATCTCTATAAGCCCCACTAAGTATCAACTCATAAATCAATTGTTCGAGTCTTTTACAGCATTCTTTGCATTTCATTTTTAAGCTAAACCAGAAAATTGGTTTAAAAGCAAAGGAATGGGTTGAGAAGAGTTTGTTTTGCTAAATAAGTTGTTTCTTGTATTATACAATTACAGCCCAAACATCGCAACTAAAATGTGTTAATGGAGACTTAATCAATTAAATTGAATTAACAATTGGTGAATAGTCAAACTGATGAAAGAATGATGAATGTGGGTGATGCCATTCTCGAAATATTCTCGAATTCAATGATTAATTATCCAATTATTAATACTTTAGTCTAGGATTTCTTTAGCATCATTCTCATTAACGGAGAAACTAATGAATACTGTGCAAAATTAAATTGCTCTTAAGGTGCATAATTAATCATAAAAGCAATTATTAACCAAAAAATTGTCTTATTGTTTGCATTTCAAGTTTAATTGGACCTGAAATATCTTCAAATCTATTCGAGTCTTGATTTTCTCAAGCCCAGATAATTGAAATTAAATTCACAATATTTCAAATTGAATATTGCTATTGTGGATCAATAACTATTGAAAATAACTCACCCTAGACCCATTAAATTGTTGTGTTAATTTGATTTCACATTTCACACGTGAGACAATTCAATTCAAATTTTGTCAACTTATAAAACTCAAATCAATAATTTCAAGTGAGTCGTATGAAGTGACATGAAAGACTACAAATTGTTAACATTTGGACAAGTTATTGTTAAATATTCATTGTCAAGTACTTTTATGAAATAACATAACAATTTGAGTGAAGTAATTAGCAATCCCAATGAAGGGACAAAAAAATGGTCGCTTTGATTACTATCAAACACCTTCTCGCAGCAATCAAACTAGTCAAATATTTTCAGTACCACACAACCAAATGTTTCCCTCACATCATGTTCGTCCAAAATATACACGGACAACCAGCAGATTATCATCAATACCATCGACACCATCAGCAACATCATCATCAACACAGTGTTTTAGCCTGCTTCGAGCCACATTAGACCGAAGACAGTTTTCATTGCGAACCATTTCAGTAATGCTTTTAAGTTATACTGGAGCTGCTGCATTGGCCACTCTATTGACGGCTGAATATTTTCATTACTATACGACTACTCGCATCGAGATAATCAGTCCAACTCATTCAGAGTTACCAGCCTTTTCAATTTGCTTATTTTACATTCTACCTGAAATAAGACTGGAAAAAACACACGACAATTGGCTTGAATCGTCTTTAACTTTGGGTGAGATTGACAGGAGACTACCAAAGTTTGATGAATTTGTTATTGATTGTAAAGTTTTGGACAATAATTACAAATATAAATCATGCATCAACATAACTCCAAATGTAACTGAATATCTAAGTCTGTATTCCAAATGTTATACGTTATTTGAAAAAATGGATCCAATTGTGTATGAAGATGGTAAAGTTGGATCAAACTTCTTGATTAAATTACGCCTCAACACTAAAAATTTAACAACAAATACATTGGCCATCTTTATCAACCATCGAACTGAAGAGCTGAGAGAAGCTTATGGCAATCCAGGATTCTTGCAATTGGAGTGTGAAAATAAAAATGAAGCCATTGCAACTTATGAGCGAACAGTGATCAAGTCGTTGGAATCTCCTTACGACTCAGGTTGTCGCGATTATTCAAAGGAACCTTGTTTTAATCGAAACACTTGTCTTAAACGTTGCATCCTCAACTCTCTGCATAAAAGTATTAAAAGATTCGACACCAATCGATATGTTAAACTGTTTCCCAATCGACGTGATGGACGTTTTGGTGTGAGAAATGAATCCTTTGATACTCAGGTTTGTCGCAACAAGTTCACTCAACCTCCTTGCAATGAGTACATTTACCGAGCCATTTCTGGTATCCAAATATACTCGCCTTTCATGCCTAAAGATACCTTTGAGTTTTCATTGTCTTATCCACTTGGAACCGAAATACGAGTCCAGTACGTTCCTTATCGACCATTTCTCGATTACCTCATCTTTGTTTTCAGTGTCATAGCTCTTTGGACCGAGTTTTCCGTATCTCGGACTCTCTACAAATTTTCTAATTGCCTACAGAGTGGCATTTTGAAAAGGATGCGAGATTTTATATGCTATCGCTGACTATTACAAGGATACTGACTATTACTAATAATTACAAGGATTTTGGATTGGAAAGTCCAAAAATAATATTAATCAATAACATGTGTTGTTATTATTTTTATATTTTTAACTTTTAGCCAGCAATATACAAAATCAAATTGCCAAATTCATATTATATTTCAAAGACCAAAATATTAAATCTAAAGTCAACTCTTCATCCGAGCAAGGATTCATGTCAATGGAATGCTCCAACCCTAAGCTACTTATTGATCTAAAAGCTCATGAAATTATTTTGCTTAAAAAACCATTTACTTTGAAAATTTGTCCACGAGCAGCTGATCGCAGGTAATCAACATAGACCGAGACTCATCATTATCATTCTGGCTCTTATTCATTTATCCAGCTAAACTGCTTTGTTTCATCAAAAATTATTGTGAAAAATTGCTTCTCTTGTTTAAATGTGCGATATGGTTAAAATAAAAATTACTAAGAACTATAAAATATATTTATTCATTTGGTCAATCAATATTGAGCATGAAATGTCTCAAGAATCCTGTTGAAGGGAGGAAAATTTTCTGGACAATTTTTTAATAAACATCACAATTGATGACAATTTAAGTTGCTTATAACTTGATATATTATTTGTCTAATTATTAGCTCTTTTCTGGGAAAGTAACTTAAAAAATCTATTAATAATGCGAGTTCCAACCTTCAAAGAAGCGAGACAACTAAATTGTACAAAAACTTGGACAATTTTTCCAAGTTCAATGTAATTTTATTTTGAGTTTAATGATGATTTGATTCTTCTTTCACTCTACATTTTTTCCCACCAACATTTTGTATTTTAATCGGTGACCTTAATTTTAAAATAATTTCACTCTGAATGAACATTTATTGATATAAAAATTGAATTTGGTGGTGAGACAATTTAATTAGCATCTTACTCGTGAACCAATTATAAATAAATCAATAAATTGAAGTCATGTCCATTGTGAGAAGATTTTTGCCAGAACATTGAACATTGTTTTCATTCAATCAAAAATATTGTATTGTTAGTCCAACTTTACGTGAATTGGTTAAATTTCATCCACTTTTTAGCAGTTATTCATAAAATTTGATCAATAGTAATGTCATTATCAATGAAGCAAAATCGCTCTGGTTACTTTACAGACTCCCAAACAACTTCTCATAGTAATCAAATTGATCACTCATTGTGTAAACCAGTCGACCCTGGTCAGTCCCATTACAAATATTACAAAGGGACTAATTCAAGAATACAAAGGTTTACAGCATCATCACAGATGCATCAACATGTAACTTCAGGACCACTAACACAATGTCCAAAGTGCCTTTATTTTGGAGTGAACCTGAAAAAGTTGCTCTGTGTACGTTTGCAGTAATATTTTTGAGTTATTCTGAAGCTGCTGTATTGGCGACTCTATGAACCTTTGAATATAATATACGACTAATCGCATTGAGATAATCAATCCAACTCAAAAAATGAATCAATTGATCTCAGGGCTGCCTCAATAAATTCAACTTGCGATGATTCCATTTACATTTCCTGGTATTCAAACATGCTCTCCTTTTACACCTAATGGTACCTTTGAGTTTTCCCTGTCTTATTAAAAATCAATTGTAAAAGCAACGGAAATTTCGATTAAAACTAATCTTATCGATTTGAATGCGTATCATTCATTGAGATGGGCGAAACTTAATTTTCTAAGCTGTATATTAAAAACCTATGAATATCGATTGGTTGATTATTTTTATTTGGATCAACTATATTAGGGGGTCTCACGCAGATCGAACCAAATTTGCTATTTTATTGTATTTGATCTGATTATTGCATTGAGGTGATTTTTAGTGAACATTATTTTAAGTAATGCAAAATTTTTTTGCAATTAACAAAAATCAAATATCTCAATTAGTTTTAGAGATATTTTAATGTGAATAAAAAATGACAAAAAATAAAAATCAAAAAAGAGCTGTATTTTGAAAAATGGTCACAGGGGGGACCCTATGCATAAACTGTATTTTTGATTAAAATCAATGTTAGTCAATGGGAGCTGAAAATTTTTGTCATTTTTTATTCACATTAAAATATCTCTAAAACTAATTGAGATATTTGATTTTTGTTAATTGCAAAAAAAATTTTGCATTACTTAAAATACTGTTTACTGAAAATCATCTCAATGCGATAATCAGATCAAATACAATAAAATAGCAAATTTGGTTCGATTTACGTGAGACCCCCTAATAAATTTACTGAATATCTTGAGCAGTAACAGTCAAACATGATTAATTTTTAAGTACATAAATTGTCAGTTGAAACAAATCATTTGAAAATATTAATAATTTTTATTCTGTTCGTGTCAACTATAACTTTTTCATAAAAATTGTGATCAAATCTATTGTGGCATATCAAAGTCCAAGACTGGGATGATTATTATTTGTCTCTTGGTTGTCGGTGAAGATTGGTTAACATGAGTCTTTTAAATTTTATCAAGGATTGGTGGTTGGAAGTTTTACACCCAAAGAAATTTTCTGGTTCATCTCGATCCTTGTTGAGCTTTGACATTGAACGTTCAATGGCCATTATGGGTGTAACAACGCTTAACCAAATCAAATCAATGAGATACTACAAGATTTATGATCTGATTCTCCATTTTATTAACTTGATTAAATATCTGACGCTTTACACGATTTCCAATCCACATTATTTGGTAACAGTAAGCGATTTAACGATTACCTTTGGACAATATCGAAGTTGGGCTTTAAATTTATACTTTTTTACTTATACTGCCATAAGTGGAGTTTGGTATCGATTTGAATTGTTTCCAGCAAATGGAAAATACTTTTCATGGCTAACCTTATACAGCCAAAGTGTTTCACCAAATGAATCACAGAAACCAGAATGGATTCAACTTAAATGGAAAGTCAATCTGATTTGGAATTTATTGCAATATTCGCTCATCTATGGTACCGCTTTGCCCCATTTCGCTCTCCTGGTATCACCTTCAATTTATGCCACTAACGGTTGGCAGTTGATTATTTGCTTAACTTTTAGTTTAATCGCAATGCAGCGACTGCTTTTCCTCTGCAAAGCCATTGGAAATATATTGTTTTTCTTCAGTACTTTTATGATGATCCTTGATTACAAATTGAAAGTCTGGAGATCATTTCATGAAGGGCTTTTCAAGAGAACTGATTGGGTCAACTATTTAAGAAAATTCATGTCCATTAATCACACTTTTCAGTCGGGTAATCGGGTTTTGTCTCGTATCGCAGGCTTGTTTTATGCCCAAGCGTTTATTACGGTAATCATTAATATGTATATTGTTTTCTTCATAACGACTCCTCTTGGTGTCAAAGTTATGACTACTGTAAGCTTAACTGTGGCACTTTCAATGATTACACTGCCTCCAGTTTTTTGCCGTGCAGCTATTCAATCAGTAAGTTCCTTCTGACTTCTAAATATTGTAAATCATTACATTTGGATCTCAATTTTTTCCTTACAGAATAAGTTAACCCAAAAGGTGTTGAGGAAAGCTGCTTTCGTGGATGAAAGTTCAATTTCCTTGCGTTTAAAGGCCCAGTCAATGATGGAGTTTAACAAACGTTATCCGATTGGAATCACTTTCTTTGATATAACACCATTTGATACTAAATTATTCATCAATGTAAGTAAATTTAATCCTTGTCTTTGTACTTTTCACGCCAAATTGACTCAAAGAAATCTTTTCTGTTGTTCATAAACAGACTTTGTTGGAGATGTCCAGCTATATGTTTCTTCTTGTTATCCAAACTAGACAGCAAGAAAGGAATGAAACTTATAATTAAGATCTTTGTAATCAATCCTCTATTTGTGGTTCCGTTTCCTTTTACAACTGTTATCCCTCTCATTGAATTTGAGGTGATGATAAGAGACTGGAAGCTTTGATGAATATAAATTTATTCATATAATTACATTATTGTAAAATTGTTGCTCTTTGGTATCATTATGTAAATATTATCAAAATACGTTTTGAAACTTATAATAAACATAAAAATAGATTCTTGAAATTTCTGAAATAAAATGCAAAAGTAATTGCCAGCGGTCCAATTGTTAGCATTTTATCTATCCTGAAGATAGAACCTACAAAAAAAGATGAAATTTTTTAGGTAAGTTAAATTCAAAGTACTGAATCAGCAGACTTTCATTGACTTACCTGAGTTGGTTGAATGTGTAGATTCTCTAGCTGAACTGATCACATTATTTTGTAGATCTGGGATAAAATCTTTACCCGAACGGAATAAAACCTCTTCATGGATGGCAACACATTTAAATACAATTTTGGGACCAATTTTGTTGTCAAAAGTTGACCACATATTAAAAAAGCGATCGCTGAGATTGAATCCTAATCTTGAAGTATATTCACCAAAATCTTCATTTTGATATGCTTCTGTCATATCAGCTAATGCCTGGAAGAAAAATTATGTAAATTAATAGAATAATCACAAATTAATTTATTCCAAACACTTTACCTCTTCATTGTTTATCAACCATTTTAGCGTTGGTTTTGTTTTGTGATGAGCTCGAGATTTTACAACTTGACATATCAAGTTTACCAAATCGTTAATTTTGTACATTAATTGATATCCTTTAACCAATATATTAGATTCAACATCTTGGTAAATTGTTAAATTGAAAGTCTTGGTGATTTGATCATCTGGAAAATTATCACTTTGACTGTTGTCTGAAGAAGAAAGAAATTAAAACCATTAATTTAACTAAACAATAAAATTAAATTATTAACCACTGCGATTGAAAGTCAGTTTTCGATAATTACCTTCGCTTTGAGGCTTGAAAAAGTTTGACCTAATGGTCAATTGTAATTGGTCAACGTGAGTTAATAGGAATCGCGATTCACACCGTAAATCAAACTGATTAACAAGAGATCCATACTGGTAAGGTAAAGTTAGCCTTAGCCGTGTAACTTCAAGTCCACTCGGATTGTGAGTAACATTGTGTGAAAGATATTGCTCTGGTGAGGGTTGATTATCGATTAACCATGTCAACTGAGTCGATGGTTTGGAAGGATTACTTTTACAAATCAAATCAATCACAGGATAATCACGATAATAACTCCATTTGATCGGTTCAATAGAAGGTCCAGCTTCAGGTAAATCTATATTGTACAAACAAACAGAGAAAATAAAGAAATAAATTCCTTTCAAATCAAGCTTAATCTTAACTTACAATATACTTTGAGGTGTTTCTCTCTAGCAACGGTTTGAAATGAAGGTGCATCAGCTGAAACCTCACATCGATACAATCCTTCAGTTTGAAATGTGCTTTCGGTTAGATAAACATTAGCCGAGACACTTTTGGAAACCTAATTTGTAACAATTTGCATAATAATTAGTAACTCTTAAGTGGTGATGGTGGTTCTATGATGGTATTAGAAACTGGACTTTAATGAGCATACTTTAATACTTTAGCATCCTCAACTTACATCAATTGATATTCCTGAGGATGGATAATATTGTATTGATGGTTTCTCTGTTGGTAGATATCGATAAAATTCAACATCATTCTTGTACCATTTAATTGAGTAAATTTTGTCAAATCCAGGATCATATGAGCAATTAAGCCAAGTGGATTCACCTCGGTGAATTGACTGAGGTACATGTAGATGAGTCAATTTCAGTGAGTTTGTACAATCTTTGTGATTAATTGATCCCCAGCACCAGTAACAGCAACCAAATTTAATTACGATAATTGACAGTCAATCAGCCAAATAAGCGAAATTTGCAAAGAAAAGGATGGAAAAAAATTAATTGATTATTATCAAGTCTGATTAACTGACGTTTTAAAAGGCAGATTCATCTTCATTATTAAAGCGAAAAAAATGAATTCATAAATTGGTTTAAACTTAAATGCCAGCTTGGCAATTGTATATTGGATTAAAATTGAATCAACTTAAATTACTTTATCATATTTCATGCTTTTTTATTGAAAGGGAATCTAAGCGGTTGAATATTTTATTGAACCCAGAACTATCTGGATCATCCATGATACTCAATTACTTAAAGTACAAGAAACAAGCTTGATAAAAGTCTTGGACTCTAGATAAACTTACTTCGAAGCGTTCACTTGTGAATTAATTTTACAGATAAGAATGCAAAACTTCACAGTCAAATATGTTGAATAACAAAAAAACACTTGCATCCATTAATTTGTACAGTCATTGGGATGTAAAGCAAAATACTAGATGAAAGAAAGCAAAACAATCTGTAATGTCTCTTACAGTTGATTTAACTCAATAATATGATGATAAGGTGGAGGACAGAGCAGAGATGAAAGGAGAGGAAGAAAACATGAAAGATGGATGATGAAAAGGAAGAGAGCTAGAAAGAGATACAATGGTTACAAGTTCCGGTAAATTACGCATCATCCTCGATGATGAGTAATACTATGTTGAGTTATTTATTCACCGAATTGCTGGCCAATATTTTATTCCTTTTATTCTCACTTGGATAATCTTCCTCATCTCTTCTTTCCTCATCCACAGGTTAAAACCTTGTATCACATTGTATTAAATAAAAGCAACATTTAGTAATGTACAACAAAAGGCAGGCCTAAGCTTTTCCCTCGTCCAAACAATTCATATCTCGAAAAACTTACCTTAACCTTGTATTACGAGGCATTTTAAAGACACAAAAAATTACATTTATCATTTTAGTTGATTCACTAAAGCTGTTAAATCACAAGTCTAAATAACAATAACTGTAAACCTTACAAAATGTTAATCAGACGATTTTGAGGAAACACAGCTCTGGAAACCAATGGACCAATAGGGTAGCTAATTGTTAAGACGCGCAACATTTGTATTTTTGAATTACATTTTTTTTATCAATTTGCTCAAATTATTCACTCTTCAAACATCCAAAATCATTACCATTATTATTATCATCATCAGAGTCATCACCATTATCAGTATCACCAGAATAGTCTAAATCACCACAAGAAACATCACAATAACCATCATAATCATTTCCTATTTCAAGATACTTTTCACTTTTCATGTAACCCAAATGTTACCCAAACACATTTACTTTTCTCACCTGAAATGTATTTCATTTTTCATCTCAACAATCAAATATTATCCAAAATGATGAAACCAAATCACAGACAGACAAAAATGTAATTTCAAAGGTTTATCTTGAACAGTTTCACACGAATGTGAACAAATAATTTTGCTTTTCCGTGATCAACTTTTCCATGGTAAACATTAGTTAAGCTCATTATTATTTCATCCTAATCATTGCATCATTGTTATCATTATTATCATGGTTCATCCTGATCAACATAATTCAATTTATTTAACAACAAATGAACGAGTAAAAATATCTACTCAACATAATTAAATTTTTCCTACCTTTCAATGTTAATCTGAATAAAAGCAAAATTCACTTCTTAACACCCAATTTCAACATTGAACAAAAAAAACAAATTTCAATTCAATTCAATAAACAAATTTTTCAACATTCAATTTTTTTCTTCAATTAACAATCAGAATAGCAAATTGACATTGTCTAGATGTCTGTCATTTGAAACAATTTAAGGTTGGATTGAATTTACTTTTCAATGTGATCACATTTCCGTAACATTTAGAGTCTCAGTTTACTCTCAATCAATTAATTGTTCATCTCATCTCATTACAATTATTCAATCATCTTTACTTTTCCATCCATTCATCATCATTCTTTTGTCCTTACAACTCAGCCTCCAGATTAAATCAATAATAAAAGCATCACAAGATTATATTTTTGTAGATACATTATGTATTATAATTGTGTGACTCACAACCATTAAGCTTCCCTCAATAATATATTAGCCGTATACTGGATTAGTGTTTATCAATATAATCATCAAATATCCAGTGCTCAGCAATAAATTCAATTGATTGATTATAATGAAGGTAAAAAATTGCTTTTTTTAATCAATCAGCCAATATTTAAACATAAAGCTCCATCTAGAGACTTGTGAAACAATTGTATTCAAATTTTCAGCCATTTTTGTGTTTACTTTGTAAACAAAAGGTGTTTCAATTTTTGTTGCTTATTTCAATTTTATTTTGTTTTATCATTTTTAATAATCTCTCATCTGATTTGTTTAACCTGTCTTTGGATTAAATATTGATAAAATTCATCATTCACTAGATATATTGCCATGTTTTATTTGTTTTCAGTGTTTTGCCTGATATATTAATCGCTATAAAGAAACATCAGCATGCTGTACCTGTTAAGTAATTGTTGAGATTATTTCAAGTAAAAGGTAATCAAAGTAAGAGAAAGGGTTGAAAAGGAATCTTGAAACATTTTTTGCCAAAAGTTATTAGTTGGAAGATGTTGCCATAAAATTAGATTCACCTTTGAGTCTAGCTAAAGGCTATTAGAAGTCTTTGAGTAAAAGTTTTTCTCTCCATGAACTTCAACTCCATCTTCATCATTTTCACCATCTTCATCATCCTCATCTCCATCTCCATCAACTCCAATCATTCTTGTCTTCATCATTATCATCTTACTCATCTTTTAATGTAGTAAATAACAATGTAAAGTGAACCTTTTTTTTCTTGAAACTTTCCTCTTTTTTTCGCTCTCCATCTTTTTCAACTTTTAATACACCAATTCAATCTGATAATGAATATGACGGTGATTCATGTAACATTAAACCCAATTAACTGGTTCAATTAAAATTAGGTTTATCAATGGAAGGAAAATAAATGTTTCAAGTTAAGATTAGCTGGTAATTTAAAGTAAACACCAACTCAAGGGAAAGACTGATTTGATTCATTATTGCTTCAACTTCATTATTAGGTATACCATTTATCAAATATAAAAGGGTAACTTTGAATGCTTATACATTGATAAATGTTTAAGTTTAATTTTCAATTTACTTACCCAAGTTAAACAAGAAAATGATAAAAGAGTAAATCATTGAATCCATTGAAATTAGTATTGCGTTTACAACTGTAAAAGACACCGAAATGAAAAACTATTTGACAAATATTTGTTGTGACTTAACTGATACAAACATTCAATCACCATAAATCACTTGGTAATATTGAATCAATTTTTACTTTATATAAATAGTTACAATATACATTTGTAATAACTTTGTGTGCAAAGATGAGCCATTAATTGGTTTGATTGTCAACTTTGCCTGCAAAAACTGCTCTTTTGTAACAAAGCAAAGTCTTTGGGAATAACCTTGTTCAATAGTTGAATGGCAAATGAATGTAGTAAGAAAAAATATTTGGACAAAAAAGAAGATAAATGCGCAAGATTCAATCATCGGTATCACAATTTTCACCTTTCCGAGTTCAATCCTTTTCCATCATCTTATGCCATTGTGTTGTTGACATTGCAAACAATTTAAACATTGGTCTAATAGCATTTTTGTGTGATATAATCTTGTTCATATCCAAGTGAATCGACTTGATTCAGCTACAATGTGAACAATCAATGACCAATCATTTTTATAATGCACTAAATCTAAACCATTCAAACATTATAAGATTGATATCGTATAGTGTTTGAGTTGAGGTTGGAAATAAATAACAGTGATACAATTGAACAACCGTTGAGTAAATTACAATAATGAATTGTATGAACTGGAAATCTTTGAGTTTTGGTTAGATCGGGTCAATCAAAATATCACTGTTAATTTGAGTGACATGAAACATGTTTACTCTTATATTGGTTGGGTTGGCTAAGAAAACAATGTCAACATTTACAGCAAGTTAAATCAACAATCAATGTGACAAGTCATTGGTTGCTGAAGATGTTCCAGTAAATCCTAGTTTAATTGTTTAGATTAGGTGATGACAACTCCTTTATGGACGCAAGGTCCATTAGGACCTTCCAATAGAGATGGCCATAAGTAGCTCCGAATGGTATTTGAAGATTGGTCTGAGGTATGAAAACGAATGTGTAGATCTTTATCATAAGTTCTAGATCCATATTCAATAACAAAAGGTGTACTTTGGATGGTCAAGGTCCAGGCAAGAGTGATACAATCTTTAATGTACAATAATAAACCATCACAGCTACGTAAACAAGGATAATCATACAATGTGGCACAAATTTGACCTAGAACCTCCTAGAATGACAAAAAGATAAAAAAAATTGACGATTAATAATTTCACTCGTAATTTAAAATAATTATATTTACTTCAACATTGTTTCTTGGATCAAAAGAATCGACAGTCACTCGAAGGTAAGACGATACTGCAGTGTCAATCTCATCGATCGCGGCTGATATCGTTTGACTTTTGGCTGATTCCGTGATTTTGAGTACTTTTTTGATTTGTTGCTTCATTCTGAACAATGTTTGCTCAACTGAACAAAACGAAAGCTGAAAAGGATAAGAAATATATACAAAGAATTATTAATAGGCTGAAGGCTAATGAACTTAAACAAATTTGTCTATATTTAAATACTAACCACAACCAGGGAAAATAACAATTTAGCTTTAAGATCATCCGCATTTTTAAGAGCATTTAGATTGTCTAAAGCATCCAGTGTATCGACTCTGGCCTGAGCATACAGATTACCATACCGGCGAATCAATGCCGTAGGTCGTTTTTCATTGAAACAAAGGTTTTCAAATTTAAATCCTTTTGAAAGCATTTTTTGAGCTTGATCTATACGTAAAGATAAAAAAGAGAAGGAAATACAAGCATTAGAGTCATTGATGAATGTTGAATGAAAAAATTGAATCTAATAATATTATATTGAATGTTGAATTAAAGGTTTTTACCAGCTAATCTATCCTTCAATCGTTGTTCTCGTTCCTTCATCTCGTTAATCATTTGTGTTGCTTCAATTAGCTTGCTTTTCAATAAATTAACATCACCATTCATTGATATTAGACAGTCATGATTGTTTTGTTGGTTGAGAAAATTATAATCATTTTGTGCTAAAAAGGATGATTAAAGGGAGAAAAAAGAAAACAAATATCTTTAATATCATCTTGGTTACTATGTTGAAAATAATGGTCAACACTTTATCATTGAATCCTACCTGACCCATAATTAGCTACTGAATTGGAGGCATCTTTTGGTGAGGAAGGTTCAGATGATGATGTTGATGAGTTTGAAGATGAGGTTGAAGATGATGCTGGAAAGGTTCCTGTTGAATGCACTGGTGATGAAACTGAAGATGAGGTTGAAGATGAAGATGACGGTGATAAAGAATCAGTTGTTGATTTATCATTAAATAGACTTGAGATTGTTTTACGGTTCTTCCGATAATCTGGAGTAAAGAGAAAAAAGCGTAAAATAAAATTAGTTATCATTTGATTAAATTGAAATAGTTTTATAATCGTGATTAATTCAAAGGCAATCTTTCCCTTTAATCTAGACCATTTAAAGTAGCCTTTTCAACTGAATCATGAATCAGTTAAATTAATAGCAAATTAGCTGTTATTCTGTTTTTTCTTTGATTTACATTCACATTTGATTGCTGTGATATTAATACAGAACAAAAAACAGACTGATACTTATAGTTATTAAAGTTATTATTATTATCAAATCACGCAACATGTTAATCAATGGCACAAATAACAATCAATAAAAAAATCAACGCCTAAAAATCACATTTTTTCAATCAAAGTCAAGTTTCATTTTCCCTTTTTATTCAAAATAAATCAACATCCAAATTACGGCAAAAAACAGCAATTTAACCATTTCTCAATCTGATTGTATCTAAACTGTAACCCAAAAAGGCTCATTGGCTAATAAGTTGGATACAAGATTGGATAATTAAAGCATCAATTATGATTGATATGCAATTTTGATTTAAAATGGTCTAATTGATTGGACATTGTTTTATAAGGCAACTCGATTACCTGATGGCAAATTGAATCATTGCTTCAATTTTCATTAATCAATCATTACTGGACCTTAAATCAAAGGAAAGTTGTATTCTTACTGATGATTTAATTCATTGGGTTGGTCGATAATATTAATATTCAATATTATTCATTGGATTAAATTGGTTTTACTTTCACTTTGATTTAACTTGAAAGTTAAACAAATGTTAAATCAAAATATTTGTAAGATCAAGTTCAAGGATGGTTTTGATTATCAAAGGTTAACCCATAACCAGAGTATAAACAAGGAAAGTATAAATTGGATTGAAACGCAAATTAATTAGAAGCTAACAAATTCAAATAAGATTGTTGAATCAATTTGAAATCATTAACTGTCCAATAAATAATACAATTAAGCCTTGCTTGTTGATGGTAATGTTTAAAGTCAAGTTGTTTTTGCTGGTGATCAGGAAACGTGACCCGGTAGTGCTGGTAGCAATGAAACTTGATTGATAGTCTATTATAATTAAAGTTGCTACTTGATAATCTGACCTTTTTTTATTCTCTGAATCTTTCTGAATCTTTATCAATCTTTCAACCCACAAAATAAACCCCTTAAGCCAGAAAATGCGTAACATTAAACTTTCCAGGTTATCAACTTTTCATTTTGCCAATTTTTGACCTTCTCCATTTTTATACACATTTGGCCATCTTTTAATCTAATCACAATGAGAAATGAGAAGTTAGATATTGAAATAATAATCAAAATTGGGTTTAATAATAGTCTGACATTGTTAATGAAAGATATCAACTCAATTGTTTCATTAACCTCAACTTATTTCCCTCAATCAACTAGAAACAACTTTTCTGGTTTATCCTTTACCTTGCTATTTTAAATTAACTAATTTTGACTGATAGAAATCGTTTTTATTATCTTTCCCAGGTAAATAATGGAATTACTGAATTAGGTGAGATTGTGATTAAGATGATTTCTTTGTTTTTTAATCAGAGTTGAGTTGATTATGATGGATCACAATCAAGCTGTGTGTTAAACGAGTCACATTAATCACAAATTGTAATGCAAGGGTAAATGCATTGGTTAGTGTAAGAATGTAACTAACAATGTTTAGCCTGACCCAAAGGTTATCAAGCTATATTAATATCTAATTGATTAGATATTCATCAGATTGATTGATATGATAGGTAATTGATTATAAAAGTTATTCAACTTGATTCTCACGGCTGCTATCCAAAATACATATTGTAATGTATTAATATTGAATGTGAAAGAAAAATAAATAAATATGTTAAGTTTTGGTTAATGTTTGTTGAGTTTGTTGATCAATCATTGAAATGTTCAAACCAAGGTAATGCAAGTTATCAGTCCTGTCAAAATATAAACTGAAAAATTCAATTTATCTCATTCTCAGGTATTATCATGAATGACCTTTAACTCGTTTTATTATCAGATCATTTCGTAAATCCTGACGCACAAAGTTAACTCATAATGCATTCCAAACGATATCCAAACGAGGGAGGAAATTAAAATGTAAAAATAAAGGTTAAAAATTGAATTTTCAAGCACAAAAAGCTCAAATTTGAATCGAACAGATCATCTAAATTCAAATTGAGATTCAACAATCAGTTTAACCTTCCACTCTTGCCAGTATTAAAATGATGGTCAAAATATTGACTAAATTTCAATAAATAATCTAATTTAAAATCCTTATTTTTGTTGCTAAAGGCAGAAAATTAAATTTTTGTTCCAAAAGACATTGTGATTTGACCATTATTAGACATTGGCTATTGGCTTGAAGGAGTTTAAAGCAAGTATAGAAAGGTTAAACAGATTAAAAGATGGATTTCACATCATTAAGCCTCCTGATGCTTTCATGAAACCAAAAGATTCCAAGTCAAGTTAAACTAACCTGACCGGTGGATTATCGTATCATATTTTTCCGCTTTATGACAACTAATAGTGAAATAATGGTCGTTATTTGGACTAGCTGGTTCAGATCCACTGTGATAATCTGAATTATCACTCTTATCATCTTGCTTTTTACCAGAATCAGGTTTTAGTTCAGATTTAAGATTTGAATCCTTGTTGGTGCTTTCGAATTGCTCAGTTACTTTGGTTGTTGAATCGATTGAATCCTCATCTGAATTTATTGTTTCATTTGGTGGGACAATTTCATTGATTAAATTGAGTACCTGAAAAAAAATGCAAAAGGTAAATATTAGCACAAAATAATATGGAGAACGATTAAAGATTGAAAATAATTGGAAAATATTATTATGACTTGAATTACACAACAATTTGAGACTAAATGAAATACAAAATCAAATTGGGTTCAAAAAATTTTACATTCTGAGCTCGTCACTTCTGATTTTGTGTTCTGTGAGCAGTAATTAAGTTTAATAACTAAAACGATAATATGACTAAACCCTGAAGCTTATTTTTAGCTATTAGAATTAGTTATTAAAGTAATCAAACAAGAAATTAATTGTTTTACAAGTTTTTCTTAGGAAATTATGTTTTCAGTTAGCTTTTTGCTCTTAAATCAGTGAGCAAGTTGAAAATATCAATAAAAAAATCAGTTCAAGAATATTAATTGCCGTAATCCATGATCTTTGGTGGATATTTACTCTTTAAATTAATTTGATGTATCTATTCAACACTTTTATATTGACCCTGTCACCGCTGAAAATTAATTGATTGTTCATCTCAGACTCTATCTTTGATTGTTGGCTATACAATACTTACTTGATTGTAACCATAAGCAAATATGGTTAAAACTGGTAAGATGGAGGAAACGGAATCATTTGATCCTGAAGTTCGAGGTCTTTTGGTATTAAACTCTTTTCGAAGCTGATTAAATTGGGACAAAACTTGTTTATCATAGTTGATTCTTTGTTGAAGGGTTAATAATAATTCTTGAAGAGATTGATTACAAGCTGTAATTGGCTCGACAGCATTAAGAAGAACTTGATTTTGAATGAGACGATCTTGAAGCTCTTCCAATTTGAGACTTGCTGACTTTTGATTTAAGGTGTTATTACAATTAACACTATTTTGTACACCATTAATATTGTTTCCATTATTTCCACCACAATTATTAACGGAATTTAATCTTGCAGCTGAGGTTAATGAAGTTGCTCTGGAAATTGATCTAAGTATTGCGGTCCTTTTTGATTGATTGCTTGGTTCTTTAAGATTCTCTAATCGGAGTAAAATATCTTTATAATGGTCAATTACGGAAATAATTTCAAGGCGGAGAGCATCATGTAAACTAGTTAATGACTGGTCAACAGCACCAACCAAACCATGATTACTTAAGCCTTGAAGAGCTTCATCCAGTGATGCTTTACGAGTTGCCAAGTCTTTACGTGTCAATGGTTGATAGGTCATAATGATCTGAATAAGGTGAAGTAAAAAGGTAAATATTGTTAGTGACAAAAGGACAAAAACAGGCTTTTGAAGTGTTTACTGAATGAAATTTATTGAATTTTCTAATATTTCCTCATAACCGGTTCAAAATTTGCTAAAATTTATCAAACAAATTGTCACATTGCAAATTTTTATTGTTGGTAAACAAGAATGAGGAATAGAAATGTATTCCTGGTTTCTGTTAATGGTAATGATAATTTACCATAAAGTCAAAAATAGTGACAAAATTTGAAATTATCCAGAGTACCCTTTAAGAGAAAAATTTTCCGTTCATTTTGTGATTTTTTACACCATCTAAATCAGACTTGCTTTAATGACAAATTGACCTTATACTTCCTGATCATTTGAGATCATTTTCAATAACTTGTTTGATTATCAAACAGGTATAACTCAATAATGAGCGAGCGAAAAGGATGGAGAGTAAAATTAGCGAAATGAATGTTGATGAAAATTTAATGACTTGCTAAGTGAAAATTTTTTTCTCTTTTCCAATTTTGGCACTTAATTCTGGATAAACATTGGATTAGCTGTAAAGAAACTGGCACTTACTTTGAGTATCTTTTTTGATGAAATGATGACGGGATGATTAGAGTCAAATTTTTCTCTCATCGCAGGAAATGAATTCTTGTTTAACCTACTAGATCCTTTCCCATTGGGTTTCATTGGCTTTTGAAGGGCAAAAAGTTTAACTAAATTAATCACAAATCTTGCCGGCTGTAACAGCTCATTGAATGGTATATCAGCTTGTAGTTGTTGATCGAGCGTATCAAACCGAGAGTAGATCATTTCCAATATCTTCACTGATCCTGGAAAGGTAGCCATTAAAGATCCTATAGAAAGCTCTTTGATAACTTTAGCGAAAGTTGACTGAGACAATTTTTCGATGAATTTGGAGGCTTCATCAAATTGTAAATTGTCATGTAAAATCATTATACGTCTGGTACATAATGAACTATTGGCTTCTTTTCTGGTCAACTTGTATTCCCCACCAAAAGATTCCATTGGTTGTACATCAGTAACTGGTGCTGTTACCCAATCATTGCGAACCAGTTTAGAGACTTTGTTGGTTGAACCAGATATTGGCCTTTGATTATCGACTGTTGGAACCGTCGGTTTAATTAAATTGGGATTATTAGATAAGAAAACACTTTTATTAATTGAATTCAACTTGTTGTTACTTTTGAAGCTGTTGATGTTGTTGTTGTTAAAGCAGACGTAATCTTTATTGGCGCCATTCACACTAGCAAGAGGGAAAGGCATTTTGACTGATGATATCACTTTGTTAACCAACACATTGCTTGTATTAATCACTGGTTCAAATGTTTTGGTTGCTCTGTTTGTATTCAACTCCAGTTTATTTGTTTCATTATAAATTGGCATTTTTATAGATCCATAAGATGGTCTTTTTTTATATATTTTAAAATATTATCAAAGACACAGTAAACAGTATTTTTTGATGATGTGTTGATGCATTAACTTCCATACTACTCTTATCGGTACCATTATTCAAATGAGGACAACAAAAATTCAAATAAATGTAAGTATTTTTAAGACTTTCGAAGTATTTCTTTTAATTTAACTTTGTTTCAATGTATGTTTAGTCTTGCACAGTTAAGTTAGTGAATTTCAACTGACAGTTGAACTAGAGTTGAAAGTATTTCAATTTAATATTGCAGGATAGAGTTGTCTGACTAGTTGTTGGAAGGTTGGTGTGAGAGCTTAAAGTGAAACTGATCTTATTTTTCGTTTGTAAAGTATACTATTGATTGAAATGAAGCTAATATAGATGCTATAGCTACTTGTTCAGCAGTTGCATATTATCATAAACAGCAAAGTTTAGGGTTAACTGCAGGCGATTTAGTTGAAACACCAATAATGAAATGAAATAGTCGATTGATCAAACAACTAGTGGTGATGAAGATGCTAAAGGAGATGAGTTGTGAGTCAGGAAACTTGAAAAATCGTGAGGCAAACCTGATTTATATCATGAAAAGGTAATTTAATTTTCATTTAATTCTAACATTTAAACCCATCGAGAATTGAACTCATAGATCCTTGAAAATCTAGGTTTTGTCAAAAATATTTTCTATGTAAAACACGAACAATTTCAACCGCCAGATTAGACGATTTCAGATGGCCCGAAAGCAAAGACTAAAAACGATTAAGATACATATAAAAGCCAGAAATTTTAGAGAATCTGCCCTTTAAATGTTTAACATGAGACCATTTCGGTTTCGCCTCAAACAAAACGGCCATCAGGATAAACTCTTTACAATTTAAACCGCTTATCATCCATAGATTTGGGTATAAAAGTCAATGTGAGTTTGGACAAGAGTATCATTGATTCACTTTCACTTGCTTGTGCACTTCAGTTCTCATCTCTAAGTCATTTCTATTTGTTACTCTAGTCTTTGTCTTACCTAGACATATTCAAAGTACATCATGGATATTAAATCGATTCTCGTTTACATTTTCTTCATGGTTCATTTCTCAAATGCCAATATTCTCACGAGTAAGTCTTTGTTCTAATGTTTTTGTTCTTTTTGATTCTTATTACTTGTGACTAGCAACTAATCAAAATTCCCTTTATTTTGTTCTATTCAACAGATTGGTACTCAAGTTTAAATAAAAATATCAATAAAGCAACTAATTATGGTGAAGAAATGCTAAAGTCAAAAGGTGAATTGTACATACAACCAGCTAAGCCGATACCTGAATCTGCCTACAAGCCTGTTGAACCCTTGGTTGAAAAGAAAGAAAAGAAAAAGGAACTTCAAGAAATTTGTAATTTAACCTTAAAAAAGACTGATATTGTGATACTTACAATGGTCATGAAAGAAAAGAGGAAAGCTTTCGAGCCAATATTCATTGATCCCAAAACATTGGAATTAAGTTTTAAAGTTCAAAAAGGCAAAAAGTTGTCATCTTTAATAGGTGCTCTCAACGCGATCAAACTCCACAAGAAATTTGACCTCGAAAAAATTCCCATCAACTTACAAGTGCCACACAAAGTGTTGTCCAAATTACCAAAGTTAAGTAATGATGACTATGTAATATTAACAATCATCAGACAAAACAAAGGAAAACCAGCAAAAGTCGTTTCTCACTTTGTGGATACAATAAGTGTTGCTCCAACACATGATAAATCATATTAACAAAAGTATCAAATGAAATATATTGAATTGTAAATTTTGTTAGACTTTAAATCGGTCTAATTATTGTAAGCCTTTCTACTGTGCCAATGAATAATAAATATAAAATGTAAATTAAAAAAAATTGCAATTTCTTTATTATCAATATCATATTGGATGAGCGTAAGAAAATTTTAGATACTACAGATTTTTCTTTTAGTTAGTTCTTTTAGTTTTTGGTTTTTGGTTTACAATAGTAAGCATCACCTACTCCTGGTCCACCACAAATTAAACATCTTCCTTGACACGAACCATAATTACATTCATCACATATTCTGACTAATGTTGAGGTGCGAACATAACTGTCACAAATGAATTTACCGTTCAATGTAGTCAATATCCAGTGCTGCCATCTAATGATCTATTTTTCATAATGAAATATATTTATTTCTAATGAATCATTAGTAATGATGAACCTAGAATGTTAGTTGTAGGTGTATTACCATTCGCGAAATATCGATGTTCAAAGTTTTTAGGTTAACTCTGCTGGTCACAGAATGCGAAATGTTTAATTGAAAATCGAACTTGTTATCCAAAAACAACATTATGATATGTTTTATTTATCAAAGTAAGTGCATTTTCTGGTTTACCATTAAAAGTCATATCACAATAATAATCATCTTTTATCCTTTCAACTTTCATGAAGATTTACTATCTATAAATGGGTTTTAATTACTTATTTTCTTTATTTCACAGAGGAATTATTATTTCTGGCGGTCCTGGCTCCGTTTATTCCAACGATTCACTACCCTAACGTTATGATAAAGATATCTACTTCTTGGGTAAACCAGTCCTTGGTATTTTTTATGGACTTCAGATGTTAAATAAAGAGTTCGATGGTACTGTCGATAGAGACCAAGCCCGAGAAGATGGTCATAATAAAATTAAACTGGATAACAAATGTCCTCTATTCAAGTAAGATAGAGATAATGAATTTACTTTTAAAATATTTAACTCATCTAATAATTTTACTTTTACAGAGGACTCAATGAGGAAGAAGAAGGCATTGCTGACGAGCAAAAAGGATTATATGGTGTGCAATTTCATCCTGAAGTTGATTTAACACCCAAAGGAAAAAAGATGATTAAAAACTTTTTATACGAAATTTGTGGTTGTACCGGCTCTTACACCATGCAGAGTCGTGAATTAGAGTGTGTTGAGTATATTAAAAAATTTGTCGGAAGCAGTAAAGTTTTGGTAAGTTAGCTCTTTCATTTTTGGAATCGTATTTTATTTCAATGTAACACATTTAATTCATGTTTATTTCAATTTTACAGATGCTCGTTAGTGGTGGTGTCGATTCAACTGTTTGTGCTGCTCTTCTACACAAGGCTTTGAAACCTGATCAAGTTATAGCCTTTCATATAGATAATGGTTTTATGCGTAAAGACGAAAGCGACCAAGTTGAAAAATCACTTAAATGTCTCGGCTTAAATCTTAAAGGTAAATTGTGAACTCAGAAATTAATGAATTATATCTTTTAATATTCTCATTTATCTCATTTTATTTTAGTTATCAATGCTTCTTATCAATTTTACAACGCATCTACAACTGTTCCTGTGGACAGAAAAGATCCAAGTCGAAAAAAGGCAACCGAAATACTCTGTCAGACAACAAATCCAGAAGAAAAAAGGCAAATCATTGGAGATACTTTTGTTAAGATAGCTGATGAGATCGTCAAAGATCTCAATTTAAAACCTGAAGACGTTTTTCTTGGTCAAGGAACCCTACGACCTGATTTAATAGAAAGCACTTCAAAGTTAGCTAGTTCTAATGCAGATGCTATTAAAACACACCATAACGATACAGATTTAGTACGACAATTGAGGGATCAAGGTCGAGTAGTTGAGCCATTAAAAGATTTCCATAAAGATGAAGTCCGTGAGCTTGGAAGAAAGTTAGGCTTACCAGAAGAATTTGTTCAACGACATCCTTTCCCTGGACCTGGACTAGCAGTTCGTATTTTATGTGCTACTGAACCTTTTATGGGACGAGATTTCTCTGAAAGGAAGAAATATGGACTCAAGAAAAGATGAACCTGATGCCATACACGGATTTCAAATAAACACTCAACTATTTATTTTAACACGAAAGGACGGAAAGATTCAAAACACTGCAAGAAAAAATATGTCGTTTAAATTGTGGTGGACCAGGAGTAGGTGATGCTTACTATTGTAAACCAAAAACCAAAAACTAAAAGAACTAACTAAAAGAAAAATCTGTAGTATCTAAAATTTTCTTACGCTCATCCAATATGATATTGATAATAAAGAAATTGCAATTTTTTTTAATTTACATTTTATATTTATTATTCATTGGCACAGTAGAAAGGCTTACAATAATTAGACCGATTTAAAGTCTAACAAAATTTACAATTCAATATATTTCATTTGATACTTTTGTTAATATGATTTATCATGTGTTGGAGCAACACTTATTGTATCCACAAAGTGAGAAACGACTTTTGCTGGTTTTCCTTTGTTTTGTCTGATGATTGTTAATATTACATAGTCATCATTACTTAACTTTGGTAATTTGGACAACACTTTGTGTGGCACTTGTAAGTTGATGGGAATTTTTTCGAGGTCAAATTTCTTGTGGAGTTTGATCGCGTTGAGAGCACCTATTAAAGATGACAACTTTTTGCCTTTTTGAACTTTAAAACTTAATTCCAATGTTTTGGGATCAATGAATATTGGCTCGAAAGCTTTCCTCTTTTCTTTCATGACCATTGTAAGTATCACAATATCAGTCTTTTTTAAGGTTAAATTACAAATTTCTTGAAGTTCCTTTTTCTTTTCTTTCTTTTCAACCAAGGGTTCAACAGGCTTGTAGGCAGATTCAGGTATCGGCTTAGCTGGTTGTATGTACAATTCACCTTTTGACTTTAGCATTTCTTCACCATAATTAGTTGCTTTATTGATATTTTTATTTAAACTTGAGTACCAATCTGTTGAATAGAACAAAATAAAGGGAATTTTGATTAGTTGCTAGTCACAAGTAATAAGAATCAAAAAGAACAAAAACATTAGAACAAAGACTTACTCGTGAGAATATTGGCATTTGAGAAATGAACCATGAAGAAAATGTAAACGAGAATCGATTTAATATCCATGATGTACTTTGAATATGTCTAGGTAAGACAAAGACTAGAGTAACAAATAGAAATGACTTAGAGATGAGAACTGAAGTGCACAAGCAAGTGAAAGTGAATCAATGATACTCTTGTCCAAACTCACATTGACTTTTATACCCAAATCTATGGATGATAAGCGGTTTAAATCATAATGAGTTTATCCTGATGGCCGTTTTGTTTGAGGCAAACTGAAGAGTTCAATCTTTCATGCTTAATATTCCTAATCGTTTTATTTCCAGATATTAATATGCATGTTTATGGTACGAAGTAATTCTTCATGTACAATTGTTACTGTACAGAACCAAATGAACTCAGAAAAACAAATGAAAATTAGTTTCTTTCAAAGTTAGACTTTGCTAGTTTGTAACTCGATAAAGACCTTCCAATAGAGATGGCTATAAGTAGCTCCGAATAGTATTTGAAGATTGGTCTGAGGTATGAAAACGAATGTGTAGATCTTTATCATAAGTTCTAGATCCATATTCAATAACAAACGGTGTACTTTGGATGGTCAAGGTCCAGGCAAGTGTGATACAATCTTTAATGTACAATAATAAACCATCACAGCTACGTAAACAAGGATAATCATACAATGTGGCACAAATTTGACCTAGGACCTCCTAGAATGGCAAAAAGATAAAAAAATTGACGATTAATAATTTCACTCGTAATTTAAAATAATTATATTTACTTCAACATTGTTTCTTGGATCAAAAGAATCGACAGTCACCCGAAGGTAAGACGACACTGCAGTGTCAATCTCATCGATTGCGGATTTAAATACTAAGGTAGTGCAACTAGGAATCGACACATTCAGATTTAATAGTTCAAATGAAATTTGAGACAGAATGTCTAGACTTAAAGGCACCATTTTTCAGGTATCGAGCCAGCAACCTAACACAAGCTGAATATGAAATTCGAAGTCAATTGGTCAATGATTAGTCGACTATGTTTTCATTAAGTGAATCATCAAGAGGACAAAATTGAAGCAAAACTTGAAGACCAAACAGCTAGTTGGTGAAAAATCTCAAAGAAAATAAGGTTAAATATCAAAACTTGAAAAATTTGACAAAGATTGTTTTCACTGACAAACATAGCAACAGTAGCTAGTTATGGTATATGATTAGGGCTCAATTAATGAAAATTGAAAAAATAATTCTCAAACGAATCTGATTGCTGAACAATTAGCAAAACAATTTATGTGTCAATTTTTGGTTGCACTACCTTAACCACAACTAGGGAAAATAACAATTTAGCTTTAAGATTATCCGCATTTTTAAGAGCATTTAGATTGTCTAAAGCATCCAGTGTATCGACTCTGGCCTGAGCATACAGATTACCATACCGGCGAATCAGTGCCGTAGGACGTTTTTCATTGAAACAAAGGTTTTCAAATTTAAATCCTTTTGAAAGCATTTTTTGAGCTTGATCTATACGTAAAGATAAAAAGGAGAAGCAGAGATTCTTTCTGTAATTGAAATCATCTGATACTCAGTGATATTGGAGATAAAGGATGAAAAGAAACTAATTTTCATTCGTTTTTCTGAGTTCA
Organism: Tetranychus urticae; assembly: GCF_039701765.1. Taxonomy (NCBI): domain Eukaryota; kingdom Metazoa; phylum Arthropoda; class Arachnida; order Trombidiformes; family Tetranychidae; genus Tetranychus; species Tetranychus urticae. The sequence goes on along the minus strand of NC_142959.1, from coordinate 14,881,761 downwards.
TTTGGTTCTGTACAGTAACAATTGTACATGAAGAATTACTTCGTACCATAAACATGCATATTAATATCTGGAAATAAAACGATTAGGAATATTAAGCATGAAAGATTGAACTCTTCAGTTTGCCTCAAACAAAACTGACATCAGGATAAACTCATTATGATTTAAACCGCTTATCATCCATAGATTTGGGTATAAAAGTCAATGTGAGTTTGGACAAGAGTATCATTGATTCACTTTCACTTGCTTGTGCACTTCATTTCTCATCTCTAAGTCATTTCTATTTGTTACTCTAGTCTTTGTCTTACCTAGACATATTCAAAGTACATCATGGATATTAAATCGATTCTCGTTTACATTTTCTTCATGGTTCATTTCTCAAATGCCAATATTCTCACGAGTAAGTCTTTGTGCTAATGTTTTTGTTCTTCTTGATTGTTCTTCCTTGATTCTTATTACATGTGAATATCAACTAACCATGCTCTGCTTTATTTGTTCTATTCAACAGATTGGTACTCAAGTTTAAGTAAAAATATCGATAAAGCAACTAATTATGGTGAAGAATTAAAAAAGTCAAAAGGTGAATTGTACATACAACCAGCTAAGCCGACACCTGAATCTGCCTACAAGCCTGAACCAGTGGTTGAAAAGAAAGAAAAGAAAAAGGAACTTCAAGAAATTTGTAATTTAACCTTAAAAAAGACTGATATTGTGATGCTTACAATGGTATTGAAAGAAAAGAGGAAAGCTTTCGAGCCTATCTTCATTGATCCCAAAACATTGGAATTGAGCTTTAGAGTTGAAAAAGGCAAAAAGGCTTCATCTTTAATAGGTGCTCTCAGCGCGATTAAACTCCACAAGAAATTTGGCCTCGAAAAAATTCCCATCAACTTACAAGTGCCACATAAAGTATTGTCCAAATTACCAAAGTTAAGTAGTGAAGATTATGTGATATTAACAATCATCAGACAAACCAAAGGAAAACCAGCAAAAGTCGTTTCTCACTTTGTGGATACAATAAGTGTTGCTCCAACACATGATAAATCATATTAACAAAAGTATCAAATGAAATATATTGAATTGTAAATTTTGTTAGACTTTAAATCGATCTAATTATTGTAAGCCTTTCTACTGTGCCAATGAATAATAAATATAAAATGTAAATTAACAAAAATTTGAAATTTCTTTATTATCAATATCATATTGGATGAGCGTAAGAAAATTTTAGATGCGACATATTTTTTCTTGTAGTGTTTTGAATCTTTCCGTCCTTTCGTGTTAAAATAAATAGTTGAGTGTTTATTTGAAATCCGTGTATGGCATCAGGTTCACCTTTTCTTGAATCCATATTTCTTCCTTTCATAGAACAGATCAGTTTTAGATGATCCTAGATTAACTATCTTTGGACAACCATCTCGATCTTTCTCTTGAATCGTACATTGTTTACAATAGTAAGCATCACTTACTCCTGGTCCACCACAAATTACACATCTTCCTTGATACGAACCATAATTACATTCATCACATATTCTGACTAATGTTGAGGGGCGAACATAGCTGTCACAAATGACGCATTTACCATCACATTTTTCACATAACCTTCCAATGGCAACTCCAGATTGTTTCCTGCAAAAGATCAAATCAGGATGATGTTTAGCCATATCGAAAATTTGAAATAATCCAAACCTGTAATAGTACAATAATAATAATAAGATAAGTTGCCGTCTTTAAATGTTTTTCAACACCAGATGATTTTAGGTTCACATTGTGAAGTTCACATTTTTGATAGTAATGCCATCTAACGTTCTTCTTCTCAACTCTCACTTTTGCAAGTCTTTCTGGTACTGAGAGCCATTCTTTTCTGTATGATTGTATGAATCTTATTTTTCTTTTCATGCAAAATGTTGTAATAATTATAAAACTATTCTAGTTATAAGAACCTAATTTTGTCCTTCATTTAACCCCCAATTGACTCAATCGTCTTATTTTCTGCAATTGTATCAACTTTTGTTAAGAAAAACTGTCGGCGGTTTATTCGATGAACTCTGCTGCATCGCTTGTGTGATAAAAAGGAATGTGTATGTTACAATTTTGAAAAGGGAGAAACCAAAAAGAGGATAATAAGACAATACCATCAGTCAATTTATTTTTTAGGTAAGATCATTAATTCAATTCAATCTTGTGATGATCAACGATCACCATGCTTATCTCTGCCATATTTTACCCTCTTCTTATCTTTCAATGTTAAAGGACTTGATTAACTCATCATATTTTGATGCCACCTCCTTGAGGTATCAAGTTAGCTTCTTTTGCTTTGCTTCTCTCTCTCTCTCTTTCTCTTTCTCTCTTTCTTTCTTGCTTGTTTCTTTTTCATTTTTTACTTATGCTCTTTTTGAAGCAATTGTGTTATAATTTTACTTTATCTTAATATTCATCTCTAATCTTTATCATGATGATCTCCTTCATCTACAATATCACTGAGTATCAGATGATTTGAATTGCGATAACATTCAATTGCTTTCCATTATACATTTTGTTTATACTTAGTGACATCAACTGTTTACTCCGCCTCATTCTCTTGAGACAGATTTAACTGAACATCTGAAGTAATCGCTTGTTATTTTGTTTTTATTTTTCTATCCTTTAGCTGTGCTACTCCGTGGAATCCCAGTCACATATTCACATCATCTTAATTGAAAGTCAATCCTCTTTGAATAGATTTGTTATTCCTTCAATCAATGGATACCAGCGAAAATATTCCAACTGCTGCTGTCAATGGTATTAACCATGTGGAAAAAGTTGCCATTCTCGATGCTGGAGCTCAATATGGTAAAATTATTGACCGGCGAGTCCGTGAACTTAATGTCGAGTCATTCATTCTTCCTCTGAATACACCGGCCAAACAATTGGAGACGGAAGGATACAAGTAAGCTATCACCTGATTCTGCATCCAATTTTTCAGTCCATTCCGTTACTAGTCACACGCGTTATTAAGCCATAATAGTTTTCTTCAAATTCGGCTGTTACATCAAGTTCATGTTACTCGTTTCTATGTGACTCGTAATTTCTGATTTAAAATATTGTTTTCCCTCATTTTTGTGATCTTTAAAATCATTTTGTACATTAGCAAGCTTCATTTACCCTTCATTTCTCTTCTAACTATTCTTAATTTATTTTTCCATCTAAAAGACTACTCATTCAAGTTATCGTGAAGCATTGATTAGAATAGATTATCTCAGATTAATATCGAGGCAATATCAACGAAAACTTGAAGTACACTATCTGATTTCTAAACCTTTTCGTTCAAGAGTAAATGTTTTTCTCTCATATCTATCATATCTATCTTTTTTTAATCTTATCGGCTTATTATCACTCACATTTGATTGAAAATCGTCTCTTTTATCCTTTCAACTTTCATGAAGGATTCACTATCTATAAATGGGTTTTAATTACTTATTTCTTTATTTCACAGAGGAATTATTATTTCTGGCGGTCCTGGCTCCGTTTATTCCAACGATTCACTACCCTATGATAAAGATATCTTCTTCTTGGGTAAACCAGTCCTTGGTATTTGTTATGGACTTCAGATGTTAAATAAAGAGTTCGATGGTACTGTCGATAGGGACCAAGCTCGAGAAGATGGTCAATATAAAATTAAACTGGATAACAAATGTCCTCTATTCAAGTAAGATAGAGATACTGAATTTACTTTTAAAATATTTAACTCATGTAATAATTTTACTTTTACAGAGGACTCAATGAGGAAGAAGAAGTACTCCTTACTCATGGAGATAGCATTAGTCAAATTGCAAAAAATTTCAAAGCAATAGCGCACTCTAAAAATATCGTTGCAGGTAGCTATTGAATTAGTTGATTATCCTTTTTTTGTATTTAAAATGTCAATTTAAAAGCAAATATTTACTTTCTGTCTTCTATTTACTCGACAGGCATTGCTGACGAACAAAAAGGATTATATGGTGTGCAATTTCATCCTGAAGTTGATTTAACACCCAAAGGAAAACAAATGATTAAAAACTTTTTATACGAAATTTGTGGTTGTACCGGCTCTTACACCATGCAGAGTCGTGAAATAGAATGTGTTGAGTATATTAAAAAATCTGTCGGAAGCAGTAAAGTTTTGGTAAGTTAGCTCTTTCATTTTTGGAATCGTATTTTCTTTTAATGTAACACATTTAATTCATGTTTATTTCAATTTTACAGATGCTCGTTAGTGGTGGTGTCGATTCAACTGTTTGTGCTGCTCTTCTACACAAGGCTTTGAAACCTGATCAAGTTATAGCCTTTCATATAGATAATGGTTTTATGCGTAAAGACGAAAGCGACCAAGTTGAAAAATCACTTAAATGTCTCGGCTTAAATCTTAAAGGTAAGTTGTAAACTCAGGAATTAATGATTTATATCTTTTAATATTCTCATTTATCTCTTTTTATTTTAGTTATCAATGCTTCTTATCAATTTTACAACGCATCTACAACTGTTCCGGTGGACAGAAAAGATCCAAGTCGAAAAAAGGCAACTGAAATACTCTGTCAGACAACAAATCCAGAAGAAAAAAGGCAAATCATTGGAGATACTTTTGTTAAGATAGCTGATGAGATTGTTAAAGATCTCAATTTAAAACCTGAAGACGTTTTTCTTGGTCAAGGAACCCTGCGACCTGATTTAATAGAAAGCGCTTCAAAGTTAGCTAGTTCTAATGCAGATGCTATTAAAACACATCATAACGATACAGATTTAGTACGACAATTGAGGGATCAAGGTCGAGTAGTTGAGCCATTAAAAGATTTCCATAAAGATGAAGTCCGTGAGCTTGGAAGAAAATTAGGCTTACCAGAAGAATTTGTTCAACGACATCCTTTCCCTGGACCTGGACTAGCAGTTCGTATTTTATGTGCTACTGAACCTTTTATGGGACGAGATTTCTCTGAAACTGCCGTTCTTGTTAAAGTTATTGTCAACTACAGTAATGCCTTAAAGAAGGTAAATATCCTTAGCTTCAATCCTTTCTATTTTGATTAAGGGAAAATTTTGAAATTTTGAAATATTATCAATTTGAAATGTTAAATTTATTTTTCTAATCTAAATATTAATCAATCTAACACATATTTATTTTTATTATATTTTATTTACAGAAACACGCTCTTCTTAATCGGGTACAAAACGCAACTACTGAAGAAGAAAGAGAATTCCTTGTCAACTTAGGGATAAAATATAAACTAACATCATCATTACTTCCCATAAAAAGCGTCGGTGTTCAAGTAAGTTTAATCAAGTTTTTTTGTAAATGTTTTTTCAATTCTAATTGTATTATTTTCTGTTTTTAGGGAGACTGTCGTTCTTATAGTCATGTCGTGGGTCTTTCAAGCGAAGAACTCCCAAGTGATTGGGAAGATTTGATAACTTTAGCAAAAATAATTCCTCGTATCTGTCATAATGTCAATAGAGTTTGCTACATCTTTGGAGGTGTGGTGACCTTCCCTGTACAAGATGTTACACCAACTTATTTAACTCCTCAAGTTTTGAGCACTCTGAGAGAATGCGATTATATTGCTCAAACTCAATTAGCAGCATCCGGTTATTACAATAATATAGCCCAAATGCCAGTAATATTGATACCAATCCATTTTGATCGAGATGTCGCATCCAGACAACCATCTTGTCAACGATCCGTAGTGTTAAGAACACTCATTACAGAAGATTTTATGACTGGTATACCAGCAGTACCAGATAAGCATTTACCTTTAGAGGTAAGTACTTTTATGCAATATAATTCACTGTCAATTTAATATCTAACCTTTTTCTCTTTTTTATATTTTCTTATAGCTAATCAAGCAAATTGTCGATGCTGTGTCACAGGTTCATGGTATATCTCGTGTATTATACGATTTGACTCCTAAACCACCTGCAACCACTGAATGGGAATAAATGAGATTAAAATTAAAGAATACAATTTGTGCGAAGCAAAAAAGAAAAAATATCTAGATTAACTTTTAAATTAAATTAACAGTCAATTTTCTCTTCTTTTGTAAATACAAATGAAAATCAATTAAAAAAACAAATGGTATGGACAAAATTGACTGAAATTAAGAATTAAAAAAATGAGAATGCATCTGGATAAACTTTTTTGTCTGTAAATTTCTAATCATCTTAAAAGTGGAATAAAAATCGATAATAAGCTATTGATTCTCATTTTTCCATTATTGATAGTTCACCTTTAAATACAATTGTATTTATGTATTTCAATTTAACCAAAGAGGTGGCTAAACGTTCAATTTCCAACTAATTCAGTAATGCATACTAATCAGTCGATCACTACTGCTCTTTCGAAAAAGACGTCGCCTATGAGTCTAGAGCTCTAGATTTTGATTACTGCATTGACTTTTCAGTTGTTTATTTTTTTAAACTTGGCTCTTGAAATCTTACTTTCTGCTCAAATAGACTCAACAAATGTGCCATCAAAATTGAATGGTCAAATGGATGGCATCAATACAAAGGCAACGAAATGTTTATTTTTTTAATAAAAAAACTGTCCTTTAATTACTATAATTTCAATAACAGAATTGATCTATCTAATTCTGATAGAGGATAATGAAATATTTTATAAACCAATCAATCGTCGTATCCGATTGATCAAAATTAAAACGCATTAATGTGCAAAAATGTTTAACTCTGAAACAGTTGTAAATGACAAGCTGTTAGCTCTTGTGGCTCCCTCTACTCTCTACTCTTTACTCTGCTTGAGTTGACTCTGCTTTAGGTTAGTTTGAAAAAAGATAGGCCTTAAGTTAATTTGTGTTTATTAATCAACTTTTATTCAAAGGTTTCGGTTGCAAGGTTCTAACTGAATCATTATTTATTATTACAAAGGAACCTTGATCAACCGGCTGAGATGTCGTCAACCGGAGTTTTACCCTTCGTCCGAGGTATTGACCTCAGTAGGAATAATTTCCAGGTAAAAATATTTTCATCCTCATCTTTACGTCTCTTTTGCTTATATCTTACCTATTCATATCTCAATGTCAATTTTTCTTTTACTGACCGCGCTTATGTTTATCTTCTCTAGTCCCTCTGTTATTCATTTTTCTTGATTAATCACTTTTAATTGATTGACTTACTCAATTTTGATTGTTTTCATCCATCTTTCGTTGTTCTCTAATTATGGATAAAAGTGTTTATACCTTGTTACTTATTAATATTTTGGTGATCTTCTTTTATTTACTCAGGAGGAAGATTTTATCAAAATTGTTACCGAGATGAGTGACTTAAGATGGCTCAAACTCAACCGGACTTCAATGAACTGGGTACCTGAAGAATTGGCCAAGTTAACCAAATTGGAATCACTTTCACTGATAAAAAATAATCTAGTTTCATTACAATCAGATATTGTTGCCATGAATTGTTTAAGGTATCTGAATGTTCGGGAAAATAAGATAAAAAATGGTGGTCTACCGACTAGCTTATTTGAGCTTAAAGAACTCCTAGTGCTTGATCTGAGTCGGAATCAACTTAAAGAAGTGCCCGGTGAATTGGAACACGCAAAAAGTCTTCTTGTTCTCAACTTAAACCACAACCAAATTGAAGGTGTTCCTAATCAAATATTTGTTAATCTTGTAGAATTAATGTATTTAGATTTAAGTTATAACAAACTAGGTAAGTTTCTATTTTTATCCTTCGCTAATCCATTCTGTTTGTATTTTTCATCTGATTTATTCTAACTTTTGTATTATGTTCACTTTTTTATCACAGAAACTTTACCTCCTCAACTTAGACGATTAGTTAAATTACAAACTTTAAACCTCAGCTGCAATCCTCTTGGACATGTTCAATTGAGACAATTACCTTCCCTCATAGCCCTCCGTTGTTTAAATTTACGTAACACACAGCGAAATGTACAAAATTTACCCTCGTCATTGGAATCTCTGATTAACCTTAGCGAATTAGATTTATCCGATAATCAACTCGAATCAGTGCCACCTGTGTTAAACACAATATCCAACCTTAAAAGGCTTAATCTCAGTGGAAATTGTATTTCATCCTTGGATTCCAATTTCGGTGATGCATGGAAATATCTAAATACACTTAATTTATCACGTAATCGACTTAAATCCTTGCCGCCATCAATCTGTAAATTAACTCGCCTTCGACGTCTGTACATTAGTTATAATGAAGTTGATTTTGATGGAATACCTTCTGGAATAGGGAAACTTTCCAATTTAGAAGTATTTGTTGCATCGAATAATAATTTAGAAATGATACCTGAAGGAATTGTTCGTTGTGGACGCTTGAAAAAACTCAATCTTGCTCACAATCGTCTGATAACTTTACCAGATGCCATACATCTTTTAAACGATTTAGAAGTTCTCGATCTCTCTGATAACCCTGATCTTATTATGCCACCAAAGCCCCCTGAACATCATTACTATTCCAAAGGAAGTGGAATTGAATTTTACAATATTGACTTTTCGTTGAAAACCCAATTGCGAATGGCAGGAGCTGCTGCACCTAAAAGTCTTGCTTCGCCCACATGTAAGTTACCGTAAAAAGAAATTGTAAACTTTTTTGATGAAATATCATCTCTTTCCTTTTTAACTGTTCAATTGAATTTGTTCTTAATTCTGTTCCTTTTTCATTCTACTTATTTTCCTTTCTCTCGCCTTGATCTTTCTATTCCACCCTTACTCTTTATTTACATGCATTCCTCCTCCATATCATTCAATTTCAATATTTTCCTACTACAGCACCGGTTAAAGACCCTATCGCGCGTAAATTGCGACTCAGAAGGCGCCATCGTAATGCAGCGGAAGACGATGAATCAAACCAAGCTAAAGTGCTCAAAGGAATGAGTGAATTAGCTAGAGAGCGAGATCAACTCATAGATGAATTTTCCGAGTCAAGTGATGCCAATCTGAAACCTAAAAAATGGGAAGAAACTCTAGAAAAGCCGCCATTAGATTACAGTGATATTTTTGAAGAGGGTGTTGGCCAAATTCCTGGTTTAACAGTCTGGGAGATTGAAAACTTTTTACCCAATGTTGTTGACGAAGCTCTCCATGGTAAATTTTATGAAGGTGATTGTTACATTGTTTTAAAAACTGATGAAGATGAAAATCAAAGTTTAAGCTGGCAAATCTACTTCTGGATTGGATCCAATGCTCCTCTTGATAAGAGAGCTTGTTCCGCAATCCATGCTGTCAACCTTCGCAACTTTCTTGGTGCTCAATGTCGAACAATTAGGGAAGAGCAAGGAGACGAATCGGAAGAGTTTCTACACCTCTTTCCTGATCGCATAATGTACATAGAGGGTGGTCGTACAGCCAGTGGATTTTTCACTGTGGAAGAAGTTGAAGTTGTTCATCGAATGTATCGACTTCACGAGCTTCAAGACAAACACCGTCAACTTTACCTAGAAACAGTGGCCTTATCAAGTGAATCACTGGATCCTAGATTTGTTTTTGTTTTAGACGCAGGTTACTCTATCTATGTTTGGAATGGATACAAATCAAAGAATACCATGAAACAAAAAGCTCGACTATTAGCTGAGAAAATCAACAAAGAAGAAAGAAAAAATAAAGCAGAAATTGTATTTATTTCTCAAGATGAAGAACCCGAAGAGTTTTGGCGGGAGCTAAACGTTGATCTACAAACTATTGATGACACCGTAATTGATGAGCACGTAGATCTGAAAAATTTCAAACCTTGTTATCCTATTTTGTACAAAGTTGGCTTAGGGATGGGTTATCTCGAACTTCCGCAAGTTCATTTTAAAGAAGGCAAACTCTTCCCTTCTCTGCTTGAACCAAAAAATGTTTACATCCTCGATTGCTCAACAGATTTATTTGTTTGGTAATTATCATTCAATTCATTATCATTGTCTCTGTATGAAAACAATGAAGCTAATTATGTTTTTCAACCTTTCTCATCAGGTTGGGGAGAAAAGCACCTCGTCTAGTCAAAGCTGCTGCCATAAAATTGGTTCAAGAATTGTATGATATGATTAAAAGACCGGAACTTGCATTAATCACTCGTTGTTTACAAGGGTGAGTTTTTGATAAACCATTTTTTACAATTTTAATAATTGAATCTATTGATAGTGATTCAGCACATCTCTCCGCCCTTTCACCTAATTTTCTGTGTCCAATCTGTTACTGCATCTAATATTACGTGATCTAATATTCTGTTATTTACTTCCACCATCTCAAGTGATTCTGATTAATGTTGAAGCTTATGGCCATTATCTGATTTGTTTGAATCAAGATACGTTGACTTTTAGTAAATAGTTCATCATTTTTTTCTGAGTTTGTTGAACATGAAAATTGAACTTGTAAACACAACTAGGAAAAAAATGTCAACTCATTGCATATCATATAATTACATTTCTAGCTCAACTTTTTTAAAAAGTCATTGCTAGCAGAAAGGCAATGTTACTCGATTCTCATGATATTTTAGGTTAATTTCTAATTTTAACCTAACTCTGTTTAAAAATAGTTGACACTTTGTTCAGGACCCAATTTAACTCTATAATGACATGCCCTTAATTACTTCCTATATTGAATAGATTGACAAATTTTGGACGATATTTACTCTTTCCGTGTCTGAATCTAATGCCAGAATTTTTTAATAAGCTTAATGTTACTCTATTTAATCAATTTTTCACTTTATTTTCTAGGAATGAACCACAAGTCTTTAAAGCAAAATTTAATGGCTGGGATGATGTTATTGCTGTTGATTTTACTAGAACTGCTGACTCGGTTGCGAGAACTGGTGCTAATCTTCATGAATGGATGTCTAAACAAAAGGTTAAAATTGATACTTCTGCACTTTTCATGCCAAGAGCTAAGTCAATGGATCCAGAAGAGGAAGAAAAATTGATTGAAAGTTGGAATGATGAGCTTAAATCTATGGAAGCATTTGTCCTGGAGGGTAAAAAGTTTGTTCGTCTACCAGAAGATGAATTAGGACACTTTTACAGCGAAGATTGTTATGTTTTCCTCTGTCGTTATTTACCACCTCTTGAGTCGGATGAAGAGGAAGATGAAGACGAAATCATTGATAGCAATGATTACCATCTTATCTCATATTTCTGGCAAGGTCGTGATGCTTCCAATATGGGTTGGTTAACATTTACTTTCGACATGTTGAAAAAGTATCAAATTCATTTTGGTGATAAACTGGAAGTTGTTCGGACCCATCAGCAACAAGAAAATTATAAATTTTTATCTCATTTCAAGCGTAAATTTGTGATACATACTGGTAAAAGACCTCCAAAAGGATCATCAAATAAGATGGTATCACTTAATCAAAGATGCACTCGTCAACCTGAATTTTTTTACCTTCGATCAAACTGTTCACTAATAACAACTCGTTGTATCCAAGTAGTACCTGATGCTGCCATCCTTTGTTCAGGTTTCTGTTTCATTTTGGCTATTCCTGGTGAAGATTCATTCGGAACTGCCTATGTTTGGGTAGGAAAACAAGCTGCAGAGGATGAAGCTTCCTTAGTTGAAGAAATTGCTTCTCAAATGTATGATTCTCAAGATTTTATCGTATCTGTGATTACTGAAGGTGAAGAGCCAGACGAGTTCTTTCATTATTTAGGTGGAAAGAAACCTTATGAGACTGATTCTTCTTTCATGCAATATACACGACTTTTCAGATGTTCCAATGATAAGGGATATTTCTGTATATCAGAAAAGTGTACCGACTTTTGTCAAGATGATTTGGCTGATGAAGACATCATGATACTTGACAATGGTGATCAAGTTTTCGTTTGGGTTGGATCAAGGTGTAGCGATGTTGAAATCAAATTAGCACTAAAAAGTGCAGGTGTTTATGTACAGAATATGAGAATCAAGCAACCCGATCGACCCAGAAAACTGATGTTAACATTTAAAGGAAAGGAAACTAGGAAATTTACTAAATGTTTTCATGGTTGGATGAAACATAAATCTACTGTTGATCCAAGGACAGAGTATCTCCTTAACAGGAATGATGACTTAGTGGAAGTTTAATTATACAAACGGAACTACAGTTATATTTCCATTTAACAAATGTCTATCACCAATCACCAAACCAATCAATAGCAAAGTAACAAAAACAATAACAATCTACATACTAGTGAGAGGGAGAAAATTTCTTTCAACAAAATATAAATTAACTCTTTCGCCAAATCATCATTTAAATTTAATCATAATCACATTGAGTTTCATTAATTGTAATAATTGTTCATCTTTAATATCTTAACTATTATCATAATATCATCAATTCATTCTCATCAATCTCCATTCAAATTGTATCAAGCTGATAAACTTCAACTACTAAGCAAAAACGATTATGCACACAGCAACTCTACGATTAATTTATGTGCAAAATGAAATACGAAATAATATTTGTAAACATAAAATTTTTAACAAATTTTTACACTTAAACATGTCATAATTTACATAATTGTACAATAGATTACAAGCAACAAAAACTAACTGCAACAAAAGGATCAAAATTGATGGGTGTAAAAAAGTGCCTATCTGCATTGATGCTACAAGAAAACTATTGAAAATGGATTGCGAGCAATTTACCATGAAAAACAAAACAAACCAACTATGGTTGACTATATACACAGTGATTATGATTTTTTCCTTGCAAATAATTGTATTATTACTTTTAATCGTGATAATTGGAAATGAAAATAATGTGTAATCATGCTGTAAATGTTTACTTTGTTTATGTTTCTATCGCTTCCTTTACATGAATCTTGTTCCCATCTCCATAAAAATACAGTAGAATAATTGATTCTTTTGTTTAATTCTCTGTCTCCATTTATTTACTCACTTGATTGTAAACAAAAATCAAGGTAAATGATAATCTTTCGATTGATATCCATATAATGTCAATACTCAACTTGAAAGCCAAGACATTTCAAGTCATTGATTTTATCTTAATGTAAGGCTTTGATTTTTCTAGCCTTTTGTTTAATTACGTTGACAGATTTCGCAGTTAATTAATATTTCATTATGGATCATAATTGAGAAAGATTAAACCTCACCTTTTGCCTAAGGGTGATATAATTTACATTATAATGATTCCTATCAAAACCAAGCCTTACTCAATTAATCTTTGTTATCACAGAGCTCGAGTCAAAGAACTCTTTGGTTAATAGCTGTAGCCGATGCATTGGTTAATTTAACCCAAAGTTTCAATTGTCAATCAACTCAATAACAATTATCTAGATTTAGATTTGTTTAATTTTATACTTTTAAGATTTAGTTGGACATTCACACTGTCTACAGCCATTGACTTGATCTTGGTTTTTACCATTAACAAAACACACCTTCATTGGAAGGACACTTTTCTGTCGATATTGAATGTTAATTGAAGATTAAAATTAAAAGTAGAAACTCGGTGATTAGGTCAAGTTGGAAGATAAAGGTTGAGAAGAAGAAAGTTTGATGAAAGAAATAATTATAAATAGTAAGTCAAATAACTGATCAAGTGAACAAGTTTTCACATTACATGTTGAACAGTTGCAAAAAAAAAGTGATTCAGTTTAAAATACATATATAATATAAAATGGTCTTGATGCTGCCCTGCAGTGAGGTTGAATTTAAAAGCAAGTTGTTGGTCTGATTGTTGACCGATGTTTATCTAAACAGGATTAGCAACTAACGGCAATGCATCAGCCCAACCAACCAAGGTGCTTCAAAGTTAACAAACGAAACACCAACAAGTTGATCTTATTTTGAGTGAAACACCATTCTTTTTTCTTGCAACCATTCACTCCAAGAACCTTTCCTTTTCAACAACAACATTAACATATTGAAACATTATAACAAGTGACCAATGAACTAATCAAATTGTCAACAATATTTTACTTTGAAATTTCACAAGTAAAATACACAATGGAAATTCAGGACATTGATGAGATCGAGTTATCGGTAAGTAATATTAGTCTCCTTGGTGTTACTTGAAATTGAAAGTTAACCAAAAATTGATTTGTAATTGTTAAGATGCCACCGAGGAAGGGTAAACGACAACATGTCCAGACAACATCTCGAGCAAAGTGTTTGGTTTCCCTTTTTGTGCTAGTAAATTATTGTTTAATTGCCAATGTCGATGGACAGCTGATGAGACTGGATCGTCTACAATCTCGGATGGTGCAGAAACGCTCTGATAGAGGCGGTCCAGCTTTAAGAGGTCTATTGGATACACTTTTGGAGCCAACCAGAAAAGCATCTTCCAGTAATGGTTGGAAAGGATTTGTTTTCATGGATCCTTTATTTAAAGTACAACGATCTCCTAGTTCAAGTGCAAGTGTCATTCAATCTGCATCTGTTCCGTCTTCGCCTTCCTTTTCAATGGATAGTCCTCAGTATGAAACGGAAAGTGCACCAATACCATACATTATGGAGCCTCCAGTTGATATGTACCAACCAATGGCTTCAAATACACGCTATTCAACTGCTAAACGTCCATATGATGATTATTATGATGATGATGAAAATGGTGAACCAATTCCTAGAGTGAGAAGTCGAAAGGTAAAACCAGTAACGACAACAACCAAAAAACCCAATCCAACTCCAGCAATAAGCATTGGCCCAGCTTCTGGTGGTGGAACAGCAATAAGGTTAGGCAAAGCGAAAATTACATTCAAAAAGGGAAGTATAAGTTTAGGTCCAGTTGAAGATCACGAATCAGAGTTAAAAAAATCATCAAATATTGATAAATGTAAGTATCAACATTTATTCAACTTTGTTTACGTTAATTAGTAGTCACATAGCTAATTGACCAGCTGATCCATTATTAACCGTTACCCAAAATTTGGATTTTTTCTTTAAAATTAACCAAATCTTCAGATTGAATAACAATTCAATTATGAGTTTAATATAAACTGTCGAGCTCGAGAAACCAAACCAGAATATATTTTTGTATCTATAAGGTTATTATTAATATATAAACCCACTAATTTAATGCTTCAACGAAAACAAATTTATAGTCAAATCTATTTGAAAAACATCTTTAAACCAACACTTGAATTTACTTTTCATCGTAAATTGAATCTTTTTGATTAACATTGATATCTTATTGTTTTACACCTTAACTCAGCAACCAAACGGCCATACCATAACTACGGAGACGAGACTGAAGCCAATGATTACATTGGTACTTCTTCACGAAACCAAGGATCAGAACGTCAACAGAGTAACCGTGACTCAAAGGAACACTTGGACAGTAGACCGGTTTACTCGGAAGACGATTATGGACCCAAATACGCTGCAAATTATAAAACTTCAGCCACTGGTTATTATCAAAGTTACAAACCCTACCATAACCTGGATACATTAATGGACAAACAAGTGAATCCAAATCAAGGTAATTGGGTTAAAAAGTGTATTTTCTAATGTTCATCATCTTAAGGGTAAAAGGAAAACAAGTAATCAAAATGATTGCATTCAGATATAATCGGGTGAAAGTGGGTTGATTGGTGTTGATGCAAAATGTGGATGGCTGGTGGAAATATCGTTGATAGTAAAAGTACTGATGATCAAACGTTTACCTTTTCACTTGATTTTCATTCATTCAAATTTTCACATTTAGTTTGAAGCCAATTAATAACAGGTTTTAATGTTCATTAACCAATTTAATGCCCGGCCAAATCAGACTTTGTCTTTACACAATTTTTTTGTTTAAAGACAATTTACAACTATTTATGAATCAAAATTTCAGGTCATTTGGCTCATCAAATTGGACTCTAATGTGCATGCTACAGTTGATTACATTTTATCACAAATAGTAATTTACTTTAGACTAGTGCTATTGGAATCAAGTTCAAATCTCTATTTACTCAATCAACACACCAATCGATCATAAAAGATGAGAACCAAATCTGCCTCTTTTCCGATTTTCCGGACAAAGAGGAATTAAGGAAAGAAGGCTTCTTAAAATGCGAAATTTCAAGCAAATCGATTAGGAGACAGAATCTCAATGGAATCAGTTCTCATCCATTCATTTGACAAGAGTAACCGAGCCAAAAAAAACTAATTAACTTTGAATTTGCAGTGGACAGCGCTTTTCGAGTATTTTGTATGTTGATTTATTCATAGAAAGCAAAATCTTTAATGTCCACAAAAATCTGGTTAAGTATACAATTACTGTACAATTGTATAATTCATAAACTGTTTATGTTCAGCAAAATACTTGGACTATTAAAGGCATTACAGTATTATTATATTATCTTGCAGATAAATCATAAATCCATTTTAGCCATTCTAATGATTTTTATTTTTAATCAACAGGTCATCGAGCTTCATTAAATGAGCATACAAGTAATTATTCACCTCAACCCGTTTACAAAGGAAGCAGCAAGTCAGCAGTAACCGAGACTTACTTGACCAAGGGTGACTATGATTATGAAGACTCTGTTGTTACTGAACTTTCGTCTAGGAAAAAGATACGTGGTAAAAGACGAGATGAGTCAGTGATTGGAGAGGACGAGGAAAATAATGAAGACAGAGAGTCTACAGTAGCTAAATTGAATGAGAAACGTGAAAAGCGAAAGAAAAATGGAAACAGCAAAACAACCAAGAAAGATTTCGAGACTGATGAAGATGAAAGTAAACTGACAACAGAAAATGATGATGAACTAACAGAAGACATTGATGTAACTACGGAAAAAATATCATCATTGACTTCGACAACAAGAGCATCGAGAAAAAAGTCATCAAATAAACCAAAAAGTCAGCAAAATAGTTCAACATCAAGTCCAAAAGTAACAAGTAGTCGCACAAATCGCAACAAAGCCAAAGCTGCCAAGACAACAGTCAAGCCAGATGATAGTGGCTCTACAGATGAGAAAAGGTTGATTAAAGAGCATCGTGCAAGTGAAACTGATTCGGTCAATCATGATGATAATGATGATGAGGAGGAAAATGGAGAAAATGTTGATACTAAAAAAGCAATAGTCGATAGTGAAGATGAAGAGGAAGACGAGAAACCAAGCAAATTAACGACATTATTAACTACTCCAGCGACAGCAACAACAAAATCTAGTGAATCAAAGAGACGAAAATCAAATTCTCGGCAAAATGTTCGACGCAAAAACAACAGTAATAGAAGTTCAATTTCCACTCCTAAATCAACAATGATTCAGTTAGACGATAGACAGTCTAGCAAATCAAACATGGATACTGTCTACATTGGAAATCGAGGGCAAACAATTAAAGCAGATCAAAGTAAATCAAAGAAGGGTTCAATTGAATCTGTCTCAATCTTACCAGGAGTGGAAACATCTTCAGATAGAGGAACTATTGTGACCCTAAAAATGTCTGATGATCCATCATTAGGAGTAATTGGAAGTTCATCCAATTCACGGAAACCTGGGACCATTTATCAAATAAGGTTAACATCAAAAATTCCAACTGAACCCGCAATTGTAACCAAAATAGCTGAAGATAATGGATCGGTTGATATTGGTAAAGATGAAAATTCATTAAACCGTTTAATCAAAATGATGCAGGATACACTGGAAGATATAAGAAAAAGTCAAACCTCTTTACTGCCCTCAACAAGCTCATCTAGTCCATGTCCACCCTCCAATTCACAAGTAATCATTGAGCCAATTCCGACAACACCAAAACCAAGTTTAATCCTTTCCAATTTAAAAACATCAACAGTTAAACCCTTAGTTGATCCATTTCTCAATCTACATCATGGCAATATTACTGTTGTCCCAGCTTCAATGGGAAATGTTAGTGATATTGTTGATATGTTGGTTAAAACATCTAAATTTATGCAACCCTCAACGAGTGAAAAGACTGTTTTCTCATCGGTTGCTGATAAAACGCCGACCATTAAAGAGATCACAAGCGAAGTAGGTGATAATATTGAGGATAAAAAAAGTGGAACAAGTGATAATTTTCCAATTGATCTTGACAGTAACAATCAAAGTATTAACAGTTCTGATCGACCTCAGGCTGAAGAGAGTCGGACAAAAGGAATGAAGCAAAATTTCAATCAACAAGCAAATACAGATGAGAATAGTGATCAAATTGAATCGACAAGACAAACTGGTAGCATAAATAACGATAATGGTGATGATGTTCCCATAATTGTTGTATTATTGCCTCCGGAAGATGATATTAATAAAGGAACCATCAATTGAATCTCACAACACATAAAATTAACACCATTTACAATGTTAATCTTTCTGTTTCAATAAAATGTAAATATTTACTGACCACTTTATCACTTTTTAATATATTATATTCACAATGTTCAAGGTACAAAAACTGTTTAGATTTTTCAAGGTTTGACAAAATTGTTCATTTATTTACAACTCAGTTGACCAAAAAAGGATTTATTGTACAAAAATTTACATTAAAAGTTAGACTAGTCTTGATCTAGAAAAATAATATACAATTTGATTCTCTCTATTAAATTAGTTTAGACAATTACATTGATTTGTTCAAGTTTAAAGCGTATAAAAGGAACAAAAATTTTACCAAATTGTGTTAACCATAAAAAAAAGGAGATCGAAAGCTAATACAATGTATTATGATCAAAATTGAAACATAAATCATGCCATTACCTTTCACATTTGTCTGATATGTAAGAAGGAAAATAAGGTAAAACATGTCCACAGTAATGAGAGGTAAATTGTCATTAACAAGTCATCATTTTTTTTTCTTGGAAATCATTTCTGATTAAGGTATTAACAATATGATAAACAAGAAGCCTTTAGGGTTTACAAAGAAAAATGGATAATAAGGTAAAATAATATACATTAGGATGAAGATGGGTAAAGTAAAGGTAAGAAGTTTGTGGCCACAACAAGGAAATAAGGGAAAGGGAAGAAAAAGGTTGAAAGGTTTTGATATGTGATGTTATATAATACAATAAATCAAATGATAGAAGACATTATATTGCTTGAAGCTGGAAATAGCTCGAGAAGAGAGAAAGCAAAAGATTTCCTTTGAGAGTAAGTAAAAGCCAATGTCTGGAAAAGATGAGATCTATCATCATCTATGAACATCAATGTATCCATCTTCATCTCTACCATGATTGAAGGTCTTCAGGCTTGACTCTGTTTATAGTTCATCCTATCATGATGAGCTTCTTCAAGGGCCAACTTGGGACGAGTGAGCTTTAGTTTTAGCTTGCACAAGATGAGGTTAAAGGTGAAACAAAAATGAGAATCAAAACTAATTTGCAAACAGAAGTACAATTGTGCATTAGTTTTAAGGAGCAACAGCAACAAAGAGGCACAAAATTTTGATACAAAATCTGGCTCCTTTCTTTAACTATTCAGCCTCCGGGGAAAATTTGGATTCTGTTGGTTTCAGCAGATTATATTTCGGTACAATGTATATTTCAATGAATATCAGCTTTCCATTGGAAACAATTGCAAGAGAAATGATTGAGGTAATCAAATGGTTTCAATTTTCGCAGACAAACATGATAAATTTGGATGATGAGTTGAAGGAGGATAAAAAGAGGGCAATGAGTTATTTTAGCTGCGAGTTCATCTTGTGTTTGCCATTTTTTAACAGTGATGGTTGATTGTTTTCCTAAGGATTGCTTTTGATAATCAACTGTAGCCAACTCAGCTAAGTCCAACCATAAATAAGTAAACACTGTATTGTAATAGAAACAGTTGAGCTAATGATAAATTGGTTGAACAGCAATTGCATCCAATGTCTTGAGGGTAAAGATCGAGTAAAGGAATACTGGGCAAGTTAGCCTTTGGCCTTAAATCGATTGAAATTATTGAGATATTCCGGTTCATTATTGATTTGGTTGGATATTTACAGGTCATTAGGCGAGCTTTTGATTCAGTCGATAAAAAAGTGTCATGATTTAAAAGGTGAATTTTACGAGTCTCTTTCAGCCATTTACGAAGCCAAGAACCTAACCAGGTTATATCACAGGAACAGATTAAAGGATTATCTTCCAATAGCAAACCACCTAAAAAACGTAAAAAAGCAAAATGATATAATTAAACATTTGAAAATAGGCTTATTATTGAGTCCAAATTGGACTAAATACTATTGATTGATGACAATTCAACTGTTTTTTGGTTGATTCGTGTTCACTATAAAAGGGTGATTTAATATCGTGATCAATGTCATTAGACACAATTAGCAATTGGGAAGATGCACAGGAAAACAACTAAAAAACGATTCATCAAAACCCTTTTGAAAATTGGATTAAATGAAAAGGTTAAAGTTGATTAGTGAATAAGCAACAATTAAACTTTACAATGATATTGTTAATGATAATAAGCTGATATTCCTGTGGTTAGCAAGAATTGAATCAATCAACCTTTAAACAGATGACAAACTGGTTAAACATTTTGCTTGCCTGATAATGTTATGCCATTTGATGAGAAAGGAACATGAAATGGAAATGAACTTTTAGTTGCTTCAATTGGCTGTAAAATGTCGAGATTAAACTGTGTTAGCTGATTTCGCCGTAAATCAATGGTTATATGACGAATATCATTAAGATATCGAAGTAACCCAGTTGGAAGGACAGATATATTTGTATCAACGATTCTCAATACCATATCAGGTCGATGGTGAAGTCCTAATGAGAGAAGAAAAAAAGATTAAAATGAATGATTAGTTGAAATGATATCAAGTTGGAAAGGTTGAACAAGAAATAATGACAATGTTATTAATAAATGTAAATTGTAAATGTCTAAATGAATTGGAAAGTTAATATTGACTTGTTGGGAAACAAAAATGCCATTAAGGGTCAACAAGGGTCTTGAGGTTGAATTTGAGAGCTAAAAGTTCATTATAACCTTTTGTGGTGTTAAATTGAATAGGAAATGGAATGAAAAGAGGTATAAGGAGAGTTGTATTATAATAATGAGAGAAAGAGAAAGAAACAAAAATCGATTTAAGAAGGTAAAAGTCTCTACGATAATCAAGGTTTAATGTATCAATAAATTGTTATCCATTTAGAGTTAAGGTCAATTTAATTTGATTGCTTGATCCTTGACTTGGACATGAAGAGAGGAACAAAAGTAAACTTCAAGAGTCAAAATTAATCTTCAACATAAACTGAACAAAATGAATGAGATTTGGAGGTTAAAAAAGATAGAATAAATTGAAGTGTATTGTATTTCATTAATGAATAATTATCATTAAGGAATGGTCAGGGGAAAAGGAATAAATTAATATTTACCAAGAAATGCATCAGGAAGTATTTTCTTCAGTTGATGTCCAGTAATGATAAGTTGACGCAATTTAGATCCGAAAGCCCATTGAATTTGATGTGATAAAATGGGTTCTTCAACTTGGATCAAAGCACTTCTCAGTGACAATGATTTAGTCAATAAATCGGCCAATCTAAATGATCTGACTCGAGGATAAGTTGAGGTTGCAAGATCAGTTAAATATCTGAAAAGAGAAGAAGAATCAAAATTAATTTCAATGATAAATTCAACTAATCAACAACCTAGACTCAGTTGAAAACATGTTTTGTTTTTGTATGACAACACTTTTAAACACTCAGATAAACTTGGAAACATTTTTGCTTAAATTTTCAATTTCGTTTCCCTCTCAATGTGTTATTCAAATTGTCAATTGATTTTGCACATCTTCCTACAAATGAATAAAAAGCAGAATAGGAAGAATAGTTGAAAGGTTAAAGATGATGTATCCTTTCATTATCATCATCTTACGATGGTTGACAATTTGCAATTCAAAAAAGTTAATGTAATGGTTTGAAACAGGTTGCAGGTAATTTAAACGACCCTTTTCTACCAGCTTTTAATAGTTTGCTCTTTTTTGTTGTTACTCAATTGTCAATTTGCAACAATTTAAACAACAAGAAAATGGATGATTTAAAATGGTTTTCAAATTGTTTGCCACTCACTTTCATCGGTTGACAATTGTAGTTAACTTGTGAGAGAGGAACGATCAGAATGATTATTGATTTTATTCCTGTTAAAGGCGTGTAAATCGATTGGAAGGAAGGTTGGAGAGGAGGATGGAGAGGAGGTGAGAGGAGGTGAGAGGAGGTGAGGATCAATTGAATGAAATGGAAGGTGAAAGGTTATTTTTCATTCTGATTGAAGTCACAAATTGATTGGTGAAAACAAATATAAAACAAAATGATAAATTGATATCTTAAAAGGTTTAGACAAAAGTCTAAAATTGATTAAAACATTTTACAAGTATATTGTTTTGTATTATAAAAATGTTTCCAAATAATAAATCAACTGTAAATTGGTAAATAATCAGCTCAAATTATATTTGCAACAATTTCAATTGAAATGTTTGAATAACCATTTTTTACGAGTCTAATTGTTGACCATTTATTGGTAAAGGTTTGTAGAATGTTCAATGTTATTGTTTAATGTTACTTTTTTGGGTAGTTGATTTGAAATGGTCAATTGTTTTAGGATAAAATTAATGGTTGAAAATTGTATTACACTTACTTGAGACTATTGAACATCCTAATATCGATATAACGAAGGGATAAACTTCGTATATCAATTGTTTTGAGCTGTTTAAATGGTGTGAAAGATGATGAATCAAGATTAGAAATGGGATTACCGGATAAACTAAGGGTAATCAAGGATCTCAGGAGTCCCAATTCCTCAGGTACAACTGGTAATTCATTGAAAGATAAATTAAGATGAAGTAAATTGGGTATATCAGATAATATTGAGGATGAAATGTTGTATAAAACATTATGAGAAACATCAAGGTAAATCAAATGAGTTGATTTGATGGCTGGAATGGTTGGAAGAGAGCAATTTTGAACATGTAAATATTGAAGAGCTGAAAATGTAATGGTTTCTCTTTTGTTTCCTCCTGTTGATAAACTTAATTGTTTCCTATTATTACTGGTAAAATCTCCATTTATTGGGTTGTATGAGAGATCCAAATGTCTGAGTTTGGGTAATGTGGATAAAAATACGAGGCTTTCATGGAATTGATGTAAATGGTTTGATTGTAAATTAAGATGAATTAAATGTTGACAGGAATAGATCTCACTAGGGATTGAATAAAAATGATTGTCAGACAAATCGAGGTGAACTAAGGTTGAAGATATTCCAAAACATGGCCAATTCATGTCCATTATCAATTGTCCAGGTGAGTATTCAGGTGTATCTTGATGATCATTATGAGTATGCTGTTGATGATGGTGATGATTATGATTATGATGATGGTGATGATGATGGTGTGAAGGATGATTATGCTTACGAGCAGAGGAAGTAGATGGTAAAGATGATGGTTTAAGAAGGGTTAAAGATGAAAGATGATTGCCTTTAAGGTTAAGTTTGGAGACTTTGGTACCATTAAAGATGGTAGGATGAATAATGTTGATGGCATTATAACTGAGATCAAGTATCATCAAGTTAACCATGGATGAGAAAATTCGACCAAATGGAACAATATTGGTAATATTGTTATACGAAAGATCCAAAAAGATGAGATTCTCACAGCAAGAATGGTTGCTTGAAGAAGAAGAGGTAAAAGGTGATGTTGATGGTGTAAAGGATTGATTTAATTGAAGATCAGGTAATTGTGAGATTAAATTATTGCTCAGTGAAAGGCTCATCAATGATGTTAAATGGTGAAACGAATCAACTGGAAAACTGGTTAACCCATTATGGTTAAGGTTAAGAGTTACAAGGTTGCCTCCAATTGCTTTGCTAATATTTGTATTTAACTCGGTTAAACGGTTATAGCTTAAATCGAGAGATCGAATTGGTAATCCAACCTTTCTCTTAATTCCAATAGGTTGATCAGCGGGTAAATTGTTGTTCATTTCTTGGCTCAAATCATCGTTAATATTGACTTCGTTTGGTACAGTTTCATTGGTTGCATTATTACCAGCACTATCCGGTAACGTGGGTGTGGTTACTGGTAAAGGAGTCACCAATTTTCCTGGTTTAACGGTTGTCGTTGAGGTTGTAGTTGATATTAATGTCTCAGATCCATTGACCCATCCATTAACATTGAAATCAGCAATCAAATCAAAATTGGGTTCACTTACGTAAATATGGCTGAGCTGGTTGTGAGAGACGTTCAAATTAATACCAAATGGGTTGCTTAAATTTTTGGCGGCCAAAGAAGTTGGTCTAATATCACTAAATGAAGAGAAATCAATAAATTTCAATTGATTTTCTTGTAAATGTAAATTAACCAGATTAGAGCAATTCACAATTATCCGTCGATCATCCAAAGATCCAAGCTGATTACGGGCTAAGATGAGCGTCTGAAGCATGGGCAGGTTATTGAAAGAGGTTTCCTCCAATTTAGTCAGCTGGTTACCCCGTAAATCAATGGTGACAACTTGTCCAAGGGAATTGAAGGTTTTACCACCAATTTGGACTAATTTGTTGGAAGAGACGACAATATTTCTCAACTTTGTATGCACGGAACCGTTAAAAAGTGAAATTGGCAAACTCATCAGCTGATTCCCTTCCAGATCAATGTGAACCAATGATGTCAACTCTTTGATGTTATCAAGTGAGTCACGATCAATTAATCGATTGTTATCCAATTCAAGTAACTCCAGTTTAACCATTGAACGTAAAGTTGAAAATAATTGACTTCCAATTGAATAGCTCAACTCTAATATGGTTAAAGATGATCTCAATGGGATTAAAAATTGTCCATAAGTGGATGAAGTTGTCAATAAATTATTAAAACCCAACCTCAACTCTCGCAGGTTAACTGTATTTTTAAACGCATCAGGTGAAATAAATTGTAACCCATTCTTGGACAGTGAAAGGGACAACAATTTAGCAGACCATTTACCAAATGAATCACCATTTAATTTAATTATCTCATTGTCGGCCAAATTTAATCGTATCAGCTTTCTAGTTGTCGATAAAGCTTGAGTTGGAACAGATTTCAATTGATTGCAAGATAGATCAACCATTTGAAGTTCAGATGAAGAATTGGAAAAAAAAGATTGACCCATGAAAGACAATTTAACTCCCTTTACCAGTAAATTGGTAAGTCGAGTTAAACCCTTTAAAGGTTGACCCATCAAACTAATGGCTGGATTAAAGGAGACATCAAAAACTCTCAATCTATTTGAGAGTAAACTATTTTCAAATAAATTTTCAGGCAAATTGTTGAGCTGATTATTTGCCAAAGATAATCGATCAATAATTACCCATTTAAAGGTTAACTCGTCAATGGTTGCAATTGAATTGAAATCGAGCAACAATTCCCGAATATGAATGGCAGTTTCATTGGTTTGTATTAAATCATCGGAATCATCATCAGGCAAGTGTTGAACAACCTTTGGATACAACTTGGAGACTCGCTTGTTGTAGGTTGATGACTTTAGTTTACTCAATGGTATAACAAACTGATTAGACAAACTGGTTAACAGATTATGTGACAAATCAATTAGTTCAATTGTTTGAACAGTTAAAGGCCAATAATTGGGTAAATTGGCAATCAAGTTACCTCGAAGGTTTAACCAGCGTAATTTATTAAGACTCCATAAAGGTTCACTTGGAATCTTTTCAAGTAAATTGTTGGCTAATGAGAGTGATGTTAATGAAGATGGAAAGGGTTTACCGTCAATTGTTGCTATCCGATTGTTGTCCAAATCAAGTGACTGTAAACTGGTTATCGAGTTGAATATTAAATCGGGAATTGTTGTCACCAAATTATCACTAATAATTAAATTACGAAGCTCTTTTAATGAAGATGAAAATAAATGTTTCCATTGGTTTAAATTTAAATTTGTTAATCTATTTGATTTAAGGCTTAACCATTGTAATGAGGTTAAACCTTGTAATGAAGGTACATTATTAAGCTGATTGTAACTTAAATCAAGAGTTGTTAAACTTGATTGGGTTCCATTAAAGGCCATTGGTTCAATGGTCAACAGTCCACATCGTTTAACTACCAATGAAGAGACAAGGGTTAATCCAAGGGAATTGTTGAGTAAATATTCAACATCAGGACTGTTGACTATATTTAAACGGTAAATGTGAATATTATCAGGTAATTTAGGAATACGATTGATTGTAAGTCCAAGGCAATTAACTTCCCTGATGGGACTTGTTGTACCACTACAAGAGCATAGTTTATTGAAATCACCTGAAGCAAAGTGTTTGGTTGACAAAAAGGGACAGAATGTTAATTGTGATTAATGGAAAAGTCAAATAATGAAAAGTACAAATAAAATCAAAATACTTACAAGGGACTGTGTTGACGACACAATTTACTGTTGCCATTGAAATAAACAACGTTAATCCAATCAACTGTTGATACATTTTGATATAAATCTAATTTGTGATTCTGTGATTAAACCTGAAACACAAGAGTCAACAATAACGTTAACTTGATTAATATTGATAAACAAGAGCAAATTCAAATGAAATAAGGTAATATTATACAAAGCAAAATTCACTCAAGACTTTACCCAGACTTTATCCAACTGACATAAAGGCTTTACTAGGCATGCCAATAAAGTCGTATAAAAATTATTTTCTCGAAGACTTAGAACTTTTATTTTTTAGATGATCAATATTCAGGTCTACTAGGTTTTGTACACAAGCGGACAGATCTTTGATGGTAGCCCGATATCAATAAACGGACTTAAGAAATTTGCTAAAAATTTTTCTCTATGAAGATGTGAACATTCAACTCAACCGTCAAAGACAAAATTTTTGACTCGATCAGGATTAACTCAGCTTCTAGAGCACTTTAAATGAAATTTTCCATGCTCTAACCCTTTAAGTGTATAAGAATAGCGATTCCGAAAATTTACTGAAAATTTGAAAAGAAACAAATCACTCCAAGAACCCGATTATTCAGTTTCTAGTGCATTTCCTTTTTCTGGTCAAACAAATGAATTGATTGACCTTTTTGATGGTTTAAAATACTTCTTTGATCTTCATCAGCTTTTGATCATTACTTTAAACTAGTAATGAAAGATAATTTGAAAACTAATTGAACCTTATTTGTCTGAAAGTGACATTGATGCTGGACAGTTAACCAGAGACAATGATTTATGAATTTGCCTTTAATTAATAGATTTGAAAAAGGCTTTTGATAATGTTTATTTTGATTAGAATTTTAAAATTCAAAAGTAAAATGAAAAACTTTGCAAGTTGTGAATAATGTTGAAACTTTTGATCCTCATGAGCTTAAATGAAAAGAAAGTGGAAAACGAAATTGTCTGAAAAAGTGAATGAAAAATAGGAAAGTAGAAAGTTTGGCGAATCAAGAAAAGTTCATGATTATCATGATAAACTCACAATAAACTCATAATAATAACGACGAGAAAAGGTTATAAAAATGATGAGGCGAAGAAGAGGAAGAAAAAACAGTTTACATGATTGTGATGAAAGAAAATACAAAAAAAAGGTTAAAGAGACTAAACTTTTTTCTTGTTTTCATTTTTTTGCCCATTCATTTCATACAGAAGCATGAAATAACTTTCTCATTGTCCAACATGATGTTCCCTCATGAAACTAAACTTTTCGCACTTTTTCAAAACTCCTTCAAGTTTGATAAGTTGATCCTTGAAAAGAAGCAAGTAGAAGCAAAAAAAGTCAACAAAAACAGAGACACTGAAAGATGCTTACTTATCATCATTATCACCATCATCATCTTGTAAGCAATCTCATGAAATCCCATGAGCAGGGAGTTGGAAGGCACATCACTGGGAGTGAAAATGATGGATATAAAACTTATGAAAGATAAAAAGTTGATCATGTATCAAGTGACCAATATGAAGAAGCAAAGGCAAAACAAAAAAGTTTTCAACATTTTACCAAATCTACGAATCAAATGACAATTGTATCAATATCGCTTAATTGTTTCACATTGATTAAAGTGAATCGAGAATCATGACAAAAAAGTTTACGATCTTTGATTATAAAAGTGATTTCTCATGAGTAAAAGTTGACTATTTACCATTTTATGTTGCTTCAGTTTATGAGTTTACCATGAAAGTTTAGGGGAAAAAGTAATTTCAAATGTTATCCAATCATTGAAAATCCAGATCAATAGCAATTGGAAACAAAAACAGTCAATAATGGAAAATGGATTTTCATCAAAATTTTCAACATTCCCTTCAGGGTAAACTTGTTCGCATTGAACATTTCAAATAAACTCTACTGGGCATCATTTATCCAATTTGATTAACTTTTAAAATTAACCTTTTTCAATTCATTTTTGTTCAGTTCTGATTTGAAAAAATTTTCCTGAAAATACCTTTTTCTCTGAGGTTGTCTTTAAAGGTAAAAAAACTATTAATGTTGAGATAATTAGCATTCTGATATTAAGGCTACATTGATCAAGTTAATGATTAACAAAAAGCCTTCTACTTTTCCGTTTATTCATTTTTTGATGTGCAAAGGAAAATGTTGAACCAATAATTGTCACTTGTTAATTCCACTTGATATTATCATTATTATTGATTATGATTACTGAATGGTGTTAAGGTTGGTTGTATGATGAAAAAAGATGAAACTTTCATCAACAAATTTTCCCGTCTTCTTTCCCATTCAACTTTATCTTGCAGCTTAGAAGTAAATCCTCATTTCAAAGTTTACTTTCACATCTTCTTTTTTTCTCACTTCCAATGTTATCTTTTATCATGAGCATCATCTTTTCCTTCCCATTGATGCATAACTTGAAACTAGCTCTAGATAATTGATGAAATACTCAGTTGATTCAAATGCAAAAAGATTAAGTTCAAGTCTAATTAAAAGTGTACAGCTTGCAAGGTGAATTTGCCTTTAATTTCTCAACTTTCTCAATCTTTTTCTTTCACTCTTTTCGCTTTTAATTTGAACAAAATTTCATTTCAATTTCTCTAATTTGATTGACTTGTTTTTTGTTAATTAATTTTGTATCAACAGTCTTTGAAAGGTTCATGATAATGTGATGAGGAAAACAAATGATAGTAATAATGTTTGGAAGCAAAGCGATGGGGCAAAAATTGTTCAATGATAATCTGATTACTTGATTAACATTCTAATGGCATGTTTATCATTCTTGGTGCGTTCTTGGATTCAATTGTTTCACGTCAATGATTATCATGAGGCATCCTGATTGATTGTAAACAGTTAATAAGACAAAATTCAAACAACAAGAAAATGATGAAGGGAATGAAGCTAAGTTTTCATAATGGTTGGTCGAGAAAAAAAAGGAAAGTATTAAAAGGTGAAGGAAAGATGAATTGGTAAAGAGAAGAGATTTAGGGAAAGAAATGATGGAAATGATGATGATGATGATGATGATGATGATAGGATGAGGAGAGATTCACATCTATATTTATGTGTAAAGGATCATTGAGCATTTTTGGGGTCGAAAAAATGAGAATCCAAAAGAGTAGCCAAATGATTGTAGGTAAAGCTGTGCAAGAAACTTTTCAGATTATAATGTAGCAATAGATTGAGTGATTATGAATGTCCGTTAAATGTTATTCAAGTGAAATGTTTATTGTGATCAAATCAACTGTCAAAGCTACAAGCCATCAAATCATCATATAATTCACGATTGAAGTCAGAGAATGCATTTTATCAGCTAGACAGTTCACAAATGAACAAATTGTGAAATCTAAATAAGCTTAAATCATGGAATACCATAATGCATAATTATAACACTTTTCAAGACTATTCACCCAAGATTTAATGGGCTGTGCGACGAGGGACTCAAAGGCTGAGGAAGGCATAATAAGCTAAAGTTAATTTTGTTATTTTTTTGTTGCCAATAATTAAAGAAATCAGAAATATCGAGGAAATTGTATTTTTAAAAACTTGAGCTTAAAATTTTTATATTCGAGGTTTACTGAGAAATAGATTCGGCCAGTTTATGGAGTGTTATTTATTTGCTGAATAAAATATAGTACAAAAGGAAGTGACCAATGCAGTAAAATGCTTTGAATGGATTTTTACAATTACTTTTATTTCCTCTAAATGATTAAGTTTGAACATCTTTCCAGGACAATTAGACCACAAGTTTTTCCTAGTGATATGGTTCATGCCAAAGTCTTCACTAAATCAGTCAATCACTAGTAGTGACGAGTGGATAGTACATGAAAAAGTGTATTAAAGATACAGCAGAAAGCACACTTTTCGATGATTGCAATGACAAAACAATATCGAAGCTGTGCAAAGGGCAGAGACGTAACCAACGCATGATAATAACGGTCATTATATATCAAATTAAACAGCAAGAGTTGTTTAATCTTTGATCGTTTGAAGTGAAAAGTTAAGAAGATTTTTGAAAAAGATACGAGCAATTAAACATTTGTCTCAAACTTTCTACCCATAGGTTAGCTGAGATTTTGTTGAATCCATTTTCAGGGCAAAGGGTCAATATAGCGAAAGAAATTTAGAGAACATCAACAGTTAAGGTCATATTAGAGAGATTCAAATAAAGAAGCTCAAATTATTAAACTGATAAAGGAATAGTGAACATGCATTTCGGGTTTAGAGTTAGAAAGGGATACTTTTGTGGTATAGAACAGTGTGAATATCTTTGGCATTCAGCTATAATATCATCAGTAACATCGGTAAAGAACAATGATTTTAAGGGTTAGCAGTCTTTAGATACGGACACACAAAGTCTTAAAATCATTCACCGAAAATCAAATTTCTCGCTTTTGACTTTCTCTATTTGGCTTTCACTATTTTTTCATTCTCTGTTTTGCCTTCCTTGCTTTTTGTCTAGGTTTTGACCCAAAACCCATTTTCAGATATACCTGTTGAAAGAGTCAAATTTTCGCAAACAAATATTAATACATAATCGATTCAAACTCTGACTCGATTATGATGAATCAGTAGGCTTCCGGCAAATGTTTAATATAATCAAATAAACTTTAGCCATAATGTTAATCCTAATAAAATGGTCAGATCTTATCGATTTGTAGCTTCATTATAATGCAAAATAACCCGATGACGCCTCTTAAGCTTTTACTGATCAACTTGAACACACAGCTAACCCAATGTCAATCATGAGCCATTTCCCATCTAAGCTTGTGTAAATAAAAATTGTTTTAATTGAAATCTTTTCCAAATAACATTCTGATAAAATGTAATTCATTGCTGTTAAATCAGCCTCTAGTAAACCAAACTAATCAGAAAATTTCTTCTCCAATAATAATACAAAACAAACCGATGAAGCCTCTTCAGCATCAAACAAAAAACTATGAAACTGTTAAGGCTGCTTGAAAAGACAGTTTAATTTTTATACATCAAATCAAGTCAAATTAATGGCCAGAAAATTGAGTTTTGGTGATTCCATGACCAGCTTTTTTTCCAGTTATAGTCTTGGATTGTTCAAGTGGATTTATAAAGTCCATTATCAACACAAGACTCAAAGATTCTAGTTAATATTCACCCTTTTCGCCTTCACTCAGAGAAGGTGAATCAAGTTTTTATCAATATTTCCTTTTCAACATTTACCATGCACAAGATTGTCTCGAGATATTTTAGCTCAAGAATCCATCTTAACCTGAGCCGATCAAATGATTTCTTGTTAACTTGCTTTTCTTACTCCTCATTCACCGATCATTTGATAACCTCGTGATCAGATTTATCAATGTAAAAGGCGAAAACAAAAATATTGAATATTAAAAATGAAACAAAAAAGGCATTGAAACAGTTCATTCAAATAAATACATTTGATTTTGTTTCCACTTGTCACTTGTAAACCTTTTATTTTGTTGAAATACTTCATTAATATTAAACTCAATGATAATGTATTATTCATGTTGCCATTTTGGCTCTTCACGCTCAACATAAATGCATTCATTCACACATTTGATTGTTGCAAATGCATTTAAATTGATAATACAAAAAGTGGGAAAAAAAGTTATGAACCACTTGAATTGCATTTACTCATTTGTACCATTTTTTCATCAAAAAAATGATTACATTTCAAAACGCGCTTTTAACAGGTTAATCAATCATTTAGCATTTGATTATCAAAAGCAAAAAACTCAATTGAAAAGACAATTAATTCAGTGAAAGTTGACGCTTTAACAGGTAAACAAACAAAGCTAATGAAGTTGTCAACAAGCTTTGGTAACAATATGATTAGTAATAAATGTTTACCTAAAAGATTACAAGAATACCTTCAAAGGTTCAATCGAATCAAATCATTTAATCTCACAAATGGTGTTAATTGTGCCTTGAAGCAGCAATTAGTGAAAGATCGACTTTAAATTTTCTATCAATTCTATTGATTGCATCTTGACTTTGCCTTTTATTGTTACCATTTGGACACAATCAGGTGAAACCAATTTGATTGTTCGTGTAGCCAAATCTCATTATGAATATATGAAGACAACATTAACCATGTTTCATTGGATATTGGTTCATCCCTTTATCCTAATAATGGTCAGTTGATAAGTTAATAGACTGAATATTGTTCTGTTTTCTTTGTTAATCACGAGAAACTAAATTATCATCGGTTGATGATCACATTGAGAAAAATGGGAAAAAAAGAAGAACCTTCAATGGGTTCGATTCAATGTCATTTCTCAGTTAATCAGACTTCATTAGGAGCTTTACTTTTTCCTTTCCTTCATCATCATTCCTTTCTATTTACTTTATCTTCATAGTCTTTCTTCTTCTTCCATAGACTCTTCATCAGCATTCATCTTCACCCGCAAGGGATTGTAAACTAAATTGGTCTTTCAATTGATAATAATTGTTTTATCCCATTCTGTTACTTGTAACATTCAATTGGCAAATCAACAGAAAAAATATTACCAAATGAAAAGACCAATGATGAGAGCTATTTTTTTGCCCTGTTTGGTTGGTAAAGAAAAGGATTCTTGATTGAAATGTATTTAACAATTTATCATCACCATGATTTGCTGTTGCAGAAATGATAAGTTGAGCGGTTAATTGTTGACTAAACGTGATCAGTTTAACCAAACAGTCAGCTAAAATAGAAATTGGAAGACGAAAAAAACCGAAGACGAACCATGTATAAATAGAAAGGTAAACAGATGAAATTAAAGAAGAAGATAATTGTGAACTTCTCATGAGGATTGATCAGGAATCGACATGAAAATACAAGAGACATTTGAATTCATCAAGCTGGTCAAAAGAGGCGAATTGAAAAAAATTATCAAATCTCTCATTAATACACGACGAGTCTCCATCAAAACTCCAACCTTTATTTAACCCTCCCAAGAGCTTTTCCCTCCCAGTTGATCCTTAAACTTTTCACTTGCATCTTTCAACCTAAACCATGTAATAACATTTAAAGAATTGCTGTTTACTCAGATAATCCCAATTTTCTGGATTATCAAGAACTTCAACAGTTAATTGGTATAAACGGTACCGATGGATAACTATCAATAAGAAAAGCTCTTGTCAAGGAATTGACCAAAACTCACAATTTCGACCTTTTCTTATCATCTTTTGCAGTCACATTTTGTCGCCTTGCAAATAGACTCTACATCCAATTGTATTGCAGTTGATAAGTTTTCTTTATTAGAGTTAACAATTATCTTGATCATCGACTTTTGGACTTTTCTTTTGACTCTATTGATAAGTCTCTTTGAGGGTCAAGTTTTGATGGTCATTTTCATCTTTTCTGTTGCATTTTTGTACAACAGTAAATCTAGTTGGATTGACCGATGAAAAGCCATGAGAGGTTTAAAGATCAATCAAAATATGGTTCAACAGATATTATTGTTTGACTTGAAAGGCTAATCAAACTGACACTGGAGGAAGGTGAAGACTCATCAAGAACAATTGCTCACGGCATTAAACCAGATAACAACAATAGCAACACTAATAATAATGATAAATCTAATGAAACTTTTTTCTATTCATTTGTGGTTAATACTCTGGAGGCTCGGCAACAATTGCGATTAAAAGGCAATCTTGGTAAACAATGTCTAGTAATCAACACTTGATTCAACTTTAAACATTAGCTTTTTGTTTGAACTTTTACAAAAGAAAAGAGAAAAAATATCAAAAATTGAATGAAATTGATCAAAATTAATCATTCATTGGTAAATTATTTTACACAAAATAAATTGGAATCGCAAAAATAGCAAAAGTGATTGAAAAGACTGGAAAAGCAAAAGGAGAAAAAAAATGAAACAAAAGATTTGATTGAATCAGTTTTTACCAAAAAGCCATTTGATATGAGAAAAGGGCTTCCAACTCAATATTGATTTCATGATGTAACCATGATAAAGATACAGCAAAGTGGAAGATGAAAAAAAAGATTGCCAATAAAGACAAAGAATCGAAGGAGAAAAGTTTCCAAGATGCGGAAAATTGCGAATTAGAATCACGTTTTGATTGTTTCTTTTTGCTCAACATTTAGCTATGATAAGCTAAATAATAACAAGACAAAAAAAGGTTAAATAAATGTAAGGTAAAGAGAAACAAAAGATGCAGTTGATAGGGAAGAAGAAGGTAAAGATGTTCATGATAACTTGAAATTGTTGAGCTAACATGATGAGCAAAGGATGAAAATTGGTTGACAAACAGCATTTGTCAGCATGCTGAGGTAAACACGAAAACAAGTTGCAATGATTATAATGAATGTCGATTAATTATTCATTTTAATCTTCAAGATTAATGACAACTTGGCTTTACATTTTGGCCAATTTGCGCTTCTGTTAGTTGATAGTTTTGAGACTTTTTAGGCTTTTGAACTTGACTTTGATTCGGAACAATTGAACAACTCGAAGAGCAATAGCTTTTTACCATCCATGGCTCATTTTGGAGTGATAAATTGTTGATATACAGTTAAATTGTTCACATTATTATTAGTTTCACTTGCAAGCTGTTTCAAGTTTACATTTAAATAAATTGTTTGGACTTAAATGATCAACAAGAAAATATATATCATTATATTTGTTGAGCTGCTTTTTTTCCATAACTTTTTCTTCTCTGACCATTTTTTGGGTTAAAATATATTTAATATTCTGTTGACATTCTGAACATTCCAAGTGTTTTTGATTCATTTTTTTCACTCCAACTTTCCATGAAACTCGATATGATGAAAGGTCAAGGGAATAACAATAAATGGTTTTTTTAGAAATTTTCATTTTCTTTTTTGATTATTTACAGTTTTCTCAATGATATTTCAATTTCAACACTTTGAATGAATCCATCTTTTTGCCTTTCAAACATTGACCATTGAAGGTTGATTGATGTTCAACTTCAATTGTTCAATTAGTTTGGAGGGAAAATTGCAACAATTAATTGATTCACTTTGAGTTGATTATCGATTGAACAATTGACAGACTGTAATCAATTTGCAATCAAAAGGTAAAGCAAATTGAAAATTGAGTAAATTCACTTTGATCAGACTTGAGCAAAAGTCGTTTTCAACAAAATTGTCGATTTACATTACAAAATGTTCATTGTTTCATCGAAAGTGTGTTTGGCATGTTAATTAACAGGTGAAAATTGGATTTTTGCTTTCGATATTTAATAAACTTTGACAGACTCATTTCGACTGATTTATGATTAACCATTAATGCATGTTTTTGTCAACATTTCAATCTTTTGTTTTATTTTCCCATTTAAATGCATTTCTCATGTTTTCATTCAAAACTAATTATCATGAAATAAGCCAGTTAATCTGAATCATTTTCATCATTTTTCTCGTCAAAACTCAAAGGTGAAAAATGTCAGCCTTTTCTTTGCGCTTTTCAAACAATTGAATTAATGATTAAAACTGATCAATCACGAGAGTTAACGATGATATGATGAGTTATTGACCCTTTCGAACAAGTTGACCAAATGGTCAAAAGAGTTAAAAGAGATCCAAATATCCTTTTATTCAAGTGATACTTTATTGAATCTGTTTGAGCAACAAAATAATGGATAATCAATTGATTTTATCGACCATTCCAAGGCTTTCAAACTTGACCAGAGTTAGTAATTGTTTGTCAAACTCATCAATTTATCAACTCATAAGAACCTTAACTGATTAATTTTAAAAGACAAACAATGAAAATTCTGATAGTCTTGCAATTCCCTGAAGTTGATTTCAGAGTTTACTATTCATTTGAATTACTGTCATTGATCATTACCATTAGTAACCTTGAAATGTAATCTTGGATTTAGTCGAGTCCATTAAACAGATGATTCGAGATCAGATTACACTTCTAGATGGGGAATAATGAAAATGAATGAAAAAAGTTGAGAGAAGTCCATTTTGTTCTTGTTTTACCAGAAAATTCATGTTTAAATATTAATGTATAAACATTGGTTACATGATGGTTAATGATGAAAAAAGATGAAAAGTTGGGACAAAAAAAGCAGAAGCAAAATGATGAACATAAATAATGGCAAGTCATTGATAAAGTAATTGAACATTTTCATCTAAAGCTTTCAGCATTCAGGTTGAATGAAGTCTCAATTGTCGTTAAATATTGTACCAAAACAATGTTGATGAAACACATTGAATTTAATGAAACCCAAAAAACTACAAGATTGTGATTTCACCACGAAATCAATCTAAATGATGGAATTGTAATTTCACTTTTTCTCCTCATCTTTGTCTTAATGATATTAAACATCAATAATTGATTGATTTGATTGTGTTTGTACTGGCCAATGTACTGTTGTAGGTGTAAAGGCAAACAGTGTAACTTGCATTATTACATGTAGTAAGAGTTGTAATGATAGATATGTATTAATATGATTGGAAATACAGGAAGAACAGAAAATCATAATTTAATAATAATACAAGTGATATTGACATTGATTAACAATGTTTAGCTGGGACTTGCATTGCAAAATGAAAACCCATTAATAGTGAAAAGTTAATCAATAATAATCAGACATAGAAACTTCTAACACATGCTTTTACTTGAATAATTAATTACACTCTACATTATTATTGACAATCAAAGAATGTAATCATCTTTGGATCGTCAAGTAGTCATTAACAATTTGACTCTATTTTTGTGGATTTTTTTCGCTTTCTTTTCCATGCTGGAGTTTAATTTGTTGGATAATTTTCAATTCAGTTGCCTGAAACAATTGAAAAAGAGAGTTAACTTGAACTGCAAGTTGATATTGTAAAAGTTATTTTTAACTAAAAACAATTTAAAAGCATTGTAATGGTTTGAATGAGAATTGAAGATTACTTTTATTTGATTCAATTTTTGGGAAAATCAACTTCTTAATTGACATTTTGATTTTCAGTTAACGAAAAGACTTATTTCTTGAAGTAACAAGTTCAATTTAATGCCTTTTAACTATCAAATATTCAACTCAAAGTTTAATTGATTTGGTCTCGATCAAGTGCATGTTAAGATTAAAATGGAGAGCGAAAGTACTAGGAAAATTTATTTAGCAGGAACTTTTGGTATACAGGGTGGTCAAATACGTGGTTTTACATCGCTAATAACTTTTTTGCCTTTTGTCCGATTTTGTAAATACTTTCATGGATATGTGGTCAATTTGTTAAAATTTTGTTCACATTAATTTATATATTCATATGATCACCTTCACGGAGCAAAATATTGCAATCGAGTCAAAAATTTCACTTTAACCGCCAAAATAGTTAAATTTAAAATTCCACATTTAGGATTTAAGCTATCAAAATTGAAAGACATTGATTTTCCGAATTTCAAGCCTAAAAATACTCATCGAAATCGAGGAAAATCAACACCAGTTTGCCTTAAATTCAATCAAACAACGCAAACTTGACGCTTTTGTTGTCAGCGAAAATATCCAACCTGCGCGAAGTATCGTACATCATCAAGCTATTTTGTATTATACAGTGATTTTAAAAAGAAAACGAATGTACCTCAGAAAGTAGGAAATGTTTCTTAAAAACGATGAAATAGGGATAACAGATTAGTTCTTTGGTAAATATGAGAGCATATGTGTATAATAATTTTTACAATTATCTTCGGAAATAACTTGAGATGCTAACTCAACACCAGTAAACACCTCTTCTGGTGTTTTTGGCTTATACAACTTGGCATAGTGTTTTAATTGATTAAACATTTCTTCGATAGGGTTCAAGAAAGGTGAATAAGGTGGAAGAAAAAGCAAATTATGACCAGCGTTATCAATTATAGCTCGGACATCCTGAGCATGGTGAAATCTTACATTGTTCATAATTATTGTAGCACCAGAAATATTTTCATTATTTAAATGAGTTATCAATTGTTCGTATTCAACAAAATAACATTTTCTTTAGCTTCGTAAAAAAACAATGACCGATAAGCAATTGCAGCACAAATTAAGTAATTTTTTCCTCGTCTAGCTTTGACAGTCAATCGAGCGCGTTTACCTTTCTCTGCCCAACCTCTACTTAACCTAGCACCCAGTCAACCACTTAAGCTTGCGTATTCACATTTAAGGTGAGCACTAGAAAACAGGTTTTTTTAATCACGTATATTTATTGAAAACAAACACGCCTATTGATTGAAACGCCGCTGATATGCTTTTTTCGCTAATTTTGTCCGCGCCATTCAAAATTAAGTATACGCTTTAAATCATGAACTCACATGAACGCCTTAGAGTTTTGAATGCGGCGCGTTTGGATTCTTACGTTTTGAAGGGGGCGCGTTTAAGGCGGATCTAAACACGTTTTTCACACCTTATTCTATCTATGCTGCATTGTTCTGCATTTCAGCAGTTTTTTTTGAATTCTAATTAGAATTGAATATTGTTCGAATTCAATTTAATAAATTTAATTAAAACATTAAGAATTCTGAAATCGCACTCAATATGGAGGATACGAATGAAGAAATGGACTTTAGGTAAGTAAATGACGCCATTTGCTTTCAACGCCATTTGATTCATTTCTGGACTCATTTTAATGTTCACTATTTTTCATTTCATTACAGTTCATTCAACATGGATACTGCAAACAAATTATTTTGTATTGAGTGTTTTTCATCTCCCAACGAATTGCTCATCGCCGATTTAAGAATTGTGTGTACTGATTGCCAGGATTCTTCAACTGACACCATCCACAATCGTGTTCGAATTCATAATCAGAATTATTGCTTGATCCACGATGATTCTATCGCCAAATGGCAATGTAAAAAATTACCACATTTATATTGTGACATTTGTCACATAAATAATTGTTTGGCCTCCGAAAAATCAACATTCTTATGCGAACCGACTCCACTTTTTTTCACTCATAATAGTAAAATGTGTTTTCATTGTAAGAAATTCATTGCTGAATTTACATTGAGTGATTCGAATTCTCCTGTTTGCTATCGGTGTGCTGAATTTTTTTTCGCAACTTCCTCTGTGAAAAAAATTAATGAGAATCGGATTTCTGACACAAAAGTAAAATATTTACTGGTTCTACTACAATACAAAGAATTGATTCGAATGAACACATTGGTATTGGCTTTTCCATAATTTTATCCTTGGCCCCATCAAGGGTCAGTGTACAATCTTCATTTTACTATGAACGTAATTCATCAACAATCGATTGAGGTAATTTTTTTGGTCGATGACCATTAGGTCGCTTGAAGACACCGAACTTTTGAATCGATGAATTATTGTTCGCATTGACGGTCACACCAAAAGACTGAGCAATATTTTTATGAAATTTGCCTTGTCTATCGGCCTCAATAATCAATTTTTCACTATTTCACAAATCATTTTGGACACCGTTTCAAAGTCTGAATACTAACTAATTTTTCTTTGATTATTCTTCCCTAAATATACCTAAAATTTCACCCAAAATAACGAACATTCAAAGTAAATAAGAAACATTTCACCAAAGGTGAGAGAAAGATTAACAAAGAGCTAATCTTTTGATCCCCATTTCATCGTTTTTAAGAAATATTTCCTACTTTCTGAGGTACATTCGTTTTCTTTTTAAAATCACTGTATTATCAATCGTAAATTGATAAACATAACCAGCGAACAAAGCCATTACAGTTGATCTTATTATATTAATAATATAAAGCATGTGTTCAAAAAGTTACGATGCATCACAACTGAGCAAGAGTTTTATTATTTTCCAACTTACATGACTTATCAAGTTGTTTAATGAAAACAAATTGATGCTGATTTAAAAATGTAGTTCAACTCAATTGGTGGCAAGTTTGATGAAAATTGATTTGATTCTAATAAAAATTTGCGATTCAATTTTAAATTCATTGCAGATGAAAACATGAACATCATCAGAATAACTTCGTATTACAACAAAAGTCATAATATATTCCAATATACATTTAACTCAACAGTATTTGAACAGAACATTATTGGCCAAGTTTGAAAAGCTAGATTCAGTAGCCTCATGGACTGACAACAAGCTAATGATACAACTCGATGCTATTACGTGATCAATTTAAATTAGCGTTTGAAAGGAGTAAAAATTTGTACAAAAATTGATTATCCATAAACAAATGTACCAATTACAGTGCACATCATTAACTCTGCAAGTTGCTTTTTTTCATTTACCATTACAATTATAGTTGACAATAAATAACAACAAGTTTAAAGTAAAGTAATTAAATTGCATTCACTCAGTGTTGATACAATTCCTTAATGAGACTATTTGTCCTCTCACTGATCATTGATATCAAACAAAGCATCATCATCATTACAAGAATCATAATTAAAAGTCATTAATCAGACAAGTTATTTGTCTTCAATTAAGAAGTAAAAAATCAAAGCAAAAATATTGAAAAAACAATTGACTCAAACTGAAATAATGCGAGATAAGTTTCGATTAAATCAAGCAAATGAACAATTTAAAACAGTGAAAACGATTACTTTCTCAGAATTTCATTTCCTCATCCAAAGTTGTGTATTAAAACAATTTGGAAAGGAATTTTTCTTTTCCATTAAATCTATTAAAATGGGTGAAAAGAGTTTAATGAGGATTAAATTGTTGAGTTAAATACATTGAATGGCGTGAAAGTTGGCAATCAATAGTCAACAGTAAAGTTTGGATGAAAAGATGAAAACAAAACAACAGATTGAATGGCAAGTTTATTATATGTTATTAGCAGTTTCCTGGTCACACAATTTTTCACTATTATTTTGTATTATTACATGCTAAGGTAACAGTAAAATATGATATAATATATCTATTATAAGATTGTCGCATCCACTTGATAAATTTACTGCAACATTTTCACTCCCAGTCATTCCGTTGCTTCTATTTTTTTTGGCTTCTCATTTCTTCTCTTCTCCTGCCTTTCACCTCCCACCAGTTACAGTCTTATTATCATTCCCATCTTCACCTTCCTCTTCTTCATCTTCAACAGCTTCTTCCTTCATCTTCCCTTTCACTCTCTTCGATAATCACTTTGTTCAATTGCATTCACAATCCAGTCGCGCACTTTTCCTCTCCTTTACCAGATTAACATTCAAATCTTATCCTTTGCTCAACTTGAATTCACATTTTTATCCACTTTTTTCGCCTTCTTTTTCCTCTTCTTTTTTCCAATTTCATCTTCTTCTTCCACTTTAATTCGTCTGTCAGTTTCATCACAATTTATCATCATCTCCATCACCATCAATATTCAACAATTTAACGTTTAAATTGTCGTTAAAAAAGAAGGCAACTTGAAACAAGTTGGTGATTTTTTGGTACAAAATTGCAACTTAAATCCTCTCAACAACATCATCATTATCATCTTAAGTTGAACACTTAACTTGGTCACAATTTTAAAGACAGTTTAACCATTGTTTGTATCATTATTGTCTACATCATGACCATTTCAACTGTCCAAATGATTGCAACTGTGGGTCAAGAAAAGAGGTGAAATGCGCTTAGACAGAGAAACTCGTTTAAATGTTCATCAATTTACAGATCGCAGTCTAATAGACACACTTATTGTCTACCAGTTTTTTGTTAACCTTTCAATTTTTTGACACTTTTGACAACTCATTTGATGAGAGAAGGCACAAGAAAGAAAACTTTTTTCATCAGATTTAACCTTTTTTATCTTTCTGTTTAATTTTGTATCGTTATTTACTTGATACAATTTTGGGATTCCTATTCAGGTTATAGCTGCTGCCTTTATCATGACAGGTTGGGAAGGGAATAACTTTTTTAGGTAACATCAAAATAAGCAATTTTTCCCATTCTTACCCATTGGTAATTTATTATTAACAAAGGTAGAAATGGTTTCAAGTAAATTGACATTTTTTTCAATTTAACGGCAAAATTGTAAAGAAAATTTAAATATGGTAATTTAATTATCAATTCAGTTGAAAGATAACAATTGAGAGAAGTTATTGAAATGGAAAAATGGTTGAATTCATCAAAAAAAAGAATCTAACTTTAAGTCTTTTTAGATATTCAGTAATAGACTCATGTTTTCACCCGACGAGTTAATGCGTTTTGCTGATAACTGTTAAGAAGTTAAATAGACTTAAAAGATGGTTCAACTAATCGTGAATCTTGAGTGAAAATTAATCGGCTAATTTGGATTGAAATGGGTTAAAAGGGTTTCACTTACTTTACTCATGTGTTGAAGGTAACTTTGAGTTTGGTAAAGTTTTACTGGCTTTGATGTTATGTCCAAGTTTATTCAATTGGATGCACTTGTAGACCCTGGCACATTACAGTCAACAATTTAAATTTAAATTACCTTTATAAATATGCACAGGATGAGCCATTAGTTTGCTTGATTCTAATCACTGTCAATATTGAAAACACAAGTTGCTCTTACTAAAGTTGCTTTAACTCTGTTGCCTGTTTTGCCATCTCGACATTGTCCTTGCAATATTTTCATTTCTTATTTCGAAGCGCATGATTGTTTCTTGTTATCAACCCATTATCAAACTGAAGACAACAGAACATTGAAAAATAGGGGAAAAAGATGATTAAACACTAAGTTAGTTTAATTAACAAATCAATCAAAGTCATTAACCAGTTTGCATATTAACTCAAGGTGTAAACTTAACTGAAATTAATAACGGCATGCATGATATTAATCACCATTTCCAAGCGATCAAACCAATGTTTTATACAACATAAGCAATTCAAACACTGTTAAACTTGAGTGGTATAAATAAAAAAAATTGAATGAAGTGTGGACAGATTCAAAAGTTTCAGTGTTTTTAAAGTTCCTGTGATCCTGATTACAGTTTAATTATTAACATTGATTACTACATTAATTAAACTCAAATAAATAACTAAATAGGGAAAATGAAATTATTT
Organism: Tetranychus urticae; assembly: GCF_039701765.1. Lineage (NCBI taxonomy): Eukaryota > Metazoa > Arthropoda > Arachnida > Trombidiformes > Tetranychidae > Tetranychus > Tetranychus urticae. The sequence continues at coordinate 14,838,652 of NC_142959.1, read as the reverse complement.
CACTATTAGAAAATAATCTTTGATCATTTGATGGAGTCGCTTTCATGTTTCATTAGTTTAATCATTTGCCATTCATCATCAGTCAATTGCGTTTTACCTTTTTCGTTCTACACTTAAACACTTAAGCTCTTAATTTGATTATATTTAATCAGTGATTAAACAGCTATTGAACACTTTAAAATAGTTAACTTAATTGTTGTATTCAGTAATGAAAATTTAGATTTGAAAAATTTCAAGACAAAAAGGACTAAACTCGATACTCTCATAACAACCTTTCAACTCCATCTAGCAGCAATAAAAGGATTGATCAACTTGCCATTCTGTGTGCAACTATTGATACAAAACAGTCTCTAAAAATAGCTTGAAATGCTATTTCACAGTTGTCCTGTTATGAGAGGATGAATGTAAGTGCTAAAGCCTTTTATTTACAGGGTTGGTAAAGCGTTTCTCGATGACTTTAGACAAGTTACCATAATGTTTCGTTTCGTACGTAATAACCAGACGTAAAAACAGTAACGCCTATGAAATGTTTCAACAGTTCTCATGCTTTTTATATGTATGTGCTTTTTATTGATTATGTTGCACTAGTAGTACCCACAGTCACCATTTTTCATCATATCAATAGCTTTTAATATGGACTATAATATTAGACTACTTTTCATTTAAAAAATTGACCTGATTCTCATTTATAAATGAATATCTTTCTAACGCGTTCTATGATTTGTGATTGAATAACCATTCACATTATTAAACGAACAATGCAATCTGATAAAACAATGAATTCAATGCTATAACTTTTTTTTATTATTGTAAATGTCAAATATAATCTAGTCCATGTTAAAAGCTATTGATATGATGAAAAATGGTGACTGTGGGTACTACTAGTCGCGAGATATCGAGGTTCAAAGTTTTCAGGCCAATGGCCAAAATCAAGAGAACTGTTGATAAATTGAAAAAAGTTTTCGATCGATGATATGTACCGACAACTTTTATCGACAAATAATAAGTTTCAGATCTCTAGCTATTATGGTCACAGAATGGCGGAGGTTTAACCGAAAATCGAAGTGATCTGTGATCACAGAAACAGAGAATTTTATTTTCAAAATAATCTCTTTTTCTGTTTAGCCATCAAAAGTTACCCCAGAAAAATAAGTTTCATGAAAAAATCTTATCCCATAATTGTGGAAAAGGCGATCGAAGTTTGCACTTTGACCTCGATTTTCTCGAAAACTGTCGATCGGAGAAAATTTTTAATGCCACTAATAGACTCAGTTTTTATGGCCCTACAAACTCACAAAGTTCCAACTCTTAACTCGAAAGTCAGATTTTTTGGCACCACTCCTTTCAAGACAAAAAGGACTACACTAGATACTCTCATACCAACCTTTAAACTCCATCTATTAGCAATGAAAAGATTAATCAACTTGCCGTTCTTTGTACAACTATTAATACAAAATAGTCTCTGAAAATAGACTGAAATGCTATTTCATAGTTGTCTGGTTATGAGAAGATCAAGAGCTTTTTCTTTAAAGGGTTGATAAAGCGTTTCTCGATGACTTTAGACAAGTTCCCATAATGTTTAGTCGGTGTCTCAAAATGTTTGGACAAAATCTTAAGCCAGACGTAAAACCAGTAACTCCTATGAACAGTTCTCATAATTTTTAGTCAAGCTCTCAGAATATTTAGACAGAATCGGAAAGAAGAATCAGTCAAAGTTCAAACAAAGTTTAATTTGAATTATAAAGCACGTTTGAGACAGTGGAAGTGAATAAGTGAACAGTTCACTTTATTTACGTTTGTTTAGGAATCTTAAAACTTTTTGTTTACTGAGAAAATTTTGAGACACTTAAATAATCTGAAGACGGCAGTCGAGCAAATGGATGTGACAGTTTTGTTAATCCCGATTTGACTAGTTTCACTTTTACGATGAGAATCGATTTTTAATGTTTTACTACACCGATCAGTGTATTAGTAATAGTACATCACGTTCAATAATAGTACATCCACAATAATTTTCATCATTTAAAATTATACGAAAAGCTTTGCACACAAAATGATGAGATTCAATAGATGAAAACATGGCTATAACTTAAATGAACTGTTGTAAAGTACCAGGCAGTTAATCAATCAATAGCAAATGTCATATAAAGAAAGTTTGGTTGAAATAACCAAAATACATGTACCATTATTACTACTAATATGTACTACTAATATTAAGAAAACGAGTTTAAAGGTGATTCTAAATCATGTCAAGCCTCAATATTAGGCTGGACTAAACCGCAAGTTACTTGTCAGTATAGGAGATTCTCCTTTGCACTATTGGGTTCGTCGACTGGAGATGGCCAAAGACAATGAAGTTGATCAAGTTAAAGCTAAACTATCGCCATTGTTGAAGGAAGACGATTCTATGACAGAGCAGTTAGAAATGTTATCAATGAACTTTGCAAAGCTGGATTCTGTTCAAATGCGAACAATTTTTGTCAACACATTTAAGCCTTTGCAATCATAAAGCGTAAGTAGTTATAAAAAGTCCGGGTCTGGATAAGTTGTCCGGGTCTGGATACACTTGTCCGGGTCTGGATACACTTGTCCGGGTCTGGATAAATCCAAACCAGGACAACTTTTGATGATTGATTAAAGGGTAAGGGAGGGTTTTTGCGCGGGAAAACAAAAGTGATGTCTTTGTCTTTGAAAAACAAAACTTTGTCTAAACAAATTGAACCTTTATTTTTAACGATTAAATTTTTAAAAATGGTTACAATTAATGTAACAATGTTAACTTATCAAATTTTGCATACAATTTTTAACAAATTAAAGTCCTCTGCAACTTTCTTCCACTATATCAGATGGGACTTGTGTCAACCTTTTTAACTCTTTGAGAGCGAAATCGGCAAAAGAAAGGTCGGCATCACTTTTGATGCATAACATTTCTTTCAGGACCATATTTTCTTTCCAAACCCTTTCTTTTTCCTTGGTTTCTTTATTAAATTCTCTCATTAGTTCTTTTATTTCTTTCTTATACCGGATGACTTCTTTACGGCCATTATCCTCAATACCATTTCTACGTAAAAAAATAACAATAATGATTATCAAGACTAATAAGATCTTGATTATATTCTTATAAGTCTCAGTGTCCATCTTTACCAAGATAGAGATTAACTCAGTCTTATATAGTAATGTTGACCCGGACAAGTGATTCTATTTTCCCGCGCTCCCTTACCCTTTAATCAATCATCAAAAGTTGTCCGGGTTTGGATTTATCCAGACCCAGACAAGTGTATCCAGACCCGGACTTTTTATAACTACTAGCGTAGGTGGTCAAGAGCTTGTGCTCATCACATTGGTAATCACGGTTTCGATGCAATTGTCTGATGTAAACTCAAAATACAAAATCTTTGAAGTAAATGAAATTGCCTTGCTTTCGTTATGAATAATAAAGGATTAAATACAATTAATTAATGTAACATTTGAATAACAGTGAATAAAAAATTTTGCTTGAACAATATCTTATTGAATTTTTTTCAATTTTGTACTCAATAAATGTAAACTCAAAAGGCAGCAATCATCTTTCTACTCATGTCATGTAAATTCATTTTATTAACCTCTAACTTTTAACTTCTTTTATTGAATTAATACTTTGTAATGTGCATTTTCACATTGTATTCGTCAGCTAACCTGTTCGGAAAAAAGATTGGACGTTAACTTTGAGAGGCTTTAGTTCAGTAAATATGTAGACTAAATTTATGATTTTCAGATGAGTTTATTTGTCAAACATTCGTGTTTTTGACCAATGACATTGTACCATTCTCAACAGAATAGGCCATTTTTGAGACAACATTTTTCATGAGTCGGCAGAAATATGGTTTATCAAATAGTTTCAACTTATTTTTGACTCGCCTAATTAGCTCACTTTGATTTTTAGCCTTCCAACCATCGCTATATACTTTGGCCTTCAAATGAGAGAAAAAAGTTTCGATTGGGCGAAGCATAGGAACTGCTGGCGGATTATCTAATTTCCTTACGTATTTCACACAATTGCCGCTAAGAAAGTCAATTGTCTTTTTGGCATAGTGTGAAGACGCTAAATCAGGCCAAAATACATAGCGATGATTAGGATTTTTGCTTAGCATTGGAACTAGCTTTTTTTGAGACATTCATTGATATAAATATCCGCATTTATGGCACCAGAACTTTGATGAAAATATGGTTCTGAGTGACCATCTTCACTTATTGCTATCCAAAGCATCAATTTCTTTCCAAATTTCGCTTTTTCACGGAATCTGATTGGATCCGGTACATTGTCAATGCTTTCAGTGAAAGAAAAAAATTTTCCACCATAAAATGAATGGCCATCGAGGTCAAAATATGTTTCGTCATCCATGACGATGCGATGGCGCTGCAATCGTTTCAATAGTCTTGGTAACCTTTCATTTTGTCGTTCGATTTGTTGGTCACTCACTTTGGGTATAACTCGTCTATGACGAATATTAACATTATTTTCAGCTAATATTTTCTTAGCTGTTTTATCCGATACTCCAATTGCACGTCCAATTGCTGAATATCCAGGGAAAATCTTGTTTTCCGTCATCTCCTTCATTTTTTTCACTTTTTGAACGGGAAGTCGAATTTTTGGCCTACCAATGTTTGCATTCAGATCATTTTCCTTGTCGATAGCTAATTTTTTGTAGTAGTTGTGAGCTGTCGACTTTTTCACTCCAAAACTACGAAATTTAGCAATAATTTCCTCTTTTTTCAACGACTCACAATTAGAATTATAAAAAGAAGAACACAATTTTCTTAAACTACACTGATCCATGTTTAAAAACTAAATAAATCTTTTGTCTTAAAATCTCAAATTTTGTCTAGACATTTGTCTAATCCTTATCTACAAATTTACAAAAAACCGTTAAAATATTCAAAAAGGTTACTTTGATATGCCGCATCAAAGTTAACGTCCAATCTTTTTTCCGAACAGGTTATTTAACTAGCTTTCAATTTCTAACAAGAATCGATTGTTTAAAATCCAGCGATTCATCTCAAGTTTATTATCTATTTTGTAAAATTCGATATCCAAAAAAGCAATGAATCTTTCTGTAGCTGTTGTCTTTCTATGTGATTATGATAAAAGTCCACTCATGAAATATTCCTTTGCCTTAACTAAATCAAATTTTAATGTTTATGTTATGGCATATTTAGGTAATTACAGTTTGAAACAGAAAAACATTAACAATAATAATTACAGCAGTGAACTAATCGAAATTTTCAATGTATTATATAATATAATTCATCTCTGAATAATATACAATCAATTGACCATATTTGTTTTATCACAAAAAGATATTGTATACAAATTGAAAAAGGTATCGATAATTTAAGACTTTTTGAAGTTGCTAATTTTTCTCATTTTTTGTGCAACATTGCACTATGTTATCTGTATTAGCAATCTTTTCTCAGTAAGCTGTTCTTTTCAGATCAGACGATATAATTTACGACATTTAAAAGCTCTTCTGAGGCCAATGGATGGCAGGATGCTATATTTGGGAGTTCATTAACCGATCGTTCATGCAGTAATTGAATGGGTTAGGGTATCCAGATTGATCACGAGAAAATTGTATAAAAACATCATTAATGAACTCGAAATGAGCAAAAATATTAACAAAGACATCAGTGTGGAACTTTCTACAGGGTGTCTGTTCGCTACTCAACACACCATAAAGATAACTTATATTAGAACGTGAATCTTCCCAAATTGCAGGATCACCTGCGTCACGATAACATCCACCTGCACCCTCGCTATTCTGAGTACAGAAATTATAAATTGGAGCATACTCAAATCCTGTCTTTTCATCCAGGCACTTTTTGTCATCTTTTATGATTACAGTTGCTTCTTTCAGTACTTCTGATAGGTACGTGTTTTCAGTGATCCCAAAACCTATTATCTTAACCTTTGTATCCACAGGAAGACGTCTGGAGGCCAGTTGAAGCCTAGCATTAGGTCGAGTATCAGGTCTGTCCAATAGTACAACAGCGATGTCATGCATACTGTATGGTCGTTGTTTTAAAAAATCTGGATGTATCACATAATTTTTAACTTTGAAAATGGGATCGTTCTTGCCGATCAACCGTGAATGTCGATAGTTGGGTGAGGCAAGTGAGGCACTAAAAAATACATTAGTATTATGTGATGATTAGTGTTTTCAAGCTAAATTTGGATAATTATTTAAAGCTTACTTGATAAGACAATGAGCTGCTGTTAGCATGACATTTCTTTCCACCAATACTCCACCACAGTAGTGTGCATAAGGACGCACATCATAGTCATTTGGTATTTGGATGGAACAAAAGTAAGGGTATGCACCTTTTCGGGTAACATCTTTACCCTTATAAATTTTTTCTTGGAACTCTGTTGAATCTTCTACGTCTGTCGATGATACAAAATTTGAATATAAAAACACCATCAAAATTGCACTGTTGAGCATTTCTTTGATGAAATTTTGCACAATCGACTTTTAAAACTCAATTGTCGACAATGAAAGCTGCAAATGGTCTGACTCTTAATCCAAGTTAAACTAATATCAAACTAATTCAACACTCGGCAAAACAGATTGGTTCATTAATTAATGTTGGTTAAGTTAATTCAAAAAATATCAAATAACTATCCATGTTGATTGAAGGTGTTTATAAAAACAAGTGAAACCTAGATCATGACTGATCGTAATTTTTTCACTGAATACGGGACTGGCTATTTTTCACCGTATTGTCCAATGCGGTAAAAACGGCAAAAAAGTGGTTGATGAAGTGATGGATGTGGTGGAGAAAAGCCAGTCCCACTGAGTACAATAAATTCAGTCCATATTTGTACACTCAAATTCTTAATGAAAAACCAGCGTCAATGAGAAAAACGTAAAAATAAAATAAAATCTGGTTATACAGCTGAACAAAATGAAATCTTTTTGTACAGTTAAAGTACCATATTTTTCACTTAACTCTTTACTCGAAAGACAGTTTTACTTATCCTTCTAATCCAACAATAAACCATCAACCTGAATAACCAAAAAGTTTTTCCTTCAATGTCAATAGTGAAAGATACGGATTCTGAATTTTTTCCCCTACCCTGTTTGAACACTAATTTCTCAGTAACCCTAAATTCCGAGAAAGTTCGAACTATTTTTTGCGATTGTAGTTTAATCATGGCTTTCATCCTATGAGAAAATTTTCTTTAGAACACGTTTAATTTGGCCACAATCTTCCCGCAAAAATTTCATAGTTTGACTTTATATATTGTATGTATAGATGTATAGATTGGATAATGCAGTGAATTTCAAATAACTAATAATCTTGCCTGTTAGTAAAATAAGTAGATAGAGAAGGTCTCGGTACAAACGTACTTTTATTAGTCTTAAGGTTCTTAGGTTTACAATTTTCTTTTTATACTTATACTTTGCATGACCACAACGAGGACTCTTTGCTTGAACACAGCGAGGACTCATTGTCCAGGTCATTCTTTAATCTTACTTTCAGCTTTTCTTTAATCCTTTAAGGAGTTAGTTTACTGAGATCTCAATAGGAGACCTCGGGTTCTCAATCTGAGATCTCGGGTTCTCAATATGAGATCTCGGAGCCTCAATATGAGATCTCGGAGATCTCAACTCGAGATCTCAATCCGAGCGTTCATTCTTAATACTCCCACTCGCGAGGATTAACTATACCAATAGTTTTAGCGCATCTTTGAAAGGCTTCAGAGCATAATGGTTTTGTGAGAAAATCAGCTGCCTGTTCTTTAGTTGAGACATATTCAATAGAAATATGATCCTGCTCATTCGCTTCTCGAATGAAATGGTAGCGAACATCAATGTGCTTAGTTCTTTGATGGTATACTGGATTTTCAACCAACTTTATCGCTCCTTGATTGTCACAAAACATCTTTGTTGAGCATAATTGTTTAGATCCTAGCTCCTTGATCAATTGCCGACACCAAAGTATTTCCTTTGTACAGTCAGCCATCGCCATATACTCGGCCTCTGTGGTGCTCTGTGCTACTGTTCTTTGACATCTTGAGGCCCAGGCAATCGGTCCATTGTTCAGTAGGACAACATATCCAGTCGTTGATCGGCGACTTAATGTATCGGATGCATAGTCCGAGTCACAGTAAGCACTCAGTTCCAACTTATCAGTGCCTCCATATGAGATCCCATATTGAGATGTTCCTTTCAAAAATCTCATGATTCGTTTGACAGACTTCCAGTGAGAATCAGAAAAATTACCACAAAATCTTGCACATCTAGAGACAGCAAACATGATGTCTGGTCTAGTTGTTATTGCTAGGAACATCAAAGCTCCCACTGCTTCTTGGTAGGGAGCAATAACTTTCGCGTCATCGGCCATTACTTCCAATTTTTGATTAACGTCGAATGGCGTACAAGCTGGCTTACAATCTGTCATTTTGAATCGACTCAAAATTCTTTCTATGTAGCGTTGAGAGCTCAGAGTGAGAGCTCCTGTCTTTGAATCCTTATGAATCTTCATTCCCAAGAAGCATTCCGCGTTTCCAATTTTCATCTCAAAGTGAGATCCCAAAAATTTGAGTACCTTGTCCGCATACTCAACGCTGTTGCTAAAGAGAAGTCCATCATCCACATATAATACCAGGATCGATACTGCATTATTGCTGTGTGAAATATAGATACCCTGATCAGACATCAGCTTACCGAATCCAAATCTTTGTAGAAACATTGAGAACTTTAGGTTCCACTGTCGTGGCGCTTGTTTCAATCCGTATAGGCCTTTGTGTAGACGACAGACTTTACCACTTTCTTCTTCAAAACCTGGTGGTTGCTCCATATACAGCTCTTCATTGAGATCTCCATACAAGAAAGCTGTTTTGACATCAAACTGAGATATCTTCATCTTGTAGTAACTGCTCAATGCCAGAACCATCCTAATTGACTCATACCTTACAACCGGAGCGAAGGTATCATTGTAGTCTTCACCAGCTTTTTGTGCAAAGCCTTTGGCCACCAATCTGGCCTTATATCTCTCTATGCTTCCATCCGGATTCTCTTTAATTTTAAAAATCCAGCGACATTTAATTGCTTTTCTTCCATTCGGGAGATCAACTAGTGTCCATGTTTTGTTCTTCTTAAGAGAAGAGATCTCACTTTCCATGGCCTCGTGCCAGTGTCGTTTGTCATCACTTGCCATTGCTTCTTCCACTGTCGATGGCTCCTCTCTCATTATGTAGAGATAGTTTCGCTTCGGAAGTTTCCTCAAATCGTAACCATCATTTGAGATCTCAAACTGAGATCTTGAGTTCTCAATCTGAGATCTCGGAATCGAAATCTGAGATCTCGGAGTCTCAATCTGAGATCTCGGAGTCTCACTCTGAGATCTCGGAGTCTCACTCTGAGATCTCGGAATCTCCATCTGAGATTCTCCTTCGTCTTCACTTTGCGAAACAATAATAGTTTCCTCATCAGACTCTTCTTCTTGTTCATTTGGAATAGTCGGCAATTCATCAGACATATCTTGCTCCGGCGATTGGGGTCCTTCTTGAATTTCCAGGTCCAAGTTACCAAACAAATCAGTAACATTCACAAATTCTTCAGAACTATCAGCACTATCTTTCAAAGGTGAGATCTCACATTGAGACTCATTGAATTTGACATGTCGCACAATTTCCACTTTGCCTGAGCTCTCAAAGTATATCCGATAGTTCTTTGAAGTACTGGTATAGCCAACAAGAATTCCAGGTTTACTCTTCGGATCCCACTTTTTCCGTCGCTCTTTAGGAATCAGAGCATATGCCATCGTGCCAAACGGTTTAACGTGGTCAATTTCAGGCTTGGAACCAAACCACAACTCAAAGGGAGTTCGATTTGAGATCTCCTTTCGAGGTACTCTATTCATAAAGAATGCTGCAGTGTTTAAAGCTTCAGCCCAAAGTTTCTTCGGGAGTCCTTTAGAGTACAACATAGATCGAGCCAGATCAGCAAGAGAACGATTATCCCTCTCAACCCGTCCATTTTGTTCATGAGCGTATGGTGCACTAAATTCCTGCATAATGTGGTTGTTAAATAGCAAATCTGCAACTTCTTTGTTTTTATATTCCCGTCCATTGTCACTACGAATCACTTTTATCGAGTTACCAGTCTCCATTTTAATTTCACCAATAACTATAGGCAAGACACTCGATATTTCATTCTTGTGCTTGAGGTAATACAATTTCCGATATGAACTCAGCTCACACTTAAACACAGCCACATAATGGGCTCCACTTAAAGACGGAACTTCCATTGGTCCCATCAAATCTGTGTGAATGTGTGTACCAGGTAAAGTTGCTCTAACTTTTGAGATCCCACTTGGTAATTTTGTTTGTTTTCCAAGCGCACATCCATGGCAAAAGAACTGTGACTTCTGCTCTTTCAGGTTTTCCAAATTCGGTATCATACCGATTTCGCTCATTAAAATAACCTTGTCAACACCGACATGCCCGAGTCTTTGATGCCAATCCATGAGAGTATTCGTTATTTTCTTATTGATCATACACTTTGAGATCTCATCTCGAGATCTCATTTTCAACTTGTACATATTGTTGCTGTTGTTCTTCACACCGACCAATATTACTTCACCAGCTTGAGATCTCACTTCAAGAGTGTTGTTGGATTTTGCGATCACCTCCAAACTCCGTGAAGTCAATTTTCCCATAGAAATAATATGAGGCACTGCCAAATTCGGGACATGTCTTACTTCCATTAAGTAATTCGGTTTCCACTCAGAGCCATTAAAGATGTCAACTGCCACTTTACCAATACCTATAGCTTGGATAAATTTACCATCACCAATTTCGAACTTTTCAGGTTTATCCAAAGTCTCATATTCTGAAAACAATTTCAGATCACGGCAAAAGTGATATGATGCTCCAGAATCCAATATCCAATCACTATTCGAACTATCATAGTTTTCACATTGATATCTCAACATGAGACCACTTAAGTTATCTTGATTTCTCTTCAAGTCAGGACAGTCTCTTTTGTAATGATCTTTTCCACAATGCCAACACTTTACGACGCGTTTCTTTGGTCTACCAGGCTTTTTATTTTTTATTACCAAAGCCTCTCCATGAGGTGTCACTTCCGATTGCGAATCCGAACCAAATTCTTGTTCTGTTGCCATAAGTTGAGATTGCAGATCCTCTAATCTCAATTTGAGACCTCCAATAGCTGCCAATTTCCATTGTCTCCTGAACACATCAAACCTCTTTGGTAAGTCATCCAAGACTTTAGCCATTATCATAGCTTCAGATGGCTCTTGGTCAAAGTCCTTCAGTTGCTTTCTAACACGTGAGAGCTCACTAAGATACGCACTGACAGACATACCAGGTTTGAACTTTAGGTTGTGAAATGCTTGTGTACTTGTGAATTCATTCGTTACACTAGTATGCTCTCGATGATTTAGCAGCTCTTTCCACATATGTGCCGCTGTTGCACAAGGTCTAATAAGAGCATGATGCTCTTCGTCAAGAGTCACTGATATCAAAGACCGAGCACTTGCATCTCTCATCTTCCAAGACTTCTGGTCTGTACCTTCGACTGGTTTACTCTCTTTACCCAAAACAATTTCCAAAAGGTCTTTTGACTCCAAAATTGCAGAGATTTCATATTTCCATCGCTGAAAAGACGTTGAAGTTAACATAGCAACACGGTGGTTTTCCTTTTCCATGATGTTTCCAAAAATTGAGATCTCAAATTTAACAATTCAAAAGAAGCTTTCAATACACAAAATACAATGGTGTTGGATACAATAAACAAGAGGAACACTACTTAAATCAATCACTTAAACTTGAGCGAGCTGGGCCCATAACCTGTTAGTAAAATAAGTAGATAGAGAAGGTCTCGGTACAAACGTACTTTTATTAGTCTTAAGGTTCTTAGGTTTACAATTTTCTTTTTATACTTATACTTTGCATGACCACAACGAGGACTCTTTGCTTGAACACAGCGAGGACTCATTGTCCAGGTCATTCTTTAATCTTACTTTCAGCTTTTCTTTAATCCTTTAAGGAGTTAGTTTACTGAGATCTCAATAGGAGACCTCGGGTTCTCAATCTGAGATCTCGGGTTCTCAATATGAGATCTCGGAGCCTCAATATGAGATCTCGGAGATCTCAACTCGAGATCTCAATCCGAGCGTTCATTCTTAATATTGCCCCTAATGCTTGTAAGTTTTTCGGCCAATTAATGTTTCACTCAATTAATAGCACTTGCTGTGTAAATAAGCTATTTCAAGTTACTGGCATTATCTGGTACTTACTGTACTAGGTGATCTCATTGATTTGCCTTTTGAATATTTGCCGCAAAGAGATTTGCTTAAATCTGTTTGCTTTAAGCGAACCCAAAAAAGTACAGTCAATTGGCATCCATAGAGGGACACACTGGTTTAGTCAATTGTTCAACTCAACCAGAAGAGTTTGCAGTCAAAGAGTGAAAAGTTTATTATTAGTAGTTATTATATTACTTTATTATTAATAGTTTAAAGTTTATTATCTTCCAGTTCATTTCTTGTCAATTCACACTGATTGTTTTTAAACTGTGTTAACTTTTCAGGTGCAAATTTTTTATACTTGCAGTTAAATCATATTTATTATTATTATAAATATAGCTCAATAAAGTCTACAAACTCGGGATACTCTAAAGTTCTATTCTATTCTATTCTAATATTAACATTCCCCTTGAATTATTTTATTCTAGTTTTTACTTCTCTACAAATGCATGGGGAATCGACAGTCACTTGAAAAACCAACCACTTGTCGTCCTTTATGCGCCACAAAAGATTCGCTTCATACACGTGTAACAATTGCGTTTTCATTGCTCAACGTCGAATCGTGAGTGCGAATCAAGTTGACCTTCAACGGAAACAAGAACAGAAAAAAATATGGTCCGCTATGATTGTCTTTTATATGTTCAAATGATGAACTTGGATTTATATTACAATACAATAGATGGCGTTCAGTTGTTGAAATTCAAACAAAATAAGAGTCTCGAGTTTTGCTAGTTGAAACTGTTTTCATTTTTATTAATTATATCACCAAATACAAGTTCAAAATTGAAATAACGATCAATTAACATTGACCAAAAGATTCCAGAGCTATTCCAGAGTAGCGAAGAAAATAAAGTTTGAATTTTGTCTTATTCTATTAAGATACTCATTTGGAGTCAATAAATCCTGCCATTTCAACTCCAAGAGAAGCGTATTCAAGATTAATAATGATAAGTATCATTCCTTGAGTCACTCAGGACTAATCAACTTAATTAATTCAACTTTTACTTTATTTATAAGGACTCCTAAGGAAAAGACTTGAATGTATATATCATTGGTAAATGGGTAAATACAGTTAAATGTATTATCGTATTTAACCTGGGAATTTTTACGATAATTATTGAGATGTGAAAGAAGAAAAAGGAAAGCAAAAGAAGTTGAAAAGCTTTTAGGATGATTGATTAAAACAATTTAATTTGTCAACTATCAAGGTGATGATGTTGTCCAGTGTGTGAAATAGAGGCTTCAATGGCCTCTTCCAAGTAATGGAAAGTAAAGTAAATAGGAAAACAAATAACACACAAAAAAGCCAAATCACACTCAATTAAACCCTTTCTAAACATTTACAACCCAAAACGAATTGAGTTTAGCCCTCGAGAACTGCGTATTCAATGTTTAATTTCACGATTTTGCGCCAAAAATGGTACTTTAACTAAAAATTTGATGGCTATTTCTGGTTAAGATAACAAAAACAACTTGAAAACTTGAGAGCTCGAATCAAATGTGATTTAAATTGAAATCAAATGGAATTCAAATTAAACCCAAAGCAAACTTTAATGTGAACAAGATTGAATGAAAATTGAATGAAAATTGTACGTAAATCGAGAGCAAAAAAGGTCGATTCTGTGAACAAACATTTTGCGCAAAATCTCGAACTGAGTTGCAACTTGAATCCCAGTTTTCACAATAAACTTGCCAGTTTGAAAGCAACTTTTCATGATTAAACTTTGAATCTAAATCAATTTATCATTAACTATTCTTGATTGAAATTTGAAACATTGTCTACAATTTATTAATCAAACTTGAACCATTTTCCATTCAATTTTGTTTGTTAATCAATTTGTTGAAAACCAAGCGCTCAATTTGCAACAGTTTCAAAGCAAAGCAACCAAAGCAGTTGAACCAAAAACAATGGCTACTTCAACTACAACAGCAACCCCAAATCAAACCAATTCAACAGTTAATCAATCTAATACAACAACCAACAATAACAGCAATGTAAGCAAACAATCACGCAACTTTATGAGCCAATTTCGTGACAATAAAACGAAAGAGTTGAAAAATTTGACCTCAGCTCAGTTTATGGAAGTTTGGAGTCACTATGATCATGATGGTAAGTAAACTGACTTTTCAGTGTTTAAACGTTTATTAAACTTTTACAATGTTTGATTATCATTAATTTAAAAGTGTCTTATACTGCGGTCATGATCAACACATGACAGTTCATGTCTTGTTAATAATGTTTTTTTGGGGTTCAAAAGTCATCAACTAATCTGTACATGGCTGGTTAAGTGACACTGCCATAGGTGTGTTTACAGTTGATAAATTAGTTGATGGATGGTAATAATCAACGGTTCAATTGCTCATCATGTTTAGCTTCACCAAATCAATTCATTTTGTTTCACTGAATTCAGGATTACAATTTGATTTGGTTAAATCACTCTTTTTGTTTGACAACTTGCTTCCACATTCACTCTAGTTATTACCAGGTTTGATGGTGTAAATCAAATTTAGCCAAATCCAAGCTTTTCAAGATTCCAATTACAACTCAATCCAATTTACAATCTTATTAATATTATAATATGAGATTGCAAGCAAAATAATCAGCCAATTGGCACATTGAACAATCTCAACTTACACTTTCCTTTGCTGGGCTTGGGTTTGCATTTTTACCTTCATTTTGCTCCGACTGTTCATTTATAATAATAAATCGTTTATATCCATAGTTATGTTCACAATTATTAAGGTTAACAATAAACATCAATCATGAAAATATAATTATTACAGCTAAAATCAATGTGTTTATAGAGAGGAAAAGGTTTGCTCATGAAAAATATTAACCCAAATTCATTCAAGTACAATTATCATTTGTCTATTGTCACATCTTAATAGTTGAATTGTTAATTGGATGAAAATGCATACATTATGATTAAACAAGGAAAGTTAGTCAGTATCAAAGCAATTAAATATCGTCACCTAAATCTAATTAGCTTCATTATTACAAGCCATTATGTTTTTTGGGTTGTTATTTTTGTACATTTTTTGCAGTTGCATTCACTCATTATTGTAAATACACAATCACTGGGAGTTTTGTATTCATTTTCATGAGACAAAAAAAGGGATGAAAATGAATATTGAATGATATAACTGAATCTAATGAGACTCAAAAGTCTAGTCAGTTCTTAATATAATGAAGAAAAGAAACGAAAAAAAAGATTTTCATTTTAAAAATAAATTCCAATTTCTTAAAAGCTATTGCAATCAATTCTGGTTTAAAAATGTATTCACAATGTTTTCCAAAACTGGTTTGATTGCAATTCATGATTAATATTGATGATCATTTTGAGCTTTTAAATGTTTAATAAGTTGATCGAGTGAATTGCCATTAACAAGTCATTCTGGCTTCCTTGGTTACCTGGATAATGATAATTAACAATAAATTTTTTACCCTTTACATTAAACAATTTAACTTAAGCTTTTTGTTATTCATACGTTGACATTATCATGGACTGCTGAGCAAATACTTGAGCCAATATTTTTGATTAAAATTTGTTTCAAAGGATTGACAGGCTTTGAGAGTTAAATTGTTGGTCAACATGGATTCGTTGGGTTAAAAATCCTTTTCCATTGTAATGATTCTTTTCAAACAGTTGACCAATTGACCGTGCATCATAAACAGCAAAAATGATGATCAAAACGCATTTCCTTCTTCTCCTTAACTTTACAATTTCATGGTGAAAATTTATGAATATGTTAGTCTCTTTTTTTACAGCTTTACAGCATTTCATTTTGATATTATTATTTGTTATCACAATTACTATGATTATTATCATGATGTTTCTCGAAGCGTTTAAAGAAAGGCTTCAAGTTAATAGTTAATAAAAGATAACTGTATCCTTATACAATCATTATTATTAAACAGGAGAAGTAAAAAAATGTATTTTTATATATTTTTTCACTATCCAAGGTAATTTATTTACCAAATGATAAAAGGAATAAGAAATGAGCCCTTCAAAAGTTTAAGATGAAATAAAATTATGATGTTATCACAATTTATAATAACATTACCATCATTTCTTGATATTATATTGCAATATATTATAATACGATCATGAAATGCTAGATGTTGTCTACCTGATCTTGGTTATTTTTCCGATCAGCTTTCAACTTTTTGCCTACTTTTTTGATTCTTCTTGAGCAGCTTTTCTATGGATAATCCGTTGAGAATGAACGTATTGTTGGTAAAGAAGTGTTGATTCAACTCTAAATCTTGTTGATTACATTTACTAATTTATCTTTTCAACTTGCGAGCAACTCGGTCCACAATTCTTGAAACTGTCTTGAAGGCACCAATTCTAATGGTTTCAAAAGGGAAGGTAAATGTTGGAAAATGTTGAGAGATTCTTGAGAAGTCAACAATCTTGTTACTGTCTTATTATTTTTATCCTTTCCCAATGAACAAGGTAAAGTTGCAGTTGGTGATGATAAAGATGAGTTAAATAGGGAAATAAGAAAAAAAAGATTGAAGAACATTATTTCAAGTCTTTATCTTAATTGGAAAAGGATTTTACCAGTTTCACAATCATTCAGACATAAAACTGGTGAAAATGGGTTTAGGAATAGGTAAGTTGTAAAGCTGATTTTGGGATAATTTAGTTTCTCAGTAAAGTACACTCTTTGGTTTATCACCTTCCCTTGTTAATATGGACATTGATATCTTTTAAGACGATGTTGAAATGAAATAAGAGCAAAATTAAAAATTAACTTTTGACTCAAGAATCTTTATACGATATTTCAGTTCAGTTGTGCCCAGTCACAGTTGCAGGTACTTTCGTTCAGTCTTCATCACTGTTTTTATGGATTTAAGCTGAACAATGTCTTTCTGAATGTTAATATCTTATAGAGCACAGCTCGTCGAGTTTAATAAGTGCAAAAAGTTTCATCATTCAGCAGACTGGATACGGAGATTTAGCCATTAAATTGGCGCTCAATTTACAAATTGAATGTTCTTTGCTTTTAGATTTTGTTCATTCTCCATGTTTGATGTTGGAATCAATTATAATTATTTTCTCTTTAAACTATTAAGTGAAGATTAATTGTTGAAATGTCAATGAGTTGAGAATATTAATGATGTTGGTTGTAAATGAGATGGTAGACCTTGAATTATTAATATATCATGTTAACCTGTTTATGTTCATCTCAACAGAATTACTTTTGATACAAATGCTAGGAATACCTCGTTATTCAGCAAAATATTTATTAATTTCCGTTCATTATTAATGCCATCTAATAACCATTATTATACCCAAAAAGCATCTAAAAAACTAGTTATTAATCCATCATCATTTAGAATAAGGTAAGATTACAATTATTACATGGCAACATTGAACAAAAGTCAATGTTAATCTTGAGACAGCACAACATTAGGGATTATAAAATTGTCACTTCGTTTTAATCCATCAATTATGGGATATTAAAGTAAAGTTGCAATTTAATGAAATAATTGACCACACTGTTCAAGGTAAACTGAAAGATAAATGACAAATACATGACCAACATTGACGACATGCTTTAATATCAAATCTATTAAAATTAAACCCAAAATTAAGATGTTCTGACAAGTCAATTCATCAAGTGTTGTGATCTTGACTCTTTACAACACTTTTCACGAAATCACTTTCAACATGAAATCACTTTTACAATACATTTTCAATTGGAATGTTGTTTTATGTAAGACAAACTTTGGGTAAGCAGAGAGACCAAAGAGAATCTGGTAAACTAATCTCACCAGAAAACCTAATCTAATCTAACCCAATTTTTATCTTTAGTACCCAGATTCGTTTACTGATATAGCTAGATGAAGAGATAGACTCTTAATACGATTCTTTCCAGTTCACGGATCTCTCATGGATTATTGACTAACAATTGCTAGTCGACTCAATTTTTGGGTAATCGATCACTTCACCCAAAAATAGCGAATTCAGTCGACAATTTTCTCATTTTTTGATTGCCTTCAGTGAATCTTTAGTCAACAACTCGAGTCTTACTGCAAAGGCCAAATTTATTTTCATTTGAATTTTACCATTTTCATGTTGTTCGATACCAGATTAACCAGAATTTATGTAGAGTCGTTTTTTATTGTCTCTAGTTTATTTGCGTTTCAAAGCTTTGCTTCTCTGTTTGAATAAATCAAGAAAATGGTCTTCTGTTGGTTACACTGCAAATCAATTGCAATATAAATTTGATTTTTGTTTCTTTACTGTAACTATTAATAGATAGATTGAATTTTACCTCTTTTCTCATTCCCTTTCTCATGTTGATGGAAAAGAGAGAAGCGAAAGGTAAAGGTAAATAAAAGGTTGACAAGATGATGAAGATGATGATTACCATTCATAAATGGAGCACAATTGAATTTATGTGCATCCCAAATGCAGAAAGCCAATAAATTAAATGATGACAACATGAAGTTGAGCCTCAAGATAGAGACTAAAGGAAACCCATAAAATGATTAAGATAGAGACGATTGATAAACATACAATCTTACTTATCATTTTGATTTGTATGTTTCGTTACATGAAATGATCATTTCCATGGTTATCATTATTATTATTAATATCATTATCATGAAGAAGTAAAAAAACAGAAAAGTAGAGGAAATATATATCTAGATGTATACAAAATGTAATAAACAAAATACCAAAACGCAAATCAGATTTTCATTGCCTTTGTCAGACAAAATCTGCAGACAAAAAACTCTCTGTCTGATGGAACAAGAACTCGTAATTATCATGAAAATCATCTTTCAATCTTCAATCTAATCAATCTCATTAAAAGCCATAACTGGTGTACACAAAAAAGAGAGAATAAGAAAAAAGAGAAAAGAAAAGTACTCAATGAAATACTAACTCAATTCCAAGTCCATGATTACATGAAAATTAATTGAAACATTTCTCTTGATAGAATGGTCCAAATTATGAACAATTATCCATCAGATGTTTCCTTCTTTTCATTCCTTTGTCTTAACATCTTCACCTCATTATTATATCAATTATGAAAGAGTTCATAATTAACCGGAATCGAGCCATTACTGTGAAAATTATTTAAAAAGGCAGCTCATTAACCAGAAAACTTTCCCTGTTAATGCCAAGTGTTTTCACACTGTTGAGTTTAAACTAATAACCAATTCAAAGGGAAACAGTAAAATGTCCAACCTCAACTGACTAAACCCGATTAACCCAAAAGAGAGGAAAAACCAGAAAATAAAAGTTGTGAAAATTTGACACTTTAAATCATTGCAATTGCAATCGATTTTTACTCTTGTTTTGTTTTCTGGTTTTGCGATTGTAACAACAATCCAAATCGATAATATTACAATTAACTTCACATTTTCCTCATCACCAACTGATTGATTATTTGCTATAAATCGGTTTTTATTAGTGCTGATGTTGACCATGCAAGTTGAGTGTGTTAATTGAAAGGTTCATCTCATGAATTTGCTTACTCTAACCAGAGTTGGTTCTCGAGATGGTTATCAGTGGGCAATTGATTGGTAAAAGTTGATCAAATGTAATCAACGGAAAATTGAGTTTATCGGTTTGTCTTTTCTTGCTAATTAAACCTGACATTTAATCCCTGTTTTTATCAAAATATAACAAGCAAACTGAAAGCCAGTGTCAACATTGACATTCCCCTGAAATGGTTTACAATTTTATTGTAAAACCTCTTATTGTTCATACACCTTGGTTCAATTGGCCACAAAAAGGTACAATCATCTTGACCTTATTTACCTTGTACAGATGAATTGTTATTATCAAGATAAACTTAATGATAAGCATAGAAGATAGTTTCATTGTGTAACATTGAGGTTCATCTGAAAAGCAAAAGCTTGTTTAACCCGAGGGCAAGAAGTGCTGGCAAATACTAATCTATTTTGATGAACAATTTGAGGTAAAAAGACTTCAATTTTCCATTGACAATTTAGTCTTTCCTCAATGAACCAGAAGACCCGATTTTCACATGAGCATTAACGTCCATTTTCACATTCATTTCTAGGCCTTTTACTTTACAAACGATTATTTTTGTTCAGTCCATTGAATTACTTTTACCTTTTTTTGCTTCGTCTAGATAATTATCATGTTGAAGCAAGTTGATGATGAGCTGAAATCTCATTAACATGAAAATAGATTTCATTTTATTCAAAGCTCTGTATAACATCGTGATCAGTAAATGTAATGTTTCCCATTTTTCACAGCAATTTTGGTTTACCAACAATTTTCATCTCAACCAGAAGCTAAATAACTGTAGGTGAAACTGGTCAAACCTACATTTAACTCTACTTTTACCAAACACAATTGGCTGGAATAATGAATTGCTTTAAATTACATTTGGAGGATAAATTTGCCTGCTCAGGTTAAATGGTGTTTTGTATTAATATTTTGGTCTGATGTTAGCACATTGTGAAGATGAATAGGGAAAAATGTGTGAAAAAAAAGGTAACAAAAATTGAAGTCACTTTTTTGTAAGATTTGAACGTGATTCGAATTGTAATTGTATTCAGTGAATTGATGATAGTTAGTCAAATAAAGAGTTGAAATAACTTGGAAAAATTCAAGTCAGTGGAGACAATCGAGTAAACAATTGAATAAATTGAGTTGATTGTTGAACTGATATGTGGGAACAAATTAAACTGATTCACAATTTTCATTCAACTCTCAACATTAATAATAATACCAAGTGTACTCTACTTACGACTCTATTAAATCATCTTATAACACTTTCAATGTTAATGTTCACCAATCATTGATTACATTGATTACTTAAACATGAGAAGGCTGTTAATTTTATTAAAGGTATAAATTCAATTATCGTTTTTTGGACAGTTTATAAATGATTGTAATAAATATGAATATAATATCATTTTTTTACATCGAAAAATATTAATCACTCAAAGAGTAAACTTAATCCTGTTTTGCATTCCACTTAAGATCAACTATTATTAACTATTCACAGCTCTTTCAGCTTTTGATTTAACAGTTGATCTGATTAATTAGTTACATTCATCGTTCCCATCAAGTTAACTGTGTATATATTTGTTAGTCTTTGCTGAGCTTGACAAGCTTCAAAAGAAGGGTTAACTTTGAAGGTTTTCACTTTATGCATTTACCTTAATTAATTCATATTGTTATTCATTGTGATTAAAATAATAATAAGCTTGTTTTTTGTTGCTCATGAATATTTAATTGAAAACAAACATATTCATCTGAATATGAGATGAGTTGGATGCACGATGCTAAAATAAGTCAATCATCGATTGTAAAGTAAAGGGAGATCAGGGAAGGCTAGGATAAGTATCTCGGTCAACCTAAGAGAGTCAACTTTGTAGGTTGAACCTTTAGACGTCAACCGCCAACATATTTTCCTTACACTCTGTTACTTTTTTAAATAAATATTAATAATTGATACTGAATTAAATCTTAAAACGATTAAACATGCGAAGTAAAACTGCTATGAATTATTTTTAATTGTAATCAATGATTAAACTGTAAAATCTTTATCACTCCCAGTCTATAATTACTCAGTGCCAGGAAATTTACTAAAAAGATCTATGAAGCTACCTAAGACTGATCTGGTTAGTGTTGTCTGAGTTAGACCTACAAGGTCGACTTTGTAGGTTGAGTCTTGCGATGTCGACTGGGTCAATACGTTTTCATCAAGTTGCATTCCGTGACTTTTTTTGATAAATAATTGATGCTAAATATAATCATAATAAAACTATTGAATACAAAAACCAAAACTGCTGTCAATTATTTTTAATTAGTTTAATCAACGATTAAATTGTAAAATTTTTATCACTCCCAGTCCCCAATTACCAAGAGACAGGAAATTTACTAACAAAATCTTGTTGAAGTTGTCAAAGTTTAACCTAGAAGGTTGACTTTGTAGGTTAAAGTGGGAGACATGCATAGACCTCAGTTAATGTGTTAATGAACCACTTTTGGTTTGATCGTAAGAAACAAATGATTAATGATAATCAAAGATTATTAAGTTTACCCTGGTTCTTGATCAACTATTATGTTACCATGTTAATGACATTTTCATGTTTTGTCCTATTTTCATTGCTTATCCATCAACTTTTGACTTTTACAATTGACCTTCAAACAATTGACAATTTATTCAGGAAATGGTTTCATTGAAGGCAAAGAATTGGATAATTTTCTTCGTGAATTTATTTCAAGTGTCAAAGCAATCGATGCGCGTCCTGAGGTAAGTTGAAACCGAATTTTCGTTTTCAAAATAACTACAACTATCACGAAAGATTAAGTTGTATTGAAGAAAAAAATGATGCACAAAAAACTGAGGAACAATCTGATTCAGTTAAAAGCTGAGTGAACAACAAGAAATATTCAGTTGATTTGTAAACGAGGTAAGAAAATCGATAAAAAAATACAAGTTTCTACCTTTAACACAGATTATTTACCTTATTTCTTCATCATTTTATGACTCTTTATCATCATTCCCATCTTCATCTTCAACCTAACCTTTTCCAACTGTCTCTTGAATAAGTGTTCATCTCGAGGAATGATTAATCGTTGATGAAATCATTTCCAAATCTTATGAGATTCATATTATTACATATATTAATAGAAAATTTTGGGTTCTTTTTCCTGTTCTCATAGCCATACGGACTTAAAACATGTAATAAATAATATTATATAACAGAGCAGAAAATTGAGTTCAGGTTCAAGGATTTTTCAGACTCGTCTTTCCCAGAATCTATCCATTGCTTTGAGATACTTTTCACAATTTAATTTCAACTTGGAATCGCTTCTCTTGGAACAATTCTATCAAAACTTGACTTCCCATGTTGAACTGCAATAAAATGTTCAATTACAGGTTGAATCGATTGCACAATTATCCATGCTTGACCAGGTTATAACTATGTGCAATTAAATTAGTCTGCTTATAACAGTTATTGCGAGTTGACGAAATGAATGGGAAATAGTCGTGAGAAATCCATTGAATGGGAGTGGAAAATCCAAGTTGAACCAAAAACTAGAAAGTATTGGTTAATATTTGGTTCTATTTCTGTATATTAATCGCAATCAAATTTTTCTGCTCATCCAACTAATAGAATCAACTGTTTATCAGTCTGGCAATTGAGATTGAGTTAAGCTATGCAAACCTTTAAATCGATTCTTTGATCGAACGTTTCAACCTTTATATCTGTTTCCATTTCCATTTTGATTTTTATCATTTGATCCAGTTTAACGCAATCTAGATTCGATCAAACTTGATTCAAGTAATCGAAATGATGGTTTGGAGTAAGGAATTAATAATAGAATTGCTATTTTGACGATCGTATTAATTATAGAATGGGTTTTGGTAACCATTGAGTGATATAATAAATGCAAAATGCTGAAGACCAAAGTTACTTAGAAATGAGATTTGCTTCATAGGTCAAAATTTCATGCTAATTTCAAGGCTTCAAGTTTTCCTCAAAGAAAATTTTAGGCTACGAGTAATCAAATAAAAACAATTGAAATGAATGTAAAACTTGTTCTCTGTTCTGCTAAATAAAAACATTGCTATGGAAATTATTTTATATTCAAATTATTATATTATACATGTATGTTAAGAAATCCAATGGAAACATCTTACAATAAACAAGAGTGACATTGAATTCAGTTAGTTTATGCAGTTGCAATCGACTTCTTCATCAAAGGTGAAGCTATTCTAGTTACCAATAAAACGTTTTCAGATGCAATTAATACTGACTCGTGTTGAGACTACAGAAGCTAAGCTTCAGAAGGAATTTTTGTTTCTTGTAGCGATTTATAATTAGAGTAAATAAACTTAAGCTTTTTTCATAATCAAGCAACTCAATGCTAATTATTTGAGGACGGTGACATAAAACTCATGATAGAATGATAGTTCACTGTATAATTCCATTGGAATTTGTGGAAGATTTTGACTTTCGTTTCTTTGCAAAACCCAAAACGTTCGTTTCTAACCTTCTTTACATTAAAAAGGGCAATATTTTGATAGGTTTAGAGGGACATGAGATAGTTATTCCATGTAATGAATGCTTAGGTTTTTCCTTCAAGACAATTTAAAGCATAAATAGAGTTTCTCTTCGACAGAAAACTGCACAATAAAATTAACTGTTGTATTTATGCGTAATAATGTGGATCTCATAAGATTTTGAAATGATCTCATCGACGTTCAAGGAAAACTGATTTTAAATTAGTCAAAACTTTTTCCCTGATCGAACAGAGTAACCGAATAACTTAACACTCATTAGTCTCAGGTCAATTTAACAATACCCAAGTCATGCTATCGATGGAATGCTCCAATAGATGCCAATAAGTATCGTGGAAATGGCAGTATTTGGACATTTTCCAGTCCAAAGAATACAATTTTCAAATCAAATATTTCCTAAATTATCAATAGCAATAGACATTTGTTCATATCACGCAAGATATCAATAAACACATTTCAAGCTAAGCAAAATTCTTGCAAATGTCTCATAAATTGCAATTGAGTTGACATGAACAAAACATCGTAAATACATGATTGCGTACAAAGCTGTAGTTTGTAGACTTTCTGACTCTAAGTAATTAGAGTGAGAATCCACGAATTGGATCGTTAAAACACATCTTTTGCTTCAAAAGAAATCACAAAGTCGAAATCATTAACAAATCAATTCAATATCATTTCTGTATTTTGCTAACCAAATCCTTTAAAAGAATACTTTGTTACTCAAAAGACTTTGAAACACCTTTTTGTGCATTTCTATTACATCTTTATTCAATTATGCATATGATTCAGGTCAATTTACTTTGAATAGATCGGCATGCAATAAGCTATATACAATTATTTATGGTAAGATCGTTCATCTTTAATCGTTCATCATCTTTCAATTTCATGATTCCCGCAAAACGAATCATGAAATAGTTTTCGACTTGGGATAAACTGAAAAGTTGTTTGCAATCGTGAATTAGGTTAATCTTTTTAAGCACTTCTCTTTATTCATTTGGACTTTATACTCAATGATAATATTGTTTCATGTTGTTAATGTTTGTAGTTGTTTAGGAAACAAATTTTGCTACAATTTCGTCTTTAATCATCGAGAGTGAATGGTGAAAAGTAACGATAATAGTGAAAGTAGAACCTTGAAAATAATCAATTGTTCTGTATGAATGAAAGTCTAAAAGGTTTCAAAATGTGTTTACTTTTAATGATTTTTTCGTTTTTTACTTCACACATTCATTGTTGTTTTCATTTTGTCACTTCATTAACATCGTTATAGTTTAAAATGGAATGCAATTAGTCTAATCATCATTCAGTGGAAACATTCATTAACAGATGAAGCCTTTCCATTCCTCATTGTTAGCATCCAATCAATCAATTGAACTGCAATTCATTCTCTTTTCATTCTATTAATAGAAGGAAAACAATCACAGATTCGCTCTCACAAGCATCGAGTTTACCTGATTATTCTGGTTAACATTATCTGATGAAAGTTATCCTCAGGTGATGAACTAAAGGTTTCATCTCTAATTAAAGGTGGAATTAACAGTTCTAAACATTTGTTTTGAAAACATTTTCTGACGTTTATCTGACCATTCCAATCATCTTCACACTCAATTATAATCACAATCAACCGACGAATAAGCTAGACTCATTCAATGGAATTATTTGTTTAGAGAAAAAAATTTTGATTAAAATTCTCAATGAAAATCTAATTTCTGTCAGCTTCTCAATTTGCATAAATTGAACCCTGGTTCAGTTGAATGTAGTCTGAATTTAGAGTAAACTGAATACAATGTTTGAAGAGCGACTTTTCACTGAATCAAAACACTTGAAGCAATGTTTGTCGACTGCCATTGAATGCTTTAATTCAATTAAAATCCTAATCAAATTGATAGTCAATCAAAAGCTAGTTTAGAATTGATTTTCTGGTTTAATCGCGGAAAAGGCAAAATCTGTACAAAATCAACAGTCGTTTAAGTGAAGTCAACATCCAACGTTAATATTATTCAGAATAAACATTTTAACCAAAAGCTTTTAATCTCAACTGATTAACTATTAATGTTTGCATAACCATTATGCATGTATTAATAATTTTGTTAATATTTCTGGTTATAAAGTAGAACATCATTAACGAGAAAACATTAAATTGGTCAATAAATTTTAATGGCTTATCAAATGATCGTTACGTTTGTCTTTTGTTTCAACATCCACTCATCGATTAATTGGTTCAATCGTTAGATTTATCAGAATGCTATTGATCAATTGATCCATTATATTATGAATAAAAACAATGAAACAGTTATGATCAGACAAAAGGTTAAATTATTCAAACCTTTTCGTGTGATAATCATGTCAGTCTGAGTTTACTCTTCTTGCTTCAACCAACTCATGATTGATTCACTTGCACAAAAGTTGATTAAACAATGGATTTAATCAAGATGTGCTGGTGAAAAAATGAGTAAATCAAAAGTTCCAAAAACTATTCTCTAAACACTTTAACCATTAACATCAAGTTGATAATTTTCAAGACAATTAATTTCTAATCTTTTGCATTTTTCATCCTCAAATGGTTAAATCAAGATGAAAGTTTTCATGAGAAAAGAGAAAAATTTTGCATAAAATTTTCCATTCATTAGCACTTTCAATATTCAGTGTCAGTCTATGAATGAGTCTTCATCATGGAATTGTGAATTTAAAGAAATTTCTTCAATATTTTGATGAAGAAACAAAAGTAAACCTTAAAAGAGTAAAATTTCATTTGCGAAATATTGAACCTCTAACTTTACGTTGTGTTATCTGATATTATTACCAATGAAGGGAGGCAAAACTCCCAGTTGATAAATGAATTTTTAGGTAATTGATGAAGAATTTTACATTTTTTCCTTTCTTTCTTTATCTTTTTGTTTCAATCACAGGCAGTCTCTGATGCCATGTTGGCTGAAATTAAGGAATGCTTTATGGAAGCATATGATGACAATAAGGATGGTAAAATTGATATCAGAGAGGTAAGAATTGTTACTTCAAGTTGATTGCATTGAACTCCATTTTCCTGTTGAAAACCAAATCACAATGTTTATCACTGTTATCGCTGTTACTATTGTTGATGAGAAGGAGGTTGACTATGATGACTATTGACTTGATGCGACATGAAAGGTTATATTGAGTTTTTTGTTTTTGTCAGAAAAGGAAATTTTCTTATCCTCAGTCAAGATATATTTTCTGACAGTTTTGTATCTTTTCACTTTTGGACCCTTTTCATTTTTCATTTTGATGACACTTTTTTTTGTTTCCCTTCAAATCTTGACACTTTTTCTCATTTTATTCTCTGTTTCGTCTTCATCTTTTGTTAATCATCTTCATCATCATCATTATCAGCTTTCAGGTTCACGCTAAACCACAACATTTTGAGACGAGGCACCAAAAAATCACTAGTTTAATATCAATCAACAATGACAATTAAATCGAGACAATTGTCCAAACAAGTTTAGTCGCTTCTTCATATGAAACCGAACAAAAACATGAAGTTAATCATTGAAGTTAATTCAATTGCAAATGTGGAAATCCATCAATCTTTACCTTTACTTAATCGACTTAATAATGTTAATTTTACAGTCAATTACTTTAATTAATAATTTATATTCAATTGGAGTAGCTTTTACTCTTCAACAGATTTTACTGTTTATTGATATTCACTTCGATCCCTGATTAGGTCAACAGAATTATTACCATTTTTTCCATATCGATAAATATTTCACTCAACATAATTAACTAAACTTTCAGAGGCTGAACTAAAATTTATCGAAGAATGAAATTCCTCCGCTGAGAATAATACTCTTTCAGGTTCATCGACCAAAGATTTTTATTAACAGATTAAAGTGTTACATTTTCTGCAAGATTAATGGCCGAACTGTTGAACTGCAAGTTATCATCCGACCAAAACTTATTCGCAAGCTTCATCGAAAAGCTTGGTAAATAATCTTTACAACAAAACGTGTAGTAATTATCGCTAACGAAGTTCTCGTAGTTGCGCTAACAAGCTGTCAACCGATAACACAGTCCAGAGCTTTAGCTCTGGGCAAGTGGAAGATACTTAGAAGACTATTTCTTGAGTCAACCTCAAATTGCATCGAATCTCTGTTTTGCTCAGCTTTCTAAACAAGATTTTTCATAATGATCTGCAAACTGGAAAATAGTAGACTTTATAATTTGTAGTTTAAATGGTTAAACTGAATTTAATTAAAATTGAAATTGTTCTGTGAAATCGTTTTCGATGTTTATTTTGCCAGGTTTATTATATTCGCTTGAACATTATTGAAACTCTGGAAAGTTATGAAGAATTGAGATATTTCAATGCAATTCCAAATCAATTTTATGCGAATAATGAATTCAGCAAAAGTTTAGAAACTCAATTTAATTTTCATTTAAACTTGAAAAAAAGTTTCCACTCAGCTTTTTTGTCATCGTTATTGAGAAAAAAAGAGTAATTTTACAAAGTTGCTTGATTCACCCTCAGAATGAATAAACTTAGAAGTTGAAAAGTTGCAAAAAGTCTCATTTCGTTGCAAAATTTTGAACAAAAAATGAATTTTTTCCTCGATTCTTGCAGCTATTAATCAATTATATGATTGAAGAAGAAAAAGAAAGTTAATTTTACTGAAAGCGCAAATTAAGGTTAACAATAATACAAGCTTTACAGCAGATTATGATAATAACATTGAAAAGTTTCTTTCCTGGGAATTCGCCGAGAGCTTTGTCTTCCTTTTGTCATTCATTTTGCATTCTGTTCAATTTCAATGGTTTGTCACTTGATGAAGCATGACAAGGTTGTGATAAAGTTATGAGTTATCAAGTTGAATCAGATGAAACTAGTTTTACTGATAATTACACTTAATGAGTCTTTAAATGCAAAGCAATGAGCGAATAGAACCTTGATTCAGGCTGTGACAGCATCCAACAATGAATAGTTTTTGTTCAGGTTTTAGTCTTTTCTCTTCTTCTCTTGTGTATTTAGTGTTTATGTTTACAGAATAGAAATTCATAACTCAACTTTGAAACTCGTATAGAATGGTTAGCTGAAAGAAGTGGCCTGAAGCAAGAAAAAATGAAAAATGGTAAACATTAAACAATGGATAGAAGGTAAAAGATAAAGTTGACTTTGGGTTATCATCAAGTTTACGTTTTTTGGCTTGGTTTCTTTTCTGCTCTTCTTTCAAACTGATAAAGGTTGATTTGAAATTTCCTGTGGACATGTTGCTTTCATTATCATTATCTTTTCCCAAATGAATCACTCAACCAGAATGTTGAGCTTAATTCGAGTTTGTTTTCCCATGAAATCATGAATCTGACGTGAATCAGAGTTGATAAAAACTCGAAAACAACAAATCTCGTTTAGATTAAACTTTTACTTGAAACAAAGTATTCATTTGAAAAGCTCATTTAACGCTCCATTTTTCTGGTCAATTGCATGCTTCATGGAAATGGTCCAACAATTTGCACAAAAGGCAGCACAATGTGCCAAAGAAAAGAACCAAATTAACACAAGATTAGAATGCAAAATTGCTGAGAAATCAAATGTTCTATTTCCAATTGTTGAACTTGGAAAATCATAATCGTAGCAACCTCTCAAGAGTTAATCGAATTTGCAAATTATTCATTCGAATGTTGAGCAAAAAGGGTTTCAAGCTTAGACAATATTGATAGCTGCTGATGAAGCATTCATTATGCATCTTCATCAGAATTTTGACGCTTCTATTGTAACCAGAATGCAGTTTAAATCGCAATAAATAATTTCCAACGATTTATATTTTCCAATCAACAAGCTTTTCTGTTTACCTGCAATTATTAATGCTTTTTTGGGTTTGTTATTTAGCCAAAAGCTCTTGTTGGTTTTGTTGTTTGTTTCAATTTCAGTTGTACCTTCAGGTCATGTTAAAGATTCAAGATTTATTCACTGCTTTTATTGCAAATGAATACT
This sequence comes from Tetranychus urticae, assembly GCF_039701765.1. Lineage (NCBI taxonomy): Eukaryota > Metazoa > Arthropoda > Arachnida > Trombidiformes > Tetranychidae > Tetranychus > Tetranychus urticae. The sequence continues at coordinate 14,808,330 of NC_142959.1, read as the reverse complement.
ATTTTTATCTAAAACTTTTGTTGATTTTGGCTCATTTCTGGTTCCATTCATTTACTTTTCATTTAAATCCTTCAAGTTGAACTAAAAGGCAAAAAAGTTGAGAAACATTTTACAATGTTTATTAGTTTTGACAAAGAAGCAACTTTGACTTTTGATAAACATTGAAATGAACAATTTCAACAGTTTTTGTTTTACCTTTTTCCCTGAAACTTGACACTTTACTAACCATTTCATCTTGTCTTCTAGTTGGCTCAATTGTTACCTTTGGAAGAATCATTTTTGCTCTTATTTCGTTTTGACAATCCTCTTGAATCAAGCGTCGACTTCATGAAGGTAAGTCTTGCCCTTTTTTCACCTCTTACAGTGAAAAAACAAACATTTTATTTCTTCTTCTCAACATGATTAATGAATAATTTTGCCATGAAATTGAATGGAAAGATTTGGTCAACAACTTCAAGATTTATCTTGATCTTGTCTTCTGTTCAATTGAAATAAAGAGAAGCAACTGTAATTATTACTGTTAACATTGACAATTTAATGTTTCCTTTATGTTGTATAATCCATTGTACACACATTTCATGGTTAAAATGGTGATTCTAGGTTGTTGGACATTTCACCTTCCTTTACCTGCCTTTGTCCATTCATTTATGTTTATCCTATCATTATTATTATTATTATTACCATCATCGTTACACAAGATGAAAAGAAGAGTAAAATGATACAAAAATAGAGACATTGCTTGTTACAGTTCATTTTGCAAATGGGAATATAAAGTTTATCAAGGTGAATAAGAATCCTTTTCATCTTTCATTTTACTAATAGATGTTCATGATTAACATTTATATTATTATTGTCTGTTAAAAATGTCATTCCATTCCTTTTCGTCCATTTTATATCAAAGGTTATCAAATTGACACTCGATTGTAACCTCAGTTGACAGGCAATATCAACTTTCTGGTCACCAAAATTAACCCAAAAAGGTTCACTTTGGAACCCAAATTTTGCTAGTTTTGACAAGAAACTCAAACTTTTCAAAAGCAGACAATAATTGCTAAAAGAACAGAATTAAACTTTCGCTGAAATCCCAAAGTAGAAGCTTCTTTCTGGTATTGTTCTACACAAATTTGTGCAAAGTAAAATATTTTACGAGCTTTCAAAACACTTGCTTTCAAGTTTGGCATTTCAATATTGGTTGTTGTACTGTATCACTTGGCCTGCATCATTCAATCCTTGTGGTGGTTCAATCTACTGATGGGCATTTCTTCAAATCTTGCAAAACTACCCCAAAAAGATTTACCTTTTGTTCGGTTTTGTCAAGAAACTCAAACTTTTCAAAATCAAACAATTATTGCTGAAAGAACAGAATGAAACTTTGCTAAAGAATACCTTTTCATTAGATCTCTCGAATCATTTCCCAACTTGACTATTCATCTCTACTATGAGTTAAATTCAAATCAAAGTTTACTTATGAGTTAATAGTCGATGAAAACTCCAAAGTCAAAGCTTCTTTCTGGTTTTTGTTGGTAAAGTCTTTAAAAAATTATTGCTCGTGCTTTTAACGCATTCATTTTGAGTTTAATATTTCATTCTCGGTTGTTGTATTGGACTTGATCTGTATCAATCAATTGTGACCAAATAAATCTACTGATGGACATTGAGATTTCTGCAAATCTTGCAAAGTTTCAGAATCGAAACCTTCAACTGTTTTAAAAAGTAAAGTTGCAACTTTGACTCAATTAAAAGTTTCAATGTTAGAGTAAAAGCATTAAAATTGCACGAAATATTGATTAATGAAAAGTTAATGATCATGTTGACCATGTTGTTATGGTTATTTACCATTGTTATCAATATGATTTCGGACAGCGATCATTAAGGTTTGAAAAGTTGACAAAATGTTGTTTTTCATTGAAAACTCAATGAGACAAAAATGAAGATATCTTTACAAGTATATCAAGTGAAAGACAAAAATGTTTTTATTTTTCCTATTCATTGGAGTGAAAAGTTTCAAGTAAACGAAAGTAAAGTGAAAGAAGAAGAAAGAGAGTGAAAGAAATATCTTAAAATTCAGGTCAAAATGATCATGAATTGAATTCATGAATCGATCTGGAAGAAACAAGAGAGTAAAGCATAAGGAAAAGATAACTCATCAATCAAGCCTGGCCCTGACATAGTAATGTAAAACCATAGAACAGCTTGAAAACAATTGTTTCAGTGGAAACACACAAGATGATGATGTACAAGATGAAGAGTAAAATGATGAAAAAACTGAGGAAAGAGAACTCATATTTTCACTTTCAAAACAGACTTGATAACACATTTTGATGAAGTAAAACTCAAAAGGCTTATATTTAACCATTCAAGTTGAAACAAGGAAAATGGTGAAAAGAGAAAGAAAAACAATGAAACATTTGCGTGACTCTTACACTCTTCATCCTCATCATTTCCATCTTCATTCCCATCTTCATCTTCATCTTCATACGCTTGTTCCCTTCCCTTTTCATCATTTATTCATATTCACATTATTTGCTTCTCAATAGCAAACGTTGAACATTTTATCAATCGTTATTAACTTTCAACTTTTCAATGAATAACAATCAAAGCTTCTGGACAAGGAACATTGAAATGTCCAGAGAAACAAAATGAAACAAAAACAAAGTCCACAAAATTGACATTCACTGACAATTAAATTATGATTATGTTGAGCACAAAACCAATAACAAATGATTACTTTATCCAGTCAATTGTTACAACTCTTGAGCAACAACAAAAGCTTTATTTTTACCCTGCAAATACATTTAATAAGCTAATTCATTTATCCCGCAAGAGAGTCAAACAAAAGAGTTAACCTTGGAATTGTATTTAGACCAAAACATTGACAATTGTGAACCAGTTTTTCACTGTCAATCCCTCAACCTTATTCTCATCATTTTCCATCATCTTTATCATGTTCATCCTCTTCAACTGTTCTTAACTTCTCGTTATTAGCCTTATCCAATTCAATGAAGCAAATCCATTTCTGTCTCAATGGGTCTTTCAATGATCTAAGCCAATTTTGTGGGTGACAAACAGAAAGAAGTTGATCAGTCTTTTGGTGAACAATAATATTCCTCCAAGTGATAATAACATGGAGTGTCACCGAGTTGACCATTTTTTCCCTATTCCAGGTTATTATTAAAACAGGGACAACATTTTGACAGTTGACCAGGTAAAGAGGAACCATATTTGTTGCTATGCCAACACTGTTTAAAATGAATGGACCAAAGTGTCTTGTCCATTTGTAAAGCAACTCTTTTTCAAACCCAAACTTTGCAAACCCAAACATCAAAATTGCCATCACTTGGTTAACCTTGTTTAATGGCCAATTTGTATTAATCATTGATTAATGCCTGCAACTGTTTAAGGATGAATCAAATGAATCTTGTCAGCCTTTCATTACCAAACCTTTCAATTGATCTCTTGTTCAACCCTAACTGTCATCATTTTAACATGAAAAACACTAGAAATTAATCATTCATTTCATCATTAAATCATTTCTTTCTTATACCAGACAACATTGATTCAACATTAATTATCAATATTTATTTGGTCAACATTCCTTTTCCCAAATCCTTTTCATTTACGAAGAAAAGCTAATGATCATGAAATCTGTTTTCATCATTTTCTGTTTATTCGTGTTAATGATTGTTACAGAAACGATTGGAAAAGAGCTTTTTCCTTCCCTATCGATTCAGGATTAAATAGTTGATTGAATATTTCATGTTTGAATAAACTTTGATTGGCTTGCAATTTCTTTCAAAAATCAGATAAAAAGGCAATTTTCAAGATTCCCATTTGCTTCAGGCAAAAGAGTTTCATTTCATTTCAATCAAACTCATCATTGTGCTAAGATAATGTCAATCGTTGAGTTAATACTTGAAAACCAAATGACATTAATAATGCCATTAACATCACTTGAATGGATCAAAATTGTACTTCCAAATGCTCAACTGAATTGCTCATTTCTCAACTCGAAATGTTTATCGAGCTCTTTATCGATAATAACCATGTAAGTCAAAGTATAAATTGTTAATCAACTCGGCATTTGCAAGTTTTTGAAACAAAAAACGCTTTTCCCTTTGAAACTCACTTTTCCAAGAAACATCCTTAAAATGGTGAAATCATTTCCATTTCAAAATTGATATTCAGCCATTCTCAATGCTACATTAAACTTTGAAATTGATATTTTTAGCTTTTGAAACAAAAGCACAATGAAGCTGAGCCAAATAGATGAGAAAAAAACTCCCAGTAATTGTGAAGAATATCTTTTATATGATAACTTTTGATAACAATATAAACTCAAAAACTATTCATATCTTGTCAAGTTTATCCCAACACAATCTGCACAAAATGTCAATTGTTTAAGGTTTTTTCCAGAAATACTTTTCTACTTTCCAATATCAACTTCAAGACATAACATGAGACAAAATTGCATTTGATGAATAATGAAGATTCAATGAAATTCAATTTTAAGAACCTTATCTTATCAACTCTTCAGATGCTCAATCTTAATTTAAAGAAGTGGTAAAAACGCAACTTAACGTGCAAGGGATTGACACTTTTCTTGTCACTCCCAACTTCAACTCCAAGCTGAAATTTTCTTTTCACACAAATTCGGTTTAGACTTCAATTAGATTCGAATCATGACGATCACAGAACATTAAAAAATCTCTCAGTAAATGGAATTTCAGAAAAAAAATTATCGGATCTAATTGCTCACAAAAAGACAGTTCTAACAGTTTCATCAATTTAACCTCCAACATTTCAGTCGAAATTTTCTTTTCACAGAATTTGGTTGAGACTCGATTCATGATCAGCAACAAAATATATCTAAATTTGTCTGAAAAGCGAATTTCAAAAGAAAAATTGACTCAAATGAACTTAATTTTTAACTCAAAGAAAATTCAATCTTATCAATTATCAGCTAATCTTTTCTCGCAATTCTTTGAATTGATGGCCCTGGAATGCTGTGTAATCACTTTTCCCATGTTGATTGGAAAAAATGAGCGAATGAAGGTAAAAAATGAAAAGTTTGAATCTATTAATCATTGAAACAAATATTGAATCCCTGTTATCATTCCCTGGTTGATATTATTTTCCATAATTCTTTCGATTAAATTCAATCAATCATGCTTTATTGATCCCAATATCAATATGATTGACATTAATAGATGAGTTATTTGCTTTGCACTTGATTAAACTTGATTTTTATTTCATCAAAGTCTAGTCAGATAATAATTCAACTTGTTATTCAACTTGAATTCAATTGAAAATAATAGTTATTTTTGTTTGCGATTCATTTTTAGTCAAACAAAAATGAAAAATGCCTTCCATTTGTCAATAATGAATATTTACCTTTTTGTCTTTGCGGTTTCACTTTTCATAAGATGCTAAGTCAATCAAATTTAATTCAATTTAATCACTATTTATAGCAACAACAATATTGTACCAAACCGCCTTGAGCTTGGAACCCAAATTTCATGGTAGAATCGAGAAATTTAATGAAAAATGAATGAAACGGTAAAATGAATAAAAAATGGTTAATTAATATTAAATACACTTTTCTCGAGTTGATTAGTTTTCTTTCACTTTTTTAAAATTCTTCCTCAAGCTGATTAAAGGTAAATTTAAACAGATTATACTCATAATCATGTGAACACCCAAAAGTTTGGGTTAATCAACAGTTTAATCATTTATTAAATTCTGGTTTTTAAAGCTCAACAAATCTTTTATAAAATGTTGAATTAAACCCTTTTCCTTGTTGTAATACAAACTTTTGTTTAATTCATTTAGCAATTTACAAACCAAGCTGAAGTGACAAATGTTTAGCATCATTATTATAAGCTGAAACGATGATTAAATTACAAGGAAAGGAGAGAAAAGAAGAAAATATATTCAAAGAAAAAAATGAATAAAAAAGAGAAATTTTGATGAGAAAAAAGCAAAATTTACAAAAAAAAGACTAAATTGAACTGATCTTAGTTGTTATTTTTAGTGCAACAAGGTTAAGCTTTTAGTTCAAGAAAGTAATCAATTTTGGGTAAAAATTTTGTAAACAAGTAAAAAGCTTGAAAACAAGACGAGAATGTAAAATTGGCCAAAAAAACGAAGAAACCTGCAACAGCTCAGGATGAAGTTTAATGAACAATTAATTCATTTATTCATGATTTTCAGTTGATAAATGACAAAATAACAAGCATTCCGAGTTGCCAAGTTTTTCCGTTTTTCGTTGGACTTTCTGGTTACAATTGTAATGAGTTTTGTCTCATTGTTTTGCATTTGCAGATTGAAAGCTCATTGTTTAGTTACAATGATAATTTAATTATTTAATTTACTTTTGACTGAAAATTTACTATCAACATCACCATTGATTACAAATGACCCAAATTGACGCAAAAGGCTAAGTTTACTTTTTCCCATTTTCTGGGTTTAATTTAATAATCGGTAAAAATGAGTTTCTAATGATTGAATATATTCAATTGTACTTTCGAGGTTAACTTTAATCAAGATTGAACCATTCAACTGTCAACCCTTGTCAAGTTTAATCAAAAGGTTGATCAGATTTGATTCAATAATGAGCATCTTTGTCTGGTTAATCATTTAAAACACGGAATGAAAACATTTTTCAATGTTGGTAATAAATTGAAATTTATTTGCTTTAATCGAGATTATTTTGTGTTTACAAATCTTTTCCTCTTTGATACTCATTTAATCGGGAACCTTTTGAAAAGTGATTTCAACCCAAAGCCGATTATAACTGGGTCAATCCCAGAGGTTCACTATTATCACCTAAACTCTTCTTTATTCAGTGAATATTTGAATATTTCCATGCTATACGATTATTCGTTTTAAATGATTCCATGAAAAATGTAAATATTTTGATCGTTTGCTTAATTCATTTTCCATTTTCTGGGTTCCACTTTGTGACTGTTTTTAAATTTAATCATGAGCAAGAAAAGCTTTGAATTTGAAATGAGATTCGTTACAATATTGATTTAAAATTGATCAATCTTTAGTCTTGCATTTGGATGAAAGTTTTATCCTGAATATTGAATAACTTTTTTATGGAGCAAAAGATGAAGTGATTTTTTATTAAAATTAATTTATATGTCGAGTAATTGTTTTGTCAGTTTATTTTCCTCTTCACAATCAGATGGCAATCACACTTTGTTCAAGTTTCAAGCACTTAAAACTTGATCAAACTCCATCATTCATCTGTACAAATATAAATGCATCCGATTTCATAGTATTTAACCCAAAAATTTCATTCCATTTCCAAGAATTGGTTTGAAGGTAAATAATAAATGTTCACATTGCTGCATCTCAAGATGTTCAACTAATATTTTTATTGCTAATATAAGTGATGATCATGATATTGTTTTGAACAAAATTTCATTTCCATATTTTCTTGATTCTGGTTAATTTCGTTTGTGATAGTTTAGGTAAAATATTGTTCACCTCAAAGTAAATTTGAATAATCGTAAGTGACAGACATGTTCATAATTTAATTCATTAGGTGAAAGTTTTCAAGATTACTTGAAGAATAGATGTCAACTTTGAATCAACAACTGATATTTATCGGAACAAGTGGTTTTGAATATATTTTGAGCTCAACTCATTTCGAAGTAATACATGATTTATTGATGGATTCAAAGAAAAACAAAACTCGATAAACAGTTGAGATGCAATTTATAATACGAAAATAGCGTCTCTTTACAACTTTCATTTCAATGAATGGTACGTTTTCATCTAAAAATCAATGTCCATATTGTTGTACATTATTGCGCCTCGCTATTAAAATGTAGTTCATCATAAAGCATCTTTAGTGATATTGTGTCTGCGTCAAAAAGTTCCAGCTTTTATTGAAAATTGCATGAATATTGGGTTCTCGGGTTTAGGTTTAATGATGAAACTAACGCGATATCGGCGATCTGTCCATTCTGATGGATCATTAGTTTACTTTTGTCACGCATTACTTAATTATTGAAGATTTTGAAGATTGGTATGAAACTGTTTATTTTGATGTTGTTTTCTAGATGAATTCTGGTGGTCCTGCTAAGAGACTATTATCTTTTCTTCAAGAGCAATGCGACTTTCTCCGGTCTAGAGATTTTCTCGAATTATGATGTTATAGTATATTATTTTCATGAAATTTTCTTCATATCATTCTCTTGAGTTCTTGATGTCTTGCCGGTGTCAAAAAGTTTCTTAAGGCCACGGCCATGGGAATTGCTTTCATCGCTGACAAAGAAATGGTATGAATCTCTCTTGGTGTAGTAATCTAGGTCAATGAGTTTCAGGATATCAATTAATTTTAATACCTAGTCCACACTGAAGAGCTTTTGTTATATTGATTACAAGTTTTATTTGATTAGTGGAAGGCTTGGAATTCATTGTTGTTCCTGAATAAGATATGAAAAAATGAAAACTGACACATTTAGATTGGTTGAAAAGGAGAGAAGGTTGGTTTTAAAATACATTGCATTCTAGAATACAGAATTTAAGCAGATTATTGTGGATAAGTAGTTGAAAAATCATGTGTATTGTTGCCTCTACTCTATTAGACTCAACTGTGTAACACAATCAATTTAAGTGCTGAAAACTGATCTGAATATAGTCAAAAATCGATTATTGTCATTGAAAAATACATGTGACGAAATACTAACTATACGTTTCGCAAATGCTCCGTTTAAAAGTTACAGGATATCAAAGTTGTTTTATCATATCATTCATAGGTTTAATGTGCTAAATGTTTCGTATGTGCTTAATGCAAGTAATTTGGATCCATGATAAAATGGTAAAATCTGTTTCTTAATATTTCTTAATAGATTCATATTGCATTCAATAGGCTTAACCTATGCAAAAATTGATTCTTTGATATCCTGTAACTTTTGAACGGAGCATTTGCGAAACGCAAGGCTTGACAGAGGTTCATATCTGACCCATTAGAATATTTTGAGGTCAAAAAAATTGAAAACTGGAACCTTCCCTTGTAAGTATAAAGAGCTTTAGAATCAGTCATTTTTGGAGGTGTCTGTTTAAATCTAAATCAGTTTAATTGAGTTTCTTAATTTTGGTTTATTTTATTCTGATTTTTACAATTGCTCTTTCGCTATTTTGCCCTTAATCAATCACTTACAGTTAGTCTAAAATTAAGATTGATTGAAAGTAAAAATAATTTACTGATTTCCTTTAAATATTACTGCGAATTAAACTCTTTGATCGATATAAATGGACATTTATCCCAAAACACAATTTAATTTTCCAGGCTTTCAAATCTTCTTTCATAATGAGCTATTCTAATTGTTTATTTCATAAGATAATGAACATATTTTCAAAAGTAAAGCTGAAAAAATTCATTCCTATTCCTATTCATTCCAATACTTTGCCTACTTTTTAACTCAACATTTTCAGAGTTTAAGGCTTTCATTTCACAATCTCATTGCAAACTCTTTCACATGATCGTATATATCACGTATTATATATTATTACATCATTGTAAACAAAAAAATGAATAATATTAATGTAGGTTGAAACTATAATTTGTGATTCCTTCATCATGTTTGAAAAACTCAGGTAAAAACAGAGAGAAGAGAGGAAAAAAACGGAAAAACTTTTTTTCCTTTTCATTCTTGCACTCAATTTTGCCTTCAACCTTGCTTTCAACATTTTGTTAGTTTTCCTCGATCTTTACCTTTTCTCGAGTTTCTTTGTTTCCTTGTGATATTTCAACTTCTGAATTTTTACCATTTTGTTCATCTTGAAGCAAAATAAAAGAGCAACGATAAAGTAATATCAGAAAGAGTCAGACTGCAAACAAACAACATCACAAATTCATGGATTCATTTACAATAACACATTTGATAACAAGAGTGGAAACAAAATTCTGCCAAAGGGAATGTTGAACATATTTTTGACAGACAAAAGTACAGCTTTATTCACTCGTTATTTAACAAGCTAACATAATAGTGAATAAGAAAAGTTGAAGAAAACAAAATTATCAACAAAATTTTCCAAGAATTTTAATAATATTCAAGACAATAAAGTGTCAAGTCAAAGTATTAAACTATCAACACTCAGAGAGTAAACTATTTTAATATTGTTTCATTTTATATCAAATAAAAAAGTATATTTCGCTAATTCCCTTAAAAATTCAAAGTTGCATATTTTTTAATTCAAATGGCTTTCAAGTGATGAAAAAGTGTTACAAATGAAAGTATATTTCATCTTGCCATTTGATCTTATAAGCTGATCAAGTCGTGTAAATAAAGTGTCAAGATTAATTAATTGGACAAGTTGTATTTGAATCATAATTTGCATCAAGATTGGGTTTGTCAAGAAATGCAATAATCTCAATTTATTTGGATTGTCAATGAAAATGACGAAACTTGTGCAATTCCTTGAGTAAATACAAAAAAGATATTCTGATGTATTGGACAGTTTTATGTTTGTTTCCTTTCCTTGATTAAGTAGTTATTAAACTATTGCACATCGAACATTATTTCATCTTGTTAAAAATACTCAGCTCTAAGAAGCTATAAATCAGTTGCCTTTAAAATCCTGGTTGTCTATCCTGGTTATGAGCCCTTGTACTTTTAAAGGTGATGGGTCAAACAGCAGAAGACAAAACAGAGATTCGGCTTTTAAGATTATTATAAATCTATTGAAAAGTGTAATACGAAATCATTTTAAACATTTGACAAGCTGAAAAATTTTATGAAACATAATTTCGGCAAAATGCACGATGGACTAATGAATGAATTCGTTGAAATTCATTTTTTGGCCTGATTCAGCAACAACTGATTCTGCTCGGAAACTCGGCGCGTTTGTAAGGTTGTAAACCAAAGCTCTTGAAGTCTTTGGTTATGCAAGTTAAAAGTGCATTTGTAAAGACTAGTCTGTAATGAGTTCAATCTAAAGTTTAAACTTGAATGGTCAAACTGTCCATTTCAATTTAAAATTATCTGATAGCACAACTGTAATGCTGTTGACATTGATAATATTACTTAAGATAATTGGTTAAAATTGAAAAATATCAAGCTGAGTGTTAACTGGATTTACTGTTGCCAGTGAAAAAACCAGACAAAAAATGTTGAAAGTTAATATGTTGATGGAAATGTTGAACCAAAAGAGATAATATTGATTATTAAAAATACAATAATGTATTTGAAAAAAACTCAAGGTTTATCTCGAGCCTGATATTTTTTTTTGCTGTTACCCTGGCAATTATTATCTTGATGATGTTGAACATGATGCTGAGTCGAGGATGAACAAAAGGTAAGATGAAAAGCCAGGAGTGAAGATAAAGAAATGATCAAAGAGAGAAAAAAACGTTTTTCTCTTTTTTTGCCATCGATTGTACCTGCTAATACATTACATTGTTAAAGGTCTAACAACAATAATCTTGTATCAATGTCAGATGAATACTTTTTTGTGCCCATGTAAGTGTCAAAAGGATTTTTCATGTTGCTTCTTTTGGGTTAACAAAGGTTTCTACCTTTACCTTTCATCTTTTCCCTGCACCAGCATCATCTTCATCATCGTTACAACAATTTTATTCCTATTCATCATCATGATCATCATCTTAGATTGATTCTCATCTTTACCTGAATGTTTGTTTGTTCACTGTTTACTCAATTAATCTAATGGGTTATCCTTTTATTTGAGTTGCTTGTTTGTTTTCATGAATCACAATGAACTTAATCTTGTTTTCATCTTCTTTTTTCCCATCATCTTTACATCTTTACCTTGCTAACCCTTGAACCTTTAGATTTGGAGTAAATACGACAACGATGGTAATGGTTACATTGATTCAGAGGAACTCAAGGTGAGTCAGGTTTTCCTCTTCAAGATCATCGACTTTTCAGGTTTTCCATCATTTTTAATTAAATGTTTATTCTTTTAACAGGGATTTTTGGGCGATTTCCTGAAAGAAGCAAGAAAAGACAATGTAACCGAGGAGAAGCTCAATGAATACACTGAGACTCTTTTGAACATTTTTGACTCCAACAAGGATGGTAAACTTCAACTCAGTGAAATGGCTAAGTAAGAGCAATCCATTCAATTCCAATCAATATAATCCACTTTCATAGGCTTTTCATTGTTGAACCTTCATGATAATCATCGGATTATTAACACTATCATAGAGTTTGAGCTAACTGTTCAGCTAACAGTTGAATTGGTTTAGTAAATAGCTATTCACCATTTAAAATACTTGAGACATTTATCACTTTATTATTGGCAATTAGACTCAAAATCTGACTGCAATTGAGAAAATCAAAGCAGCCTAAACCTGAAAGACTTTAACATTAGGATATCTAAAGAAGTAGAATTGTTGAATCAATCTCACCTTAATTTACCGTCTTGAGGCAGGAAAGTTTGTCGACTCTCGGCAGTCTATTGACTCGCCGTTTCTAAAATAATCCTGCTCAAGCGAAGGTTCGGACAAGTGCGTCTGCTTAATCAAGCAATGGCATGACGCTATAGTCTGAAAGATTATGAATAATTTCTTCAACTCAGAATCCTGTAATTATAAGGTAAAGATACCTTACATAACTCAGTGGTTGATAAATCAACTTATCAGCAATGGTTAAACTAAATAATGTGGCACATTTAACAGACACTGTTTAATCGCACAGTTAATATGCATTGTTTTGGTCTTCTCTCGCTTTCTTTTCTTTTTCTTGTTCTTCCATCTCTTTCTCTTCTCTTTCTTTCTCTTTTCATTCTCTTTCTTTCTCTTTTCACTCTCTATCTTCTCTATCTTATCCTTATCTTTCTTCACCTTATCTCGCTTCATCTTCATTCTCTTTCATTTCTCTCTCTTCGGCTTCTTTCTATGGACATCGTTATGTAAATTTTTTAAACAACTGCCCCTCGCAGTTATGAGATAAAATTCACTCGGGCTCCGCCCTCGTGTTTTAAATCTCATAACTGCTTGTGGCAGTTGTTTAAATAACTCGTAAAGCACTCAGTGTGACCATAAGAAAACTAAATTCAATGGAGAGTAAGCATTCAGGTTTGGGTTGATAACAGCAAACTGACTATTCATAAATTCTATAAATTCAAAACGAATCCATGTTGATCTTTTTTTGAGCGTAGAAGGATCCTCAGACTAACCAAAGTTACAAATTCGAGTTTTTTCTTAATCTAAAAGCTTTAGCAATTTTAACTTTCAATCTTTGAGTCCATACGCAGTTCCTTTAAAATGGAAGAGACAAAATCGCCGAAAGTCGTACATTTACCATAATCAAAGTTATTAATACAGAAATATTAGCGAATCGATGACACAAAATGTTGCAAGTTATTGTTTCCATCTTTCAAATGAACCGATTCGATCTTATGATTCAAGTTCGCAAGACTCCAATTTTAAGGTTAACGGCACTAACAAGTCTAGATTTGAGTAAACGTTGAATTTGATTCATCGGTTTATTTCACATTATTATTGAGACAAAGAACTGATTAGACTTTGAATTCGTGCTGCTTAACGAATGATTAAGGTAATTCTTTCCATGCAAACATTTTGTTTGAAAAAAAAACAGTTAAATTCATTAACTGATGAGTAACTTTGTTTTTGTACCTTTTGTACTGTAATTAGCAAATTAATATTAATCTCTAATGATTTGTTAGCTTCTCTAGTAATCAAGGTTAATTAATTATTGCTTTTCTTTATCAAAATCGAAAGGTAACTTTTCGATAGGAAATTGATCTTTTAGGACAAATAATTAGTTAATAAAAGGCTGATGCAGCAAGAAGAAGAAGAAGCAATTTTCCAAATCGTTATTCTTCCAACTATCATGTTAATAATACACCAAAATGAGCCCATTTCTATCATGACTTCTCAATCAATTTGAAATGGACGCAAATTTGAGACTTTCTCCTTTCATCACAAGTATTACATGATTTGATAAAGCAAATTAAAACTCATCTCAAGTGAAGCATTACACTTGCATTCAGTAGCAGTTATAACCTCATCAAACTCAATATCAAATAAAAAACGATATCAAGTTGAAGCGTTATCATCATTTACCTTTTTCCCCCTAATAATACTTGTTACCTTGCCATGATATTGGTTCACTTCTGCTCATTCCTGTAAATTTCATGATAATAACTGATGAACTATTTTCGTTTTCTTTTTTTCTTCTTCTTCTTTTCATCTTTTTTCTCCCTTCTTTCCCCTGACAATAGACTGTTACCTGTCAAGGAAAATTTTTTGAGAAAAAGTTCATTCAAAGGAGCAAATTTGAGCAAACAAGACATTGAAAGAGTCTTTGCTGTTTATGACAAGGTAAGTGTTGTCATTGAAATGACGTTGAAGTAAATCAAAGACAAACATGAAGAAGAAGATGAAAAAAAATGATCAACTTGAATTGTTAATTGTTGCTTTATTTTAACCCTCCAAAAAGGATCACAATGGAACCATTGAAAATGAAGAATTGACTGGTTTCTTGAAAGATTTGCTTGAAATGGTTAAAAAGGTAAATTGAACCAGATTTCTGGTAAACACCAATTTTCATCTCTTTTTTTGTTTCTTCTTTACCCTTCCATTCAAGGATTACGATGCAACTGATTTATCATCATTCAAAGAGTCTATCCTTTCAGCATGTGATTTGGACAAGGATGGAAAGGTCAATAAGAAGGAATTGACAACCATTTTGTTGGCTTTGGCCAAACACTCGGACGAACCTTGAGCCAGGAAAATGATGAACAATTTGTTGATTGAAATACACACACACACATAAACACTTATAATCGCATATAACATGGACAACAAATATACACAAAAATATATACTTAACCATATTTAATCATTTGTATCATCACCATCATCATCCAACTTTGGAATTTCGGAAAATTCTGAAGACACATTTAAGACATTGTTATCTCTCATTAATAGATGCAATTAACCATTCAATTATAATTACAACAGATTGCCTTGACAAATGAACAAAATGAGGATGACAAATGATGAAGGTGAAGATGGGACTTGAATGTTTCAAAAATGAATCGAGATTCTTTCTCTCTCTCTCATTCATACGATTCAATGATTCAACTCTTGATTCTCAAATTAATTAACACGAAAAAATAAATTGTAATTCATGTTTGTTTTGTCAAGCTTGATCAAAGTTAACCTTTTCAACAAATGAAGAGCAACAATTAGAAACTTGATTAGTCTCATTTTACCTGGCGAAACTCATTATTAGATTAATTATTTTGTGTTTATTTTTTGGGTTAAAGTTAAATCTTCATTTTCTGCTTGTTCAATATTTGTTCAACTTCAATAAATTAGACAATTTTTTCAGTAGCTCATTTTGCTCTCCAACTGATTGAAAATTGAAACTTGATCTGAATGACAATTTTTATGGTTTCCATCCAAAATTAACTAATTCATCTTTTACTCTAATCATTATTTGGCAAAACATAATTATGATCAACTCTAATTAAGCAGCTGATTGGCACAAATTGAACCCAATAATTGAATTATTCCTGAAAAATGTTTAGGTTTTACTCGATATTGTAAGCTTCAATGTTGAACAGTCAAGGGAAAAAACTAAACATTAGGAAAATATCTTTGCGCTTTTTTGGGTTCAATTTCAATGTTACAATCAATTTAACTTGCAATAATTTTACTTTAACCAAATGTTTCAGATTATTTAATCATTTTCATTGTTGTTAAACAGTTTAATTTTAAATGTTGAAAGTAAATTGGGTTTGCTTTCAACTTTACCCAAATAGAGTTAAAAACTGTTGAAACTGAAAAACTGTTAACCCATAAAGCATCATTCATTGTTGATTGTTCATCTTTTAATCTTGTTTAATTTTTGGTCCAATTTAAATTGTAATTAACCCTCTCTGTGTGTGTAACAACAAAATGTTTAATTGTTAATTGTTTCCATTGAAAAAAAGCAAAGTAAAAATGATTAAAGACAAAGATGAATGTTAATGTTTCCATTTGTTTTATTTGTCAATTGTTGATATACATTAGATGATTGTTCAATCGAGTCTATCTGAAGCCAAGTTTTATTGCAATTGCTTGGTTGAACCCGTTCCATTGGAAACCATTTTTAATATCAAAATCAAATGCAGACTTTTCCCAATTTCAAGTCTTCAGACATCGATCTTTTTTTTGTTCATTTTTCTCATTTTTTAATGGATTCTTTTTTTGAGTCTGATTAGAGATTCAATCATTGAGTGATTCTAATGATTGGAATTTTTGATTTTTGCTCAAAAGGGTTTAGATTGAGATTAAGTTGACAAAATTTGGTGGAAAAAAATCTGTTGAAAGTCCATTTTTTGCCACTTATTTTTTCATCATTAACTGATTTATGATGTTTATTTGGAACGCCATGATTGTGATGATTCTAGTAATTCTGGTGATTCACTTGGATTCAACTTTCAGGTTATTTCAAGTGTAAAATAATCGTGAAAAAAAGGAAAACTGGAAAAGGATGAAAAAACATTTTCTCTTACCTTTAAAGTAAATTAAAATCTCTTCAAAATGGACTCAAATTTCACCATCTTTATCCTGTTTTCATCGAAAGATTGACTTTTTTTCTTCTTAAGCAATGAAAATGTCAACAAAATGAACCGTTCAATGAACAAACTTTTTGACAAATCAATTGAATCTGATGAAGGTTAACAAACAAAAAAAAAGGATCATTTTTTATCCAACCTGTAAATGAACAGAATCGAGTTAAATAATGATCTGTCATTGATATTAATGATGTTCTGTTGTTCAAAACAGGATTAACTTTTATCATCTAAATATGAAAAGACGACAATTAGTTGATTTAGACTTCACTTGACCTTTAACATGATTTACTTGAGCATTTATTTTGGCAATCAAAATGGATTGAATGGTTTGTTGGTGTTGATTAGCTTCATCTCTAGCTTTACCTCTTTTGATTCACCAATTGAATTATAATGAGACTGGGAATGGTTGTGTTTTAATCATTATTTATTTGTCATTTCTGATTTTGGGATTTTTTATATTATATCTTCTGGTTCAAGATAATTATTTACAATTGTTAATTGTTATACATTGAAGTAGAGAAAAGGGAAAAAGTCATTATTGGAATCCTAATAGAGTTTTTTGTCTTATTTGTTTAGTTAATTACACTCCATTGAAGTGCATTTAAGGCAAGACAGTTTTATAATTAAAATTTGTGTGTGTATTTATATTATAACATATAATATATAAACACATTAACAAAAAAAAGTAGCAAAAGCAACAACAACGAAAGGTATTCAAAAAAAGGTTGAGGGTTGCGTGTGTTGATTTATGAGAAAAAAAAAGATTCATAAAAAAATGATTATTTTGTGTGATTGAGATTTTTCATCAGATGATTTAAATAGCCTTTTTATGTTGTTGCTTGACGTTGGGATGAAGTGGAGGAGGAAAATGAAAGACTAAGAATAGTAAAAAAACTTAGTATCCAAAAAAAGGGTTAAAGTTGAAAATTGAAAGCAAAAAAAGATGACAATTAATTGGTTCAATTGTTGATTAGTGGTATTTTTAGTAACGTCCTAATGAAGCTAAAGGAGATGATCCGAGGCCTCCGTAAAATGGACTTGAATAACTTGAACCGGGAATTAAACTTGATCCTCCTAATTGGGGTAGAAGAGAAAATATTACAATTAGTAAACAAATTAACTTACAATTTGTGATAATTGTTTGGGTAAATTTGGGTTCTTTTGGGTTTGCTTTAGCTTGCTCATGTTAATGAAGGTTTGACATAATTTGAAACGTTTAGACTTGTTTTGATCTTGTTTAGTTGCTTCTTATACTTTGGCTATTGAGCCTGCTTTTTTAACCAATCAAGTTAATCTATTAATATACATATAATATAATTATAATTTCATTTGAATGTTAGACTAAATTAGTTAATAAAATTAAAATTGAGATTTGAGAAAAAAATGACGATTCGTTAACCTCGTTAAAGGTGGACTTTTTTAGCTTAATTTAATATTTACATGAATCTAATTATATACATTTACTGATTAAGATGAGGCTGTTTTAGTGTGTGGTGCTGGTATTGATAATAATAGTAATGATAATAATAACGATATAAACATAATCAAACACAAAAATGTTATTTAATTGCTGGAATATCCCATGAAGATGATGAAGATGATGATGGACTAGTAAAACTCATGAGAATCATGTCAAATACTAATAAATTGACTTGTTACGGGTTATAATTATTTTCCTTCAAATTTGTTTTGTTTTTAGGTGTGAAACTCTTTATTTCAAGTTTTAGGTATTACCATTATTTTAATCATCAACTACTATCGTTATTATCAACGTTACCATCATGATCATTACCAAGTTGCCAAAAAAAAGAAGATTCAAGTGTAAATTGGCGAACAAGAAGCATGAAGCAAAAAACAACAACAAAAAACAAACGATAATCATGATCAAAAGTAGGTTAGTTGTGCATGAAAAGGTGTTAAGAAACACCAACATTAACATGTAATAGCAAGGTTAATAAACAGACGATTGGAAATTGTTCAATTGATTAGTACTCACGGTATGAAGGTGAATAAGATGAACCTAAGGATGAAAGCCCGTAAGCTGATGATGAAAGTGGTGATGAGGGTGAAAGAGAACCGTATGATGGAGCAAAAGATGATCCAAAAGAGGATGGAGATGCACCGTAAGAGCCAGCGGTTGGTGAACCATAAGATGCACCGGTCAAAGCTGATCCGTATGAGGGTGATGAACCAAATGAAGAAGAGCCAAATGAAGATCCAAAGGCTGAACCATAAGGTGATCCGAGTGAAGAAAGAGCTGATGATCCGTAGAGACCACCGGCACCAGAGCCAGGTCCATAGGGAGAGGTTAAAGGACGAATTGAGGTTGATGAGGTGAAAATGGGTGATGCTGAGCCGTATAAACTGGATGATAAACCTGATGAGAAAGATGGTGATCGAAGGTAAGATGGAAGGGAACCGTAAAGGCTAGCTAAAGGTGAACCGGAGGAAGATGAACCTGCACCAGATCCAGCTGAGCCCAATGAACCACCATTACCAGAAGAACCAGAAAGTCCGTAGAGGGAACCAAAAGCTGATGACAAAGGTGAAAGAGAACTACCAAAGGCTGATGAAAGAGATGATCCTGAAGAGCCATATCCAGAAGAACCAAATCCAGAAGATCCACTAAAGAATTGAGCTGATACAGAAACAAATAAACAAGAGATGATGCATGAAGTTATCATTTTAGAATCCATTTTTGTTGTAATTGAAATTTGTTGTTTGGTTTTGTTGTGGTATTAAAATGTAAACTTAAAATCAATGGCACTATAGCTTAAAATTATTAATCAATCTGGATTGTTGCAACTTTCTAACTGGGCTTGGCGGGATTCCATGTTAGTCTTTTTATAATGAAAAATTTGATCCTTTTGAGGGAGTTGAGTTAGTTAAGGAGAGGATATATTTTAAGACGAGAGGGGAGGCAGATCATAATGATGATGTTCATGATGAAGATACTGACGCCCCTGATCATCATCGTCATCATCATCATGGTTGACAAGTTGATTGTTAACAGAAATCAACTATTATAAGCACATAAACAGTCGTAGTAAAGGCAGAAGTAATGAAAAAAAAACATATTCAGGAGTAACTTCAAATAGATTGCAAAGACTGATTAATAAAATATACTAACCTGAATTATATTTTTACTATCACTTGTTTTTTTGTTGTTTTGATGAATAGCGAAAACGGATGATGAAGATAAGAGTTAATTGAAAGGCTAATGATTGTAATTATTGACGGACATTCAGGTTGTAAAATTGAATATAACAAAGTACTAAAAGGTTTAATAAAGTTAATCAAGCAAAAGTGAAGCAAAAAAGACGCCAAATCCCCTTGGTTACATCAATATGGCAACCAGAAAGTAAACAATGTGGTTCCATTTTCGCGCTTTCAATTTAATATTGCTTGGTTTTACCAACTGTTGATTAATTTTCACTTTTTCTTATTGCTATTGTGCCAGTCTAATTGTTTAGATTTATTGTATTTTATTTTATTAAATTTGTAAAGTTTTATTACTTATGAAAGAGTTTAATTGAATATCCAAGTAATTGGATTATTAACGGTGAATCGTAATTGATGGAGACTCATGCCTTAACCAGGAATCACCTAACAATCGCCAATTGGGATGGATTAATTGTTGAGCCTTTTCGTACAATGTTCATTATAATTGCTGGTTGAGATATTGGTTCTGGTGTTCTTGGAGATGCTGACGAGATTACTTTAATGATCATGAACAAATGGATGGTTAAATGTATCGGTTTAATGTATTGGGATACATTATTAGATTAATCTACCGATAACTTTCAATCATTTATCAATCATTTATTTAATCTTGATATTGCCAATCAAGTTTGTATCTGTTAGCAACAACAGAAAAGCACGAAACCCCAAAAAAACGAGTTAACAACAAATACTATTGAAACTGGTTCGGTGTGATGAGAAATGGCTCTTATGAATCGATGAGCAAAGTTGGTTGCTGGTGAAGATGAAAGAACTCATAAGTATTAATTGATGCTGATAATCATGTTTAGGTAAAAGTGAACAATCAGTTTTATCAATATCTCGTTCAGTATATCATCATCATCACACTGAATGTCGATCAACTTGACTGAATAGCAAAAAGAAGAAGATGAAGATGAACCGAGCAGGGCTACAAAAAAATGGAATAAAATAAACCAAAAGATAAATTTATTTTTTGAGTTACTATTTAAAGATTATTATCATTACCATTATTATTATGGCCTAAAGGTACGTTTTCATCCGGCAATTACATTTTAGCCTTTTCTTGAATTCAATGTAATCAACCAATCAACATACTCTTTTTTGTAGCATCATCATCATAATCATCTTGTGCTTCTTTACCTTAAACTGCTGCTTGGATTACTCGTTTTTACCTTGCTCGTTATTGTTTAATCATCATTATCTGTACGTGCTGATGAACATGGTTCTTCTCCTCTTTAATTATTATTATAATCGTCATCATAATCATCATCATCGCAACGATTATTGTTTTTGTCAAAAGAAGCAAAATGAAAACAACAGCAACAATAACCATAAACAAACACCCTTTTAGAGTAAATGAATGTAAGCAAATAGTCATAATGATTATATTTTAAATAATTTACCTAATAACACTCCTAGACAAGAGACTCTCAATTACTATCATTACTGTAATTGTTATTAAATAATTACAATCAACCCCTATTGGTATACAATTCAAACCAAACCAATTGATTCTTTTGTCACTCAAATTTTCTTAATGTTTCTTCATAACAAGCTTGTAACGATCAATTTTATTTATATTTTCAGCTGTTTTCCAATAATCGATTTTAAATTGGTCTTCGTGAAGATGGTCGACTTACCACATTTGAATGTTGAATTTCACTCGATTTGGATCTTAATGTCTCATTTGGTTCCGCTACTTCAACACGTTTTGTTCAATATTTGTATGGATGGCAAAAAATTATCTTTGATTCTCGCCACGGTCAAAGATGAGATCATTTTTTTAACACCATCTTCAAGATCATCCTTTAACTTATCACTTTAAGATGGTGATAAGTTTAATTACAACCTGAACAATCGACTCGATTGTTCAATGATCCAAATATTGATTCACCCTTTTTTTGTTGCTTACGCATTGTTTTGACAATTTGTTTTTGTATCTTTATTTCACCATTTGCTCATAATTGATTCTCATTTTTTTACCTTCATCTTGGCCATCGTAGTTGACAATTTGACGACACCGAGTATAATGATCTTGATCTTGACTTTTGATTGTAAACTCGCCGATTTATCGCCTCCTTTGTTCAAACCCTATTCAATCACTTGCTTCTGATTGATTTGCTTTTGACAATTAAGACTGTTTCTTGGTTGTCAAAAATTGAAATGCCGTCTAAATTTGTTTTATTAGTGAATTAAATGATATATAAATGCAATTTTACTGTTTTAATCAATGATTTTATATTGAGGGAAACTATTAATAATGTTAATTAAAATATTATTGGTCAATGATTACATTTTGAGATTGCATCTTAAATTAAATATGATACATTATTTTAAATAATCAGACTGAACTCTTAATTTAATCTGATTTCATTTTTAGTGTCTCCAAGCACTTTAAGTTGTAAAAATGATTCAACTTTTTTGATTTCTCAATTGAAAAAAGTAGATTCATCAGTTTCCAATCAGATAATGATTAAAATAGCGAAAGTCTATTGACTTTCGTAAGAGTGTTAACATTAATTCAATCTGTCTGGATGATCCAAGATGATTATCGCTAAAAGTATTATTAATTGCGATATTTTTGAATAATTTAACGATCAATGCTTCTAACATAGAATTGATAGTGAAAGTTTTTGTATAAACCGCCTCTTTGGTTCAATCTCTATAGTCACTATGGGGACAAATTCAACAGTTATTTTAAAAATTTGGTTTCATTTGTTTTGTTAAAAGTTAAATAGCTCATTAGTGTTTGTATTGTTGTAACAGTTTCTATTTTCAATCATGTCATCTTCAAGTCTCAATAGCTATTCGAGTTATGGCGGGTCAACAAGCAAGAAAACTCCAAAGTAAGTCTGATGAATCATGAATATCAATGTCTCGGTTATACAAACTGTAAGTTTTCATACTCATGTACAGTAAATAATTTTTTGTTTCCTTTTTTAAAGACGGATAACTCGCGAAAATGATATCGATAAGGTGGAAAAAATCAAAACACAGCTTGATTCTTTGAAAATTGAACTCGACACTTATAAAGCTAACTTGGCACCTGAAGTGAATCTAGAGGATTATAGATTGGATAACCACGAAGCTCGAAAACTGATGACAACTCTGGAAAGTTTTGCAAATGAACTATCTTCCAAATTAAGTGTGATGAAGCAATTATCAACTGTTCCTAAAGATCAACCATCTTTGGTAATTGACGATGAAGCCTTGGCTGAAGCAAAAAGAACAGTAGAAGACGCCAAATGTATTTTGGAAAATTTAAGAGTTACGGGAAGAGCGGAATAAAATCAAAGCGGATGGCTGTTAATATGAATAATGATTGTAATTTTCTTTTTTATGATTCAAAATAACTGACTTGATTCACACTAAAGTCCTTAATACACTTTTTATCTTGCTTTAACAAACAAGTGGGAAAGATAAATTTGCACAAATATCTGCATTAGACAGATCAATTGAATACTCAAATATATTATTTATAAACATTTTCTTCATTTCATGAATTTTTCAATAACAGAAATTGATCTGAACTTTAATAATAACTCACTCATTGATAGATAGATTTATTTGGTCTAGTCTCTATGCTAAACCTCTCTTCTTCATTTCTTCAAGCATAAAAGCGCCCATTTTAGCTGGTGATCGAGTTACAGCAACTCCAGCTGATTGTAAAGCTTCGATTTTAGCCTGAGCACCACCTTTGCCACCTGAAATGATAGCCCCAGCGTGACCCATACGACGTCCAGGAGGAGCAGTCAGACCAGCGATGAATGAAACAACAGGTTTTGAGTTTGAACCAGAATTGTGTTCTTTTAAATACTCAGCTGCTTGTTCTTCGGCTTGTCCACCAATTTCACCAATCAAAATGATACCTGAAATTTAAATTTAAAGGAAAAATATCAAAACCGATTCAAAGATTTGAAAAGCAGGCGCTATTTAAACACATGAAGAACTTTATGATTTTACCTTTAGTTTCAGGGTCATTAAGGAAGACTTCCAAGCAATCGATAAAGTCAGTTCCATTAAATGGATCTCCTCCGATACCGATGCAAATAGACTGACCTAGTCCAACTTGGGTAGTTTGGTGAACAGCTTCATATGTAAGAGTACCCGATCGGGAAACAATGCCGATTTTACCTCGCTGGTGGATATGACCAGGCATGATACCAATTTTACATTCACCGGGCTTAATGATACCAGGACAATTAGGTCCAATAAGCCTAGTTTTGTTCTGCCTAATCAATGCATGTTTTACGCGAACCATGTCCAATTGAGGAATTCCCTCGGTAATACAAACTACGAGTGGGATTTCAGCTTCGATAGCTTCCATGATCGCTTTAGCAGCTCCAGGAGCAGGAACATATATAACAGAAGCATTACACCCAGTTTCTTTCATTGCCTAAATAAAGATAAATGCAAAATTTTATATAATCTAATTGCACTGAAAGAAAGGTTCACATTTTCAATTGCGAATGTGAAGTCTTGCAATGCGCTCCTAAAAGCAAAAAGAAGTCAAAATATGGAGCAGTTCGCAAACGGTTTGCAATTACCTCGGTTAATGTACTGAACACTGGAAGGTCGAGATGAGTTTGACCACCTTTTCCTGGTGAAACACCACCAACAACCTTGGTACCATATTCAATCGCTTGCTTGCTGTGGAAGGTACCTTGTTTTCCAGTGAAACCTTGACAAATAACCTTAGTATGGCTACCAATTTTTAAAGCTGGCCTTGTTTGATCATAGGCTTTTTTCAGAGCATCCAAATTAAAACTTCGAGCTTGCAAATATAAGGGATAAATTTGAAAAAGAAAAAAAACAGATTAGATAAGTGTATAGTTAAGGGTCACATTGGTTTTTACAGGATAAACGAGTGAAGCAAAAACCATTTTAGTTACACGTCTGGAATCATTATTATTGGTATTAAATTACTTACTTAGAGCTGGTGCAAATTTCACAGCTTTAAGGGTGGATGCTGCCATAATTAATTACAATAGATATGCTAAATAAAATTCAAGAATATTTATGAACAAACAAAATAAAAAATAATGAAAGAAAAATATTGAGTCCTAAGGAGAAAAATCAACTCAACCTTTAACAAGAAGGTGGAGTTAGCAAAGCAAACATAAGCTCTCTGGTTTATTTCAATAACTTTAAATCAGATTATTTTATCAACTGTTTTAATTTATTTGTTCTGTTATTTCCTCGTATTCGATTGATAATTTCCGGATATCGAAATTGTTCGAAGTTATATTATCTTCAAGTAACTCGTCTGGTTAAATTAACGTGCTTTACTTTTTGTTTTGTTGACAAACCCTTGCTGTACATCTTTACCCACGTTTCTCAAGCTTCAGCTGTTATTTTTGAGTTATTTTATCCTGTAATTTTGATTAATAACCCAAATTAGCATTACTGGATACGCAATCATGGCTTCATTTACTTGCTTGACCTGTAAAGTTAATTTCGCCAATAATGAGTGGCAAAAGCAACATTACAAAAGTGAATGGCATCAGTACAATCTGAAGCGTAAATTGGTCGATCTTAATTCTGTTGCCTATGATACCTTTGAAAAGATAAAAGCTCGTCAACAGGCCTTGGAATCAAAAGATACAACGGAACAAACTAGATACTGTGAATGTTGTCGAAAGCCATTCTCATCGATTAAAGCCTATGATCAACACTGTCAGAGTAAAAAACATCGAGAAATGAAGGAAAAAAAGGAAATAAAGGATTCAATAGCAGCCAAGAAACAAACATCCACCAAGGTACCCAACAACCCAGTTAGCACATCAAATGTCGAAATTGATGCAGACAATAGTGATGATTATGAAGATATAGATTCTGATGATGATGATGATTATGAGACAGTTGATGAAGATTATGAGGAAGGAAAAGATGCCATTAGACCTGACCAATGTTTCTTTTGTCTCAGAGAAGCTGATTCAATTGAAGATAATGTCCAACATATGAGTCTAGTGCATTCATTTTTTATCCCTGATGTTGATTATCTCACTGATTTAGAAGGCCTATTAACATATCTTGGAGAAAAGATTGGCATTGATCATGTTTGTCTTTGGTGTTCATACTCTGGAAAAACCTTTCGCTCAATTAAATCAGCTCAACAGCATATGTTGTCGAAAGGTCATTCAAAAATCAATTTCGAACAAGCCGATGTCCTCTTAGAATATGCAGATTTTTATGATTACTCTAAAAGTTATCCTGATGCTGAAGGTGAAAATGTAAGCTCCGACGAAGAAGTCAAAATTGATACAATTGGAGGCGAAGATGATACTTGGCAACTTGTTCTTCCATCTGGATCAGTTATTGGCCATCGATCTTTATTGAGATATTACAAACAAAATTTGAAACCAATCATAGAAAAGACTGGCAATGGAATGAGCACCAATCGCCGTATTCTGGATAAAGTAATGAATAATTATAAAGCTTTAGGCTGGACAGGGATCAAGGGAGAAGCTGCTGTCTTGCGTGCGAAAGATATTAAGTTTTTCAATGAATTAAAAGCGCGACGTAATTTAGACATTGGAATGAAACATAACAAAGTTTTAACTAAACACTTTAGAAATCAAGTCTTCTTCTAGACGATAATTTTACTGTGTTTAGTAATTGTTTCATGTTACTGGCGGTTATGATTACATCCAAATGAGTTGGATAAATTTATAATTATTTTCTTGTAAATTTATATTAAATTATCTGACTTTAACATTTCGATTTCCGATTTACTTATTGCAATCATGCGATAGATTCTGAACGCCTAATCGCTATGCAAGTGAATGTTTGATTGGAAAAATAGCGCGCGTAAAAAAAATCAATCAATTTGAAGATGAACAGAAAAGTTTAAATGTGAAAATTAGCTTCAGCGTGAATATCAAATTTACAAAAAAATAAACAACGTTAGAAAAACATACTTTGATAAATTATATTATCGTCAACAGCGAGAGGTGAGATCAATCGGATGAAAAAAGAATAGAATTCAATGTAGATAATATGTCTGGATTCAAGTCAGAGTTATCGGGGACTTGACTAGACATGAAACCATCAATTTCAGTCGATGAATTCTGATTTGAGCTTGAACTAAGCATGGCTTCAAGTTGTTTAATAGGTTTTTTGAAAGTATCCACATACTCGAAGTAATTCGGATACTTTGATAAACCTTTGTCAGTGTTTTTAAAATATGATCTTTCAGTGATTTGAAGTGATTTGAATTTACAAATGGCTGTTTTACGAGCGGATGATAAAGAGCTAGCATTAGAAGTTAACTCTCCATTTAGTGGTGGTTGCATTCTACATCCTTTTGATTCCTCCTGAGTTTCCTTTATTGTCCCATTAGAACCACCAATATTTATCTTTGGAGAGTCACGTTCAGTATCTATCACCGATGAGTTATGTTTACTCAGCGATGAATCTCGTGTCTTTTTACGAGTCCCTTTAGCAAGCATTTGAAACAGTCTATCTTCTGATGGATCCTCCAATTTGTCTCTATTTGGGTACCTTCCGCGCGTTTTGTATTTTTTTACACGAGCTCTAGGAGTACTGAGTAAACGATCAGAAAACTCAGTTAAACAGTCAAATGATGAACTAGAATCAGAGTCAGATGAATATGGTGAAAGTGGCTCAAGAAGGTCGTGGAAAGAAACCAATTCATTGATCTCCTTAAACAAGGCAACATGGTCAATCTGCCTATCGGTAGGTAATCCATCCATTGGCTGCATAAAAACAAGGAAACACAGGTTAAAAATCTAATGGTTTAAATTAAAATTTGCATTGAATGAATACATTAAATATAGATAGTAGAAAGTAAAGAGCAAAGAGTAGAGAGTAGATGAGAAAAAGGCAAGGAAAATAGATTGGGTTAGCATAAAGATATTGTGGTTCCAAAATGTGATGTAACATACATTGAAATAGGTGAGAATAGCAAAACTTACCAATAAAAATGGACACAAAGGCTTGTCTACTGGTCCAAGGTATTATAAGAAGATTCGTGGTGAACAATCAAGGTAAACCAAGGTGTTAATTTAAGTTAAATTACTTAGACGATTAGTTGAAATGGATAATGTTTTCAATTAACCGCGATTAAAAATCCACAATGCTGCCTGTTCACCTTTTTTGTTAAAACTGCCCTCTGCTGGAAGAAGACAAACATTTACTATCTAGAAGTCGGTCTTCTACAAATTATTTCAATTAGGATTTTGGTAAACTCAACTATCCGGTCTCTATTTAAATTATCAAAGGTAATTATTTACTTTTTAATTTTTTGATTATCATTTTGTACAGTTTATTTGATATTCCACGTTACTGTTCGTGTCCTCTCATCCATCTTTTAATCAACTCTTGAATTATTAGCATTGTTCATTGATTTGTTTCTTTTGCCCTTGACTCAAAGACAACATGGCAATGAGTGCTCTTGCTACCAAGTTTGGTCCTACTTTTAATATCGCTAAAAATGCATCATCTAAATTATCGATTAAGCAGGTCAGTACCGTTTATTAATATTTTCTGGTCATCTTTTTTTGGAATTGAAGCTTAATAAATGCCTATCTTTATCTTTTGCTGGTAGATGTTGAAACTCAATGGAGCCACTAGTGTACAGGCTTTCAGATGCATCAGCAGTTCTTCACCTAGAAAAGCTGTCTCTTCTGAAGTTTCAGCTATTTTAGAGGAAAGAATTCTCGGTAAAACATCTTCTGTTGATCTAGAAGAGACCGGTCGAGTTTTAAGCATCGGAGATGGTATCGCTCGTGTATATGGTCTTAAGAACATTCAAGCCGAAGAGATGGTTGAATTCTCTAGTGGTCTTAAGGTATGGAATCCTTCAAAGAATTTTTGATATTGTCTCTATTGACCTTTAACCCACTTTATGAATTTAACTGCAATTAATTTCATCGGACTCAATCGGCAATATTCAGTAAACCAGACGAATCTAAATTTTAGGCTTCCAATTTTAAACTCTTATGCCATATGTCCTATTTGACCTGATTGCCCTTTAATTTAAAAATTATTTGGTTTAAAGTTATTGAGTATGCAATTTATATTCAATCTTATTTTTAATTTATGGTTTATTTTTTAGGGTATGGCTCTCAATTTGGAGCCAGACAACGTAGGTATTGTCGTTTTCGGTAATGACAAACTTATTAAAGAAGGTGACATCGTCAAAAGAACTGGTGCCATCGTAGATGTTCCTGTTGGTGAAGGTCTATTAGGGCGTGTTGTTGATGCTTTGGGAAATCCTATTGATGGAAAGGTGAGTAGATTAACCGATCAATTTTCTCGGTAACTCAGCTATCCTACTAGATGATTATCTAAATATTTGCATTGCTTTCAATCAGGGTCCAGTCAATTGTAAACAAAGATCTCGAGTCGGTGTTAAAGCACCAGGTATCATTCCTAGGATCAGTGTAAGGGAGCCTATGTTGAGTGGAATCAAAGCCGTAGATAGTTTAGTACCCGTCGGACGAGGTCAACGAGAATTGATCATTGGTGATCGTCAAACTGGTAAAACTGCCATTGCTGTTGATACTATCATCAATCAAAAACGTTTCAATGACGCCGATGACAAGAAGAAGAAGCTTTTCTGTATCTACGTTGCTATCGGTCAAAAAAGATCAACCGTCGCTCAAATTGTAAAGCGATTGACTGATACTGGTGGGTTTTATTCAAATCTACCTATTTTCCATAGCACAACTCACCACTAACTTATTTCAATCTATTTTATAGGTGCTATGAAATACACCATCGTTGTAGCCGCTACTGCATCTGATGCAGCTCCCCTTCAATACTTGGCACCCTACTCTGGTTGCGCTATGGGAGAATTTTTCCGAGACAATGGAATGCACGCTTTAATTATTTATGACGATCTTTCCAAACAGGTAAATTCATTTAATCGATAATCTTTCTCTTTACCCTATTTAATCATTTCCATAACTTTGATAATTTCTACAGGCTGTTGCCTACCGTCAAATGTCTCTTCTTTTGCGAAGACCTCCTGGTCGTGAGGCTTACCCTGGTGACGTTTTCTACCTTCACTCTCGTCTTTTAGAGAGAGCTGCCAAGATGAACGACAACTTTGGTGGTGGATCACTCACTGCTTTGCCAGTTATTGAGACTCAGGTATGACCTTTATCAATAGCAAGCATGGATGAGATGTAATCTGAAAACTAATAATGCTTTAATTTTATAGGCTGGTGATGTATCTGCTTATATTCCTA
The DNA here is from genome assembly GCF_039701765.1 of Tetranychus urticae. Classification (NCBI taxonomy): domain Eukaryota; kingdom Metazoa; phylum Arthropoda; class Arachnida; order Trombidiformes; family Tetranychidae; genus Tetranychus; species Tetranychus urticae. The sequence goes on along the minus strand of NC_142959.1, from coordinate 14,778,322 downwards.
CCAATGTCATCTCTATTACTGATGGGCAAATTTTCTTAGAAACTGAACTTTTCTACAAAGGTATTCGACCAGCTATTAACGTCGGTTTGTCTGTATCTCGTGTCGGATCTGCTGCTCAAACCAAGGCCATGAAGCAAGTCGCTGGTTCAATGAAACTTGAGTTAGCCCAATACAGAGAAGTTGCTGCTTTCGCCCAATTCGGTTCTGATTTGGATGCTGCTACACAACAATTGCTTTCCAGAGGAGTCCGATTAACCGAGCTTCTTAAACAAGGTCAATATGTCCCTATGCCAATTGAGGATCAAGTAGCTGTTATCTACACCGGTGTCCGAGGTTACTTGGATAAACTTGACCCTGCCAAGATTGGTGAATTCGAGCGACAATTCCTTGCTCACATCAAATCTCAGCACTCTGATATTCTTAGCGCTATTGCCACCGAGGGTAAAATTAGTGATACCCTTGACGCTAAAATGAAACAAATTGTCACAGATTTTATGGCAACTTTCAACGCTTAAACTCAAAACACTTTTATCACTTTAATCCTGTCCTCTTCAAGTCAATAGCTTTGAAAACTCAATCCACACAGAGTTTAGGTTGTTTAGTAAAAGAAACGAAAAAATCCTCAATGGTGTAAATCAGAGAAATTGAATAAAACGCTTATACTATGGGATGGGAGAGTCTATCAAAGAACTAATCGGTCAAAGACAATTGTATTATTGTATAATAAAATCGTAATCATATGACCATGTCAATGTTCTCTTCTAATAAGTTAAAGTCATCAGTTGCGTTGAAATTAAAAATGTCATGAATTTTAATCTGATTGTTCAAGCATTTAATTTACCCACAAATTAACTCGTTACTATTTTTCTGCCAAAAACCGATCACACCAAAGCTAAATTGATTTTAAGTAATCATTTAACCAAAAGGGTGTCCTTTTAGATGAAAATGATACATAAACGTACCTTCATAATAAGCATCAGAATCGTTTATATAATTATCGCAATCAAATAAAACAAGTTTAAAAGTAAATAAAAATTACCTTTAATATTGTTTACAAATAACCAACTTTCAGGAACCCATTTTCAACTGAATGTAGATCCTATTAATAAATAGTTGAATTGTGTAACTTGCAGTTTCTCAGTTTTCGCTAAGAAACTTACGTCAAGCTCAAAAATAGCGTTAGCTAGCCCGGAGGACTCATTCAAGGCAAAATTTCAGGTTTTCAATAAGTTTAATCGATATGTTATTTGTCTTTAAAAATCTGTGATTTAACCTAAGGAGCAAAACAACTAGATTTTCCGCTATTCAATAGCTGATCATGGAATCGACTTGCTTAGTTTGAATTCAGATTCAGACCAATTAGTGTAGTGATATTGAATGGCCATCGCAATGTATTTTATTAAATCAGTTTGGTTAAACTCTAAATTGTTACAATTATTGACACTGGGACCTTTGTCGATTCTCCTTTTTGTGTTATTTAAAAAGCTTTACAATGCTGTTCGTTTCATCTTACACTATCGTTCATTTCCTTCAAAGAAAAGCCACTTGTTTTTTGGTGACCTGAAAGAATTGATTCCATCATTTCCCTCACTCTCATCTAAAGCATCATCAAGTAAGTTTAAACTAATATCCAACGTAACCACAATTAAGAAATTACCATCTTTTCGCAATTACAGCATACGCAGCTGAATTTATTTTGGATCAACAAGCGAAAAATGAAAATGAAGGAGTCTTTGTGTTATGGGTATCTTGGTATCCAGTGGTTTCTGCTTGCGACTATCGAGCTGCTGAGGTGAGAATTGTTCATTTTCTTAGGAAACGTTGTCTAAGCATCTAATGAACTCATTAATCAGTTGAAATAGTTTTTATAGTAAACTAAAAGTCTTGTTTGAATTATTGTTGGATCTATCCAAAGACTCTATCAGCAGCTGACTATTGCTTAACATTTTTTTATTTCAATTAACCATTATTTTATTGTTTGAACTGTTCGTCATAGGCTATTCTGACTAAACCAAATCACGACAAAGGCAGCTTCTACAAATTTCTTGGTCTTAAAGATGGTCTTGTGGTGTCTCATGGGCCTAAATGGAAGGCTAGAAGACGAATGATTGAACCCTTTTTCAGCACTAAAACCCTATCATCATACCTCCCTTCAATGAAACAATCATTTCGTTCAATGATAAAAGAATTAGGAGAGGAAAAAATGGAATCCATTGACATGGGTGAAAATATTCACAAGTGTTCATTGGATATTATAATGAAAAGTACTATGAGTATATCCATTGAATCTTTGCGTGAAAGAAAAAATGAAATGATAAGAGATCTCGACTTTTGTGAGAAAACGGTCATCACCCGTATGCTCAATCCTCTTCTGTGGCCTGAAAACATGTTTTATAATTCCGAATTAGGTAAAATTTTCAAAGAATGTGAAAATCGAATTGACCATTTCACCGAATCGAAAATCAAAGAAAGACTTGAATCCCGAACTGAGTTACCTAAAGTGAATGAATCAGAGAGAGAAATGAGAAATGATTTCATTGATCTACTGTTAAATCACTACAAGCCTGATTCAACGGATGTTACTAAATCAATTGACATCGAAGGAATGAAAGAAGAAATACTTAACCTGATTATTGCTGGACACGACACCATTGCTTCTGGACTTCGATGGACCCTTTTCCTCTTAAGTAATTTAAAAACATCAACAGCGACAACTCTGATAAAAATACTTTTTAGCAACTATGTATTAAAACCTGTCTTCATTTATTTTCAGGTTGCAATCTAGACTGTCAAGAGAAACTTTATAACGAGATTTCAAGCAGCCTTGATGATGATGACAATCTCACAGACTTGGAAGCAATCAGCAAATTAACCTACCTGGATCAATGTATCAAAGAGAGTATGAGACTTTACCCACCGGTTCCCATTTTGGCTCGAATATTAGATCATGATGCTCAAGTTGGTAAATATCGCATTCTTAAGGGCACAGTAATTATTTTCTCATATTATGCCATCCATCGAGATAGTAAAGTCTGGGAAAATCCAGATTCTTTTGATCCAGATCGTTTTAGTGAGGAAAGGTTTGCAAAAATTCCAAAGTTTGCTTTTATACCTTTTGGCCATGGGCAAAGAAGTTGCATTGGACAAAGATTTGCCATGATTGAGATGAAACTGTTCATAATACATTTAGTTAGAAAATACAAGCTTGTTTCAACTCAAACAGTTGATCAAGTTAAATTTGATATGGATGTGACAATGAAACCCAAAACCCCTCTTACATTGAAACTTTTTCCAAGAGAGACACTCGCTTGATCTTTCTTGATTATTGTAAAAAGATGAGATTGAAATTTTGAATAAAATTGCTGTATTTAATTTTGATACCTTTTTATGAGAGCATCCAAAAAATTTTCAGAAAAACATCAATTTGATTCAACAAATGAAGTAAAATATCAATAACGTCGATAATGCTTGAGCGTACAAAAAATGTCCAGTTTATGAAAGCTTTCATGATTTAGGAATATTTTGATTGAGGATCTATTGGAAAAATATCAATAGTTTTATCTGAATCAATCAGATGTACAAAAATGAGGCTTAAGCAAATGAAAATAGTCTAGAGGCTTGATTTTCAAGGTGATCCGAGCAGTCAACCATTAGTTGTCACAATAACAGTGATTATTTGAGTTGGTCTAGCCACTGATCTGGCTATTGTTTCGAAGATTTCTTTCCATGTATTCAATAACCAGTTGAGGACACTTTTGCTCAGCAACATGACTTGGGATGATTCCATGTGGAATCTCGTTCTTCCTGAAAACAATAAAATGTCAAAGAATGAAGTACTTTCATCAATCATTTATCAATAGCTTTTGATTGTTAGTTTACTCACCATTTAACAAAATAAATGATCTCTGATCCAATTTTTGTGACACCAGTGATTGCTTCAGGTGTTAATCCTGCATCAAATCCAGTTGGTTCATTAGGACCGAATAGAGGTTTCACTTTAGGCTCATGTCTGGCCCTTTCTTCAGCATCTGCCCGTCTTCTTTGTTTCTCTTCATAAGTCGCAATCAGTTCTGGACAGTTTACATTCTCTTCTTTTTCCCAAGAATTGAAAGAACTGGCCCAACCAGTCCATTTCAAGAAGTATTCTTTCTTTCCATCTCGTACTCGTACATCCAATATTTTTTCAACATCGTACATTTCATCTTCTGCGTTATTTGTATCCATGATTTTTCACGAAATAATTTGAAAGTCTCGATCAAAAACGATAAAAACAAATTTCCAGCAACTTCGGTCAATTATTGAAGAAAACACGATTTTGTAATGGATGAAACAACAACAACTAGTTAGGAATGGTTATCCAAAAGAAAACAAACTCCTTCCTCTCTCTTCTGCTCTTTCCTCTTCAGTGACTAAATGCTGCCTTTAACCACTATTTTCTGACTATTCATCAATTTACAGTAAAAAACGAAATTTTCGTGGATTTTACTAAACAATTTATAAAATCTTGAGAATAACTTAAGAGTTTTGTATAAATATTCATGTAATCATATCGAATCACTAAAAATTATTGGAAAATTTAGTTATTTTAGTGGTTTTCAGCAATTTAATAGTTTCAATTAAACGTTCACTTACAAAGTTAGATTGTAAAGTGGAACGACAATGTAAATTATTCAAATATGTTTAGAAAAATGATTAAAATAGCAAAAGTAATTTGGTTAATGGACTTTTATTTTTTTATAACAAATTTGAATTGACTAAAAGTTTGGAATCTTCTCCATGCAATCCAACGGCTTTTGTGGTCATCGTTATTTAATCTTCATTGAACATTGTTATTAATGCATTGAAGAAACTTGTGTCGATGATTGTACACAAATTGGTTGATCTACAGGTAAAAGATTGGGTCTCAAAGGACAATTTAACGTGAGGATGGTTGGTTAAAATCAATAAGTTAAATTACAATTTATTATAATTTCATATAAGAATGGAATAGAATATTGCTAGCATCATAATTCTTGTTTTACATATTTAGGTTTAAGTTGTTCCACTCGTTTGATGAACTCGGCTTTTTCAATGCAACCCTCACAGGTTTCATCCCAATCGTTTAGTATTTTCTTCAGATCTCGAACTCGAAGTTTTTTCAAGTCAACATTGTTTAAATCTATCACCTTCTCATAGCGAAGTTCACAGATTTGTGAATCTTTTTTATGTAATTTATCACAGATTTTATCTGCAGGAAGACCCCAACTTAATGGTTTACTCAATTCTGAAACAATTTTAGTGGCAGATTCCTCCAAAGCTCCAATATAGTAACACTAAAAGTATAACAAAAATAATAGACAATAAAAGAAAATAATGAGACATAGGAAAAATGAAGTAAACGTTAAAGACAAGTTAATCTTTTGATAAAGAGAAAGTCAACCATGGAAAGTAGTCAAATATAAAATTAAAACAGTACAAGAGAATTTCATTCAAGACTATTGCCCTTTTCATGGTAGGAAGAAAGAGTTGGAAGGACCGATTGTAAAAGCAAAACAACATTTTAAAGTCAAGGTCAACACCCTTTCCCTCAAGATACGGAAATAATTTCCACTTATAAAAGCCTGAACGTAAAGGGTAAATGTTGCGGCGAGACAACCGGCGAACCAATGGAAAAATCTCAACTACTAAGAAACTTGAGACTGCAAACGCAATTGAGATGGAAAAATGACTTTGAATTTCAAAATTGATTTTACTTACAAAACGATTTTCGGATTTCTTGGTTGTTTTACAAAATTCTGACAGCTTGGCTTCAATTTTAGCTGGATCACTTTTTTCATCATTGGAAAGCTGTTCAATAAGCTTATTTACAACACCAACACAGACTAGAATAGATATACAAAGAAATAAGAAATTGTCAGACTTAGGCACAGAGGTGTAAAACGAGGATAAATATGGATTACTTACCTTCACAGTCACCGGGTTTTAACGATAAAGCCGATCGAATGAAAAATGTATTAGCTAAGATGAATAAGCTTATAGTGACATCCATCACAGAGACCATGATTGCTGTGATCTACTTGGTAGAATGTGTTAAAAATGCAAATATAAAAGATACAACAATTAATTAAATAACTATAAGTAACTAATCCAAAGAGTTGATTAAAAAAGTGACAATTTAATACAAATTAACTGTAATATTTACGGAAAATTGAAACCAGAAACACAACTCAACTTGTCACTCTGTGATTGGTTGATTCAACACATGAAGTTCAGAGCCATCTAGAGTATAATTCAAAAACTATATAAATTTTATCCAGATTTTTTTGTAATGTTTGATTGTTTTCAGGCATTTTTGGTATATTATGCGTTGATTTGTTACTATTAAAACACACTCTGTGTGTCCATCAGTTTTATCATTAGACTGATTTCCGTTGCTTTCTGGATATAAAATCGAAATAAGGAAAGTTGTTTCTTACACATTGTATGTCAGATACGGTTTGTCCTCACAAAAGATGAAGTTATAAACACTTCTTGCTCAAATATGTTTGTAATTTACCAAACCCAAGCAGAAAATGACCTGTTGTATCAAATTTAAACAAAACGATCAAACTCGCAAAAAAATAAGAGACTCGAGCATTGATTCTCAACGAGATTTAAAAATAAGAGTTTAGTCGAAACAAATTAAATAAATAAGTTTGCTCATTTACGAACCAACTTTCAAGTTTATGAAACATTAATTTGTTTATTTTTACCCAATAATTCCGATTTATGAACATAGTTATCTGAATTTTTAGCTGTAGAACTAGAAATCTTAAAAATTTTAATGAAATATTGAGTTTACTCATTCGCCAAAAGATGTCGTTACTGGTAACAGTAAACATTTATTTATGATGGAGTGATTTTTGGCGCGCTAAATTGAAATTCCTTCAAATGGAGGCTAAAAACTTACAAAGCTTGTACACTTATCAAATTAAATTAAATAAATCTCATTATTTTAGACTTTCGACTGTTAAGCTTCTTTTAATTCAAAAAACTTGCTGAGGTGAATAACAGCAATTGATGGGCAATTGCAATCCAAACGCTATACAAAAGCTTGGAAACTTAAGACAAGAAATGCGCAAAACCACCTTTGCCATTGTAACAATTGGAGATATAAATTGAATTAAAATTAAGGATATTTAACAGAATGGACAGTGTCACAGCCATTGGTTGCAATTTCGAGATAAATTTACAAAAGCAAAACATGAATTCACAAGAACATAACTGTTAATTGTTGATCAAAACTTTCAAGAATTTTCAAATAAACTCACCAATGAATGCATTGGAATCTTGAATAAAAAGGAAACAGTCAAATTTTCGGGTTCCAAAGGAGTTGCAATGTAAATTTATTTTTGTTGAAAACCAACAACCAACAGTTATGTTAATGAATATGAAATTCACATCAAAAATCATAACAAATTGAAGCCTGATAATTCTGGTTCGATTGATTAAAAATAATATCGATTGCAAACACTATTGCTAGTAATTTTTCAATTGAAGGTTGAGAAAAAGATAACCCAAAGATTTTCTTGTAGACCTGATACTAAAGATCCAAGCCAATTCCCAGAATGATTTGTATTGAATGTTGATGAATTTTAAAATAAATGTGACGGAAACAGTAAAGTTGAAAGCGATCGACTGTAATAAATTGACAAGCCTATCAAAAAACCTTAAAATGTCGATGAAAAGTTGTTTATTTAGCAAGTTAAATGGCAGTCAAATGGGCGACTGTCAACTGTTTAAATAATGAATGTACAAGTTAATAATACTTTTCTGGTAAACCACAGACTTGACTGAACAAGATCAATTTACACGAAGCTTTAGTCAATTATTTTAACCTCTAAAGGTGACTTGGAAAAGATAATGGCCACAATGATATGGACATTTCATGTGAAAGGGTTAACATGTCAATCACGGCAAAAAGAGAGCTGAATAGTAATTGATGAGCAACAACAGCAAGAAATGTTTATTGGTTAAAAAATGGTAAAAATTTGTTTAAATTGTTGGTCCAAAGATGATATTGAAGATTGACTTTTCCTGCGGAAAAGTAAAAAGGTTAAACACTTAATAAAACTGGATTTGAGTCATGAAAAGAATCACAGTCCCATGAAAAGAAAGGAAAGAAAGAAAAATAATTTACTCAAGATTATAAATGGGTCCAGTAAACCTGTCCCTCAACCCATCAACATTGACCATCAAAAGGTGACCAAAAGTGACACAAAAAAGAGCGACAAGTTAACCAGCTCAAGAAAAGTGCAAGACAAAACGGTAACAACAGCAAAAAGAGCAAGCAGAGACCAAAAAGGGCCAAAGACACAATGAAGTCCAGTGATTAGTGGCGCTCGGCCTCCTACAGCGAGTTCAGGTTAATAATATTTTTCAGTTCAAATTGATTGCTAGGGAATAATTGATAATTATAATCAATGGCAACAACCAGAACAAGGCAATAAACTGATAAATTGAAGGTTTCACTTTCACGGTTCCCATTATTATCCATATTAATACAATTTTTGGTTAACTTTGTTTGCTTACCTCTTAACACCAGAGAACCCAAGAAAAGGTTTCAATATCAGTTATTATTGAGATCCTATTGTGTTATTGTTGTCGTTTACTTGTTTACATTCCTATCCTTAAATTATCATTTTTATTATTACTATTTGTTTTGTCACAATTTAATAACATTAACATTACCAAAAACTACTGGTTCCTTTAGCGACACACAATGAGCAACATTTAAATCTGGACAACAACAAAAAGACTTTTCAATGGCAAAAGCACCGTTTACTCGCCATTCATCTTTTTTTCATTATACATTTGCCTTGATTGACATTAGACGGTTAAACTTAACCTTAAGCCTGGCTGTTAATTTCAGGAAGGAAATTGAAACAACATGAAAACGATGATGATTATGATAAAGGATGAGATGGTTAACCAAGATCACCAAGCAAAGGTTATCACAGAGAAGAGACAAAAGTAAACCTGAAAATGCATCTCAATTGGTTAACAATGGAAACATGAATAGTTGCAGGATAAACGATACTTTGACACTTGCTGAGAGGATGAAGATGTAGCCACATGAAGAGAGAGAGAGACTGAACAACAAGCTTTACCAATTGTTAATCAATCAGTGAATATTTCATAAATGGAAAGCTTAACTGAGAAAACCTGAAAAATGATGGATAAAATTGCCGGTAAATTCATTATTCTCACCCCAAAAATATTGAATACAACATTGGTTAAAGACTAATCTTTCACCAAATCTGGTTAATCATTTGTTTACCCTTGTTATGAAGAAATTAAAACACCACCAGCAATGAAACAATTTATTTTCATCATTTACCTCAACAATCAATATCAAGTTCATCATCTGACTGCTCAGCTTGAATCAACCAATTAATCTTATTCACGGCGCAATATTATTATATCATTGAAGTTAATCAATGGTAAAATGAAGGAAAACAAAAGAAAGTCAAATCTCTTTTCATTACCATCATTTGTAAACCAATGAGAAACAAAAGCCCAATCAACCTTAATTCATCCTACATAATCAAATCATTTCCTCATCATTTTCATCCTCAACTACTCCTCCTTCCCGTCAACCAGAAATAGGTAAACTCACCAGCCAATTAACTATTATCATTAGGTTGAGCACAACTGATTAACCTATCATCACCACCTAAAAGGAAATCAAGTTAATCAAGTTGATCAAAACAATAGCCAAGAATCAACATGGAAAAGCAGAAACAAATTGATCTTTCCTTACCTCTAAATGTTGAACATTATCTGATATTCATTAGCATTCAGATGGAAAAGTCAGGAGAAGAGGAAAAATGCTAAATTCATAGTTAATTGAATGTAGACAATCAGTTGTATTGGCTTATTATCATAACTAATCATCAAATTTACAGCAAATTGATGAACTCGTTTTACATTTTTGTCAATCAATCAAAATGTGAATCTGGCTTGACTTGGAGATGCCAAAATCAAACCAACATTTATTTAATTAAGTTAATCATTTGGAATGGCTAATGATTAACCAATTATTTACAGTTTCACTGATCAAATAAAATTGACAAATCAATTAATCAAGGAAAATGATTAAAAATGATGAATAGAATGAGAAGGAAAAAAATCTCTACAAATGTTCAATTCAAATGCAATTCAATGTAAATGAATATCATCATCATTATTTAAATCTTTGACTCTGATTGATGAGTTAACAGAAACAAATATTATCATTAAACGATTTAAACTAATCAAAATGCAATTGAAATAATTAAAATTGAATGTGAAAATTGTTTGCAACTCTATTCGCAATGGAACCAGAAAAGATGAAAAAGTTATCTTTCCTTTTCTTACCTTTTAATATTTATATTAACATGATGATGATGATGATTTAAAGCAATTAATCATGCTGTGTTGAGTGTCAATCAAATGTAAATATGATTGCAAACAATTTAATTTCAATTGAACAAATGTGTAACTTGAACAACAACCAAAATTTATATTAACTTGTTAAAAATGAGCTTTTTATTGAGATTGATTGGATTCCCATTAGAGTCAAGTAAAGGTAACAAAAACAAACAGGAATCAGGTTTTTGCCGTTTTTGCTGCTTTAACCATTTGTGTTCACATTATGATATCTAAATTGTGCTGTTAAACATTTTAATAACAATCAAGTTAATCATAATCATGATACTGTAACTGTACAAACGGATTAGACAAAATTAATTGTTGCCTTTAGTTAATCATAATTAAACGCAATTCCCATTCATCTTGATTCTGTAATTCATCTTAACAGGCTAATCTAAATTGTTTCAAGTTTAACCAAATTCATTAAAAAAAGGTTGTTTTAATTGTTAGACACTAAAAGAAATGTAAAAATTTCATTTTAAAAAGGCTTTCAATGTCAAAATGGAAACAAGAGTTTAATTAAAGTTGACTTCAAGGATTGTCAAATTTACGTTCAAATGAATAATTAAATTGTCCAATAATCATTTTGATTGTTGGGGTAAAAGTTAAGTGTTGCTGGAAGGCTAATGGTTAACCAGAAAAAAGGAGAAGAAGAGAAAAGTTGATTTACTTTTTTCATTATTTTCTAGTTATCATTATGATACAAAAGATGTAATCATAATATTATCATTGATATTGTTGGTTAATGGTGAAGGAGGGAAATGAACATTTTATATGGTTAAACCAGATGATTGTGAATTAGAGTTGAAATGTAAGCCTGATGAACGGAATCAAGGTTGGTTAATGTTGAAAATTGTGTTCCTTAACCAGAATCAGACTGTTCTGAAAGAGTTGAGGGAAAAATGCATTTTCACTTGAAACTAGTTGATGAAGATAATAATGATAATAATTTTCATCATTTGTTCATCCACTTTAAGGTGATTCTTATAACAATATTGCCTTGATAGCGCTTATTATATTAGATAAGCTGACTGTTTACTTAATTTCCTTTGATCAGCATTCTCATCGATTTATCGCATCGTTATAGACATCGATTATTATCAACATTATCATCACCATCATCATCATTATCATCATCAGTAAAAGGTTTTTCTTATTCTTTTTTCAGCTTCTTTTCTCTTCTTCTCTCTCTCTCTCTCTTCAAACCAAATAACAATTTATTTTCAAGACTCTTAAGGCAGCTTTCAAACCTAATCATTGATAACCATTTTTCATCTCCATCTTCATCTATAAAGAGCATTGTTTACCAATAATATCAACGGCAACCATTCTCATTGGTTAATATTGTAAATAAAACACACTTCACACCTTGGATTATCACAAAATTCAATAAAAATCCATATTATATTATTGAAAGTTGCATGAAAACATCAACACTTTTTTGGCTTATATCTCAAGTTTGATGCCTTTTCTCTCATCAAATGTTCACATGAAAAGGATAAATATTGAACATTTGTTTACCAAAAAAATGGCATTTTTTCAAAAAGTTATAATCTTTAAATTCCTTTATCAAGAATGGAAACTTATTCAAAATGAAGTGAAATTTTGGGTTGAAATGAGGCGAGAGAAAATGTTTCAAAAATGAAACTCTAAATGAAATGCATTTTTGCCTGTTTAACCATTGTTGTTACAACAAAAAAGCTTGATTAATGGTTGTTCATCTTTTCATTTTTTACACTGATCACACATTTTAAAGGTAAAACTAGTAATTAAATGGTGATAATTTGTGTTGATAAGTGACTGTTTTAACCCATTACAGGTAAATTGGGTTAAAAAAGCGTTCAGTGAAAATGTAACAAAAACGAACAAAAAAAAGGCCAAGAAAAAGAGGATTTTGTTACAAGATGAGTGAACGTAGGCTTTACGGTTATGTTGAGACTTGTTGGTCTTGGGTCGTTGTTGCAAGTTGCCTTCACTCTGCTTGCTGGGTTTAGTTGTGCCAAGGATCGTTGGCTAAGGTTTGGGTCATTTTTAATGAGGTTAACTTTGGACGGCTGTTGGGTTGTTAGGTTTACGGGCTGAAAATAACTTTAACTTATACAAATAAAAGGTTAAACACTCCTTGACAGATAAGACAACAACAGAGTGACAAATGATGTTAATAGTAATTTGTTTTACCTTTCCAACAGTTGATTACAAATCATTAAGAACAACTAACTTTGCTTTCTTTTTTGTTTGTTAATTTATTCTTATACTAGAGAAACATTTTCATGATAATTTTCACTTTACTCATCAACATCCTTAACCATTATACAACTGAATCACTCATGATCACAGTAACTCTCTAGTTTCATTTAATTGCATTTTCTCATTTTGACAACCAACAAAATGCTAATTGAACAGTTTTCACCAAACTGAGCAAATTTACCAAATCAATCATCGAATTAGCTTCACTTTATTTCCACCTTAGCTGTATTGGCCAAGTTCAAGAATTGTCACAATTCGTGCCTTCAGTAAACTGTTTTTGAGCTTCAATGGGCGAGTTTGATTAATCTCAGTAGCTCAACAAGTTTCCATCTTGAATGGTTTCATTTTTCGCCGAAAATATGAATCACTCGAATAGTTTGAAATGAAAATGCAAAAGCTGTAACAGTTGCCAATGGTTCAACATGTAAATGGTTTGGATGAAGCTCAAGGAAACACTTTTTTCATGTAAAAATGGCTCAACTTTATTGAACTCTTGGGAGTTGTTTTAAGTACTAGGGATAAAAATATCATTTGATATCAAATGCTCAAAGCTATTAACGATTATTGTTATTGTTGAGTTTGAGCAAAGTTGAATCATAAAATGAAGATAACATTTGATTTGCTTTTTTTGTCGCGTTTTGCGAATCGAAATTTAATAAACATTTGTTAATGGCTTTGCTTGGTTGTGAATCTCGTCGACACTTTAGTCTGGCTTTATTAACCTTTTCAAGTCGATGCGTTTCAATTTTCATTAATCAATATTGAGAAGAAAAATTTGTTTTGCCTTTTGCCGTTTAGTCCATTCTGTGTAATGAGATAATGTGAATGAAACAAGATTAAAGTTGTCAAGGAATAGTTTAAAGTGTGTCATTTACAATCAAGTAAATTAAGCAAGAGCGTTAAGTGATTTGTTGTCAGCCTGGGGCAAGATGAGAAAGAGGATGATAGTGATGATGATGGAAGAAAAGTTGAAATTCATTTGTACATGGATGACCAGGAAAAATGGAGAGTTGAGACTTTCACTGGAGACTTTTTTTCTTCTCTTCCTTTGGCTTTTTTACTTCAACTTTGTAGCTTATTCTTTATCAAGGCTGACAGGGGATTGAATAACTGATTATCAGATGATAATCATCTCACCATCATCAAGATGAAAAGTGAATAATTGACCAGATAATTCCAGTGAAATCAACAGGAGAGTTTACTGTAGCTCACTGTGGATCAACATGAAAATTGAAGCAAATTAGTGCAACTTGTTATGGTTGACAATCATTAGGTATTAACCTTTCATTTTATTGCTTTTCATTTGTATTTTGTTTAACCAAACTTTAGTGTCTTTCATTAGGGTAATTGATTACAGTGCAAAAGATCATTCATCAAAGTCTATGAAAAGAAATGGAAAAAGCTCAATTGTTTCACTCAAAAATTGAAGTTCACTTATCTGAACGAGCTAAATCTACAGGGCTTTCAGATGCTTTGCGGGACAATATCCTTTAGAGGATAGTTTTAGCTTGTCCAGTATTTTTTCCTTCCCATCCATTCCAATATCTAAGAGCATTTATTTATCGATTTTAGCGCGAATGTTCTTGGCTACATGACTTGGCTCTTGGCTCTTGGTTCAATTTCAACGAATTGGTTAAAATTGAGATTCGACTTTCATCGCTCACGAATCTGAAGTTGCGTTTTATTTGTGATTCGCTGATTGTGATGGATATTGCTTTAAATCTCATCAGTTTGCAAACCATTCGACTAACAGTTGACCAGTCAATATGTTGTTACAATAATGCAAAATAACCCGATGATGGATCTTAACTTTAGTCAACCTGGGCAACACACATCAGCAAACTCAACAGTAGTTAGTTGATGGTTACTCTTCAATCAATATCAAGCTTAAGCAAAGCTTTTTGACTAAATTTTCAACTTTTTTTCTCATCAATTTTGCTATTGATCAAACTTTGAAATGTTCATGATTAAATCATGAGAAGAATGGAAATGTTGTGTTTTACATTTTCCTTTTAAATTTCATATTCACTTGTAACAACATAATCTTTCAATGAAGTTTGATGTTCTTTTTTTTCAGTGGAGGGTGAAACTTGACAGGATTATCAAGTAAACTAGAAAGCAAAAAGATGATAAAAATGATGATTATGATGTTGAAGGGATTCATGATGGAATGAAGAAGAAAAAAACGTGAAACTGTTTCAACTTTGAAACAAGAAAATCTTTTTCTCTTCATTTTTCGCTCAAAACAGTTTCACATCTTTATCATAACGATGATGATAATGATGATGATGATAATCATTATGATTAGCTAATCATATTTCAATGGATGATAATGATGATGATATGCACACCCAGCACACCTCATCAATATCACGCATGTTCAACATGCTAATGCACCTTCAATCAATACAATCATCAACTCATCCAGGATTGGATTAACCCAATTGTAGGTGGACTCTGAATCCTCCTTCAGTTCCAATTGAGCATGGTTATTGAACAAATGAAAATGTTGCCAAATGAAAATAGCAACTGAAAAAAGAAGCAAAAAAATGATTGAGTTTCATTATTCGCAATCAGAGTTAATCTTTCATTCAAATTGATCTGTCAAATTGTAGTTTAACACTTGTTTTGATTGCAATTTAATTGTTTCACCCAAACACTGAAAAATATAAATGAATCAATTTTTTGGGCTCAAAATATTTCTTATTAATCATTTTGTTGGAAACTTTTTTGCTATCATTCCCAGGTTAAGATGATCAATTGATGGATCAATTTTGTTACTTGATCATCTTAATTGTTGATAATGGCCTAATATCAAAAATTATCAAACAATTTAGGTTGGGTTACAATAATCTGGTGTTTATTTTGTTAGACAGCAAAAAAGCAAATGATAAACCAAAAAAGGTAAAAGTCTATTGTAAGAATTAAAAAATTACGGCAATTAAAGGTAAATCAATGTGCAATTAACAGTTGAATTGAGCCAAATCTAGGTGAGTCAATAAATTACAATAACAATTAAAGATTATTAAAAGAGAAATTTTTCGATTTTACAATTTTCTTTTAATTTTGTCTGACAAAGTGGTTCAATTTATTGGATCATTTTGATAAATTGGTATCACTTAATTTACTATTAGGGTAATATTGTCTCAACCTAAGAGAGTCGATCGTCTAGGATCAAAGTTAACACACTGTTAGGGTTCATTTTCACGCTAAACACTTTAGATTATTATAGCTTGGCTATCATTTGATCAAGAAAATGAAGTAATTTGTTGGTCTAAATGTTGATTGTTTTGTAAATGAAAAATTCATTTACCTGAACGATTGAAGATGAGCATTGAAACAAACAAAAAAGTGTAATTTATGCTAAAACATTTCAAGTCTGACTGGACTGTTAAATGGTGCAATTAATTTTAATTTGATTACTTAGATTGGGATTTATTTAAAGATTTGGCTAATAAATAAATAATCATCTTAAGATGATAACATTTAATTGAAAATGAAGGAAGAAAGAAAAGTGTTTAACGTGAAAATGAACCCTAACAGTGAGTTAACTTTGATCCTAGACGAGCGACTCTCTTAGGTTGAGACATTGATGACCTTTGAGGTAAAGCTTGCACAGATGAATGATTGTCTTACTCAAGGTTATTGGTATTGTTAATCAATGTGAACCATGCATTGACCTTGAAGCATGATGATTAGGTTTGAGGCTCGCCCATAAGATGATGATGAGGATTAAGTTGATTATGTAATGAATTGATGTTGGTGAGTTTGGTTAGTTTGCTGTTGAAAAGGCAACAACTCAAACTATTAACTATTAAAGGTACTATTAATGAACAAACATATTCAATCAACCTTGGTGTTTGTTTTGTTAAAGATGATAAAGATTTGAAACCTTTTTTTTCTGCCTGATGATGATGATGATCATAATAATAATGATAATCATCAACAGTATCTAATCTCACATTGATGAAAGGTAAATTAAATTGATTATATTTGCGGGAGATTTTTGTTGATTACTTACAAGATGAAAAGCAAAGATAACTTTCCAAGCCTCTTTTTTTTACCTGCCATTCAACCAAAGTCAACACATGAAATCTGGTTGTTGTTGAGAAAAGAAGGAAAAAAAATCCAATTAATTTGGATTAATTAACTTTAGAGTAAAGTTTAACTTTTCTCATCTGAGAACACGAATCAGAATCAATGAAATTAAATCATAATGTGATTGTGAAAACCATGACAATCATCATTGATCTAATCAGCTTCCTACTTGATCCTCCTTCCTCCTCCATCATCATAAGCAGCATGATGGTGATAAGGATAATGCTGATGAGAATGAACCTCCCTGAAAACATTTAATTAACAAGGTGGAGAAAAGATTAAAACTAGAAAATAAAGTTTCATCAATTAAAATTCATGAGAATCCATCAACCATTTTTGTTCGCCATTTTTTGCTCGTTCAGTTCTGTCTGCATCAGAAGCAATAATGAGACTGATGGTGGTGAGTGTGATGGCAATGATGAAGCGTCAATTGTATCCACCTTTGAAACTTATTGAACGCCTTTAGTAATTTTTACCTTTAAAACTTGCAACTTTTCGTTGCATTATTTATTCATGATAATCATTTTTAATGATAACATTCTGAGCTTTTGTTTCTTCTTCTTCTTTTTCATGCTAAGTGGGCGATTAAAGTAAATTAACAATTAACTTTTAATCGCTTTTCAGTTTAAATCATTAAATGATCAACGCATTATGATAATCATTCAGATTAATCAAGTTTACTAAGAAATTAAATTAACAGTAAAATTAAGATTAAAATGCAAAGTCAAGTGCTTTTCTCATTAAAACCAATTTTCTTCACCAATCTATTAACACTAACATTAAACACTTTTCCAGGCCACTTTACCAAACGCTATCAACAATAATTATGAACTATCATGAAAATTAACCAAAAATTCCACAAAAGATAAATCAACAAAAATTGAATAATTTTCTAAACTCGAAACATCAAGACAATCGTTAATGGAAAATAAAATTTTCATGAAATTTCCTCTGACTTTTCCAACAAATGCTGCAAAATTGCTCATCGATCAAACCTTTCATCTGAACTTCAATAGCCAAGTGACTTGATTGCACCAATGGAACTGAACACTTTGAGGTTAAAATATCTAAGAACGAAAATTTTTCTTCAACGAAAGTTTCTTTTCTAAACTTTTCCATATTCCTTAAATTATGCGAAATGCATACAAAATGATCAATCCTTTGAGCTTACAAATTGTTGGTCGATTCCAAGTAACTAATCAAACTTGGATCAATAATGTATTTTGAAAAAGTTATGTGCAATTAGTTGAAGAATGGGAAAAGGTAAATCATGTTCAACTGTTAACATGTTCAATGAATCAACTTTGACCGTTTATTAAACAATTATCATTAAGTTTGCTTCATTGAAAAGCACAAGGTTTTGCTGTTGTTGCTTGAAAAGAGGGAAAAAACAGAAACTTTGAAAAATTGTTTTATGAAAGTTCACATTGATTTAACCACAACTGAAAACATTAACTCCTTGGTTGGTAAAAATGCTGATAAAAGTGCTTTTGTTTGCTTCGCTTTCTTTTGCTCGCTTCTTTTTCTTTGCCAGTTACCTTAATATTTACAATTTAACCTTTAACCTGCCTCGTGATTAGATTTGATTTTAACTAATTTGTGGTTCACACAAAGAGCAGGGTAAAACAATGTGTACACTTTTGTGACCTCGAATTAATAGTCTTCATCTAGCGCACTAAAAACAAGGGTAAACTGTTTACAGTAAATTGTGATTATCATGTTGGCTACCAATTTATTCAACGATTTTTCAACATATTTTGTATTTTGTGTTGACTTTCATTTGGCAACTTGTTGTACACCTTTATTAGCGGTTACACAGTTTATTATCAACAACAATTTCAATATTCATCCATTTATCACCTTCATGGTTTATCAATAGATTACATTTTTAAGAATCATTATTTTTTCATTTATTTTTGTTGCCTCTTTGCTGGACACAAAATGCTGAGCTAGCAGGTTATGATATAATCAAGTTTAACCATTAACCTTGAAATTGATTTTATTTTAAGATTCAGCAAAAACTTGAATGGTTCAGCGATTCAAGTTTACTTGATTCAGTTTCATCTAGAAAGGGATCAAATTTCAATGAATGACCAACAAATTG
Organism: Tetranychus urticae; assembly: GCF_039701765.1. Classification (NCBI taxonomy): domain Eukaryota; kingdom Metazoa; phylum Arthropoda; class Arachnida; order Trombidiformes; family Tetranychidae; genus Tetranychus; species Tetranychus urticae. The sequence goes on along the minus strand of NC_142959.1, from coordinate 14,759,442 downwards.
AATATTGGTAAATGCAATTTGAAAGAAAAATCAAAATAAAAATTAAATTCATGAATGCTCAAGCTTGAAATACACAGCATTACTTGAACATATAACTTGCTAATTGAATGAAAATGTCCCAATGAACTGAGGTTAAACACCAATGGCACAGTGAACTTTCGCTTCTGTCAAAACTTACAATTGAACGATCGTAAAATGAACGACAAAACATTGCAATTTCATATGAGCTGAGAAATAAACAAAACTATCGATAATTTTGTGTCTCTACTTTTGTTGAGTCAATTTAAGATTTCTGATTTCGATTTTGAACAATTTAATATCAAAACCTCAATTTACATGGAAACGGATGAAAAGCTGGAAAAGGTGAAATTGATTCATCAAAATGTTGATTGGAATTATTGATCTGAAATGAATTTGAAAGAAAAATGAAATAAATTTTGCTGATTAGCTTACTACAAATTTCAAGCTATTGTTAATGAAAAGTCTTGAAACTTCAACTTGATTCTCATGACATTGTGATAAGCTAATACAATTCGTGATGATGATTAGGTTAGGCCAGTTGTTGGTGAGCAAATGCACTTTACCTTTTCATGTAATTTGACTTGTTTACATTATCATTAATATTATTGTTACCATTAAAACTGATAATAATGATGTTGTGTAGGTTGTTGCTTTATTCAAATGTATTACTTATTAAATACATTTGGGTGATAGTTGGGTGTATTGGACTGATGGATCATTGTCTCTGACATTTTGATGGTTTCCAAGAGATGCTCATGAACTTCCATCATCACAACCAATTACATGATAATGAATGGTTGATGAAAAAGGTTCAAAAGGAGAAAGAGAGAAAAAGAAATGAATTTAATCATCAAGTCAATCCAAAGTGATTATCCAATGAATATCAATTGGTTAATGAGATAAACTGTTTCCAGTTCATTTATAAAGTAAATAAAGTTGTTTCGATCAATAATGATGACGATGAAAAGGATAACAAAGATGACCAGCGAAACAATTGAAAGTTTATAGCTTCATTTGGAAGAAGCTTATTGTCACATTTGTCCGTTCAAAGGTTCAAATGTTCGAGTCTAAATGAAAGATAAAGAAGTGAAAGGAAACTTTTTTGTCTTGTTCGTCCCATTGATTCCCTCCGTCTTTACCATCCTTAACCTTGTCAGCCAAAGAGTGACAAGAAGGAGTTTCAATGTTTTTGTTGAGGTTTTTACATGCAATTGATTCTTTTCCTCATTTTCTGTTCACTTATCATTCTCATGTTATTATTATATTATACACTTATTATCATCATATTATGCCATTATAAGCCATTGAATAACATGGACACAACAGAGGCACAAAAGTAGTTGAAATGAATAGGCCGAGTAAAATGTTATGAGAATGTAAAGCAAAGAAGAAGAAGAAAAAAAGAAAAGACTTTTTTTCTTCTTCTTCTCTCGACTTAATGGTAAACTCATTCAGTTTGAAGTATAGGCTTTTATGGGTAAAGTCAATGAAAAGTCATTTTCAACATCATCATCATCATCATCTCCTCACTTCCTTTCATTGTTACTTGCTCTTTGTAACCAAATCATTGATCATTCAGGTTTCCTCGATTTTTGATATAGCAACTTGCTCCGCATTATAACCAGTTTTTGACCTCAAGTTGAAAGGAAAAGGTCAATCTATTTCTATTATTTCTTCTTGCGCTCAACCATTTTTGCCTTAATTTCAACCTTTTCAAACAATCTTTACTAATTTTGCCAACTCTTGACATTATTAAAGGTTAGCATTGTAGTTAGTCCAGTTCAATAACAGCCTTGTCAACCTTTTCTCATTGTAACATCTATATTTACTTGTCGACCCTTTTGTATTCAAGATATTTATTGATAATATTATTAGCCTTTTATTATTATGTTGTTATTGTTAACGTTCAACTTTTTTTTCCTTTAGTCTTTTCATTCAATTCCCTTTTTACGTTTAAATCAATGTTTACTGGCAACTTTTTTACCCTTTTTTTTCATTCACTCGTTTGCTATAAAAACTTCATTGTCAACTATGTTGCCGTATTAGCGCAGTTTCAAGAGTCTAATTGTTGCCCTTAATGCCACAAATTAAAGCCACAGATCACAGCTTTGAACCACTTCAATTTATGATCCACTTGAAAGTCAAGTTTTTTGACTGTTAAATTGAGCAAAAATATAAATAATCTCAACATTTGCAAGTAACAATGAACGGCATTCATAAATATTGAGATCATCCTTTAAGCGTTTGCTCTTTGACAGTTAGATAAATATTGATATATCACAAATAATGAAAATACTGGGTGTTTTTTGATGCTCGTTTGTGCTAATAACTCGAAAACTAGAAGTCAGATTTCGATGATGTTCGGTCAGTAGAATGGCCAAAATTGAAGAACCATAAATCCAGAGTTTCAAGGTCGTTCAAGGTCATTCAGTTATTTGACCTCTAAATGGCATTTGAAGGTCATTTTCTGAGAGTGCGACTTCAGATTGGTTGATGTTTGTTACAAGTTCATAGCTTATACCGTTGGAAGATAAACGCACTTTTTCCAAGAAGCATCAATTAACTGAACGGTACATAAACACTGATATCTTTTTACCAACTGATTATACCGAATACCATCAAGATCTGACTTATGGTTCAAAAGTTGTTACCACAAACGAGCGTCAAGGATAAAATAACACCCAGTTTAATAGGTGAAAAGAACGTCTAAAATTGTCAAAAGTATTATAATTTTTGAAGAGTGTCACTTTCCGCCTTCATGTTTCTAGTCAGTCAATGAAAATTCTTGATTTTTCACTTTTTGTTGTTGATTGGTTAAAAGGGGCGAATTAAACTGGAAATGATTGAGATACAATAAAAAGAATCACAGTCAACGGAAAAACAAGAAGCAAAGATTTCCCTCTCAATATGTCTGGATAATGTCACATTTTTAATCGACCTCACTAGTTCGGTTTCAATTAACATGAACAACAATTTTGATCAAGCATTTTAAAAAACACTTTGAATAACGAATCAATATAACAAATTTCTGACAAGCAATATCGATTCAAAATGTAGGATAAATGGTTGAATAGCAAATCAGAATTTGAATAGGTTGATCCAAAATAAGATACTGATCCACTAACAGATGAGATTACTAATGACATTGGATATCAATTTGCTTCGTAATTTTACGTTGATTTTGATGCTAATTTCCTTTGTTGCATCTCAATCATTTCCAGTATAATTGCACCTCTCAACCAATCACCATTTATCCCATACATTTTGAGTCTTCCCATTAACCACCAATTAACGTTAATTGATGATACGTTGATCGGTACAAGATGCGGCAAAAGGAAAGGAAAGAAGTTGCAAAAAGTAGCAAAAATACAAATTTGACTAATTTATTTTTCAATGTTAACCTTTTCCAGGAGTGAAAACGAGACAAAATTTAGTTCAATCAATTAATGGTTATTAAAAATAATTTAACTAAATTAGTTTTGAGCAGCAAGTTAACCATGGAAGCAAGAAAATAACAAAAAGCAAAAAAAAAGTTTTCAAAAAGGTGAAGAGAAAAAAGTAAAGGTGAAAATGCAAATGTGCAATTTGTTTGTTACTTAAACCTTAATTAACTTAAACCTTGTTTCTTCAAGTTAACCTTTCTGCTTCCCAATCATCTGTCTCTGCATGTAAAAAGATTATACCTTGAGATGAGATTAGTGTACAACTGCAGATTGTTTTTGGTCCGTCAATAATCATCTTGAATCATCATCACCTCATTATCTGAGAGACTCAAAAAGGTTGGGCAAAACTGTTGTAAATAAATAAGCACGATTATCAGCATTACAGTATATGACAAAACTGAAGCGCAAAAGGTTCAGAAGAGAGAGAGAGTCTGAATAATCTGATGACCACGATGTGAGATGCTATAGATCAAACAGAAAAGTCAAAAAAAGGAAAAATATAAATTGTTCAAGATTGGCCAAAAGGGCAGGAAAAGCTCAGAGAAACGTAAAATGCAATAATATGAACAATAATGAAAAGTGGTGAACACCTTAAAACAGGAAAATGCAAAAATCAATCTCATGCTGTGAACATGATCATCATCATCATTTTGATTTTCATCTTGATCATCATTATCATCGTCATTTTATCCTCATTTTGTATCTTCTCATTAACATATCTTGTTATTTATTTATTCAATTAACAAACGTTGAGAAAAAAAATAAGGGAAAAATGAAGAGAGAAAACAAAGTTTCAAAGAAACGCAAAACGTAGCATTTGGTTGTCACGCTTTGAAATTGAAAATTGGCCAGAAAATTAATTGTGAATAAAGGTAAAGATGGTTCAACATTAAACACTAATCAACTAACTAACTAATGAACAATTGCCAGTCAACAGGTAACAGTGTTTGGCTCTTTTGCATCAACAAAAGTTACTAAACATTTTACACGGTCTTTAATATCGTTTATAAGATATTCATGGTTGCCTCAAACAAATATAATAACTACAATGTTGTGGGTAAAGTAACCATGAAAATGGAAGAAACTTTTTTTTCCTTCTTCTTCTTCTTGTTGCTCATCATATTTCACGGTGAAACTTAAATGGACTTGAATGCTTTAAAATGTATTCCCAATTGATTTGAAACGCAATTATAGAAACTTTTTTTTTCTATTATTATTTGTATCAATATTATCATGTTTTCATCATTATTATTATCTGTATTTAACTTTATTGGTCTGTAAATTTGTTTGCTTCAGTCTCTCTTTTTTGGGTTAACTTACTTTTGAATCTGTTTAAATTGTTTAAACAAAAACCCGCCTTAGTTTAACTTTACCCGCCTCAACATTTTAACCTTATTGACCTTTGCTACAAATTGATCATTTGAGGCTAGTTTAAGTGAACAATAATTATTGCTTTAAATTGATTATCTTGAGCTAAATGATTAACTCTTTTGCCAACCCAGTCATGTTCATAACTTCAACTATTGATTAATGCATTGCTTTGCCGTTTGAGTTGATCAGGTTAAAGTTTGGAATCAAAGTCTTGACTCGACTCTCGAGTTTTACAGTTGTTTTGATTTCTTGTGCTTAGGGTGTCAAGTATATTTTGAGGTTCCCTATGAAGATTTAATTGTGACCTTTATTGTTGATTGAAACATTTAACCTTAATTTCGATGGACTCTTTTTGTTTGGACAGTTTCTTTTACATCAATCAGTCGACTTCATCTTTTTTACCTCAATCATTTTCTTTTATTTCTTTTGCTTTTCTTTCTTTTTTTCTTCAAATGAAATGACCAAGTTAGTCAAAGTCGATGGTCAAGACGGGACACACCTTGACCAAAGAGGAGAATGTCTCATTTATCGTTTTTCTCTTTCTTTCTTTTTCTTTTTCACTTTTGTTATTTCTTTTTCTTCGTTTTTTTTGTCTTTCTTTTTAAACACCAGCGGGATGCTATTGCAAATGTCGAGTACATTATACCAAGGGTAATAATGATGCCATTTTCATGTCGCTATAACGTCCGAATGTCTAGTCGATCTGACGTCAATCATGGTATCAAACTGATGGCAAGTTGTAATGAATTCATTGTTCATTTTGAAGAAGTGTGAACATTCCTTCAAGTTGAAGTGTGCGATTGATTACGCGAGAGACAATTTGTCACTTTTTAAGCCTTTCATACTCAATTATGATGATTAAGGAATCATTTAAGAGTAAAGTGATCTTTCCAAGCGATTTTACTTACGCTGGGTCAGCTTACGTGGAGGTCTTGAAACCAAAAGATCTCCACAATTTCACGGCAAAAGTTCATCGATGTCCAACAATATTGAAATTGACCTTAGAGAGTCTCATCACTTTGCATTAATAGCAAAGCCAAAGAAATTAGTTTTTACGTTATTCTGGTAGTTAAGTGATTAGTACAACGATTAGTGCCCAAATTTTTTAGTTTCCCATTTGATGCTGATTATCGCAAATTGCAGCCTTTAATGAGTTTCTCTTCCTGAGTAATTGAAATGTTTTTGGTGAAATTGACACAAAAATGAATTGAAAATTGTCTATCAATTTTTTATGATTTATAGTCGAGACAAGGGACAATAAGTGAAATAATTAAGAAATTATCTAATTAACAATTGTTTAATTGTTGTAACGCTTTTTTAATAGCATTTTGAGAAACTTTTCCTTTCTTCTTCTTCTGTTTACTCTCTGTGTTTAATTATCATTTTATTATGATTGTTATTCAAGTTATTAAGCATCATTTTATGTGATATAAAAATGAAGATGATAATAACTGTGTAATAAAATGCAATGTTAAAAACAAATAAATCAAGTTAAATTGATGGAAACTTGGAATAAATTAACAAAATAATTTTCATTTTAAAGCCATTTAAGCCTTGCTTTCTTGCTTCTGGCTTGTCTTTTCATTGCAATTGTAATTGTATTTAGATGAGAAACAACAGCAAAAAGAAGAAGGAAAAAAGGTTAACGAGAAATGATAATTGAAGTGATTACAGGCTGTTTAGCTCAAGTTTACCTAATTTCAGTTGCACTTTTCAATTGCTCAATTTAAATTGTGCATTCAGTATCTTCAAGAGTAGGAACACATTTTTACCAGATTATCAACACCCTAAAGACAACCCATTACTCTATGTGTGTGTGTGCCTGTTTATGTGTCTGTCTGCTGTGCATGTGCGTGTTGTCATTCATTGGCACGTAGGTGAGAGACTGTCATTCCCACGAGTCAAGGAGATCAAATTAACAAAATGGCTCAATTAATTAACTAAAATCTAAATGACATTTCCTTCATTTCTCCCGACACTCAATTGATTTAATTTTCCTTCAATTCAACTCGACATTTATTTGCACATCACTTGACTTTCGAGTTTAATTTTACTTTGAATGCTCAAAAAGCGCATTGCGTTTTCATCTCAAAGCAAACAATTGAATATCACACGCGTTTGGATTCCTTGAAAAGTGAGGTTTTCTTGACTTGGTTAACATTAATAAGAACGTTTTCATTTCAACTTCGTTCTTTTTCATTTTCAAAACCGACTTAAATACAATGTATTTTCAGCTTTTAATTTGATTGTTTCTCTGAAACTGATCTGCTTCTGCCAGTTATTTGGATGAATGTTCAAAATTTGTGTCTAGTCCATGTCTAGTACTCTTCAAAATGATTGAAGCACTGCCAACTTGAGTTTCAGGTTCGATATTGCCACTTCTGTGAGCGACTACTTTTTTCATCATTTGGGTATTCGAATCGAAATTTCGGAAATTTCTGTTCAAATATAAACTATTTGGATAAATCATGGAACTTCAAAATATACAAATATAATACATTAACAAAATTAACAAAAAGAATTTTCCATGTTCATTGTTTCTAGAAATTTTCGAACTGTAATGTCTCAGAATAACCATTGCTAACATGAAAAAGAGAATGGAGTTCATTCAAGTTTATCTGATTATTCGTTATATTTTATTTAAAATGAATAAAAAAACTTGTTATCTAGCAAATAATATAATAATAATATAAAATAATATTTCTAGAAAAAAATTTTTTTGAAAAAGTTGAGAAATGAAGTGTAATGTGAATGAAAGGGTTTCTTTCTGAACTTATTTTTTGATTTTAATTGAGTTTATTCAATATTTTTTATCATTAATATTCAAAGGAAAAATTGACAGTTCGATTAGCCAAAGTAAATTCAATTTAATTCAGATTATGTATTTTGATAAAAAAATTGTTAAAATTTTTCTCAAATTATGAGTAACAATCAACTTTTATTTGCAAAATTTTAACCAAAACCCGAACTGCTTCGAATATTGAATCCTGAAAATTTGACCGTTTCACTGAAAAGCGGGTTTTAAATTTTTAACGAGTTTTTAATTTACCTAAAATGAACTGCTCTGAATTGAGTTAAAACTATTTTGTTTCTCAAATTACTATTAATAATAGCCAACGAATAGGTTGACGTTTAATTAGCAATGGATGGGACAAGTTTAAATGGCTGAATTTGGGCAACTCTTGTGAGTGCACAAAAGTTGATAAACCCTTTCATTTGTGTGTTTATCACGCAATCAACATCAACATCCATATCAGACAATTCAATTTGATTTTTTCGGCAAAGCAAAGCCAACTATAACAAAATTAAGGTTGACGAAGCAAAAGACGCAAATGAAAAACAAAGGTAAAACAGCATAAAGAAAAAGTCTCTTGTTTTTGTCTCTAATTGCTTATCCTCTTTTAATTATCAACTATCCAAAGTGATTAGCATTTATTAAATATAATCATCAACATTAATATCATCATCAATGACGATTCATCTTCATGATACGTTGATAATTATGGTGAGAAGTGATTTAGCGTGATTAGATAGACATTCATTAAGGGTTCAACCTTTTCTCTTGTTTTTGCTTCCATCGACGAAATGAGGTTTAATCTGAGCTTTTTTTAGTTGAACTAAATCATTTTAAATGGTGATCAGTTTACCATAATATTCAAGCCTGATGAAGTTCATGATTCTGATGAGAATGATAACTTTGAGATTAAAAATTGTTGAATGTTATTGAGAGGCATTTTTAGTCTTTCAACAGTTGAAGTCGTGAAAATGGGCTGAAAATAGCGTCAAATTGAATCATTTGCTTCACATGCAATACTCATCCTTGTGTTAAACAGTGAAGATAAAAATATTAGCGACAAAATTACATATTAAATGGTTTGAAGCAGTGAACGTCTAGAGAGACGAGAAAAGGTTAAACTTGGTTAACTCGGGTTCAGGTTTACATGAAAAATTGGTGAAGGGTAAAAGGTTAGGATTACCTTAGGAAGAGCAAATAATCATTTTAATGATATAATAAGTGCTTTTTAACACACTCACAACATGTAAACCTTTTAATAACACCAACAAGTTGCCTGTTGATCAAAGGGTTTCTTTTTGTCTTTACTTGTTTTTTTGTCTTTCATTAACTTTGTTCAGTCCAAATTAAGTGTCAAGTATCGTGTTTGGTGTGCAACTTCATCTTTTGACTTTGCAAAGATGAGAGTAGGAAAGAAGAGTAAAATGTTTAAGATTAAATGGCAAATGATGATGATGATGATTAAAGGAAGTCAGGGAATCTTGTCTTTACCAAACGAAGGTGAAACTCGCGTGACTAACGCAAATTATGACCAATAAGATGGTTTAACACGTTTATTTTGTGAGCATAAAAGATGCCTCTTTATCCTAATATTCACTATTAACTAACTGAAGCAAATTATTTTGAAACGTTTGTACCATTGAGCAATATCATTAGATTTTAAATCGTCCCAGTCAATTAAACTTGTAAATTGAACGATAAAACAATTGACTGAATCATAGCATAATCAATGATTACATTTCAACGAAACCAGTTATTGAAAAGGTCGCTTAGTTTTCATTAAAACGCTAGTTTAATCACAGTTGACGAGTTTACCTTTTACTTGAAGTTGGCAAACATTGAGATCATTAGGTTATTTTGCATTATTATTGTTATTGTAATGCTTATAAAAGTGATTGGTTTGCTGGTTAAAGTTCAATTTTACCTGTCTTTTCAGATATTGTAAACAGACTTTTGACTCAAAGTTGAACCGATTGAAAATCATGAGTCAAGGAGTTCAAGTTACCTGCGTAACTATTGTAGAGTAATAATTTTAGTCAAAACTGGGCCGACAAATTGTGAGATATTCTTGTTATCAGAGTGAATATCCAAATATTTGATCGAGAGACAAAACACATCTTCTTTAAGATTTTCATCGAGCAACTATTTCAGCAATTCAAATGATTTTGTCATAGGAGACAATGTTGAGTAGCACATAACAGTAGCAGTTAAAGAATTGTTCCGAACTCATCTGAATTCTTCAGTGACATTCATTGCGCTAATTACTTCAGAAATATGGAGAATCACATTCAACCCTGTTAGCTTGAACGATTCATTGTAAATTGAATTAAAAATACATTTTAAGATTATCTTTGACTTCTTGGATATTTTCTCATTGTAGTTGACCGTTAGACTCTCTAAATCTTTTGAAAACCTGGCTTGAGATAACCGACTAAAGCTACTGACAAACATCTTCAGTGAACTCGCCCTATACTGGTTCGACTAAATCTGATGAAAACTCGATTAACTTACCGAGAAATGCCGTGTTTCCTTCAAATTTCTTGTTGATTGATTGATTCGTTAAAGCTATCAATAAACTTGGAGATGATTATTTTGCATGGCCAATAAATTGATAAAACAGTTGAGGTGAATCTACAGACATCAGGGTCACTTTGATTACTATTATTATTGACCAGCCAAAAGAAAGAAGGTTAATTGATGACCGGAACAGTGAGATGATTCAACATCAGCTATCATTATCATAATTAACCGCATTTTCTTAACTAATTGGTAGCCCTTTTCTTTTAACCCAAAACATAATTTCTTCCTTTTTTTATTATAGCTTATTATTACAATTATTAGCATTATCATTATTATTATGATTATCACTGTTATTATTTTAATTTATACTTGACTTGGTTACACTGACTGGCTGAAAAGGTTGACATCAACCGAGCATCAACATGATCATTATCATGGCAGCAGCAAAAACTGCTCAAGAAAACCAGAAGCAATGACAAAAACCTTTAAATTGATATTACAAACAATGTAACAGCAAACCAAGCGCAAGCACAACCAACCAAATGGTTCAAGGTAAACTCGTGCGTAAGTTACACTTGGACAAACGCAGAGTGACGCTTTAACCTGACCTTAACTGTTAAGACTTTTCTGCCCCCTTCCTATGGCAATATTACATCAAGTCAACAGCAAGAAAGAAAAGCAAAGCGAAAATATTTTTTTTATTGTTTTATCATTTCTCTTCAACTGCAACAATAAAAGTTAAATACAGAGTTGAATAAGAAAATGCGGAAATCTTTCAACCTGATTATTATTATTATGGGTTTACTCATTACTGTCATGATTATTATCATTACCAACTGCAAGGTTAATAACATGTTTCAACCGCAGTGGTTAACCAATAGCTTTACCTATCACTTTACCAATGAAAACCAATTGGACCAAATGCCATTCCAGATTGTCTATCATTTGTATGATAACTTTACACTCTCCAACCATTAACAAGAGTCGCTCATTGTTGGCAAGGAAGAAAAGGATGAAACGATTAACGATGTAACATTATCATTTTGATTGGGATAATCGGGTAAAGTGACCAACAGAGAGTTATCAAAGTCAAATTGAATGAATGGTGAGCAATTGAAGAGGCAACTTTAATGATATTGATGATGATGCCAATGATGAATGCTAAAGTTTGCTTGTAAAAAGATGAGATTAAAAGCGATTCAAGAAAAATGGCTAATGAATCTCTTGAGAGCACTTGAACAGTTTGATGGTTCAGCTTTATTTTGGTGACATTTTGGTGATAATTTGTGTCAATTTGCCAATAAATTGTGATGATTGCCGTTATCATCATTGATGGGAGTTTTTTTTCTGTTCGCCTACTTTTGTTGGTGGGAGTGAAAAGAGTAGCGAAAAATAGGGAAACTTTTAGAGACCAAATAAGAGTGAAGATACGTAATGGGATTTGATGCCATTACTTTCTTTATAACCTATCCTTGTGGGCTTAGATAGGCAGATCATTACTGATCATCTTCTTGATCATCAACATTACCAATTAATAGATGAATCCTTTCTCCATTGAGAGTTTATTTTGGTTTTGGTTGAGCCAAAAAAAGAGAAGCGACTCAGACCATTGAACATTGAATTGGTCCTTTCTTTGCTTTCCTCTTCTGCAACCAAAAACTACCGAAAAATTGGTAACCATATTTGATGGAAAACAAATTTAACCCTTAAATGGTTTTGATTTATGGTGATTTAACATGAGCAAAAGCATTGTCTTCTCTTTGTTCAGTCTGGTCATGATAAGGATGACGAGAATGCGCCTTTTCATCTCATCAACTGATAGGTTGCTTGCAATGGAAAAGGCAAGGATTCAAAATGATAATATTCTGAGCATGGTAGTTCACCAATAATCGCATTGCACCAGATTTTCAATCTATTTTTAGAAATACATTTCAATTTGTATTCAAAGGCAAACAATAAAATTACACATTTTGTTTGAGTTTAATTAAGAGTTAATCAAGATTCTATCTCGAAGTTAGCTGTGCTTTAGTGCTAATTGCTCCAGTCGTAGAAACTTAAGCTTTGGTTTCTCTTTTTTTGTTCAGCAAAGACTTGCAAATGTACTTGAAATGGATTGGTTTGATGAAGGGCCGATCCGATGAACCAAAAAATGTTTAAAATGTTGTTTAAATCTTTGTTAGTAGGTAATGTTTGTTTGATTTTGTTACGTCATCAACATTAACACTGTCCGATCAAAAAATATACAATCATTTTATTCATGCGCCTTTACATTTTTTCAGATTAAATTTCTTATCTTTTGATTATAAATTATTTTTAGTTATCTTTTAAAATCATTAAAAAACAAAAGATGGCGCTTTCCAATTAAGATTTAAAATGACATTAATCAAAATTTATCAATTTTAACAAACATTGCCAATAAACAAACATTTTGACAAACATTTTAGTTCATCGGATCGGCCCGAAATTGAAAAACTTCATAAAATCCCATCTTTATCTATACAAATATAAAGTGAAAACATCAAATCTTTGCGCTAAATTGCGACAAAACTGAGCGGTTTCTAGATGAAATCTGAATGGCTTCTACATACAGTAGGAAAGCAATGCGTTGACTACATCACCGAAAAATACAGTGTAGTCAGCACTTTCGTTTAAAGCATTCATGTTTCTGAGAAATTCATGGAAGTAGAGATTGGAAAAGTTCAGAATCCGTATTTTAAACTATTGAGTTTGAGGGGAAACTCTGGTTACTTGTTTATTGTTGGTTTAAGAAGAAATGTAAAGTTTGTCTTTCGATTACTAAAGAGCTAGGTGAATGGGCAAAGGAAGACCAAAGTCTTGATTTGAACTCAATTTTCTCAACGAAGGTCGATCAGAGGAACAAATGACACAAATGGACTCACTTTTTATGCCTCTTTAACCATCAAAGTATCTATCAAAAGCATAAGTGTGGTTAAAGAATGGCTTTTTTCATTACTAAATCAATGTGACATAACATCTTATTTTTTGGATTCTTACTCTGACTTCTAGTTTTGTTTCAATTGTGGATTGATTGTATCCTACTCATTACTTCACCGATCAGTCATGATCGTTGAAGTTACCTTTACATTTATTATTCATTTGCGTCGCTTTTAATTAGCTATCAATTGTTTTCTCGTTTGAAAGATTCAACCATTTGAAATGCATTTCACTATTGAAAAGGAAAATTTTGTGTCAAAAAGGCTCAGTCTTTAACCTTTGTTTTTGGTGTTCCCTGTGGTCAATAATAAAGATTAAAAGGTCAGAGAAGATGAAGTTGGCCAAGAAAAAAGAAGAAGAGAAAGAAAAATGTTAGAGTTCTAAGAAAGAAGAAAAGTTTTTCTTCTCTTCATTTTCAGCTCACCAAAACCAAGCTATTTTCTGGCGCCTCTTTATCATATTGATGTATTACTCTTGCCAATATCACCTTACAGGTCAGCATTTGTGTGCATTGAATGAGTCCAACTTGGTAGAGCAAAAACAGCGCAGAGAAGAGAAGAAAAAGAAGAAGAAAAAGTAAAAACTGAAATTCCTAGAAAGATCAGAGTTTGCAGCCTTCTTTCAGCTTCACATGGAACCCACTTTTTGTTGCATTTTTCTGACCAAACTTTAATCAACAGTCAACAGTTGTAGTGCATTAGCATGAAACCAATTTGCTAGCAAGTAAATCAACAAGTAAAGAAGTAAAAAGGAAACTTTGAGAAACAGTTAAAAGTGAAACAAAAAAGCAAAGTGAAGCTCGTTAATTAACCATTCATTTGGGTTTTAAAATTAGCACAATTTAGCATGACCCTGAATATAATCAATCTGTTAATCTTGGGCTTAAACTATATTTAGGTTAAATTAACTAGACGATCATGATAATTAGCTAATTTAATATTAATTGCATTACCATAAAGAATGGAAGTTGAACCAAAAAAACAAAATCATTTTCAATGTTATTTGAAACTTTCATCTTGACCTTGGCTTTAAGGTTGAAGGTTAATTGTTTTCAGTTTAATAATTTGTTGCAAATGTTACATGATTGTGCTTTGATTGGTCAATTAATTCATCAATCATTAAAAGGAAATAAAAGTTTTCAAATTAATTTCTCAACTTTTGATAAGTTCTGACAATCAATTTGTGATCATTCAATTTCAACTCTTGCCTTTCGCCATCACAATCATGATCATGTTTTTTTTCACGGCTTATTATCACATTCAACAACTATCATTTTCAATTTCAAATCACATTATCAAATGGATAAAGATTATTGTTATTTTAGATGTTTTGTGATGCCATGAATAACATTTCATGCTGAGTTTACCTTTACGCTTTCCACACATTTTACTTGTATTCATATTTTCAAGGTAAGTTGATGATCATGATTATTGGATAGTTACGGTGATGGGTCATTTGAGGAAAAGACAAGTGAACGAGAGTCAATTGAAACATAAGCATCTTAGCGAATGGAATCTGAGCAAAGATGAAATTGGAAATTTTCATCAGATTATTAGAGCGATCCATCGATGGTTACCCTCATAGAGTCAACTTGAGACGAATAACAAACACTTTTAAGTTACTCTCTGGGCCTTGTTTCATCAGGGAAAGGGTTTTCTTAGTTTCGATTGATTTGTCCGTAAAAATCAAAAAGCTTGATCAAGAAATTTCTTCAGCTTGTGGAAGTTCATTTAAAAATAAAGTTGTTAAAAATGAAATTCTAATACCGCATGTTCGAGTAAAATCAAGCCTGAAAATGCTTTAGAATGTTTTCCAAGTTATTCCAGAAAAGATTTGACCATTTATAACAAGTTTACACTTGTAAATAAGTAACGTGTAAATGGATATTAAATGTAAGAATCGTTATGTTAATATCGTTATTTGTCTGTAAATAATCATATCATAATAATTGCATTATGAAATACAATTTGATGTTGATTGACTCAACATCAGATTTAAGACGATTAACATGAAAAGATATCATGAAGAGATGAAAATTGATGTTAACAGAAAGGTAATACAAAGGTTTACAGAGTGTGCAAAAGATGAAATTAAGATTAGGAAGGAAAAGGTTTCAATAAATTCATTTCAATGTAAAGATCAAGTTTAAACAAACTGTTTTGGTTAAGACGGTAAATGTGAGTGACTTAAGAAACATTGACTTTGCTCTCAAATGAAATGTTTATTATCATCAAATCTCAATCACTTTTTGGGGTAATAATGGCAAAAACAACCTCATGATCTTAAACTTTGCACCAAACGTTTCGAATGTTTATTTGAATCTGATTTTAAATCATTATATTAATGAAATTATCGCAATTAACTTCAATTGTTGAAAGTCTCTGGTAATCTAAAAATCCTTTTTTCATAAAGTTTGTCACTTTGAGGCCAAATTGCGCTTGCAAGTTCACTCTGGCTCTTGCCTTTTCCACCAAAATGGTGGACTCATGGTGAGCTCCTCCGATCTAAACACATCTAAAAATGTTAATCAGATGGAGTAAGATCAAGGGCGTATTGTGAACAGTTTACCATAATTCAGGTCATTTCGAAGTTCATTAAAACAACTAAGAATCAATTTTTGTGTTTCTTTACTTTTCGACCACACAATTGACAAACAAAGCATTTCAAACTCAACAGATTAAGAATTTGTATCTTTCATCATCATCATGATCTCATCTGATAACTTGAGCCTTATTAACCATTGATTTCAAGATAGCTTTCTAGTTTAAAACCGTTTGATCAACCTAATAAATTGAATCTTGAAAGTTAAACTGATGCCAAATTGAATTTAAAGACTCTTTAAATAACATGAATTTGGCTTGCAAATTTCACTTTGTTTGCATTTATTTTGATTAATGGCAATTGCAACAGACTATTTTCAATTATTAAACAATGTTCAATCTTGAACAATCTGTGAAAAGAGATGAAACAAATGTAAATCCATAATCAACTAAACGAGTCAATTCTTCAGTTTTTAAAGAAATATTTCAATACAAAATCTCAACTTGAATGCTGTAGAGTACAAGTTTCAATGATAATTGGTATGATTTCAATGAAAAAAGGTACGGCCATTAGGTAGAGTAAAAGAGAGAGAGTAAAGGTAAAGATGATAAGAAAGAGAAAGAGAAATGGCTTTTCTTCCCTCAACTCCTCCTCAAGAGAGAGACTGAATATTTCGAGGCGGGCAAGAGGAAGATGTTGGACCAATAGAAGGCAGCCATTTTCGGATAATTTAACATGTTTCATCTCTTCTCCCTCAACATGCCCATCATCCTCATCTTCATCTCTCTCAACTCGGCAAACAAACAAACACACAAACGTTTGTACACTTAATGTTGTCAAGTTGAATCCCATACCTTTATGTACAAATGTAGAAGCAGTTACATTAAGCTCAACTCTACTTTGGTTTATAAACCGACAACTTTTGTGTAATTTTTGTGTTTCTTGTTTTTTTGTTTGTATCTACTAATTGTAATAGCAATTAATTTGGTTGCCAATTGAGAGTCATGGAGGATCGACCTGATGATAGTTTGTGTTCCAATGGAAGTTGTTCATCTATTGATCAAAGTGAATTAAATACTGGTTCCAATGCAACCGGTAACACTGTTAACCTGACTACCTCCAATGGTAATGGTAATAATGGTTCAATTAAATCGTCTCGATTATCCTTTAGTATAAACCATCTTTTATCCAAATCCTCTTCAACCTCACCAAATGAATGTGTAAAAAGTTTTGCCAAAAATGTATCACCACTCAATGATGAACCAAATGGGGCAAAAAATTTAACCTCATCACCACCAACAGCAACCTCATCATCACCCATTCCGGTAATAGTTTCATCTTCACCTTCATCTTCATCCAGGATAACAACACTGTCCACATCAACACCACCAACAACAACATCTCTAGCAAGCAACAATAACCATTCAAACAGCAACAATCATCATAACCATAATCATCATCATCACCATCATCATCATCACATCAAGGATGAGTTAATTGATGATTTAACGAGAAATGGTAAAGTCAAAGGTAATTTAAGTCCAATTTCATTTGGAAATAAATTATCATCAACTTTAATCACAGGGTTAAATAACAACAACAACAGTAATAATAATAATAATAATTCCAATGCTAATAGTAATAATAATCATTCTAATCATCATTATAACCGGTCAATATCAACAACACCACCACCAACTTTATCATCTTCATCTTCTTCTTCATCTTCAACCAAAACAGCCAATAATACAATCAACAGTAATTCCGGTAATTCATCGTTACCACCAATGAATCCACTTCGATTTGATGGTTCACTGAAAAGTTGTCCCGATAAAGATTTTGATAAACCAAGTGTTAACCATGACAATGGTAATGATAACCTTATGGCTACCAATGCCTTTTATCATCATTACATTACCGATGCATTTAGTGATTCAATGTTAAGGCTTCACGGTGTCCACCCTCACCATCCTCATCATCCTCACCATCCACATCACCCCTTGTACCATCATCCTCGTCACCCGTTAGCCAATGGAAACCAGGTTGCTCTTCACTTAACGGGAAGACCCTTTCAGCCAGGTCATCCTTTCCTGCCCATAGCGAATCCCTTTTTTACACCTTACTTTCGTAAACCGAAGCGAGTTCGAACAGCGTTTAGTCCATCTCAATTAATGGAACTTGAAAGAGCCTTTGACAAGAATAATTATGTCATTGGCAATGAAAGGAAAGAGCTTGCCAAAAAATTGAATCTCGGTGAAACACAGGTAATTAACCCAATTCAATTTTACACCCCTTTTCACCCACTCTACTTATTATTGATACTTTTTTTTATGTTTTGCAGTTGAATATTATTTGAAAAATTATTTTCATTTAGCAATTTTTATTCTTGTTTATTCATCTTTACCAGCAACAAAAAACCTACACATTACAGATTAAAACAGTTTAATTAGTTTACCTTTAGGATCATTTCATGGTAACACTTTTCAAGGAGAATCCAATTTACTAATCTTAAATATAAATCTTAAACATTAGTCTTGTTATTAACATTTTATCCAATCTTTTATTATTCATATCTTCTTTTACCTTGTCAAGTTAAGGTTGACAAATTTTCTCAGATGTTCAACATTTAACAGGATAAGAGGCAAAATGGTTAATTTCTCATCATCAACGCCATTATCTAGCTAATTAAACTTGATTGTTCACAAGCAGAACTTTGAATTTTAAGTTAAAAGAACAGAGTTATTACAATGAATTTATCTTCTAACAGATAAACTCAACATCAATCAAACAGTGATGCAGTTTGAAACAATATAACCAAATATTCATCACCAAAAGCAAACCAATTTTCATTCCGAAGCATCAAAACAAAACAAAACCCAAAACCAGTAAAAATCAAAACAATTCATTGAGATTCAAAATTCAAAATTCAAGTCTCAGTCGATATCCAATCTCATGCTAAAGAAGTCATAAAACAAGATTAACAATTTAAAGTAAATTCAGTAAAAATGTCAACTCTTAACTTGATATAAAGGTTCAGTAAAATTGAATTTGTAAATCATTAGATTGTTACCTTTCATTGTAAGATCAATTTGGTAAAGTTGGTTATCAATGAAATTGGGTTAAAACTAAATTGGTTAGCAATTAGGAAATTAATTGTAGAGTAAATGTTTTTGTGAGTTATGTTTCATTAAACACTTTGATTAACCGTTTCTTGTCCTTACATTTTGTTTTTCCCATCAACAGGTTAAAGTTTGGTTTCAAAATAGACGAACCAAGGCTAAAAGGCAAAAGCAAGAGGACGAAGATGGTTCCTATCAAGTGTCCAATTCAGGGAAACGCGGTGAACCCGATGAAAGTGAATGCATGTCTGAAGGTGATGAAGACGATGACACTGAAATGGAAATGTCCAATGGATATGGTTCATCAGCATCTCCAACCAAACTAACAACCAATCCAAATGAACATCTACATCATCGTTGAAAAGCTATTCACCAGCTTAGGAAAGGATACAAAAGAAACCAAAAAAGGATCTCAACATTAATAGTTTTTAAGTTAATTTTGAACATTGGTCATCACCAAACCACCAATCATCATCTCTTGACCATCACAAAGTATCGTCTCATCATCATCTTGTTCTTCCTCATCTTTCCCTCTAATCATCATTTTAATTAAAAGTAACTAAATTTCCACCTTCACCATATTTACATGATTAAAGACAAGATTATTCATTGTTTATTCATTAACAATTTCATGCCATATTTAATGATGATCATTATTATTATTGATATACATAATTATAAATACAGTTGTGTCATGTTTTCAAAAACATTGAGCAAAGCGCAAAATGTCAATCAAATAAAATTGAAAAGCAAAGTTGAACAAAAGTTTTGAAATTAATTTAAGCGACTCGGAAAGTTGAATGTTGGTTAACCGAATCTTTGAAAACCCTTTTTTTAACACCGTTTTCATGTCGATTTACATGATTGTCAATGAAGGAATGAAAAATAGCGAAAACTAAAGTCTCAAGTTGCAATTCAAGTTACAAATTTTGGTTCAATAACAATTTGTGTTTTGAATAATTTTCACTGGTTCACTGCATTGCCTTAGGCTTCATCATACAATGAAAGGTGAAGATGAAGAGAAAAGATGAAAACTTGATTTATGAACAATGAGAACTTCAGTCTTTTCCTCTCCTCAGAGATTCCAATATCATGTTAACTGTGCAAATTTTTGGGTTCTTTTCTCAATTAGTTTGGGAAGGTCTCCATCATCATCAAGACTCAAGCTCTTCTCTCTGTTTTAACTTGAAAGTAATTTCCGTCAAACTGATTGCATGATTTAACTAAATGATTAACTAAATCATTTACTGTATTGTTTAATCATCTTTAACCATTTAGCCTTAAAATTGCTTAATTCAATTGCACTTTAATTGAGCTTAAATTATCAGCTTTTCATTTTTATTTTTTCACCAAAATTTGCTCATTCTCTTGAACAAACCTTTTTCTAGATTCCCTCAGATTCATCACAATTTCAATTTTGTGACCATTTTTTGCTTCTCTTTATTTTACCTTTAATTTAATTATTATTACAATTTACAATTATCTTGCGCTTCTGATCTATTATACCTGTAATTTAAATGATTTGTGGTTTTTGTTGGTTCAGCTAAGTTGAACAGTTTAACCTTAAAGACAGTTGAAGGCAAACCCTTCAATTACATTTTGCTTTACGTTTTTCAAATTGCTATTTAACCAGGGAAACAAGCAAAGATAACAATAAACTTTTGGTCTCAATTGTTAACTAATTGTTGAATTTGTTGATGTAAACCTTTAACAATTAACCAAATCTAATTGTTAGCTAAAAATTTGATTAAATCAACACTTGACTGACGAATGGATTAGATTGGGCGAAAAGGCTTTTTCTTTCCTAAACAAAGGTTAAAACATGATTAACCCAAATTGAATGATTAAATATCTGCTTTTAATTAACATCTTTGAATATATTTTTCTTGCAACTTGCAATTAAAGATGAACACAATTAACGATTATCACGTTCAAATGGATTCACATTAAAACATGAACCAAATTGACAGGTAATTGATTGGTTCATTATAATACAATAATTGAAATGGATAAGGTAATAATAAAAAGTAATGACAAATTTAACGATCGGCTATTGATGATGTTGGATGAAAGATGAAAGGTTCAAGAAAATTGGAAAATGTGAATTTCTTTCAAGATTGCTACGTGAAAATGCTTACTGTAATCATCTTAATAACCCCTTAATCATGATGATAATTGTTATCAATTTATCCTTGAATTTTCACTGTAAAGTTATGAATATTTAATTACAATTTGGTAAGGTTATTAAAAGGAGTGGAAATGTATATTAATAATGAATCAAATAAACAGTTAATGTTGATAAGTGAGTTTACCTTTTTTTTGTTTGTTTGTAAATTAATCATTTGTTCACAACGATATTAAGAAAACAGAAAAGGTTCATTAATTTAGGTTCAAAATCGTGATTAGATTTGGTCAATAGATGATTACATTTGATACTTGAGTTGAGTTTCAATCTGTTTCATTGTAACTCAATCAGTTTTAACCTTATTTTGAACACAACACACAAATGAGACAATTTAGTTTAAACAAATTATGTAAAAACGTGTTTTCCGTTTTACAAAGGATTCAATGTTGAGCTAAGGTTGAAGTGAAATACATTTTAAAATGAACTTCAGTCGCAAAGGCCTTTACAAGTCCCAGTTTTCAATCTTTATCAGTGTTACAGTAATAACGTATAAAAACGATCCAAGTGTTGAGTCAATATCAAAATCAAATCTAAACTCTAGTCATTTGTCAAACAGTTGTGTCTTCACTTCTAATGATGCAAAATGGCCTGATGTTTAGCAATGAAAGAGTAAAAGTCACTAAACTCTGTTCTTGAGTTGGCGATCAGTCGAAGAGTGGTTCGATGAAAAATCGACTTTGAGATTTCTTCGATTGGCTGACTTCGATGTCTGATCTTAATGTTGAAATGTCCCCAAATAAACCCAAATATCTCAGCCTCAGTTTACCAAGGGAAAGTGAGAGTTTATCATTACTCAAACTTTCTTCATCAAACTCAATGAAATCGGTTTCAATTTGGAGTTTGTAGCATTTTGAGTCTTGGATGTTTATTCGAATCAAATGAACGCTCATTTCCAATCTTGATATAAATTTAGATAACCGTTATTCCGATGTAGATTCAGAAAAAGAAATGGTTTGTATTTTCAATCGATGCTTTTCTTGCCTCAAGTTGATAGTTTGAATACAAAGTAATTTGTAATTCAATTTTGTAATTAATTTGTTGTTTTACAACGTTCTGAGCAATTAAGTAGGAAAAGCAAACTATTTGGTAAATTAAATTTAAGAGCTCAATAATTATAAAGATTGTTATGATTCATTTTGCAGTGGATTGAAAATCAATTGATTGATTGATGAATGTTCATTTTATGGGTAAATTTGTTGATTCTTCCAATAATATTGAGAAGTTTCCATTTTACTTTTACTTTTTCGAATTCATTTTAATATCAATTGACTGGAAACAAAACGATAGGAATGATAAAAATATACAGCTTTTCAGGGGAAAGAAGATTGCAATTTCAGTTGGAAACAAGTAAATTTAATTATTATCGCGATTCATGCGAAAGTTAATAATCAAAGTAAACAAGCTTAATCAGCTCATTAATTGTTTTCTCAATTTTCACAGCAAACAAACACACAAAAAGGCTGTTCAAGAGTACAAGCTCTTCTCGTTTAACATTTCATTTACCCAAACCAATCAGTTGATTGTTGGTAAAACATTATCATTACATTGATCATCATCTTTTCCAATCTTTCACCTTCAACATCTCAAATGATCCAGAAAAAAAGCAAACAAAATCATTTGTTTCTTGTAAACCAAAAGCCAAAAAATGATTTTTCAATTAACTTTAATTGAGCAAAAGATGCTGTTCAAATGTACAAACAAATCATATTCAGTCGCATCTGTGATGTGAAACCATTCAAATAGCAACATTACGATCAGGTTAATTTGGGTAACATTTTGATTCAGCCAAAGATCAACTTGACTTGATCAGTTTCAGTGATCAGGTCAAGCTATCAAAACTCAATCTCAACATTAAATCAAAATTAACCACTAAAGTTGAATGCGAAATAGCAACCTTTAAAAATGGTTAACTCTGGTTGTGTCCAGTTTTCAGTAAAACCTAAATTTTCAGTCTTGATGTTGATATTTGTGATTAGTTAATGAAATAAGTTTTCATAATTTGATTATTTTTCCAGTTAAAGAGTCCAATGTTGTTCATTTGATCACTCAATCGACTAAGGGATACAGATGTTTAGCTTATGTGTTCAGTTAATGATTATATCAATGGTAATGAATTGATCAAATGTTTAACTATAATTGTATAGGATTCAATAGATTTGCGCAAAATCGTTTTCAATGATATTGGCAATGAACGATTATTGATGTTTGAAAGCTAATAATAATAATAAAGAGATGATAAATATATGAATATAAACGGAAAGGTAAAGTGTATGTTAATAAAATTGTTGATCAAGAGGGAGTTTTGTTATTGATGTTATTATTTGAATGTTTGAATGTTTTGATGATAGGAAAAGGTTGAGAGACAGAAGGAGGAGAAAGTAAATGATGAAAAATTTAAATATTGTTTGGTCACAAATTATATTATTATTGCTGTTTGGTACAAAAAAATGCCATTTTAATTCCCTTTTAAAAGTTACATTATTTTTGGTCATCATCATCATCAACATAATGCATGTGAATTGGATAGAGAGATGAGAATGAAAAGGAAGAGGAAGGAAGATGAAGATGAAGATCCTTTAGAGTAGGAGAGAGATGCATTTCAATACAATTTGTTATTATTATTTGTGTTACAAGTTGAAATTATTTTCTCAACTAATCATTATTATTATTATTATTAATATATTCATTGGGAGTTTTTTTCATAGGATTTTAAGCTTATTGTAAGGCAATTGGATGAAGCAAAGGGAAAATAGAAGCTCATTTGAGGCTTACTAAGCGTAATAGTAGATTGTAAGTGTCAATAGTAGCAATAATAATCATAATAATAATCTAATCTAATCTAAATAATAATAAAGATGGTGATAAGATACCTTAGGTCAAATGAAAATTGGCAATTGACATTAAATACAAAACATGGCCGTATAAACTGATAGATATGTTCACATTAAACATGTACAGAGAGGACAAAAAACGACACATTTCAATTGGTTTTAAATTTTTTGGTTCCTTTTGCTTTTCTTTCCATTTCTTTTCCTTGCTTGTTCCATCAAAGATTGAGTTTGATTAAGATAATAAAAAAATAATAACCCAAAGGATGTATCAATGGTGGCCTATTGTAAATACAACAATAATAATCATCTTTATGCTGACACAGAATGGGATTACTCTTTTACTTTTAGAGTATGCTTAAGCTTCTTGGAGGTTTTTTTTGCGAACCTTCAATGGTTCAGATCTTCATCTTTTCATCTTTGCCTTTGCGATTGCCTTTACGCTTGCCTTTGCCTTTCTCCTTTTCTTTCTTTTATTTTTTTCTTGCTTGCTGTTGATACCTTTACGTTTTACAATTGATCTTTTTTTTACAACTGCTCTTTTCTTACTCCACACAACTCGTCAGCACGTTTAATGGTAATCGCCACTTGAATGGATGTTGTTATAAGTATCGCCTATCCAATAATTTAGATGAACACAGTGAAAGAAGGAGAGGAAAATAAAAAAATATCAACCATATTGGAGACTCGCTTTTCGCTTTTTCCCACTTTATGATATCGTTGTGTGTAGAGGTAAGATTCAGCTCCGTCCTTTCGCGCTTTAGTTTAATCATTGAATTGACCCACTTAAACCGATTAAAGAGTAACCTCGTATTTACTGTTTAACACTCTTCAATGTAAATATTTTTTTATCCCTCTTCCACCTCGCTTTTGTTGGCAGCAGCACACATTGGATATTGTTGTTTGTTCAATCTGAAGAGGCTTTTGATTTTCCATCCAACCTTTTCCTTTGCTTCTTGATACATTATTGATATTTACTTTTACGTCTTCTATAACAATTGATAAAAAAAGATTGATAATTTGATTGTTATATCAATTGATTATTGGGTGGTTAGATGATGGTCACAAGGTAAATAGAATCATCATTTTAAGTGATATAATTCAATTCTGTTGATGTGACAAAAGTTGCTTGTTTGGTCATCAATTTAAATTAAAAGAGTAATACACAGACAAACATGCGAAAAACTCTTGTCAAAATGAGGTGAATAAATTGGGAAAGGGTTTCACGAAAGATTTGAAGATAAGTAAATAATGAAAATGATGATACATAATAAAGTTGAAAATTGTTAGCTAGCTAGTTAATTAATTAATTAATCATTTACCATTAATCATTAGAGCTAAAGGTTGGGTCAAAATAATAATGATGATGATGCTGCTTAACCTTGAGTTGAAACTTGTGTGTGTGTGTGAGTGAGTGTGAGTGTATGTTGCGTGTTAAACGCAAGCGAAGGCGTTAAAGAAGCTGTTATATCACATAGACATGGGTAATAATCAGGTAAACATTTTAAGATGCCCTTTCCACTTAGAAGGCTGATTACGGTTTGGTGGATTGGCACCTCTCATCATCTCCATTTTTCTTGAAAAAAAGGATAAAATACCATTCCATGTGTCAGTTGTAAGCTGATCCAGCCTCACTGGTGAGGATAAATTGAATAAAACAAATGATCTGAACCTGAAAAAAATACATGAGAAAATAAAGTTAAAATGGCGAAATGTAATAACGTATTAAATTAAAATTAAAGATTTATTTAGACAATTATAAAGTTATAATGTATTATATCGATAAATATTTACTTACAATTACTTAATCATGACACTTTTGATGGTTAATAATTTACTTTGCTAGGCTGACCAAAAGCAAGAACAAAATCGTTACCTCAATAAATCAGAAATCATTAAATAAATGTACTTTTTTTGCTGACATAACATGAACTGATTTGAACTTGAAACAATTTCAAATATTTTAAATTGAACAATTAAAAAAACAATGCGTGGTTAACTATTAATTAGTGAATTTAGAAGAAAAAAATAATCAAAATTGAATTAAAAGTTGAAATGCAAATCATAAGAGAATGGATTAACAGCTGATTTACTCCTTTAGAGATTGGTTGCCAGTTTGAGACGCCATTAAATGGTGCGCTTTTTGAATTTTATAGTTAAATTATTAATTTATACGGGTTGATGTAAATAAATTGTTAAAACATGTTGATGGTTACATTAACGTACAGTTTAAGCTTACCTAAAGCTAATAAAAATGATGATAATAATAATACTCATAATAATAATTTAAAGTTAATTAACAATTTTCAGTTTTCTACTTTTCTCAGGCTTGAACAGTAAACTGTTAAACAAGCAAACCTCCTATTTTTTCCGGTTAAAATCTTAATTTTCAGCGCAACTTGACATTAACAAGTGATGTCAGGCCAGTTAAGTATTTGATTTATATGATTAAATTAATCAAGAGCAAAAGACTGTTAATTATAAAATAAGAAGGTAAAAGACAGACATAGAACATACAGAGATGCATACGCTTCACAATTTTATAGTATTGAAATAGTTGAGCCATTAATGTAAACCTCAATGGCTGACAATTATAACAAACACTAATGTTAACCCACCTACTGTCAGTTAAATTCACAGTAAATAAATATAAAAATTATAATTATAATAATGATAATAATAATATTAATGATATTGGTTGGGTAATGATAATAATCAGTTGTCAGCTCAATTGAATAACATTATATAATAATCAAGAGGATAGGGAAGGTGAGAGTAGAAGCTATAAAGGAAAAATCTATGTTTTATGATAATAAATTGTCCATATAATGAATAAATAAAGATGATATAAGAATCTGCCAAATTTACCAAATGAAGGTTGAGATAGAAAGAAGAAAAAATTGTATTCTTGAACGTAAATCTCTTCAGGTAAATGATGGTAAACTCCATCTGGTAAAGAAAGAGCACTCAGTCCGTTCCCTGTTTCATTTTTGAGCAAGTTCACATTACAACCAGATAAAAGGCCATCTGATAAAGTATAACCTTCACCAAAGAGACCTAGAGAACCATTAAATCGTAAGCTCAGTTTTAAGGTGAAGACAGCCTTCCAAGGAACATGGTGAAGATTCCAATATTGTTCTAGAATCTGATGAAGATGGCAAATTTCTCAGGATTTTTGCTTTCGATACTTTGGTCGAAGATGATGAATTGATGATTTACAATCTTTGTCTCCCTAATTCATCCCACATTAAACTAATCTAAGCACTCAGTTGGCTGTTCAACAGGTAGGAACAAAATGGTTGAGCATTAGCTTAATTTTTGTTGTTGGGTTGTGGCTTTGAATCCTTTTCTTGCTAACATAATGGGATAACATCATTAAATCTGAATGCAAGAGAGAGAAAGAGAAAGATATTAAAAACAAAAACAAACTCAACTAAAACAAACTTTAGAGCAACAATAATGGCTAATGTTCATGAAATTAAATCAAGATAAATCCATCATAAATGAAAAAGATAATAAGATAATGGTAGCTGCAACACCATCATCATCAACATCATAAACGCAAGCACTAAACATTACTAATACGATGTTGTTGATGAGGTTTTAAGTGAATTTTACAGTGAAATGTGTAAACGTCAAGGGTTAATGAAGATAGAGCTAAGTTTGGTGACCACGATGGATTAACTGTGCTGTACTTGGTTGTCTTCTTCAACAATTATACGTCTACTTTGAGATGATTCGCGCGAGGCCATCAATGTCTCGTTAGTTACGCTTTTTTTCACTCCTGAAGAGAAAAATAGAGAGAGAGACAAAAAATAGTAAAATATTTCCTTAGGCAAAGGAGAAACTTGACTTGTTATAGACAGTGATATTTGAGTAAATCACTTTTTCATTCAAATTATTGTATAATTCATTAAAAATGAGCGAAAATTGTCAAATGTGTGAACGTTACCTGAATAATTCACATTCACATTAGTATATCAGCTGATAGTATCAGTCAAGAGATGAAGAAAGTGCATTTCTGGAAAGAGATAGAGAGTGGTCTGTAGTGAGTAGAGTCAGGTAGAGAGGAAGAGACAGATGAAATTCATGAAGTAAACAGGTAAGCAACTGAAAAGAGAGAAAGAAAGATAATCTCACAAGTGAAAAGTATGATATTTACTTTTCCCTTCTGAGCTGCTCGCTGTTTAAAATGAGGATCGAGTATGACAGGCAACAATTTACTTGGGAGGAGTCCATTTAGAGGCTTTTTAATGAGTATCCTCCAAAGACTGAGTAATTAGTTGAGGTCACTCTCTTGCTGGGTGAGAGGAGGCCAAGTTGAAGATGGAAACAGTACACATAACCATACCCATCTTGACATCTCCAACAGAACTGTCCATTTAACTTGTTGCACTGGTAAAAGTATAAAAAGAAACCATCAAAGCACTATTATAAGGTTGATTATGATGACAATTAAAAGCTGAGAATAAAAAGAATAAGAGAAAAAAACTGATTAGTATCAAAATTAATAACGTTGATCTGTTGAAAAGAGGAATACAAGACTGACGACTTGAAAGCAGTTTGTTGAGCTTGCAATTTTTTCACATAATTTATTGACAGCTTGATTTTATACTATTTAGTCGATTATTTAACAAACCTAAAGTCATTTGGTCATCTAATTTGGTTATAAATAAAGGTAAATAGAGAGAAAGAAGAAACTGAAAGATGATAAAGATACAGTGAAAAAGATAAAAAAAGGTATACATGAAAATGAGTACCTCTGTGAAAAGACCTTCAATCAACAAGGGAACCTCTTAATGAGTATTCATACTATAAATTAATTAATTAGCTTGACCTTGAGGACAGTGAAACTTACCTTTTGTATGCACAATGAACGCCATTAATGAGTGCTTAATTGAAACCACACAACGGAAATGATATAAATACGAGAACGGAAATAAAAGTAAAAAAGATAAGAAATAAATTATCCAAAACAAAAAGATATGATAAAAACATATGAAAGGTTTGCTTGAAACAATGAAAATTGAGAATCGCGCTATTGACCATTGTCATGGAGACAAAGCTTTCCTTGGATCATATTTTGTAATGGTTTAACGGCTTTCCAAATGACTTTGCCATTGTTTTTAATTTTAATTGTTGTTAATTATTTCTATTAATTGAATTTTATTTCAATGTTACTCTTTGTATAATTATATTATAACTCTTTTGTGCTGTTGATCTATTTATTTAACTATTTTATACAATCAAGCCACATGGTTACGAGTCAAAAAGAAACAATGTTTGACTTGTATTTGAAGCTTTTAATGTAACAATTTTCAAGTTTAATTTAATAATGATGAAAATGGTTTACACTTGGAATACAATGTTTTGCCAGTTCAATGTAGGTTATTATTTTATTGACCAATCAACCAAATGGAATCATCATTAAGCAAATGAAAACAGTTGACACTGTGGTTTGAATCATCTGTGGACCGCGTTCTTCATCCGAAACATTACAAAGTATGTTTTTTTATTATAATTTACACTTGATTACTATTATTTTCTTGCTTGATTTGATAGTTAACGAGGTCTTCATTATTAAGAAGTTAATATTGATGTTTGCCTTACCATTAAGTTGATGAATTTACTCGAGTAAAATAAATTGCTTAATTACTAGCAAAATTTCAATATTGCATCGCTTGCATTTACTGTCAAATGATGTTTAATAAATTTCCTCTCGAAATTGATTAATATGATTTCAAGCTTACCAGAACGAGAATCTTCGTGTCACAGTGATATTTATAATTTAACCAACGAGAACCGTATGGCTTTATGAGTACTTGAAGTTTATCAAAAAAAGAGTAAAGAATAAGTTTCATAATGCAGACAGAGCAGAACTGTATTATACGGATGAACGGATTTTGTCTGTCTGTTAATTACATTGATTGTGATGAATTACATAATCCAGGTTACATATTTGTCTTGAAAAGTTGTTCAAAAGTAAACAAATTACTCTTGTCGGTAAAGTTAGTTCATGAAACAAAAAAGTTGAATCAGGAAATTCCCCATCAAAATACTGAAAAAAAGTTATTGAATTTCAACTCTGATCACATATTTTATCCATACTTTATTATGATCTCTTCTTAACCATGATTTATATTCGTTTGTGCAAGCATCTCAATTCTGTAGTTCATTTTTCATTCTGATCAAACTATAAGTTGATTAGTTTTTCGTCTTCGCTTTACATTCGTCATTAAACAGCGTTAGTAGCTTCAAGTTTCATTCAAGTTTCAGTGTTTGAATCAGTTTCGAATGAATATGTTGACGATTTAACATGCGTTTGTAAGAATCTTAAGAATCAAAAGCCTTTCATGATGAACAAAATTTATGAGTTAAAAGAAACGGGGAAAAACGAAAAAATTGACAAAAGATGAAAATCTGTGAGCAAAATCGGAAATCCGGAAGAAGTACATTGTAATTAAAAGTTAATGTTGACAAGCAATGTATCGCTTCAAGTTGGATACCAAGCAAACACACACAAAGTATTACATGCACATGAACACAGATATTATAATTAAATTATATATTAAAATGTGTATAAAATCCAAGCAAAGGAAAAAGTAGGAAACCAGAAAAAAAACAACAGCGATGATTCCGTGGAGGTTGCTGGTGTGTGCACTTTTCGTTGCTGTCTTTTTGTTGTTTGTGCTCAAAAGCAATGTTCAAAAGCTGAAAAGAAGAAGAAGAAGAAGAAGCAAGAAAAGGAAAAGGCAGACAGACTGACAGACCATTGGATGTGATCCATCATTAAGGTGATACGTGATGCTCATGTTGACGTCTTCCCTCATCTAACCTCTCTCTCTCTCTTTTACTTACCTTTTATCCAACAGTCTCGTGGTATCACGTACTTATCAGAAAGGTTACTGACTAAATACTGGGATCCGGTCTCACAGGGTTGATCATTCATGTTTCAAGTGTGACCTTAATTATGTCCAATCAAGCTATCAGATAGTGAAATTGCAATGGATCTACTAATGGGTAAAAAGGTAGGCAAAAGAAACATCAATTACTACATTATCAACATCAATTCATGTCTTTAGAGTCAACATTATTTTACCTTTTTTTTATCCTAATCACTTAAGTCTCTTTTTGCACATAATTGTTCTTGATTAGCTTTTTTTCCCTTCGCTCATTGACTTTCTTTACTCACAATTAACACGTTGAACTATTAACAAACAGACACTTTCAGTTTTTTTTCATCATCATCGTCATTATTATCACTATTGTTATTACTTATTAACAGTTCTCTAATATCTATTTTTTTGTGCATATATACAGGTAATGGTAAAACATTGGAAGTCCCTTCATTGTTATTCAGTGAGCGATAATCAACTTAATGAAGACAAAACAAAAGGAAAAGGGAAAAAAAGAATTGGCGAAAGAAGCGAAAAAAGAAATTAAGAAAATGGAAGAAAGAAATAACTCAAAGGAATCAACTATCATCAACAAAGGCAGATGGTTTATGCAGTTAACGGACATGGTTATTTCAAGTTTGCCAAAATATTATTCAACGCAAAACGGCACAAAAGAGGAATCAAGTTCACACAGTCAAATGAGATGGAAAGAAGAAGAAAAAAGGCTGAAGAAAATGCAGCAAATAATTGAAAAAAATGGCGAGACCATTTCATTTGCAATTACATTTAATTGTTCACCAGAAATTTAACGCCATCCCACTCATTATCATTGTAATTGACCAAAGTTAATCTCTAATAGAAACCATCATTGATGATAATTTTTGGTTGCCTTCAACGAAACAAGGCAATAACAACAAGCAACAACAAACAATACACAATCATCATAATCTACATCATCTTCACCATCTACACCATCATCTCCATCATCATTTCCCTCCCAATGAAGTAAAAATTTTTCAACGCTCAAAGATACTCTCAAATACACTTACTGATAAAAAATGAAGTTGAAAAAACTATGAATTTCAACTAAGCACGAGGGTGGGCGGTTATATGGTTACCTTTACATTTACTGGTAACTTGACCGCCTTGTTTATAACGTTGATTGTGATTGTTTACCTGATGTTGTAAAAAAAACCTTCATAACTGATGTTTTGTTAGTTTTTCATTTACTTTTTCACTTCATTTTTCAATCTTTTTCATTCTCTTCTCGCTGTTCAGAGCCCAAATTTCCCCTCATCTTCAGGTCGTGATTCGTTTTCCTCTTTCTCTCTCCTCTTTCTATCTCATCCTAACGTCTTCACTCCCTTATCCAACCACTTAATTGGTTACCTTAAATATGATTGTTTAATATTATTATTATGATTTCATTTTCTCCCCTCCCACTTATATTCATCTCTTTCTTATCTTTTAATATGCTTTTAAATTTTAAATGAATTTATATTTTGGCTGGTTGGTGCCGAAATTGGCACCGAGGTAGGCACGAAAAATCCATTGCCACTTGTATCACAAATCATATCCATAATTTGCTTTTAATGTGATGATAATAAACCAACATCAACCTCTAATAACACTTTATCATTTTTTTTTGCTGGCAAACAATTTATTTCAGTTTATCTAACATCAACAACAATAACAACTTAGAGGCAAACAACAATTTATCCTGACGAACTTTAAACTTGAATTAAGAAAGGGAAAAACAATCAGATAATGATGGAAGTGTAAAAAGCAACAAGAAAACGCTTATTAAAAAAGCGAAAATATTTGATTATCTAATAAATTAAATCAATTAATTTTAAACTAAACTAATTGTTGATAATAATAACTTAATGATGGCAACCAGGCAAATCATGATATCAGCTATCCAACCAAGTTCATTTTACTGCTAACTTGTAAGCTCTATTGATAATTTTGGGTGAAAAAATTCAAAATTAATTTATCAATTTATTGATTTATCCGAAGAGTTGAAATTGCGTTCATAGATACTCTAGACTATCAGCTATTTGATGTATTTGATTAAACAAATTATGTTGATATGACAATATGCTCAACAAAAACCAAATGATGTTGAATAGCTAATGTTTTTGTATTCAATGGATGAAGAGTTATGATTACTGGTCAGTCAACGTGGCACAGCAAAACTATGCAAACATTTTAATTATTGTAAGCATTTTAATCCAACTTTTCTTGTTTTCCTTACAACTGTGATTCTGATGACTGATTAACTTTGATGGTTGACAGTTTAGACGGCGAGAATCAACCCTTCAATCTGACAATTTGACTATCAATCGCAACTCAATTTCGTTGGTAAAGGCAAATGACAATAGATGAATGATAATGTTGTTAATCTAAGCTGCAAGGGTAATCCTTTTTACTTTGTTATTGACTGGAACATTTGTATGTGTATTATGCAAATTAAATCCTTTCAACTCTTGAAAATGCCTTCTTGGTAATCCTTTTTACTTGATTGCCTTGAAATCGCCATTTGATCAGTCTTTCAATTAATCTATAAAAGAAAAACAAGAAAATGAAAATTAGATTTGATTTGTAAAACGTGTTTCAGTTATTAACCTAACCAAAAGAAACTAAGAAGCTGATTGTTACCAGATTAACAACTATCACTGTAACAATGGGCAAGCTATAAATGTACAACAACAACAACAACAACGACCCAAAATGAGCAAACAAAATGACAATCAACTCTGGTTAAAGCTACTATTATTTATCATGTATTTTGTTATATACATTATAATAAATAAGCATATAAACAAGTCAATAACAACATTACTATTATCAAAACAATAAAGGTTTTGTTGGTTGATTATTATTGTTATATTATGCTGCTACTATAATAGTGGAACCCATTTGTTACCTCATTAAGCCAATGTTGATAGTAAATTGTCTTGAAAATGAAATCATTTCAATTCTGGTACAACGTTTCTCAGGTTAAAATGGCAATTTTTAAATTCTTATTTGTTTCTCAATGTTTTTGACTTTATCTTTCTGATTGGAATGAATGATTTTGTATTTACTCGGTGAATCAAGGAAAAACATTAACAAACACTTTTTCATTGTCAACTTAAATTAGTTGATTCCAATCAACATAATATCTTCTCAAACAGTTCATTTATCACTTAAAAACAGCAAAGTGAAGCAAGATAACTTATAGCGCAAAACAGGCGACACACACACAGCCATCGAGACAATTGCTTGTACGAATCAAGATTATATCATGAATTTTGTTCAACTGTAAAACAATAATAGTAATGATAATTGGGATGATAACAATGATTATGATGATTTTAGCTGGTGGTGTTCAACAAATGCTCATAAAATAAATGTTTATGTAATGATCAATGGAAACGCAATTTTGACAAGAAGAAAGTTTAAGACAATTGTCAAAACTCTAGTTGATAATATTAATTGTCGATATGTCAAGTGTTTATGCTTTTTTGTTCAATTTATCTGATCATCAGTGGATTATTAATTGCTTGTAATAATAAACTATTTAACCATTGAGTTAACATGGTTAGTAGCATAACATTTCCATCATCATTACTTATCTGGAGAAAGCGAAAGATTTGTTCATTATTAATGGACAATCGCTATGGTTCCTTGATCAATGTTATAAGACATTTCACAAGGTAATATTAACAATTACTGATTTCTTTTTTTCTTTCTTCTTCTGTTCAGCAGGATTATGTTGATAGGCTAGGAGGTATACCATGGTAAAACATTGACTCCTCCTCACCAACTGAATTACCGATCAGGAATATGAAATGGTTATGATGAACAAAAATTGTTTTGGTGACAAAACGTTTCGTTTTTCCTGTTTAGCAAATGATTATCTCCATACTGGTTACATGGCTGTGGTTGAGAGATGATGTGAAACTATCAAACCTTATTAGACAGGTTAATGTTTTCCAAGAGGAGAAGCTCTTTTTAATGTACAATTTAAGTCATTTTGTATTGGTAACTATTGTATTTAACAGCTCTTAACATACAAAATGACTTTTTAAATCAGCTTATTAACATTATCCATTAACAAACAGGAACTGCCAAAATTCAAACACGACATTCATTTTGCGTTGATTTTGCGTTGATTTTGCGTTGATTTTGCCATCCAATATCTTTTGTATTTTAAACTATATGCATGTAGGGTTGAGAGTCATAAGTAACTTCGAAACGTAATTCATTTTAGATCTAAATATCGAAGTATTTTACCAGATGAAGTTTCGTCATTCCAACAATACTTATCCACTTCAGGCTTGTTCGCATAAAGTACAAAAATCAACAAATAACAGCAATCATTTCTTGTTTCTTCAGTTTCCTTTTTTTCAATCGTCCAGTGTGAACATTGGTAATGATAGCTGAATAAATTATCTTTTCTTGATTGGTGTTGTTATCAATTTTGTGGTTCCTTTGCTAATTCATAATACTTTTGCCTTTTGGTGGATATAATATTGATGATTCCTGTAAGGTAGAAGAAGAAGAAGAAGAAGCAATTATTAAGAAATTCGGAAGAAGAGGAAAAGAAAATGTTTATAACTCTCAAGAAACGAAATCATTTCTTTTATTTTCTCTCTTCTTTTTCTCTACCTTTTTTGTACTCTTTTCACCTTAATTATAGTGTAAACCATTTAAAAACTGATTATTGATGAAATAACAATAATCCCAATGAAACAGCAATCATTTAGCAATGTTGATCATAATTATCATCATCTACAAATCGGTAGCAATTAGCTAATAAACAACAAAACTGTTTTCCCAAATCTTTAGTCTCTCATCTGGAATCAATTGACTTAATTTTTTGCCTCTTTTCCAACCATTTCACAATTATTATGTCAATTTAGCATTTCGTATGTTAGTTAACTCCAGTTATAAATCATTTTCTGTTGATTTCAAATGATTACTCTGCAATCTGTGATTTTGTATGTTGAATCAAATGAGATATTTTTTGCACTATTCAAACTTACAACTTTCATAATACACTTGAAGACGCACAATCTAAACATCTATACATTGAATTTCAGTTGCGTTAGACATCCAAATCGAACTAAGAGGGTTGGTCTTGATGCGTGGAAAGTCTGTAACATGAAAAGTTCGGTAATTCGGTACGGTTTGACTTTGCAATCCAATATCTTTCGTATTTTAAACCATACATGGTTAACAACGGTACATTGCAAGAGACATCAGTAACACTTCGAAGCGTGATTCAGTTCTATATCTGCCATTCCATTGAAAGACTAGTCGACATTCAGATTCCTTGATATCCTTAAACTGCCCAAAGTGACCAAGAATTGGAGAACCTGAAAAAGGATTGAAAATGATTAAAACAATTAGTGTAAGCATTTGTTATTTTAACACAAGCAATAATTACCGGTTAAATTGAATATAAATCTTACCCCATCTATTGTCATTTGTTGCAATAGTCATATTAAAGCGGTTAAATTGATAATTGAAAACATTGACATGACAAGTTGAGATAAATTGTGCAAATGATTTCTTGAAAGATAACAGAATCAAAGAGAAACAAAATTACAATTAATTATTTAATGATATAATATTGAAAGGTATCAAATAGCAAATAAAAGGATTGGATTGAAAAAAAATTTGTATGCAATGGATCCTCACCCAGCGTAATATGAATAAAGCTGCTAATTGGCAGGCTAAATTGTGTTTATTATTTAAGGTGGAGAAAGTTGAATTTGAAATGAAACAAACAAGCCAGGTACAAGGTATAAAAAAAGTAAAGGTGTAAATGAGAGTAAAATGTTAAGATAATGGTGAAGATGAGCGAGATTTAATAATGATAAAGATTGCCTTTTGCCGGTTGTGATAATGATGATGATGACACAAGCCCTTAAGTATGATTCAAGGAAATAAACATTTTTCATTTCTGGCCTCTGATTTATAATTTGATTGTTATTATTTGTTAATTTGATATGTATATACAAAGGTTAGATAGTTTCAGCTTGTGTTGATGCACAATTGATGTATAATTGAAATAATTTGCTGTATAATTGAAGGTAAATTAAATAATGTTCAGCAAAACGAGAAGAAAAGGCTGACAAGAAATGAAGCACAAAAACAACAACAACAACAAGAAATACAGAAACAAGATAAATTGTAAGCTGAAAAATGTTTTAATAGTAACTAATATTATCATTATTATATTCATCTTTCAAGGTTCAATAATGATAATGATAAATTTGATTGATGAGAGAAGCAACAACGAAAGATTTAATGAAGATGATAATAATAGTGATGATGAACATGAACAAATGTAGAGGCAAAAAAAAAGATGAACAGAAAGATGTAAAGATACATTCAATATCAATGAGCAACTTTATCTAAGTGTGTGTCTTGGTTAAGGGTTATGGTGTTAAACTTGTGGCTCAAGGATTAAGCATGTTTACATAGCTTTTAATCAACATCATCTTTGGGTTCATCTTTACCCTGTTCAGGCTCATATCTTCATGAGTTATAAAACAATTGGCTGAGAGTTTTGCTTCAAGGCCTTTTCCAGTTAAAAGGTAAACTAGTTACAAGTTAATGGTAAACCCTTTCATGGTACACTGTATAACAAAAAATTAGCCTAATTACAGGTTAATTTGCATATTTTATTCAACTACTCCAACAGGTTATTAAAAGGTTTTTGTAAAAATGTTTAACTCTTTCCTTTTGTCTCTTCTTTACCAGTTTTGTTGCTCTTGTGATATTTTGCTTACAAAACATCAGGTTTAAGATGAGTGTAAAGTGATAATTGAAAGTGTCACCTGAAGGTTTTCACTTGAATAAATCAATTCAGTCTCTTCTTTTAACCCTTTGTTCATTAATCTGTGAATTCAATTAAAACAGCAACAGGAGCAAAGGTTTTCCCGTTTCTTTTTTTCTTCTTGTTTTGTGTGAAACTTCAGCCCAACATTATTATAATTATAGTTAATATTCATTATTATCATTATTATTTTTTCATTATCAACTATAGCTATTAGCTAATTTAATTCATCTGATGATTGTACCCTTTTTTACGGGTTATTTTAAGGCTTTTCTTGTTTCTGGTTTCTTTTTGTCCAGTTTTTCAATTTTTTAAGGTTTAAGGTTTTCTCTCGCAAGATTGATTCAAATTGATTATTTCCTAGATGATTATTTTTTTAAACATGGTTAACAAATTGTGATTTAAAATGTTTCAAGATGAAGGAGTGAATAATAAAGGAGATGATGATGATAATTAGAAGTTGCTCTTTTTTTTACATTCAAGATTTACATTTAAGATAATGGCTGTTGGTTTATTTTGCTGTTACCAAAATTTATTAGCATTTGTAACTCATCAACACAACTAATCTCATTAATTGCCAACAACATAATTACTTTCTCAATCTGGTTTGGGCTCCTTTTTCACCATCATCATCAACTTCATCATTACCATTATTTTATCACCAACAATTTAATCTTTGTTTTCTCACCTGAAGAAAAGAGCTTTCAATTTGGTTTCATTTTTTCAAGGTAAATCATATCTTATTGTTATGACAAACTGATAGACCATAATGAATATCCAAAAATATCAATAACACAATGATATAAATTTCAGTCCAAAAACATGGTAAGATTAACATGGATCTTGAATATTCAATTGAAGCATTCTTGGCTTTTTTAAAACATTATTTTGTAACTTTAACAAACTCATAGGTTGATTTATCACAGATTCAGATTTACTTCAGACAAGTATCCAATGGACAAAATGATTAAATATTCCGTTGATTAAGATGAAATTGATGAAAAATCCAAACCCAAATTGAAAAAACAAGAGATGAATAAATGGAAACAATGACCTTAATTAATATTAGATGGAGCCACAAAAAAATGAGCGCAATTTTTAATCTCGATTAAATTAAATCTAAATTTAATATCGATCAATATTTAATGAAGCCAACTAATCCTAAATCAAAGGTTCCTATTAAAGCAGTTAAACCAGGTTACATGAAAATGTAAATTATAATCTAGTTTACCTTTTGTTGAGCGTTTTGTTTGTATTCAAGTTACAATTATTTTTGTTTCCAATGATTAATATAGTTTTAAATTGAAAATATACAATTTGATCAATGATTATGAGGTGAGTAAAGATTGGTTTAGATTAATCACATAAACAAGAGAAACCCGGTGTTTTATTGATTACATTGAAACAGTTAACGAGCTTTCACCTGTTCAGCAAAAAAAGATGAACAAGGAAAAGTTGATTTGAAAAATTGTTTCTTTCAACAATTTTCCAATCTCTTGATTGTTCTTTATTATTGATTAGATTTCATGTTGATAGGTTAGTTGGCATGGAATAAATTAACCTGAGCAAACAAACAAAAAAGTAGTCAACAAGTGATGATTAAACTGAGAAAAGGTGAAATCGGATTGAACAGATTGAAACAAAACCATCAACAAAAATTGTTGAAAGTAGCTTTTGTAACGGCTTTTGGATTAAATTGTCACAACATTGATTTTCAAATTGTTATCAAACCAGTGCGAAGGTTAACATTCAAAATTAAATTAAAAATCTCAGAACAAGATTTACAATTGAAATGGCATTTTGAAAGGTTTAAAATCAAGAAGTGAATATTAAATTAATTTAGTGATGTTGATGGATCAATTGAAAGTGTCTGAAGATTTGCTTCTCAAGGAAATCAGTGTTTCTTTGAAAATGTTTAACCGTCTTGTAAAGCAACAATCAATTGATTAATGGTGTTAAATGGTACAACAAAAATGTACACATTACAAGTAATCAATTGGTATGCGTTAAGGTTAACTGTGTTATGATTATTATACAATTTGTATCACTTTTTGGCTTCAATGATATAAATTAGATTATGTTTGACAACATATCCGTTGGCTTTTGTTGTTGTTGATGTTGTTTCATTTGCTTCATTTCATATTCATTGAGACTCTCTCTTTTTTTACCTGGTAAAGTCTATTGATATATGATTACTATTATTATTAAATATCAATATAAATTTCAATTCAATTGAAAAATATACAAGCTTAAAGAGGACAAAATAACCTTTATAATAATCAACACTCAATCTGTTCAAAAGTAGATCGACAAGAGTCAACAATGAAAGGTTACAATGACAATGTAACAAAATAAAACATCAACAACAACAGTAAAAACCATTGCCATTGGAACACCTTTTTTCCTTTTTACCTGCGATTTCTTTTGCTGGTTGCTGGTGAAAAAAAGGAAGTTCATTTATTTCCTTTTGCCAAATCTATTCAATAGTTTTGACACTTTTTTTGTGTTGCCTCTCTTTGGCATCTTCATCTTTGGTCGTCATCGTTTGATTAACTATTCAAAAATGAAGTTACCTTCATAAAGTCAACAATCAATAGACAGAAAATATAAACACACGTAAAGTGAGTCCAATGATGATGTAGATGAAGATGACAAAGGGAAGCAACAAAAAAAAAGATGAAGGAAAGGGCCAAATTTAAGTGGATTGTGGTTTTGGCTGCTCTTTTTGCGTTTTTGTCCTCGGATATTTGCGTCCTTCTCGGGTCACAATAGGAACCTCGTTAAAGTGTTTGGCCTGAAAGAGAATAGAAAAGAGAGAAAGAAAAAAAAGAAATGTTTAGTTTGTCAATTGAATTGGCATTATAATGTTATTATTTGATTCTTTGTGCTTGAATTTGTAAGTGATAATCATGTACTTCAAGTTGACTTATTTTCGCCTTTTGTATCGCTCATCAACTTTTATCAAATAATCATTACAAACATCATCATCATCAACAACAACATTATCATAATATAACTGATTTACCTTTTTGCTAACTGTTACTGTTTCAATGGGCAAAAATTGTAATTGAAATAAAACAATATTGACAAAGGAATCAAGTTTGCGGATAAAATCAAAATATTTATCAATATGATGAGCTGGTTGATGAATGATGAGCTAAAATTGAAACTACTTATTGTTTGCCATTTCATTTGATCATTTGAACACTTCTTGCGCTTCTTCCATTACTTTAGACTTTGGGATTTCCGTTTAAGGGCCAATAGTTTCTGATGTACAGCTGATGGTTGATGGCAATGGCGATGATACAGATGAAATGAAGATGATGATGAACACACCTCAATTGGTATATCGTATTTCACACGATAAATATACCTGAAAAGAGAGAGAGAGAGAGAGAGAGAGAATAAAAGATGAAACTCATTTCTTTGATGTTCATTTGTGTTTTACTTCTTTTCTATTTTGTTCATCATTTTCATTCTAATCATCAAAAGATATCCGGGTAATAACAACCCACAGGGAGGGAGAACTGAAATAGTGAGAGAGAAGGTAAAAACTGATGACAGGCAATCATCGAGTTAACAAGGT
Organism: Tetranychus urticae; assembly: GCF_039701765.1. Classification (NCBI taxonomy): domain Eukaryota; kingdom Metazoa; phylum Arthropoda; class Arachnida; order Trombidiformes; family Tetranychidae; genus Tetranychus; species Tetranychus urticae. The sequence goes on along the minus strand of NC_142959.1, from coordinate 14,718,348 downwards.
AAACTCATTAAACAAGTAATGAGAATGTTGACTTGTAATAGAAGAGAAAATATAAAAAAAAGAAAGAATCAAATATATCTTGTTTTCATCTTATTTTTCCTTCTCATCTTCATCTTGATTATCATCACCATTAGAGATGATAAAGCTTTGAGAGAGAGATGATGATGAGTTAACAAGGCTTTTTATCGTACTTTTTAACCAAAAAATAAAACAAAATATAAGCCTTAATATTGCCGTGAATATGCACACCTTTTCTTACCTTTTTAAGCTTTACTCTTGTTAAGATTGGGATTGGCTTTTGACCATGAAGATGATGAAGATGATGATGAAAATAAAGTTGATAATGATGATGATGATGTGCTGGTGATGAAAAAAAGAAAGAGTATTGTATCCTTCATTTAACCTGGAGAAGAAGATGAGGAAAAATTGTTTCAAGTAAATTGGCTGCTGATGATGTTTTGTTGTTATTTGTACGGATTGAATGGAAGGCGATGAAACCATGAGAATAGAGTTTAGGAGAAGCGTGAAATTCCCAATTAGCTTGAGCTCACGATTATCACCATGTTATTCCCTCTTTAACAATCTAAATATATATTCATTTATAAATATAAACATTTCCACCTCCAACTTGTATCTCCTCCTTGTTTCCACTCGCTAATGCTTTCTTCTCCATGTGATTCAATGGCTGTAAAAAGAGAGTAAAAAATAATATTTTAAAAAGATGTAGATGATGAGATGATGATGAAGATGATGAAAATAAGGAAACAATAAAGAACCATTTCTCAACAGTTTTTGTGTTGCTCTTCACCTGAGTAAAAAAGCGAGCAAACGTCTACTTTTTTGTATTGTTGATGTTGTTCATGAGCTAAATTCAATTTAACTTTGATATATTCATGAGTTTTTATCACTATTATCATTTGTACGATGATAATATAAATTAAATTTACTTGCCTTATCAACCTGATTATGTTAGTTAATTGTTGTACGATAATCTGCCAAAGGAATCTTTTTTTTTCTCGTTTCCAGTTGATCATAAAAAATTGAAACGAGAAAAGTTAAACCAAATAACTTCTTCTTCTTCTTCTTCATTATCTTCATCAGTTTTGTTGTACAATTGTTGTTAACCATGTTTTAAATCACGATAAATTGTACATTGTAATGAACATAATGAACAATTCAGCTGCCAGTTGAAAGAGTCAAGTCATCAATTAAATGGTACAATTTGTTGTTCTCCATCTCACATTAGATTCCCATCTTGAATTTATCAAAGTAAATTACTCCATAATTGTTTGTCTATTTTCCTTTTTAAGGCCATTTTCCTTCATCTTCTTCTTCATTTTTATCTTTTCTTTCGTGTCTTCTTCTTTCATGTAATCACATAATTTCCAGTGTCTTGAATTATCATTTCTTGCTTCTTTAGTTTCCAATCGTCCAGTGTGAACATTGGTAAATGATAGCTGAATAAATTATCTTTCCTTGATTGGTGTTGTTATCATTTTTGTGGTTATTTTACTAATTCTTAGTACCTTTGCCTTTTGGTGGATATAATATTGATGATTCCTGTAAGGTAAAAGAAGAAGAAGAAGCAATTATTAAGAAATTCGGAAGAAGAGGAAAAGAAAATGTTTATAACTCTCAAGAAACGAAATCATTTCTTTTATTTTCTCTCTTCTTTTTCTCTACCTTTTTTTGTACTCTTTTCACCTTAATTATAGTGTAAACCATTTAAAAACTGATTATTGATGAAATAACAATAATCCCAATGAAACGGCAATCATTTAGCAATGTTGATCATAATTATCATCATCTACAAATCGGTAGCAATTAGCTAATAAACAACAAAACTGTTTTCCCAAATCTTTAGTCTCATCTGGAATCAATTGACTTAATTTTTTCAGAGTAAACTCCGGTTTAAGTTATTCCTCAATATCGAGATGAAATTGGAGCCATTTGTGCTCGCAAGTATTCGATAAATCGCTTAAAAGTTTCAACCTTCGATTTCATTTTGTTCAGTTGAAAAACCAGGTTTTATTTTCCCTTAGTTTTTCTCAGCGACGGTTTTTCATTGAAAATTTAAGTCTTCATCAAATGTGTCTTCATTAAGTGCGATCATTCATGATCGCAGTAGCCTTTAGTCATTAATTTACGAATTTTGTCAAATTTGTTTCTTCTTTTCAAAGTCACTATTTTCTTATAAGCTCTTTGTTAGGAAACTACTTTAATTCAATTAAAAGTGCATGTCAATTAAATATAATTAACATGCAATAATTAAAATAGACTAAAAAGTATCATTATAGTTGATCACGCAAAGTCAATTCACAAAAGGTAAAGTTGATTTCAAGTCAACTTGCCGGTGGATTGAAGTAATGTTAACTTGTATCTATAAGTTGGTTAATTAATTAACAATTTAACTGTGTAATCAGTTTCAATTGTTGTCTAAATGTTAGCTTTAACAAGGTATGATGTTGGGAAAAGATGAGGGAAAAATGAGGAACAAATTGAATCAGATAAGTTTTGGTGAAGCTTATTGAAATGTTGAATTAGTGAGAAACACAAGAGATGAAAAGAAAGGTTAATTTGTTAAATTGATTCAATTGTGAAGGTAGACCAGTAAAGGTTGTTTAGAAGTGAAAATTAGGAGTCAATGGAATTCATTTCTTTGTCAAGTTAATATAATCATTTGATTGGTTAAACTCTCAAGTGAAATGATTGTTTGATGGTGAACAAAGAATAAGATAAAAAGGGAAAGAGTAAAGAATTAATGAATGAAATATACAATTCTGTCCATTAATTGTCACAATTATAATTATCATAATTATTATTGAGCTTTGAGGTTAGATTATTTCTATCATCAAAAGCGTCTTTTATAATTCCCTTTCTCATCTCGTCACATAGATGTTCACGTAACTTCTTTATCCATATTATTACGTTATCCGTATCATTATCATAATAATGATAAGAGTTATCATCATCATCATCATCACCTCCGCCTCTTTCCTTGTTGAGACAGGAATTCCTTAACGATGTCAAATGAAGTACAATTAAACATCATTTGGCTCAATTGTCATAAACGGTTGTTGGTAAGTTGAATAACAACAGCAAAAACTTTTCCCTAAAAAAAGAAGCGCAACAAGATGAAAACAAGTTAGTTCATTCAAAAATAATAATCTTAATAATAGTCATGATAATGAAGATTCTGGTGAGTGAATAGAGAAGGATAAGTTGAGACACTAACCACCACTGAGGTTGCCACCTTGACAAACAGCACTACTTAACAGGTATGATGACGAGTAACAGGATTTTTGCTTGTTCACAATAAATGTCCACTTGATTTGAGTTTTAATTATCAAATGACAGGCATGTTTATCAAATTAGCCAGAATAAGAGTCCAATCCTTATCTAAATGTTGTCCAAGTGTTCAATTGTACAGTAATTTTAATCAATTATGGATACAGGTTGAACTTCAAGCCACATCCAGTACACAATTCAGGTCCATGAAAGATCTTCAACTCGATAAAATTGTTTGTTCGCGAGGATTTCAAGGCTGATAAAAAGAAAAGAAAAATTAGTTTTAGTATTTCTGAACAAATAAATATAAAAAAGACGAGGTTGACATGATTTAGAGATGATTTTACTTGAAAATACAATTTCTGCTCTTTACTTTCCAATATAAAATTGTATTACTCTCGATATTGATTTAGTGTAGATGAACTTGTACTGCATCAATCAAGAATTGGTTAAAGTCGCTCATAATCATTGAACTTCTAGGAAATATCAAAAAATTATTAATTTTTACATTAAGAGGTCAATAAATTGGTGACTTTGACCTTGTTTTAATCTTCACATCAACATCATCATTATGATCTTTGGCTGAACAATCTTATTTACATCATAAATGATGCTTTTCATCTTCAAAGAGCTCTAAATAATGATATAAATATCATAAAGAGCTACACTCATCTTTCATTATTTTTACCTTTCTTTTAAACTCTCTAATGATGATGATGATGATCATAATCATTATAATAATCATCTGACCAAAGGAGCACTGAGTGGTTACAGATTTGACGACACTTGTCGAATATTTAAAAGATGTTTTGTTTTGTTCACTGCTTACCTCCATGTTTCATTACTTAACTTGCTAACTGGTTAGTTAATCTTATTTTTTTCTCATTCTGTTCCATAGTTGGTTCATTTTTCTTCCTTTTCTTTTACTGCCATCAAACAATTTACAATTAGTCAGACCAATTTAGATTTGAGTTAAATAATGATCTGTTGACGTTCACATGAGCCTATCCTTTTTTACTTTTGCTTTACCTAAATGAATTTGGAAAGGAACAGGTAACAGATAAAGATGAAAGAAAGAAAGAGAAAAGGAAATACAAAAGGTAAGATTAAAAAAGAAGGCAAGGTAACTTTCACCCTTGACAGTGACTATGGGAAGATTAAAACAATCATTAAGGTTAGTTAAATATAATGTTTAAATCCAAAGTCTGGTAAGAAAATTAGGGGAAAAAATGAATTAAAACATGTTATTAATAATAACATTAATGTAAGTCAAACCTCTGAAAAGTCGCAAAGAAAGAGACGAAACCTCCTTTTTTAAGAGATTTCGGTGGCGCCATCTTCGAACAGTGGGTCCGTTACAGTAGTGCAAGTGAAAAAGCTAGAGCCTGTTAAACGATGTTAAACTTACTTAGTTGTTTAGTCGACTTTTAAATTGTAATTTTAAGTATTAATTTTTGAACACCTTAACAATCAGTTGTTGGCTCGGTGAACAGTGTCAAGTGAAACGCAAAAAATAGAGACTAAATGACTGTAAGGTAATAATCATATTGAGTCAAATAACACACAAGATGAGTTGATAAGGTTCATTATGAATGATGAGTTCCCAACAATAGATGATATTGAAATTTTGCATGTGAAAATGGTCCAGTTCATTCATAAATCCCGTTGATAATTATTAAACAGGCTGACAAGAGGCTTGTTTTGAACGCTTCTGTTGTGAAAAAAGAATGAAAATTGTATATTAATTTTTATAGTGAAAAGAGGGTAAAACTTACATTTGACTTACTGATAGTTTCAAATGGCATGATCCTTTGAATGAATTATGTAAATAGATGAATAAGATAACATTACATCACTTATATGATTAATTTGAACGGTATCATAAATTAGTATAAACACTTCAACCTAAAAGAAAATGAGAGAGAAGAAAATGACCGTTGAAGAGGCCGAAAGTGGTAGTAACTAATTTTTAAAATTCAAATTAAAAACGGTTGTTTTTACAGTTAAAGGTCGCCCTTTAGTTCTAGTTAAAGTACAACAATTAAAGTTTAACAGATGATATTAATAAGAAATGGAGAATGAGAGAAAAAGGAAAATTCATCAGAAAAAGAATAGCAAACTTACAATTAAAATTTTCTTTTGGTATCCACAGTTATAATCATCTTTTTACTGTGAAAGCAATCAAATGTTTAAATGATAGTTGTTAGTATAATTGGGATCATATTTTGAGTAATAAAGGGTTGATCATGAATATAAATTAGATGATAATAATTGAGATAATTACGAAGATAATCAATAAAAACCGGAATAAATAATGTAATGTTTACATATCTTTTAAGATTCAAATCCTTGATTTGGGCAAAAATTTGAACTCGATAGATTTTGGTCACTTATCACTCCATCTATGTGAATAGATTAGAAATACAATTTACAGCACGCAAATGAATAAATTATCTTGAAACCAATTTACTTTTTTTGTTTACTTTTTGATTAATATCAGTTTCTTAGTTTCTTATTAACTACCAACTGTTTTGATACATTTTATAAATCAAGTTAACCTTACTCTAAGCTTAAGGGAATTTTGTGAGAAGTGAAAATTATTGAAAATTATAAATCAAATGGTTAATTACCTGTAAATTAATTGAAACCCATTCTCAACATATAAAGTTGAGTTCTTGTGTGTTTATACTGACAAGAGGTGAATATTTGTAGTAAGGATGAACAGTGAAAGAAAGCAGGTAAGAAAGAGGATGAAAAGAGAGAAAGTAAGCCTAAGTGTGGCTAAAGATAAAGCCTGAGGCCTGAATTGGGCGTTTATACCTGTATTTACATTGTGAAATAAGTAGATTAACACTGGTAATTGATTTTGCTTTTGGCTAATTTAACCTGATAAACGCAATCTGATCTAATCAGGTTGAACCAAATGTTTGATTAATTAATAAATTTTCGTTTCTATATTTTCTCTCCTTCCCTTTCTTTCCCTCTTTCAGTCTTCAGTGAATCTAGGGTTAACCTGTTGAGTTAATTTCCTTCAATCCTAACATCATGAATGATTGGATCGTTTTTTTGAAACTGATTTGTTGACTAATCATTGGATTACTGGATGATGGACGGAAATCAAAGCTCGTAACAGTCAAGTATATAAATCCTGTGGTGTACATTTTGATGTGATCTAGACTCAAACTGGTGATTACCTAAAGATGACAACAGATCTTACAACTCGTCATGCCTTTTTGGTTGGTTAACGTTAAGTGTTTAAGGTTTAGTTCAATCTTTTGATTTTAACAAATTACAGTGGACAAAGCCTGAAGAATGGTTTTACTTAAGAAATCAAGAATTACATGAGATACATGATGACAAGTTACAAATTTAAAGGAAACAAAGCTTCTCACATTCATTAGCTTGTATTATATCTTTTCATTTAATACTTCATTATCTTGACTTTCTTACCAAGATATATAATTAGTGAAATTTTGTTGTAAGCTAGGGTGGCCTTGTCAACTAGTGTTACCTTGTTGATTGCTGTTTCTGTTTTTGAAATGTTGAATAAATTTTTTCAATAGAGTTGAATGCAATCAGATGGTTCACCTAACGAAATCACCTAATAAGCCTAATACAAATTTCTTGTTTTCTCTCCTTCACCCCATCTACAGAATGCACTGCTATGGTTGACGAAGATGGAATAATAAACAATGGACTAACGACTTCGAGACAAGGCATAAATAGACCAGCTGACTACAGAGTCAACAGTGCTTCTCCTCTTAAAGGATCTCGATTTCGAACCAATCAGGATGAAATATGGAGTTGAACACGTTCGGTACACATTTGCTGATCTTAACGATGGAAGGTTACATTTTATGACTTTTCAATGATCACTTTACTCAAGAACATGGAATATCTTTATGTAAGTCTCATTTTTTTCTGATTTTGTTTTGTCTCTCTCTATGCATTTGTGCCTCTAACCTCGTTAGAATGAAACTTTAATCTCATTTTCAAATCAAACTCATTGAGGTGTTTTATGTTTATTTACAGGTTGTCAAGTTTACTTAATGATTATTATGTGATGATGATGATGACAATTATAATTACTACAAACACTGGAACAAAGTATTCTCTGTTGGTTTGCTGTTCATTTTTGTTTCCCTGGATAAAGTCAAAGCAATTCTTGGTTGTCAGTATTTCAGGAGGAGACAGTTCAGAAACTCAAGAAAACCACACTAAACAAAATTACAATTAATCTTTCAAAGACTGGGCCTAAGAGAAAAGTCATCTTTTGTGAACTGAGCTATTACAAGTGTAACAATTTACATTTATAAAAGAGGATATAATTGGTGATATTTGCATATTTTTTTTGGGCAAAGAAAAAAAAGTGTGATTACAATTAATCATTTCCATTCCATCATCTTCCATTTCGACTGTGCCTTTTCCTGATAGATACATTGATCTGACAGGTTTGATCATAATCAGTAAGACAATCAGTCAATAAGAGTCAGATTATCCAAATTATTAATTATCATTGTAAATAATGTCTTGGGTTGATGTATGGTTTTCCCTTTCGATCTCTAGTTGCAGGTAATTTTAATTGTTAACAATTTACATACCAAATTGTTAACTTCTTGCCAAATGCATACATCATTTATTACTTATCTTTTACTTTACCTTCCTACTACATTATGAATAACGCCCGTACATTGATTGATTGTTTACTGATTGTAAAATGGAGTCAGCATCAGATAAAAATTTAATTGGAATTGGAATTAAATTCTGAAAAAATTTGATGAAATGTGCATGATGAGAGAGCAACAGTGGTGATCATATTCATCATCATCATGTTGATCCTCTTGTGGTTATTTATAAGACGCAATTCAAATGCTTGCAAGTGAACTATTTAATTAGACTGATTTAACATTGATTAGATTCTTTAACTAAACAAGAATCAAATGATATGATTGTTAAACTGATATTAACTATCGTATGATCTTAAAATTAATGTAATATTAGAATCTAATTGAAATGATGGTTAAGTAATTGGATAAGTGAATGTACCAAATTGTACAATTATTAACAACATTTACGTTTCTTGCTAATGATTATAATCACCATTGATAACTGTATTTGTTTCAAATTAATTGACCCTCACAAATAATCAGCTCTTAATTTATACAAACTCGCATACAATTACATTAATGCTCATAGTTTAGTTGAAAATTAATACAACAGTTGAAGATAAATGGTTTCCCATTAAATTTCTTGATATAATTCCCATAATCACAATAATTATCATAACATTTAATTACTCTTTTCAATTGTAACTAATGATTTTCATCTTTTCTCCCTTTCATTACAGATATTTGGATGGACAAAACAAAAGGAAAGCAACAACAATCAGCAAATTAAAAGAAGTTCATTGTTTATAAGTTCACTTATATTCATTAAATGAATCTTTTAATAACAATTAGTCAACCATAGATTAACAATGAGCATTGAAAGTAAAGATTTGAAAGTATTTAATGTCGGACAATTTTCATTGAATATGATTACACCAAAGTAGCCCGAGCCAGGACAAAGACGATGGATCCTGATGATGGTGATGATGATGATAATGATAATAATGGTGATGACAAAAGATGATTATAATGGTTTCTTAGATAAAAATCATTAATTAGAATCGGACAAAATGGCGAAGCGAAAATTTAAATTAAAAAGACAACAATCGGATCCATCATTACCATACCTTGAGTTGACTTATTAGCTGAAAAGGGGAAACATTTTGTGATTTAGTCAACTAGTTAGTTATTATTATTCATTATGACTATCACTATTATTATCAAGTTGATGATGATGATGATGATGGCGATGATTATTATTATTATTTAAATTTTGTTGATCTCAGATTCTCACATGAAACAAAACAAAAAAAGGTAAAGGGAGTAAACGAGCTTTTAACAAGCTCTAAATGAACAGACTCAACATTGAAAACGGACTGAATTAAAAAAGAAGAGATATGAATTAATTTTAATGAATAGGATTAACATGTATCATGATGATTAAAAGAAGATGTTGTAGATAAAAATTATCTTCACGGTTAAGACCATAATCATTATAATTGTAAGACAAACTTGTCTGACCACACAAGCATATTCAGTTCTTGCTCTTCTTTTCCTAACATAATCGTCCTTTTTTTACCCAAACAGTTTAATGTTTAATTTTATTTATTTCAACTTTATTCAAGTTGATGCATGAATTTTGAACATTATGATATTAATAAAAGACAATTTGTACTCAATTAGAGATAATCAAATCAATTAGCACTTGCAGGTTGAAGAGCAATATGAAAACAAAATAACGAATACAAGGAATCATTAATGGTTTTATGTTTTTGTTAACTTGCTGCTACAGACTTGGAATATCTTGAATTATCTTAATGTACATACACTTAATGTATTGATTAAAAATAGCCTAACAAGCCTTTTAATCATGACTGTGATTAAGGTGAATGAAAGATTATTAAGATGATTATGAAGATGATAATGAGCAGTACAGCGTTACTTGCAATTGCGTGATTCAATCAATTTTAATTTAATTGGAAAAAAATAAAGTAAATATAAAATTGGAAATCGATGAGTAAATTGTTAGCTTATGTTTTCTTGATACAAGCTACATTTAACTTGTCCAAACCATGAAAACAGGTTTATCAGTACATTAAATTGAATGTTTATCAGTTGCAATTTATTCTTGTTGATATTGAATAGTTGAATGTTAAGAGTTTAATCACTGAACATGATTATTATTAAAAATAATTTGCCGATTATGATGGTCAATTGAGTCAATTTGCAAGTGTTTAATTTATTCAAGTCAGGACATTGGATGACGTAAACAAATGCTGATCAAATGATTAATGCTTAGTGTTCGTAAGCAAACAATCAAATTAATCATTAATATGACTGGAATCGTTAAACATCTCTCGTTTGAATAGATTTATGAATCTGCCAATTCAGGTAAAAATTGAATGATCGCATGAAAAAATGCTTACTTGACCAAGATTGAAGATGAGCCAATTTAACTCAATTGACTTAACAATTCTGAATAGCAAATAAAAATGATAAAAATCAAACTAATAATAATTGTGGACAATAAGGTGAAAAACTTGACAATTAACTACTTTTTGTTTAAGTTGGGAAATGAATGAACATTGGCCAATGTGGTTTTGTTTCAGTTGCCAACAAGATAATTCTAGTAACTTATTCAAACATCAAAAACAATTAAAGATTGTACTTCAAGTAAAGGAATCAAAATTTTGATTTGACTCGCTAGATCGCTGGATCTCAATCTCATTGAGAATGTATGAGCCATTTCCGCAAGAAAAATTTAAGTGAAGTGTGACAATACCATCCGATTGACGAACTTAAGGAATCGATCGCCCAAGAGTGGAATAACATCTATCAATGATACAGAATTTTATTTTGTCTGTGAGATAGATTAGATTTAATTGCTAAAACGGTGATAGCACACATTATTAGTTCAATTAATATCGAGATTGAAAAGCGTCCTTAACTCCATGAATCAGTCAATTCCGACCAAATAATATTTTTTTCAATCAAACTTGAAATTAAACAGATGACTTAGTTTTCTTGTTTTTCATGAATCATGACTAACTTTGATCATAATATCAAACAAGGACAATTTTTTCTGAATATTCAAATCTTTAAGATTAAATTAAATGCGGTCCTTAATGTCATGCAACCTTTATTGATGCTGTATGTCTGTTTTGACCAAAAGTCCAAATAGATATTCCTTATTATGGACGGCTTAGAGGTGACTAAAAAAGCAATTATCCCTATTTAAGCTTCAATTAATCAATTCTTTTCTAATAAACGACCGTTTTTGGTAAGTAATTGGTCAAAGTTTGTAGTTTATGCAGAAAATGATCTGATATTTGTGCTCGAATTTAGATCGAGTTTAGACCATTTAGATATAAGAACTGCAGATAATGACATCGGTCTCATTATATTTCCATTTCGAGCTGGTAAACATGACTGACAATTATAAATACTGATATTGACCAAAAATGTGAATTAAATGCAAAATTTAGTGAAATCCAGTTTGCCAAATTTGTGACTCAAGCATTTGGCTCACATAATTTTTAAAGCAACAATCATTGTGGTAGTTGTTGAGCTGCCGTGAGTTATCATCAGGAATAAGGTGAGTAGATGAAGATGTTAAAGAAATCTCACAATTGAACAGATTAAAATGGCTGGGAAAGGTAACAATCAGAGAAAGTTGTTTAATTTACTCATATTAACCATGAAATGAATTGACATGAAATGCAAAAAGTTCCAGAATATATTATTAGAAAATATAGTGAACTGAAATAACAAACCAACGGAACTCTATTCATTATAAAATAATGAGTAATTATAAGAATCTGTCAATTCAGGTACAATCTGAATATTTACAAGAATACTAGGTTTTTTCTGCTGCATTCTTGACCGTGATTGAATAAAAGAAACATTTGTTGAAAATAAGTCGAATTTTTTTTAATTGATTTAGTGATTCAACAATTCTGAGCCTTTGCTACAACTTTTAATCAAAATTTTGAGGGTCTATTAAATTTCGCTTATGTCAATAACTCCTTATATAATATAAATTCTAATCTTTATAATAATTAATAGGGTAGAGGGGACTGTTGATGATGAATGTGTATGTTGTACGTGAATAGTCATGATAGAAGATGAAAACAATATGATAACACTTTTTACAATATTTTGATGAGAAAGAAATAGTCCGATTTAACCGTATTTACAAGAAAAATATCTTTTTATGAACATTCCATTGACTCGGGAGTTATAATGAAATCCGATAAATCTGGTTTGCCTTGCAATTGTAGATTCTGAAAGTAAATTAAAATAATGGAAAATTAGTTTTAAATTGAAAAAGAATATTAAGTTTTTGTAAAAATGTAAATCCAAAGAAAAATAACAAACCTTCTCGTTAGTTAAATGTAGAAGTGCTACAAAAGCTATTGGCACACTCAGATTATTTGCCATAGAAGTTCCGACTCTATCAGGTAGCTTTTTGTACATATTAGAGAAGGTTAAGTCTTGCTCCAGACTATTAGAATGACACACTTCAGAACTTTCCACCTGGAAACAGAACAAAAAAGATAAAAGTTGTTAGTAAGCAATAATAAGCATACACGTTTTAACCAAAGAAATTCTTCGACTTACATTATCGGAAGAGCTTAAATTAGCCGTTGATTCTGTACTAGGCTCTTGGTCATTGTTTGTAGATGGTTCTTTGTTTTGCGAAGACTCGGGAGTTTTATTTACAATATCACTTGTTACAATAGTCCACATTTCTTGTTTTAATCTTTTCACGTCAATTTTTTTGGCATGTGTTGAAAATGGTAAAGCCGTTGATGATACAGCAAATGGTTCATCAACAAGGTTGTCTCCAGAAAATGGTGCATTAAAAGCTTGAGTTGAAAAACATTCTTGAGTTGGCGGGAACTCATCGTCATAGTGATTATCCATACCAGCATCCAAGCCAGGGGAAGATCTTCCGTCTGAACAATTATCGTTCATGATTGAAGGTTCATCATTTTTGTTAGGATCGATTCCTGTTCTTCTTAGAATGCTAAATGTTGTACCTTCTTTAAGGAAAGGTTTGATCAATCTTATTGGCTCGTAAGAAACGTCACTGGGTAAAAGTCTTTCAGTCCAATTGGACAGAGTTGAGAATTTTAATTGTGTATCTGTGCTCCCATCTTCCTCGGCAGGAAGAGTTTGCTTGAAATCAATTTCAGAAAATTGGTTCTTGGGTTTTCGTGCACTTTTTGGAGCTGCCAAAGCTTGCGTTTTCTTAGCCCCACGTTTAGCCAAGGGATTCAACTTCCAGTGTTCAGGACCAGCCCATACTCCTAGAAGTTCCTTATTGAAATAAGTATATTCAGATGGTTCATCAGATAAGGCTTTAACTAATTTATCAAAACCATCTGAGTCAACGGTACGCATTAAATATTGATTATTTAATGATTGACTATAATTATTTTCAATCACAGTCTTTTCCAAGCCATCCTCTTCACCATCGGATCTGACTGAATCGTGATCAAAGAAACCACCAGGATCATGGTGATCATCATTGTCCAAAGGTTCCAAAGAAGCTTCAAAGGGCTGTGAATGAGAAATTCCAGCGTCTAATGCGAAACTCAATTTATCTTGTGTTTGGGTTCCCGCTCTTAGAGTAGAAATTGAGTTGTCCAAGTCTTCACCGCGAGACAGAAACTCAAATTTAGATAATTGGGGTACAATCTGTGGTCTTTGGTTCAAAACTCCATCAATTAATGATCGATCCAATTTAACATCATGAGTTTGACTATCAGTAGAGGTTATTTCGGTTGGGTTTAACAGTAGTAAACCATCTTCATTCAAGCACAGATTTGACATAAGAAGACCATTTACATTACCAACATCAAAAGACGATGAAAGTAAGGAAAACAATGGATCAGGTGGAGTATTACATTCAACTTTTGCAGTATTCAAGCTTTCAATATTGGTTGCTATAGTTTTGACGGTTTTTCTACCAACTTTTCTCCTTTTAGGTCTAGTCTCACCATCATCGTTGACTTCATCTCCATCTAAATCACCTTCGTTATCTTCTCCTTCTTTCGATTTATCTTTATCCAAAGCAATAACCAAACCTAAAAAATAAAAAAATAAAAAAGAGAAAAAAAAGATGAAATGAGATAAAGCGGGAAATTGATAAGGAAACAGAACGTAATCTTAAGGTTGGAAATGATGCAATGCTTAGTTTCGATGAACAAATTGAATAGAACCAACGCATGAATGATAAAATAGATTCATAAGCTAAATTGCTACAAAAAACATAATTAGGCCAAAAGAAAACTGAATTACCTGATGCAACTTTTTGAGCTTCAGCTTGGACACAATCAACACGATGGCCATAAATTTTGGCTCCAGCATCCAAAGCACTGCTGACAAGTTTAAAGTTTATTTTTTCATTGGGTTTCTGTCTGATTAAGTGGCTCATACAATCGATTAACCGTAATCCGAAAGCATTTTTACTGTTGATTTTATTAGCCGCAGATAACTTAATACACTCAGTGTAAACAGCGGTAACTTCTTCTTCAGGTGCAGCTGAGCGTCTGCTTAATGGAGTTCCTGGCCTAAAAACAAAGAATAGATAAAGATAAATTAGTTTTATTGTTAATTATCAATCCTAAAAGTAAACACAAGTGTGAACACCAAAAGAGATATCAATGTAGAAAGTAGAACAAACGAAATAGTACACCATTAAGAGTAATAAAGCATTACCTTGGAGAGTTTCTACCAATAGGAGTACCAAAAGTATTTCTAGGGCCAGTAATGGCTTCTCTGATTCGAAGAGGATTCCTTTCAGCACTAACGGGGGTAGTTGAAACAGATTCAATATTATGTAATCCAAGAGATCTACGTTGTTGAGGTGTTAACTGGGCTCTTTCCACAGAGACAAAAGGGTCAGTACTTTTACCAGTCGATCTACCGATGTTTTTTCTCCTTTTTCCATGGTCAACCGTTTGAGGTTCATCTCCAGAATCACCTGTGTTGAGCTTACGCTTGATATGAACTGAGCACATAGTATTAATTAAAAGTAAGATGATAAATAAAGAAACCAGAAAGGGAAAAGTAGATGAGGAAGAACAAAGAGAAAAGGAGAGAACACAAGATACAAAAAGTAGGACCCTTTTTAGATGAAAAAATGAAGATTAGGGCTTGACTTTAGGATACAAAAGGGTTGAAAAAGGTGATTTTGAAAATTGTGAAATCGAATTAAAAAAATAATCACCAATTAAATGAAAAACAATTGTCAAAACATAAGATAAGATTAGACTCCCGCTAATTCATTCTTGCTCATATAAAAATATACGTTGGTAAATCTATTTGCTTTCTATGCTATGATTGGCTGATGACAATATCACTATAGTAACAAGTAAGCTATTTTCATGACTACCAGATGGAGCTATGCTAGTTTAAACCAAAAGCGCGGAAAAAAACTGAAAGTTTCTCCTTCACTTTTTGAAAGTTTGATGTTTATTTACAATACTCTTTAACAGTCTTGATCGTAGTTAAGTTGATCAATTTCGATCACTTTTTTTCCTTCTTCCTTCCTTTCTCCTCTTCATTTTTCCCTTTCAACTCTCTACCAAATTTATTGATTGGGAATCATGTCTCTTGAAAACGATAAAAACAGTGTCACCTTGTGCTCATACCAACGGGTAAATGAAAAAAATGTTATTGGAGGAGGAGGAGGTTTTGTTAGTGAAACACCGGCAGTGAAAGTTTGTAAAGTTCGTCTTTCATATGGTCGAGGTAAAAATGCTAAACAAATTTTATCCAACATTGATTTGACTGTGCCAGAAGCTTCTATTTATGGTCTTTTGGGACCAAGTGGATGTGGTAAAACCACATTGCTTCGATGTGTTGTTGGTCGACTTTCACCTTCCTCTGGTTCCATTAGGATATTTGGTTTTCGCCCTGGTCAACCAGGTAGTCAAATACCTGGACCAGCAGTTGGATATATGCCTCAAGAAATTGCTGTTTACGAGGATTTCACTATTGAGGAGACACTTATTTATTTTGGTCGACTTTTTCGTTTGAGCAGTCATGTTCTTCGTGAAAGAATAGAGTTTTTAATTAAATTCCTTGATTTGCCTAGTAAATCTCGTTTAGTTGCCAATCTTAGTGGAGGTCAGAAGAGACGTGTTTCTCTGGCCGCTGCTCTAGTTCACAGCCCACCTCTCTTGATCTTGGATGAACCTACAGTTGGTGTAGATCCACTTCTTCGCCAATCAATATGGCAACATCTAGTTACATTAACTCAAGTCGAGAGAATTACCATAATTATAACTACCCATTATATCGAGGAAGCTCGCCAAGCTCATGTTGTTGGATTAATGAGACATGGACATCTTTTGGCCGAAGACTCGCCAGAATCATTGTTAAGACAGTACCAAATGGAAACTCTAGAGGAAGTTTTCCTGAAACTATGCATGGCTGATGCTACTAATCGTGAAGTTACTACCTCAAACCTCTCAGTTCCACCAACCACGGAGTTAGTTCAATCAACCAAAAAGGATACAAAGGTTTGTGTTTTTTGGCTAATTTTGCTGCCAAAATAACCTAATTTAAATTTAATTTTGTTTTAACTCATAACTTAAATGAACGAAAACTGGTTTATCCAGTTTATCCATTATTGGAAAGTATTAACTTTCAATCAGTTAATACTAAGCTCCGATATCTCCTGTTGACTTTCATGTCGCCAGGGTGTACGGGAATGTAGTATTTTGTTATGTTTATTAATATAAATCAGTAAAAGTATCATTTTTGGCAAAATAAATGCAGGAATGAAAGGAGTAAATAAGGAAAAATAAGAAATAGGAAGTGATTGCATACATTTTTCTTATCTAATTGGCATGGCTAAATTACTAATCACAATTTTTTACACTTTTACTGTTTTTAGTTACCTTCGGTGTTTTCAATTTATTCAAATTATTCTGATTACAATTTGAACCCCAAACCTGAAATAAACAACTTACGCTCTTCCGGAGGCAAAAAATATGAATCGAAACGTTTAACTTTTGGTGAATATTGGGCAACAACAATGGCATTATTTTGGAAAAATATGACTCGACTTCGGCGTAATATTCCTGTCCTTTTGTTCCAATTTGCTCTTCCTGCGATTCAAGTAATTCTGTTCTGTATTTGTATTGGTGCTGATCCATTTAACATACCATTGGCTGTAGTTAATGAAGATACTGGACAAATATATTCACGTGATTTCCTCAAAGAACTTGACCCTTACATTGTTGATCAACACAACTTTACATCAGTAGATGAAGGTAAAGAAGCGGTTAGAAACGGGTCGATGTGGGGTGTACTACATATACCGGAAAGGTTTTCTCAAGCATTATTGGCTAGGTAAGAGTTGATCATCAATTTATGTGAGACAAGTAAACATAATTGATGACAAATATTAAACAAGGACAAAGAAGACAAGAGTAAATAAGAGAATAAGAAAATAAGAAAATAAGAAAATAAGAAAATAAGAAAAGAAAAGGAATAAAATGGGATAAAATGAAATAAAAAATGAATGAAAATTGAGTAAAAACAAATTGAAAGTTAAATGATCAACAGAATCAAGATTGACATTTTGATAGCTGTTGATTATATTGTTATTGGTATAGTATAATGTAATGTGATGTTGTTAGCCTTTAAACTTTTACTCTTGCTCTTGCTCTTACTCTTACTGTTCTTACTTTCACTTTCACTTTAACTTACTTTTTTTTATATTTTCCCCCATCTAGAATGCTTCGAGGTGAGGAAGTGGACAACAAAACAATTGAGGACAGTACAATCAAGGTTTACCCTGATTTAACAAGTAAGTGAAGTCTGACGATTATATGAGATGTAGAATGAGGGGAAAGAATGAATAATTTGGATAGAGAGACACGAAAAAGTGAGAGAGAAACAGGAAAATAGAATGAAAGGTCTATTAATTGAATGAAAAAGTTTGAAAAGATGAATGAGAGAGAAAAAAATTGAGCTACTTAAGACTTATTGAATTCGCTTTCAGTTTGATGAACTTGAACAGATGTTGATAATGAAGAACAAAGTAAAGTTTACTTGAAAGGTTGAACCTGGTCATGAAAAGAGCTCTTTTAGACGTCCAAGGTCCACACCTCATCTTCCTTATATTTCAATTAACGAAATTGACCAAAGCAATATGTAGGCTAATAATTTCCTAATTAATGTTTACAGATCAACAAATTTCATATACAATGGAACGAACATTCAAAGAGGCGTTTCAAGAATTCGCCAAAAAAGCTTTGACTGCCGCAGGAAGGAATCCTGCCTTAGCTGAATTTCCACTTGCCGTGAGTGTTTACTGCCTTTTTCGTCCATTCCCAAAACAACCTTTGTCATTGGAAAAACATTATCATTTAACTCTATTTTATTTAAATTTCGTCAATATTTGACATATAGCTTGGAGAACCTGTTTATGGTGAATTAAAACATCAAGGATATCTTGAATACATGGCACCAGGAGTTGTTGTTAGTATAAGTTACATTATGGCTACAGGTTTGACCGCGCTTGCATTCATTTTGGAACGTCGAGATGGACTTTTTGAAAGGTCATTAGTTGCTGGAGTGGATACTTTACAAATTTTAATAGCACATGCATTGACTCAAATTATTGTCATGGTTGTTCAAATAATGTTGGTCCTAGTGTTTACATTCTTGGTATTTGATATACCATCGAGAGGACCGTTTGGATGGGTTATAGTATTGTTATTACTACAAGGATGTACTGGTATGGCCTTCGGTAAGTTAATCACTTCAATAATAATCATACACATGAATCATGGGTATTGAAGATATCAAGATTTTACCAACATCATTAATAGAGGAATATTGCAAGAAGCAGAATCATTGATATAAAGGAAATTTAGCATTTAAAATCGACGAAATTACAGACATTTGCTATCAAACAATTATGCGTCGAATGTAAAAAGTAAAGAAACACCTTAAATTAGTATAATTCGTTAATAGTTGGGTTTGTGTGATGTCATCGAAGGTTATGTTTACTCAATCTTATTTGATTGGTAATGATTTTCAATAAATTTTTACCTGATTTATTCGATTGGATTAAAAGGAGAAAGGGAGAGATTCAATGTTTAATGATAATAATAATGTTGCCTTTCAAATTGAATTTTTTTTCCTGGTTAATTAAGGTTTGGATTTTCCTTTTTTAATATAACTCTTTTTTTCTTTCTTCTCTTACCTTCTTACCACAGGTCTCGTTGTATCTGCAACATGTCACCAAGAAAATACTGCAGTTATGATGATTTTAGGAACATTTTATCCCAATTTAATTTTATCTGGAATCATTTGGCCTTTAGAGGCTATGCCATATTGGATAAGATGGTTCAGTTACATTCAACCTCAAACATTACCAACAGAAACACTTCGTCACATTTTATCTCGAGGCTGGGGAATAACTGAACCTGGAGTTTACATCGGTTTCCTTGTTACCTGCTCATGGATGGCCTTTTTCTTAGTAGCTGCTGCAGTTATCTTCAAGTACAACAAATAAGTTACTAATCAATTTCATCGCCGATCAATCAATTCATCAATTATACATCAATTGAAACCCGAAACTCACAAGGCAATTTTTTCTATTCACTTTTTTATTTCTTAATTTTTCATGAAAGAAACCAGAAAACACAAAAGGCTCCATAAAAAACGAATCACTGAGAAGATGATACGACTTTACAATTGTAAATATACTGCGTTTACTTACTGTTTTGACAAACGACATTCATTTTTTTCTTCCTACTCTCTTCACTTCATTATCATCTGCCATTGATTTGTTTTTTATATTTTTTTATTTGTGAGAACGGACTTGAGTCCGAATCAAGACTTGTCCAATGAAAATTGGAATTAAAACTTTTAAACATGTGATCCAAACATCTTCCTCTTTTTTGAATCTTAACCAAATTGCAACGATAGGCTTAATTTCTTTATATTATCGGGGTTGAACTTTATTGGAAAATAATGTATTGATGTTGATTGAATCGATTGAACTGCTTATATGGCTACATTCAACTGAAAAACGGCGTCACATTTCATCTCGAGATTGAGGAATAACTGAATACGGAGTTTACTCTGGTTTCCTTGTTACCTGTTCTGAAGGATGATTTTTTTGTTTAGTAGCTGTTGCAGTTATCTTCAAACTCAATAGTGTGAATATTTATTCATCCATTTTTCATCCATTCATTCATTCCATTGTAATTCATATCTCATTTGAGACTCGCAATTGTAAATCCAATCATTATCGATGTCACCTTTTATGTCAAGGCTGACTATCTTTACTTCCTTCGACAAATTGTAAATTTTTGTGAAAATAAAAAAGTTAAAGCAGCGCTTTTCAATTCAAGATATTTACCGAACTCTTTACTCTTCCCACAAACCAAGACCAACCCGTTCGATTGATGTTTGGCTCTCTAACGCAACTGGCATATTTAAACACAAATGAATAGCATTAGCAAGCATAAAGCAATAAAGCTATGACGATATTAACTACCTAATGTAAAAATATGGAGGTGAAATGTTATTGCTTGTATACAGTCGAAATTGAGTCAACAAAAGCGGAATCTTTTTTCATAACTCACAATTATTGTGATCAGTTATCATCGCTCTGATTATCAATTCTAGTTCACAGCTTAATAGTCTACAAATTAAACGGTTTCCAGTTCTATCCATATTCCAGTATTCGCAGTGAAATCCAATGTTTCTTACTATAAATTTAACTTCAATGATTCGTGGAGACTTTTGTTTGTACAAAATCAGTTTCAGTTGCTTTTTATTACACTATTGTCTATTATTGCTTTGTTATTTACAAATTTGCTTGTAACACAAGCGCATTGTACATGATAATTGACACTCATGAAGCATAACACCTTTGAAGCTTTAATTCACGACCAATCAATACAGAAAAACACAAAATCAATGAAATAATGGAATATTTTTCAATTTTGATTTCTTCTGATTTAAGATTTCCTTTGACAACCAAGTTATTCTCGTTTTAGTCATCCATTGTGACAGAAGTTGATGAATTGGCTTGATCCTAATCTGGCCCATTTCAATTTGTGACTTAAAATTATTTCATAAACAAACTTTAATCTTAATTGAACCGTAATTTTTAAGATTACTTGCTCTTATTAACAATATCTTCCCGTCAGCTAAACACTTGTTCACTGTTACCCAAAAGATGAGTAGTCAACTTAAAATCAGATATCATCATCAATGATCATCTACTTTTCCTGAGGCTGTTGTTTTCTGATGAAGATTGGAAAGGATGAAGTTAAAAACACTTTACGTTTCATGCGCTTTTTAAAAACTGAAATATACCTGAAACATTTAACTTTCACCTCCTACTATCTGTTTGCTTTTTCCTTCTATTGGCTTCCTTTCCTCCTGATTAGTCTGATAATCTGAAGTGAAAAACTGGTCCATGGTGTTTGTACGGTGAAACAGGTTTAAGATGATTGAAGTAGAAAGTAATACAAGTAAAAATCAATCAAAAACAGTAAAATATAATTAGCTTTAAGTGTAAATAATTTGTTTATTGTCGGATCACAATAAAATTTTGAGTCTTTTGTTTGCATGAAAAGGATTGATAGATAGCTTATAACGACTATTGTTGAAGCGTCTCTCAATACAAATCATATTTAAACAATATTATTTACATTAAATGGAAATGTGAAAAGTTGAGAAATGATGAATGATTATAATTACCAGAATTTGGGAAAATACTGATGATCAGACCTCTATCCAATACAAAGTGTCCTTTCATCGAAAGCAACCTTTTTTTGCTTTACAGGGATCAAAATTTCAAGTTTAAAGGTTACCAATTATTACTCATTTATCCGTAACGTCAAGTGGATAATGGTGTTAATTATCCAGCATAAAAGCAATTAGAGGTTATTCCAAGTTGTTAAGGTAAGGTCAATTTGCCAAGTTGACTAACGTTAGTTGACTGAAAACTGAAAAAATATCGGCTGTTAGAAAATTGAAGAAACTTTCACTCTTACTTACCTTTTTTTATCCATTTTTTGCGTTGTTGCACTTGTTGATTATTGATCACCTATTTGCTTGATTTAGCTTAATAATGTTCATAAAATACTTACAATTATAACAAAATATAAAGACAATTTAAAGTGACCCAATTGATTGTAAAATACACATAACATTACAATAACATATAAAACAAGCAGAATGAAAACAAAACAAAAATCAAATAAAAAAGACAATTAACAAAGATAAAGAGGTTGTTACTACAGTTTTACGGCCTTCGGAATGTTTATTAATCAAATTCTTACTTCAATTATCAACTGAAACTCGCCCTTGATAATTGAATTAATCAAATGGTTAATGCAATATTTTATTTGAATCCAGATTAACGGTTAAGATCAGATGAAAATAGAATCAACAGTTAAACAATTAACATTAGATGGCGTTAGTTCACAATTTTAAATCGACGTAATAGTTAACGGAACAAAAAAGCTTTGAAATTCTGGTCCAGAATTTCTGGTTGATGTTCATTTTTGAATCAATTACCGAAGATAATCAGCAAGTCAATAGTAAATTTTTTATCAAATTGATCTACAGTACATTTTCATCCAAAATTCCAGTCAATCAGCTAATCGAGGATTTCGATGTCGATGAAAATCTATTCAGTGAAAAAATGTTGACCAACCTTATTATACTGTTTGGTTGATGTTTAAATGATAGACTACGACATAACCCTAATCGTATTATTCAAGAACATGGAACTATCATGTCTTAGTAGCGACGTAAACTCAATTATTCATTAATACCGGTTAAAGCTTTTAAATGTTTTCTCTTTTTTTCAATACAACAGTCCATATCATTATCTAAACTACCACTTTTCATGTTCAGATTGATCAGATTGTTTATCATGAAGAGAAAGATTTTACTGCAGGTTACTTTAAGCATCTGAGATTTTATCAGCCAAATGGTAATAATATTAACTTTGATTTCACTATTTTGGTTAAAATAAATGAACCATATTAACCCATTGATTATAGAAAACATGAAAAAAACAAAGCGTCCAAACGGTTAGCTGAAAGATTTCATCAAATACAAGGCTTAGTCAGGTTGGTTGAAGCTTTAAAAAAATACGTCTTGAAATATTTCTTTGGTTAAGCAGGTAAAATCAGGTTTTTACTTAGGTGGCTGGTTAGTACTTGGCTAAATTCACAAGGAAAAACAAACTTAAACACCTGATGAGGACCAAAGATAGCTGGCTCCTTCTTGTCGAGAGTTAAAGGTAAAGATAAGATCTTTTAAGAGGAGATTAAAAATGGTCAACGTGATGGTCAAAGAGGACAACAGTCAAGAGAAAATCTTTCCCGCGTAGTCCACCTTTACCTCAACTCAAGTTGGATGTTTACTTTACCTGTTTGAGCTACCTTTATTGGCTAATGGAGCTTTTGCTGTTCAATCAAGTATGAATTCTCAGCAATAGATGACGCTTGTTGCTGTTGGATGAAAACTTTCTAATTTTCTCTTTCACTTTCCTTGTATGATTAAGGAGAGACTTCTTTTATTACAAGTTCAGTTTAAATTGATTTTAAGTTGTGTTTGTTACTTTTAAATTTACCTGTACTTTTTTTCCTCATACTCTTCTCTTATTTGGTTGTGTATTTTTTTAAATAATGGGTGACAGTGATAAAAATAATGTCACCTTGTGCTCCTATCAACGAGTTAATGAAAAAATTGGAGGCACTGGAGTAGGAGGTGGGATTGTTGTCAACTCAACACCTGCGGTCGAAGTTCGCAAAGTTCGCCTCTCTTATGGAAGGGGTAAAAATGCTAAATCAATTTTATCCGCCATTGATTTAACTGTGCCCGAAGCTTCTATTTATGGTCTTTTGGGACCAAGTGGATGTGGTAAAACCACATTGCTTCGATGTGTTGTTGGTCGACTTTCACCTTCTTCTGGTTCCATTCGGATATTTGGTTTTCGCCCTGGCGAACCAGGCAGTCAAATTCCTGGGCCAGCAATTGGATATATGCCTCAAGAAATTGCTGTGTATGAGGATTTCACTATTGAGGAGACACTTATTTATTTTGGTCGACTTTTTCGTTTGAGCAATCATGTTCTTCGTGAACGTATTGCCTTTTTACTATCATTTTTGGACCTTCCCGTTAAAACACGTTTAGTTGCCAATCTTAGTGGAGGTCAGAAAAGACGTGTTTCTCTGGCCGCCGCTCTAGTTCACAGTCCACCTCTGTTGATTCTAGATGAGCCTACAGTAGGAGTAGATCCACTTCTTCGTCAATCAATTTGGCAACATCTGGTTACATTGACCCAGGCTGAGAAAATAACCGTCATTATCACAACCCATTATATTGAAGAAGCTCGACAAGCAAATGTTGTTGGATTAATGAGACATGGACATCTCCTGGCTGAGAATGCACCTGAAGAATTATTACGACAATATCGAATGGAAACTTTAGAAGATGTTTTCTTGAAATTGTGTATGGCCGATACAACTGGCCGAGGTGTTACTACATCAACAAATCTATCAGTTCCTCCAACACCCGATTTAAAATCCAAAGATGGTTCTAAGGTAAGAAGTTGCACAATATTCCTAATATGTGATGAGTAATACAATTAGTTATTTATTTTCGATTTTTAGCAATTTCCTTCAGTATTTTCAATATACTCCAACAACTCTGAATTTAATCTACCACCAACACCCAAACCTGAGATGGGCTTTGACTCATCCACTCTTAACTTGGTTCCTGAAAACAATGGAGTAACAAATATTTCGGCTTCAAATGGATCTACAAATATGAGTCTTACTCGAAGAAAGTCAAAGGGATCTAAATATGAATCGAAACGTTTAACTTTTGGTGAATATTGGGCAACAACAATGGCATTATTTTGGAAAAATATGACTCGACTTCGGCGTAATATTCCTGTCCTTTTATTCCAATTTGCTCTTCCTGCGATTCAAGTAATTCTGTTCTGTATTTGTATTGGTGCTGATCCATTTAACATACCATTGGCTGTAGTTAATGAAGATACTGGACAAATATATTCACGTGATTTCCTCAAAGAACTTGACCCTTACATTGTTGATCAACATAACTTTACATCAGTAGATGAAGGTAAAGAAGCGGTTAGAAACGGGTCGATGTGGGGTGTGCTACATATACCGGAAAGGTTTTCTCAAGCATTATTGGCTAGGTAAGAGTTGATCATCAATTTATGTGAGACAAGTAAACATAATTGATGACAAATATTAAACAAGGACAAAGAAGACAAGAGTAAATAAGAGAATAAGAAAATAAGAAAATAAGAAAATAAGAAAAGAAAAGGAATAAAATGGGATAAAATGAAATAAAAAATGAATGAAAATTGAGTAAAAACAAATTGAAAGTTAAATGATCAACAGAATCAAGATTGACATTTTGATAGCTGTTGATTATATTGTTATTGGTATAGTATAATGTAATGTGATGTTGTTAGCCTTTAAACTTTTACTCTTGCTCTTACTGTTCTTACTTTCACTTTCACTTTAACTTACTTTTTTTTATATTTTCCCCCATCTAGAATGCTTCGAGGTGAGGAAGTGGACAACAAAACAATTGAGGACAGTACAATCAAGGTTTACCCTGATTTAACAAGTAAGTGAAGTCTGACGATTATATGAGATGTAGAATGAGGGGAAAGAATGAATAATTTGGATAGAGAGACACGAAAAAGTGAGAGAGAAACAGGAAAATCAGGTAAAAAAGAGTAAACGTAAAACGAAGAAAGTGAATGATGAAAAAAAACGAAAGTGATGAAAATGAAAGGAAGAGAAAGCTCTCAAGATTTAAAGTGTGCTACTTAAGACAGTTAACTTTCTTTTGTATTGTATTCAATTTGATGAACTTGATTAGATGTTGATCGTGAAGCTTTAGTAAGGTTTATTTGACAGATTTAAACAAGGTCATGAAAAATTCCTTTTTCTGGATTCCAAGGTCTTTACCTGATCTTCCTCCATTTTTCAATTAATAAAAATTGACAACTTTGAGAGCTAACTAAAATTTCCAATGTTTCAATATTAACGCAAACCATCAATTGAAGAAAAAACCAAATTTTCCAATAAGAAGAATGCATTTGATGAATAGCAAAGCTGTGTATGTGTGACATCATTGTTTGCTTAGATGATAAACTAATAATTTTTTTTCCTTCTGTTCACAGATCAACAAATTTCATATACAATGGAACGAACATTCAAAGAGGCGTTTCAAGAATTTGCCAAAAAAGCTTTGACTGCTGCAGGAAGAAATCCTGCCTTAGCTGAATTTCCACTTGCTGTGAGTGTCTGAAACATTTTTACATATTACCGTAGTATTATTGCCATCTTAAGCTGTGTACAAAGAGTCAGTCTTACCGGTTCTACTTCCTTAGGGAGATTTAAAACTATAAGCTAATAGCTTAGAGTTTTTAGTTGATGAAGGCAAAAATTGCCTGTGGACTTTCCCTTAATGCTTGTGGACAGCCATAGTCAATTATATTGTGAATAAAGCTCGCTAATGCTAATTCATGAAAAGAGTATAAACATGGAATAAGATTTCCAAGTAATTGACTAAGAAAGTAGAGAGACAAGAAATATACCTGATGACAATGACACTGATTATAATTCAATTTTTATTTTTTTCATTTTTTCTTCCTATCGACTTATCAAAAATATTTTCTAATGATTTGAAATACTATTAGCTTGGAGAACCTGTTTATGGTGAATTAAAACATCAAGGATATCTTGAATACATGGCACCAGGAGTTGTTGTTAGTATAAGTTACATTATGGCTACAGGTTTGACCGCGCTTGCATTCATTTTGGAACGTCGAGATGGACTTTTTGAAAGGTCATTAGTTGCTGGAGTGGATACTCTTCAAATTTTAATAGCACATGCATTGACTCAAATTATTGTCATGGTTGTTCAAATAATGTTGGTCCTAGTGTTTACATTCTTGGTATTTGATATACCATCGAGAGGACCGTTTGGATGGGTTATAGTATTGTTATTACTACAAGGATGTACTGGTATGGCCTTCGGTAAGTTAATCACTTCAATAATAACCATACACATGAATCATGGGTATTGAAGATACCAAGATTTACCAATAGATAACAACATCATTAATGTTCGTATAGGAATATTGCAAGAATCAGAATCATTGATATAAAGGAAATTTAGCATTTAAAATCGACGAAATTACAGACATTTGCTATCAAACAATTATGCGTCGAATGTAAAAAGTAAAGAAACACCTTAAATTAGTATAATTCGTTAATAGTTGGGTTTGTGTGATGTCATCGAAGGTTATGTTTACTCAATCTTATTTGATTGGTAATGATTTTCAATAAATTTTTACCTGATTTATTCGATTGGATTAAAAGGAGAAAGGGAGAGATTCAATGTTTAATGATAATAATAATGTTGCCTTTCAAATTGAATTTTTTTTCCTGGTTAATTAAGGTTTGGATTTTCCTTTTTTAATATAACTCTTTTTTTCTTTCTTCTCTTACCTTCTTACCACAGGTCTCGTTGTATCTGCAACATGTCACCAAGAAAATACTGCAGTTATGATGATTTTAGGAACATTTTATCCCAATTTAATTTTATCTGGAATCATTTGGCCTTTAGAGGCTATGCCATATTGGATAAGATGGTTCAGTTACATTCAACCTCAAACATTACCAACAGAAACACTTCGTCACATTTTATCTCGAGGCTGGGGAATAACTGAACCTGGAGTTTACATTGGTTTCCTCGTTACTTGTACATGGATGGCCTTTTTCCTAGTAGCTGCTGCAGTTATCTTCAAGTACAACAAATAAGTTGCTCACCAATATAATCTCCTGTCAATCTATCTATTCATCAATTAATTAATTGTACCATCAATGATTACTCGAGCGCTGAAAATTCAACCACCAGAAACTCACAAGGCGATTTTTTATCCACTTTTTTATTTCTTCAGTTTTCCATAAAACTAGAAAACACAAAAGGCTCCATAAAAAACGAATCACTGAGAAGATGATACGACTTTACAATTGTAAATATACTGCGTTTACCTACTGTTTTGACAAACTCCTTTATCATTGTTTTTCCTTCCTATTCTCTTCCCATCATCTGCCATTGATTTGTTTTTTATATTTTTTCTTTATGAGTATGGACCTGAGTCCGAATCAAGACTTGTCCAATGAAAATTGGAATTAAAACTTTTAAACATGTGATACAAATCTTTCTATTTTTTCAATCATAACCAGTAAACATGTCTTACGGCCAGGCTTTGTTGCTTTATATAATCGTGGTTCAACTTTAATAGATCAAGATCTTGGTTATCTTTATGCAGTGAAACAGTGTTTTTATAAAAATTCATGGCTTCCATTTGGGAATTACTATTTGCTCCATAAGAAGTAAATAGGAATAACATTTCTTTTCATTGGATTAAATTGAAATTGTCATTTGAATTTTCTTGAGCAAACTAATTATCTGTTAAATTTGCTTATTGATCAAGGTTGATGATCACCTTTACTACCTTAGGCAAATTGTAACTGGTAAACGAGCAGAAAAAGTAAAATAAACGCTTTCCAAGGTTTTTTTCCTTTAGATTGCACCAATGCTTTAACATTTCACTTTTACTATTTCTCATCTTTCTTTACTTTCTCTCTCTCTACTTTCTTTACTTACTTTTTTCCCTTTACTTCTCTCCTTTTCTTCCTTTACCTGATCACTCAGATAATCTTAAGAAACACCAAAACTAGTCCATGGTCTGTAAGAACAGGTTTTTTTGCCTTTTAGCTTGAAGATAACTAAAGCCAAAATCAAAATAAAATATAATTAGCAATACAAATAGTAGAAAAGTTGGAAAATTTTTACCTTCTCTCCATTACGATTTCCATACCTTTTTTCACGATTAACTCTGGTACGTAAGCAGATGACTCTTTCACATTTTTAGTGACCGTTTCATGCAAAACAAAAAAACTGGTCTTTCGATTTCTCATTAACATACATATCCAAAGGGATTTTTTTATCTCTATTATTCCCAAAGATGATTATTTATAGTTGTTATTGGGTTTAATATTTACAACATAGGATTTTTGTTGGATTGATTTACATCAGTGAAGCAAACTTATCTTGATGAAAGTAGTGAGTCACTTAAGTGACTGAAAATTTTCAGTGACTTCAATAGATTCAATATTTAAACTTAAAAATGACTGAATATCATTAACCGTGCACTACTAACCATAAGCCGAAATGCGGATCTCTTTATATCTTGTCATCTACACGAATAAGCACGAAAAAATTCGTACAAGCAAGGGCTTCCCTTGTAAGATTAACAACTGAACAAAAATCACAGTTAACGGCTTTAAAGTTATCAATTGCTGGCAATTTGCACTATTAATGATACTTACGAGATGATTTGCGAGCAACAGATGAATGGTTACAATTGATATTGTTTCTTTTTCCGACTCATGACAAAACTCTCGATGACCGCTGATCTTTCTCACTTATTTAGTGTCTTCTTTGCTTTATATTTAACTCAAGGGTTCTACTTGAAATCACATAATTTAAACCAGAAAAAGGTGCTTTTTAAACAACACACACCAAAAGGTTGAAACACAGAAAACATCGAACAATTACCTTGTTTACGGACAACCAAGCAGAGCACTTATAAGTGAGTCAAGATCACTGATGTTGGAAATTTGACCACCAAGACCAAGACTTGTAAGCGCGTCCCAAAGCAAACCGTTTCGAACTCAAATACAGGCCCAAATCAAATGTGAGAGTTTATGAGCAATAATGGCTTATCAAAACTAACCGGCTGATTAGTTAGACATTGATAATGGGAAAACGGGCATTTTCATTGTTTCTTTCCGTCAACATTATTCTAATCATCAATTTCAACGATTAATCAAAAATCTTGATATGGTTTAATTTTTTGAAACTGTTTCTTATTTCAATTCAAACTGATATGTTGATACAATGGCCAGTAATGGAGATAGCAACATCAGGTTTATCTGTTGGGCAACTTTAATAATTCAATTTTACCAGTGGAAAGTTCACACTAAAGCAAACACAGGTGAATTAAACGAAAACCGTTTCGACTGTGCCAATCATTTTCTTTTCTTTTGTACCATGGATTAGGTAAGGTAATGCTAGGTTTCTGGTAAACACATGAGATGCTGGGAAAGTTCATTATTTGTATATCTCTTTTCACATCCATAGATTCAAATCGTTTGATTGTATTTAAACTTTCTGAAGCAATTGAATAAGCTTTTCTCAATTTTGGCACCAATAGTTCTGAAGATGCCGTATAAAATGACTGGACATGAACAAAGATAAGTTGCTAGATAATTTTTTCTAGAATTACATTATTGAACATGAATAATCCAGAATTCTTTTTATTTAGCTTCCCCCTTGACTAAGATAGTGGTTCGATTAATCTGGCAATGGATTGGTTGGAAATGATATTGAAATAACATTCGAATGGACCTTGACAGCTGAAGCTTGGGATGAAAAGGGCTTTGATACAGATGATTTAACTCGGCTTTATGTCTCGATGTTAGATGATAATGATACTGAACCGCATCGGTTCATTTGTTTACCTTCTCAGGATTTTCTTAGAGTTTATCGAGACAACAAGTAGGATTATTGGGAAAGATACGAGGACAAAATATTCTGCACTAAATGACTCTTTAAAGCATCTGAATCAAAAGAGTCTATGATTACAAGATGGTTCTCAACGAAACATCTTTTTTTAAAAGTGAAACAACATCAGAGAAAGATTCAACTAATGAATTATGTGAAAAGATGTGAATGTAAATACTCCAACTCAATCAACTTTCTAAACTCAAAATGAACAATCAGATTTTGAACTGAATGATGACTGCACCTACACTTCAAGCCCTCCAAAAGCTCCAAGAATCTATTATGATGCTCAACTATGGTTGTTATGTCCATCAAACTCTTTACCCTTATTTGATATAATTTGATATGAAAATTTTGAGAAAGTAAATAATGAAACCTATTCTCTGAAAAGCAATAATTCTGATTTTATACATGAAAGAATGGCAATTCATCTTTTGTTCAACTCATCATAGATGACACCAGTTGTATTAATTTTTCAGTATAAAATGCTCCATTAAAGATGAATTGTAATCAACTATTTTTCAATAATCTGTGAATCCAGTTACTAAACTACAAACACTTGTAAATTAGGCTACTAGCTATTCAAACGCAAATATTCTTGCATTTAAAATCATTTAACTTTTCAACCAGCAAATTACTGTTCTGAAAATTTTCCTCTGACAAGTTGCGAGTTAATTTAATGATTAAAGAGGCAGAATTTAATTGTTATCTCGATATCGTATATCTAAATTCAA
Source organism: Tetranychus urticae (assembly GCF_039701765.1). NCBI lineage: Eukaryota > Metazoa > Arthropoda > Arachnida > Trombidiformes > Tetranychidae > Tetranychus > Tetranychus urticae. The sequence continues at coordinate 14,687,024 of NC_142959.1, read as the reverse complement.
TAAACGGTAAAATATTGCATAACATGTATCAATTTTGCTAGACCTTAACCTTTCCCTAAAACTCTAGATGTTCATAATAACTTGTACTCGGCCGGTTATACACATACAGTACCATGCTCGTATTACACAAACATCTCTTTGGGTTATTCATCGACTGTGAATTTGCTCTTTGTAGTCAGTATTTTTGATGAGATGTTGCTTCAATACTTTAATAAAGTGAGAGATGAATAATATTCATGTGTCATCATTATTGAATATAATCCTGACTTTACTTTATCCTTGTCAATTTTTCTGGTTAAAAGTTGAATTATTGTTGCTTCTTGTACAATGTTCCTGTATCATGTACCTGTAAATGTAACTCTTGAAACCAGCCAAAAGCAAATTGAACACGGTTCTAGCCATATCCAAGATCAGACTAGATTAAATGTCAGTCTTCATTTGACTGTTATTTAGTTATTGAGTTGACTCTAGGCTAAACATTTTTAGACCTATTCTTGACCAATATTATGATCAAATAAACCTCTTTGGGTTTAGCCTGCATTAAGCCAAGAACCAAAAAACAGTGAATATATTGTATTTATAAAAGTATTTTAATGGCTAATAAGATGACAGTGTATATTGTATTCAATTTAAGGGTCAAGTTTCCCATCTTTTTAATCGTTTATATCGTCTATACTATACAGGATAAATAGCCTTTTAACAGTCAATTATACAGTAAACGGCAAGTGATTATATTGTGCATCATTAAACATTTATTGAAAATTGTTGTCCAAAATCTTTAACATTCAATATGAATTTAACGAGTTTGATGAGTTGTTAGTCTTTTTCTCGTAAACTTTCATCATTCCAATTTACATATCAAGAATTGTTGACCAGTTGACCAGCCAAAACAGAGCTTAAAAGCACTGTCACCTCGAGGAAAAGGTTGATTCAATAATTTTCTTAAATGCTTTACGGAACTCGGGATTAAATATGGTATAAATGACTGGATTAACACAACTGTTCATATAACCAAGCCAAGTTGTTAATAGGAAGACATTCATTCCAGGTTTACAATCGTCTGATTTCAATTTGATACAAATGGCGTCTATTATGTTACAAGTAAAAAATGGTGCCCAGCAAATCAGGAAAACACCTAAGCGAAGAAGAGAAGAAAAATTAAGATTAGATGTTGATGAAAAAAGCAGGAGTAAATTGTTACATGGTAAACCATGGTAGAATCGGAAGGAAGGAAAGATGATCACAAATTATCATGAATGTTGAAAGTAATTAGGATGAGCCAAGAAGCTTACAATGAGCTGATATCTGAAAGGATCAAAATAAATTAATGAGCAATTGATAAATAGAAGAGTCAAGAAACGTCAGGTTAAATACACGAGATGATAAAAATGAAGATGAATGGCAGAATAATGAGAATAATAAGAATGGAAGAAAATAGCGAAAAAATATTAATAGTAACTATCAAGTGACCATCAGTGATGACAACCAATGATAGGATTTCAAGTTGGGGTTAGAGATGTAAGAAATAATTAACGTTAAGCTGACTAACAAAGGTTACAATTCATTTTGACAACAAAAGGTAAAATATTAATATTAACAAAACAACATTATTAATATTGTTTCTCTTTATCATTTCACTTACAGGCAATTAACATGGAAGTTTATGTGTAGAAAAGGGCTTGAGCCAGAAGTGAAAAACACACACAAAAAAAGTAAATTAACATATTCGGATTCTGATTGAACCAAAATGTATTGTATTAATCACTTGATCGTCACATCAGTAGGCAGCAAAAACAAAAAAAACCACAATCAGCTTTCAACATGAATATGATGTTTACACAAATGTATGGTCACATGAATATATCAAGACAATATAATATTAACATTCACTTTCACATTAACCTGAGGATAAGAAATAATATTTGGTTTCATTTTCTGTACTTTTGTTTTCCTTTTTTCCTCTCTCTTTATTCCATGTTGCCTTATTGGAGAGGGCAAAAGAAAGTGTAAGCTTTTTTCTTCTTCATATTGTCAGGCATCAAGATGAGTACGTTGAAGCTGAGTATTTTCACAATGATTCTTGAAGACAGGAAAAACCTTGATTGGGTTCAGTTCCCATAAGAGAGTTGAAAAGGACAGGTTAAACTTGGACTAGACAAAGAATGAAACAAAATTACAATTGTTCCCTTTCAATCAATAATAAATCAATGGATATCTTGACGACTTATGTTTGGTCTCTAATCACATTATCAAGAGTCAAGGAAGCACAAAACTCTGTCAAGCTAAATCATAATACATCTCAAGAGGGATCAGAAACTCCTTAATCAGTGTGCCAACACAAAACGAAGCAAACAAAAGGCAAAAAAAACAAAGAAAATCCGTAAATTAACTGAAAAAAGGAATGAACTATCGAAGGGAAAAAGTGTTAAACTACTAAAGAGCCATCTTTTGGTGGAAATTATTACATTAAAATTACGAAAAATTGCATAATATTTTAAATTTTCCGCATTTTATTCCACTTGTCGCCATCTTTCGGCTATTGATTCATCAATCTAACGTTCGATTAAAAAGTTTATTTGTTTAATCAAGTTTTACGTAATCATTCATGGAGTTATCATCTTTTTCCATCTATTTACACTTTGTTGGCTTAATAAAATATTTACCTAAGACGATGGCCAATGTCTTCGTTGCTTTCCTTTCTCTCTTGGCTGAAGCTTTTTCACGACGTTTGGCACTAGTTTTATGTTTCCTTCCAAGATTGAAACGTGATCGTTTCTTTACTGGTTGTTGTTGCTGTTGTTTACCTTTCAACCCATTTTCAGCTGGTGTTCGACTTGATTCACTTATACTAATCAGTTTATTTAATTTATCGTTGTTTTCAACATTATTCAATTTTTCATCATTAGTCTTTAACTCTTGACTTTCACCATAACCTCCTGAAGATGAGGACGATGTAACCATAGCACCAAAACCGACCCCATCTTCGGCAGTTGATTTGTTTTTCGGTGAGTTTGGACGACTTGAAGCACTCTCGGCTGTTGGATTGTAAACACAAAAGGGTGTCTCTTCAAAAGCTGAAGCTCCATAACCGGAATCATTGCCATATTGTCGTATTCCTATTGTATCAATGTCTTCAGATAGCTTTCTAATTTCCGATGAAGGCAAACAACCGTGATGGCACGATGAAAGATTACCTTTATCTCGATTATTAATGTTGTTTTTATTTTCATCATTTTTTGTTCCACAGCAGTCTCGATTAACTGTCTGCTTATTGGCTATTATGTGACACTCCAGGGGATCATTGGTACCTCCAGAGCATCCAGTTGCATCTATTTCCCGGTCATCTTCATCGTCATCTTCGACTGATCCACTTCCATTATTTGTGTACCCTTCACTCTCTATTATTTTTGGCAAAATGGATTTTTGGCCCAATCCTGAATTACCTTGTACTTTATTGGTATTTTTACCTGAACCTCCCTGGGTCCCGGTTCCATCTTGATGTTGACTGGTATGAGAAGAAACATTAGAAGAATTGGAATTTCGTTTTCTTCCAAGAAATCCTGTTCTCTCTTTGAGCTTTGCTGTTTCACTTTTATTTTCAATAACCAAAACTGTATGAGATGAATCAGTTGAACTAGTCGGCTTATTCTTTGAACCTATCGACATTTTGGCTCGATCATGGATTGCCTTGAAAATCTTGTAATACAAGAAAACCATGAGAACACAGGGAATATAAAAAGATCCTAATGAAGATAAAAAGATGAAATCTGAATTGTAAAATATACAAAGCTCTGGTCGCCGTTCGGCAGATGTATTGAGGCCAAAAACAATCGGTGAACCAATTGCTGCGGAAACAATCCAAACGATGGCGATGGTTAAAGAGACTCGCGTTTTACTTTTATGTTTGGCGTACCTAATTGGCCTGGTTACAGCGATAAACCTGTAAGAGAAAAATGAAAAACAAAACTTGGAGTTAAATCTGCAAATTGTGATCATCTCGATAAGGTACACATACAATTTAAACTAACAAAGCAGTCTACTAGCACATTGGGCAATCATTCAATTAACTGATTCATTCTTTCAGATCTTTTTCATTGTTCTCAGATTCTGGCCTTATTCTTTCAGTTGTTAAACTACCGTCATTTTATTACTCTTATTTACATTGTTACCAATCCGATTATCCTTATAAACTTTCGGCAGGTTGGATGGTGATAATGATGATGATAATTAAAAGATCAACCACGAATGAAAGGCTCAAAAGAAGTAAAGTAGATGACAGAAAAGCTGTGAAAAAATGAAAAGCTAATACAAGCCAACATTAAGAAGCTCAAGAAGATGGTACAGATGGAGAGAAAAGATAAAGATTAAGAGGAGAAAAGAAAGGTAAAGATTTAAGGTTTATGTGGAGATGAAAACCTTTTTTTTCTTCATTTTATTCGGATTGAATTGATTGTTCGTTAATAGAATTATTCAATAGGATTGATTAAAAGGCAAAGGTTTATTGAACATCAAAAAGAAAGATGTCAAGATATTGGTTAGAATCTCAATGATGATAAAGAAACGTCGGTCATTTTTTTCAATTCTTGGACAAAAAAAGGATATCGATACTGAGGAAACACCAAGGAAAAGATGAAAAAAGTTCTAATACCTGCAAATGACGATAGACTGTCTGAATTTTTCTGGATTCGAGTTGTTTTGTTCTCACAAAGATTTGTTTTGAATTTTCAATTTTGTTTCAATTTGGTTCTACAATTGAAGGATCGATTAATATTGAAAGTGAATCAAGTGATTAACCTGATTTTCCTGGTAAACAACAAGATGAATAAAAAAACTTCACTGATAGTTGACATTTCTGAAGAGGTTTCATTCGATCTTAAAGGCTAAAGAAAGCAAGATAATGTAATAATAAAGTTATGAAGCGGATCCAAGACGAAAGGTTCAAGATGATGATGAAAAGATTGTGAAAGATGGACCCAAATATACAAGAGGAAATCATGTTTTAAATCTGTTTGATACTCCAAGATTTGGTTCGCTTCTTTTTTATCAAAGTTTTAAAATGAAATAACCAATCTTCCAAAACCTTAAAGATTCATTATTGGAGCAAGAATAAGAAGAAAAAGGAAAAGCTGAAGAAAAAAAATTCTACTTTCATCATCATTCACATTTTCACCATCCACCGCTGTTATCATCATCAAGTATTTACTCAATCAAAATCAAGTTCATCATCTTTTTTATTACATGATATACTCTAACAAGGAGTAACTACATAGTGTAGTTAATTTTGATGATTTAAACAGTACCAAGGGAACCGGAAACCCAATTGACATTCTTTCAACTTGATCATCAACAACAACATTAAATCCAATTTAGTGGATCCAGAAAGAGCGTAAAAACTGTTTCCAATTATATTAACATTCCATCTCAATATCATCATCTTGGATTAGCTTGATACACCATATTGCATTGTTAGCTGTTAATGGTTCAACAAATTATCAGGCCAAAGAAAAAAAAAGATTCAAAAGTTTCATCCAATATTGACTTAACTTTTCCTTTGAGCTGAATAACTTGAAATCCCAGGAAAAAAAGGAAAAAAAAGCTCGGCAAATCTTCAACAATGAAAATGAACTCCTGTTATTTAATCATAATACAACACAATTCACTCATAGTTTACATAATTAATGAATTGTCTTTGGTTACATATATTTAATTAATGAGCAACGTTTATCAATGATGAGCCAACAATAAGGTAATACAATTGGATAATAACTAAACTATTAAATGACTATAAATTACCGTCAGGTATGATGTTCATTCAACGTGAATAGGTAAAGATTTTTTGCAATTAGCTTCATATTTCAATGGTTAAACAATTTATCTGACAACTTATTTAACAATTTGCTCTACAATTTATTTTACAGTTTCAATTGTCAACCATTAAACGAACGATTGTCTTGGTGGTTAATTAGAAAAGCAACTTTTAACTTGGAAGCCAAAAAAAAGTAATGAAAATTGAGTCGACTAAAAGTGATCAACAAGATGATTATGGAGTAAAGTAGGGACAATTAAGGAGCTCGTCAATTGGACAGCAAAGTTAATTACTATGCTAATTGAATTTGCTAAATGAACAAAGTTAAATTAAAGTTAAAGCATTAACCAAAGCTTGAGTAAGTTTCATGGAGCAGATAATAATGAATGTACACTTTGTTAAAGGATGAACACTAGGATGAACAAATTAAACTCTCAGAGGAACCATAACACAATTAGAATAAGATTTTTGTATTGAAGGGAAATACAAGGAAAGAGAAAGAGTAACATTCAAAAGACAATTGACAATTAAATAAATTTATATTGCTAGTTAGAGGACAATTTGTTTGACTAATCATAAGATTAATTACATTTTGATTTGACATTATTGCAGGTTGTTTCTTGGATATTGGTTAAAGGGAAAGGCCTTGATCTGGAAATTGACTGGTTCACTCGCAATCACTGTAGACTGTAAATCAATGGGTAAACCCTTGAAGTGGTTCAACATTTCTAGATTTTCCCATTTACTCAACGATACAATTGTGAAAATTGTAAACTCGAAAAATCAACATTAATTGAGAGACTTACCTATCAATACTGATGGCAACCAGGTTAAGTATTGAAGCAGTACTGGCTGTAACATCAACGGCAATATAAAGATCACAAAGTGTTTCACTCAATTCCCAATCAACATTTATCTGTGTGAAAAGAAAGCACATAAAGGTAAAAATTAAAAGCCATTTGGAACAAAAGGAAAGTTGAAAATGTATAACAAAGCCAAGGTATTATTTATCGACAATGTCAAAGGAATGGTTCACCGTAAATCAAGACTGGAATAAGCACAGAAGCAAGCAAGAAAAGGAAAAAGCAACTCTTTTCATTGATCAAAATTTTGGAAGGAAAACAACAGAAAAGGAAAACAGAAAGGTTTACAAAAAAAGGAAAAAATTTGATGACAAAACCATTTTTATGTATGATTTTGATGATTTATGATGAATGGATGAGTAAACAAAAGTAAACCTGTGATTAATATGAGTGAATCAAGGGAAAATGAAAAACTGTGAATGAAGTTGAAAGTTTCCATTTGAAACTACTCGACACATTAGAAGTGCTAAAATCGATTCCAAACTCCAAGCTCCAAATTCATTCTCACCTGCTAATCGCGCATTCTAATGGCAAAGGATGAAGACGATAGCTTAGATGACTTATTTAACGACACCAGTCTTATCACTCCAGCACCTTTCAACGTTCAAATTAACATCATTTCATTTTTAAACCATTTTCCTTCAATTTTGTCAAAAATAGAGTTTCAATATTTTATCCGAAAAGCTCTACAAAATATCAAATTCAATGTAGAATTGCAATTTTCCGAATGAATTGTTTTGGTTGTAACACAATTTTGGCATTCTTGAGAGAAAATTTCAAACATTTAGCTTTTAATTGAATTTAAGAGGCTGATTAATTTCATTATGAATTTTTCAATTGTAAAAAGTGTAAAAAAACTCGAGTTTTACCTTTTTCCTCTCTTTTCAACATTCAACATGTGAACACTGAGAATCTGTAAATTAATTTCTCAAGCAAATTGTTCAACTTGAGATGATAAATTGTTTTAATTTTTTCCTCACTTCAATTCACTTTCATTGATTCTCTGTTTAATTACTTAATTAAAAAATTGTCTATACCAATTTAAATTCATCACATTTCACTCCATTTTTTACTCTTTCACTTTTAGCTAGGTCAAGTAAAACATGTTTAGTTATTAACTTTTTTTCACACTCTATACAGAGTTATCAGGAAAAGCAGCAAAAAAAGTATCACCAAACAATGAAGACAATTGAATCTGATGAAATTCAAATTTATTCAACCTTGAATTTTTATTCATTCAGATAAGTTCATTATTAAACTTTTTTCCGATTCCCTTTCACTTCAATTTGCAATCATTTAATTGAGTAAAGGTGAATGAAAACAAGATTCAGGAAAAAAAACAGTTAGTCTTTTGTGTGAGTTTCATGATTATTAATCAGTGATGAAAGGTAAGTCAGAGAGTAAAAGATTACTTTTTTAATTGGAAGAAGAAAAAAGTTAATGAAAATTGTTCATTTGAACGATGAAATTGCTCTCATATTTAAATACAATTAGTTTCTAGTTTGATTGTCATTTTCATATTCAATTATCAATTGTTGTTCAAACTGATAATTGAAATATCAACTTTCTTTTGTACAACTTTGCAAGAAACTTTCTTTTCATTTTCTTCTTTTCATCTTTTCTCCTGATTACTGAATTTCGGCTATTCTGATGATGACAATTTTACATCTTTCAATTGCAACAACAATTGATGATCAATGTTGAAGGTGATTTGATGAAAATTTTGCTTCTCTTCAAAACTCAATTTTGGATTCAACATTGACTTTAGTTTTTGGTTTTAATTTGCTTATTCACTGAAGACGGTATTATTAGTTAATTGAGCAATTAGCCCGATGCTTGAAATTCAGAGTTAATTAAACAATAATGAATAGTCGACTGTTTAGACAAAATATCAAATGAGAAAAGTTTACCAATTAACTTTGGCTTTGATATAATGCATGGGGAAAGTGAATGTGTGTGTGTCTGTTGAAAAGAGATAGAAATGGATGGAATGAGGAAAATGAAGAAAATTGGAAAAGCCAAATCGAGGTTTGTTCATTTTCTAATGATGATAACAAGATGATAATAATTAGATTGGTGAAGCTGTTTAGCGTCAAATTGAAATCAATTAACAGAACATTAATTAGTTAAAAGCAATGTGAACATTATATCACAGTTGTAGCGAACAGAAAAGGTTATTCAATGTGAAAAATTGAACAATTTTAACAAGTTAATCAAATAAACTGATGTACAGTTGCATGGAATACATGGAATAATTGAAATTTGCTTCATATTTTATTCTGTTTATTCAGTAATTAAATTCAACAAATCTTTTTGATAAAGATTCACCTGTCAAGGGACGAGATGGAAGACTAGTTTTTGAGCATTTCCATTGAATCAGGGTGAATGGAAAACTTGAATCTGCCAAATCAACAGAGAAAATTATTCAATGGAATCTCTAATTTTACAATAAAAGAAAAACCGTTTTTTGAAAGAATGCAAATATTGAAATGTAGAACTTGAAATGTCTGAATGTTAATCACAGAGAAGATTATCTGAATAAGTTTACTCGATCGGAATACAACTTCATTCAGTTCAGTTTATTGAACCAATTTTGGAAGATTGACTAGTTTAAACCAACTGTTGATTAAATTTGAATGCAAACTTTTTTCAAGATCAAAAGCCAGTCAAGGTATTCAACAAGATGCGACTCTTAGTGCAAAGAAATATTTAAATCTTGAACATTTCACTTCATCTAGAGATATTGAGAAAATGATTATTTGTAGAGAGGATGAAAATCAGCAGGATAGGCTAAACTGCCTAACGAGAAATTTTTTGTTAAAAACATACAGAAGTGTACCAGAAGTGTAAGCACGCTTGGGATAGATTTTTCAAATACAAACAGTCATGAATGATTGTTTGTTTTATTCAATAACTAATAGCTATTTTCAATAGGAAAGTCTGGCTGGTATTCAAAAGCTATGGCCAATTCACTCGACTCGACTGAGCCTTATAAACACTCCAATCGAGCGAACCTTTAACTTAACATTTTCAATCCCAGTCTCAAAGCTCCCAGAAACTTATGAATAAAAAAGCAACAAATAAATGTTCCAGTTTACACATTTTGTATCATTTTTTGTTCAATTATGCATGAGTCAGGGTAAACCAAACTGTCACAACTGTTGATCAAACCTTTAATCCTTTCATATTTTTGGGGAAAAAATGCAAAAATGGAAACTTTCCAGACGCACAGCTATTCATTTTACCAGAATTTATGAGTTTTTATTTCTGTGTTTTCATTGGAAAACTTTTTTCTCTCTTGATTCTCCAAGTTTTTTGCCCTTTCCATCAGTTCCATTAGGTATTGTTTTGTTGTTGATGTTGCGGGCTTGAAGGAAAAAAAAGAAGCAAAAAGTAACCACAAATAATTCATCTCTTCTTTCATTTTCTAGCAACTTATTTTTTCTCTTTGCTTCTCTAAAACTGAGATTATTTTAGCTGATTCAAGGAATGAAACTGATCTGATAAAGCAAACCCAAAAGTATAAGTCTCTTATTTGATCGATGATCAAGTATTTACTTCTAACCAAACAATTGTTATTCCATTTTCAGTCTAAATCAATTTTTTTATTACCTTTCTCTTTGCCCAATTTGCCATTACATGATGAACCCACCAAGTGCAAAAACTATTACAACCATTATTATTAGATTTTTCATCCTAATATGAGTTATCTTTTTTTCACTTATTTGGCTCATGATAATCTACTTTTATTTGGATTAATTTTGTTTCACTTTCATTACAACTCTATCATTTACCTTGACCAGTTCAATTTTCACCAATCTTCACCCTTTCTCTTCACTTACAGTTGACCCTGCAAATGGTGAAAATTTGAAGCAAAAAACAAGAAAAGAGAAAACAAAAGAAAATGTTTTTTTCCCAAAAAAAGGCTTTTCCAATGGCTTGTTATAAAGTCTCATATAAATTGATCTCATCGTTAGAAGAAGAAAACATTTCAAATTTTCTCTATTTTTGTCCATCAATACATTTTACTGTTTGGATAATAAGCTGGACATGGTGAATCAGTTTGCAATCGTTCATTTCCTGGAGGAAAATATTTCCTTGAATAACTTTCTTGGCCAGACTTGGAAGAAACAAAAAATGTCTCAAAAAGAGGAAAAAAAGAAGAAGAAGAAGCAAGAAAAACATTGACAAAAAGAAGTAAAATCAAGAGATTCACCCTGAAGGAGGACTAAATCTGTATAGCATGGAATCAGTGATGAAAGATGATCATCAAAATGGTCAATAAGATGGACAAAGAGTGTAAGTTGATTAAGAAGACTAAAGAATAGAGAAACTGTGAAATGTTGATTTTGTCCAAGTGTTTGAGCAATAATTTAAACTGGAAACAACACAGAGAATGGCCATTTATAATTAACTTTAACTATTGAAAAATGAATAAATAAATAAATGCATCTCTTAATGTGAACAACATTCAATAGTATTGAATCACTTCAAGTCTCGAGAGATTCTCATGCCAGCCAACAAGCTTTTCTCGGTGCAAAAACTCAACCATTTTCATTGCTTCCTTTTCAATGGCCATCATCATGATGAAGATGAGAATACATTATGGCAAAAAGAAAATTTAATTTGGAGAAAGTTTTGATTACATTATTGTGTACATTTATTAAGTTCCTATGTGCTCATGTAAACATTGGCCAATCATGAGCTTTGTTTGGTCCAAAGTTGTGCGCAAAGTGATGTGAGAAATGAATTCAGAGTATTTTTAGGAACAACAACTTCTTCTTCTTCTCTCATTTCAACAATCAAATGTGAACAAGTTTTCTGGTTCATTGGTAAATACTCATTCAACTTTTATTTAGTTTTTCCACTTTTACTTTCAACAATTTACGCTTTTCCAGTTTAAGATGTTCAAGATGATGATGATAAGAAGCGTATAATAGTTGAAACATTGGATGATATTAAGAAGGATAATAATGTAATAAGTGAGGAAAGAAGGAAAAGCGAAAAAAGAGGAAAGAAGAAAAAAAACTTTTCTTGTTTCTCTTCTCTCGTCAGATTATAAAAGATGAAAGTTTGAAGGTTAACAATGGTTACAAGCAAAAATGAGGCGAAAATGGTGACAGAACAGTTGATGAATGGTTTTCATTTCTCAGTAAATTATTACATTTATAATATTGTCACAAACACCTTTTCATTGTTTGTTTTTTTGTATCAACATTTGAAATAAACGAGTGAAGACAACAATTTGTTGCTTACATCCAAACATCGATAAACATCAAATGAGCTCGATCACTTGGCTAAACGTGTCAACACAATGACAAAAGGTGAAAAGGAAAAGGAATCAAGTGAAAAAAATGAAATCTCTAAATGATGAGTTTCCAAGCTTGACGTAAGAAAAATTTATATAATTAAAGTGATTGTTAAGAGGAAACATTTACTCCATACATCAACCCATTATCCAAGTGAAATGTTATCATTCAAGTTTGCTCATTGATCTCAACTTGACCTCATCAAAGGAACCAAATGGAAGAAGAAAAAAAGGGAAAAATTCTTGTTCTTTCCATTTTCTACCAACAGTAAAGATAAAGTTTTGCATTTCAATTTTGGCTTCAAGAAAAATGCAAGGGAATGCGATTCGAGACGAAATGATAATTAATGAAGTTTTGGATAATTTCATGATTGTATTGTTTTCGTTGGAAGAAAAAAGAGATTTTCTTTGTATTAATAATCGAGTTAAACGGAAACCTTGAGGCAACAAGTTAATCGACTATTTATTTAGCAATGAGAAGAACTTTCAATGTATATTCATGAGAATAACTTTTCCTCCCTGATAAGACCATGGAGATGGAAATTATGCTAATACAATTACATATTGCTGTAATCGTTATAAATGGCTTATTCATTTACCATTAAAAAGTAAAACTCGAAATATTGAGTCATTTCAAGTTTTCCTCAAATCCATTGACGATAGATTTTGTTGAGCATTTACTTTGCTGAATAATGTTTGAGTGTTCATCATTCCATCAAGTTATCATTTTCAGATTGAATGTTCACCTGAAAAGTGGGAAAACGTTGAAATGAAAGTTTTGGCAAAACCAAGAAAATGCATTTTTAGATTATTATGAGCAACATTATAACTATTTTCAGAGTCGACTGGGAATTGAATAGACTTGAGAGTAGAAAAAAAAGAAATGAAACTGAAATGAACTTGGCCAATGGTAAAGAGATGACTCGATTTGAGATCATTTTTTGTTAGTACCTCAAGGTTCGAGTAAATGTTGTGCAATGATTGAACTTTGAAACTGGGATTCAACTTAAATTGAGCTTATCTTCTATTAACATTGATACTTGATTTGGTTTAGTTGAAAAGGGAAAAGAAAGTTGTTTCAAAACTCATTTCGAGCTTCACATTGTTTCAAATATTATTCACAGATATGAACAATATTATTTCTTTTTGATCGAAAAGAAAAACCAAAAGAATTGGTAAGCGAAGAGAAAATGTTTTTTTTTCGAAAAATTCACAATTCAACATTTTTTCCATTTTCTTTTCACTCCTGTTTTCTCATCATTTTTTACCTTTTGATTTGACAAAAGAAAATGACTTTTTTCACGTTTCCAGACTTTCATTGGAATCGTCACCTTGAAAGATGACTTTATCAGGTTACTGGGAGTGAAAAATATTTCAATCCCAGATAACTCGACTTTTGTTTGTAACTTTTGATGAATAAATTACGATAATGAGCAAGATTAATGGTTGAATGGTAAATGGTTATTAAAGGAATGAGAATAAGAAGAAAATTTAATTTCAAACTTTTCACTCCCAGAACAATTCCCTGAATAATTGAGTGAATCAAAAGACAATTGAATTGAACAAGTCGACTTATTGAGTGATGAAAAGTGATGAAATTTAGAAAATGAAATATTCTGATTTTTATCCAAAGAATCATTAATGATTCAATAAGCCATTCTGGAGTGAAAAAAATGGAGAAAATATTATCACAGAAAAATGTATTTTAATATCAAAAAAGAGAAGGAAAAAAGTTGATAAAGCTTGGAGTGAATACTGCTGGGAGTGAATTATATCAAAAGACATTTCATCAACAAAGCGAAAAAATCGATAACATTGTTAGCATTGTTCTTATTCAACGATTATTATCACAATTATATTTGTATTATCATGACTAAGAACAAGTTTATTAAACTTTTTTTTCGACTAAAGTTGACTTAAGCCTTTCTCTCATCATTTTCACCCAACTTTAGATGAATTTCAACTTATTACATTTTTTGCTGATAAAAATCTTCTTATGTCAAGTTTGAGTCAACATAATGGCTTAGAGCAAATTTATTCACCTTATTGTTGGACAAGAAAAGGTTGACATTATTGATAAGCTTTTCAAGTCATTTTCAGTTATCAAATTTTCGAGACAAAAGTTGGTCAAATTAGAGCAATGGGTAAAGTCAACTGTTTTGGTTCAACATTATAATTGCTTGCCTGGATTCAATCAGATAACTTATTGATATTGAGTCATTTGTATTATTTATTGATACTAATAATGGAGCGTTCAATTGAAGCGAATCAAGAAACCTTGGATTCATTACTAATCTAATTAGACGAAAGGCTCTTTTTTTCACCAACCATGATGGATAAGCATTTTTTTGTGGAAACAAAAAATCTCATCTCGACTCAGTTTCGTGTGTTTCCATCATCTTGTGCTCATTTCTTCCAACTCATCATCAGTTATTTTGTTACATAAACTGAGTGTTGCAAGTGATTATCGTGAATGGCTTATTATTGATATTTTTTGTACTTTCCATACATTTCTTTGCTTTCTATTATCACCTGGAAAAGATCAAGGAAAATGTTGAATCAACTTTTGCTATTTATAGAAGTCTTTTCATAACACAAAGTGATACATTTTTGATACATTTTCCCAGCTAAAATTAGTCGATTTACTGTGCGATAAAAAAAGGTTGTTTTTGTTGCAAAATTAAACTAAACACAGTTAATCTAGTGAAACTTGTCAGTCCTTTTGCACTGAACCTTCATGACTTTTACTTTTTAAATTGAAAGCGATTTGATTTTCCAACAGCAAGAAATCGTGATCAAACTGTTAATTCAAGTCTTAAATTGAGTTTTGAGCATCACTTTGACAATGCTTTAAATGCACTTTTGCCACTCTTACAATGTCATGAATGCCTGATGGAAACATTATCTTATTCAATATTTTCATTTACATTTTTCAATTTCTTTCCACTTTTTGTTTTACCAACCTTTTACAATGTAATACTATTTACATGAGTTTGGCAGAAAAGTCTTTTATCATGTTTACCCTTTGAAGCAATCAATGAACTCAAGGTTTAGACAGATGGAATCAACAGCTGAGAAGAGTTAAAAATATTGAGATTTCTTGTCAACAATGATTGTATGAATATTCATGGAATGCTTATAAATGGATTGATCGCAAACCATTTTGATGACTATTACCGTGAATTAGGCAGGGAAAAAAGAGTGAATCAACAGAATAAAAGGAAGAGAAAAAATGGAAAAGTAAAACGATTAATCATCATGATTGAAACATTGAACAATCAAACAGCTTTGCTTGTGTCCATCAATTTATTATTCATAAATGTTACAAATGTTGACTCGAGTTGACGTTTGAATTGCAAACAAGATAAGATGAAACCAATGAGTGTTAACTAATGAAACAAAGTTGCAGTGAAACGAAGAGGAACACGAAAAAGTGACCAAAAAAGTAAATCAAGATTATGCAAAGTGTTCAAAGCAACTTTACTGGAAATGATGAATGAGTTTATTTTTTTGTTACGCATTCACTTTTGACTGAAAGTGGCAAAAAAGATGACGATAATAAAAAAAAAGAAAATCGTTTTGGAAGAGAAAAATTTTTTTTTCTTCTTTTCCACATTTGTCTTGTTTCGTTTTAACCTTTGAAAACACTTTTTTTTCTTACTCTGCCTTGTTTCACCTTGTGTTTATGATGAAATGAATGCTGAGACAAGATTGATACTTGAAAAGGTTGAAAGGGTTTTGTCGTGTTAAAAGGCTGAAATGACAAGAGCTACTTTACTCAGAGACCATCAAAGCCTCAGGTTGCTGGTAACCTTGTTGAACATGGTAATGTTGAGGGAAACGAGTAAAGTCAACAAAAGAAGATGAAAAAAGTGGAAATAAACTTGAAAATGATTTACTCAAAGACAATTTACTTGAGCAAAAGATTTTCATTTCAACATTTCGTTCAACTTGATTTCTTGTTTTGCATTTTTCATCAAATGAAAATTGTAAAACACGAAGCAAGCACGAAAAGAAAGGCCATTAAGTAAATACAAATATAATTAAAGTTTAATGTCGACATTCGACTTTTTTCTCTAAAAAACGTTAGTGTAATGATTGAAATTATGAACTCTCTTCTTCTTTGGCCAAGACTTGATTGTGACCTTCTAAATCGATGGACGATCGAATCTTGATTTTTCTCATCTATCTCTAAATCATCCAGCCTTTCTAGTTCATTCTGTGATTAGTATTCCTCATTTTGAAACATCAGTAGTTTGAATCTCTGTTTACTTTAAGCTTTAATTTTGCTAACGTAAAGTTACCATCTCTTCAATCGACTACCAATTAAACGTTCAGTTTTGGCTCATCTTGAAACTTTGTATTGGTAACTTTGTAATCTTCATAAGTTTCAATGCACTGTTTAACACCAGATTAAATCAAATTAATTAGAAGACTGATTAGAAGTTAATTTAATTAGAAAGTGAACTTGTTTAAAGTATATTGTTTAGCGATCTAATTTTGACTTTTATTGGTTTTCACCACTCATCTTTGATTACATATTAACATGTCTAAACTTTAATGAAATGCCTTTGACAATGATGATGATGATGATGGAGAGTGAGCAAGTAATTAAGTTGATTAACTATTATTTGATTAAAGATTTTTTGCTGTCACATTAAATGAGGCCAACATTTTTCTTGTTTCCTTATTTTTCATCGTGACTTTAATTTGAACCTTTTTGTCAAATTGAAGGCAAGACTGAAACTAGAGTAAAAAATGTGTAGCCTTTTCTTGTAATATAAGATGACGCCGGTATTCATTTACAAATTGAGATTAAACTGAAGGAAAATTTGTTTTCCCTGAATAAGCAAATTGGTTTGCAATTGAAATGAAAACTCGTGAAATATGATTCTACTTGGTATTGCCATTACAAGAGGAGACAAAATTATCACACATTGATATGGAATTGAATATAAACAGATGAAACCAGATGCAACATTTAGTCTCGTGTTGATTTATTGTTCATTTTGATCACCATTTTTCACACATAATTTTCTCGAACGTAAAATTAACAAAAATTTCTTGGTAAAACTCAAAAACTCTAACGATGCTAACGTGTCGCTAACGTTTTGAGCTTCCAAAAGATAATCTTTTTCCAGCAACTTTTACCTGTTTGTGCTGCTAGTAATTGATAAATCTGAGATAGAACTGACAGACTAACTGAGATAGAAAGAACATCGAAACTGTTGCATCAAGTTTCATGACAAGACTGATAATGAGCTTGTAGGTGCCAATGCCATTGGCGTATTAAATTGATGAGTTACGTGATTATTAATAAGGCGTTACAGATACGCAATGATTACTTGTTCAAGTTTGATCAAAATGAATTTAAGAGAAAATGAAATTATCAGAAAATGTAGACTTTTATTTTCCCCTGCAAGCTACTAATATTAAAATAATGACAACTTGTAATATCATTATTAATAATCTTGGCAGCTTTGAAAGTTTCATGAGAATAGTGATAAGACGTTAGATTAAAGATCAACTGACATGAGACAGTCTCAAGGTTGACAAAGGCAAAGACAGAAAAAAATCTTTGAAACCAATCTCATCAATTTAACTCGAGTTAATAAGAAAAATAAATGGTTGAAAATTTACATGAAAAGTCAAGTTGGAGTGCAACCATGATGACATTCACGATAGTGTTAATGATATTTTAATGGTTGGTGTAAAAAGGCTGTAAAAGGCAAGCGAAAAGAATCCAACAAGAAAAGGTCAAATTTTCCGATTGAAAGAAATTGAATTGTTCAATATTTTTACAATTTTACAAGTTTCTTCTTTGGAATCAAAATTTTCTCCACTTTGCTGTTCCTTTCACCAAATGCATTGGCAAATTGATGATTGAGGTAAACAAATGTTGACGTTAAATTGCTTCTTTCAATCCTTTCAATTGCGAGTTTGTTCATTGCAATTTTATTACCTCATTATTGTTAACTCAACAGAATCTTATTATTGTCTAATTTGAAAGACAATTAACTTTGAAATTGCATCCTCACTGATATATCAATTACTCTATTTTTTACCTCATTTTTATTGTCTTTTCTTGTTCAAACTTTTTCTTCGTCCAAAAACCTTTATTTAACCTTTTTCTTCTGCTTTTCTTTCGTTGCAATGAAATTCGTTTACAACCGTTTTCCTCTCTCACTGATAAATGAATTGGATTTCAAACAGTGAAATTTGGGTTCCAAAGACGAAAAGAAAGTAAACAATCAAAAAATGATTATCCAAGCATCATTGACTCACCATGAATCACTATTGCTTTATATAACCTGTTATCGATACAAGAGTTGGTAAAAAATCACCCCAAGAATATTTGTTTTGTCATTTGCTCATTTTTATCTTTTCCTATCTTCTTCTTCTTTTTCCTCCCTGATAATGCTTCTCTTCCAGGCAGCATTTATTGTCAATCTTGTTGATCAAAATTTCTAATGCAAAATGAAAAGCTTAAAGGTTTAAGTTTCTAAACTTTGCCAGATTATAAACAGCAAATGATGATATAAAGAAAAGCAAAGCACAAATGCATATAAAGTGAGACAATAAAGCTGCCACAACAACACGAGAATGGAGGCAAAATTTATTGCTGAGTTAATGTTTTATTTCAGAGCAACACCAGAAAAATGAATGCAAACGTTTGAATTGTATTTTTAAATTGCGCTGAATCACATTTCAAAATGCATTGTGAATATTAAATATCACCAATAAAATGAAATTCAATATGAAATTGTCTTGGAGTGAAAACTCCCTGAACAATCAAGAACAAACTTATTCACATTCGTTTCGTTAAATAACAGCTAATAAATCGCATAAAACAGTCGAAATAACAGTTTAGAGCAAAATTCAAACATCAAAACTCCAATTGATTGGCCATTCAACGAAATCAAAGATGCGATTGAAATGCTTCCAATTAAAAGTTTCAGTTGATAGAAAATGGAATTTTGTAAAATTTTCTTTTCTGTAAATGTTTGTTATTAAAAGTTGCTTCAAATCTGCAAATTAATGTTGGCCAAAACAGACAAGAGATGAAACTAAAGTTGACTAATAAATTGAGCCGAGTTAATAATAGCTTTTAATGTTATAATCTTTATTAATAATAATATAATTATGATAATTATCATTATTATTCTGGGTAAAATTGGTGAGGCAAAAAGAAGGGAAAAAAAGTCAATTGAAAATTGCAAAGTTTCTATCTCAATTCATTTGAATTATTTTGCTTCTTCTCTCATTACAATTTTGCCTCAATTTTCATTTTTCAACTCAAATATCAACTTTCATTTTCTTTTACCATTTTTTGTTTCCTTCATGGAAAAATCATCAACTTTAACAATTTCGTCTCGTGAGAATGTTTGATATTAATTCATTTAAATGATGAGATTTGTATTGCTTTGAAAAGTGCAAAGTTTCAACAAGAAGCAAACAGAAAAGATTGAAAATACGAAAAAAAGGGGAAAAAAGAAAAAACTAAGATTCTCTTTTGCTTATCCAATTTTCTCATCATCTTTTTCATTTATTATCTGTTTCCCAATTGAATCTCAATTTCTGCTTTTCACTGTTGTAAAAATGCATCTCAAGAGCATTCAAGGTAAATTTATTGACAGTTTCAATGGAAATGCTCTACATTTTATTGCCTCTAATTGTAAATGTCATTATCAATATAACTTTATTCATTGAAAAGCCCAGTTTTATTGAGTGAAAAACACTGTTTTGTAGAGATCTTGTTTACCTTTTAATTCTCGTCACTTTACTTTCATTTTTCAATCTCAATCTCTTTATTTTCTCGTTCATTCAATGAATATTAATTGCCCAAATTAACTGCTTATTAACCCAACATGATAGAAATTATTTTCATGCTAAAAAGAATTGCACATTTTGCTTATCTTTTTAGTGTTTTTACTGCTTTTTGTGTTCGCATACTTTAGAGCACTGGATGTTGACCTGAAATGTTTTAATTTGTAGTTAGTCATTTTTTGCAGTAACCACGATTCAACATTTTTAAATCATTTTTACTTCTCCAAATGAACCATAATTATTGTTCAATTCATGCATATATAATCACTATCTGGAACAGTAAACAAACACATAAATATCAAATTATTCATGGGAATCACAATGCTAGGAATAATTGTTCAATCGAATTATAAACAGAGCAGCAAACTGAATTTACAATCTTTCGGTTGATAATGACTATTTTTTACAAATGCAAAGATCAGTTTGCTTGATTCTCTGTTGTGGTTAGTAAAGGGTGAGCAATAAGGTAAAAATATCAACTGATGATTAGCAGATTGAATTTCATATTTATTATCTATCAATGGTGGAACGCTGCAAATGTTTTTTTGTAGTAAAACTATTGCTTTTGAGGCTACCTGTCGAAAATTATCCAACAGCGCAGTGTTGATAGTGACTTCCTCACACCATGGATTGCTTGCTCAAGCTTGAGTAAAATTTCTCATTCTAAAAAATAAATCATTTTTTTCTTCCTTTTCGCAATCTTTTGATATCTTCTGACACTCTGAACTTTCCTACCTTGGCTTCTTAAAATCTGTTGGCCTTCTCTCGGTATAAGAGATGGCATGATCTGCAATTTTAATGCTCGATCTTCGGATCCGAAAAATTAAAAGATCGAGCCCAAGTACGACACGGAGGTCGATCCAGGATCGATCTTTCATTTTTTGACTTTCCGTACAACTGAAATGATTGAGTGTCAAACAGAATCATCTAAAATTTATCAATTTCTGGGTTATTTTACGTAATTTGCAGGTCGATCGATCTTTCTAACTTACTCGAATTTTTCAAAGCCCTTGATCTCGGCCATTCCTGAACTATCTCAATATTCTCATTGGCCTTCTTTACAACAATTGCGAACTTACTGTTAATCAGAAGAATGAACTAAATTTAATAGACGTCATGATAAATGAACCACCGACTCCATTAAAATCACCATCAACGTGCCTTCCCTCATTATTATTTTTAGTTGCATTCAGTTTTTCATTTTTCTGTTCAAATTATTGCTAATTTATTAATTATGCCAACTCGAGGGTAAGTACTTTTTAATTCTATTCACTCTTGGGCTGTAAATAACTTTCGTTTTTCTCTTTTCACTCCATCATAACCCTTATCAGTGCAACTCAATAGAGTTTTATCTCATTTGGAGTCCGTAATGGTCGTCATCCCTTCTGCATTCCAGAACGATCAGACAGGCGATTGAAAAGATTCGATCATATGAGGACGAGGAAGCTAGGATCGAGCGTTCGCCGGTCCAAAATCGGCGCCTGAGGAGTGACTGAGGTGCGAAATGAACTGGCCGAAAAGGACCAGTTTATCACATATATCAAGCATCGCTGCCTACGGCGTCTTGGTTTCCATCAAGAGTTTCGAAAGCGGTATCTTGATTTGGGTGCAAAGGTGAGTTCGCAAACTAGAATTGAGGGACTCAAGCCGCGGACTCTAAATTGTATTTTTTCATTTTCATTTTTTCATTAGAAACTTTATTCATTTTCATTAAAAAAGCCATTTTCATTTCTAAGCAAACAGACTTGTCCCAAAAAACCAATGCGTCTCAAATTCAGATTTTATACTACTAAGATCATTAAAAAATCCATCTTGTTTGACTTCTTTCTCTTCGTTGCCATCTTTAACCACCACTTTTTCTCATCTGTATCATGAAATTTGCACTTTTTGTCATCAATCTTTTGCGTAAATATGTCACGAAAGGTATTTCAGATAAAATACACTGAGAATACAATACAATAAATAAAAATTATTAATATAAAATATAAAATTTATCTCAATGTGATCTTACGATAGCAATTCCCTCAATTTAATTTGACAGCGTAAAGCGATATTACATAGATGAATGAAATAAGGCATAGTATGCACTTATTATCGAGTAACCATTTAAGGACTTTTCAATTTTTTGACCAAAATTTCAGTAGAAATTCTTTCCAAAACTGATGATTCTAATCAGTGATTTCCCTTAGCGATTCGTACAAATAATGAGTTTTCTGTGACTTTGGATGGGCATAAACTCTCATTTATTTTATCCACTCAACAATGACTTGTGAGAGGGATGAAAATCAGTTTTCAGTTCCCAATTTTAATTTAGAAAATTGGCTTTTCTAGACTCTTAAGGAATTAAAACTTCAGAAATCAATTTTCATTAAAATTTCTATAGCATCCAGACTTTTGATTTCAGCTTCCAGCCAAGCTAAAATGAATAACGGTTTGTAAATTGAAAACAAGAAACTGTACAAAAAAACTTTGTAAAGTGCATAACAATAAGCTATCGGATTTACCTTTTCTTTCATTTCGTCGTCAAGAGTATTTTGCTTTTCATCAAGTGCAATATCTTATGAAGAGAGGCAAAAATGCTTTTGAATTGAGCCTTTGATTTGCTTGGTTCATTGAAAATCGTTGCAGGCAGATCATGTGTTGTTGACTTCGGTAAACTATTTAAGCGAAGTTGGATAATAAACTTAAAGCAAAGAAAATGTTTCAATTGTTTTTCTTGTTGTGAACGAACAAAGGAGAAAAAAATGGTAAAAAGGAATCGCCAGGGAAAAAAAGTCTTTTGTTCATTCTTATATCACAATGAATACAAATTGAACTGAAAAAAATACAAGCTACAAATGTCATGAGGCTAAGTTGGAAGAGCAAAAATTTGATAACAAAGATTTACTCAACAGGAAACTTACTATTAACCTTGATTGAATGTTGAAGATAATGAAGAATCCAAATATCGCCGCAAGTTGATCAACAATAATTATTCTAATGGCCTCATGATCAGGATCATTACAATGTTGCCATCTTTCAGCAGAACTAATTATTTCATCCTTTCTTCATCTTCTCCACAAAGTCTATTTTAATCTCATCACATTCAAAGATGCATTCATTTCCTTGTCAGAGGATAACAGGTTGAGTACAAGAACAATTGGTAAATGGAAACGAATGAAGAGAAAAGCTTCCATCAGAAGGAAAATGTTTAATAACTCGATTGATGGATTGGTATTAATTTGCAGTTCAATGGGCAACTCAATGATGAATACAAAGAATCTTATTATTGTTCCGAAATGAAATGAAAATCAAACGTCATCGGCCTGTTGATATTGGAATATGGTTTGTTCGCATTTTTGTAGTCGGTTCACTTTTGCTTTTATATTCATCTTGTGAAGAGACATGATGAAGAGCAAAAAGTGCAAAATCAATTTAGCCAGTTGAATGGTTCAACAATAATGAATCAGTGAAGCTTCAGTGTGTTTCACCTTGACTGAAGCTAAACTGATAAGTTGAAACCTGTACTTTGTATAAACAAGAGCCGATGATAGTAATGAAAAGCAAAACGAAGAATGGCGAAAAAAAAGGAAGAAAAATTTTCTCTCCCTGAAGATGAAAATTATTCTTCTTATATGAATCAATCTCATTCCATTCCAATGGTTCTGAATAAATTGTGATCAATTTTTCGATTGCTTCATAAACTTTCATCCATTTCATTTTCCTTCTTAGAGAGGTTCGACCAGTTGGTAGACTGTCAAGTTAATTGTACAATGGAACAATTGAATGAGAACAAAAAGAGATAAAGTCAATCACACTTATTGACATGGTAAGAGAAGAAAAATTTAACGCGAAAAAAAAGATGAAGATTCTTAATAAGAGAGTGACAGTTGTAAGACGTTGGACTAAATTGCCTGCAGCATTTGTGTTCAATATTATTAACATTTGTTCCTCTTTTGTTGCCAAATTTGATTACAATTTTCACCTTTTATTCCAGCTTCCTATTCTTGTTATTATATTTTTCACTCCCATTCCCAGTCATTCCCAGTCAACTTGCAGCATTCTCTAACATTCCAAGGCATTTTCAACACTTTTCAACTTTTATTTTCTTTTTGCAATTTATTACCTTTATTCAGCTCTATTATTATCTCAATGGTTGAAACTCTTTTTTTCTGGACTTTGCTGGTTACTCGAGAATCCAAGCTCAACGTTTCTGTCTTTTCTCCGTTTTCCTCTAATAATCTTGAATTTCAACATTTCCATCTTTCAATTGAAGCTTATTAGTGCAACTCTTTTTATCCTTCAACTTTTATTCAACTTGATCCAATACTCTTGGGAGGAAAGCTTGTATTTTGAACATTCGAGCGGCAAATAATTTCCTGACTCAGTGTTAACTCATTCTTATTTCATATCTTTTGTTTTACTGATTTTTTTTCCAACCGAATGATCCTGATGAGAGTAGAGAAAAGAAGATTGAATATTTTTCATGGGCAACACGAATAGAAACTGAAACTTGTTCAACTCATACAATTAACACTTGCTCACGATGCAAAGTAAATGTCAGCATTTTTCTCCTCTCATTCTTCTTGAGGTTCAATTTTTCCTTGATAATCATTTTACTGACGAAACTTGACAAGTCAACAGTGATGAGTTCATCATAAATCAAAAGTTTCAGTGAATACAAAAGAGAAGCCAAAATTTTCTCCAATCTTCACCCTTTGATACTCTTTGTCTTGAATCGAAACTCGAAAAAAAGAAGAAAAATTTTTTCTTTTTAATAGAAATTATTTCGACTCATGACAATACCTTACAGGTAAAGAAGCCAATTTGATGAAAAAGAGTCGAAAAATGAATCGATGAAACTGTTCTAATAAACGATCATTAATTTCCTTCAGACATCTATTAATAAGTCATTTGTGAAAGAAACAAAGAAACTTTTTTTTCGATTAAATTTTACAAAATCAAAAGGATAAACAATTGAAAGCAAATATCAATTTCATCATTGAATGTTAAATTGATTGATTAAACTGGGAATCGGGAAAAGTGAAAGGAAGAAAGAAAAGTTTCTGTTTGACAGAAAATTTGATCAATATTGTGAAGATGAAACTTTTCGTTTGACTGAACCATGATAAAAGGGAATGACATTGTTAATGAAAACAGATAATAGCTATAAATTATCTGCTAAAAGTGATAATAATGACAATAAACTGAGTGACTTTGGACACATTTTAAATAACTTTTTTCCTTATTAATTTCCGTTTCAACTTGAACTTCCACATTTTTTAATTACATTTATCAATCAGATAAAGAAATAATGTAATAAAGTCATTTTTAACCACTAGATTGATGGAATTAGTGGAGAAAAAGAAACAAAAATTTTGGTCAAAACTTTTCATTTCAAAAGATGAATTCAATTTTGACTCTATTCCTTTGTTCAAGTTCAAGAGGTTTATTTTTGAAGTTGGACTTGAAAAAGTTGGATTATCAAAAGAATTGGAATTTGCGGAAAGAAAAGAGAAAAATTTTCTTCTTGAAATATTTTTAAATTTATATAAATAACTGTAAATTCAAGCTGGGAATTGATAAATAATTGTTGCTCTTGAAGATGAACCTGGGAATTGTTCACTCCAAGTGATCAATATATTATTATTGTGGCAATGTTATCAGCTTTTTTGCCCCCCATTTAAGTTGCAATTTTTTTCACTCTTCCCATTACGTCTTGTTCTCGGCTTGCCTTTTCACTTCGCATTTTTCACTTTGTTTCAGCAACATGGAAGGATAATGATGATAATGGGATGAAGAGCAAAAAATAAGGAATGATGAGAAAATAATAATAATACATGAACATTTTAATCCTATTTTCGAATAGAATCAAGTGAAAGTAGCAAAAAAAAACAGAATTGATTTTTAAGACAATTTTTCGTTGCATTAAACTCGACATTTTTTCACTTGTCAAGGTCAACCATTGACAATTTTTTACACATAAATGGATGAAATTTTCAAGTTTCCCAGTAGCTTCTTGAACGAAAAACAGTTTTTGCATAAATGAGTAACTTAGAATAATCGCATGAAAATCATTTTCTGAAATCGAAATGTTTTTTATGTAGTGACCCTAATTTTTACGCTCCTTACAAAATTCTTTTGCGAATCCTTTTCTCATTTTTTCCTTTGTTCTTGAGTGAGTTCACCTCAAGCTATTTCCCTTTCCTTTCGAGTTCACTATAAAAACCACGATAGAACCGGGAAAGACCCTCTTTAATGTTCATACCGCTAGAAAGATAAACGAATTTCGGTCAAACCAAATTATCAACTGAACGGCATGAAAAAACTCATATCCTTTGACCAGTATGAGTTATGAACATGTAACAAACATTAACCAATCTGAAAAATTCCGCACTCTCAGAAAATGGCGTTCAAATGTTAGTTGGAAGTCAAATAACTAAGTGACCTTGAATGACCTTGAGCGTTTGAACTAACTTTTTCAATCTTTGAAAACTCGTGGTTTTAGTCTGAGGTCTGTAGCATTAACCTTTGGTGAGTTATGACTGCACGGCGTAAAATGAAAAAACTCTCGGTGTTTCCTAAAATTATAAATTGTGAACACGATGTTTCATAAAGCTTTTATACAGTTCATTAAGACATAACTGAAAGCTTGTCCTAAATTTCTCAGAGATTTAAGTCAAACTTGAAAACTCATTGTTTATCAGGGAGTAATATTCGGTGTGAAAAGATGGCTTCGAACCTCAGCATTTCAATTTCCATGGATAATAAAGTAAAAACAATTACTTGCAATGCAGTTGACAATTTATGTTGGCGAGTAAAATTGAAGCCTTTTTTTCAATTCTTTTGCTTACAACACTTAAGCATTGATTGAGATGGCAACATTATCTAGACAACATTCGTAACCTCAAACCATTTATCATACAAAAGAGAGGCAAAAAGTATCTCATAATACCAGCTAGTAATGCTAGTAAATGTAATCACACAAATTAAATAGTGAATGATAATGTCTTCATTTATAATAACTCGACTTTTACACTCATTTATCACATTTTGTTTACTTAAACTGATGACTTGTAAAGTGATTGATTCAAGACTCTTTTTTGTTTCCTTGTTGCACCAGATAAAAATAATTTGCTCAAACATTTAATGCACCAACATTGATAATAGTGATAATGATGACAATGTAATACAAAGGAAAAGTAGAGTTATTAATAATAAAACATTTGTTACTCTGATAGATAAGTCGAGAGAAAAGATTCAAGGAAAAAAGAAATGATTCAAGATGCAACTGAAAGGGTAAAATAAGCAGCTTGGGAGTTATGCAGAGCTGTTGCAAGTAAATTATTTTCAATGTGACAAAATAGTTGAAGTAGATTGTAAATTATCAAATATTAATAAATGTTACCACAAAAAAGAGTAAAAAATAGTTTATTAATAGTGATTATTTATAAGATGTAAAATTGAAATTGAAAGTTTCAAACCTTTTCTCTTTGCTCGACTTTGCTCGAAATTTAATTTCAATCTTTTTGTTCTTTACAACTTTCAAGACGAAAATTGCAAGTTTATTAAAGTTGATTCAACAATTTGTGTCAACTCGAGTGTTAACCATTGATATTGTAAGCACATTACTGGGAGTGAAATCGGAGATATTTTTGTCCAAGTTTACATTTAAATTCAGTGTGTTGGAGTAAAGACGTGAAATGGCAAAAAGGCAATTCTTTTTGCTATTGTGTTTACTGATTAATCAAAGGTTGGTACGAAAAAGTAACTTAATCAAGAAATATTAGTCAAATAAAATTAATATTTAACCAGTTTTTATTGAGTCACAAACGGGTTAACATTATCTAATAATGTTGAACCAAACAAACCTTTATCACTGTTACGTGACGTGAACAAGGCTTTTGACGTGATTAAAACGTTGAATGAGCATTCGTTGAAGAAGGTAAATGAAAACATGATTGTAATTGACTAATTAAAGTTTCTTGTGGGTTTAAAGTTGGCATTTTCATCATTCATTATGTGCGTCTGGTAGAGGCAATAAAACAAAAGAGTTGATCAAATTTCGAGTTAAAAATAGAGTCGAAAGTTATGAACATTAAAGTTTACATTTTTACGCATTTTCAATTGAATAAATGGAGTTATTAGATCTTTCAAATTGTTCGTTGTTAGTTTATAGTTGATTTTGTTGTATTAATTATCGAGTGAAATTAATCCCAAAGGAACAATTAATTGCGTAAAAATGAAAAATCAAAAGAAAATTTAAAAACAAATAAAGTAATAAATGAGAGTAAAGCCTTGTTCTTTGACCATAAAATGAAATTAATGACTTTTCACATTAACTCATGAAATATTGGTCAGTCACAAAAATTGGGTTAAATTACAAAATTGGAGAAAATTTACTTAATTAGTAATTTGATACTGTGGACTTCAAGCTTTCAATTCAACTCAGTTTTTCATTGTATAATATGTTATCCATGTTATGCTTTGTACTCATTAGGTTTTAGTCATTGGGAAGAAACTCAAAAACATAATCCTTAGCTTTTGTTAACTGGGAATATCAATGTCGGAATGTGTCACAATTGTTGGATTCTGAAGGAATTCTTGGACCGCATGGTGGTCATGATTTGACTACAGCAAAAAAAATTAGGTTAAACTTTCTAGGAATTCAGATCTCTGAGAAAATCGTGTTCTAACAGCGGTAGCATGAAAGTCATTTTGCACATTATGTTGAAACAATTTCACTGATGATGTTGACAAAGATGACTGTCTTATCTTTCAATTCAGAGTTCAACTTGACAGATTCAAATTTCAATGTTCAGCATTGAGTTTGCATTATCAAATAATAGCGTAAGACAAGTGTTATTATTGTAAGAGTAACAATGGTTAAAGCTGATTTGATCCAACAGCCATTGCAATGCTCATTAATGTTCGAGACACAAAACCAAAAATGAGCATTTATAATGTCACTTAGCAAATGTTGTAGACAAGTTTTTCCGGATCATGAAGAAAAAAGGTTGAAAAAATTAGACCTGGTCAAGTTAATAGAGTTGAGATAAGAGAGAAAAATTGTTTATCAAACCAATAAAAGCGTTGTTTATCGATCAAGTAATGTTAATCGATTAGTTCACTTAAAGTTTAGTGTTGTCCTAAAGTATTTATAGCTTTTTTAAGCTATTGATTAGCGTTTACATTTTGCTAACCAAAAACTCTCAACCATTAAACTCTTGTCAAATTGAAAGATTATTGCCACTCTTTCTTAAAGAAAAAAAATCAATTTTCTCTCTTTTGTTCAAACTTATCCTTCATCACTTCACCATCATCACCACCATCATCAGACTCGTCATTATCATGATTATTAAGCAGAAAAGCCTTTTCTTTCAACTATTAGCTAACTATTCACCAGGAAAATTTCCACTCCCAGCAACACATTTGTCCAAAATTGAGGAAATGATAAAAGAGAGCAAATCTGATTGAATAAATCAATTTGATGAGCAAAAAGGCAAAGTGACGTTGCTTTAATAATGATAATGATGTACATGATGCTGATGGCAACAGTGATAAGTTGATAATCACTGATTGTGAAACAAGTTCAGGGAGTGAGAAAAATATTTAACTGGAAAATGTTGAAAATGATCAGATAGATTGTCAAATAATTGATGAAATTTATCGATTCATTGATTCTCGTGAGATTCAAGTTGAAAATTTTTTTTCACTTTTACTTTTTCTCTGCAAATCAAAACATTTGACAATCTTTGACACATAATCATACCTGATCTTTTACCCAAACATGATATTAGCATTTGCAAAGCGAGTAAACATTTGTCAAGGTAAAAGCCATTCTGTGAATGAAAGAAGCTGAACGAAACTTGATTATCATGAAAATATCATCAAACTATTGAGAATCAAAATCGTTTCTCCATTTCACTTTACTTTTTACACTCTTCAATTGAAATGAACAGTTCACCTTGCGCCTCACCATTTGATTGATGAACATGATAATCATTGTTATCATCTTGGAGTGATAAAAAAAAGAAGCCTAAAAATGAAGAGTAAAATTGTTCATCTCATTGTAAATGCATTTGTATTTATCAAAATGCCTGTTTTCTGTTCTTTCCATCATTTCGATGATATTAAACTCAACATTTCTTTCCCATATCATCATGATCAAGTTTCACAATTCTTGCCATCATTTTCTGTTCATCGATGAAATGTTAAACCAAAAGTTGAACATAAACCAGGAGCAAAGGAAAAGAACTTTTTTCGCATTTTCTTCTCTTTCTTTTACTTTTTTTTGACTAAACCATCAAATACACAAATAGTCAAGTTGCACTTTTTAAACACAAGATTAAGCACATGATAAGAAAATGAAATAACATTATAATAAGATGATGAAGTTGAGATCATTTTTCATAACCAAAAATACCAAATTCAGTTGAGAATCATTTTCTTCATCTGTCATCTTCTATTGTTATTGTTTTTCTACTTTTTGTTTTCAACCTTTTCTTGCCTCTGTTTATTTCATATTGTTGACTTTTCTTCAGCAATTACTATGATTATTATGATAATGATAAACATAAAAGGAAGAACAGTAATGCAATGAAATGGATATGAATATGAATTTAATACGATTGAAGTAAATTATTTTTCAATGTAAACTTTACCAGCATCTTGTAATGTTGCCAAACTGGCAACAAACAAAACTGAAACATTTACTTTATTGTTAAATTGAAACAAAATACTTATTTTGTGGAGTAAAAAAGTTTGCCATGAAATCGATTAATGCAGTTGTATGATTCAATATTTTATTCATTTTCATTAGAGTAAAGGTTGAACATTGAACAATATTGTAGTATTGTAATAGAAATGAATTTGAGACGAAAATGTTTGATATTTCAACATCGCTGAAACAATTGCAAAACTATCAATATAATTGCACCTTATTCAAAGACTAGTTCAAGACGATCGCTGTAAGTGATTACACAAGCGACTACGAATGGGGATTCAAAGTAATAAAAAGATGAGGTAAAGTACTTTGTCGAACTGGGAAAACTAGGTAATCGTTAGAATCGATCACTATTAAATATCAATACTTTCTTTTGGAAACAAATTCTAATGTCTTTGAATGTTGTTTGAACGGAAGCCCGAAAAAATCGACAAAAGGAAAACTCTGAGTATCTAAACGTTATTTTTTTGATTGTTTAAGAAGTGACTATCAACGTTTCTAAATGCGAAAAATTTTACGGGAAAAAGCTACCTCAAGATGGACAAAAAGCCATTTTAGTGCAAATCTTGATCTGTATTTCAAAATAATATTTAATAAAATTTAATTTTTCGACAATTGATTGTTTAAATTACTTGACACAAAATTTAAAATCGATAAAACAGTTAAGAATTGTGAGACTAATAGTAATATCTAAGTTAATCTGTTTGTGAGAGCAGACTTTGTCCATGAAGAGGGGAAACTTGTATCTAGAGATTCGCAAATTCAATGATTTATGCTTTTCGTCAACGAAATTTTACCATCGGAAGACTTTTGGAAGTAGTTAAAAGCAGTGTTCGTATTTAGACGAAATGTGAAATCAACACTTTTAGCGACAATCATTCATAACTTATTTGATAGTTTATAACGATTTCCCAGTGATATTAGTTTCGACAAGATTTGAATTGATATTTCAAATGATTGTCTCGAGTTTCGATTTTGTATTTATTTAAAAATTCATTTTCTTTCTGCACGACTGAGCATTTTATTTGCTCGTGTTTTATGCGCAAATTGACTTTGAGTCGAATGATAGTTGATGATGCACCCTGCCATCCATCATGCAACAAGATGCCATTAATGAAGCATAAAAGTTGATTCGTTAAATTGAAATGTTCCAATCCCAAATAGATTAAAGCATGTAAGTTCATCGAGCTGTTAAACAAGATGAAAAGCTTCTTCATTGATACTTATTGATATTATTGGATAAAAAAAGGAGAAAAGTAATGATGAGAATGAGAATGAATGGTTAAAGTGAAATGTTGATTTAATTAATGGTGATTATGAATGGGAATAGGTTAAACTTGGTAAATGGCAATTGAATAATATTACAGAATATTGGCAGAATGTATTATATTCACAGGGAATGGAATATCATTACTCCAAGTTTTTTGTTTCTCTCAATGTTTATCTCTTTTCTTTGGTCTCAATCCATTGTTTAACCTATTCCTCTTCAAGTTGATTAAATAAATCTTTGCTGATAATTCAAACAATGAACTTTTTTCTCTGCTACTTGCTACTGTTTCCAAGCAAATAGAGCAAAAGTGAAGGTAAAAAGAAGAAGCAACAACAGAAGAACGAGGAAAAAACGCAACAAAAAAGCAAAAGTAAAAGGTATTAGTGAATAATGTTTTCGTTTTTGTAAATGAATCAAATCCAAAAAGTTTCCGAATAACACAGATAATCAATTTGCATTGCATGTTAATCATTTGTCTTTGCATTTTGCTTTTGTTTTCCTTGTTTTTCTGTTATTTCTTGTCTCCACTGAATACATCAGCAAACAATGTTTGACCTGACATCTTTGACTAACGAAAAGCAGAAAATTTTCTACAAAGAAAAAAAGTTGTTCATCTTGTCTCAATTTGCGGGAAATTTTGCGATAAGATCAGCCAAATGGATGGTAAAGCATCATGCAAGTGTTGATTTATTGCTACTAATCTGTTGGAGCATTGGAATAAAAAGAGTTAATTCAGTGAGAAAGGTGACAAAAGCCAATAAAGATTGTTAATACATTTTAAATTGAACAAAAGTTTACTTTCAAGTTTACTTAACTCTCAACATTGGAAAAGATTAAAGGCCAAATTGATGAATAATTTGCATTCATTTGGTTTCAATCCTTTGTCAACTTTTACTTCTCATTTCCTAATTATTCAAACACGTAAAGTCAATCAATTGTGTTGAGGGTTCGCTTTCCAACTTGGTTAAACACTTATTCAACTGTGCCATTCAAATGATCAAATGTTCATTTTCCCATTATTTTATAATCTTGAAAGGAAAGGGAAACTTAATCAAGTGTGAAAAAGTTTTCAACTTTTCACTTTGTTTACACATTGAAATAAGAGTAAATTGTCACCTTTGAAATGGCCTCGATCAGAAAAAGCAGTTTACTTTGTTTCAAATGCAATCAGTTTTCATGAGAATCACGAGATTTAACAAGTTTAAGATTGGAAAAGCTTTACAAGTCATCAAGTGGACAGTAATAAAGATGTAAAAATTTGAATTGAAGGCTGAATAAAGGTAACAATTGAACAATGGTGAAAACATGGAAACTGTTTCTTGTTTGAAAATTGTGATAAAGATTCTGATGATGATGGTGCTGGTGATGGAAAAGAAATTGAGTCAAAAGGAAAATGTGTATTACAAAGAGCAGGAAGAAAGATGGAAAAGAAAATGAGAGGAAAATAGCTTCGTTTGAGAAGTCAATTGGGAAGAGGAAAAAAAAGTAGAAAAATTCGGAATCAAATGCTTTTTCTCCATGAAATGTATCAGAGAAAAGGAGTGAGAGAAAGCATTGGAAATGAACAACATGAACGCAGCTCAAATCAACTATTGAAACGATTATTTCCTTCCTTAGACAGAGAAGAGTCAAAATGAAGAAATGAATCAAGAAATGGATTGACATTTTCTTTGACCAAATGTATCATTTCACCTTTATCATTCTCATCATTCTCATCAGTCGTTATCATCATCACCGAGTTTCATCTCTTTGCCTTCATATAAATCATTTCATGGTTCAACTCAAATTGACTCAAACCATTTTTTAAACCTTCTGTAAATTCATTGATATTCATTGTTACAACTTTTTTTGGCTACTTTTTATTCTGCACTCATGTATCATGAAACCATCAACAAAGTTGACTCTTGAGCTGCAATCGAAGCTTTGCAGTATTAGTCGATATTTAATTGTACATTTAACCGAATTTTTCGTCTACAATAATTCTAGAGTCTCATGATTGACATGAATAATTTGCAAATGTTGAATGCATGCTTGTTGAACATGAAAGGTAAATGCAATATTAATGACATTGTAACGGTCAGTTTCTATTTTTGCTCGTTCAACATTTAACAATCTCACAGTTGAATTGTGTCCTCCAAATGGACAGACAGTTGGCAGTTTTGCTCTTGCATTGATTAATAAAACAAAAAATCAACTTTGACAAAATGCAACATTTCCAAATTTTCTTGCTCTTTATTCAATTTGACGGAATCAATTTGCTCTTTTGGCAAATTCCTAGCAAAACTTGAGAAAAGTTTATATGAATAAAGTGAATAAACTTGTAAGAGTTGGGAATCTGTTGCAAAAGGCAATTGAACAAGTATCTGGTTCTCCGATCAAAAGTCAAATTTCTTTTCAAAACATCACCATTTCAATTTATCATGTCATCTCCTTGTCAATCAAACAGTCGTTCAAGACTCAGCTACAAGTACAAGTTATAATGAAAACTGTCGCTTCACTTCTCAATCATATCATGTCTAACGAAATTTTCTACTGATGGCTGTGAAAATATTGCTCGAAGGTACATGGCTCAGGTAAATGAGTCGAAAGGTGATGCTGAAAAGCATCAAAAACTTCAAGAGCTAATCAATAGTGAAGGATATGCCAATAGGTAAGATATAAAACAACAGAAAACTTCGCAACTTTGTTCTCTAGCTTTCAACCATGTTGAATGATGGCCATTGAATAGCGCGATCTTTAATATGTAAATTGGTTCTAACGTTTAGGTCAGATCCATTCCAAAGAGTTCGTTCGAAACATTGCTTATAGAAAATAGATGGACGCAAGTTGCCTAATGAGCATTGAACGTTAATCATATGAATACTGAAAGATATATGCTTGAAAGCTCCAGCTAACATTGATTTACTGAATTTAGTCTAATGAAATTTGAATAAACTTTGTTATGCAAGAATATTGGATTGAAACGATTGATACAGTATAAGGCCTTTGGTAAACAAATTGCTCAAACAACCCGTTCATTTGAACAATTTTGTTTCCTAATTTGTGATAAAATGTTTACCAACTTTAAACAAACACGAAATTTGAATGAAAATTGTAAACAAACAAAAGTGTATCAAGTAAACGTTATGAGGGAAACAAAAATGAACACAAATTTTTCATTTCAATGTATTCAAGTAAAAGGTAGCAAAATAGATGAAAGAATGCTAAAAGCAAGAACTGAGAGAGACAATGTTACTTTGGAAAATTAACTTTTTTCAATAAAAAAGAAAGTAAAGGGAAAATAACATGACCGTATAGCAAACTTTGCACTAATACTGGCATCAATACTACTTAATGGATCATTCAGTGGTATTTATAAGCTGGTTATTGATCAAATATCGAGTGAATAAGAATCAATAATAATCAATAAGAGTAAAACACCAAAAAGACTTTAATTTGTTGATGAAGTTAATGTTCATTATTGCAATAAATACATAACAAAATCGAAGGTAAAGTAAAAACAAAACAAAGTAACAATTCGATGCCATTGAAGGTAATCAAAGTGAAACATTGAACCAAAGCTCTTGATATAATATTCAACATTTCGCTCTCTGAAGTTTGCTGAATCTAAATTGCAAGACTAGCAAAGTAATTCCAATAAATTATCCAATTCACAATCCAAGTCAGGTTTTGTCATAAACTGATTTCGAAGTAACTTGCAACTGAAGCGAAATGTATATTCCAAGAATAATTGTAAGAATATTGAAGAGAAAAAGCTTTGAAATTGTTCAACATTTACTGTTAATATCATAATAGGCTAATTTGGGAAAAGGTTCAACTCTTCATTAGTACAAAATAAACTCTAATAAGTTGATGATGATGAACATTAAAGTTTAATGTGAACAAAACTAGAAAATGTAATTTCACCTTTACTTCATTTGTTGTAAAAACCATTTTAAAGCCACCTTATTAACTCATTTGTAATAATTTTCAAGCAATAGCTTTCATGTAAAAATAACAATAAAATGAGAACTTGTTTAGTTTTGTTCATTTCCAGATTAAAACAGATTAAAAAGAAACATTTTATTCGTTTTCACCGATTTTCCAAGCGAGTAAAACATTTGCCAAATCATGATTCACTTGATGTTGAGTTGAAATGTTGAGGCTGACTTTTCGTTGCTCATCAAACGAAAAGTTATTTTGTTTCTTTTCATTTCCCAAAATTATTACATTTCTGCTTGTGACGATAATGTTAACATCAGCTTTTATTTACTGTTATATTTGGATGTTGTTCATATTGACTCTAGTAAAATGGTTGAATAAATATTGAAATAATTTGAATGAAAATATGCATTTAACATCATTTTGAATTCATTTGTTATCCATTGAAGAGGAACCAGTTATTTTGGTCTTTCTGTTGCTCATAAAATTGATTGAAAGGTTAAATTGCAAAATATACATTTCGATTACATTAATGTCTTTGTCCAATTTCGGCTGAAGAGTTGAAAGCGTAAGTTTGTAATGGCAAGTTCGTTTCGGTGATTTTCGATGTTGAATGATGATCTAAGCAATTAAAAATGAAATCGAAGTATGAGAATATTTTCTCACAGAAAAAGTGGAAAACTTGAATTTTCATAGCACGAAATGTTGAGCTCAGAATAGCTTTTACAATTATGATGTGTTGTCACTTGTAGCCATTTTATGTAATTTCATGTTTTTCCTGTTGCAATGAAAACAAAATGTAATTGCATGTGCAACTCTTAACAAGTTTTATTACTTGAAATAATTGCTCATTACAATCAAGTGTACTTGTTGAGTAGATCCTTTGCTGATAACTTTGCACTCACCTCATGTTGTTCATTACATGAGAGCAGTTTTTGTTCGTGTGTTTGGTACACTTTTATTGGATTTATAAGGAAACATTAAGCAGATTGAAAGTTTGCAATGATTTTGATTGACAACTCGAGGCTCATCATCTCATATTTTACTACATTTGTAAAGTTGTCCAGATAATCTGAGTTTCAGCTTTTTTCATTCAATCCATTTTCCAATCAAGATTCTCAGTTTCCATCATTTATACAGTTTGATTGACCATGACTTTTCATGCCTCGAATGCTGCAAAGAAAACCAAGTGTAAAAGACTGAGTCTGAGTTCATTTTTACAACCAACAGGGAAACAATTGAAAATCGTATTCGAGTTAGACTATTTGTAGTGCTTTCAAGATGCAAATGTGATCTTGTTCAGAGTAAAATGAAAGTTAAATAATTCATTGAGGGAGCATTTCAATTTGAAATGGCTCAGCATGATTGGGTTTTACTTTTGATGAAACCTCAAACACGACATGTTTATTGAGAGTAAAAAAGGTTTACTCTTTTGAAGGTTGCATTTCAAAATGTTGCCAAATGTAATCAATCATTCAATGAAAGTTGCAAAACGTTTAAACAAGAAACTTGGAGTTTTCATTCCCTGTTGATAACAGGTTAACTAGATGTTAGATTGTTGATAGCAACTTGTCATAAGGTATTTTGGTAAAGCAAAGGTTGAGAGTAAAGTTTTTGTTTGAAAATCTTTATTTAGGAAAGTGAAAACAATCGTAAAGGGAAAAGGAAAAAAAAATTGATTTAATCATGTTTGCTGAAGCACAAAGCTAATCATTATCTTTACTGAATAATTTAGAGTCTCTAATATCTTTGATAAATGTTCATATTTGCTCGATGAATAATTGTTTTTATTATTCTTTTTTTTCTTTGCTTTTTCCTTCTTCTTCTTTACCATCTTATTGATACAATTTTACTCCTATTCTGTACTCTGATTGACTTACTTATTTAAATGCATCAACGAAACAGATTGATGATTTTCATGGGAAACCTTGAATACTCTTTGATCAGTAAAGATACTTTTGCTTTTCCAAATTCATCACAATTATCATTTGCTATGTTTACTCAGACTTGCAATATATTTCAATATAATGGTTATGAAATTATTGAAGGAATGACTTGAAATGAGTAGAAATTCTTGTTCAACTAATGTTAATGATAATTGAATGAATTATCAAGCAAATAACATTGAATAATTAGACTTGCAGCCTTTGGTCAACCTGAGCATTGCGAATGTTTCATTAGTGAATCTCTCAAGTGATGACTTTTGATTAAATATTTGGTACCAATCATGTCTGATCTCGTTCATGATCTTCACTGACTCTAATTCATTAATCAAATAATTAATGGAGTCAATATCAATCAGTGATTAGAACTGGTTGTGAATAAAAGAGAGTTTATATGTATCCTGATAATCATGAAACTGCATCATGTTGGGTTTACGTTGATTAATGAAGGTAAAATGTTGTATCTGATTAAAAGGGAAAAGAAGGCAAAAAAAGGTAATAAATCTAATTGGATATTGAAATGGTCAAGTTAACCTCCATCATCGCAAATTTAATTAACCCATCAACAATTGGAATGGAGAAAATTTCCAGTTTAAAAGAGCAGAAAATCATTAATCATATTCAATTAGAGAAACAATACAAAGAACAATGTTTAATTGATTAAACTTTTCAAAATTTACATTTTCTTGCGCGATCCATTGACCTTTATTCACAAGCTTGTTGTGTGACCATCGGCTCGAAAGCACTTCTAGTTTAGAAAACGAAACATTTAACTCAGCCAGACTGAGTTACGATCGAGAATTGATGACGACCGAGAATACTTAAAACTGAATAGATTTGTTCTGATCATATTGATAAGTTGAAAAAATCGAGTCTTAGCAGTGGTAACAAAAGCTTTGCAACCTAGTTGCTAACACAACCTTAGGACGCGAGTCTTCGGAGACACTCAATGCCAACGTTAGTTTAATCAAACAGAAAGTTGAAGGTTTACAACATTCAGCCATTGAAGCACAAAAATAAGATTCGCTGAGAAGCGAAAAAAGAAAAAGTTGAAAAGTAAATGAAAAACAAGATTCAATTAATATGATGAGCCAAGTGAGTACATGCTTGGTTTACTCAACATGGAATTACATGTTATTATAACTTGAATTTCAATAAAGTTGAAAGGTAATGAAGGAAAACTTTGAAATGTAAGAAGGTAAAAAATTAGAAAAATTGAAATTCTATTTTCGATTTAAGGGCAACAGTACTTGGAGTAATTATCTGTGCCGTTTCGATCAACATGAAACTTTTCTGGTTAACATTGAAAATGGATGATAATGAGAAATGAAAGGGAAAAAGATGTAAGAAAATGGAAAAGGATGAAATCATTTTCAAATGTTGAATTATTTAACAAGATTACCAATATTATAAAAGTGGTTGACTAAGCAAAATGCAGATGAAAACAAAGAAAAAGTTTCAGGAAAATTCTCAAATATTAGAATTCTTTATCATTCTCATGTTAAACCTTATTCCTTTCCTTTGAATTTCTTTTTGTCTTTTTGCAACACAACAAAGGAATACGTGAAATACTTGAACCATTTCACCATTCCATATGAATATTTCTTTCTATTAGTGAATAAAAGTTTTATCATTTCTATTAAAAATGGAGAAAAAAATACAAATATTTCTTCTTGTTTAACTTTAAATTTAGCAAAAGTGAAATGTAGCAAAGGAAAGAAAAGTAATTTCACCTTTCTGTTATTAGTGGTTCAGTCGATTCTTGCAGTGTTCAGGTTCATTGTTATTCCATGAATTTTAAATTTTGTCCAAATGTTGATTCATCAAGAATTTTGTCTATTCAGGAGAAGGACAAAATTGACTGTGTCCATTATTTGTTTTCTGTCAACTTTCTGCTTCTCATATTTACTCATAATTATTCACTTTTCATGGACCATTGTTCATCATCCAGGGAACATTGTTAAACATTTGCTCTCTCTTGTTATTCAAAGTGTATAAATGTTGAACATCAAACAATGTGACAACCTTTTTGTTTTCCCTTTTAAAATGTTTTACAAGTTATTACAATATCAATGTTAATTAGAGTTACAAGTTTCTCTATTTATTGTTGTACAAAAGCTCTTCATTGAACTTTTGTGTGACGCAAAAAAAATGAAACTTCAGTTTACAGTGAACCTTAATTGTTGAATAATGAGTTAAAGGTTATGGATTGATTCAATAGCTTCAGGGTTAAACTAATATTTTCAAGGCAATGAAATATTTTTTTCAAATATACAAGAAATCTGTCTTTTCATTTGAACAATTGTTAGATAAATATTATTTCAGTTGATCAGAAAAGGAGAAGAATGGTAAATGAAATTGCGATTTCAATGCAAATGAAAATCTTTTGAAAATTTTTGTTGTCTTGCTACTGATTCAAAGCGCTGCAAAGGAGCGACTTCCCAAGTCAAAGCCAGTTCCTTCAGATGAAGAAATGAAACGATGAGAAAATGAAATAATTTGCTAAGGTTAAGAGTAGCGACTGGACTTTTTGATATCGGCTAATTTAAAGTAAGAAAATGTCTCAATGAAAGTCAATGATTTATTTGCAAATCGTACTTTGACTTTGAAGATATGCAAATGTTTTTTCGTCTGAACAAATGAAGCAATCAAAAGGTTGGAAAAAATCAAAGGATGGAAATTGAAAGTTAAATATTGTTGCTAGTCTGGTAATTGAAACTGTTCATTGGAATAGAGAATTGAGAGTTATAAAATTCAATATTAATGTCAACAAACTAATCATTTATTTCGTTAGCTGCAAATTGAAGTGAAATTTGCATTTTGATTGTCGTCTGTTCCCAATTAGAACAGAATTTTCAATGACTATTAATAAGTGTTGTATTAAATTTAGATTGAATTAAAACTCTTGAGATTCAGTTTTGTTAACTTTTAATGAATTTGAAAAGTTTTGATTCAATTTAACGAATAAATTGATAAAGATAAATTAATATTGCATTTTACACTTGTAATTGCAATGGAAAATTTCAAGAGTCAAATCAAAGTGTAAAAGCATCTGAAAATAGTCCATTTTGTTTACTTGAAATTTTTCAGTGTAAATTAGAAGTCATTTAAAAGTGAACCTCTTTGCCTACTAAAAGTGTTGCATTCATAATTTAATCAAAAGCAAATCTCAACTCAAATTGCATTAAGCAAGATTGATTTGAAAATAAAAGTTTCACAACTGAGAGCCAAATGGTTCTTCAATTTTACAAGTTCAACTATCGATTTGAACAAAATTCATTTCAAGAGAAACTCAACTTCGCAAAAAAACTCGCCTACATCGATACAACAGTCTACTTGTTTGATTTCGTTGCTTATCAGTTACTCGTCTCAACTCCCAGTCAATCCAAGTGTTTCCTCCTGAATTTGTACAACCATTAATCTCACATTATCTTACCTGTTCACACACAGAGTGTAAAATACAAAACTTGATACAAAGAAAAACAGAAACACAGTTAAACTGATTACATTTAATACACTTTGAAAAGTCAAGTAAGGGCAAAAGAGAAGCTAAAAGCTAACAAGAGAAAAGAGCAAATGCTGATTTTTTTTTGTGTTTTTTGTCTTTTATTTTTAGCTTTTTGTCTGTGTTTTCATACTATTATAACATTTGTTTTTCGTTTTTTTCACTTTTCACTTTTTACCTTTTCTCTGCGAGTTTCTTGTAGAGGAAAAAAAACTTTAAAAAGGAAGGAAAATGAATAAAAGGAAAACTTTTCCTCAATATTGACAGAATCACATTTAATATTATTAAACAATGAATAAACCAACGTATTTTGTTTTTGCACGGAAAAGTTGAATACAGAAGAGAAGAGAATAGAAGACAGAATATTATCATTTCAATGATAGAAAAAAAGTGAATGAAAGAAGAAGGAAGAATAGAGATTCTGAAATCAAATAATCGTTTCCATGAGATGTTATTATATTCCTTCTGTAGACTTGATAGA
Organism: Tetranychus urticae; assembly: GCF_039701765.1. NCBI lineage: Eukaryota > Metazoa > Arthropoda > Arachnida > Trombidiformes > Tetranychidae > Tetranychus > Tetranychus urticae. Next base: position 14,645,395 of record NC_142959.1, on the reverse strand, counting down.
AGGAGAAAAAAAAGAGGAAAAGAAATATTTCAATTTGAGTGAGTAAAAAGGGAAAATTTTGTTACATTATAAATAAGTTAGATTGAGTTTGGGTTAATAGTGGTTATCATTGGTAGCCTTTGAAAAATGAGCTCCAAATTTTTGAAAGCTTTTGAATCAATAGAATAAGACAAAATTGAATTGCAACGTTGTTTGCCTTTCCGTTGGATTCGTTGCGAAAATTAAATGCTTGTAAAAAGATTTGCCTTTCATGTAAACATGTAAACAAGCATTACGATTGGCATAATGAAATGCACAGATAAAGGAAAGTCTGGTGAAAACTAATATTTGAGATTTCGTTTTTTCTTTTCTCTTTTCCTTCCCTTTCGTTCAAATCAAAAGAGTTGTAATGTTTACAATAAGATTGTTGATAATGTTATTGTAAATGAAACAAATTTTATTCCGGTAAAAGTGTTGTAAAAAAAGTGAAATGGTTTGCATATTAAAAAGTTGATGAACAAAGGATGAAAATAAGCTGAAAAGTAAAGGAGTAAACATTTCAATTGATGGAACCAGAAAGAAAGGTAAGATTATTAGATATCCATTTTCAAGTGGAAAATGTTACTCTTTACATTTCAGGTCATTGGGTTGAAGTACATTTTTTGTTGTTGCTTCTTCTGGTTGCCTGTAAAATCCATAAGCAAAAGAAAAGGTTGATGAGAAAAAAATGATGAAAAGCAGAAAATAGATGAATGTGTTGCTACAATCCGCTTCTTTTTTACTTCCCTTTTTTCAAAGAATTAATCTTTTTCAACTGAAAAATGGCAAAGATGATCATTTGAAAATGTAAAATAAAATGATTCTCTACTTTTATTTTTGTTGCCAGTTTCGTTTCATTTTTTCCCCCTTTTTATGCACTTTTCACCTTTTCCCTTGAAACCTAAAAGAAAGAGTGGGAAAAAAGGTGGGTGAAGATGAGGAAAAAGTAAACTTATCAATTTCATGATAGAGAAGAAAAAGGTTCTTCTTTTACTTTTTGAAAAGAGCAAAACCAAAAGGTAATACACTTTACTTGAGGTATTATAACCGCTGATAATGCTCGTCATTTATAATGACATTGTTCAAAGAGGAAAAAGACTTAACAGTTAGAGTCATTTTTCAAGTTAGAGTTATTCATTATAAAAGACAGATGTAAATACATTGATTCAAAGTTTCATGAATTGAGTCTCAAATCTCAGTCAACAGTTTCAATCAACACTCTTAGTCAGCAAACCAAAAATGTACTCCCAGTCAAAACTTCCAGTAAGAACTCCCAGAAAAAAACCAATAACAGTAAATAGGCTTGAATCTCTTTTTTGATTTTCATCATGCATAATCTTTAATCTCAATTGTGAAATATTTTTCTGAAGTTCTCGGTCATTTGATTCGAAAATTATGAATTGGAATTCAGAAGAATGACCGAGAAACTGAGTAACATTGCACCTTCAACAGTCTCATTGAGCATTCTTAGCAGACCAAATATTGACTCCCAGTCATAACTCCCAGTATTAGTAATAGAAAAACTTTGTTATCAAAATATCGTTCAATGCGTTTTCCGTTCGTTGGCTTTTCGTGGTAATGATCCAATGTGTCCATCTTTTATACACAGATTTTTTACTCGATCGTCTTTTCAACGTTGAGCAAACATAAAACTGATCGTGAATATTGTTGCATTTGCTTGGTGGAACCCAGAAAGATTTTGTATCTTCCATGTAAACATTTACTACTCCAGTAAAACCTCCCAGCAAAAACTTGTAACATTAAGTCAATAGGCTTGAATTTTGTTTCTTGATTTTTATCTTGAATAATCGTTAATCTCAATTGTGAAATATTTTTTAGAAGTTTTCGGTCATTTGATTCGAATTGAAATTTTGAAAAAAATGGCCAAAAAACTGATTAACTTTGCACCTTGCAATCACAAGTTGATAACGAAATATAACATATCATGCTAAAAATTGTTTAGAAGTCAGTTTTCAAGGAACCGTGAAAAGGTTAACACAAACTCTGTGCTTTGAATGTTGATTATCATGAAATATTATTTTTGCGCCTTTTTTATTGTACCATTTGTTAAAGGTAAAAAAAAACTTTGCCAGAATATTAACAATGATGATGATATTGAAAGTTAAACCTTTTACTGTTAAATAATATATCATTTTATCTATTCATTGAATTGGTTTGGATTTTCATTTTTTGCTTTCTTCTACCTTTTCGATATTTATTATTTTATTTTATTTCTTTAAAAGGTTCAAGTTTATCATGCTAGTATTGATGGAAAGAATAGAAAAAGATATTCAAGTGAAACAAAAAGCAATAAATATTGTATCCAAAGCTCATGTCTATTTGTTAAACCAACTTTGTTCTTAATTTTCATTTCCAATATCATTTTGTTGATGGATAAGCTCCATTGTTTATTACTGGTTACTCTGTTATTATCAGTTATTAGACACTTGATGTGTTAATGTGATAAAATTTGAGCTAATATGAGTCAATTTAAGATGAACTGAGGAAAGTAACAAGTTCATGAAAAATTCAACAGTAAAAACAGATTGAGTTGAACTTGAAAAAAAGAAGGCGAAATGAAAATGGAATCAATCAATTTTTCATCTTCTTTTTCTTTTCTCCAATCATAATGATTGAAACATAAGAAATTCTTGAAATGATCATGATGATAATGACAGTGATAAACTAGAGACAATAAGAGGTATGAAATTGCAATTGGTAGTAGAGTGAGAGAGAGAAGGAAAAGTGCGGATAAAATGAGTTTGCGATAAGTATTGCAATCACGATCTTGGAATAAGAAGAAATATTTCTTAACTTTTTTTCCACCAACCAAGTTTACCAGATAATTCCATGATGAACGTTGAATAAATTGCAATTATTAATTAAGTCAATGAAACGGTTGAGTGAAAAGTATGTGAATTGAAAACTGAAGGCAAGAGGAAAAAAAAGTTGAACCTGGAATGGTGAAGGAACAAGATGAAAGTGAAAAAAGGTTGATAGCAGATGAAAAGGCGGAGAAGGAGAAAGTAAAGCAATTTGAAAAGTATTTTGATATCTTTTTTAGCCACACAAGAGAAAGGGAAAAAGATTGAAGATGAGGTTTCAGTATCAGATGCAAGTGAAAATGAAGGCAAAAATTTGATGGTGAAAAAGGGAAGGGAAGAAGAGTAAAGGAATCGAGGAGAAAAACATTGTAATAAGTAGATGCAGAAGAAGTGGGAAAAGAGTGAAACATGAAGTAGACGGAATAGTGATGATAATATGTAACCTTGACAGGAGCAGCAACAAGTCAGTTTACTGACAATGGCATCACTATCATCATCATTGTCATCATCTTTTCTTCAACTTCTTTTCAATTATTTTCCAACCTAAAAGAGTAAAAAAATTGTTTCATCTTTTTTCTTCTTCTTCTCCACTCTTCTCTTCACTTTCCTGTTCAACTTGCTCTACTTCCTATCCTCATCATCATTATCAACATTTCCAACCTTCTTCTTACCATGAAACTCATACCATCAATTGAACATACCTCAAGTTTTATCCTTTCCTCAGCTCAATTCAATTCTCAGATTCGACTTTTTTTTCTTCTTTTTTTTCTTCTTTCAATTTCAACTTTTGCAAAGTTTGCATTTAATAATCAATTCTGCAAAATCTTTATGCTTGATAACATGTTTTGCTCTACTTGACCAACAGAATTTTGAGCAAAATTTTAAACTTCTTTAATCTCAACCTGCATGACAATCGGAATCATTTTTCATTTTCATTTTGATTTATTGAAAAGAAATTAATCGAACAAAAAAACTGACCAAACAAGAAAAGACCAAATGAAAGTGGAGAAAAACTTTACTCAGCTTCCATTTTTGCTTGGATAATGAAACGCGAAGAAACGATAATGTTAATCAATATCAATTGTTAATGTTTTGGAAAGTCGATCAAGTTTGTATTGTTTCTTGATGGTGAGAAAAAATGATGATTAAAAGGGTGTGGAAATTTCAACTCCCTGTTATGCTATCCTCAAGTAATCATTTTGTTTAGGAAAAGAATGAAATTGAAAAGAAAAGCTGAGAAGAGAAAAAAAGGAGCGCAGAAAATTTTCAATTATTTTCTATCCTCACCTTTTATACCTTCTAAATGGACTCTATTCAACTGGGGAAATTCATTGTTCAACTTTCAATGAACAACGAAAATAAAAAGATATTAAAAGTTCTTACAATAATCCAATGTAAAACATATTGATAGCAAAAGTTGATTAAACTTGTAAATGTTCACACTTTCACCTGATTTCATTAAACTTTGAACTCAAAAATTCATAACTTAATAATCATGAAAAGTTGCAAAAAACGAGAAAACTCCAATAAATGGAAAATTCGTTAACTCCAAGTTCAACTCTTTGATCAATTTTCACCTTCAAACTTTTCTTGTCTATACAAAGTTGGATAGAACTGATCAAATTTTGAAAAGAACGGAGAAATTGCAAGAATAAATTGACTTTACGAAAGCCATGAAACTTATCAAAAGAATTTTTCTCTTCCGTCTTTACTCAGTTCATCAATCTAACATTCATATTTTTTCCTTTTTTTATCTTTTCTCTCGTGACACACTTTGTTATCCATCATGTTGTTGCCTTTCCTTTATTTCTTGGTCAAAATTGTCAATGAAAGTGAAGGTGAAGAAGGCAAAACCAAAATGAATTCTGATCAAGTTGGTCGATTACCAAATTTAGTCGACAACAGAATAATTGTGAATAAGGTGAGGAGAAGAAGAAAAAAAGAGGAACTCAACTGTGGAATGCAGAATGAAATGTTATCTCGATTTTCCTCTTCATTTCAAATAATACATCATAATAAAGAAAAGATTTGATGAGATAAAAACATCGCTATTTTGATGAGCAAAAACAGAGTTAAACTCGAGACCAACTTGTAACCAGAATTTTCTTGCCTCACAACCTTTTCCTTTTCTTTCTTTCCTTTCATTCCTATCTCATCGAATCTCGTTCAATCTCATTCAAATAATGTTTGACATTATGTATGATATTGGATTTATAAGAGATGAAACTATCATCTCCCTTAGGATATAAAGTAAACATTCATCTGTTCATATGTAAAGATGTACATAATGGTGATTCTTGATAAATGGACTTCCATTCTCAATCGATCATGTTGGTTGACGAAAATTTTTATTTTCTTTCCATTTTACTTTCTTCCCTTTTCATGGTTGGCTTTTTAATTGATGCCTTCAACTAAAATCCAGATTCTGAAATGTTGATCAACTTTGACTTTCTCAAAATAATTGCGAAAATATTGAAATCTTTTTCATTGTCGGATCGTTGAATACAAATTTTCGTTTTGTTACCTTTGATTCAACAGTTTTTATTCAATTTTAGACTTGCAACTTGCTGGAGTAGAAAATTGTTGAATAAAAAAATATGAAAACTCGAGTTGCTGAAGGTTGTTTGAACTTGCTAAGAATATATAAATAAAGTAAACTCTTATACGATAATGATATGTATTAGAGTTGTTGGAGTTGGTAAAAGTTTGCCGTCAGGCTTTTGACAAAAGATTTCATCTTTTACCAAAATTCATCAAAATCAGCATCTTTTTCTCGCAATTTTAATCTTTACACACACTTTTTGCCTTCTCAAACTTTTCTTTGAAAAACGAGAGAAAAGAAGAAAAAAGTTTATCACTCTTCTTCTTTTTTACTTGCAACACACACAAGAAAAATATTCAACATTCACAGGGAAGGAAAGGTAAAAGGCATTAATAACTTCAATAGGCAGACACTTAGTCACACACATGCTTCAACCGATTCATGTACATGGAGAAATGAATGATCAAAACTGGCGAGAGAAGAGAGGAAAAACTTTTGAAAAGTTGAAAAGAAGAGAGGAAAAAGAGAAAAAAGATGAAAACAAATCAAAAGTTATCCACAAGAATAAAGCTGAAAGATATATTCAAATTGAAATTGGAAAGAAAGAAAAAAATGATGAAATTGAAAGAGAGTGAAAAGGGAAAGAAAAGTGAAAGCATTTATCATGGCTTTTCTTCTCGTTGCTTCCAGCAGTTGCCGAATAAATAAAGTGAATTGTGTCAACAATTGAAATACTTTGATTGATAATATTAATATTGCTATTAAGAATCTTTCTTATTCATTGTTAGACACTGAAAAAGCCAAAACTTTCAAGGTTACCATCATTTGGATTCCATCATTCATTATGTTAACTCGGCAAAAGTTTACCAGTGAGTTTCAAACTCATTACCATGAACCTTGTCAAGAGCAACTTGAAATACCAGACTTGAGTAGACGCTTCATCTTCGTTTGCTTCTCAATTGAATATGCAAAAGTGACCTTTTCGTAGAATGTAAACACCAAGTTGAGTAATGAATTGAAACTCGACCCAGGAAAAATAGTTGATTATCTTTTCTCTTCACTCAAAATTCGAAGGACGAAGACGCAAAGAATAGGAAAGATGGGATAGATTATTTTGCATTATTTAGACAAGTTTACTCACCTGAATTGTGACGCTGAGCTCAAAAAGCAATCTATTTACTTCTAAAACTCGAGAGAAAATAAAAAAAAAACCTTGGATTTCGATTTTCAACGTTTTTCATAAAACGAAGTTAACAGCCCAACTCAAGAATGTTTTACAGAATGAATAAATGGAGTCAAAAAAAGTGATTTTGATAATCCATGATAAAATGTAGTTTCTATTAGCCTTCACACACTGTGCTAAACCCGTTCATGGTCTTATTTATTAAGAACTTTTTTATTCATTTTTATGTTTTTTTCTAGTTATTCGAGCGTTGAAATTTTGTACTGAAAAACCGATTTCATATTCATGACCAACGTGATGAGTTTGATCTAAAATGATTTTTATCACAGCAAAAAAGGTCATTTTCACGAAAAAGACTTGAATATACTGGAATATAAAAAACTTGTTCACTATCTTGTTTCTCATGTCATTTTACATCTAAAAAATAGTTCGAAAAAATCTGATTCAGGCCATTTTGGTCCTCATCCTTATATTTTGTGTTTTAGATAGAATTTCATTAAATTGTGAGATTTCGTATCCTATTCGTCATTAATTTTATCTGGAATTTTTTTCTTTCCAATAAATTGTAGAGCTCTTCATTGATAACCAAAAGTGTACTAATGTTTCACTCGTACAAGTTTTGTAGTTGACTTGAAATGGGTTGTAATTAACGTGATAAAGTTAATTAAACAAGTTACAGTGTATTCAGACACTGAATGTGACAAAAATAGAATTTTTCATTTTTCATTTTTTTTCATTTTTTACTTTTTTGCAAAAGACTATTTAAGTTGATATGAATATTAAATTAGATTATTTTTCACTCTTGAATTTTGACGATCATTTAGTTTGCTTTTACTTGCCAATGTGAGAAAGCATTAAAAGTCAACTTTTTTTCCTAATCAAAATTGCTCAAAATGAATCTTTATTCAAATCAAATGGAAATAAAGGAAAACAAAAGAAAAAGGAAAATTTTCTTTACAATGAACGTTAATTGTGTCAAAGATTAATGTTAGTAAACTGTTTATTGTCATCTCTAAACAGTCGAGATAGTTTTCACTCTACTTTTGTTCAATCATTAATTTAACTTTAACCAAGAACTGTGCATGAGATCAAAAAAAGATCACCAAACTCGACTTATTTTCCAATGAGCATTCCATTATTTTCTTTTCATTCCAACATTTAATTCCCAACGAAAATGCAAAAATAAGAATATAGTGAGAGAGAGAGAAATAAGTTTTTCATTCATCCCATTTTCCATCATCATCATCTTTTGATTACCTTAAGCTTTATCATCATTATTATCATTATCATCTTTATCATTCCCTCCATTGAATCATTAACATTCCTTTTCATCTTATCCATCTTCATGTTGATTCCCATTTCTATCAATACATTATGTTTCCTTTACTGTCGACATTCAAGTTTATTTTTAGATGATATCATCACATCAAGCTTATTGTTTGCTCAATTCATTAGATAATCAAAGGTTGCATATTGATTGTCAGTCTTGAAGCAATACATTTGCACTACTGGGAGAAAAGGGTTCAACAGCGAAAAGTTGAAAAACTTTTTTCATTACTTTGTGTTCGTCAGTTCAACTTCAAGTGTTGCATTTTTGAAACAAACATTGAACGTGAACAATCATTAAAGTTGATCAAATTAAAACAACAGAAATAAATGGTCAAAGGAGTGAATAAAAGTGAATCAAGTATATTTTAAATCATCAACCATCATTAATCAAATCAAGATTAATGGATTCATTTGTTAGTTAATCTTTCATGTAAACTTCATTTCATTATTGTATTTATCATTATGCTAAACATAGACTCGAGACTTTTTCATGAATCTCTTTTCGCCTTTTTTTCCTTCTTTTTTCACTCCTTTCCTTCCAACGTTTTCATAAAGACAACAATGAGAAATGAAAGTGTAAAATCTAATCAATGAACTTTTTCATCTTTCCTGATACATGAGGTATTCCTATTTATCATCATCATTATCTTCATCACACAATACAAATAACTTTTGCCTTTCTCAATATTCAATTGAAACAGAAAAGAAAGGGTAAATCGAAAGATTTTTGTTCTTTTTTCTCAATCTGTTCAATATATGGTTCATGTTCAATAGTATTCAGTGTATATACATAATATATTATGCATACTCGACTAAATAATTTAAATATCAAATTGAATCAACTTGTTTTTTTGTTCGAATTTCACTTTTTCTTTCAGTTTCAGTTTCAGTTCAGAGTCTTTATTGAAACTTTTATCAAGAATTGGTGACTTGCAAACATGAAATTGAAAAGATTTCAACAAAATTCTGTCGATTAAATTGAAAATCTCTCTATTTTTGTCGAGATGATTCATAGATAATTATTGGACATTGATTGTTTCATGATAATTGATGGTTAATTTTGTTGCTATTTGCAGACGAAGAGTTACTATGAGATTTACTAACCGTTATTATAAAAAGCTTTCCACTTTTCAATTGCTTTTCGAGTTTCATTTGTTTTCGATTTTTGCTTCTTCTTCACTTCTTTTGCTTTCATTATTTTTGGCCAATTTAATTGAATTTTCAAGTGTTTCGTGATAGACTCTAAGCATTCACACTTGAATAACAAGTGAAAGTTCAATTTGTTGAGCAGCAGAAAAAAGCATTTCATCGCAAATAAAGTTATTATTAAACTTTTCCTTCTGTCAATCATTAATATTGATTGAATCAGTTTTCCTTACAATCAATTCAATTGATTATGGACAAAATTAACTTTCCAATCAATCGACACAATGAAAGTTTACCTCAATCGAAAGAACGGATTTTACTCTTGAAATAATAAATGTGAATCTAAACCAAATGCCAAGTCAATTGTATGAATAAAACGTGGGAATACAAATTTTCTTGTTATTCTTAGCAGGGAGTTTGCTTGAATCTCAGTAATCCAGTCAAGAGGGGAAACATGAATTGTCAATTTATCTGTGAATACAAGTTGTCGAGTGATTTTGAACGATTTTTACGTTTCATTATTCACCACAAATGAACACTTTGTTATACAAAATTACAAGACTGATGTTAAGACTTACCAAATAGTAGACTGCAAAAGGCATAACAACTCCTGCAACAAGAAGATCAGCAAAAGCAAGGCTCACAATGAAATAATTTGTAACCGTTTGGAGTGATTTTTCTCGATAAACACTGAGTATAACAAGAATGTTGCCGAAAACGGCTAAAAAGGGAAGTATCACAAGCCACAAAGCCCAGTAAACTTTTTCCGGTTTTGGGTGCAATGAACTGTCAAACAGTTCATTGGAAGTGTTACCATTAATTTGACCATGCAAATTGATAACGGAAGAAATGGATGAATTGTATGGATCATTATTTACATCATTATCAACACTTGATAAAAGGTAACTTGATGGATTAAATAATCCGCTGGACGGTACCAATGGTATGTAAATTTCATCACTGTTGACATAATTGGTATTGCTGTTGTTGTTACTGTTAGTGGTGATGGTGCTGGTCGCGTTTGTATCAAACCAAAAGGAAAGGGTTACATTGACGTACATGATTATAAATAATCAAACTTACATGTTAGCTTACATTTTTCTATTGGTGATCCTGTTGTAGTGTTAAAAACAAGAGTACAACAACTTCTGACTGCAATTACCAATTCAACTGTCTCACAACTTTTCTCTCAATGTTCGAGTCTGCGAGTTTGATGCACATTTCTGGTTACAAACATGATCAGTTAGATACTTTATTCACTCTCATCTGTGTAACGGAGTAGCTTTACTAGCACCTAAATCATCAATTCATTTATAAGCTTGGAATATTGTATGCACAGTCCAAGCACAAACAGGGGGCAATCAGCAAATAAAGTCAACAATGAAAGTCATTCTACTGAAAATTTGCAAATCTTCAATTTTTCTTCTTGATTATTAAGAATCAAACTTTGTAAAGTGAATTTGATGAACAAAACTGAACAAAAGTTTTGATTTGATAACATGATTATTGTTGATGGCGCGTAAAATATGCTGATTGCATTCGCAAAATAAACCAGCTAACAACTTTTGTTAATAAACTCTTTAGTTTTACCTCGTTCCTAAAAGGAATCAATTAGCCTTAATTTCATTGATTGTCCTCTCATCAACCTTTTATCAGCTCTACTCCAGTTTGTCTCCTTGTCGATGCCCACAAACAACTGAAATTGATGGAGGATTGAATCTTACTTGGGTACTTGCTTAGTTGGATTAAGATTTTAAATATTGTTCATTTTAAGTAAACTAGATTCCGACTGGTTTTCTCAGTATCTTGGAAAATGTATGCAATCAAACGACTTATCTCATCTTCGAACTTAGGCAACGTTGTTTAAAAACTGAAATATAAAGCAAAAGTACAGTTTATACACAGATAATCAAACTTGCTTGAAAATTCCTCTCAATCCATAGGTGATATTCAAACTGGATACAAGAATTAAGTTCCACGTACAAGCATGAAACATGTTATTGAACTTGTTCATGTGTTTTAGCAGACTCTGAAAATGTTTTTCAATGGAGATTTTTTATATTAAAATAATACAAGCAACACTTTGTGATTGCTACCTTGGTTCAGTAAGTGATTAACAAACTATATAATAAAAATATTGACTAACTAAAAAGATCCAACGGTTATCAGCACTACCATTTCATACGCTTCTGATGCCCAGAACGGAAACGGAAATGACCCCTAAAACGCCACCCCTATCACGCACGAATTCCACTAAAGACTAAATTCACGGCACATTTACTTTAAAACGAGTTTTTACGCTTGAATTGCCCGCTATTTAGTTCACTTTCAGGTCACTTTTTGCGTTGCACAGCAACATAAGGCCATATGTTTTTAACCTGAATAGGTCAAGTGAATTGAATACTCAACAGTAATTTGTGTTTACCAATCGCCTTCATTAATTTGAATTGTTAATCTTTTAACTATTATTTAAAAATGGCCCCTAATGTAAGTATAAATGTATATATATGTTTTTATTATGATTACTGATGTTATATTTATTTTTTCTTTGTGTATGCAGAAAAGAACCAAATGTCAGGTTGCAAAGCCCGCTCCATCATTGATCAACTATGATGAGATCGATTATGAGATGGAATTCGATCACCTTACTGAAATCAATGGAGAAAACTATGTTTGTTTGAGCTCCAAGTGGTATGGTAAAGTATCGGATTTCAATATGGGAGATGATGAAGTTGAATTGCAAATGCAACGTCGCGACCCAGAAATAAAAATTATTGAGGAACTGGCCACAGCAACAGTGGAGAGAAAAAAACAAAATAAAGGGAAAAAAGTTTTCGCCTGTCCATATTGTTATATAGAATTTAAACCTGGAAGGAGTGACCATTGTCTTCGCCATATGAATGGTGATAAAGAAAGATCCGTCACTTGCGCCAAGCGAAAGCTCATTGAAAAAGATCTTTCTAAACCAAGCACTCTAAAACCAGTTCATGTTAGAACTGAATGATTTACATGTATTGCAATTCAATACATTCTTGAATAAAAAATTTTTAAGAATACATTGTTTTTCAGTTTTCATACAACCAAACAAGTTCGGTTTCTTCTCGGGGGATGTTTGTCTTTGTTCTTGGGGGATGTTTTACTTACTTCTCTGAAGATGTTTAACTTTGAGACCTCATTTTTGCATTCAAACTGATCAAAGAAAAATCAAAATGCATTCTTATGATAGAGTCTACTAGGTTTTTATCGGGGATGTTTTTGGAGAATGTTTTTCCTTACTTCTCGGGGGATGTTTTACTTACGCCTCTAAAAATGTTTAACTTTGAGACCTTATTCTGTCAATCGAACTGATTAGATATGCTGAAACATGCATTCATATGATACAGGGCATTTCAGCTAATTTTCCCGTTGTAAATTGGCTATATCTTTGCTCCTGAGTTACCTAGAGGAAAGATATTTTGTTACTGGAAATTTGGGCGTTACTCAATTGTCATATTTCAAGGTCAAGTTCATTCAAGGTCGTTGCTTTATTCGACCTCTAACTGATATTTGGAGGTCATTTTCTAAGAGTGCAAAAATTTTCAGATCGGTTGATCTTCACTACGAGTTAGTATCTCACACCGTTGGAAAGATAAATGCATTTTTCTTAAAACCAATTGATCAACAGAACAATGTGTAAACTCTCATATCTTTTGACCAGAATAAGTTACGAACATGTCACTAGCATCAACCGATCTGAAAATTTTTGCACTCTTAGAAAATGACCTTCAAATATCAGTTAGAGGTCAAATCACGCAATGACCTTGAATGACCTTGCCCTTGAAATATGACAATTGAGTATCGCCCGAATTCCCATAAACAAAATACGTAACCTCTAGGTCACTCAGGGGCAAAGATATAGCCAATTTACAACGGGAAAATTAGCTGAAATGCCCTGTAGATACTGTCAGCATCTATCACGATTATTAAGCAAAATTTGATAAATATCTTTATCATAAAGATACCATGAAAATTCTGAAAAATAGCTTATTATGAATAACAAGCTTATTTAAGGAGATTTCTGCTCGTTTTGAGGACTTCTCTTTTAGCTCATTCGATGAGAAAGAGCGCAACTCCATGATCGAAAATATGAAGTAGGTTTCCATTGAAATTGGATTCGTAGTTAGAACTCCATTTTTTGCATTTTTATGTCAATTTGCTTTCTGGTTAATTGTCGTCCAGGAGGCTTCTCAGTGACTACCCTTTTCGTATTGTTAATGGAATGAATATCCCAGAACGCTTTGACATCTTCCTCATACCACATGCGTTGCGCTTACCCCTATGTATTCAAAGTTAAGGTTACAGGCTGATTGTCAACTATTATACTGTATGTCCATGATAGCTTTAAGGTAGTTAATTATTTCAGATGCTAGCTTGAAATTAAGTATGATCCATTCTTTACCAGTTTCTTCGCATACGAAAAATATATGTAACATTTTGAGGCTATTTAATCGTACCAATTTAACTTAGTACCAATCGTCTTCGAACTTAATGCCAATCATGAAAGATCGCTAATATTTGCAGGTCAATTCAGGCACAAAAGATGTGTATTAATCTTAACTACAGGACATTTCAGCTAATTTTACCGTTTTAAATTGGCTATAACTTTGCCTCTGAATTACCTTGAAGTTGTTTATTTTGTTCATGGAAATTGTGGCGATACTCAATTGTCATATTTCGAGGTCAATGTCATGCAAGGTCATTGCGTTATTTGACCTCTTACGGATATTTAAAGGTCATTTTCTGAAAGTGCAAAAATTTTCAGATTGATTGGTATTTATTACGAATAAGTATCTCACAGCGTTAGAAAGATAAATGCATTTGTCTCAAAACCAATTGGTTAACACAAAAATGTGTAAACATTCATATCTTTCACCAAAATAAGTTATGAACATGTCACTAGCATCAACTAATCTGAAAATGTTTGCTTTTCCAGGAAATGACTTTTATAAATCAGTTAGAAGTCAAATAACGCAGTCACCTTGAATGACATTGAGCTTGAAATATGACAATTGAGTATCGCCTAAATTTCCATAAACAAAATACCTAACCACAAGGATGAATTTCCTTGAATGTCCTTGAGACTCTGGATTTGGGGTTCTTCAATTTTGGGAATTATACTTACTGAATATCATAAAGATCTAACTCCACGTTCAAAAGTTATTAATACGAACGACCGTCAAGAATAAAACACGCCCAGTAAATATTATAAGATCAAACACCTTGATTAATAAATAATTAAAGGAGATTAGTGGTAATCTATAGTGAAATAATAAAGTAAATTAACATCGAAGTAAAGTTTTAAAATTAAACGATTGAAATTTAACCAATGAAGTCGAGATAAAAACACCAATACTCATTTTTAATCAAATCCGTTGTAACATTAAGAAAATAATTAGGTCGATGCTCTAGGAACAGGTAAATTTTGAATCGATTGTATTAACGCTGAGTTAGTATTCAATAAAGCTCGTGTTGGTCTGAATTGAAAGAAACCCATTAGACCTACAAATTGATTATTAAACTTGATTATTGTATAAAAAAAGCAAAAAGCTCCTAGTAAAAATCTTCGAGATTTTTCATTAAATTGTATCACGAAATTCAACATTACACATGCGATTGCTGTTTAGTTATCTCAAATTAATGGCAGATGGAGCACCATGTTTTTTACTGTATAATCGAATTCTGAAAATCTGTTGATACATTAACAGATGGCGTGACTGTGTGTACAATAAAGTACCTGGAATTTGCAATAAATGTAACTTGCTTCTGGTCAACAGAAAGGTGTTTCTTCTTTTTTACTGAAAATTTCAACATTATGCTGCGATTAACATTCGTTTCTGAAAAAATTAATCACTGGCTTAGAAAATCAACACTCTAATCTTAACTTTTATAAACATACAATAGAAGTCAAAACTTCGGTTTTTTGTGGGGCGACTGTGCCTAAAATGAGAGTGTTCTGTAATAAATTTTTGTATTTATTGCAACCATGTTCGAAATACAAACATAAAAACGAGTAATCATGATTAGAATTCAGTTTAACTCAGAAACTCGCTTTTAAACAGACAGGTTGGAAATGCTGAATCAGTTTTCTCAAACATATTAAAAGGGACAAAAACAGCTCTTGTAGTTTGATACGTTATGGTTTATTATCAGATGAATAATAAGTGCAAAAACTGATAGGCTTTTAGAACAAATGAACGCATTTGTGTAATTGCAAAATTTCGCTGATCGAATATTTTGATGAAATCGGTTTCAAATTCTAAATTTGGTTTGTATTTTTTTCAATTGCAAAACTATAATAGATTTATTTTTGTTTAGCTTTTCTCATTTTGACGATTTTTCATCATTACGCCAGTTCTTTTAAACGTATTTACTTTGGTTTTACGCGTTTTGAAAATCAATGATCGAACTTAGAGTTAGAAAAGGATAATTGCCTTCTCAACTTTCTGCGGTAACCCACTATTTTCGTCATGATTCATGTCCAACAGAACTATACACTTTTTATCCGATTCTAACCGTATCACTTCCCTCATTTCCCTTGTCAGTAAAAATAATTTCCGATTAGTCATGATCACTTGTATTGCAGTAATGTGAAAAGCTTCGAATCAATACACAAAATTTCTTGAATCGAGCTTAAAATAATTACAAATCGCATTAAAATCAACAAAATGTTACAAATAAATCTTTAATTGTTAATGATTTTTCAAGAAGCTTGATCAATCTCACTAAAAAATAATCGTTGAATCAACAACTTTTAATAATTTGGAATCAACCTTAACATTCCTTGATTTGTTAGTAAATAAAACAATATTACAATTAATACAATACTTTGTTTAGTTTTTCGCCCCTTTCATCCTTCAACTTACACAACAGTTCAATGTTGTGCAAAAAGCTGGTTCTCGTTCATTGATAAATGTAACTTTGATCGATTTCCAAAGTTGTTCATGATGAATCAAAGCTTCAATTGTCGCCACAGGATCGATTGTCTATGCAGACTTTTTGTTTTACGAAAAAAATTTGATTATCATTGCTTGAATCGAAGAGAGAAACGTTTGTTGACTCAACGAAGACCATTTGATTGACTAGACCCATTGTCTAATCAAGTTGATTGAGTGAATAAAGCCACTTGAAAAATTGATACAATGAATGATGGAAATTATCGAGCCAAAGGGAGAAGAGCAAGACGATAAAGATTGATTTCATCTGCAGATTGATTGATAATCTATTGATTGTCGATGCCAATGTTGTAGACATTATGGGTTCCTAATGGTCTTTTGTTTCAACCTCGAAGTCGCAACTCATGATTTGGCTTTGCACTTATTGTAATGATGTATCAATTTGCAGGGCAAAACTGCCTTTAAATCTGGTTTACTTTGGAAGAGTCAATCTCTGTGGCTCCATCTGCTTCTACAAAAGTACACTTGGTTCATCTTTGATTTCAAATAAGTTTCAGTTTCTTCATATTTTACAGCATGATTCTCTCATGTGATTGTTTTGTTCTTTTGAGCAAATTATCTGTTCAATTGTTTTCACCAGTTTTCATCCAGTCTAATTGAGTTTACTTTGCAACTCTTGTTTTTAGTTGACTGACTAACTGGACAAAGTTTGTTTTTTTTGTTTTAAAACTTTAAACGTGTCTTGATGATTTTACAATATTACATTTTGATGCACTTTTTGATCTTATGTTTTCAACTGATTCAATAGAAGATTAATCAGTATAATTGAGATGAGTGTCAGTGAATTGGTTAGTAAGAAACAGCTTGTTGTTGCAGAAGGTTGAACAGCTTTATAATCGTAATTCAATCAAGTTGATTAAGTTTCAATGTTATTGTTATCCCGAGCACAGGGTGAAATGATGAAAATGGGTAAAGAAAGGTTTCCATATAAATAGAGGGTTCAAGTAAAAACAAACATGTAAGAAAGAAAGAGAAAGAGAAGAAAAATGTTAAAATAAATTAATGTAAAATTGATGTGACCATTAAATCACGGAGAAACTAGGATGACTATAGAATCAGAATAAAGTTGGGAAAAAGTCATTACTAAATGGCGTCGGTAACAGACGCTCGATTTTAAAATTCATTTTTCACTTTGAAAGCTTCGATATTTTCATTAGAGACTTTACTTTAACTAAAAACTGAGGCACTGTAGAGAGGTTAAGCTAAAGGCGGACAAAAGCTGTGGTGGGTTGTGGTTGAATGGCATTATTAGCTATTTAGTCGAGGACTTTTTGAGCTACGTGACTAGCCTTTACATTCCCTCAGAGTTTGACCTGACTTGACTCTCTTCTCTGCATCAATCAAACAACCTTACCTTGGTTTAAATTTTCACTCAGATGAAGCCTTGATGATTGATGGCTTAAGCCTTCAGCTCGTATCGTTGCTTCATTGGACATGATATAAATTCTTGATATGGTTGCTGTACACTTGATTTTCATTAGACCATTCTTAAAATGTTCATCTTTAACAATCATTTTTAAACCTAAATGAGAAGATTCCAGTCCATCTTCATGTAATGTCGTTGAATGAGAACTTTGATGTTCAATTCCAACCTGGAGAAGAAATGAATGAAAATGAATGAGAATGAATCAATCAAAGACTTGATTGTAAACAGGTTGATAGAGAGACAAATAATAAACTACAAAAGATAATGATCATTAATAAAATGAGTAGGTTTTCATGATTGTGATAATTTTGATATTTATAACCATTTGAATCCTCAATGAGAATCAAGAGGAGAACAAAAATGATGAAAACAAAATTTACATCCCAATGAATAAACAATCTGAATAATAGGAATATGAATATGAACAAAAAAAAGGAAAAGAGGATAAAATTGTTTTTACATATACCATTGCCTGGAATACGATCATTATCATGATAAGATAATGCCATTGATATTAATAAAGATAATAAGTACCAATAGCAATGTAATAGTAGAGGTAAAAATAATATAATGAACTTACCTCATTACCATTTATAAACCATCTTAAGGTTGATGCTGGTTTTGATTTGGATGAAGTACAATTTGGATTAATTGAATCACCCAATTTTACCTGACGCTTTGTTCCAGTAATTTTTGGTCCTTCAGAAGGCAAAACTATCAAATGGAAAAAGGAAAGGTGAATAAAAGGTGAAATGCATCAAATTCAATTTCAAAACTTGATGTACATCAAAAGGTTATTTTTCATTATGTGACAAGAAATTGGTTAAACATAAATGTGCTTTATTCAGCCAACATGTTCACTCATCAAGTATTTGAATAAAAGTTTAACCAACTTTAATGACGCTCAAGATCAGCTCATTATTTTGCATTATAATTGTGATAAAAAAAGTTGCAACTCACAATGACTACTTGCCGGTGACTCAAGCTTAACTCAACTCAACTCAACTTGACTAACTCTGCCTTTGCGGGACAAAAAATTAAATCACCGCCTCATCGAATGTCTGCTAACTAACTGTTATTTAACTCTTATATTTGCACCTTTAAGTACTTCATAATGGTACAATATTATTATAATCATTGGATTACTTGAACTTACCAAAAACTTTCATTTCTTTCTCCATCTCAGCCGTGTTGAAAGTAGGAGCTTCGGCTGAAACTTCACAGCGGTAAATTCCCGTTGAATTAAGGTCGACATCTTTTAGATAAACGGAATTTTTCCCTGATCTCGATAACTGTCAAAGATGGAAAATCAATGGAAAAAAATTAGTACTTTGTTTGAAAATTGAGACAACTT
Source organism: Tetranychus urticae (assembly GCF_039701765.1). Taxonomy (NCBI): domain Eukaryota; kingdom Metazoa; phylum Arthropoda; class Arachnida; order Trombidiformes; family Tetranychidae; genus Tetranychus; species Tetranychus urticae. Next base: position 14,626,580 of record NC_142959.1, on the reverse strand, counting down.
GGAGTCTTGCAAGTTTCCCAATGAATCTTTGATTTTCTACTCTTGAAATTCTGTGATCATCATAATGAGCAAATATCTGAATTACATGAACAATGTACAAATTTAGTCAAATGTTGCTTTCCTTGGTAAGTATACTTTGATTTTGTACAAAGAAGCAAAATAATAACATGAATGAGGAGGAAAAAAAGGAGAGTAAAAAAAGTAAAATCATTTAAATTGAATTTGTTTGGCATTAACTTTTCCTTGAGAGAGAAAAGTTCTGGTCATGATGTGGTTATGAATTACATTCATGTAACAAGTAGAGAAAAATACTGTTAAAGTTATCCCAAGATTGATAAATGGATACAGTTAGGCAAAAATGATTTTCTTCTTCTTCTTCTTTCTGTTTTGCCTTTACTTGAAGCAAAAACACAAAATGCATTATTAACAATGAATATACAGATTGAATATATTTGTTACATAAATTCAAGGATTTACTGAATCAATTGGAATAAAAATGAACAGCAGCATTAAAAGGAAGGAGAAAATAATGAACACGGAAAAATATTGAAACAGTCAAACCAAATGGACTCTAAGGTGAATAAGTATCATTTGTTTGCAGTGAGAGAGAAAAGTAAAGAAAAGAAAAGTTCAACTCATCATAATTCTGTACTTTTCCGAGATAAATGAACTTTACTTTTGAGAAATGACGAGACACTGAGTCAAAGACTTATACACAAATATTATGTTAATTTTGTTGTGATAAGTTAAAAGTCTAATTCTTTTGACAGAATTTAAAGAAAAAAATTGCAAATAGAAAGACTGGGAGTCATTTTTCACTCCCTGTTATCATCCATCAGAATAATGTTGAACACGTTTACTAGAATTTTTTATCTTCTCTTTTTTTTCCTTTCAACATCTGAAAATCTTTTAAAACATGGTTGACATTTAATCAAATTATGGCAACCCAGGTATAATTGGCCTCAATGGGTAAAAACAGGGTTAAGTGGCGGTGAAAACTCAAGAAAAAGGAATAAGAATGAAGATGAAGTGACAAATGATTAAAGATGATTTACTCAATAAAGTAGACAGTTAATGTCAGAGTCGAGTGTTTACGAACAGAACCAGAGTAATTGTGTCAAGAACCATTAAAACGAATCAACAATTTGAATAGAAATTGGAACATTAACATTTAATGGAAAAACAAAAGTTGCTGGACAGTAAAGGTTACCAAATGTTGACAGTAAAATGTGAACTTGAATAAGGAATAAACTGATGAACAAAGTTATCATGAACAATAAAATTGAAAATACTATTTATTTATTTATCTTTTGATGAGACTTTTTTTTGTCTTCTCATAATTTTTCATACTCTATTCATAAACATCCATGACTTGAATACCATTTGACTGGTTAACTTTGTCATTGCTTTTTTATTCTCGAAACATTTTTCAATCAAAGTTCATTTCAAATAAAGAAAAACATCGCTGAATCGACAATCAAAATAGGTGAATGAAGAATCAGCCTTTTTAATGTATAAAAATATTTTCCTTGTTCATGCTTTCAACCCTAAAATTGAATAAGACATAAAATGATGATTTAATAACTTTCTCATTCAGTCATGTTTCAACTTTCAAAAGTTGAACTGCAAAGTAGAAGAAAAAAGTTAAGTAAAATCACGATTCTCAAAGTACTCAAGCTAAGCCTTTAGTGTGGGACGCTTCAAACGTCAATCGAGTTAACCTTTGATCAAATGCTTGGCGTGAGCATTTACACAATTTAAAAGTATTCAACTCTTGATCATCAACTAAACTCATCTGTCAATTGTTTTGCAACTTTTTTTTCCATTCATTTTTATTCTTGCATTGAACCCATTTTTACCATGTTTAGCCTCATTGATTGTCGTCATAATCAATACTCATAATTTCTCCTTTTTTCTGATTCTTTTCTCTGTGTATCTTGAACTCACTGAACTTTCTCTATCACTAAATGTATTTTCATGTGCATATTACATTATAGACACATATCTGTATCTTGATATAAATAATATTTTTTCAACTCTCAATCGATATTAATGCAATGTTTGGCTAAAAAAATTCACTTTCTTTTGTTTTTTTGTCTTCCTTTTCCACTCTTTTTGTCTTCTCCCAACATCAACTAAATCTAATGGAAATGATCTGAAAATCAGTCACATGGAATGAAATTAAGATTATTATTATCATTATCATGACAATTATGTTTGCCAGTTGCTTTTCCCGACTCACAACTTTGCTCCATTGTATCTGTCCATGAAAGATGAATTCAAATTAGTTTTCACTTGCCAAGTTGAAGGTAAAAAAAGGAGAGAAAAAAAGTTCAAGAATTGAACCATTTTGATATTAATATTTTTCCACTAATAAACGATAAAGCAATCAAACTCAAGGTTTGCAATAATGAAAATGAAAATAGATAAATTCATTTGGAAATTGCTTTTTTCCTTTGCCTATTCCTTTGGTAAAATTATCCAATATTCATCTTTTCCCTGATTCATTGAATTTGGAAAACTTTATATTCCTTTATCCTTCTGAGAAAGTTCATTTAACACGAAATTATGCCAATAATGATTTACTCATTGAACTTGACTAGATGAATATTGGATGAAAAGAAAAAATAATTACATTATCTTGCTCGGTATTGATAAACATTTGCGTTTTAAAGTCATGGTGATAGATCAATACGATTATGATCAATCAACTTCTAAGAACTTTTTTTGTTACTTTCTTTCATTTCTTCCCATCGAAAATTGTCTTTACTTTTCTCACAATAATAAATTGATAAATAATAAAATTTCAATTCCATGGAGAGATTGAATATCGTTTTACTCAATTTCATTTTTAAACTTGAATAAGGTGAAAAAAGCATAAGGTAAAGAAATGGAAAACACACAAAAACAATTTTACCTCTCAAATTGGTGTTCAAAAGATGATGATATTTAAATGTTTTTTTTGTATCCACTTAAATATCATGGTATAATATAATTTCCTCTGTGAATTGGCTTTGGAAGGAGAGCAAAAAAAGTGCAAGAAAAGATGAAAAAAGTAAATGTTTATCATTTATCAAAATAAAATATTATCTCATTATCATAATATCATTTGATGAGTAAAAATTGTGTTTCCTTGCTTTCCATTTTCACTCCATTCCCAGTGAATCAGCATTGGTTAATTGATAAAGAGCAATTCAATTGCATGTTAATCAACATTTCACTCAACCTGATAATGTTAATTGGTTAAGCATTTTGGGTTCATCAACATCATTGTCTAATTGATAAAGATGCAAGATGATGAGGAAAAAGTGTGATTCTTTTTTTGCTCTTCTTGATTAAAATTATTGTTATATTTATCTGTGGTTTTCAGAGTATTTAACAGAGTTTATTATTAGGTATTATTCAAGCAACGTGGAAATAGCTATGAAATAATTTACTCAATTTTGCTTATTCTGTTTTTCTGATTCATTGTTAACTCTTTTTTTTCTTGCCTCATTATCCTTTCATTTTTCATCATCAATTACACCAATTGTATCAAAAAAAAAGGTTCAGTAAATAACCTTAAAAAGATTATTACTCAACTGTTAATGCTATACTTTTTTTGCTACTCATTACATTTTTTTTCTCGTACATCTTCATTGTTACCGTTTATGCAAATGATAATCACGGTAAAGTATTATTATTAGACTAGTAAGCTAAGCTTATTGTTTAAGTTGATTCAAACGAATAATTGTGTAAGATTAACTAATAGAAATTGCTCTAAAATTAATGAAACTTTGCACAGTAATCAAGAATTTTGCTCAAAATGATTGAGAGTTAGGGTCAAGAGGTGAAGCTAAAGTTATCAGTTTTAAGTAAAATTGTCAAACAAGTCTCGACCTCAGTTGACTGTCAATACTTCAACCTGAAAGGTCGAGTCTTGCGGTTAACCAAGAGCTTCTGTTCATGCCTTTGACTCGTGACAAGTTTGCACTTGTTTCAAGGCTGAGTAAACTTGAGCTTACAACCTGTGACTATTGACTGTTGTTTGATCTTTAAACAGTTTGAGGTTGGCGAAAGAAACTGAGTACAGAGTGTAAAAACTTTAACTTACATCAACTCGAATTCCTTTATGAGGTAAAAACTGACCGGGTGGCCAATCTCTTGGTACAAATCGGTAAAATTCAACATTATTCTTGTACCATTTAACTGAATATAAACGATCATTTTCAAGTTCATAAATACATGAAAGTTCAACTGAATCACCACGCATCACGGGAGAAGGTAAATCAAACATAATCAATCGTAAAGATGTAACCAGCCTGGTCTCTGGATGTACAAGGGTATCCATCGTACATGATTATGAGGGTAAAAATAGATAATGAAAACCAGAAAACAAAAGAGATAAAGGGAGAGAAGAAGAGAGAAAGTTTTTGTTATTAATAATATTAGTTTACAATTCTGTGTTTTTCGGTAGTCAAGGTAAATGTATTATTATCATTATTACAAACATAACCATGAATATATAATGATCTACAATCAATCAGTTGATGGTAAAAGGTTAGAGTGAAAATTAAATGATCTCAATATGGACCTTATCAAGAGAAGGATGAAAAGTGAAGAAAAGTTTTGCAAACAGAAAAAGTTTTCAGTCTAAAAATTTTACAGTGAATAAAGTTAAACTTACCCTGAATAACATGATAAATAGCAAGAAGTAAAAATAGATTAGCAGAGTTGATCATAATGTAACTTTATGCACAATAACATTAACAATGAATGATCCTTGTTTGATGAGTGGAAATGGATTGAAGATAAACCAACAATCAAGTCACTTTTAGGTTGAGCATTTTGCTGATCGAAATGAATTATATTCCAAAAAATTGATATGCTTATGAGAGTAAATTTTAAAGTCAAACTTTGATGAAACTTTTCGAATTTTTGAAATTTTCCAAAAAATTCGATAATTGTTAACCCTTCATGGTGATTCAATTGAAACTTTCACTTTACATCCATGTTGATAATGAGGTTGTTAATTATGAAATTGATGGCACAAAAAAGACAATTAAACAAAATGCTAATGAATGGAAAAGAAATATCGCTTTATGTTTCTCCTTTCTATTGCTTGTTTCACTGATTGAACAGAATTGAGTTTTTAGTCATTCAACTTGCATTCAATGAGAGGAAACTTGATACTAAAGTTATAATAAGTTGATCACACACACACATACACAGTGAACATGGTAAACTGATGAAGTTTTTTTTACTTCTCTGTTTACAGAACGCATGATCTTCATCATGATCTATATTCACTTATAACGTTTCAATCGTTTATTTTTTTGGCTGCCTTTTTCTGTATAGGTTTTGATTCAGTTTGATTGTGAACTTTGTTCAGTTCAGTCAAGTTGAGATGTAAAACAAGTGAAGAGGTAAAGAAATGTTAAACTCGGAAAACAAGTCACAAATGGAATCGAGTTTTTTGCCATTTTTGATAAACTGTTGGCATGATGAATTGTGACCATTGTTTATCAGGAAAAAATGAGTAAACTTGTGAAAGTAAAAAAATTTACAAATTTCAAGTCGATTCAGATCAGGGAGAAACAATAAATTTTCTTTCATTTTCCCTTGCCTCTCTCATTCTTTACATGAAATAATGTTGTTTCATGATGGATAAATTATTGAGATTGATTTTCATCAACATCAATGACAAAATCAATTGATTTCAAGTACAATACGGATTGCTGGTAAACAGTAAAGGTGTAAATGCAAACACTTTTTTCAATCTATTGTTATTCAACAACTTATTTTTTCCCAAACAGATTTTAATACCAAAGTTTATCCAGTGATGTGAAGGCCTTTTTGCTTCATTTTTGTCGATTTGATTTTCTAGGCATAACAAGTTTTCCGCCTTTTTTCGTTGCCAGAATCGGCCCGTTTCAGAATTGATACTTTTAGGGAGAAAATTTATTGTTTATTTCTAATGAAATGGTGAATGGTAAAACAATTTGCGTGGTTATTCAACTTATATTTAAGATTTTAATGCAAAATCTTAACTTCGTAACCAGAGAGCACTCACTTGAAACTTCAGCATGAGCTTTTTGAAGGACATTCATTTTCAAGTGAAAGTCTATTCAAAGTCGTTCTGTCATTTTAACATATCTGTTACTTCCAAATAAGTTTTCGACTTGTAACTATTAATAACATGGATCAGTGAAGAAAAGACACCATGATTTTCAAATGTCAAATGTTAAACAACCGATTGACCTTGAATAACCTTGAAACCCAAATTCGAAGCTGATTAATTTTCGAAATCTTCAGTTTTAAATCTGGGACGTTCAGCATCGACCGTACGCAAGTTATAACTGAGAATCAGCGGTAAAGATGAATTTTTATTGTACAAATATTGATGAGAATTATGAGAGTTATGATAGAAGATATGATGATGATGTGTATTATGATTTTTGACTAGAAGTCAATAGAGTGAAAAGTTGGTGAAAAGTGAAACTAGAAATGTGAATGAAAGGTAAAGTATTAAGACTAACTAGTAAGATGATGATAATGATGATGGGAAGGAAAAGGAAGAGGAAAATGATGATGAAGTTGATAAGAAAGGAAACTTTTATACAGACAGATAGATCCGTAAGGATTAAGCGATTCAAGTGCAAGTAAAAAGTAACAATCAAATTGGATAATATTAATTTTGATTAAACACTTTTCAAATATACAATTTGACTCTTCACGAGTAGTTGTTGCACAAAACATTTTATGATAAATACCAAGTTTGACAAGCCAAAATTCTAACTTGTTTAGTTATTTGTCAGCTAATCATGAGGTATCCTCATCAATTGCAAGTTTACAACTTCATTTGGTCAAACAGTGTTGATCGATTTCAGATATTTTACTAGAGAAAATGTTGCACGATTTTACTCAGTTTTTCCCATCTAAAGTTTTCAACAATTTCGAGTGAAAATACAATCTTCATTTTTTACACGCTTTCTAGACTTTCTGTTATCCAACAAGAACAGAGGAAAAGTAAACTTTATTCAATTAGAAAATAAATTGTTTTTTCTTTACTGTAATCACATTCTAACCATTTGTAACTTTATTTGGACAGTAACATGCAATTGCTTTTACTGTCAATCAGATGATATTTATCTCATCTCATTCAGGGAAGCCTTTTCTTGCCTTTTATTGAACACTTTTTTTCTGCTCATCATTTGATCAATTAATATTTTGGCTAGTTGAACAAGCACTTTGAATGATCAGCAACACGAAAAAATGAAGATTGAAAAATCTCAGTTCAACATTTTAACTTCCCATGAGAATTCTAACTAATTAGTCGAGAAAAAGTTGAAGAGGAAAAAAGTACAGAAAATTGAATTTCAGACAATTCTAAATGAAAATTAGTTCATCATTGACATGGAAAAATCAGTCAACTTTGAAATTGTCGAAACAGAAAAAGTACTTTTTCCGTTTTCTCTCTTATCTCGAATGTTAATTTTTGATATCAAGCAATTGAATAGAAAAGTTCAATAATAATTATCTTCAATCAAGATTCAATAACCATGAGCATGGATGAATCACGAAAAACTTTTAACTTTTTTTTTATTCTCTTTTCCTTTCCAATAATATGCGATAATAAAATGCATGTAAATCAGTGCAGCTAAATATCCAGTCCAAGAATTGAATAAAAGAAAGAGAAGCAGAAAGTAAACTCGAAACGATTCATGATAATTTCATGACTATTATAATGTTCATGTTCATAATTGCTGAACCATTGATTAAATTCATTTCAACATTAAATGGTAAACTAGTGAAGCTCTTTTTAAATATTATTTTTACTCTCATCAGCAGCGAGTCAAACTTGTAAAGGTAGCAAAGAGAGAGAGAGAGAGAGAAAAAGTTTGGACAATTTTTTTTCTCTTCATTTCTGATTTAATCAAATTCAAAGGTAATCATTAGTTTATCGTGTTGATGAAGAAACGTTAACTTAATAAACATGGTAAATTGACATTGGCAGTTGATAGAGTTGAGTGAATGATAAAAGTACTAAAGTAGATAAAAATGAGAGCGTAAAGATCAATGAGCTTTTTTGCAATATTCAACCATGAAAGTCACACAATCACGATAATCATTATTGAAATAATCATCATTATCATTATAATAATATCATTTTTTGCTTTTAAAGGACAATTGACTTTCTATTTGCTAGACATTACCAATAAACTTTTGTCTTGCAAAAGAACGTAAAATCATGTTCTTGTCCAATTGAATTGAATAATTTTACTCAGCAAAATTGGTTCAACAGAAGAAACTTTTCTTGCGGTTCGGTGTCATCTTAAGGAATGAAAATTTTTTTCCATTTACTAACATTTTCTTGATAATTTGCAAACTTCTGTGTACAATATTTTACTCAATTATTTTGATCCAAAATTTTCATGGTTCCTTCCCTTTTACCTTTTATACTGTCATTTTTGATGGTCAAAAGGTTCATCAATCATGCTAATGGACTGATTCAAGTCTTCATCAAATGAGTTCATTTCTTGTTCCAAAATTACCGGTAACTCTATAATTTTTATTCACGTATATCATGAGCATAAATACAATTTCAACTTGAATCCTCTTTTCTCTCATAATTGTTGATATTTTTTCACTCCCAGTCTTTTCTATTCTCAACTCTCTTTACTCTCTCTCTCTCTCTTGCCTTTTCACCCAAACAAGTTTTACCTTTACCACTCATCTCTTAACCATTTGACTCTCTGTCTCTTTTTCATACAACTTTCCCATTTATTGTCTTCAATTTGGCTGCTTTATTATTGATTTGCTTGTTATCATGTTTGATACTGAATCGAGCTTTCATTTTGGTTTTTATGCTCACTATTATAACCATTATCTTCAAGATCATCACAATTTACTTAACCTGTCTTGTGAGACATGAGAATATGAAAATTTTTATTGTCCTTTCTCAGGAATAATCATTGAATAGATTTTCATCGCATATTAAATTACTTATCGATTTATCGTATATCATAAGCAATTCATTACCCAGCTCTGATCTCACGGTTCAGCTTTCATTTTGAATAAATTTAATCACCTTGAGCTATTCCCCAACTACCAGTCTTTATACCACATGCAAAATGTGTGTCTATTTGCTCTAAAAATTTTCTTAACATATCACATGGTAAAGGTGAAGAGTTGTGAATTAATGCAGTAAAATAAATGGCCTTTAATACAATTTCACAAGACAGGGAAAAAATCAGTGCGCGAAAAACAATGAAGCTATCAATATTTCGAGAAATGCCTTTAAACTTGCTAGGAATGGCAGGAAAGGAGTGAGTATGCAAGAAAGATTAAATGGCCTAAGAAGTGAAATAACCCGAAAATTGATAAATTTTTACTGATTTCAGTCCTCAATCATTTGAGTCAACAGCTGTACGGAAAATCAAAACATTTTAAGATCGATCTCTTAGTTAATCGTTTCATTTTTTTGATCCTAAGATCAAAGTTGAAAATCGTTGGCAAGGCAATCTCTGATGCTTCTAGTATCCTTTATTATTCTCATCACTGTAAGGCTGAATAAACCCGAATCAAAAAAGGATAGTAAAGGAAGTTTTATAAAAACTTTGTCTTTGAAGAAAAAAGATGATTGCAAGAACTCAAGTTGTACGTGTTGAACGTTTAAAACCTTATAATAGTCGTAACATTTCACAATTACTGCATAGATTATTGTCTAACACAATAATCATTCGTTTGAGTTTGGCGCCCCAGACACTAACTGTTTGGTCAACGACCCCTACAAAATAATTGATTTCAGGGGTCAGTCATTAATTAGATTCCTTTGTGTGAACGTCTCCAATTCAGTACAAGTCCTTTATCAGTATGGTACTGGTACTGATTTAACTATTCAATTTGGTACTCGGAAGAAAACTTATAGTCAAGTTCATTTGGATGTAACTGGACGAGCATTAAGGGCTCGGATAGAGCGAGATTTTGAACAGCAAGTTTACGTTTTACACATTTAACATCGTGAGGTTACAAATCATTGAATTATGTTCACTTTTAACAAGATATTGAACGTTTAGATAAACAGACAAGTCTAAACAAGTTAAAGATGAGTTGCAAAGTTAGTTCAAACTTTCATAAAGTTGACCAGTAAAATTGATTAAATCTTGAAATTTTTGTAGCTACTTGAATGTCTTGATTAACGTTTAGGCAGTATTTTTACATGTTACTCATGTATTAAAACAAGTTGCATTTGTAAGTTTCAACAAAGTTACAGTGAAAACATGTTAAATTTGAGCCAGAGGAATGCAAATAACCTGTTCGGAAAAAAGATTGGACGCTAACTTTGAGGGACTGTAATTAAGTTAAGAAGTGGACAATATTTAATATTTTTAGATCAGTTTATTCGTCAAACATTCGTGTTTTTGATCAATGCCATTGTACCGTTCTCGACAGAATAGGCCACTTTTGATACAACATTTTTCATGAGTCGGCAGAAATATGGTTTATCAAATAGTTTTAACTTATTTTTGACTCGCTTGATTAGTTCATTTTCATTATTAGCCTTCCAACCATCGCTAAATACTTTGGCCTTCAAATGAGAAAAGAAAGTTTCGATTGGACGCAGCATAGGAACTGCTGGTGGATTGTCTGATTTACTCACGTAGTTCACTGAATTGCCGCTAAGAAAGTCAATTGTTTTTTTGGCATAGTGTGAAGACGCTAAATCAGGCCAAAATACATAGCGATGATTAGGGTTATTAAGTAGCATTGGTAATAATCTCTTTTTGAGACATTCATTAATATAAATATCCGCATTTATGGCCCCAGAACTTTGATGAAAATATGGTTCTGAGTGACCATCTTCACTAATTGCAATCCAAAGCATCAATTTCTTTCCAAATTTTGCTTTTTCACGGAATCTGATTTCCTCAGGTACATTTTCAATGTTTTCAGTAAAAGAAAAAAATTTGCCACCGTAAAAAGAATGGCCATCGAGGTCAAAATATGTTTCGTCATCCATGACGATTCGATGGCGCTGCAATCGTTTCAAAAGTCTTGGTAATCTTTCATTTTGTCGAACGACTTGCTCATCACTCACTTTGGGTATAACTCTTCGATGACGAATATTCACATTATTTTCAGCTAATATCTTCTTCGCTGTCTTATCAGATACACCAACTGCTCGTCCAATTGCTGAATATCCAGGAAAAATCTTGTTTTCCGTCATCATTTTCATCTTTTTCACTTTTTGAGCTGCGAGTCGAATTTTTGGCCTACCGATGTTTGCATTTAGGTCATTTTCTTTGTCGATAGCTAATTTCTTGTAGTAATTGTGAGCAGTTGACTTTTTAACTCCAAAACTGCGAAATTTAGCAATAATTTCCTCTTTTTTGAGCGACTCACAATTAAAAACATAAAAAGAAGAACACAATTTTCTTAAACTACTATGATCCATGTTGAATAACTAACTGAATCTTTTGTCTAAAAATCCCAAATTTTGTCTAGACATTTGTCTAATCCTTATCTTCAAATTTACAAAAAACCGTTGAAATATCAAAAAAGGTTTCTTTGATATGCCGCATCAAAGTTAGCGTCCAATCTTTTTTCCGAACAGGTTATTTGGAAGTTAGTGTTTTGTTGGAAACAGGGGTGTGCAAAATTTTAAAGTTAATTCTGTATATCCCTGGAAAAATTAGAACATTAACTTCAAAATTTTTGTTATGCCACTGGAAATTTCAAAATCGAGATAGAAAGTAGAAATACAAATGCTACTTCACTGATTTGGCTCTACGACCATTATATCTTCTTAAGTTCTCAGTTGAAACATAAGGAACAGGAACTGGACAATTCGATTTGCATCCCTTTGGACCAGTTCGACAAATATGATTTTGCCCTCCTGGACTCGAGAACCTCTTCTTATGAGCTCGTCTAGAATATTTCACAGTGAAACGAGAAAAGCAGGAAGAACAATAGTATTTATGCTTAGCAACAGCACTTACTGAATAGGATTGTCTGCTCGATCTAAAGACAAGGACTCTTCCGTTAAACTTCATAGAACCTCTTTGGTCCAAACAACGTACCTCCAAACCTGAACTGATAAAGTTTTCTTTACTTTGGAACTTGTTTCTACTAATCTCCGACTTTACAATATTTTGAAAACAAGCCCGCAGAATTCATGCAGATGGAATTGGTACTTGTTTATGTAAAAACTTATTTCCACATAGATAACTTAAATAAAATAAAATTGAAATAAAATTTTCTCACAATGTATGTCCAATCCTGTATATTTCCCCTACTACTAAAGTTGCCATAAGTACCACATTCTAATTTTTAGTTTCGATTTTAATAATAAGTTCATGATTTTCGCTTCAACTTTTGAATACTATCGATGAACCTCTTAGTTCATGAGTTACGCTATTTGGATTTAGCCTTTTACTGTATTAAAATACTATACATCTGTTACATTTCTGTTTTAAATGTTGATGAGAATGTGGTAATCTTTGGCATTCAAATTCACTCAAAAAATTACAGTATTATGATAACTACAATTGGAAGAGTTGAACTCAGGCAAGGATATAAAAAATAGTGAAACTCATTTTCTCTAATAAATATTGTGTATAAATAATATATTATTAGATAATGATTGCTACGTGCTTGAGTCATCCTTGCTTGACTTATCTGTGTTTGTCAATTCAATCTGCTTTACTTTGAGTCAATTAAGTTCAGTCAATTTGGTTTTTCTTTGTTTTTTATTTTTCTGTTGAATCCAATGCATGTCAAATTAGTCGCAAGTCAAAAGTTGAAGAATTGAAGTTGACAAAAATTCTAAATTTTCTTTCTTCTCACATCAAAAATTAGCCGAAGCATAGCTATTATAAACCACGCCAAGAGTAAAAGAATGAAGGTTAAAGGTTAGACAAATGAGATTATTCTATCCTTTTGTGGTCAATGTAATAAAGTGTTGATTTTTTTGCATCTCACTTTGTCTTCTATTTTTACTGCTTTGGTTGAACCAAGAGTCAACCAAGCTTGAAGCAATTATTTGATATGTTGATAGTCATGGGTTCTCAATGTTATAGCAATAAATACAGATAGATATTTGAATTGAATGGGAGGTCAGAATTGGTCTTGCTACTGTAAAAACATGAGCCCTGTTTACTCACAATGGATGGTCAACAATTTATTAGATATTGGGCTCATGGAAATGGATAAAAAGTAGATGAAGTGTTACAAAAAGAAGAGTGAAAAAGTTTAGGTTAAGACAATTGTCAGGGAATGATATTAGCTTGAAAATGATGAGAAGTTATCAAACTGTGAGTGATTAAGGTTTTCGACTTTTTTTTACTTTTCCATCCTATTTATAGCCAACGCTATCCTCATCACAGCCATCTTCATCTTTATCTTGAAGTTGAACAACAGCAAGAATAATAATGATAAGTTTTACCTTGAGTATCATCAGGAAAAATGAAGATGAGGAACAAAGAAAAGTTTTTGCCTTCTTTCTCACTCTCTCACTCAATGATAATGATGATGATGATGAAAAGTTGGATAAATGTAATGATGAAAAGAAGAGGACAGCTTTTGATCCCCTATGATACTCTTCATCAATCCAAATGAAGACCTCTTCAAGTGCACTACAGTTTAAACTCATCTCTTCATCTCAACCTTATTCATGAGTGTTACCAGGTTGACATTGCATTGTCTTGACCAATCAAGTCAAGTTGATTATGAATGTACCATACAGCCAGCGACTAATTCAATTTGATGCAACAATGCTCAACCTTTTGCCCATCAAGAGTCTTAATTAGTCGAGGTGCATGTCAATTTGAGTGAACAGCAAAAAATGTTCAAAATTTTGATGCAACTTTTTTCTTCTTCTCTCACTTTTCAATCTTTAACTTTTACATGATTTTACAAGTTTAAATCATCATCAACTAAGCAATATTTACTTACATGGTAAACAAGCTAATGAACTATTGCAAGATCATTAATAGATTATTTACTTTTTTCATATTCAACTTGTACATCTTGTACTCATTATCATTATCATCATCATTATCATGTTCATTTTTGGTTGTAATTTTTTTCTCATCACTTTTTTTTCTAATAACATTTTCCTTTTTGACTTTTGCTTTTACATGATGATTCTCAGCACACTTTTTGTTGAATCACATTTCTCGAACAAAATCAGAGAAAAGTAATGAAAAAAGACAAAAATTACAGCAGCTTATAATATCAAAGCATTATGTATTTTGAAAAAAAAGTTACAAAATTTTTTCTTTACTCAGTCTACTCAACTTTAAGAATCATGTTTTGACAGAAATTTTCTTATCAATTTCAACCTTTTCTCTCTCTCTTCAAGTACAAAATGTCATCTTCAAGGCAAGCCCTGTATTAGCCACTATTCAAGTTGAATGTTTACTTGAGCCTGCAAGTGGGAAGATTATGGTGGTAAAAAGGGTTGACTGTTGAGTCGAAAAATTTGCTCATTTTATTAGATAAACTTTGAAAGGTTGCATTTTGTCATTTTCCAGTGAAACTCAAGTCATCTTATTTACCTTGCTTAATTGAAAATGCAAATTATTCAGTGAAACAAATGATTATAACGATGAAAGGGAATGGCAAAGATAATTTTGTGGTTAACATTTTAATGATTAATTTAGTTTTTGATGTCGTAAAAAAGTGAACATTTTTGACTTTTTTCTCCTCCTTTTCTTGCACACAAAAAAACCAATTTGCAAACGACAAAAAAGCAAGAATCAAATGGTCGCCCATTGAAGCATAAACAACATGACAACATTTAAGTGATGCAAAATGATCACGATGAAGATAACTTTGAAAGTGAAGGATGGCAACTTGAACAAGTGTTGGTGATGAGAAAAACAATTTCACTTCATAAAAGGAAAGCGACTTTGAAAAATCTTTGCTTGGAATCTGAGAAAGATTCATAATTTCAGAGTTTGATTTACAATTTTAGGTTCGTTTTCATCTTTTTTTTCAGTTTTCAAAAGTTTTTCGATTCTTTTTTTCATTGTTCCGTTTCAATTTTATATGCATTTTCAAACTGATAACTTAATTATTGAAAGCAATTTTTTGTCTTGAAATGCTTTCATCAATTTTACGATAAATTATTCAATAGTTTGCTTGGTTAAAATCATGGTTTAAAGTTTAATGTTGATGCAAGTTGCCTCGAGTCGCAAAGTCTCGGTTTAATCAGCATAATTCAATTTGAAATGTTTCAATGATTAAAAGGCATCTTAGCCTTGCTATGAGCAATAATCAACTCTCAACAATGAACTGTCAAGTAAAGACTTTTAGGGAAGGAAAATCAATATCAAGTTATCAATTACATTTTTAACTTTTTTGTTGAGATTAAAGGAAAAATTATTTTCTTTTCTGATCTTTTTGTTCATTGATTCTTTTTTGCCAATATTTTCATTCTTAATCATTTTTAATCCAATTTATGATAAACATTGAGAGTTTAAGATGAGTTTTGGTCAATTTGGATAAAGATGAGAATGAATTTAAACATCCAAGCTTAGCATTTAAGGCTTCAGTTAAGGTTGACTAAATTGATTCCCTTTCTGTTCAATAATCAATTCAATAATCATTTCTCAATAATGAGAATCTATCATGTTTACAAGGAAAACTTTTCTTCTTATTTTTCAAAGAAATTTTCCCTCATTCATCAACAAAATAATTCTCATGATTATATCTCTTTTTGTTCAGTGTTGATTCATTTTTCATTTTCCTTCTGATAACATCATTCATCTTTATTATGAATAATTATGACAACACTTTGTGACTCATCAAACTTTTCACCAACAACAATTGAAAAAACATTTTAGAGCAAAATCTTTTCGATACTCGAATATAAATGAATCTGAATGAGTTTGAAATTTCAACACTCGACCATTATGACGACTGAAAATGAACGTTTAAAGTGTGAAAAAAGCTTGTTAAACAATCTTGACTTTAGATATGAAAAAAATTCAATTTATTATGAAAAATGAAGAAACCTTTTGACGCAAAAAGTATCATTTTTTTCATGTTGAAAGAAACAAATAATGGGAAAATTGCAGCATGTAAACATGTGTGACATGATGGAACAATTTATCATGAAAACTGATAGATGAGATTAAAAAGTTAACTTGTGTCCAGTTTAATAACGAGTTATGAGGTTAAGCAAAATTTATGAACTCAGTGGTGAGATTGTGCTTTGAATAACTGTGATAATCATCTTTACACAAGTTGAACTTTGGGCAAGAAAATAAAATATGATAAGTGTATCTTTGTATAAATTCAAAAGGCAAACCTGAATGATACAATTGAACTTGAAATGATACAATGAATTTAAAACTCTGCAAGCTAAAAATGGAAGCCTAAAAAAAGGATAAAAAAATGCTTCACATAAATTACTCCCAGTGATAGGAGTGAATTTAGTTTATTAAAATAGTGATAATTTTTTTGGCTACAAAGTATGTGAATCATTTGATTATTTTAGCTAATATCAAACTCTATTATCATATTATGATTATTACTTTTATTATGATAACATTTGCATTTGCATTTATCCTTGTGCATATTTGGTGTGAAATCTACCAAGAAAAATGTTGATATGGTAAAGGAATGTGACTGAGAGAAATGAAAATGCAAAATTTACGAACTTAGTGAAACAAAAAAACATTGTTGCTTCTCTTATGAAATGGTGAATGGATTTTGGGCAAAAATGTTTCTTTATTATCATCATTATCTATTGCTATTATAAATGTCATTTTAATAACAAGAATTTAATATTTTCAACTCTTCTCTTCCATTCTGTTTCGATAAATCAACTCTGCATTACTAACGATTAGTTGAGCTTGACTTTTCTCATTGGTAAACAAAATAACTCGTCGATATAATTGGCTTGGACTGAGAATAGAAACTTTTTTTAATAAAAAAAAATCTTTTCTTCTAAATGCAACAATGAAGTTGAAAATGTGCTTCCTGACTCACAATGGAATGAAACTTTTCCAGATTCATTTCTTTAATTCACATAATCAGTGAATAATTTTCATTCTCAATTGTTATTCTAATAAGAGAAATGTAATTGTACCACAAAAAATGGTAAATGCAAACAATGACAATATCTATTAACCACTGGGAGTTTTCACTCCCAGGATTATTCAATGATATTGTTTCATCATGTCAGTTAACCAGAACAAGTGAGAGATATAAACCTCTGAAACTCGAAGAATAATCACTTTTTTTCATATCTTTTTTTTCCTCATCGCGATTTTCCATTCCTACAATTGCTACTTTCGCCACTCGTTTCCATCATAATGATCATGATATTGCATTTCATATCATTAGCAATACCTTTAGAATGCCAAAGCTAAATAAATGTATTAATAATTATAAATTGATAAATGACTTTTTGATGTTCTCTCCCTTCTACTCTAACCAACTCACTTTACAGATCATCATCATTGCCCATCACCATAGAAACATCTTCATTGGTATAATTAGTTTGTTACAAGCTTATCAAGCATTGTTTAGCAAATGAATAATTCACCGAAAATTTCATTCCAATTTCCATCTAAGTTTTTGCAGCCGCTTTCAGCTTTATTCATACTTTTACAGTTACTATTTGCTCTATTAAAAGATGATTATGAGCAGTCAATGATTAGCATTGGTAGGATTTATTATGGAGTGGAAATCTGAGCGAAATTATCTTTGACCTGATTTAGAATTTTACTCTTCTGAGCTCGAATACGATAATTATTGAAAAAAGAGTTGGAAATTCATTGGCAAATTGTTTCGAAGGAAATGTTTTGCAACTTTTTTCCTTTCAATTTTTTCACTCGCCTTTCAATCACATTTCAACAATGGCTGCTCATTTTTCAATTTCAATCTCAATCTTTCAACTTGTTTCTTACCTTTTCCAATTTTTCAACCTTCAATGACTCTTGATCTTTTCCTACTTGTTTATTTCAATTGTGACCTTTACTGTTTATTGAAGAATGAGTGAAAATGAATAGAACGACTCTCTCTCTCTCTCTTACTGTAAATATTATTATATTAAATCAACATGAAAAGTTGGTGAATAGAAAGGAAAAGAAGAAGCGAAGAGAGCAAAAAATCAAATCAAACATTGTACTTGGTGACTTACATTTAACAGGAAATAAGAGTGGTTAAAGAGTACAAGTTGATGATGATGGTGATGATGAGGGAAAAGAAGACGGAGAAAGTCTATTGAAGCATTCAGACAAACAAGCCTTTACTTCGTTGGTTCACCCATTGAATCAACCATTGACACCATCAATGTTCAATGGGAAAGCAAGAAAGTATAACTGATTTTTTCATCCAAAAAAATAGACGATTTCTTTTTCTTCCAACAAACAAAAGGCATACAATTGATGATTTAATTTAATTTGATTCTGATGAAAGCAAAACACTGTAAATGTGTTAGCAATGATGAACAAGAGGAAAGATGAAGATGGAAAAGAAGAGAGAAAAGAGAGAAGAAGAAAAAAGTGTTTGAAAAATTTAATTTTGACAGAACTGATAGTTTTTTAAGTGAAATTTCTATCACTCTAAACCAACATGAACCTTTTCAGTCTTTGAAACTTTTTTTCATTTACAAAATTCTCAACCTTCGTTAACCATTTATTTGACAAAAATTTAACCTTTCTTTCATCAGGTAAAAGGTGAACGATAAATAATCAACTTTGAATCATTAAATCTCAACTGAACCTGATCAAGTTCAATAAAAAGTCGAGCAACAATTTCTTCAGTTACAAGTGGATGAAAAGTTGAACTTGAAAATGATCACCAATTAGAGCTGTTTTAATTCAAAGAAAGGCAACAATTTTGATACAATAATGATAAATAATGAACTTGTGCCAGATAATATTACATCATGTAGTTGAGCCGGTAAAAGATGAGTAAAGTTGAGATATTTGAAGAGCAAGATATACTTCGATAAGTGTGTTGTTACAACTAATGTTGGAAAGTTAATGAATGATTAGAATAAGTAAACAATTTGTTTATGGGTCAGTTTCAACCATTTTTACATTACTTTTTTTTCGCCCAACCAGAACAAAATTGCAGCTCTTAAAAACAAAAATGACGTTTCCTTAAATTGCCTTTGACATCGTTTTACCTTAATGGCAGGGAAAGTCATCACTTAGGTTTCTCTTGACTCTCTCTTCTCGTCTCTTCATTTTGCCTCTTCTTTTCTTCCTAATTGATTTGGCATCATTAAAACCAGTAAAGACACATCTTATCAGCTTAAGTGTGATCATCTTGGTCTAAACTGTAGGGTAGAAATTCTGGTCTCATTAATACTGTTCCATGAATTGTTTCTCTTCCTTGATTTAACTTCATTTCATTTATAATTCAAATTATATTCTTCAGTTAAACTTTTAAAAGCCAGAATACCTATGTTAACCACAAACTTTTACTTTTATTGTTTAAACAATCTCTTAATTTTCAAGCTTAAAAGCCAAAGGTAGTCCTAAGCACTCTAATGCTATTCTTAAATTCCTAATTCCTGAGTTTTTGACCACAATCATGGTAAGAAAACTTAGTCAAAACTTCATTAGAGTAATAGCTTTCTTAAGCTTCAAAATTAGATGTCAAAAAGAAAGAAAGGTGAATTTCTCTTTCTAAATTAACAGTCATATCTCAACCCTTGTCAATCAACAGTTAATCCCTTTACACTGATAAAGGCTACTGTTGCTAATAGTTAAAAAAGTTGTCTTAAGACAAAAGTGTCTCATTGGTGCTTTACCCTTGACAACATTGTTCACTTCAAGTGAATCATCTTTCTGGTAACATTAACCAGACTCGACAAGAGTAGACAGACGAGCATTGTGCTTTCTTTCTTTTCCCTCCATTTTCACTTTCTTTGTTTAATTTTTCATATAAATTTATCGTTCAAATGATTTTGTACCCACTCACTATTTTTATGTCTTAGCTATCACTCGTTGTGATTTATTAAAGTTAGTGAAGTCTTAAAATTTTCACAGTCTTATTCCTTTACTTTTCAATAAAGTCAAACGCTCAAACAGAGTTCTTTTCCCACTGTGATTCTTCAACACAACCTTAGATCCTAGCGATACAAAGGTTCTAGTCCTGAATAGTTGTGTTCCGATAGCTCCAGCTATCTTTAATCATCTCTCTGAGATCTACTCGTGCAAGTGTATGAAAGATCAGTGAACAGTTTGGTTCACGTGTCGAAGTGAGGATCCACGAAACGAGCTTAAACTCGAATTGAAAGCTAGAGTGCAGTCTTCTTCAGATTTCTGTTGGACCCTAACCTTTCAAAACCCATTGTTGGATTGATAGACAATGAATCTTAAATATACCTTGAAATAACTTCATCTTATCCCTTCCATCATTCTCATCATTTTTATCATCATCTTTCCTTTTGCTTCACTCGATAGTCTCTTCAAGTAATCTTGCCTTTCATTGTACTCTTTTCCTTCACTTGATCGCCTTCATTGTAAGATCTTATTACATTCAAGGGTTTGCTTTGGCTCTTGTTGAAACTTAACAAGGCATCACCATTTAGGTTGAGTGAGAGGAAGGGTGAGATGGGTAAACCAATAATATGACCATAACCCAATCTAAAGTAATAACAATAATAACATTGTAATCATTATGGTTAAACATTTTCATTTGTCATCTTCTCCTTTAATCACACCAATTAAGTATTCAATTCTGTATTCATTTCATTTACCAGTCTTGACTGACTTCAAGGCTTCCACCTTTAACCAATTGGTTGGTCCTTTTTGCGATTCAATCATAAATACAGAAAGGGCAACAAAAGGCAATATTGAAAGTGAATGGAAACATGAGGCAAAATATTGATGAAAAATTGGTCCAAAGAGGAAAAGAGTTTGCTTGATGTCTATTTGGCTGATTTATGACATTTTCACAGTTTTTTTTGTTCTATTCTGTTGTGTCTCTTTCATTGATCATTATTTGGTTACATTTGGTTGATTAAGTTTTGATTTACAATAAGACAAACAAAAAGAGTCACTTGGTTCCATTTTGCTGGTCAATTTAACATGACCAATATTGCTGTTTACTCCATCATCATGATCATCATGATATTGTATCTGTCATTAGAGAGTTACTTTTTGCTCATTCCTTCCCTGTTTTCAGTTAGTTAGTCAAGTCAAAGTTTCACCAATGTAATAATAGTTTACATTGGAAAAGGTGAAAAACTCTGATTGATTTCCCTTGTAACATTTCAACAGCTAAATGAGTGAAATCTCTTTTTCACTTCTACTCACTCCTTCTCATCCTTTTCAGATCCATTGTTCATGATTGAAAACCGCACCATTTCACCATTCACATTAACAAACCAATCAATCAGTCTGAAAACGTTAATCTTTCCTCATGTTTTCGCAGCCAATTTTGTCTTGAAAAATGCAACTCATCAACAAGATACTTTGTCGACAAAATGTGATTACACAAAGAGCATCATTCAATCATTTCATTTAAACTCAACTTGACCAAAAGTTGAAGCAACTTTTGAGTTTCATGCAAATATCGATGAATTAATGAACAAGAGTAATGATGAAATGAAAACGCATCAAGAATCATTTGTCTTAAAATTAATCGTTTTAAATGGTGAATCTTGATAAACTTAAAGTTGATTTCAAAACTTTAACCGTTGAAACTTTCCATGAATCATGAAAATTCGACATTTTATATCGATTTTGAAACGACTTACTTAATTGTCCAATTTCATTCATTTTCAATACATTGAATTAATCTGAATCTCATTATCATTAGTGGAAAAAAAGATTTCATTTTATGAAGAAAATGAAGACAAAGAAAAAAAACCAAAACATTAACCATTAGATCAGTTGAGTCAACAAAGTCATTATAATCAATCGATTGAACTAAAGACTTAAACTTTTTTTCCGTCGATTATCATTATTATACAGATTATCATGATGCTTGAGCTAATGATAATGATAATCATTATCAACACACGACTAATATAATGACAAATGGTTTCAAATCAAATACAAATCGTTTTCCATTCCAAGTGAAGCTAAATGTTGATCAGAGACAAAAAAAAGTTATAATAACATTCCAACTAATAGAAGCAAAATAATCTCAATAATTAATATTGCAACTGGAAAATGATTCAGGTAAGTCAGGTGAGATTATGTTGGTCCATGACAAGATTTTGGGGAAAAGTGAATCAGAATTTATCATCAACTTTGAGTTGCTAAACATTCTGATTAAGAAGATAAATAACATCGAAATTTATCTCATTATGTTTACACATGATAACAAGTTATCGTTCATATATCAACTGGGAGTGAGTTTTTTATCTTTCTTTAATAGACTTGAAGAAAGAGCAAAATGATGCTCATGTTGGTTAAGATAAAGATAACAGTAAACAAGATTGAAGGTTGAATGGAAATAAATTGCTATCAGCTGTTTTGTGGTTAATTTTTTTTCTCTCCTCTAAATGGTCTTTTAGCAAATTAACAGTTTATTGAACATCCTTTTGCTTTTTACAGCTCATGATGAACAATTTTGTTTATTCACATTTCCTTTGCAATTATGTTGACTTTGACGATCTTATTACTTGTCATTTCTGTTGCTAAGATAACAGAGCATTTTTAACCTCCCAAGTCACTGGGAGGTGAAAATTATCTCAATAATGGCGGTCATTTTGATCAACATTCTAACTGTTTGTTTGATGACTTTTTTCTTCTTCTTCTTCTCTCAACTTTACAAGTTATCCGTGGTTATGCTTGTGTTTTTTTCTGGGAGTCACTTTTTCATATCTTTCCAACACCCAGTCATCACAAATCAAGTTTTATGGTGAAATGAGTTTTTTTTACCTTACCAAGGTTAAAGGGAAGGAGGAAAAGTTTAACGTGATAAAACTTGTCAAAAATTGTTGAAACTGGTTCTTTTTTGTGTCCTTTATATCACGTATCAATAATAATAAAATGTTTTTTCTTTCTCTCAGTTCTGTCGAGATATTGCCTTTTATTGAGATCATCTATTGAATCAAAACCACAGCCATTGGACAGAAAAAGGCTCAACATTTATATTACTTATTGTATATTATTTTATTAATATCACTACAAAAATCGCAAACTTTGAATTGATGAAAATTCACTTCTCACTCCCTGCTAGCATCGATAAACATTGATCACAGAATTTTTATGTTTCTCTTGTCAAGCCAAATCAACTTTCAATCAACTTGCATTCCCATAATTTAGCTATTCAAATTTTCTTACTCTTTATTTGAATGTCACAAAATTTTATCTGAATAAACCGAAAAGTCATTCGAATGCTCTGGATCAATTAAGTCTTAAACAAATCAATCAACTCAATAGTGCTAACTAAGTTCTGCAAAGTGTCTGAATTTGCCAGGAAACTTCTTTTAATTTCTTTTATCTGAAAGTTTTCGTAGCAAGAATCGATTGAACTTAAAACGTTGAAAGAGATACATATGAAGAGATATTTTACTCTCGAAATTGTAACAAATATTTGTTCAGATAAAATTATGACTTTCATATTGAATAATCGTATTGACAATTGAATATTTATCATTTGATAGGATTGAAAAATTGATGGAAAATGAGGAAAGAAAAATATGATCTTATAAAAGACTAAAGGAGAAAGCTTTTCCATGTTAGTAATGTCATCATTTGAAATCCATTTTTCATTTGCAACTCTTTGTAACAAATGTTGGCCATTGGTTTTATCAAAGAACCCTCGACAATTGAATCGAAAGATATGGAATCATTTTTGTTGAATTGCAATTCATTTCAACAGAAGACAAGTGCTAAATGTGACAGCCATTTTTCAAGTCTTTGAATGCGATTTGACTTTGCAACTGATGAAGACTTAAAACCATTGGTATAATGTGCAACTTGATTGAACAGGTAATTCCTGTGCAACGATCTTTTCCTTTTAATTCAACATTATTTCAACTCTTGGATTTGTATTCATTCATTGTAACAATCTTAGCAATCTTATTTCTTTGCATCTCATTATTCAAGGTTAATACTCTTGAAGAAAGAATCTAAAAGAATAGTCGAACATTTTTTCTCCTTTTCTCTTTCTTTCTCCTTTTGATTGGTAAAATTTAGGAGCTCAGCTGGAGGGAATTTGGCAAATTTTAGTTTCCCTTTTCCTTCATTTTCCTGACTTGAATGAACAACTCTGCTGAACAGGGTTGAACCCTTGTCAATGGTAAAAATGTGCAGAAAAAGTAAATGGTAAACAGGGAAAGAAAAGTAAAACAATTGAAACCTACTGATCCAATTGACTACTTAGCATAGTTGAAATTCAACCAACTAAACATCTTATTCTGATCATTTCATTCCCTCATCTAATCGGCATCATCATGTGTCTGATTATTTTATGGGTCCTTCTTTTGTCTTTTCGTTATTGACTCCAAGGCAATCCTTTCATTCCATCCAAAGTGCTGTTTCATCGAAAAATGAAGCGAAAAGAAATGAGAGAAGAAGAAGATTGAAAAGGCTCAATTTTTGTGGCAGCAAAACAAAGTGAGGAAAAGCTTTCCTCTTCCTTCTCAATCTGTTGAGACAAATCTCTCTCATTCTTGTTCATCAATTTCATGTTTCCCTGACTAAAAACCTTTAGGCAATCAGATCAACTATTTAACCTTAAAATGAAATATTGTTTTGTAATCTAACTTATCAATTGTTGTAAAGCAAAGCACTGTCAAAAGGAAGCATCTGTAAAGTGAATTTTACCTGCAAAATGAATTTCACTCATTCCAAGTTTAATACAATAGTGTTTGCTCATTTTTCAAAAAGTGAATAGAAGAAAATTTCAACTCAATTTTGAGCCAAAACACGTTTTGAGAGGAAAAACTGTTTTAAACGACTTTGCATATTGAGAATCATTCATCAGTTTAACTCATGTCAATTTCACGGCTTCAATTGATAACTTGGATAACGATATTGTCTTTTAAATATCAAACTTTGCCTTGAGCTTCTCAAAATTGATGAACAAAAAGAGAATCTTATTTTTCAATTTTCTTTTCAATTCTCAATAATCTTTGATATTTCCAACCTTAACATTGAAAAAGCGTCAAATAAATGATTCAAAGTATGTTTCGGACGAAATTAAACTCGTGAAAATGACTCAACTCTGAAGACCTTTCAGTCAAAGTATGAAAGGTATCATTTTGTTGGGTTTGTTTGCATTTTCAATGGTTTAGTAAACATTGAATAGAGTAATTGAACGGTCACTATTCAATGAAACCAGATAACGATTAAATGATTCAATTTTGGGAATAAAAATGATTGTTATTGAAGTGCACAATACAACATTGTCTGCCCATCAAATGCCTTGATTTTCATGTCTAACTGGACAATAAATATGTTCATATAAGTAAAAAAAAGTACATTTGTGGAAACATTAATCTTTCTCAGTTTGCTTTTTGGCTTCTTTTTACTTCTCTTAATAATATTACTTTTCATTGACTTGCCATTGACAATCAATGATTTTGTTTATGCTTTTTGTCCCTATTTTATTACCACTTTTTTGCTGTTGCTCCTTTATCGTTATTCATCTGACAATTAACTTGATCGACAAGTCAATTGAAGCTTTGAATGCAAGTTATGAGAAAACAATGAGAAAACAAAATTGATTGTTGTAAATGATAATATCTCAATGCAACTTGCAATCATCAAATTGATGAAGTTGGTGGAAAAAGTTTTCCCAATTAATCATTATTAATTATCCATGTTTACTCGATTGGAAGAAACTTATTAAACTTCGGAAACGATTGGAATCACTTGTTCGCAAGTTCTTGAAATTTGAATCTCAAGAGTTCGTCACTTGCACTATCGATATTCAATTAGTCTTGCTATTGAATGTTATCATTGATTAATTGTTGATTGGTTTGAACACGCAATGGAAATCAATTGAAATTGTTGAGCAATGGTTCAATTGGAAAATTGGATTGAATGATAAAAGTAAATATAAAGTAAGTTCGCTGTTTGATGTATTAACGGTTAAATCATTAACAGACTTGTAAACTGTTAAATGGCCTTTCAAGGATAATCTTGGTCTTTCTCATGAAAATGATGGCCAGCTATTATTGAAGTTAAACTTGCTGAAGTTTCATGTCTTGCCAACTGCAAATTGATATTATTGTTTTTGGTAATGTTTACAGAAAAGACGAGAAATAATCGAAATCAAATAAGAAATGAAAAGGGCACAAAAGTCTCAAAGTCTAAGAGCAAGCAGAAAAGTCCAAGTAGAGTTGAGATGGCAATAGATAGTGGAGAGAAGAAGCAAGTAAAGTCTTGAAAATTTGCTGAATCTCAACAATCTAATTTCATTGATAACTTTCCAATGATCCAGAGTTACATTTTATTTCTAGATAAACATTATTCCTCCCTGTTGTTGCCTTTTAAAAACTCTTACTTGCAGCCAATAACATTTTCACAAACAACATGATGATAATGATGATGATGATGGTTTGCATGGTTTGCTCTTCGCTTGTTAACTTTGTTTTCTTGTTTTCTTTTCTCGGGCCTTTTTGCTTATCAATCCAAACAAAATAAAGCAAAAAAACAAAACATTATAATGTCATATTAGACTGTGCAAATTTGCGCCCCTCTTTTTGCTGAGTAACGTAGTTTCATCAACATTTACATCAAAATATATGTTTACATATCATACATACGTAGAATCGTGTTCCTTTTCAGATACTTTTACAATCATTCAACTTTGCCCAGTTTAAAGATTCAATTGCAACCACCTAGCATAAACTCAATATTAGCTGGAACGATATTAACGTCTGAAAAGTTTGGAATACGAAAAATTTAACTACAGCATATTAATGGCCAATTCAACATTCTGTCTTGTTCCAAGAGGTAGAAGGCTTGGTTCATTCAGATTTTTGGAAGCTTTGGCAAACGGCTGTATTCCGGTTTTATTGTCAAACAATTGGGTTAAACCTTTTGAAGATGTCATCGATTGGTCAGAAATTGTAGTTGAAGGAGATGAGCGAAGTCTTTTACAGCTGCCAGAAATCATAAGATCTTATGAATGGAAGAAGATACAGCAAATGGCAGCAAAAAGTTTGGCTGTTTATGAAACCTATTTTTCAAGTGTAGAAAGAATTGTATATACAACAATAGATATACTCAACGAAAGAATTCAAACTCATTTGAGTTTTACAACATTTTTATGGAATCTGGTCAACCCTAGTTTCACTAGCTTCACTGGTGCCATTTGGTATGATGCTGAATATAGCTTTGATCTGAAAGATTATCCAGGCTATGGAAAACTCAGTGATTCTTACTCACCTTCACGGCCATCTCCTTTATCATCATCATCTGCTTCATCAAATTCAATATCACTTCCTCGTGTTCAGGGACCAATTAATGGTTACACCACTGTTCTTTACATAAACAAACCAATACCTGAAAGCAAAGTAAGTTATTAGAAATACATTTCATGGTTTTAGTTTATTAAAAGAAGAACTTGATTTCATTTTCTGTCAATAAATGCCAAACTCTTTCCATATAAGGATATCAATACTTATGCTGTTTTAAGTTTACAGCCTGATACTACCATAACTGTGAAGAGGTTGGTAACATTAACCAATTTTATTATTAATTTGTTTAATTATGATTTAGTTGGACTTTGCATACCTTGTATGGCTATCATTTCCTCATCGTATCATTGGTTTCACTGCCAGAGATCACTATTATGATGAGGAAAATATTGAAAACTTTCTGCACTTTTTTCATTATCAAACATTTACCATCCCAAAGGCATTGTAAGTGAAGAGTCGATTAAATATTCATTAAAATGTTTCATGTTAACTAACCATTGGTTTGAAAATGTCCATCAATGAAAAGAAGTTTGTTGGCTTTGATGAGCTTAAAAGATGGAAAAACACTTGGAAAGGAAAAGTTTTATCGATTGAAAGGGCGTTAGCCAGTTCCATTTTCAGATGAAATTCATGATAAAGTTCACAATAAAGTTGATATAATGAGAATTAGGAAGATGGAAAGATAATGCTGACCCACCCAAGTCTAAAAGTGCATTTCAACCGCAATCTTCAACCTGGCAACATTGAAATTTCAAATCATTTCCTTTATTCGTTTATTCAATAGTTAACTTTCAATATATGGATTTAATGTTTAAACTGTGTTTGTGTTGTGATAACAATGGATGAGGATAAAGTTGCCCTAACCAAAGAGGATTCAGTGATTCAAGAAGACCGTGAAAACAATGATGAAGTTGGTGAAACTAGAAGTGAATCAAATGAAAACGAAAGTGAAAAAAATGGTGAAAACAGCAACGTTCAACAAATACGAAGAGGATTAACTCGATCACGGTCCAACTATCCAGAATCTTCTGCCTCATCGACCGTTGATCAAGACGATGAGCATGGACAAGACTCTGAGGCAACCATTTCAACTTCACCTTCCCATCATGGAGATGCAAGTGAGGATAAACAGAGTAAAGTTAAAAATGGAAACGAGAGTGATGATCACAAGTCACCGACCAAATCACCAACTTCTTCACCTTCACTGCACTCGGCCTCAACATCGCCTTTACCTTCACCATGCCAGTCACCACCTTCACTCTCGGAAAAGATACGTGACCGACGACGGTCTTCATTGGCTCCACGAGATTCAGAGCTTATAACAGTTACTAAAAGATCAAGGTAATGCGAGATGTTTTTGGTTTTCGTGATTCTAAATGTTTTGTTCGTTGCTCCAGATCAGGTTCAAGATCTCCTAGACGTGGATCGACTACCTTTTTAATGGGCGATGACAGTATAATGGTTCAACTAGAGACGGGAAAACGACGATTATCATCATTCTGTGCTTCATCTAATGAGTAAGAATTAATGTGACTTTTTTGCCTGTTATTCAAAAAAACATTTAAACATCCTTTTCCATGTCATCTTCTCATTACTCATTCATTTCTCTCTCTAATTTTCAAAACACTTTAACATTTTCAACTTCACATTCCTTTTTCCTTCCTTTTTCCTCTTCCTTTTTATTACTCTTCATCATCATCTTGCACATCTTTGCAAATGATGAAACACTTTTCACATTCTTAATGATCTTAAAATGATCAACAGTGAAACCATGATAACCATAGATGATTCATTAACTGAAGAGGAAATTGTGGAAACATTGAAAGCTCACAAGCAGATAATTTCAAACATAAAGACTCAAAATTGGCCGATGCATCGAAAACTCAAGGTAAGCAAAGTTTCAATTCAAAACTGAAATCCATTTCTCCCAAGTTTAGAGGAGTTTCGACTTTAATTATGCAATAAATCTCTATGAGCATTCGAGATAAATAAAGAAAGGAAAGAAAAGTCAAGCACTCGAGAAAAACCAGTTTCTCGGCTGGTATCGATCAATTTTTCGATTTTCTTTCGATGTCAACTTAAAAATGGATATAATCAAAGACA
This sequence comes from Tetranychus urticae, assembly GCF_039701765.1. Taxonomy (NCBI): domain Eukaryota; kingdom Metazoa; phylum Arthropoda; class Arachnida; order Trombidiformes; family Tetranychidae; genus Tetranychus; species Tetranychus urticae. The sequence continues at coordinate 14,597,137 of NC_142959.1, read as the reverse complement.
GTTATTTTTGTTCAACTCGATTGATTCGAAGTGAATAGAGAAACATTTTTTAACTAATTTTGGTTCCTTTGTGTTTGCTAAATCAAACTAAATGAAGACATTAAATTGACTTGAGTTTAAATTGATTTTGGTTTAGAAGAAAATTTCATGCAGAAATCAAAGGAACAGAAATTGTTTCTCTTCGAGTTTCTTGTGAATCCATATTTGCATCCAAGAATAGCTTAATGGACATTATGTCATTTAACGATATTGGCTTAACGTTGAATCAACTAGTTTGATAAGCTGTAGGTTGATTCTTTTCGCCCGGAAAAGTGGCCATTTATTTTGATTCATTTTGCTGCTTTTGCATTCTCACAGCCAATCAAATATGGGCAAATAAATTGAGGTTATATCTTTCAATGTCCTGTGTCTCTTTATGTCACATGAAAATCATGATTAGGTCAGAAGAGAAGAGAAGAAAAAGTTATGAATTATTGACTTGAATATTGATAAATAACCAAGAACAAGGCAAAAAAGGAAAGTTATAATGAAAATGATTGGGCCAAGTGTATGAACATCATCAAATGGTAAAGATGGTAAAACAAGTGAAAGCCCAAAAAAAAGAGAAAAAGAAAGAGAGAGAAAAACAGAGTTATTGCCCTGGGAAGGCTCATTATTGATAACATTGATTGGTCATTGCGTGTTTCCTGGTCAATAGCCAGGTCTGGACAAAAGAAGCAAAAGGGTGATTCAAGCAGACAGTGGGAAAAAAGGATCAAAACCTTGGGACATTAATGGACATAGGAAATCAGTTTTCAAAACTTATCCTGTTATCTTCATCTTGCTTCTCTCACTCTTTGCCCCAACTCTCAGTCTCACTCCCTGATAACTATTGATGATAACTGAAGCTTAATGAACATTCCGTACATAAATATAATACCAGCTAAGCATAAAAGTCAACTCACGTGATAATCAATTTCATTTTCCTCTTTTCTCTTTTCCTTTTTCTTCTTCTTCTTCATTTTCCTCATTTTGCTCATCAACTCTCTGTCATCATTGGACAATTTAAACGATTTGATAGATTCTTCGTCGAGCCAAGATGTACATCAAGAAACACGAAGGAGACCTTAAACAGAGTAAACAAGCTAAAGATATTGTTACCAAATACCGAACTTATCTTGAAAAGGTATTATTCAAAATGGAGTAAAAGAGCATTTTCTTGTTCGATATTAATGATCAACTTTTTCTTTGCTTCTTTTGGCTTCAGTCCATTAACCGATTGAAACGTGAAATTGATAATCTTGTTGTCCAATTGACACCTTGGGAAATGAGGATAAAAAAGATTGAAAGTAAGTTTTGGAAATGTTTTGCACTCTTTTGTCCTGTTATGCTGTTAACTCAATTATAAACAGTTGAACTGAGAATGGAAATTATCTGTTAATTAAGATGAAAATGATAATGAACTGGTGACAAAAAGTCTGATTAATATTCAACTCTTTATTGTTTATCATCATGATAATCAATTTTTCCATTTTTATTCTCTTTATTATCCTTTTTCTAAGATTATCAACTCACGATAATTATCATTATGCTTGGGTTGAAGGGAGTGCAACAAGATTGAGTGATGATAATAAATGTTGTACAAGTTGATAAATATAAAATGATAATGTAAAAGGATGAGTGACATTAGGATAGAGTGTGGAAAGGTTTTTGTTTTGTTTTTGCTCACCCTTTTACTTTGCATCTGCAAATGTCCAATCAATTAATTAATTTGAGTTAATCATGATTAATAAATTTATCGTTCATTAATCTTTCCCAATAACAGGGAAAAACGGAAAAATTTGTTCAACTTTTAGTTTCTCTTTTCCTTTTTCAGCCAATTAATGTTTAGATGGAAATAGAAAGGTTTAGTGAAATGATGAAAAATTATGATTAAGATGATGATAATACAGTCAATTTGAATGGCTCTTGGGACTTTGTTTCATCAAATTTTGTCACTCATTAATGTTCATCTTTTCGATGATTTTCATTATGCTAATTTTCAAATGCTATTAACTTATTATTCTGCTTTATTTTCAAAATTGAGGTCAATTTGGTTCAGTTGTGGCTTCATATTTTACCTTCCTTCGCTGGATCTTTTGGATAAACACTTTTACCAGCATTTCAATGATTGTCTTTCTCATGGTTCCCGAGGTAAGAATTCAACTTTTATGTTTTGGTTCTCCATTCAATTTACAACTCAAAATGAGTGAAGTGATAGGAATTTTTCGTTGAAATTTGATTGTAACGCTGATTGACAAGAACTAACTGCACCTAAAAGACTGTTTAAAAACAAGACACGATTTAAATGCGCGAAGCTATTGTCAAAAAAGAAGCTGTTCAGGAAGCCTTATTTCGACTTCCTTGAGTCTATTTAAGAACTATTTTTAGACTCAGTTTTTGTGTCTCCAACCTATCAAGTCTCAACTCTTGACTCTACGTGAAAATTTTTCGTGCTTACAATAACTTTCTTTCCTTGAATGAAATAAACAGTTTCATTGAACTCATCAGACTTTACACGTCCACTATTTGGACGGTCAAAAAGTCCGTGATTTAGTAACGAGAAGATTTTGTCTTCGGGAAAAAATTGACTTTTCTCTGGAGCTTGCCCAAAATTCATTTACAACTGAAGTTTAATTAGTGTTAAAATCAATTTTCAACTAAATATTGACGATTGTTTTGTTCTTTTACTCATGTTGAACATTAAAATTGATTAAACAGATACTTCGAAGCAATAAGGATCCAACTCAGATGAGAAAGTTTGAAGATGCCAATAAAAATTTAACCTTTAAAGAGATGATTAACACGGCTTGGAATTTTGATGTAAGATTATACCTTGAAATTGAACGCATAAATAAACTTGATTCCTCTTTTTTCAGGGCTATTTAAAATATTCGCCAATTTTTTATGGTTATTATGATAATGAAGAGACAACAAGTATTGGTGAGTTTTTATAAGAAAACAAAATCAGAAAGTGTTTCGAGAAAATGGAAAGTTGATCAATTTATGTTAATTCACAGGTTATCGTTTGCCTTTGGTTTACTTTGGTGTTTGCCTTTTACTTTATGCCTTTAGCTTCTTCTGTATCCTTCACAAGTAAGTTAACCCTCAATAGCAAGCGAAAACAATTAACTCCATCTTTTAATGGACTGAATATTAGAATGACTCAGAATGCTCGAAATAATCGGATTGGATCAAAAGATGATGAATATGTGTTTACATGGAAACTCTTTACAGGTAAAGTCAACGGTCACTGTTCTGTCAATCAACTTTTCTATGCTTCGAGTTTTAATTGGTCTTCAGATGTCTGCCATTTTAAACGCTTTTTGACCATAAATAGGGAAATGTGCCAAAGTAAACTGAATGATTAACTGTCAAGTTATGAATAGCTAATGAGATTCTCATTTTTTAGATCAATTTAAAGATCGATTTGGGATTAATTTAAATTATAAACTTTATTCAAACAGTCAGTCACGATATGCAAAATCAGTCATGAAAGTCGAATGGAAAAGTCCAGAGTCTATCATGAAAGGAAAAGATTTAAAAAAGTAAAATGCAAAAAATGATTCTCCAATTGCAAAGATATCATTAAATTCAATCCAATTTCAATATTTAAACCTTTCAATGTCTAAACAATATTTAATTTAGTTAAGATTTTTCAAGAAAAGCTTTAAAATTAGTAAATTGTAAACGATGAGAAAATAAAATTGCCTTTATTTTTAAGGTTGGGATTTCATGATTGGAAACAGTGAAACTGCTTACAACAAAGTAGCATCCATTGTAATGGGATTCAAAGAGGTGATATTGGAAGAGAAGGAGAAGAAAAAGGAAGAAAAAAATTGGAAAATGATCGTTCGAAGAGTAATCGCAAACATTTTGTAAGTTATCGAATCGAAGATGAAAAAATGGATCAAAATTTTTCTCTAATTTTCTCGCTCTTTGGTCATTCTTTTCAGAGTTTTACTGTTGCTCATTTCATCTGCTTATGCTGTTGTTTTTGTTGTTCAACGTTCATTGAAATTACCAGAGAATCCAGGATTTATCCGAGAAAATGAAGTCACTATTGTAATCAGTGGAATCCAAACAGTTTATCCAAACATTTTCAACATCATCGCAGCTCTAGAAGATTATCATCCAAGAATTGCACTCAGATGGCAATTAGCAAGGTAACCAATTGAGTCAACGGACAAGCTATCAACTGAATTTCAAAAATTGTCTGAAGTTTCCTGATTAATAAGCATTGAATAATGAAGAGACAAAAAATTCATTTTCTTTGCTGTTGATAAATTCAGGTTGAGATAATAATTTTGATGGGTTTGTTTCACTAATTAAGGCTCGTTAGTAAATCTCTATTATTTTAGTTGTTGGTTTATTGCTGTTATTGTTATCAATAATAATGCTAACAGGGAGTCAACCCAGTTTTTATCCAACTTTTTCTTCTCTTGTGCTTTAATCATTTTGATAGTGATACAAGTATTTGAACATGTTAAATTAGTTTTAACTCTAATCATCATAAATGTCTATGTTAACTGTTAATATTAATTAGAATCAAACATTTTTCATTCAATCCATTTAGTTTTTACTTTTAATGAATCAACAAAATTATTCATTTTTTTCTCTCTTCTCTTCATTTCTTATTCAGAATTTTGGTCCTCAACTTGCTTAATTTGTATGCTTTTTTACTTGCAACTTTTGATAAAATTGATGAAATGGTAAGTTTATAATTAATGTCTTGATTGTTCAATTAAATCATTTTGTTTGATCATTATTTTGATACTTCTTACGAGTGACATCTATTGGAGTGTGAAGAGACTGTTGCTTGTTGTTTGCTTTGTTTTCATTTTTAACTGTTCTTTTATTTTGTTCATCAATCAATTTTGATATTTTGATTATTATTGACAGTCTATTTATTGTTTAATTTTACAATCATTAGTTTATTTTGTGCTTTATTTGTATCAGTGAATTTACTCATTTTATTTGTCTCGTTTGTTTTGTTTGCTTTTTTCTCAATGTCTGCTTCTCAAGTACAGTTGATTAGTTGAGATGGTAATGTTGATCAATGGAACATTTGTCAAGTTAATTCCTTTAATTGAACTGCTGTAAAGTTTGTTTCACTTGATAAATAGGGATAAGATGTCAGAATCATTTCAGGATAAAATACCATTAATTTCTTAATCTCCTTTCACTTCTACAATTATTCTGACTTCTTTAAAGCTCTAAGTGATTCAATAGAAGGTCTACATTTATCCTCATCGTTTTTAAATCTCTTCACAAGACTTCATCTAATCATCTCTTAGCCTCTCTTCATTGTGTCCAGTATTAATACAAACTGCTCTGTTTACCATCTAATTACACTCTTGGTTACTAAAGGTTTGGTTTAATTTACTCAAAATAATTGAAAATTGACCAGTATTGACATTGTATCAACTCGATTCCATCACCAAAGTGAACCAAATAAATGGTTACCGATTTCATTTCACCGGCCAATACATCAATATGGATATGTTCAATGTTGGCTGTTGGGCTGAGACAAAAGGTGTTTAAAAGTATAAAATTGGCCTGAGCAATGTGAAATATCAAAGAAACTAAACAGTGATATCAATGGTTATATTAATAATGATAATTTATTTCATGCGGGGAACGAAAATTACATTTATTCATTGGATTCTGGAGCTGTTTCTATTGATGAATTGCAGTTTGTTTGACTATATGTTGTATTATTATTGTTACATGGAGTTAAACCTTGACAGAAGGGCGTAATAACAATTGCTGTTTGAAATATTAAGGATTGGCAGAAATAGGAAGAAGATGGAGACAAGGAAAGAAGACAAGAAGATGGGGATTAAGAAGAGGAAAAGAGGATGACTTTGGGCCAAGAAGTTTCAGGATAAGAAGGAGTTACCCTGAAATTATCCGTTTATCATTAAAGCAGCATTTGCATTGAGCCATTATAAATCATTGTACTGTCACGAGCAAGAGAAAAAAAAAGAGTTACAAGGTTGGATGAAAATCGGAGTCAGATTCAACAGTATCTAAGATGAAGATGTGAAGATGAAGATGACAAAGCTTCAGGATAAAGGCTTTTTATAAGGTGAAAGGAAAGGGTAGAAAGAAATCAATTTAAACGTTTTTACTTGTTTCGGATGTTGGTTAAACTTTTTCTGATTCCTCTGAGATTCTAATTATTTCAACTGTAAAGATCATTTATAATGAGATGAATTCTCAATCTGTTTTCTTCTCCTTTTTTCCCTTGCTTTCTTTCATTCTCTCATAATCTTCATGATCACCAGTGAATTAATCTGTTTTTTCCTCATCTTTCTATTCTAGTCTGAGAAACTATTGAATTACAAGAAGCTGATAAAGGGCAATGTAACTGCTTTACGGTTAAGCACAACAATAGCACCAAACATTGAAAGTGATACTATTACATTGAGAGTCATCGATTCGCTGAAACCTCGGGAGAATGGTACAATTAAACGTAATCGTCGTCAACCTCATGAAGGTCGACTTTACCCTCCAGGTAATAATAGTATCAAAATTGAATGAGAAATCAAAAATAACATGCTCCTTCCATTTATTCATTATTTATTGGCATTATGTATTACTTGCTTGCAGCAACCTACTCAAATATAAATTTAGTTTTACATTTTCTCTTTTTTTCCCTTATATCACATATTTTGACAATCTTTTGGGTTCTCATTTTATTCCATATTGTTTATTGATTTACCTTTATGCGTCTGGAATTTATTTTTCTCATTTCTTCTTTTAAGATTATCCATAATTTGAAACGGATATTAATATTGATTCAAAGGATTGAGTATCAATATCAGTATCTTTGGATCGATCACATGTTATGCAATGCATTTTTTGTGTTTAATAAGCATTGTTTAGTCTTTTTTAATTTTTATTTGATTGTTTTGGAGAGTTTTAATTATGATTCTATTTCAACATTTATTTTATATTCCGTTCATTCACATTTACTTTATTCTTCTTTGTTTTAAGCAGAGGATTTTAAAATAACGCGAGGAGATGTCGAGTTTATTATGACTACTGAATCAACCACATATGATCCTTATGCGAGAAATGATTTAGATGGCGAGGAACCAATTGATGGTCGCTACTTATCAGCGTAAGTTTATCCTTAATTGAGAATCTTGTTTCGGTATGAACATCTCAACAATTGTTTAATTAATGTAAAAAGTTTTTGCATTTCCATAATCATTCAACAATTAATATATTTTCGTATTTTTTCAGGTTCACTTCTCCGCCAACATCTACTACACTTGGCAATTCATCTAATGGAGACCCTGGTGGAGGTAGTACTTTAGATCCTGACTCTGAAAATGGTACAATAACGATAACATTAGAAGAGACTGAATCAACTTCGCCATCGAATGGGTCTGATGATGGTCTAAGTGTAACGACCCCAAGTGCATTTAGTGTGAAACAATCTACTATGAAAGGTTACTCTTCATCTAGACCGTCTCAGTGGATTAATGGCTCATTTGTCACAGATAGCTTGCCAACATCAACACCTTCAAGTCGTACCAATAAGAGTACTCGACCAGTTACTAGTCGTCCTTCAACCAAAGGAGTAACTAGACTACCAACAACGAAGGTGACAGTTTCATCGACTGTAAAACAATCAGGATCAGCTTCAGGAACAACAACAGTTCGACCTTATTTTGAAACAACAACCCAATGCTTACCCGAGACAACCACCATATTTACTTATACAGCAGATGAGATACTGCAATTATCAGAAACTGAACGAACATCTCTTCGAGATTTATGTTGGGAAACAATGTTTGGTCAAGAGTTGGCTAAAATTTTGGTTGCTGATACATTACTGGGAATTGTTATCACCATTGTTGCCGATTATGGAAGAGCCTTGTTTGTTAGGTAAAAATTTTAAGAGAAACGTTTTTTTACAATTGCACAGTAATTGTCTTGTAAATCTCAACTACAATTAAATGTATTTCTCTATCATTTAGATATTGCAACGACTGTAGCTGTATTTTTTGGGATTTGGAGACACAGTTTCCTGGCTATTCTGACTTTCAAATCGCAGAAAATATTCTCTCACTTGTTAATAATCAAGCTAATATTTGGTAAGTCTATCGATGAAAAAAAGAGATTTTGTTTCAACCATTCTTTAAATACTGTATGTTATTGAAGTCTGATTTTATCCAATTTAATGTTAAATGCACCATTTTCTCGTCATCTTTAGGTTAGGAATGTTTTTCTCACCTGGTTTGCCTGGAATTAATACAATTAGATTATGTATATTAATGTATTTACAATCTTGGGCTGTTTTAACCTCAAATATACCTCATGAAACTGTCTTCAAAGTAAGTACAGAAAAACAAAATTTACTTGATTAAAATCTATAATCATATTCCTTTTTATTATATCAACAACTTAATCTTGTCCAGTCTAATCCTTACTTTGTTTCTTATTTCACAGGCTTCAGGGAACAATAATTTTTATTATGCTATTCTTTTATCCATGTTATTCATCTGTATTCTTCCTGTTGGTTATGCAGTTGTTTGGCTTGAACCTTCATGGCATTGTGGACCTTTCAGGTTAAATATTATCTCAAGAAAACTTATAAATCTATAACATTTCTTGAGTTCTCCTTAATGTTTTTGTCTCCATCTATTGTTTTTGTTTCTCTCTATTCTATTTTTGATGCATTTTGACCTCTTTCATCTCTTTTTTATTCAACAGTGGCTATCATCGTGTTTATCATGTACTTACCAAATATCTCGAGAAAACGTTGCCTGATCGAGTAAACAAAATAATTGACTATCTTACGTCACCTGGAGCAGTTATACCTTTGATTCTGCTAATGATTTTGATTATTTACTATTTAATGTCTTCGGTTGGATCACTTCGGGAAGCTAACAATGATTTAAAATCACAATTGAGAAAAGAGAAAGATCTTCAAGAAGAGGAGGATGAAGCTGCCGCTGCTGCTGCAACTGGTGCCACAGTAGGTCAAGATGTAGCTGGTAACTGTCCACAAATAATAAATACAATGGATGGCATATTAACGCCAGGAATGGAAAAGAAACATGTACGAATTAATGACGATATTGGCAATGATTCCGATGTAGCCAAATTATTGGATTCCAGCTGATAATCAAGCCAATTTTTATATCAACTTTTTATTATAAAAATAAATGGTAATTTAATCTTGAGTATCTCTTACGTCTTACCGACGTTATTTTTCTATTAACAAGTAGAAATGATCAAAATCGTCAAATGTTCAGACTTGAGTTTATATTGATACAAGACCTCATTTTAAATTTTGATGGCTTGCATGATATTTCAATGCTGAGTATTTCAAAATAACCACAACCAAGGTTTCTTCAACCTAAAATCCGAACTGAATTTGTCGTTTGGATTAAGCAGGTTAAACCAAATTCTGTCTTAGATTATAATTGCGATATTTATTAATTTCTCATTTTAATTTACAGCTTATTTAAATAATTCAAGAGCCAGCAACTTGATCAAGATGATGATTACCATGAAGCACACTTTTCAATTAGCACATTCAGGATTATTCAAGTTTTCCCTTAAACCAATATTTTCATCAAAGTAACGTTGAATCGATTCAATCTCAGATTTATCCAATTTCTGAGTCTCTGCAAATGAAGAAAAAGATGGACACTGTTGAAGAGTTGGAGTATCAATGGTTGTTATCTTTCCACCCATATAATCAGGGAAATTGTCCAGTGAAATAAGACTCTCTAATTGAGAAGCTGACATGAATTTGACATGATCACGGAGATGTTTGGGGAAAAAGTAGCGAGCAGCTCTACAAAAGAAAGCAAAAGTCGAACTCATCTCAAGGAAGACAATGTACTCAATCCAAGGTGGATATTGATTGAGCCCAATATGAACCAACTCTTTAAGAGCATTTATATCTATACTTGGATTACGGCAGTCATAAATAACAGCTGGCTTAATTTCATCGGCAAGGGTTCGATTGCGAACCACTTCCAATGAATAAGTGAAATATTTCAAGAGCAACGATCTTGGTCCTAGCGGAACTTTCAATCTCATCCACATCAATGGATGACCGTCAAGATCACTTCCTTGATGATAGAGCCAACCAAGGCGGAAAACTTCAGCTGGAAAATCTGTGGCTTTCAAATCATTGATGTGCTCCTTTTTACGCCATTGGCAGTGTTTCACTAATGTTTCCAGAGCTTTCGATAAAGATGAATTTGTCTCGAGGAAAGATATGCATGGTATATCAGATGACTTAACCAATTTAATATCCCGAGCATCAAACTGGTCTTCATCTGAACAATCAAGAAATGCTTTACGGAGTTTTTCAATAGACTTTTTAAGATCACTTGGTTCCATGTTGAAAGCTCCAAGGCACACAAATATCCAACTACAATGGCAAATCTTTTAAAAAGGACTTTTCTGTTCACAAATTAACAAACAATAACTCAATAACTTAACTTTTAAAATCAATCTTCAATATTTTCCTTCAGACTCAATCAAGTAAAGGCGCTACAGAAAAAGGAAAATGTTTAAATGAAAAAATTAAGAGGACGCAGCCAGAAGGAGAGAGTTGAAAGTGTCCACTCTAAGACTGGACCTTTGAAATTCAATGAATAGTGAACAGACTTGTTTTGTGCTAAAAAAGATTAACGATTGGATGACAAGTGTGCTATTGAAGTAGTAAGATGTTAGTAATGATGTACCATGATTACTGCTTGAACGATCATGGAAAGTGATTGAAATGGAATTAGTCAAGTGCGTAAACAAATTATCAAGAGAATTAAACCCGAAAACAGGTCATTAATGCATGAACACTATCACTTTTTAAACTCATCATTTGCCAAATCAGTTTCCGATAAATTATCCGGATTAATTACCAACAGCTATTATGCTAACCAGTATTTAATGGTTGATTATTTAAACACTTCAGTATTAAATTTTAAAAACTGAAACAGTCATTTATTTTTCCATTTCACTTTTTCCAGGCTCTTACTTCAGGTCATATCGGTTAATGCATGAAGCTTAAACTTGATAATGACTACAGCTGAAAATTAACCTTAAAGGTCAAGTTAATTAAGTTTTACTCGAAAAGTTAATCAAACGGTATTATTTATTTAAATTCATTGTTAAGGTCATTAGCATTATTTATCAATCAAAATTGAAAAGCTTGGCTCTCATTACGTTTTTTATTGATTACTAATGGGTAATAACATTTCAATTTTGCTTATCGTTCTAGTGATTTTTTGATACACTTCAAGAAAATAAGTTAGTATTGTTTGGTTGAAATTAATTTTATAGTTGATTGAATGAGTATGAAATGTGTGAGTCTTGGTTCTTCTAAGCATGTACTCTCAGGTCACAGATATCAACTTTTCTGATTATTTAGATAATTCCTAAACATCAGATGACTATTTATACAGTACACAATGTTATGATAGTGAGGTATAATTAATGTTGAAATATAGAAAAGAATGATTTCCTAATTGTCACAGTTTTCTGGTTCTCATTAAAGATTGGTAAGGATTCGTCTTCTTTCAATAAAGTCCATAAGTGTCCACAAGTGTTAAGAGGTAACATGTCGGTAAAGTGTGAATATACTCAGACCAAGTATCAGGAAGAAAGACCATTTAGTTGCTCGGTAAACGAAACAAATACTGCAAATGGAATATAAAAAGGATTAGAAGAAAATTCAACGGCAATTTGAATTGAATAGACTTTAAAATTACGGCAATCAGCATATGGACTAATTTTTTGACGTATAATATGATAGGCTGACATGATATTTATACCAGGAAACTGATATGGTTGGACATAAATCAACACATCTCATTTCCTCCTTTGATCAACAATTGAAAAGGCACTCAAACTAGCAACCGCCTTTGCATAAAGGTTGAAAAATCTGTACACTAGCTTCACCATTAAAGGCTAGTCGAGCTATCAGCTGAGCCAATTATACTTTAGTAATACTAAATTAATAGTTCGTATACATACAGTTTGGATCTATTTCTACTGGCTTCGATATTGGCTTCATCATCACCAAGGAAATATTTCCTGAATCCAAAGTATGTGCACCTGATTTGCCTTATAAAATTTAAATTTCGTAGATCACAAGGAAATACTCGTTTGTCTTCAGGGGACAAACTCTCCACGAGCTTAAGGTAATTTCCAGTCTTGATTTCATATTGATGAGAAGCGAAAAAAACGATGTGATCCAATCCTTCATTTAATTTACAAGCATACTTGTATAAACTGGCAAATAGGGAAAGAAAGGTTAGGTTACATGAATTGGTAAAAAATAGATTGTATTGGGTTTAATAAATACTTACATTTTTTTATAGCCTAAAAGTGTGAATATAAGGTCAAGGAAAAGCGCAAAAAGGGTGTGGTAAATAAATTTTTGAACTGGAAAAAGGATGGACGCCTTCTTTATCTTAGGAGGTACAATCAAGGGCCTGAGCTGCTTTGAACTTGGATATTTGACAGCAAATTCACGGGCAACACTGAAAAATCGCCCAAAAGTCCAGTCAGGATGGAATGGTCCAGTTGAAAAGTTGATTACTTTTAATTTATTTGGGCTATTGATAATGCCAAGGGAAATAAAATTAGAAAGTTTATACTTTATTATCATAAAGAAATTTTGGTCATTGAAATGTAAAAGCTATTTACCTTTTTTCAACCATATACCAAGCACTGGCAATGGTTAAGTTAGCACATTGATCAACTGGTACCATCTCAAAACGGGTCCAATAATTCCAATTGACAGTCTGAAGAAGTCCAGTTGTTGCAGAAATGGTTATTCCTTGGATCCCTTGTAAGGTATCACCCCAGCCTGGAGCTGGCTCTTGAACAGCTACAAAAACAATTGATGGACGGATAATAGCGGTGGGAATGTCACCCATCTCTTGCAAAACAAGATCCTCGGCCAGAGCTTTTGTCAAAGTATAAGAATTTGGAAATTTAGCTACCATTTCTTTTAGCTTATCATTCAGTTCCAAGTAATCGCCGCTATATTAAAGAGTTGAAATAAAAAAACAATTTATATTTGCATTAGTAAACAAAGGCAATGTAACAAAAAAAACCTACTTATTGAACTTATGACTTGTTAGCTAACGAGCTTGAGCTCACAGTAGCTTTCCATAACACAACAAAATCTCGTTTTATTATATTTTAACTCAAACTGATTTTGGAAATAAATTATTCTTGAAAGATTAAAATATATAATTATTGAAGATTTTTTCAATGGTTAGTTACCTCAAACTTTTCTTCATTTCTTTGTACCCAAAGTCTAATGGTTTAAGATCATCCTCTATGACTGTTTGGTGACCAGCTGAATACAAGGATGATAAATGAACAAAGCTTTGAATGTTATCAAAATTTCGACATATTCTGATCAGGTTTGCTGTTCCTTCAACATTTTGAACATAATTTGTCCTGGAACACAAGATTAAAGGTTAGTATTAACTTATTATTAGCTTTCACTATTTATTTGTTGTGAGTTGTTCAACTTACGATAAATCAACATTGAACCTGACCTCAGCAGCAGAATGGAATACGATGGAAACTTCTTTTTTTAAGACATCAAGCTCTGATTGTCTGATTCCCAGTCCAGTATGAGTTAGATCACCTTTAACTGGTATAACACGGTCCGAATAGCTTACATTGGCATTTTTATCTACTGTGAAAGGTAATCTGGATAATAATTTGCTTGTCCGTTGCTTGTAATTGACACCATTCTTGTCTCTAATTAAGACGTACACTTTTTTCACTCTTGTGCTTTTAATAAGCTTGGCTACTAGGACCTAATATGGAATCAAATAATTTGGAGAAGACAATTTAACTAGATTCAGTCAAACTATTGAAAAAGATTGAATAAAACAAGAAATTGCAAGAACCAGATAAAAACCTAACTAGCTATCAATCAGATTAATTGTGCCAAGAAAGCGTTTATCATGACAGTATCAATTCTCGTAATATTAGGTTAGCTGTTGAATCAGTTATGAACTGTTGAGCAAAAACATTTGATACATTTGAGGTAGTAATGGTTAGTTGATTGATTTATTACAACTGACATATCATTACTTTACCTAACTGTCTATCAGCCAGCAAAGTCTCAAAAATTCTACATGATTCAAATGTAATTCATAAGTACAGTCGGTTATTGTACCTCCGTTGATAAGGTCAAAATTTAAAGAATGAATCGTATTTACTTACTTTACCGAGGAATCCAGAAAATCCTGTAACAAGAACACATTTTCCTTCAAAAAATGTCGATATGGGCGAATCCATAATTAACTATAACTGACCAAAAATTGACACCAAAAACAAATCAAGTTGATTACGGATGGGATTTAACAGCCACAAATGGGAACAGATTTGTTGGCGAGAAATTAAAAGGAAAAGACGAACTTACAAATGCTGTGTAAAAATGACTCGAATTTCATGGAGACAGTAGAGAGGGCTGGCTTCAAGAGATTATTAGAGAGAATAGGAATAAATCTCATTATCTCTCTCTCACAATTCTCTGACCATCACACCATCACCTAACTCACTCATTTTACCTTCCTCAACATCTCGTTACACTCACTTTCAATTGAAATGCAATGGTTTTCATTGTCAATGGCACTAACTCTTTCTCATAGACTCTCAAGTTGTACTCACCAATGGACAAGGTTCATGGATAAAAACTGGTGGGCACAACTTCGCGAAATGAATAACCGTTGGATCTTTTTAGTTAGTCAATATTTTTGTATTTTGTTTGTCAATCACTTACTGAACCAAGGTAGTAATAACGTAGTGTTGCTTGTTGTACAACAAATCTCCATTGGAAAACCTTTTCAAAATCTATTAAAACACATGAATAATTTGAATAACATGTTCCATACAGTTAGAGCTTTTTTAGGCAAGTTTGATTATCTGTGTTTAAACTGCGCTTTTGCTTCATAGATCATTTTTCTGAAAATTACACATCAATCTATTGAAGTAAAATAATGAATAATTATAAATTACAGAATCGGCCTTCATTTTAAAAGTAAAAAAAATCTAGCTTCTCACCTTACTGTTAAGCATTTGACAAACACTTAGTCCTAAGGATCCATTGTAATCAAGTGTTACATGGTAGTCTTTCTGTTTTTAATTAACAAATAAATCAGAAGCATTCAAATACTCAAGAGTTTATTGTAAACTGTGAAGAATGATTCATGAAGTTATTAAGCTTTTGTTTGCGTATGGTTTACGATCATTTAGTACGATTTGCCTAAAGATTTATCAAAGTTGAGTTAATTCTGAATTATCACATAATGCTCCAATGTGTTTTTAAAAGTATTAAATGTAATAAATGTTGAATATTGCGCCAAAAGCTACAGAAAATCTCATTTTTTCTGTTTGTTTCAGATCAGACAATTAACACGATTTAAACATTAAAATTTCGTAGTTTCAACTCTTCAATACATTTAAGACAAAAAAAATTCTGTACTGAAATATCTAAAATACTATGAAACGCTGAAAAAATCCTTCAAAAATAACTTACCGTTTGGTAGATTTTTGCTAATTGTTACTACCCGAAGATATTTTGAAAAATTTGTTAAAACAAGTTCTTGAAGAAAGTGACAGCAAAAACATTTGATTGAGTTGCTGACTTAGTAGTTGCTAGACTGCAGATTTCAAAGTTGAATAAGCATTCAGGTTAAAGTGTAACTTGTGAACAACGTTGACCAAATCCAAAGTTGCGTCAATTCGTCTAATTTAAAAATTTTTCGAAGATACTGAACAAAATTGTACGAATTCGTGTTATTATAAATTTTTATAACAAATTCCCTTCATTAATTCGAATTGTTAATCTTTTAAAATGGCCCCTAATGTAAGTAGAATCATATATATATGTTTTGGCATGATTTCTAATGTTAGTTTTATTTTTTTCTTTCTCTATCCAGAAAAGAAGCAAACGACAGGTTGTGCAGCCCTATCCTCCAAAGCCAACTCCATCACTGGTGAAATATGACGAAATTGAATATGGAGTCGAAGCTTACCACATCGCAGAAATTGATAGTGATCATTATGTCGCTCTGAAGTCCGCGTGGTACAGTAAAACAAGTGACTACAACATGGGTGACGACAATATTGAATTGCCAATAAAGCCTCGGGATCTCGAAATTTTCACCATTAAGGAGCTGGCTAAGAAAACTGTGGAAAGAAAAACAAAATAAAGGGAAAAAGTTTTTGCATGCCCATATTGCTTCATCGAGTTCACACCAGGAAGAAGTGACCATTGTCTTCGACATATGAATGGTGATAAAGATAGAACTGCTACTTGTGCCAAGCGTAAGAAAAAAGAGCCAGATTTGGAGAAACCATGCACTTTAAAACCAGTTTATGTTGTAACTGCTTGATTTTCAGGTATTGAAATTCAATACAACATTGAATAAAAATTTTTAAATACATCGGTTTTCATGTTTCTCTTTGTTCTCGGGGGATGTTTTCATTTGAAACCTTATTCTTCCAATCAAACTGATTGAAAATGCTTAAAAATGTAATTATCAGATAGACACTAATAGTTTATTTCGCGGATGCATCTTTTTGGATGATGTTTTTCTTACTTCTCGGGGGATGTTTCTCTTTGTTCTCTGGGGATGTTTTACTTACTTTTCGGGGGATGTTTAACTTTGAGACCTTATTTTTGAAATCAAACTGATTTAAATGCTTAAACATGCAGGTATTCCATAGATACTATCAAAATCTATCGTAATTTTTGAGAACTGCATGACAAATATCATTAACATGGATATCATGAAAATTCTGAAAAATGGCTTATTATCAATAGCAAGCTTATTTCACCCGCTAGACAAATGATGCAAACATCAAATTAATTTATTTATAATGCTTGTTCATATGCAAAAGCAAAAAAGTATGCAACTCCATTCTATCATGAATTCTGAATTCAGAGCCGAAATCATCAGCTGAAATTTTGTTCACCCAATCATTTACTTCAAAGTCATCAGAAACGAATAAGAATATATTCAGAGGCTAGATACTATCAAAATCTATCATAATACTTGAGAATTGAATGACAAATATCATTAACATGGAGATATCATGAAAACTTGTTCACTTTTCGATCAACTCTCACCTAGTAAACTTTAATTTTTGTTCAAATTGTTTGAAATTACTTTCAAGTTACCACTAAAAATGGATTATGAAATGGATTTACTTAATAACCAAGAAAACGACGTAGAAATGAATGTAAGTTGCAACTTTTTTAACTGTCTAACCTCTCTTTCTTTCAACTTTTCTTTCTCTCTCTTTTCAGGAGATTGCCGCTCGTTTTGCGGGCTCTTCTTTTAGCTCTTTTTATCAGCAACAGCTAAATCTAATGATTCAACATATGGAGCAAGTTTCCTTAGAGAAATCAAAAAAGAAAGCCCCAAACGCAATCCGAAAAAGATTGCAGATAGGATTAGGAAATAAGGCTTTAAATATATGGAGGACCTCAACAAACTCAAAACTCAGAGAAGAGTTTTAGCTCGTCTCAAAGATGAGCATGCTCAACACATTTGTGAGCTGATTGACTGTCATGTTTGGACAGTCGATCGGACTATCAAAAGATATTACAAAATTGTGAAATCTTAATTTCTTTTGGAAATCAATAAAGATTAATTTCAATTTTAATTTAAACGTCTATTTTATTCGGGAATTGGTGTATAAGTTATCTTTTTCCACAGACTGAGTGTAATTGCTGCAAGCAAAAATTTATCAACTTGGGAGAATTATTACACCACCTTTGTCAATGTGAATCGGAAAACTGTGAAATGTTTAAAATTTTCAATGAACAACCAAATGAGAGACCAAATGGGGAACAAAATAAAGAGCAACCAGATTGTCTCACATGCCCTTGTTGTGGTATATCCACTCAACTTTTAACGGAATATTTGAACCATATCTGCACATGCCAAGACAATTGTGCAAGAATGAACATCTTTTTGGACGAACCACCACCAAAAAAAGATTGCTTGAGGTGCCCATGCTGTGGGAAAGAAAGTAAATATTTACTTCATCATAGTTCTCGGCCCGAAGGGTCCTCGCTTCTTATCTATGAATATCTCCAATGCAGTGATCTAACCTATACATATATTTCCTTTGCTGTATATCACCAAAGACTGACTCCGATTCCTCTTTCTCTTCCCTTTTATCATCACTTTCTCCACAATCGATCACTCTTAAACTTGTTCATAGAGAATAATTAAAAAGTAAAATGTCTAAACTTTGTTAAGATGGATCTGCAAAATTACGTGTTCTGATTATAACGTTCGTCTGATTATTCAGCAACCATATTACTAAAAGAGAAAGCATCTTAGTTAATTGAATACTCATAATTTACCCCATTTACCCCCTACTTTTGCTATTCACATTCACATAATGGTTCATCGTATATTTTAGTGAAATTTCTTTGATATATTCATCGTTAGTTTATCATAACATAGTGATTCACCTACTAAGTTTAACTGAGAGCCGTGAAGTCAACCTGAAATTCATATTAAAACCATCGAGTGAACAAAAACCTAAAGGGTATACTAGTGAAAAGAATTTATCATCGTTGTCCATGTTCACTCCAAAAATGTTTACAACAACATTATTGCTCGAGTCGAGTTTATATTCAGTTTTTACACAACGTTCATCAAATTCGTATAAGGAATCGGTTCGTTTGATTTCATACCATTCTCAAGATACTGAGGAAATTAGTTGGGATCAAGTTGATTTAAGGCAACAGAAAGCACAATTGCAATCAAATAACTTACTTGTGTGAGGTTTAAACCTCCGTCAACCTCAGTGGACTGTAGGGACCCATCTATAGACACAACGGACAATCATGTGTGTCAACTAGCCTGAATTATATACCATTCCTTCTCACTTAGACCTTAATCTGAAAATGAATAATGATCGAAAATATGATTTCATTATTAGCCTTCTAAGTCTTAGCTGTAAATTATTCTGAACTTATTCATTGATTGCAGCGAACATGAAAAGCTCCATTTTGCAATATTCAAATATAATAAAGTTAAACACACATTAACAACAAATAAATATGCTAAAAGATTTTAATTTTCAAAAATAATTATATTGTAATGGAAGTTTAAATTGTAATTTGTCCTGCTTTTGATCGTTTTAAACTGACATCCTTTAATTGCCACAATCTTGAGCGGTTGTTGTAAGTTTATCGGTTTCAACTCCAATAGCCTTCAGTTTAGCAACGAGTTGATCTACAATATCGCTGTCTAAGTTTGGTTTTCGTGATAAAATCCAAGCATTCTCTGTAATAAATGATCATGAAATAATTAATTTTATTGCAATCATCAAGGCTTATGAAGAATAGATTAACACTCACTTAAGTTGAATAAACCAAGAACATCATTACAAGAAACGACCAAAGAGTATGTTTCATAATCAGTATCAACAATCCAGTATTGAGCAGATGGAGAGACTAAAGATGAAACGGGAAAATATCATTTTAATTTTACAGTCGAGTTTAATTGACTAATTTGATGAAGCTGACCATCTATCAAATATACTTACATTGGAAGAAGCTGACAGCAAAAACATTTGATTGAGTTCCTGGCTTAGCAGTTCCAACGACTGAAACTTGAGTATTGATCAAGCTCACTCCAGTGTTGTTTACAGCAACATTACCGTTTGAGTCGACTGTATATTCAGTTTTTACACAGCGGAGACCAAGTTCAAAGATGAGATCAGTTCGTTTGATTTCATACCATTTTCCAAGATACTGAAGAAATCATTGAGAATCGAGTTAAATTAAAATGAACACTGTTTGAAATCCTAATCTAATTACTTACCCGAGAAAGGTTCAAGCCTCCATCAATTTCAGTTGTTTGGGGGCATCGACCAGGAGACAAGCTGGATCCGAGTTGACAAAGGGTTGATGAGAGGACAATCAATGAAATTAAGGCTAATTGATTCATTTTAGGAACGAGGTAAAACTAAAGAGTTTATTAACAAAAGTTGAATTGATGATCATTTCTGTCAATTAGCTTGGTTTATATACCAATCCTTCTCACTTCGATCAGATCATCTTTGTATCGATAAAAGGTCTAACCCCCTTACAAGTAAAAACATTTCCAGGAAATATAAAATCATTCATTGTGGTGCACAAATTATCGTTACTATTATTTTATTCAAATTGTATTGTTAGCATAGAAATATTATGATTATTATTGTTCGTCGTGATAAATTTCATTTGTAACTTAATTAACCTCAAGTTACTTATCTTGTATTTCTAATGATTATTGTGAACTCGAATGAAAATCAAACCGATTTGACGAAATTTCATGTTAATTTTGATAATTGATTACTTGAAATGCTTTTTATCTCACTTTTGAATGTCATCAATCAATGCCGGATTTATTGATATTATATTACAATATATCAGTTGATTATCTATTTGTTTCAATGATTCCGGATCTATATCACCTATTCTTAAATGTCAAGCTATCGAATTCGTCTTCAAAGCTGTAGCTGATCACAAGCTCAACAAATTCAAGGCTTTCTTTCAGCTGCATCTTTTTTATATCATTCTTTACCAAACATTTTTTGAACTTATTTCCATCGATTCATTATGAAATTTCCCGAGTGAAATCGTACCAGGAAGGTCCCTTCCCTTGTTAGATCTGCTAAACGAAAGATTTCGAGAGAATTGAAAAATCATAAAACCGAATTTTTTGTGATAAAAATCTTGAGTTTCATTCAGATGACCTGAGGTACTTCCCTCATAAGAAATGGATTATTTATATGCGAAAGGTTAGCAAATACAGTTCCTGTGATAACCAAAACTTGTTGAATGGCTGGATTTAAAGGTACCACTTTTGTGATTGGGGTCATTTTGAGCAACCAATTTTGAGTAACTCTTTTTTGAGCAAAGCATCTTAAGGGCAAAAGGGGTTTAAGCAAAAATTTTTGTAATTTAATCTACTTAAAGCTTTTTCTGTGAAATATTTTCAAGTTTTTTTTGACAAATTGAACTATTTTGAACTTTCATTTGAATCAATTCAATTCATTTCTTTTCTTTCAATAAATTTATTAATCAAAATGAGTGAAGAAATTAAGTTTATCAAATCTACTCGCGGTGCTGATTTATTAGTTTTGAACAATTATGTCCACCGTAAAAGAGCGGTTAAAAGTAATACCACTCACTGGACGTGCATTAATAAAGGGTGTGTGGGCAAGGTTCATGTTTCTGATGGCTTGGTCATTGGTAATGTTGACATAACCATAACCTGATATTAGTGCAATAATTTCTTACGAACAACGTCATCAATTGAAAGTTAAAGCAAAAAATCCTGGTTTTCAAAGTTGTCAAGCTATTTACTCAGTTGTAACTGATGACTTAATGAATTGATGACCAGTGGTCAATTTGCTCGTGATGAAATAGCTGCATCTCTTCATACATTTAAACAATTGAAAAATGCAATTTCTGCAGCTCGCCGTGATTGTCACCCTTCTCTACCCAAACCAAGATCGGACATTATCGTTCCTGATTACCTGACGAATGCACATTCAAGTGAAAAGTTTTATCAACTATCAGATGGCATTGAGGACAAGATTATGCTATTTTTTACGCCCATTTTTTGAAAAATTTATGTGAATCTGATCACATATATTCGGACGGGACCTTTAAAAGTGTGCCAAGTTTATTTCAATCGTTGTATTCATTCCATGTAATCAAAAACGGACTTATGGTACCGATTGTATATGCGCTTATTCCCGACGCAACTGTTAATACTTATATGCGGTTGTTAGACTAATTCAAGATTCTTGTGCGGCAATTGGACTAACTTGGTGCCCGAGAAAGTTTACGTCTGACTTTGATATGGCCTTTCATCGTGCGGTCAAGACAGTTTTCCCTAATTGCGAGCTAAAATCATGCCTTTTTCATTTTTCTCAATCGATCTGGCGCAATGTCGGCAAGCACAACTTGATAAATCGCTACAAAAGCAACAATGGCGAAAATGATGTGCGTTTAGCGGTCAAACGGATTTCAGCTCTACCTTTCCTCAGCATTAACGATATTACCAAAACTTATCAAACGATAAAACAACTGGTCCCACAAGACGACGATATGCTTAAGTTTTTCGATTACTTCGAATCTACATATATTCTATTGAATGCTAGATTCCCTGTCGAAACTTGGAACCATTTTAATGACCCTGGCCCTCGAACAAACAACCACGTCGAAGGATGGCATAATGCTTTGAATCAAGCCGTTGGTCGATCTTATGCTAATATTTGGCATTTTATTGAAAAGTTATTGCAATAACAAAACAACTTCGATATAAAACTAGCAATGGCCTCACATGGTGCAGTCATATCGGTCAAACCAACGAAATACAAAAGAATAGATCAAAAAATTCATACATTGACCATTGAGTATATTAATAATAGATTGAGCCTTTTCGATTTAGTTGATAAATGTAAATATTTCACCCGACTTGAAAATTTAAGTGAAAACGATGCGAACTAGTTAAGTGCTAATTATTTCTGTGTGCAATCAATTATCATTAAAATTTAATTAAATTAAACTTGCATAAAAATATTATAATGCATTTAAAAGTCATTTTTACTTTACCAATTTTTTTCTAGGCCAAACGCAATGTAGAAAATTTTGCTCAAAAGATGTCGCTGAAAGCAGCTTTGCTCAACCGCAGAGTTGCTCAAAATTGGTTGCTCAAATTAACCTCTACGACTTTCGTTGGTATCGACCTTTTAACTTAACTTTTCCTTACTTAAGTTTACTCAAATAATTTTTCATTCGACAAAACTAAAATCCATGTTTGTCTAGATCGACCAAGCTAAGCATTTTAAATCGTTTGCAAATACAAACAATTCTATAAAGTCAAAAGAGTCGGTAAAAATTCCAAAAATTCAAAAGCAGCAATACTATGGGAATATTGAAAATAGATTCAGAAAATGTCGATGAGCATCTTGACCATTATATCATGAATTCGGTCTGAATTTACTTCGTAATTTTAGTTATAGCCCAAACAAGTGCTATTTGACCCAAAATAACTTTGTTGTCCAGGCCAATACATCAAGCAGAACGATTCTAACTAATCCAAACGAATGTATTGATATAAGCAATTGGATGAACAAATTAGCCCGCAAGCATAAAAACTGTCCAACTTTTGATATTTGAATTGAAAAGTAATCAATGGCAAGGAAAATCAAACAAAATTAATTTGAATAAACAATGGTGTTTTTGGCATAAGCGAGTGACTGATGATAGCCTTGAATTTGTTGAGCTTGTGATCAGCTACAGCTTTGAAGACGAATTCGATAGCTTGACATTTAAGAATAGGTGATATAGATCCGGAATCATTGAAACAAATAGATAATCAACTGATATATTGTAATATAATATCAATAAATCCGGCATTGATTGATGACATTCAAAAGTGAGATAAAAAGCATTTCAAGTAATCAATTATCAAAATTAACATGAAATTTCGTCAAATCGGTTTGCTTTTCATGCGAGTTCACAATAATCATTAGAAATACAAGATAAGTAACTTGAGGTTAATTAAGTTACAAATGAAATTTATCACGACGAACAATTATAATCATAATATTTCTATGCTAACAATACAATTTGAATAAAATAATAGTAACGATAATTTGTGCACCACAATGAATGATTTTATATTTCCTGGAAATGTTTTTCCTTGTAAGGGGGTTAGACCTTTTATCGATACAAAGACGATCTGATCGAAGTGAGAAGGATGGGTATATAAACCAAGCTAATTGACAGAAATGATCATCAATTCGACTTCACACAGTTAAATCTTCTGTCAACAATTCAACTTTTGTTAATAAACTCTTTAGTTTTACCTCGTTCCTAAAATGAATCAATTAGCCTTAATTTCATTGATTGTCCTCTCATCAACCCTTTGTCAACTCGGATCCAGCTTGTCTCCTGGTCGATGCCCCCAAACAACTGAAATTGATGGAGGCTTGAACCTTTCTCGGGTAAGTAATTAGATTAGGATTTCAAACAGTGTTCATTTTAATTTAACTCGATTCTCAATGATTTCTTCAGTATCTTGGAAAATGGTATGAAATCAAACGAACTGATCTCATCTTTGAACTTGGTCTCCGTTGTGTAAAAACTGAATATACAGTCGAATCAAACGGTAATGTTGCTGTAAACAACACTGGAGTGAGCTTGATCAATACTCAAGTTTCAGTCGTTGGAACTGCTAAGCCAGGAACTCAATCAAATGTTTTTGCTGTCAGCTTCTTCCAATGTAAGTATATTTGATAGATGGTCAGCTTCATCAAATTAGTCAATTAAACTCGACTGTAAAATTAAAATGATATTTTCCCGTTTCATCTTTAGTCTCTCCATCTGCTCAATACTGGATTGTTGATACTGATTATGAAACATACTCTTTGGTCGTTTCTTGTAATGATGTTCTTGGTTTATTCAACTTAAGTGAGTGTTAATCTATTCTTCATAAGCCTTGATGATTGCAATAAAATTAATTATTTCATGATCATTTATTACAGAGAATGCTTGGATTTTATCACGAAAACCAAACTTAGACAGCGATATTGTAGATCAACTCGTTGCTAAACTGAAGGCTATTGGAGTTGAAACCGATAAACTTACAACAACCGCTCAAGATTGTGGCAATTAAAGGATGTCAGTTTAAAACGATCAAAAGCAGGACAAATTACAATTTAAACTTCCATTACAATATAATTATTTTTGAAAATTAAAATCTTTTAGCATATTTATTTGTTGTTAATGTGTGTTTAACTTTATTATATTTGAATATTGCAAAATGGAGCTTTTCATGTTCGCTGCAATCAATGAATAAGTTCAGAATAATTAACAGCTAAGACTTAGAAGGATAATAATGAAATCATATTTTCGATCATTATTCATTTTCAGATGAAATCGCGTTCAAAGTTGACTCTTTTTGCATTAGGGAGTTATTAATATAACAGTTAGAATTTTTATCAGTTCAAAGTCCAAATATTTATTTTTTAGACGAGAAAAATAAGATAAAGCTGACCAATTGACCAACGTGATCATCAAGTTAGTTTTATTTCAGTTGAATCTAGTTTTCAATTCAAGTTTTGTGAACAAATCATTTAGTTTCATCTGGTTTTCAGAATGAATCAATTGTCCTTAATTTCATTGATTAGCCTCTCATCAATCCTTTCTGCTTCAGTCAGCCTCGTTGACTCAGTAAGTATACATTTGTTGGGGCGGAATTGCTGAGAAAGGATCACTATCAAATGTTTTTAATGCCACTTTCATCCTTTGTAAGTATACTTTATAGATGATCAGCTTCATCAAATTAGTCAATTAAACTCGACTGTAAAATTAAAATGATATTTTCCCGTTTCATCTTCAGACTCTGAATTCGCTCAATACTGGATTGTTGATACTGATTATGTATGATATATACTCTTTGGTTGTTTCTTGTAATGATGTTAATAACTTTCTCTTTGTCAGTGAGTATCAATTCAACTTTCATAAATTATTTGGTTTTTGTAATACAATTAATCATTTTATCATTATCTATTACAGAGAATGCTTGGATTTTATCACGAAAACCAAACTTAGACAGCGATATTGTAAATCGACTCGTTGCTCAACGGAAGACTCTTGGAATTGACTCCAAAAACCACTCAAGATCGTGAGAATTAAAGGATGTTAGTTCAAAGCGATCAAATAGCAGAGACCATTTAAACTTTCACTTCATTATTTTTTAAAATTAAAATCTTATAACCTGCAAGGAAAAGTTTAGGAATTTTTGGTGTCTTTTCTTACCTCGCAAGGTAAGTAAAAATATCTCGTATATCTCGTGCGGTAATGGTTGAATTTTTCTGAAAATTCAACATGTTATGATTAGATAATGTAGCTTTGATATCTGAGAAATTTTGTACTAACGATTCAGGTCGTTTATCAAATCATGCAGTTATAATACTCCCCGAAAAGACCGTGGCCAAATGAGAGCTCATTTTCATTTTAATTTAAAATTCCACGCAGGTTAGATTTTGATGAGACATAGCTTTGCAAGATTATTGTATAAGAAGACAAACCAGGAATAGATATTAATATCCCAATTGATCCAAGTCTTGTGCCGAAAGCAAACTAGAGAAAGCGTAAGGCCAGCGCATAAAGTTGACACGTTTTTTTGCGCTTAACGCAATAATTTTCACTCAAGCAAAAGTATCAATGTCTGTTCATACAACACATTTGATAAATTATGTTTTACTTTTGAAATCAAAAAATAGCTTGTTGGTTAAAGAGTCGGTCAAGATTGATTTATAATTAAGAGTTTGAGAGAATCGAGTCAAGTTAGAGAAATCTTTTGTTACTATAAATTGAAACGTGCGTGTAGCGCGCATAAATTTCATCAAATGCGTAACTGGTATCAAATCTGGTAATTAAGTTTCACGCTCGTGTTTACAGTTACTTTATTTGGATCAATCAGGATATTTTTAATAAATCATTTGTGCCGTCATTAATATGAAAGTTATTCCTACTTTTTCACTATTTCTCAGCCGAAAAATTGTATTAGGGATTTGTATGATCATTTGACCTAGGTATGAAAAATAAGTTTCAGAAATAATATGCACAGTCCATCTCTATCTTTGAGCAATAGAGGGACAGCATAAATTGATTCTCGAAATTTCAGTCCATCTTGTAATATTAAAACAGTCATTTAACTTGGTTATTCCTGATTGATTGTGTATCCGATTTACAATTTACTTGTTCAAGTGGAAAATTTCTAACTGTATTTTAATTTCAAAAAATCTTTTAATCTCGTTCATTGGATTTGAAATATTAATATTTGATGTTGAATGTAATACATGCAATGTAGTAATTGAAATAAATTGAAAATTTTATATTTTTGGATTGCAACTTTAATTATCAAAAATAATCATTATTTATTAGATTTTTAAATTCAATTTTTTCAACTCCTTGATGGCTGAATCGCATTTATTTGTCACAATTTTGTGTGGTTGTTGAGAGGAGGGAAGATGGAACTCCAAGTTTGCCTAATTTATCAACAAGTCGCTTAACAATTTCTTCATCTAATTTTGGTTTTCGTGATAAAATCCAAGCGTCCTCTGCAATGAATGAAAATGAAATGGTTAATTATATTGCAATTACCAATAGATATATCAAAGCTGGATTAATACTTACTCAAGTTGAATAAACCAAGAACATCATTACATGAAACAACCAAAGAGTATGTTTCATAATCAGTATCAACAATCCAGTATTGTGAAGATGGAGACACTAAAGATGACAGGGAAATGTTATTTCAATTCTCAAACTAAGTTTGTCTGAATGTTTTAATGAAGCACAGCATTGACCAAATATACTTACATGGGAAGAAGGTGACAGCGAAAACATTTGACTGAGTTCCTGGCTTGGCAGTTCCAACACTGTAGACTTCAAAGTTAACCAAGTTAACTCCACTGTTGTTTACAGCAACATTGCCGTCTGAGTCGAGTTTGTATTCAGCTTTGACACAACGTTGACCAAATTCGAAGACTAAACCAGTTCGTTTAATTTCATACCATTTTCCAAGATACTGAGGAAATCAATAGGAATTAAGTTAGCTTAAGATGAACATAATGTAAGATCTGAATCCAATTACTTACTTGAGTAAGGTTGAAGCCTCCTTCAATTTCAGTTGTTTGTGGGCATCGACCAGGTGACAAGCTGGATCCGAGTTGAGGGTAAGCGTAGACGGAAAGGGTTGATGAGAGGACAATCAGTGAAATTAAGGCTAATTGATTCATTTTAGGAACGAGGTAAAACTAAAGAGTTTATTAACAAAAGTTGAATTGTTGACAGAAGATTTAACTGTGTGAAGTCGAATTGATGATCATTTCTGTCAATTAGCTTGGTTTATATACCAATCCTTCACACCGCAATCAGATCATTTTTCATCGATAAAATGCCTTACTGTTAAGTACAAATATTTCACCCAATCATTGAATTGCCCTCTGATTGAACTACAACTCAGCTTATTATTGATCGTAATCAAATTCTTTGCCCTTTTCACTGCTTTGGTGCAATACACTAATAGTATCTTTATTATCTTTAACAATTCCATGTTTAGCTATCCAAGGTATCAAAGAATCTATAAATCGCAAATATGATACGTAAAAATGCTACATTGTGATGTACACATGATCAAAACTATTGTTTGATTCAAATTGTATTTTTAATAGGAAATATAATTATACATATTTGTTGTGATAGTCCATAGTCGAGGAAAATAAGCCTTAGTCGAAAGCATTGAATTGACACTTAGCTAATGCTTTAAAAGTTATTTCCAATGATTACCGTGAGTGTCCATAAAAATAAAACCAATTGGACGAAATTTCATGTTAATTTTGATAATTCATAACTTGACAGGCTTCTTATCTCACTTTTAAATGTCAAGAATCAATGCCTGATTATCTCAGTTGATTATCTACTTGTTGAATGGGTCCGGTTCTACAGTACCCATCCTTCAATGCCAAGCTATCGATTTTGTCTACAAAGCTACAGGTACTCACAACCTACTCAAGGCTATGATTCAACTACACTTTATTCATATTAAACACCAAAAATACTAAAAATGGATTATATTGTGGAATGCTAGCAAATATAGTTTAACAAAAATTCGATCAAATTGACCATGATTTGAGATCAGCAAAAGAATACTTGAGCTTTCTAGGAACTCAGCTTCCTGAGAAAATTATCTGTAGGATTTTAGGAAAATGAGCCATAGTCGAAAGACTTGAGGAGCAAGCAAATTATTTTTTTATTTAATGGCGTTATGGTTTATTGTTGGATGATTTATAAGTGCTAAAACTTTTGCTTTCGTTAAGAGTTGTGGCCTGGTGATTTTTTTGAAACATAAGAGCTGGAACTTTTCATGTGATTAAAAACTTCTATGATCAAGGTTTTCAACAAAATCAATTTCTAAGGTCAAACTTGAATTTCACTCTTATCAGTTGTAAAACCAATTCTATGCCATTTTTTCATTCAACATTCAAAAATTTGTAAATGTGGAATTGATTTATTGTGCTCTACGGAAAGAAACTTGCGACCAGCCATGATCGCACTGACCACTTTGACGAATGAATCAGAAGATAGTGCTTCAAATACTCAAGAGTTCATTGTAAACCATGAAGAATAATTCATGAAGTTAGGAAAACTGGAAGGTTCAGCAAGCGACTTGTGTTTCAATTAAGCAAGACACAAACCTTCTTTTGCTCTGAGGATGATATCTTCATGTTAGCAAATTTTGTTGATTTTCAAAGATTAACTCATAATTTACCAAAAACTAACATTTGAAATACATGTACAAGTATAAGTAATCTAGCATTTTTGGCTCATGAGATATTGAACAAAAAGTGAGGTAAATGAGACTGAATAGCACTGTGTTTTTCTCTGCTTTTTTTCTGCATCGAAATAGCTTGGTAGATTGGTTATTACCAATTGATTGCCGTAGCCGATTTAACGTTCCCAATGTGCTTGAAGTTGTTCAAATAAGAAAATTTTTCACCATTTTGATCGCGATTGATTTTTAGTTGAAGGAATGTTTGGTTGGAACAATGTATTTTTAAAATGCATCTTTTACTCTCGTGCTTACGATATTATAATGATTCCATTCAATTTTAGGTCCTACTTGAAGATGTTTCACTCCTCGTGATGTTGGTCGCTACATATGGAGCAACAAATTGAATGTAAACACCGAAAGCTTCATTTTGAGATTTCATTATTCAATGTTAACAAAGTGCGAGTCAATAAAATAAATTGCAAAATTTTACAGCATTGGATGCCAACTTTATTTTTCAAAAATAATCATGATTTAGTGAATGCTTAGATTTGAGTATTTCCAGCTCCTTGATAAGCTAATAGCATTTAATTTTCACAATTTTGTGTGGTTGATGAAAGGAGGAAAGATGGGATTCCAAGAGTGTCCAGTTTACCAACAAGTCGATTTACAATATCTTCATCTAACTTTGGTTTTCGTGATAAAATCCAAGCGTCCTCTGCAATAAATGAAAATGAAATGGTTAATTATATTGCAATTACCAATAGATATATCAAAGCTGGATTAATACTTACTGACGTTGAATAAACCAAGAACATCATTACAAGAAACAACCAAAGAGTATGTTTCATAGTCAGTATCAACAACCCAGTATTGAGCAGCTGGAGACACTAAAGGTATAAAGGAAAATGAAATTTCAATTATAACTGTGTTTCATTGGATGCTTTCATGAAGCACAGCATTGACCAAATATACTTACATGGGAAGAAGGTGACTGCAAAAACATTTGATTGAGTTCCTGGCTTGGCAGTTCCAAGACTGTAGATTTCAAAGTTAACCAAGTTGACTCCACTGTTGTTTACAGCAACATTGCCGTCTGAGTCGAGTTTGTATTCAGCTTTGACACAACGTTGACCGAATTCAAAGACTAAACCAGTTCGTTTAATTTCATACCATTTTCCAAGATACTGAGGAAGTAAGTAGGAATTGAGTTAGCTTAAGATGAACATAGTGTAAAATCTCAATCCAATTACTTACTTGAGTAAGGTTGAAGCCTCCTTTAATTTCAGTTGTTTGTGGGCATCGACCAACCCAGAAGCTTGATCCGACGGCAGAGAGTTGAGGAATCTTATCTTGTAAGGCTTTCAAGTTAAAGATGTTTGGTAAAGCCGAAGCAGAAAGGGTTGATGAGAGAACAATCAAGGAAATTAAAGCTAATTTATTCATTTTGAAAACTGAATGAAACTCAAGAGTTTGCTAACAAAAGTTGAATTGGCAACACTAGATTTAACTGTATTGAATTGAATTGATGATGTTTTTCAATCAGTCTAGTTTATATAGCAATTTTTTTCTCACTCAAACCTTATTCGGATCATTTTTGAATTGATAAAAGTTCTAGTTTACAGTCGAGTACAAATATTGCATCCCATTGTTCAATTACCCTTTGATCCAATTGTAATTAAACTTTGCACAGATTGAATCGAATTCTTTGCCTTTTTCGCACCTTTTTCAGATTATTATTTGATAATATACACAATTCCATGTTCAACTGTTCAAGGCTATCGAAAATCAATCAATTAGAAATGTGTAGATATGGAAATTCTCATATTGTGATATTCACATGATCGGAATAATTATTTGGAATTCTATTGTACTGTTCATGTAGCAATTATTATACCATCATTAACCATTGTATGAAAATTTCAATTGAAATGCTGCTTATCTCAGAGTGAAGGTTAATAATCTTGATATTGTAGCTTTACATTTACATTGAATCGAGACCATTGATCATTGTGTTGGGTCTCTTTATCATAACTTTGTTAGTTAGGGAAAATAATCTTCACAAACTTGATGCTTGGAACTAACAATTCAATAGCCGAATCAAACTGCTTCTCACAAATTTCTTAGTAATTTTGATGAAACATTCTGATTAGCTTTCATTCAAGGGGTAAAATTATTGGTTGGTGTTACATTTGTGGGGAAATTATTTCAAACCATTTTGCTATTCGTTATATTAGCCCAAACAAGCTGATTATCTCAGTTGATTATCCATTTATTCAATTATTCTGGTTCTACAGTACCTATCTTTCAATGTCAAGCTACTGCTTTTGCTCACAAAGTTGCCGGTACACACAACCTGCACAATTTCAAGGCTATCATTTCCATGTTTGACACTCCAACATATATTATTCAATCATGAAATGTTATCAAATATCGTTTTTATGATATATTCAAATGACTGCCGGGTTCACTGAATTGCTAGCAAGTACACTTGACCCATAAATTCATGGTTTGTTGTCCATTCTGATTTTCATCATTGGCTTTACCCAAAAAAGAATCATATACTATTGTGATATTAAGGGCAATTACTGGTGGAAATCTCAACATTCGGTCATCAGTTATCATTCAACATTTATTACATTTTGTATATTCCAGGTCTACTTCTCAACCAACATCAGTTGTTACTGTAAAGACAAAATTAACTCAATTATACACAGTTTGGAAGAAATGAACGCAAAGGAGTAAAATTTAATTTCCTTTAAATTTAGACTCTCTCGGTTTGTAGGGACATAAAAACTGTGTCCATCTGTGCGATTATAAAGTTTCTCTGAGTGTTAGTTTTTGAGAAAATTGAGGTCAAATTTGAAACTTCGATCGCTTTTTGTAAAGCTACGGAAGCAGAATTTTCCACGAAACTCATTTTAATGGTGTAACATTCAATGATAAACCAGAAAATGTACATATTTTAAGAAATATAACTTTTCTTTTTCTGTAAAACATATAAGTTCGATTCAGAGTTAAACCGATCTCTTTCTATGACCGTAAAAGATAGTGAGCTGAAACTAATTATTTGTCCATAAAAATTGTGCGTTCATACCATGGATTAAATACTTTTATCAATTTCTGGATAGTTCTCTTGATATTGGCCATTGGTCTTAAAACTTTGAGGTTCAATATTTCGAGAGTGGAATCACTAAAAATCATCATTCAGACACCAATTTGATCTTTACTAACTAATAATACTATTAGATTAAATAACTTAGTATTAGCACATTTGGGTTTCGATTTTAGGGTTGTAAATGCACGAGCAAAGACACATTCAACAAAATAAACTCATATTAACCCATATCTTGGTAAATAAACCATTTTTCTGGTTAAACTTGCAAATGAAATGCAAAAAGTATGCCAAAGACTCGAACATTAGAGTTAAGAGTTGAGAATTGGTGGGTTTGCAGAGACATAAATTGACTGAGTCCATTGGTACTATTAAATGATTCATCCGATGGACAGTTTTTGATAAAATTGAGGTCAAAGTTTAAACTTCCAAAGCATTTTGTTCAACTATGGAAGCAGATTTTCCCACAAAACTTATTCTACTGACGTAACTTTTGATGGCCAAACAGACAATAGTCTTATTTTTGTAAATATCATTTTCGGTTGCTGTAAAACAGATCAACTTCGATTTTTAGTTAAACCGATCTCTTTCTGTGACCATTATAGATAGAGAGCTCTAAATTGTTATGAGCGCGTAAATATTGTTGGTACACATCAATGACTCCATACTTTTTCCAATTTACTAACAGTTCTCTTAATTTTGGCCATTGACCTGAAAACTTTGAGCCTCGATATATCGAGAATGGTAGCAACTAGAACCATCATTATTTGACCAAACATTAGATTTCATTATGAGCTATAACAGTATATGGCTGAATACCGAATAAAATTGAAGCTAATTCATTCAATAATGAAGATTTTTCTAGCGCACAAGATTTGTGTTTAACCTATGCGCAGAAATTCTTGGACAGATAATAAGTCAAATTTTTCGGGAACCGGCAGAGATAAAGGGTTGTAATTTTCAGGAATCTTACATCTAATCATAATTGATATCCAGTAAAAATTTGGGAATTTTGCAAACAGTATTTCAGAGTTTATGCAACATTTTGAAAACTCGCGCGTCGCTGTATTTTGCTGAATAATTTTGATCGTAAATGAGTAGTTAATTTCAAAGTCCTCTAATCCCCTTACGATTATGACAATCAGATATATTGAAGTGTTTTTGATTAAAATTTAACCTGAATTTTATGCTGGTGGCTTTGTAGCTCGAAATATCTACTAATTAATTAATAGGATTAAAAATAAGATTAAAATTATGAGTAAAAAGTTTGACCCTCCATAATTTAGAGACCGATGGAAAACCATGAAATGAAGCCGAATTAATTATCAAACCATAGCATAAATTATATCATATTGGAGCTCTAAACTTTCTCTATTCATTGCACACAAATTTGTGTCTCTATCTGTATTAGTTCAACAAATAAATTGTCTTGATCAAGTTGTCCAAGAATTTCTGCGCATAGGTTAGCTTCATAAATCAAGTCTCAAATCTGACAACATAAGTAAAACAATGATATAACTTTCTTTTGTAGGATCTTGAATAGTTTTATATTTCGCAATATTATAGCCCATATTAAAATCTAATGTTTGGTCAAATAATGATGGTTCTAGTTGCTACCATTCTCGATATATCGAGGCTCAAAGTTTTCAGGTCAATGGCCAAAATTAAGAGAACTGTTAGTAAATTGGAAAAAGTATGGAGTCATTGATGTGTACCAACAATATTTACGCGCTCATAACAATTTAGAGCTCTCTATCTATAATGGTCACAGAAAGAGATCGGTTTAACTAAAAATCGAAGTTGATCTGTTTTACAGCAACCGAAAATGATATTTACAAAAATAAGACTATTGTCTGTTTGGCCATCAAAAGTTACGTCAGTAGAATAAGTTTTGTGGGAAAATCTGCTTCCATAGTTGAACAAAATGCTTTGGAAGTTTAAACTTTGACCTCAATTTTATCAAAAACTGTCCATCGGATGAATCATTTAATAGTACCAATGGACTCAGTCAATTTATGTCTCTGCAAACCCACCAATTCTCAACTCTTAACTCTAATGTTCGAGTCTTTGGCATACTTTTTGCATTTCATTTGCAAGTTTAACCAGAAAAATGGTTTATTTACCAAGATATGGGTTAATATGAGTTTATTTTGTTGAATGTGTCTTTGCTCGTGCATTTACAACCCTAAAATCGAAACCCAAATGCGTTAATACTAAGTTATTTAATCAAATAGTATTATTAGTTAGTAAAGAACAAATTGGTGTCTGAATGATGATTTTTAGTGATTCCACTCTCGAAATATTGAACCTCAAAGTTTTAAGACCAATGGCCAATATCAAGAGAACTATCCAGAAATTGATAAAAGTATTTAATCCATGGTATGAACGCACAATTTTTATGGACAAATAATTAGTTTCAGCTCACTATCTTTTACGGTCATAGAAAGAGATCGGTTTAACTCTGAATCGAACTTATATGTTTTACAGAAAAAGAAAAGTTATATTTCTTAAAATATGTACATTTTCTGGTTTATCATTGAATGTTACACCATTAAAATGAGTTTCGTGGAAAATTCTGCTTCCGTAGCTGTACAAAAAGCGATCGAAGTTTCAAATTTGACCTCAATTTTCTCAAAAACTAACACTCAGAGAAACTTTAGAATCGCACAAATGAACTCAGTTTTTATGTCCCTACAAACCGAGAGAGTCTAAATTTAAAGGAAATTGACTTTTACCCTTTTTTGCTCATTTGTTTCAAACTGTGTATAATTGAGTTAATATTGTCTTTTTATTAATAGTAAAAACAACATCTACTACACTTGGCAATTCATCTAATGGAGATCCTGGTGGAGGTAGTACTTTAGATCCTGACTCTGAAAATGGTACAATAACGATAACATTAGAAGAGACTGAGTCAACTGCGCCATCGAATGGGTCTGATGATGGTCTAAGTGTAACGACCCCAAGTGCATTTAGTGTGAAACAATCTACTATGAAAGGTTACTCTTCATCTAGACCATCTCAGTGGATTAATGGCTCATTTGTCACAGATAGCTTGCCAACATCAACACCTTCAAGTCGTACCAATAAGAGTACTCGACCAGTTACTAGTCGTCCTTCAACCAAAGGAGTAACTAGACTACCAACAACGAAGGTGACAGTTTCATCGACTGTAAAACAATCAGGATCAGCTTCAGGAACAACAACAGTTCGACCTTATTTTGAAACAACAACCCAATGCTTACCCGAGACAACCACCATATTTACTTATACAGCAGATGAGATACTGCAATTATCAGAAACTGAACGAACATCTCTTCGAGATTTATGTTGGGAAACAATGTTTGGTCAAGAGTTGGCTAAAATTTTGGTTGCTGATACATTACTGGGAATTGTTATCACCATTGTTGCCGATTATGGAAGAGCCTTGTTTGTTAGGTAAAAATTTTAAGAGAAACGTTTTTTTACAATCGCACAGTAATTGTCTTGTAAATCTCAACTACAATTAAATGTATTTCTCTATTATTTAGATATTGCAACGACTGTAGCTGTATTTTTTGGGATTGGGAGACACAGTTTCCTGGCTATTCTGACTTTCAAATCGCAGAAAATATACTCTCACCCTCACTTGTTAATAATCAAGCTAATATTTGGTAAGTCTATCGATGAAAAAATAGTTTTTGTTTTAACCATTCTGCAAATATGTTATTCAAGTCTGATTTTATCCAATCTAATGTTAAATGCACCATTTTCTCGTCATCTTCAGGCTAGGCATGTTTTTCTCACCTGGTTTGCCTGGAATTAATACAATTAGATTATGTATATTAATGTATTTACAATCTTGGGCTGTTTTGACCTCAAATATACCTCATGAAACTGTCTTCAAAGTAAGTAGAGAAAAACAAAAATATTTAAGTTTAATCACACTACAATGAGTATGGATGACTCGCTTTCTAGTTTATATTGCCAATGGAACCTTATTAGCACTTCATCAAAGCAAGTTTAAATTAAGCGATACTGATTTAGATTATATCAATGGTTGATAATTTATAATATTATTCAATTGATATTTTTACCGATAGCTAATTGGAACTAAATTTTGAGACAGACCCTAGAGTCTGCGTAGTTTATTTGTTTACATTTTTATACACAAAGTTAATTTTTTTTCGATGATTTAACAAGTGGTAAATTAAATGAAATAATCTGAATCTTTTGAAGATTCTCATGGCTGGTAATCTAGTTTATGATGTTGATAGGAACCACTTTTAATTCTCAAAATTATTTTTATAAATGAAAATTTGACTAAATGCGAGCCCAAATGTGGGATTAACGAAAATATGCTATATGAGGTGAGTCTAAATTATTACAAGATCTATTTAAATTGGTAAACAAATTTAATCTTTACTTTTGATTTAAATTACAGTGATAGGTATTTCTTGGTCGACAATGGCTATCTCACGAAGCTCGGAAAAATATGCCCTCATCAAATTTACATGTGCCTTATTTTTGAATGTTTTGACTTGTTTTTTATTTTATTGGTGTCTGGCATCGCGTTCAGTTCCTGATTCACCTACACCCAAAGGAATTAAAGTCAAAAGGATTCTACCCAGCTATCTTGATGATTCAGAAATATGGACCAAAGAGGCCACAGATCCTCCCATGGAAAATAAAGCTGATGACCAAAATCTCATGCATAAAAACGCAGCCCTCAAGAAAACTAGAAAACATGAATTTTTAGCGGACTGTCGTATGTCTAATTGCTTCAATTTTAATCGCTGTAAGCCTGGTGAACGACTGAAAATACATATCTATCCAGATTCATCTAAAATATCATCTAGTTCCATATCATCAACTTACCAAAAAATTATACAAATTATTGAATCATCTATTTATTATGAACCTGATGAGAGCAAAGCTTGCTTATTTATTACTCGTTATGATTACCTTGATAGAGATCCTTTGAGTCGTGATTGTCAGAAAAATTTGCCCGCTTCACTGCCATTAGACTACGGAAAGAATCATATAGTTTTCAATCTTTACTCCGGAACTTGGCCTGATTATCGAGAACTTGATCTCTATGGATTCAATCTGGGATACTCAATACTTGCCAAAGCAAGTTTCAGCTATCAAAATTACAGACCCGGTTTTGATATATCAATTCCTCTCTTTTCAAAAAACCATTCTACTCGCGGTAAAACATTAATGGAACCTGAAGATGGGCCTGAGTATCAGTTAGTTGATAATGTGGTTATTGAAACGATAGATACAACTCGATTAGATAGCAGTGATCGAAAGAATCTATTGGTTTTCAAAGGCAAAAGATACACTCATGGAATAGGAAGTGAAACCCGAAACACTCTTCATCATTTACATAATGATCGAGATATACTCATCTATACTACTTGTAAACACGGTAAAAAATGGAAAGATTTGAAAGATGAAAGATGTGCAAAAGACAATTTGGAATACGAAAAATTTAACTACAGCATATTAATGGCCAATTCAACATTCTGTCTTGTTCCAAGAGGTAGAAGGCTTGGTTCATTCAGATTTTTGGAAGCTTTGGCAAACGGCTGTATTCCGGTTTTATTGTCAAACAATTGGGTTAAACCTTTTGAAGATGTCATCGATTGGTCAGAAATTGTAGTTGAAGGAGATGAGCGAAGTCTTTTACAGCTGCCAGAAATCATAAGATCTTATGAATGGAAGAAGATACAGCAAATGGCAGCAAAAAGTTTGGCTGTTTATGAAACCTATTTTTCAAGTGTAGAAAGAATTGTATATACAACAATAGATATACTCAATGAAAGAATTCAAACTCATTTGAGTTTTACAACATTCTTATGGAATCTGGTCAACCCTAGTTTCACTAGCTTCACTGGTGCCATTTGGTATGATGCTGAATATAGTTTTGATCTGAAAGATTATCCAGGCTATGGAAAACTCAGTGATTCTTACTCGCCATCACGATCATTTCCTTTATCATCATCATCTGTGCCATCAAATTCAATATCACTTCCTCGTGTTCAGGGACCAATTAATGGTTTCACCACTGTTCTTTACATAAACAAACCAATCATGCCAAGCACAATACATAGACTGATCAAATCATTGTCAAAATCTCAATATCTTGTAAAGGTAATTATAACATTATTTCTTGTACAGTATTTAATCATTGATACACTTTGGATTCTTTTTCGATATTTAGATAATCATAATTTGGGCCTTACCCGGTGATCCTCCGTCTATTTTGATGAAAAATCCATTCTATGACTCTTTTCTAGTCTCTGTGGTCATACCTGAAAGCAAAGTAAGTTATTAGAAAAACATTTAATGATTTCAGTTTATTATAAAATGGACTTCTTTTTATTTTCAGTCAATAAATGCCAAACTCTTTCCATATAAGGATATAAATACTTATGCTGTTTTAAGTTTACAGCCTGATACTACCATAACTGTTGAAGAGGTTGGTAACATTAACTAATTTTATTATTTCCAAGTCTAATTTGTTTAATTATGATTTAGCTGGACTTTGCATACCTTGTATGGCTATCATTTCCTCATCGCATCATTGGTTTCACTGCGAGAGATCACTATTATGATGAGGATCGTTATCGATGGTATTATACTTCCAAATGGACAAATTATTATTCTATTATTCTATTGGACGCAGCTTTCTATCATCGGTATGAATTGCTATTTTGTCTAATCCTTATTGATGTTTCGCTAATCTTATATTTTATATTTATATTTTACAGATATTATAATAATCTTTACACCAACTACATATCCAACAACAAATTTTTTGCCCAAAATTTCAACAATTGGGACGATGAGCTTTGTTTGGATTTAATTTTCAATTTCCTGATCTCACATTTAACTCGTGAAGGACCAATAAAAGTGACACAACGAAAAAGAACCTCTAACAGCAGCAGTTCTCTTTACAATTTAAATCCTTTAAACTCACAGGAATGTTTTACATTTCTCTACAATATAAGTTTCAACTATGTTCCTTTGATCAAAAGTCAAATGAGGTTTGATCCAGTTTTATTTAAAGATCCTGTATCTAATTTTAGGAAAAAATATCGCAAACTGGAAGCAGTTAGTTGATTTATTTTGCGAATGCAGTCACTGTATATAATTTTACTCGCCATCTACTACAATCAGGTTACTAATCAATTCTCTACTTTCTTTATACAATTTTTTTTAAATGAATCATGTAAATATAATTTGCCATCAACTGGATAAAAAATAGCCAGACTCTTGAGTATGTAAATGAGTGCAATAAAATCAATTTTTGCATATGCAAATCCAATTCAGTGTAATCACATTTTATGAATATTAAACTATACTTTTTTCAATTCAAATTTAGTAGTTCAGCATTTTATTTAATTAAAATCAGAGAAGATTGCCATATTGAGAAAAACTTACAATGTAAAATTAACCTGTGCGGAAGTATTCCTAGACAAATAATAAACCGTTTTTTAAACTAATTATAAGTCCAATATGCTTGAAATTTCACAGATAGAATCGGAGAGTGCATATCTCTATCTATATCAAATTTTATTTGAATAGCTTCTCTAGTTTACGAGATTTTTTTATTGATTTGATGCGTTCAACTCAGCTGAAAACCTTCTTTTTGGAAAGGGCTTGCAAGCGCACATCTTCAAAGTCCTGTAGCATCGATCGTATTCGTAATTTTTTTTTTATTGAAACTTCTCAAGATTACCTGAAGTTTAAAGTATATGTTGATGCTTTTTCGCGTTAAAAAAGCGCTACAATCAAAAATTATAAGCGAATTATTAGTAAATGATAGGGAAAAAATTTGAAAATCTCAATTTTACAAGCCTAAGAAAAACATGGCACAAAAAATTTATCTTGTCACTTAGAGTGGATTTGATAACTTCAGTTGAAAATTTGGACTTCAAGCTTTCGATTCATATATAAAATAATTTATATTTGCCATAAATTAGTTGTTAAATTTGATCAACAAAATTTGTCTAGAAATAAGTCCGCACAGGTTATTTGTTAGTGCAATCAATTTTAAACAGAAACAGTTTTAACGTACAGATGTTTTTTTCGCTCAATCTGTTTTTCAATCATTTTTATAGCTTCAGCTAAAGTATTTGAATTCCTCATGCTTTGTGAAATGGCTTCAACTCGATTTTTTATTTCCTTGTCAGCAAATACTTTCTCAATGCAATCGAGAAAATAATCTTCATCAAGATCATATGGATTGACACGAAAACCGATTTTCTTATCAACAACTCGTTGTGCATTGTCAAATTGATCGTAAAAATAGGGAAATACAATCATTGGTTTTCCATAGTAAAGTGTCTCCATGAAAGTATTGTTTCCTCCGTGTGTTATAACCAGATCAACACTTTGAATCACCTCAAGTTGATTTACAAAATTTTCTCCCCACATATTGTCAGCCAATTTGAGTTGATCACCTCGAGGTCCTTTGGAGATGATAAATTTATGAGGTGATTTAGCTAAAATATCAATAAACTTTTGCAGCATCATTAAATCAGCTGATCCCAGTGATCCCAAAGAGAAGTAGATAAGTTTTCCAGGCTTATCTCTCAACTGTTCTGGCATAACAAAATCCATATTAGAATCAGGTTGACGGATGAATGATTCAACTCGATGCCAATTGGATTCAATTGGTCCACATTCAGTGTAGTCTAAGCCGGCTGGATAATGATAGAAACCAATGGTTTGAGGATGTTCAACGTATCTTAATGGATCAAATCTGGCTTCTTTAAGACCAGCAGCATCCAAATCTGTATTAACGGCTTCAATAAACTTAGCATGAGCTTCACGATAGATCTTTCTGAATTCATCCCAAGTGGACTTATCACTGTTGACAGAGTAACCAGAAAATGGTGGAGGTCCTGATGGATATAATACCAATGGATTCAGCGAGCAAATTGGGAACCAGAGGATTGGATTCTTGTACAAAGGCGGAGATGGTGAAACGAAATCGACGATTATTGCATCAAATTTAACACTTTCATCAGAAATGATTCTATCCAAGGCCTGATTGATTAAATCGTAATGAACAGATCGATTTTTGAAAGCTTCATCTTCATTTGGAGACTTTGTAAGGAAACGTTTCACTGGATCTTTGCGAAATTTGTCTGCGAGCACATCAAGCCAACTTAGCTTTATTTCATCTAAATTTACATTCCATAGTGTTTCATCAAACGAAATGAATGAAAATCCTTTTTCAACAAACATATGTCGATATTTCTCACGG
The DNA here is from genome assembly GCF_039701765.1 of Tetranychus urticae. Classification (NCBI taxonomy): domain Eukaryota; kingdom Metazoa; phylum Arthropoda; class Arachnida; order Trombidiformes; family Tetranychidae; genus Tetranychus; species Tetranychus urticae. The sequence continues at coordinate 14,555,361 of NC_142959.1, read as the reverse complement.
TGGACGCAGCAAACTTCATGTCCAGCAGCTTTTAAACCTTCAGAAAATCCTAAAATTGAATTGATGTGTCCAGCTCTGAGAAAGAAACAAAGAAATGAATTAAAACCTTATGCATGAGAAATTAATGGAAACAAGTTGAACTGGGCAACAATTTTTATATTAAGAAGCTATCGATTAGATTGAAAAATTTAGTTGTTTGTCTAACATAACAATTGATTGATACTTACGCATCGATTGCTGTCACTAGAAAACGGTAAGATGGCATATTTTTTATGCGTAAATTTATTTCTATCACAAGTTAATTTGAACTGATTCGCAATGTTGACTAACGTATTATTTTATTCAACCGGCAACTTTTATAAGGCAATCGCAGAGACATTCACTAATGATAACTTTTAATCGGGATAAAAACTGAGTAACATCGCTTTCAAAATCAAGGACGAAGAACATTTTATCACAATGAATTTGCCTCAGAATGTAATTTTTGTTCCCTTGAAATTGAAACAGTTAGGTAGCTTAAACGAACTTGTTTTCATTAAATGCTTTCATTGCAACTGATAAAGACTCTGAAAGATTAATAAAAGGATAAAGTTCAGATAAGATAATCTTAGATGACTTTATTTTTGTTTTGTAGAAGCTCTTGATGATGAGCTTTTAGCAAAAAAAGTTCAGTTTGTCTCCTGTGTTACTAAAAAGACACAATAAACACAATTGTCACAATTATACACAAATTGACAAAAATTGTCACAAATGAGCAAATACTGGTGAAACTGATTTCTTTCAAATTTTGATTCTGTTAGTTTGTAGGGACATAAAACTGAGTCCATTTGTGCGATTGAAAGATTTCTCTGATCGAAAGCTCTCGAGAAAATCGGGTTCGAAGTTGCAAAGCTTTTTGTACAATTATGAAAACAGATTGCACCTGATGAAAATCATTCCCCTGATTTATCTTCTGATGATCCATTATTAAATGTACTTATTTTGAGAAATATAACTTTTCTTTTCTGTAAAACAGATCAGTTCGATTTTCAGTTGGATCGAGCGCATTCTGTGACCGTAAGAGTTGGAGAGCTGAAACTTATTATTTTTCCATAAAAATTGTTGCTGCACATTATGGATTGAATACTTTTTTCAGGTTATCAATATTTCTCTTGATTTTGGCCATCAGCCTTAAAACTTTTAGCCTCAGTATTTCGAGAATGCCTCACATGCGATCATCATTCTTTCACGAAACATTAGAAAGCTAAAACAGTATATAACTGCATAACTATTAATAATAAGATTTGTGTTTGAGTAGCCATTTAACTTTATAAATCAGGTCTCAAAACTGACAACATAAGTAATACAATGATATAACTTTTTTTGTAAGATCTTGAATGTTTTAACATTTCGATATTTTATAGTTCGTAATACAATCTAACGTTTGAAGTAAGAATGATGATTGTAGGTGATGCCATTCTCGAAATATTGTGGCTCAAAATTTTAAGGCTGATGCCAAAATTAAGGAAACTGTTGATAAATTGAAAAAGTTTTCCGTCATTGATATGGAGCAACAATTTTTATGGGCAAATACTAATAATAATAAGTTTCAGCTTTCTAACTCTTATGGTCACAGAATGCGTTCAGTTTAACTGAAAATCGAAGTGATCTTTTGAACAGAAAACAAAAACTTTGTTTCACTAAATAAGTGTATTTTATGGTTGACCATCAAAAGTTACATAAGAAAAATGATTTTGATAAATAAATCTGGTCATAAAACTGTACAAAAATCGAAGTTTCAACTTTGACCTCGATTTTCTCAAAAATTAACGATTAGAAAGACTTTAAAATAACACAAATGGGCTTAATTTTCATGTCTCTACAATTTTAATACACACTCTTTCAGTCTATACAATGTATTTTGGTTGTTTTGGTTTTTTAGTCCAACTGCTAATTTTTATTTGATTTTTTTCATTGGCAATCTTTCTGGAAATTGTCTTTGTAGATGACACGATTAGACCGACTTCAAATGTTATCTTGCCACAAAGAAAATATTACATGCAATTAGCCTCAGTCCTTGTGCAAAATTATAAGAATGAAAATATATTAGCTCTTGAAACTTTTAATAGTTTATTCATGAACATCAATTTTAAACAGATACAACTTTTAACGTACAGATGCTTTTTTCAGTTCAATCTGTTTTTCAATCATTTTTATAGCTTCAGCTAAACTATTTGAATTCCTCATGCTTTGTGAAATGGCTTCAACTCGATTTTTAATTTCCTTGTCAGCAAATACTTTCTCAATGCAATCGAGGAAATAATCTTCATCAAGATCATATGGATTGACACGAAAACCGATTTTCTTATCAACAACACGTTGTGCATTGTCAAATTGATCGTAAAAATAGGGAAATACAATCATTGGCTTTCCATAGTAAAGTGTTTCCATAAAAGTATTGTTTCCTCCGTGTGTTATAACCAGATCAACACTTTGAATTACCTTAAGTTGATTCACGAAATTTTCTCCCCACATGTTGTCAGCCAATTTGAGTTGATCACCTCGAGCACCTTTAGAGATGATAAATTTATGAGGTGATTTAGCTAAAATATTAATAAACTTTTGCATCATGACAGTATCAGCTGAACCCAGTGACCCTAAAGAGAAGTAGATAAGTTTTCCAGGCTTGTCTCTCAAATTTTCTGGGACAACAAAATCAGTATCAGAATCAGGTTGACGGATGAATGATTCAACTCGATGCCAATTGGGTTCTATTGGCCCACATTCGGTGTAGTCTAAGGCAGCTGGATAATGATAGAAACCAATAGTTTGCGGATTGTCAACATATTTTGCTGGATTAAATCTAGCTTCTTTAAGCCCAGCAGCATCCAAGTCTTTATTAACATTTTCAATGAGTGTAGCATGGCCCTGTCGATAGATCTTTCTGAATTCATCCCAATTGGACTTGTCACTGTTAACAGAGTAACCAGAAAATGGTGGAGGCCCTGATGGATATAATACTAATGGGTTCAGTGAGCAAAGTGGAAACCAGAGGATTGGATTATTGTACAAAGGTGGAGATGGAGACACGAAATCAATAATCATCGCATCAAATTTAACACTTTCATCAGAAATTATCCTGTCCAAAGCTTGATTAATTACATCGTAATAGACAGAGAGATTTTTGAAACCTTCGTCTTCATTTGGAGACTTTGTAAGGAAACGTTTCACTGGATCTTTGCGAAATTTGTCAGCGAGCACATCAAGCCAAGTGAGCGTTATTTCCTCTAATTTTACCTTCCATAGTGTTTCATCAAACGGAATGAATGAAAACCCTCTTTTAACAGCCATATGTCGATATTTTTCACGGTGAACAAAACAAACTTCATGTCCAGCAGCTTTTAAACCTTCAGAAAATCCTAAAATTGAATTGATGTGTCCAGCCCTGAGAAAGAATTAAAGAATGGGTTAAAACCTTGTGTATAAGAAATTAATGAAAACAAGTTGAAGTTGAGCTGGTTAACAACTAATATTTAAAACATATCGATTAGATTGGAAAATACTTACGCATCGATTGCTGTCACTAGAAAACGGTAAGATGGCATATTTATTTTATACGTAAATTAATTTCTATCACAGGTTAATTTGAACTGATTTGCAATGTTGACTAACGTATTATTTTAATCAACTGGCAACTTTTATAAGGCAATTGCAGAGACATCTGCCCATGACAATTGTTTATAAGGAGTAAATTCTGAGTTACATCGATTTCAAAATCAAGGACGAGGAACATTTTATCACAATGAATCTCAGTCCAAATGTTATTTTGTAATTTTTGCACCTTTCAAATTGAGCACAGTTTGATAGCTTAAACGAACTTGTTTTCAAGTGCTTGATTTATTGCACAGATTAAGATCCTGAAAGATTAATAAAAGGATAAAGTTTCGATAAGATAATTTCAGATGATTTTATTTTGATTTCGATTTTGTATTAAAATAGAAGCTATTGACGTTATGCTTTAAGCAAAAAAAGTCCATTTTTCTCCTGTTTTACAGGGCATTCTGTGTGATTTTTTCAAGACTTATAGTCATCTAACAAATAATTTGTAAGTCAAATAATTTTCTATTTTGGATATTCCAATAATAAGATAATAATTTTTAACATTATTATAATGTCTAACATTCGAAGGATTATTTTTAGTCGTTGAATTAAAATTGATTAATGAGTTGCTAACATTTCAGGCTGCTTTTTTCAACCCGTTACCTTATTTTCCAATGTGATGTTGTTAAACCTAAATCAATAGAAGGCCATTTTTGGATGATTAGTGGTTAGCTTGATATAAGCTTAATTGATAGAATTGAAATCAAATGTAAAATAAAAAACAAAATAATTTCATGGTTTCTAAGAGCTTTTGAATGGAAATTGATAGACTGATCAAAATTGTATAGTCATAATTTTTATAAATTTTAAAATTAAAAACATCAGAGCTTACTTTTTATCACCATTAATCACTTTAGGTTTAAAACATCAAGAAAAACTTATGTTTACCAGAAAATCAAATTTGGAGCCAAAACCAATTTAACCACGTGACAAGCACACCACAACACCGTGTTGTCAACACGTTAAATGAGCTTCAATACCAGTAGTTAAGTTTTTATTTATTCTGTTGAATTGTTTTGCTATTAGCTGTTTATTGTTTGGTGATTTTAACTTTTTATTAGTTATTTAAGAAAATAAATTGCTCAAAATGTCCAAGCTAATGATTAAACAGTATAAAACTGTCCATAAAAATTTGGTAAGTGGAAAAATCCGGTCTTACTCTTTGTTTATAATGAATCTAAGTATCTCATCTTTTATTACTATATCTTTCTAATTTTTAATCTGATTCTACATTTTAATATTTAGATCAAGGAATCAGCTGACCTTAAAACTATTGCTGCTGCTGTTCAACTGTTTAAACAATGTGTAGCACAATTTGCTGAAGCTGGTAGTGATGATTATGAGGATGAACCAATAAACCCAGAATTACTTCAAAATGTTATTCAAATGTGTATGATTGACCTTCTTCCAGCAATTCATAAATTTCTCAGATTACCCTCACCAACTGCTAAAAATGAAGAAAGTCCTGATGCTAAACCATTAGATCCATCAAAAAGCAAAAAATGGGCAAAGATGGTTGGATGTATGAAAGTTTATTTGAGCTCTTTGCTCAAGTTGATGGACACAGTTGCTCAAGACTCTGTGTTGACCAAACTACTCCGTCATACACTCTATTTGATACCTTTCTTTTCGCAATATTTAAATCTCTCTAAGAACTTGCTCAAAGTAAGTAGAACTATTCTGAACTAATCATCAGGGATCTAACTTCTTTTTTGCTTACAGAGAGTCATGGTCATTTGGAGTCAAGATGATGAGAAAAATCGGGTTCTGGCTTTCTTGATAATTCTAAGAATAATTAGACGACATGATTCCACAATGATTAGTTTCATTATGAAGGTATGGATGACCGTTGTGAACGATTCAATATTCTAGTAAACTAATGATCAAATCCAATATTTTCACTTCAGAAACTTTACCTGGCTTACATTAAAAACTGCAAACTAGTTTCCAAAGAGACATGGCCTATGATAAATTTTATGCAACAGTCTCTTGTTGAGCTATATTCTCTTGATCAAGGGGTTGCTTATCAACATGCCTTCATCTTCATCCGACAATGTGCTATTGCTCTTCGAAATGCTTCTGCATCAACCGAACAGGTAATTATTGAAACTGTTAGTCAACAATCTCTGAGTTATATTTTACTAAATGTTTTTGTTTATCGCAGGATGCATTCAAAACTGTATATAATTGGCAATACCTTCAATCATTACTTCTTTGGTCACGTTTGCTTACGAATTTACACCCTAGTGAAGTTTTAAAGCCACTAATTCATCCATTAGTCCAAGTTTTCATGGGAACTATAAAGTAAGTAATATTCATCTGTCCAGTTATGTTTAGGATTATCAATAAACATTTTCTCAATAACTTAATCTTGTTTCCTCAGGCATTTGTCGGTTGCTCGCTATTTTCCTTTGAGATTGCATATTGTGAAAGCTTTGATCCGACTATCAACCACGACAAACACTTTTATACCTGTTCTACCCTTAATTACTGATGTAAGTTCATTTCTTGCTACTATTATGTCGGCTCATATTGTCAAGCATTGCTAAATGATAGTTTATCTTTTTTATTTAGGTCCTTGATGCTACCAATTACGAGAAGAAGTTTAAAGTTACTCAAAAGAAAAATAAAATCGATTTTGATTGTTTAACTAGAGTTTCCCAAAATTTAACGGACGAGAAATTATTTGTCGATGGGTGCATCAACAAATCTCACGAGTTATTGCTTGAATATCTTTCTCATCAATCTCATTCTATTGCTTTCCCTGAACTATCATATTTCACATTGCGTAAAGTAAGTTGGGCCTAAAAGTTTTAATCTATCAATCTAACTTACTTCTTTGTCTTTAATAAATTCTAGATAAAAAAATTTGTCAAGAAATGTACTGTTGCTTCGCATGGTAAAATGATGAAAAAGCTGGCTGAAAAAATCGAAGAGACTTCAAAATTAGTTGAAGAAAAAAGGCAACATGTTAATTTCTCGCTGAAAGATCAAAACGCTATTGTAAGTAATTAATTTAGGATCTCCATTCAGAAGTTTACTAATTTCCACTTATTTACTATTCTAGAATCAATGGCAAAGTGAAATTAAGGATAAAGGAACGCCTTTATCTAAATATTTAATAGAATGGAGAAAAATGAAAGAAGCTGAATCAAAAGTTGAGCAAAACCATGATGATGATGATAATGATGATAACGATAACTATAATGATGATGACGATGAAATTATGAACGAAAACGACGAAGATCAAGGAGATAGTGAATCAGAGCCCGAACACACCCCACCTCCGAAGAAAAAGAAGAGAAAAAATTAATTTAATTTTTGTCTCACAAATTGTCCATTAAACGTTTCGTATGTTTAGAAATTGTTACGATAATAAAATATTTTGGTGACACGATTCTCTATCTATTGGTTCAATAAAAACTACTGGATTGTATATGAATTTAATGCACAAAGAGTCGAAGATTGTATTTATTTTGCACTTGCAAAACGTGCCTCTACGCAAAACTTATGTTACATAAGTTATGTACAAGAAATGTCATCCATTTTTTAGTTTTTGAGATCTATATTTAAAAACAATGGATAGTTATTAAGAAAAATTTTTAGCACATCTAAAGCCAACATTGCTCGAACTGGAATCAGGAGTGTTGAATTGACGAGCAGCACAACGATGCCTATAACAAACAGATTTAATGCACATAAAAGAACCGCCTTTGCGAACCTTATCTTTGCCTTCTGATGGTCCAGTTGGATTAACTGCTTTTTCATTACTAAATTTAGTTGACCACCAATCATTAGTCCATTCCCAAACATTACCAACCATATTTTTCAAACCATATTTATTAGCAGGAAATGAATCAACCGGAGCAGTTCCTTTAAAACCATCTTCACCTAAAAGTTAAGCCCACAAATGAATGTTATTGAAAGATTGCTGAGTTTTTTAAACGAAAGTTTGGTTTGTTAAATTGGCTTTGTGATAATCAAACACACACAATACAAAACACAAACTGGGCTCTTCAAATCTATTGATATTTGCATCTTAATATTACCTGTATCATTGAACGGAAACTCTCCTTGCCAAATGTTTGTATAATGCTTTCCGTGTGGATTCAATTTGTTACCCCATGGATATAGACGCCGAGACAGTCCACCACGACAACCATATTCCCATTCTGCTTCGGTCGGCAATCGTTTACCTAACCATTTACAATAGGCAAGCGCATCGTTCCATGAAACATGAACTACTGGATGATCCATTCGAGCCTTAATTGAGCTTTTAGGGCCTTCAGGGTGCTTCCAACTAGAACCATTGACTGGTAGCCACCAAGGTGCGGTCACCACTGCTTGGTTTATTGTACTTAAAGTTTCTTCATCAATAAGCTTCTCGAATACAAATGAGTTTCCAAACTTCTCAGCTTCAGTTACATAACCAGTGGCTTCGACGAAAGCTTGAAATTGTTCATTACTGACTTCTGTTTTATCCAACCAAAAAGGATCAATTGCAACTTGTCTTTCAGGACTTTCTCCGTCTTCTGGAAACTCTGGGTTGTTAGTGCCCATTAAAAATATCCCACCTTCAAGTACCACCATTGTGACATTATCTTCATCAGTTAGCTTTACACACATGTTATTTGAGCTGTCTTCACGGCAAGATTCTTCAAGAGGACTATTTGACGTACGAGATAACTTGGAACAGCCACAATCACAGAAACCATCACGAGCATTTGATATTAAAATGAAAAAGATCAAACATACTTTTACTAAAAGTTGAGTTGGGTCACTTATTGAGCTGCACTTCCTAAAATTGTAAAATGATACAAAAATTCACATGTTTATGACAAATGACAAATTTTTGACAAGTCTGAAGTCAAAGAGCCTTTTCTATTGTACTAGATCAAATGAATTTTAAAATACAGTCAATAGATAAGTCATTTATGAGAATGAAAATTCTTAAGATCAGATTTGAAAAAGGCCAGGATAACGATGTCTTACCTGAATATTAGCTTAGTCATATTATATTGGATTAGTTTTCTGGACACATTAAGATCAATTTTTATGACTTGTAATAATCTGCTATGTCTGTAAAAGCTTGATGTTGATTTTGATTTTTACGTATTAACTGGAGAAATTATGATCGAGTAGTGAGATAGACATACACTGGACATTACGTCTGTAAACTCAATGAGTCAATATCTTCATTCGATACCAATAGCTTATCATATCAAGACAACCATCAATAAAATGACTGGCAGAAATTATCAGATAGTAATTGTGATTTTAAGCGTTCATATGCTTGTATCAACACGGTAAGACTTCGACCTTTAAGGCTAGTTTTGGATAATAGATGCATAATTATCTGGTTAAGATTAGGTTTCACAAAGTATCACGGTATCAAATAAAGTAGAATTACAATCAAAGAGTAATAAATATCACAATGGTTTTCTTTAAGAAGATGATTAGATAGGTAAATCATTGAGTTGTTCATTTACAGGGTCCGCCACAAAACATGTCAGCCTGTATTTTTTGAATAACTTTTTTATTTTTTTGTCAATCAAGCTCATTCTCACAGAAAATAATCTTGAATAAAGGGGAAACAAAGATATGGACCGGTCAAATTTTTCGGGTATCGCAGGTCAAAATGGCGCCTGCGCAAAAAAAAGTCATTTTCACACCCAATGTTATTCAATGAGGCTTTCATAGACAGATTTCTGAGATACTATGCACATTTTTCAGTCCAGAATAACTCCATAGGGCTTTTCTTGCCCCTGGCACCTATTGAGTAGCAAAATAATACTGCTCCATCACATCAATGCTTTATTTTTCAATTTGCTCGAATTCGCGCATGATGAAGTGTCCTATTCAATCGGCTATAAATTGCTTTTATCAGAACGCAATGACAAAATTATTTCAGAACATTGGCAAGTGACTAACAAAGTTTGTAAAACAGTGCAAAAAACTTAAAAATATCTGTACAGTCGAAAAAGATAGAACAAAAACCCGTACGACGCCCGAAAATTGTACCTTCATTTCGCGCAGGCGCAATTTTGACCTGCGATACCCGAAAAATTTGACCGGTCCATATCTTTGTTTCCCCTTTATTCAAGATTATTTTCTGTGAGAATGAGCTTGATTGACGAAAAAATAAAAAAGTTATTCAAAAAATACAGGCTGACATGTATTGTGGCGGACCCTGTAGTTTCGGATCGTTAAGGTTTTTCCTATACCAACCAGAGACATCTCGTTGCGGATAAAATGATTTATACAAGTTGATACCAGGTAAAGGAGAAAGCATTCAATCATAAGAGATGTATCGAAGACCTTTTGATTAGTGAGCTATAATTAAAAGCTAGTAAACAATTAGGTTCAATGTGCACACTTTAAATTAACAATATCAGTTGAATAATATAATATATTAAAATACCATACAATGTATTAAAATCAAATAAGCAAAACAGAGTACGTGTAAAATAAGCTGTAAAATGGTAAATTAGTACAGGTAAACAAATGTGGAAGCTTTATTTGATGATAAATTAAATATTAATAGTTTATCGCTTGATTTGTATCAAGAAATGTATCAAATTAAATAAAGCTGATATTTTTTCAATACAATATTTCATTTCTTTGAAAAACTTTTAAATCTAAACCTAAGATTCAACAACATTAAACTTTAAAATTATTATAAAACCCCTAAAATTAGCGATCGATGCAATAATTAGCTATCAAAAAATTAAAATTAATTTAAGTATTCTTGTCAGTCGTTTAAAAATTTTAATTTAAATAATAATGATGTTTCGTGCTGTTTTGAATGAGATTTGGAAACCAAAGCTGGAAATTTCAACCATTCGTATTAATTGTGAAAGCTACTGAAATAAAGGTAACAAGTTTGATTTGTATTTTGATTTCAGTTTATTTGGTTTTTTGGTATTGAAATGTTTTTAAGCATATATCAACAGTTAAAGAATTTCATTCTTTTATATATAACAGCTATATACTTTTTTTGAAGGTATGAGCATCTGACGAGTAATTCGTTTGGAATAGAAGGGTAAGAAAAAATGACTCTGATCAAGTAAACAGGTTTATCCGCTTATTTATGATTTTGTTTTTCTTATCATGTAATCGCAGATGGTAAGGACGGAAGCAGTTAAAAGCCCAGGATACAGGATCGAGGAGACATAAACATAGGAAACGGTAAAGTGGAAGTGAATAACAGCAATGTCAGAATCTGAGTATCAAAGTTTATCCATGGTATCCACCTCGTGATCCACCACCGTAACCTCCTCGTGAGCCACCTCCGTAGCCTCCTCGGGAACCTCCGTGTCCACCACCATAACCGCCTCGGGAACCACCATGTCCACCTCCGTATCCACCTCGGGAACCTCCGTGTCCACCACCGTATCCACCGCCATATCCGCCGCGGGAACCTCCGTGTCCACCGCCGTAGCTGCGTGAACCTCCATAAGCTGTTGATAAATTAACAATTAGTATTAGACAAATTCATAAATGGCATGGAAGCTTGAGCCAAATGAATACTTACATCGTGATTCAGCAGCTTGAAGAGTATCTTCTTCGCTGTAGACTGATGCAACGGTCAGCATGAGGATGAAAGCACAAGCAATGAACATAGTCTTCATGGTTGGTTTTTTAGTTTGAGTTGAATAAATTCAAAAAATGATAAAAGAGATTGTTTGTTGTTAACGTTGTAAGTTGGTAAACGAATGTGATGACTCTCAGACATTTCGTGAACCTTTATATACAAAAATTTTGGTTCATTTCTCATACCATTGGCGATAAAAGGTACAATCATCAACAACAACAACAACAACAAAAATAAAAAGGCCCTGATTCATCAGAATTAGATCCCGCCTCATGTCCTCTCTAACTTTCACCTTAATTTTTTACTTTCTCATCTTTTCTCTTCAATTTAAAGGGTATACCATTTTATTTACTTCAAAAAGGAGGAGAAAAGCATTTGATTATTTACCAACGTCAATGGTTTAACGTTCATTAGCTGTTCACTTAGCTTTCGATTAAGATGGTAAAGATCAAGATTAATCTTACTGACCAAGTAATCAACATTTTCGCACTGACTTTGGTGAATAATTCAACACGTTTCTCCGCCTCTTTTGGATTGGATTAAACAGAACACCCTGTACTCTCTCATCTTCATCAATCTTTCTCTTCATTCGCACTTAATTGTTGACTCTAACTTTGGTAAATAAAGGAGAAGAATGTTGAAATTAATTGAATGGTGAGATTTGAAGGGAAAGGTTAATCATCAGTAATCAGACTGTACCTAAATTAAAACCTGTTTGCTAATTTTCAAAGTTATTATCATCACTGTTAATGCTTTTTTAGCTTTTCTTGAATCACTTTCGCTTGTTTGCCTTAGTAAAGGCTTTAATATGGTCAATAAAAATCTAGTCAATTGACGTTGATTATTGTTAATCGCAGCCATCATCATGTTAATTATATTCAATTGCAACCTTTTCTTATAATATACTAATTAATTTTTGTAATAATTTCGCCTGCAAATCGTGATGATTCGTTTTTTAACAAAAATTCAAAATGTTAGCCCACAAAAGTGCAAACCCTCGAGACATGTTTTCAAAAATGGAGGCTTACAATGGTGCCTATGGTTACCGTTTTAGCTTTTTATATTAACATTATCATTACATTAAATCAATTTTCGTACAATTGCTAATTTTTATCTCTTTATTTTTGTTCAAAATTAACTCAACCTGTTTTTCTAGTTGTTTTGATTCCATTTAAAAATAGCATTGGATTATCACAAAGAAACAGAACAGAGATTTGAAAGCTCTTGTGAGATGGAAGTCCGTTACCTTTTGTTTTCGTCAAGCCTTCTCCTACGCGCCAGTGTTACACTATTTATGTTGCCAATTTATTTATTTTGCAATCAACTATTGATTGATTCATGGTCGAATCCAGCATTGACCAATCGTCCTTAGATCAATTTTTATCAATTGTTAATTTAAAGGTAATTTTCGTATTTGTTTTCTTCAATTGCATTCTTTCTTGTTATTCATTCAATTTTTTCTCTTTCTTTTTTTCGATCAGCTTTTGTTGTTGATATTTAGATTAAGATAGCCTTATCCCTGGCCTTACATCGATTGCAATTACTGGCCAGTTGAGTTAATTGACATTGGATGATTCTAGAAATTCAACAATTGTTTTCAAGACTATGGTAAAATTGAAAGTGGATTCAAAAATAGAATTATCAACTTGTGAGTGTTCAAATTAAAGCTGTTTAAATATGATGAATAATAATTCTGTTTACTTCGTAACTATGAAAATGGGACACTTTAGGAATAGGACATTAAATTTGCCATTTTTTGAATGTTTCTATTATACAATCCATTGTTGAGTAATCTATGAGGCACATCTCAAAAAAGTATCGCATTTGCAGTCGCAAGTTTTGAATATCTGCAATTTTGGCCATCAATCGATAATGGTAGTCTGAGGCAACACACGGTGATTTACAATTCATTTCCAAATATCGTTGTAAAAGATAAATGTAGGTATATTGCTCTAGTCTGTGAAAGAAAATAAAATTAATATTAGATTATTAAATATTGATTAAAACATAACGCTTGTATTAACCTTATGTATTCTTTAAATTTGAGATCAGGCAAATCTGGATTGAAGATAACAATCAAATAAAGAAGAGATCTAATAGTTAAATCCCTCCGCCATCGATCTGGAAAAGTCTCAATAATACGAACAATGCCGTTGTGCAAAGAAGGATCCATACGGAAAACGTCTCTTCTACTAATCTTGATACTTGAACACTGGAAAAAAATATGATGAAGTTAATGAATATAATTGGAAAAGATTTAAAACAAAAGCGATGGTCTGAATGGTGTTTCTAAAGTCAACTTACAGTCCAGCAATCGGTTAAATAATCATAGGTGAGGACACTTTCCAAAGCGATTATATCGAAAAATATATTTGACAAAAGAGTGATTTTGTCCTCGAATAGCAATTTCTTGTACGATCGTACGTCTTTACATGCCAGCGCAAGCATTCCAGGACATGCAGCATCATCATTGCCACCCTGTTTATAGCAGACGGGTTCACGAAGGGCTAGAGCATGAAAAGCTACAACCGCTTCTTTCATTGCAATTGATTGGAACTCATCAAGAGATATTTGGGTTGCCAGGAACTCTGATTTCAGGTTTATTGGTGTATAATAAGCTGCCAAAATTTTCTTTGCCACTTTTGGTTTCCATGGTTCTTTAACAATTGAAGTTTCCGTACATAGTGAAAGTATTGACTTAAAGCCTCGATCTTTTGAATTTGATTTATTGGATTGATGATATGTGGGATTCAAATGGAGTTGCGAGCTCGGTGCAGCTCTCTTTAAACAATTGAAAGGTGCCCTTGGAGACGGTGTGCTTGGGGACGGTGTACTGTTTTGTGTTAAATGTCGTGTAAAATTTGTCTCCATTGGAGTAGAAGCATTGGAAATGTCAGAAAAGAATGAAGATGAAGATTTTGGTCCATTGTTGTTAATTGACGATGGCGAAAATAGCTGAAAGTCATCACGAACTGAATCACTTTGTAAGTTGTTACTTTGATAATTTTGAGAGACATCATTAGAGGTGATTTGGTTATTATACTCCGGAGATGTTTCTCTTAATCGCTCAAAAGAGTCATGTCCCAAATCCATGTGATAATCATTGGTATAGACTGTGTATTCTGGTGCACTATCGATATGGTTATCGACCGTGTCTTCAATGGGGCTCAGTGAATTTAAAATGTTCTCCACATCGTTTGGACTTATAGATGGAAATGTTGACAAAGATGCTACCTCTTCCATCCTTTGCTCCAGAGAAGCTGGTTCAGTTGGTGATAAAGTTTGCTGTTGAAAATAGCCCAAAGTTTCATTCACATCCATATTTTTGCTTGAAAAATCGTCAAGTAAGAAAGAGAAAAATCTGAAAACGAAGCAATATTCGAGAACTCTGAACACACAATGAGATTATTGTTACCTAGATATCATGAAAATAAGTTTTTATGTGTGTCGTTTAATAAATAATATAATCATTATTAGTTATCATCTGGTTTCATTTATCTTGCATTTTCCCTCAACTTGAGATTTACACCCCAGATTTGTTGGTTACAATTGAGAAAGTATCAAACGATTGAAAAAAAAACATCGCAAACATGGCCTAGTTTCTCCCTTTAATAAATACCTGTATGACTATCATAAATGACTATTATCCTGACTCTGTTTTATCTGATACCTTTTAATCTCTTCCATGTTTCTAATCTCAGTTTCAGATTGATTATTATGGAATACTTTACCAGAAGACTAATCGAGCAACGTTATATCAACCAGTATCCATCAAAAGCTATTAGCTGCCTAGCATTACCTTTATCTAACCAACCTTTGAATTTTCTCTTATCTCATATCAACCAGAGTTTATAAATGATACTTTTAATCAAGCTGTTCAACTATCTAACTTCGCAATTAACTTACACAACTTGTTGATTGCAACCTTCCTATTTCCTAGAAACATTACCGAGTTTCCTCGAGTTTTCCAGCCCCGGGCTTATTGGTGAGTAATTTCACTTTCGATTCGCTGCTGACACTCTGCGATAAGCACCAAGGCTTAAAATGACTAAAAACAAAAAAAAGATAACAAAAAGGTATGGATGTAACGAAGAAATGGAATGGGAACCGGTTTTAAATTCATTTTCGCCTCTTTTGTATGAATCTCTCAGAAACCTGAATTCCGAGAAAGCTCTGACTATTTTTGGTGGTTCCAAGCATGGCTTTCATGCAGTTTCCTTAAAACTGGACTTTTATTATTGATTATTGGTCTTGTCCATCCATTTGCGGCCAATTTAATTCTGAGACTGAAATAAGTGATCAAGAAGTCATGATCACATGTCAACTGAAGCACATTATAACCAGAATATCAACAAACCCATCATTTGATTAGAGGGTAATAAAGAGGAACAATAAAATGAACAAAATAAACAACAAATGTAAAAGCCTTGGCCATGATTATTAAGCTTCACTATTTTACCATTAAATTGATGGACAAAACATAATCAACCCTCAAAAAGCGTAATTAACTGGATAAATAAGGAGCCAAATTGCCTCGCCAACATTAGGGAAAGCAACATTTACAATGGAAAATTAAAATTAAAATTGGAACAAAGTTAAAATTTTCTGTTGGATGAAAAAAGTGACCAGTTAATCATTTCTTAAAAACAACCTGGAAACGTTAATTTCGGTCAAGGTTGATGCTAAAAGCTTGCCTTCAACCGATTCAATTGTTGTTACTGTACTTTAGATGTCTGCAAGAATGGACGAAAACAAGTAAATCTGATAAGGTAATAATGATTTTCCCAAATTAACTCAAATAGAGGTTCCATTTTCATGAAAAAAAGAGTTTCTCATATTTACTTTTTTCTTGTTTTTTTCTGCAAATTCAGGCAACTCATTATCATTGGAATTATCCTTTTCCAATCGAAAACAGATTTCCATTCCAATCCAATTTCAATCACATGAATTCAGGATAAAGCTGATGATTTAATCAAATCTGTTTACATACTAATATTAAACATTTTACGGACGAGACGGATTATCCAGGAAAGATCATCTTTTTTATCGTTTATTTGGTTCGTTAAATTGTTATTGATCAAGAGCATGTTTGAAGGTCAATTGCAAAAATAAACAAATTGCTGTTACATGAAAGATTGAATATTAATCAAAATAAATTGTCATTTACAATGCTAACAGTTTTGTAGATAAATTTGCATTTGCACTTTTAGTTTTTGTACTTGACCAGTATTTGATTGGCTTTAATAAATCCGAAAGGATGAGTTAAATTTTTCATTAACAATTTAAAATGAATGAGCTGTCTAAGCTGTCTGACATTGTAAAATTGTAAATTAATGTAATTAAATTGTATATTTTAAGTATTCTGATGGATGAGTTAAATCTGTCAATGGCCTTATAGCTTTTCAAGTTGATTTCCTTATTACCTCATGGCTGCTACCTGTATCAAGATGATTAATTTAATAATATTTTCAAATGTTGATTCTTCTAAATTTATAAAAATATTCAATGAAAATTATAGGCAATAATTGATTACCTTGACTAAATAACAAGCAGATTATAAGAAACAAAATGATTACTTTTGAAACTACTTCGCAATCAGTTTCTTTAATTGTCAAAAATATCATAAATTGTTTCTGATTAGGTGGACTTTCATCAGGAAAAGATGTATCTACAGAAAATCCTTGCATCGGCACAATTTGTGGGTGTCTTTGTGATTCCAGAATTTAGGAAACTTTTAAATCAGCGATTCAATAGGATCATGACAATTTAATCTCTGGATCATTTGCTATGGATTAGTCGTTCAATAAGACTACGTGGCAATTGTAAAGTGCTATATCCTTGTAAACACATCCTTGCAAAAACAACATTGATATAAAATTAATACTAGACTGGTGATTGATTAGAGCATGTAGCAAGATTCACGATATCAATAATATTGTTTATTCAAATCAAAGTAATAATTTACGATCAACTGTTACCATCTGTAAGAAGGTATCTTAACAAGAATAAGTCATTTTTTCGGATTAAGATCCAACTCTTGCAAACCAATAACGAGCTTTGATTAGAGGTTCTGATATTGGACGTTTATATTCAGCTTCATGTCTATTTAGACTCATAGCCAAGACAAATTAAATGTCAGATCTAGACTATACAATTAGCGCTGAATCTAAAGTCTAATGTAGCTTAGACTCTAGTCTAGACTTGACTTCGGTTGTGCACTCTTTGTGCATTGATTTTTGAAGATCATTTTGCGATTGTTTTATTTCCACTTTACATTACATCGCATAATCGAAATGAATTCAGCAGAAAAGGTGATGCGTTAAACACAAGATTAACACTAAAGTCGGGAATTTTCCATCTTCGATCTGTCATTTCATGATTTGATTTGTCAATATCCTAATCTTCAAGATGATCACACTTCTTCAACACTTTCATTGATCTTCATCATTGATATCATGAAAAGCTAGAGCTTGACAATGGCCTCCAATAATAGTCGATGTTCAATTGAGTTTTAATTAACCATCTCGAATTTTTACCAATACAAAGTGGCATCTATCGTCACTCTTTACAACTACAACATAAACAGTTTTTAATCATGACTCAATCTGTGTGACACAATCGGTTATTTATCAAACAATTTCATCTGATTGTATTTAACTGTTATTTATTTTTGCTTTTGGCTATTCTCTAAAAGTTCATTGGCTAATTCTGACCCTTGCCGTGTTTTAATTCCATTTAAAAATAGCATTGGATTATCACAAAGAAACAGAACAGAGATTTCAAAAGCTCCTGTGTGATGGAAGTCCGTTACCTTTTGTTTTCGTCAAGCCTTCTCCTACGCGCCAGTGTTACACTATTAATGTTGCCAATAATATTTATTTTTCAATCAACTATTGATTGATTCATGGTCGAATCCAGCATTGACCAATCGTCCTTAGATCAAATTTTATCAATTGTTAATTTAAAGGTAATTTTCGTATTTGTTTTCTTCAATTGCATTCTTTTTTGTTATTCATTCAATTTTTTCTCTTTCTTTTTTTCAATCAGCTTTTGTTGTTGATATTTAGATTAAGATAGCCTTATCCCTGGCCTTACATCGATTGCAATTACTGGCCAGTTGATTTAATTGACATTGGATGATTCTTGAAATTCAACAATTGTTTTCAAGACTATGGTAAAATTGAAAGTGGATTCAAAAATAGAATCATCAACTTGTGAATTTTCAAATCAACGCTGAATAAACATGATGAATTATAATTCTGTTTACTTCGTGAAAACTTCGTCTACTATGAAAATGGGACACTTTAGGAATATGACATAATCAGGACAAATGCCATTTTTGAAATGTTTCTATTATACAATCCATTGTTGAGATATCTATAAGGCACATCTCAAAAAAGTATCGCATTTGCAGTCGCAAGTTATGAATATCTGAAATTTTGGCCATCAGTCTATAATGATAGTCTGAGGCAACGCCCGGTGATTTACAATTCATTTCCAAATATCGTCGTAAAATGTAAATGTAAGTGTATTGCTCTAGTCTGTGAAAGAAAATAAAATTAATATTAGATTATTAGATATTGATTAAAACATAACGCTTGTATATTAACCTTATGTATTCTTTAAATTTGAGATCAGGTAAATCTGGATTGAAGAGAATAATCAAGCAAAGAAGAGCGTAAACATTTGGATCTCTCCGCCATCGATCTGGAAAAGTCTCAATAATACGAACAAGGCCATTGTGCAAAGAAGCATCCATATAAAAAACTTCTCTTCTATTAATCCGGATACCTGAACACTTGAAAGCATATATTTGATGGCGTTAATAATTAGCAAATAATGTATTTGGAAAAGATTTGCATCTAATTTGAAACAGAAGTGATTATTTGAATGGTCTGTCTAAAGTCAACTTACAATCCAGCTATCGGTTAGGTAATCATAGGAGAGGACACTTTTCAAAGCGATTATATCGAAAAATATATTTGACAGAAGAGTGATTTTGTCCTCGAAAAGCAATGGCTTGTACGCTCTTACTTCTTTGCATGTCAGAGCAAGCTCTCCAGGGCATGGCGTGT
Source organism: Tetranychus urticae (assembly GCF_039701765.1). Classification (NCBI taxonomy): domain Eukaryota; kingdom Metazoa; phylum Arthropoda; class Arachnida; order Trombidiformes; family Tetranychidae; genus Tetranychus; species Tetranychus urticae. The sequence goes on along the minus strand of NC_142959.1, from coordinate 14,536,053 downwards.
CATCCTTTCCACCTTTTATAGAGCAGACGGGTTCACGAAGAGCTATCGCATCAAAAGCTGCACAAGCTTCTTTCATTACAATTGATTGGAACTCATCAAGAGATATTTGGCTGGCTAGGAACTCTGATTTCAGGTTTATTGGCGTATAATAAGCTGCCCTTATTTTCTTTGCCACTTTCGGTCTAAATGGCTCTTTAACCATTGAAGTGTCCGTACATAGGGAAAGTATTTTCTTAAAGTCTCGATCTTTTGAACTTGATTTTTTTAACTGAAGATAGGTGTAATTCAAACGGAGCTGCGAGGCGGGTGCAGCTCTGTTTAATTCATTGAAAGGTCCACTTGAAGACTGTGTACTGTTTTGTGTTGAATGGCGTGTAAAATTTGTCTCCATTGGAGTAGAAGCATTGGAAATATCAGAAAAGAATGAAGATGAAGATTTTGGTCCATTGCTGTTGATTGGCAATGGCGAAAATAGCTGAAAGTCATCATAAACTGAATCACTTTGTAAGTTATTACACTGATAATTTTGAGAGACATCATTAGAGGTGATTTGGTTATTAAACTCCGGAGATGTTTCTCTTAATCGCTCAAAAGAGTCATGTCCCAAATCCATGTGATAATCATTGGTATAGACTGTGTATTCTGGTGCACTATCGATATGGTTATTGACCGTGTCTTCAGTGGGGCTCAGTGAATTTAAAATAGTTTCCAGATCGTTTGGACATATAGACGGAAATGTTGGTAAAGATGCTATCTCTTGCATTCTTTGCTCAAGTGAAGCTGTTTCAGTTGACAATAAAGTTTGCTGTTGGTAAGTTTCATTCACATCCATAGTTTTGCTTGAAAACATTGTCCGGTAAGAAAGAGGAAAAACCTAAAAACAAAGCAATATTTGAGCACACTGAAACGTTTTAATGAGGTTATTGTTACCTAGATATCATAAGTTTTTATGTGTGTCGTTTCTCCCTTTATTGAATATGACTATCATAAATGACTATTATCCTCACTCTGTTTTATCTGATACCTTTTAATCTCTTCCATGTTTCTAATCTCAGTTGCAGATTGATTATTATGGAATACTTTACCAGAAGACTAATCGAGCTATGTTTCATCATTAACCAGTATCCATCAAAAGCTATTAGCTGCCTAGCATTACCTTTATCTAACCTATTTTTAAATGTTTTTCTTATCTCATATGAACCACAGTTTATAAATGATACTTTTAAAACTGTTCAGCTAATTAACTTCGCAATTAACTTACCCAAAAAGGTATGTATTTAACGAAAAAATGGAATAGGAACCGGTTTTAAACTCATTTTTACCTCTTTTTGCATGAATCTCACAGAAACCTGAATTCCGAGAAAGCTCTGACTATTTTTGGTGGTTCCAAGCATGGCTTTCATGCTTTTCCTTAGAACCAGCTCAGTTCGATCACAATTTTGAGGCAAAAATTTATTATTTTGACTTTATATTGTAGCTTATCCTTGTTATAATTGGACATAAACTGGACTTTTATTATTGCTTATTGATCTTGTTCATAGCAGTTATGTCAGTTTGCGCCCGATATAATTCTGATACTGAAACAAGTATTCAAGATGTCATGATCACATGTCAACTGAAGCACATTATAACCAGAATATCAACAAACCCATCATTTGATTATAGGGTAATAAAGAGGAACAATAAAATGAACAAAATAAACAACAAATGTAAAAGCCTTGGCAATTATTATTGAGCTCCACTGTTTTCAGAATTTAGGAGACTTTTAAATCGGCGATTCAATAGACAAGGATCATGAAAATTTAATCTTTGGATCGTTCACCATGGATTTTCTGTTCAATAAGACTACGTGGCAATTGTAAAGTGCTATCTCCTCGTAAACACAGCCTAAATAACATTGATAAAAAATTAATACTAGACTGGTGATTAGAGCATGTAGCATGATTCACAATATCAATAATATTGTTTGTTAAAATCAAAGTAACAATTTATGATGAACTGTCACCATCTGTAAGAAGGTATCTTAACAAAAATAAGTCATTTTTCGGATTAAGATCCAACTCTTGCAAACCAATAATGAGTTTTGATTAGAAATCTACTTTAATTTAGCTTCATGTCTAATTAGACTCATAATCAAGACAAATTAAATCTCAGATCTAGACTATACAATTAGCGCTGAATCTAAAGTCTAATGTAGCTTAGACTCTAGTCTAGACTTGACTTCGGTTGTGCACTCTTTGTGCATTGATTTTTGAAGATCATTTAGCTATTGTTTTATCTCCACCTTACATTACATCGGATAATCGAAATGAATTTAGAAGAAAAGGTGATACGTTTAACACAAGATTAACACTAAAATCAAGGAATTTTCCATCTTCGATCTGTCATTTAATGATTTGATTTGTCAAGTCTTACCCTAATCTTTAAGATGATCACACTTCTTCAACACTTTCATTGATCTTCATCATTGATACCATGAAAAGCTAGAGCTTGACAATGGCCTCCAATAATAGTTAATGTTTAATTTAGTTGAGATGTTTTGATTGACGTGATTTGTACAATATTTGACTGATAAAATTTAGTCACAATTTTTAAAATAAAACTAAAAGCCAAAAAAAAATATTTAATGTCCGTGACAGTTCATCATATCAATCCATTTTTCACGATCTAATTTGTTGGTCAAGCTATATACATATTTGATCTTAATTTATCCTTCTCATTTTTAATATTAAATAGTTTTTCAAAATAAATAAACGATGTTAAAGATGAATCAAGAACCGTCTCGAATTTTTTATTACTGATACAAAGTGGCATCTATCGTCACTCTTTACAACTACAACGTAAACAATTTTTTTAATCATGACTCAATCCGTGTTTCAAAGACAAGTGAAACATTTGAGTAAACGCAATCGGTTATTTATCAAACAATTTCATCTGATTGTATTTAACTGTTATTTAATTTTGTTCTTGGCTATTCTTTAAAAGTTCATTGGCTAATCCTGACCCTTGTCGTGTTTTCTATTGAGGTGAGTTTCTATAAATCTTAATTCTCATTTACCCTTTGTCATTTATCATTTGTTTATTGTCATTTGACTACCATCTTTTTCTCCCTCTTTCTTTCTCACTTTCCTCTCACTCTCGTCCTGTGTATTGTTATTATTCAATTTTCTCAATTATTGCCAAGTATCTGTTGTTTTCTGCAAATTAATACCTTTGAATACCGTTGAATCAACTGTTAACACATTTATTTGTTCCGTTTACCCTTCTTACTGCTCTTTTTCTTCTGGCAACAATTTTCACTCTTTAATTCATCCAATCATTGCTTGATTTAAGTCAAGTTTAATATTAATGAACCAATTTATTTTGTTTTATATTTCAGCTGCTTCAATTGTTTCTCGCTTTTAAATTTCTTGGCTCCGTTTGACTCGAAAATTTGTTTATTAACAGACAGTGCGTATATGGCTTCTCGTTGCGATGCAAAATACTGGTAATCACTTGAACCATAATCGTGGTAATCAGGATGAGAAGGGACAATCTGGCGAGGAACAGCACCAAAGTGAGCAAAACTCAACACCACCACAGCAGTCAAGTTATGTAAGGTCAACTCGCAGAGAAAAAAAAATTAAATTAGAACGTGATGAATCTGTTGGAACTCGAAGAAACTCCGAACCCGCTGAAACTACCCTTGAAAATGTTGAATTGTCCAGAAAAGTATCACCCTCTTCATCTGCACCTGCTGGATCTGCTGGAGGATCAAGTGGCAAAAAAAGCAAACGAGGCAAAAAATCTACCCGAGTTGACATGAATGCCAAATTAGAACGAAGTCGTCAAAGTGCTCGTGAGTGTAGAGCCCGGAAAAAATTAAGATATCAATATCTTGAGGATTTGGTGAATAAGAGAGAAAAGGCAGTTTTTTCATTACAAAAAGAACTTGATTCGGTAAGTTTCATTTTTTAAATACCATGGTCACTTAACCTTAACAACTTTTAGTTCTCTTATTGTTTTTAATTGAAATTTTTCAATTGTCACGAAAGGAATTTTAAAATATTTTAAACGTTAATTTTCTGACCTCTCTTTTTCTCTGTCTATTCTTACAGTACAAAGATTGGTGCAAGCAGGTTGACGATGGAGCTAACCCGAAAGAAGCATTTGGACAGAAAGTCAGATTTTCATAAATAATCAGTTTAATTGTAAAGATTGTCTTTTTCAAAATCAAGATGTAAACAAAATATTTCATAATTTTATCAGAATATATTTTACATCCATCGATGTTCATCATTGGCTGAGGCTTCGAATCAAATCAAGACTACGACTGTTCATCTAAACTTTTACTTGTGAATTTCCAAACGTGTTTATGACCACGGACAGCTGGTTTCAATTGGACAACATTCTTGATGCAAAAACCATGGACTACCACAGTAAAACTCTATGGTTGAGATATCCACTCCTAATCATTAATATTATTTGTTATGATCTGTTTTAACTTTTTATTCAACATGGCCTTGAAAATTACTTCTCATTTTAAAAACAATGGGTTGAAACATGATTATAATTTATAAAATTTTATTTTAGCTTCATCAACATTGATTGCATTTTATTGTTAACACTTTACTTAATTACAATCGGTTACTAACTTTATCTACTCGGGATGATTGAGCTTCAAAGATTTAATTCTTGTTTACTTTCAAAATCATGTTGATTCTCTTCAATTAGGATATGATTGAATCGAAATATGATTTTACTTTTCGGCGTAAGAATCAAACCAAGAAATCAAGTAAATTCTTTATAAATTAATTTTTACTTTGTTTAGCATTCATGAGCATTTACAGCAACAGATGAAACAAACTAAAAACAATAGCAAGGTAATTTGTACTGTCAATCTAAGTTGGCAGGTTTGATTAAGCTACTTTAAGTCCTTTCATTTCCATTTATCGAGATGTTATTATAATAATTTTACCATAAGGAATCAGCCACATACGTTGCATAATTACAACGATAAGCGTAAAGAATGGGGCCAGATCATGAGATTCAAGTAATTTTATTAAACTTATGAACAATTTTGACTTGCCTACATTACAACATGTAAAGGATCCATCTATAACAGAAACAAAAATATATATTTCAAATGAAAATTTGCAAAAGTAAATAATATGATCGAGTTATTGAACAGGTGTTGAATTAAAATGGAAGCCATGATCGTAGCTTTTCTTTCCAACTTTTTTGTTTATTTTCTGCCACCGGAGTATCTTCGATAGCTCTTATTTCAGGTGTTGAAGGAGATCGAGGAAGCTGACCCTGACTAGGCCCAAACCATGAATCAGATGAAAAACCTGTTTTCCACATCTTATCGAACTCTGATAAATCTTTTTCTTCCATATTAAGAAGGTCTTCTTCAATCTCTTGTTCTCCAGTTGGATCGCGTTTAGAGGTCACAGTATAGGATTTGTCTCCGAGAGTTCTTGTATGAGACTCAATTCGTTTTCCACTTGAATCGGTTTCAATACGCTTGGTCTCAATTTTCTGTACAAAAAAAACAAAAAATTAGTAAATAACATAAACTTGTGTGGGCATCCAAGGATATTTAAGATACGATGCTCATAAGCAATGATATAAATTAACTATGCATACTTACATCGCCATTCATGACAGAACTGAACTGTTTAACTTGAAAAAAAGATTTAAAGGGCTGAGGAGATTGATCTGAACCAAGTCCATCACCAAAGAAATTAGCATGTGGATCAAAGTTATGTACCATCCTGTGGTCATTATTAAAGGGTACCATTTGACCCCTGGGTTGAGCTCCTGGTTCCAGAAAATCATCCCGGAGTGACCTATTTCTAGGATAAGGTTCCAACATAGAAAAGCCTGAATTAAATGGATCAGGATGAGCACCACCAAAACTACCAAAACCTCCAGGCCCAGGGAATGGTGTACCAAAGTCGAAAAAACTATCCATTCTATTGAATGTTCGCATCATGCTGTCAAAATGACGAAAAATGTCATCGTCCATCATTGTGGTTTGTAAACAATTTTATAAATAATCAAATAAACAGAGCACGGTTTTGAATCAGTAAAATTATTAGAACGTCAATTTACGAAATGTGTACAAAATATAATCCAAACTGTTGTTGTTTGTGCGAGTCAAAAATTCCAGAAATTTCTTTGAAGCGCCATCTTGTAGATTAAATAAAAGCTTGTTTGATTATATTGAAATTAAATTAAACGAGATGGCGCAATAATAAGCTTTTTGGAATCATACCGAGACTGGAAAGACTAACTGGACATTTACTTACAATCAGTGTCTCGGTAATTGTTGTATTGTTTACCAACATCAAAATGATGATGATAAGTGATGAAATTTCCCGGCATTGGGTGAACAACAGCAAACCTTTAAATGTTCTTCTATTGAGAAAATATTTGATTAGATCTTCGAAAGATAAAAAGCCTTATGACCCGAACTTCAAGAAGGAAACTGTGAAAAGAGTCAAAACTCCTAAAGAACCATCTTCAAGACAACCTATCACCTCAACGCCAAGGGTTGCTGGTAAACCATCAACATCTCCAAGTGCTGAAAATAAAAAAAGTAAACCAAGATTGACACCAACCAAAGTTTCATCGAAAAATTCAGTTCTATCATTGCAATCATTGCCATCAAATTTATCTACTCCATCCAAGTCATCCATAGTCAACAGTTCTGCTCAATCCAAAGCAACCTCATCTCATGTATCCACCCCATCAAAGACACCGACATCTAATGTATCTAATTCATCAAAAGCATCTTCATCCAATGTGACTACACCAACTAAATCAAATGTCCCGCCAAAATCATCGGGATCTTCAAAATCATTGGTTCAATCGAGAAAATTGTTTAATCATCCTCCAAAAAAGATACCTAGAATAGAAGATAATTCTAACTCTCAGCAAAACATTAAGCATGATAAACCCAAAGTTTTAAGCTCCGATTTCAAAATACCTAAAAAATCAAAGACTGAAACTCAGGAGGCTACCCTTAGAAAAGCAAATGTAAACACCGAACCGGCTAGTAGAACGAGCTTAAATGCAATCAATTCAAAGCCTAATGAATCATCTAAGTCAGCACAGCTCTCTATAGATAATGGAGAGGATATTGATTTGCTGGAAACTGAAGATCCTTCATTAGATTTTGATATTTATGGTGCACCTGAACAAGAATTTATTCCAGAATCAGTTGAAAATTCTGGTTTATCAAATGAAGCAGAAGCAGAAGCTGAACCAGAGTCGGAGCAAGAGTCAGAGCCAGAACAATCTTCAGAAATCGAGCAATCTAATGAATCAAATGAAGCTTCTAACCAAAGTACCAAACCTTTACCTTCATCTGACAGTGAGAGTTCAGATGATGAAACAAATTTCAAGCGTAAAGGAGCAAAACACAAAGATGATGCAATACAAGAGAAACCAAAAGTGAAACCTCCTGATAGACCAAATACAAGCAATTTTAAGCCTAATATATCTTCAACGGAAAATTCAATTAAATCAAGATTAAATCATTCTAATTCTCAACATTTGAAGCCACATAATACAAACCTTGTTAATCGTGATCAACTGCCACAGATACCTGGTGAGCCACCAATCGATGAAATTCTGGCAGCATTCGATGAAATCAAATCTCCTGATATAGCTATGAAACAATTTTTACACATTCAAACTGTGTATCCCAAGTCATTTATTTTGCACAAAAGAAGATTCCAAAGTTTATTTAAGCGAATATTAATAGATCTTTTTCGTGATGTTAATTTTTTCTTTAAAGACAATCAGGTAACTATGATAATAGATCAATTGAGAAAACTTGAAATGAATAACAATGACTATTGGGAAGAATTTATCTGTACATGGGGCAAAAATTATCCTCAGCTTGGCTCAAATCTGAGTAAGAAAAAGGTAAGCTAATAACTTTTATGGCATTTTCATTATCTAATTTTCTTTATTTTTTATTTCCAACAGAATATTCAACGAGCAATAGAAATTTTTTATGCTCATTTACAGGCAACACCGATTCTTATAAACCTGCCCACAGCAAAATACTTATTTGAAATGAAGGAATTTTTGGCAACCTAATAGTTGATTGGCCCATTATTACTTAAATCACGATCACTTTTTCATCATTTCGATATTCACTATTCACTATCTATTTTGCATATTTGTTTTTTTTTCATTTAACAGTTACATTCTTCAAAGTTTATATCATTATCCGAATGAGGATGAAATTCTATCAATTCAGTTGTTTGCTTTTTAGATTACAGCTTTTTACATTATTTTTCTATTATGTCTTCCACTTATCCAAAGATTTATATTTTCATTTACACCTTTCAAAGTCTATGCTTACAATCAAATTTCAACTCTTCACTAAAATCTATTAATAATAAATACTATTGGTTCAATGAATATTTGAGAAGACAATATCAAATCTAATGTGGAAACAATCATTTAATGCTCCGAAATACATGAGATTGAAAACAACAATGAGAATCATTACTGGTTTATTGTCATAATTATAATGAATGATTACCCGAATCAAGTTTGACATATTGTTTACAGATTAACAATAATAATCAGTTGATATCAACAGAATTGAGAGAAACTACGCTTTTTCAATCAACTCATTAATTTGACATGCATTCATCTCAATTTAACTACAAATCTTTGCCTTGTTTTCTAGAAATGACAGTTTATTCATTGTATAAACAGCAAAAAGTATGGATCCCGTTTAGACCTATCCTTTGTATTTAAACAATAACCATATGTATATTAAGTTTTTGAAATTAATTAATAAAATATATACTTGGAAAGAGAAACTAATTATTAAATCGTTTTTTATCAATAACAACTTAGAAGATCAAAGCCTAATTTAGAGACATTGAAATTCAAAATGAAATATTATTTATTCCTGATTCAATCATTTACGTTAATCAAACGATACGCACTGATCAATAATTATCCAAAGAATGGCCAATAGTGTGAAGATAGAGGTTAGTATTTGGTTTGGTGGCATTCGGAATCAGTGATGAGCGGTTCCTCTATCCGACTCTGCCAGTAAAGATAATGCCATAAATGAGAGGACAAGAAGAGAGAAAATTAGTTTGATCATTTTGAAATATTTTGTTGTTGAAGCAAATTGCAGTTGATTAAGATTAATTTGAATATAACTGAATCAGTAGATTTGAGGTGAACTATGTTAAGTTGGAGATAAAATCCAGAGTATTATACAAATAAACATTTATCTACTCAGATGCCAATCTTTACACGTTGCACTTGGGTTCAGATTAAAATGAACCTGAATTGCTTGTTGTTTAATTGACAATAATAAGAGATCTTACTAAGTATTTAATCAATAAATTAAATATCGGCATTGGCAAAGTCATTTGGCTCTGTATAATTTAAGCTTAACCATCTAAACATCGTCATCTAAGGTTTTCAAATCAATCTAAGCAGTCCAATGATAAAATTTAAGATGAATATTATCATTCTATGGGATTTTGTATTTGTTTTATTAGATGCATCTAATGAAAGTATAAGATTTGTTTCAACATTTTACAAATGAAAAAATTAGTTTGCAAATCACCATATAAAAGCATACAAATTTTTCTAGAAAAAAGGCGATAAAACGCCGAAATCGAAAAGGTGACAGCCAATTCCGATATATTGGTCTTTAAGAAGGACGAATGTACCGATAGCTACTAATGAGATCTCGATATCAATTTATCGATTGGTGAGGTTCCCTCGTAAGTTGCAAGGATTTCACCCTTAGACTGATTAAATTGATTTGAAAACCTTAGATGACAATATGCAGATGATTAAACTTAAATTATACAGAATCAAATGACTTTGCTAATGTCAATATTTAATTGAATTGATTAAAATTGGTAGCAAGATCTCTTATCATTGCCAATTCTGTGTCAATTAAACAGCAAAAATTCATGTACATTTTAATTTAAAACTCAAATTTAACCTGAAAAGTAAAGAAAAGGCATCAAAAAATCATTTGATTTGGGGATCATTTTAGTTTAATCATCTTGAGCTACATTAAATAATGAGTAATAACAGTCAAGATCAAGCGTTTAAATGTTGGTTTGTAAATTATGGCATTATTTGTTCATTTTGTCATCAATGGTATAAATACTCAGTGATTTGTCTATAGCTTTCCATAATTCAGTTGTATCCAAGTCAATCTTTCCAGTAAACTTCAACAAAAATGGATTCCAAAATGATCAAACTAATTCTCTCTGTTCTTATTCTTGTGATTACATTCTCTTCATTTGCAGAATCGACTTCTATTTTCAGAATGAAGATGGGTGGTAAACCATTGGTTAACGCTGAAATTAATATGAAATAATGCAATAATTTAACTATGAATAAATAATATTTCAATTTGAATTTCAATGTTTCTAATTTATTTCTCTAAATGAACCCTTTAGAATACATCGAAGCTCTGCCATGCACTTATGTTATTTAAGTAAATTTTTGGTCCTTTTAGTATAATCACATGATAATTGGAAAATTTACGATTCGCGGGATCATTGGATTGAAATGATGAGAAGATTGACAGAGAATCGGAAGATAAACTTTGAATATCGTGAACTTCTTAGCATCGGTTGGCTCAAATGATTGAGTCAAGATCTTTTTCTAGCCTCACTGAAGATGCTTAGGTTGCGGTGTCCTAAGCGATAGCATTTTTCAATTAAAGGAAAATTTCGATTAAAATATTTGTTTATTAATCTGGTTAATTTCAAAATGTTTATTTGCGCATAATTATTTGTTAAGTACAAAAAACAAGTAACAACGAAATGTTGACAATTATCAATATTTTCTGTGTTTTCGTTGATACAAAGCATACTCTGTGTATCAAAAAGACATAATATTATAAATTACAATTTGTAGTTGAGAAGAAATTTCTCAGTCATTGCTAGAAATCAATTGAAAGATTACAATTAAATTGACCATAGAAAGCAATAAGTAGTAAACACCACAAAAATCGTGTAACCAATAAAGAAATGAATGGTTGGAATGACGATGGATTTGGAATCGTTAATGGTGAAACAAAATAACAAGCATAGTAGTGATGATAAAGCATCTGTTAACCATGGAATCCTCCACCAAACCCCCCGCCAAACCCTCCACCAAACCCATGATGTTGATGACCAAGAGGAAATGGATGAATGATTGGTGGTTTAACCGATTCCACTGCAAATGGTACAGGCACTGGGATAGGAATGGGTACAACTCCGAATCCTGGTGGAGCAAGTAAAGCGGCTCCTATGAGCAGTTTAAGTAGCTTGCGAGCTTCACGTCCAGATAGTCGGTGGTATCCTTCAGCTGATGAGATTAAGATTATTATGGTGGCGATAAAGGTGAAAACAATAAACACTCTTTTAATCCGCATTGTGACAAGTGGTCAACTTCAAGCCTATTGACGATAAAATATTCAACACTTGTTATTTGCAAATGTAGCTTTCTTAATAAAGAACAATCGATTTAAAATTAAAGCACAATGTATTTTAGTCAAAATGTAGCACTGGATTAGTTTTTAAATGAGATTTTGAGATTAAGCTGTATAAAAATGGGCAATGTTTGCCTTCGAAGACATCAAAAAGTTGTAACTGGGTAAATGTAAGGATAAATCGTCTAAATGAGAGGTGCAATCAGTGAAGCTTATGTTTATATGAAAATGACCCGTTAAGCTTTTTCCCATTTACCTGAGCTGATTGTAGGTCCCAAGCTCATCTTGGTTCTGGTTCGGTAACATCCGATGGTCACTTTGACTCTTGAGCCAGTATCAGCCTAAAAACAGATTGTCACAATTGATAGACTAACCATTTCACTGGAACAAAGCGTATCTAAAAAAGACAAAAAGGGACAGCAAATTAAACATTATTATTACAACTCTCTCTTCTTCATTTTAATAATCTTCCTTAATACTCAAATTTTTAATGTAAATCACCATTTTCAATTCAAGTAACAGTATTAATTAGTCTAGAAACTTCACCAATTGATTAATCGAGATTTCATTGTAAGCTACATTCGGCCTTCTCAAAGACTCCTGTGCCATGTTTAGGGCCTGATTCTTCAAATGATATTTATGAGTATATTAACTTAAACCTATTTCAGTAAATTTCGTATCATTTGCCAAATTAATCAGTTAGTTCTCAGAATATAACTTGTACCAGTCAAATTAAAGCTTAAAGATAGTAGATAAAATATTACCGATGAATCAAATTGAGATCAACAGTTGTATCAATACTTGAATTAGGTTGGAAGTAAACATTTGAATTTACCTAATTATAAATAGCTCTGGGTAAATATCATTCGTTGACTAATGCTGCTATTAAATTATCGCATTAAAATGTCAATTGTTTAAAATGGCAAATGTAATGAAATGTGATCAAGCCTGTGAATTTGTGATCTTGGCAAGTTATGGTTTGTTGAATATAATGATATATTTTCATGGATCAGTCTACATCAAGCTGACTGACTGAATGAAACAATATTACAACTGGACATTGACATTGAGCTAATTGTAATTTGATGAGTTTTACGCTCTTCAAAAGATTTTCAGGTCACTTAATTTACTTTCTTAATCAATTTCGACAAATGAAAGCACTAAAAGTGTTAAATTTTATTTTTTGCATTTCAACTTTTTAAAATTCTCAGTTTCCATTTTTTCAGCATCATAATCAATTCTCATTTTCTCATACTTAGCAGATAAATGGTATTAATTAACCGCAAATATATTACAATTAGAATGGCTATTAGGCTCATCAAGGTGAATCTTAATCCCCACTAATGAATTGATTTCATGTTAGCTAAATCGATTTTTAATGTTACTTTGAACCTAGCAATTCAGTCAGTCTTTCAATTAGAACTAGCTTTCAAGCTAAAGTCAAATTTTGTCATTGATTAATAAATGAAATAATTTTGTCATTATCAAGAACTTTAATGGTAATTTGGTTTGAGTTAGCAATGTTTTGGTTACAAACTTGAAAAAGTAGCAAAAATTTGACAGCGAGTGTTCAGTGCAAATGCCATTATTTGACAATCAACATATTAATACAAATCACAGTAATGGTCAGGGTTAAGTTAACAAAAAAAGGTCACACTTAGTATTAGGTGTCACCATCTATTTAGTTTGTAGAGACAAAAAAAATGTAATGAAAACTGAACAAAATAAAGTTCCATCTTATTGGTACTTTGATTAGAGGGCGACTATGAAAAAGTCTCCAATTTTGTTAACTTAGGTCGACATACAGTAGTGCTTACCCAGGGTTAAGTCCCTTGGACTATCCCATCCTCAGTTGAGTTGGATAAAGCTTAGTGCCTATGGGCAGGTAAAACACCTAGCAAGGGTTGACCCACCTTAAAAGCTGTTGCGGCTGGCCGGTCCACATGAGCAAGAGTTAACTTAACCCTGGCTCTTACTGTATAACATTGACTTAAGATAATAACATTGAAAATGAGCTTTGATTAGCAATACAAAGTGAAAGTCAGGTGAAAAATCAGTGTTTTTATCTCTCGAATGATATATTAATATGAACATAGAATTAAATAAAGACAAACGTAATAAGAACGTAATAGTCAAAATTATGAGGGAAAAAACAAAATAGAATATGAAAAATGAATAAAACACAATTAAGAAAAGGAAATCGGTAATTGTAAGATAAAAGGAATGACAATTAAATGACAGTTTTGACATGATAAACAAGTTGGTTTAGACGAGTTATAACAATCATAACTTGGTTAGGTAACAATGAAAGGTTAACAAGTTAGAGTTAAATGTTTTATAAATGTGAACAATTTAAAGTAAGTACGTTAACACAGTTAATAGCAAATTTAAATTAAGGAAATGATAGACTGGAAAATATATTAACTGAAAAGCTGGATTAAATTAAGAAAATTTTGAATCGTGTTTTGCAAAATATCTTGGTAAATGTAGTTTTTTTTGGTAAAATATTTCAAAATTTTCTCAAAATGTCGATTTAATTGAATTTAACAAAAAATTCGATATTAAATGGCGTGATGATTATTCTGTTAGGTTTTAGGAAGATTATAAACATTAACATTATTAAATAAAGCTTTCGATAAAATCTTGAATCTCTGATAGAAGAAACTTTGTCCATCTTTCAATCTGACGTTGGATAATCCATCAAAATAGGTGATCCAATAGGTGTAAAAATCTCAAGGCTTGAGTGTATTTTGATCTTCATGCTGATCAAGTCACTTGTTTTTGCTTTTGCTTTTCTTTTCCTCAAAAAGGGTTATTAGGTTGACAGGCATCTTTCATGGCATAACAGGTATATCTCTGGGTATAAAATATTAATTTATAATAATCCAAATATTGGCTATGATTGTAATTAAAATTGAGCCTTTTGTGTGCTTCGCCATAATTTTTTCCTTTATGGTTGTCACTCTTTAAATGTTGTTTGAATCATCAAATCACAGACAGATCATAACGATTAGGATATTGAAGGTGTTGAACCATTGTTTTGTTTCAGCTTTTGAACGCTTGTCATCATTATTTCTTTCTGAATCAAACAATGACTTGTAATATTAACAGAACATAAACTCAAAACTATACTTTGGCGAAATGGTAAACCAGCTAAAAATTAATAATAATAACAATTGTTATAAAAAAGGATAAAAGGAAAGAGCGAAAAAAGGGTTAATGAATTGAAAAAAGACAAACTAATGTAATATCCAAAATGAAGACCAAAAATGCTTTTCTTTGTTGGCAATAACAATAGGATAAATGATAACCAGAGTTGCTTTCAGTTCTTTGGTGAGTGGTTATTGCACCAAAACAAAAAGGAATGTATAAAATTTAAATTGCCACAATGTAATTGACCAGAGTGAAAGAGAGCTTTGTTGCTTGAATTTCCTCAGCTTAGGATGCCAACGAAACATGAAAATAAATCGTCTTTAAACCGAGGTGACCGTCCAGTATCTACTGTTTTCTTGTAAAGGGGGAGAACGTAGAGGTTGATTCTCATCAGTCAGACAGTTAGGTTGATCAGGCGAATTAGCCTCATATTTACCATGAATTTCTTTGTGAGTTGGTGATGTCAAACGTCCATTACTCATTGAATGATTTCGATCGTTCTTTGGTTGTATTAGCTGCTTTTGTTGTGGCGGGATTATAGACTGCATATTCCGAGGTAAAGATGCTGTTTTTGAATTGCTTTTTTCGTAACTATTTATCTGAGATCTTTTGACCGGAGGTGAAACTGATCGAGAATCTTTTAATAAAGCTTTAGTTGCGTCATTTGATCCTCTCGTGGGTAAAGTTGAATAAGCTCGGGCTCCACGAGAAGGTTGGTTATAATTGCTGACAGTTTGGTGATTGCTTTTGTTTCCATGTAATGAAGAATCTGAGAGCAAAAGGAGGGATAAAATTACATTGATGTGTTGAAATTAGAAAATACTAAAATTAGAAACAGTCACCGAAGTAACAAAATGAGTAATTTAAGTGTTGATTTTTTCCTACCTGAATTAGGATGACTATTAGATGATAAATTATCTTGACTATTACAAGAAACTGGAGATGGTCGATTAGAGATTGAAGATGAAAGATGATAAGTCCAATGGTCGAAGGGTCTGTTTGAACTGATTGTGCTGTACGTTGATGACGAACCATTTGATGAGCCTGAACAAGAATTTATTGGTGAGATATATGAAAGAGTTGATCTTTGGTAAAATAAAATGTACGCATCCGAGGTGACAACAGATTTCTCTGATATTGGAGAAACATTTTGATCATCAAATGAGTACCACTTGCCATCCACAATATTTCGACAGTAAGCCGTATAATGGCCTGCCTGCATGTTGCCATGATGATTGCAAACTGCATAGAGGTGGTAGACATTATCCTCTGACCGAGAGGAACAACTTTTACTGTGAGATGGTCGGCGCCAAGGTGAAGGGAGATAAGATGATGAGTTACGCAAATTATTGTTGTTGACAAAATCAACAGTATCACCATAATTATTGTTACGGTTGCTCAAATAAGGATTCATATCAAGGCCAGAAAGTGGGAAAGAAACTAAAGTTGTTAATTTGGTTCTCGATGAATTGGATGCTTGACGGAAACGCTTTAAATGTATTATAAATATATCTGGAGTTGACCAAAGAGATAACTTCTTTATACATTGTTGACGCCGTTTACAAGCTGGGCACATCCATGCATTATCAGCTCCTAATCGTTCTTCTCTGAAGTACATTTCGAAGCAATCTTTCAAAGAAGCCGTGTTAGCCATTTCATTACGTGCTTTAACAAATTCAATATTGGGATCGTCAATTATTGTTATTATATCATCATCATCCACTAAAAGTGTTTGTCTCAAATCAAGATCCCATTCAATGATTAATTTTAAATGGATCGGTCCTCGGTAATCACTTTCTTCACAGTGAGACAAAGCCTTATCAACTGTTGGCATATAGAGAGGATGATCAACATCTTCAGGAAGGTAACATTTACCTAGGAATGAGAAAAGATAAACATTAGTTGAATTCAATTCAGATTTAAAATAAAAATAAGCCAACCTGGTAATCCATCGACAACTTTTAGGCGGAAAAGTGTCGAATCTTTGATGATTGCAAGATCGCATGTTTTTCTCAGAATTGGAGACATAGATTTCATAAGCCAATGTTGAATTTCCTTGAAAGATGATTCTCGAGGTAGAGTACAGCTAAAGAATGGACCGAAAACTTGACTTTCGCTACCAATACCAACCCGATTAACCCAAAGCAATGTCAAAGGTTGAGATGAGGCAAAGTTAATTGGAGATGATGAGGGTGTCAAGGTGGGTATACCAGTGGAAGAGTATACTCCAGATGTCCAGTCAGGAATAGCAGGAGTTTCAATGGCTTCTACTTCTACTTCATTAACATCTTCCAAGATTTCATGCATGGTAAGTTTGTCCTTGATCAATTCTTTCAATCCAACTTCGTGTTCTTTAATCAACAGAACCAACTGACGTTCAGGAATTTTAACCAATCGTGAAATTTTATCTCGCAATTCACGAAGAGTTGCTTGAGCTTCAATGGCAACAACCATCCGCACCTTAACAATGAAAAGAAAGGAAAAGTAAAGATGCAATTAGTATAATTGTTTATAATTATTCTCTTAGAATAATAATGTTGAAGTAAAATATAATATAAAGATTTCCATTGAAACTTACAATTTTTGTAACATCATCCAAATAAGAAACATTTATTATGACAGTGTGTGTGCGTTTGATTGGTACCGGAAGTGAAAGGCACATATAGGGATCAAAGGTATTGCTGTAATTGTTACATGATCGGCAGACCAGAGAGGAGCAGAGTTGAGCTTGAAATAAATCATGAATAAAACTGCTATCACATCGCATATGATAAGCTAATGTTTCGGCAGCAACAAGCTCGTCTGGTTTGTTCCAACTTTTCTGTATTTGCTGAGTAATAATAGATGAAATAAGAATATTAATTATCATCAAATGGAATGAAATAATAAGATGAGAAGTGAAAAACAAATGAAAGATGAGATAGAAAAGAAAGTAAAACTGCATAGATTTCAACAGATCATCATGATGATAAAATTGTTGATGAAAATGAATGCATTCAATCAATAAGTTGCTGTTTCTCTGTTATAAGTGTGATTAACCAAAAAAAAATAGAGAGTAAAATAAATGTTAAAGATAATCGCTGTTTGTTGTCAGCAACATTTAATTGTCTCACTGCCTTTGCTAATTATCAATTAGAGTGAAACGTGTTTTGTTTTTGTCACTGTTATGTGCTATTTTTTGGGTTAATTGAAACTAAATCTCATTAAAATATGAATAATAATTTTAGCTTATAATAACAAATAATTACTATATTTACGGTTTTGCTTTATATTTGCTGCTTCTTCAAGAATAAATAATGTCACATTGTTGATTCTCTTTAAGTTATAATATAGCTAATCAAAGCTCTCAAGTTTCTTGCTACAGCAATAAATATTTGAACTGATAACAACAAATAAAAACAAAAAGGAGGAAATGTGAACATAAATCCTTCTCTATCATCACTATTGACAACTTGAGTTGAATAAAAAAATACAGATGGCTATAAAACTACATTGTTTATACACAATAACTGTAAGAAATAAGATAAATACCTTCAGCTTTTTCGACTTTTTCTTGGTTGCAATATTAAGGTCTTCATGGAAAATATCCAATAGAAAGAATAAAAATTCTTGGGCATCATGTTGATCACTACCTTCATATTGTTTACAGTGTTTTGAAACAAGATGCTTAAACTTATTAGAAATATCAGGAGAGTAAGAGTTAGTCCAGAGAGATTTAAAAACTAGGGCACATTGGGAGGTTACTTCACCATGAGAGCCGTATTTACACAAGTTTAATTGATTATGTTTAACCAAATCAATTTTATAATGGCTCATAACAAAATATTCAGCCAATAAATCGGTATTGGATAAACATTGAAGAATTGCATTCATGAAACAAGTATTTCCATGGTTTTTGATACCACAAATGGCCAATGGTTTAGACTCAATTGGTTGTGGCATTGAAGGAGATGGACTGATAAGTTTGGAACTAACATCTTGGCTTGATTGAGATGATGATAATTGATGTCGCATAGTTGCATAAGTTGAGGCATGTCTTGGATGTCTCTTACTAGATCGAAGAGTACTACTTTTTTCTCGGCTTTGACGGTGATGGCTGGAATGGTGATCAACGACATTGGAACTTCCATTATGGTATGAAGAGTTGGAGAGTGAATGAGATGAAAGATTGCGTATCAAACGGCTAAAGAAACTTTGTGACCGTTGGTGTTGATGATGGTTAACCATGAAATTTCACTTGGTTTACATAAGCAGCAGGAAAAGTGACTCGGTCTGTCAGAGTGAAAAAAAGCGATCAAATTTAAGGCAATACCCCTAAGAAACAAAATGACAGCCTTTAGTTAGAAAGATCAAGTAACATTATCACAGTAGCAGAAAGAAACTAACAATTTTCACGATTGAGAAACAAAACGTACGATAAAAATATGTTATAAAATATTGGAAAACGGTGCAAGTTTAAAAAAATTAAATTACAACAACGATAACTTTGGTAATTACCCTTTTTGAAATACCATGGACAGAGCCACTTTCCCACTGTTTAAAGAAAATAATTATAATTAAAAACAAGAACCGTCATATTTAACTTATACAGTTTACATTTCATTTTCATTTACCAGTATGGTTTATTAATGCACCAGATGGAGACTAACAAATAGACAAAACTTACAATATGAGCAACACAAAAGCGGTTCATTTGAAATGTTCATTTCCTTTTTTTTATTCTCTCCTTTCATCAAGTTTTTTATTCATTGCTATTGTAAAATTATTGAATCAATTCTGATTAGCTTCGGTAAAATTACCTTTAATAGGAGCGGCCCCTAAATTGCCCTTAAAAATTCTAGATTTTAAATGTGATTGTGTTTATTGTCTTATTTCTAATTGTAACAAACAACCCAAAAGTGTAACCAAATTGTTCCCACAAACCTTTAACAAATCAGGCCAACTAACCAGTTTTATTGGCTAATAAAGAGACTCAGTAAATGGTTAAGCTTGAATAAACACAATAATTTGATTTTTAACATGATAATGACTCAATCTCAAACGTATTTTAACGACATTTGTTAATCAAGATATTAAAAATACGATTGATTCAATCTACTGATCAATCAAATCAACATTGATCTTTCATTCGAGTAACCAAAGTGTCAATGCTTGACTTGTTGGAGGCATTTTGTCCAATTTTATAAATGAATCATGAGAAATCAATTTTAAATTATTGAACAGATAGTAAAATAGATGATTAACTTACATGTAACATGGATTGAATTGAGCAACGAGAAATCATTAAACTGATAATGTTAAATCTATCACGATATTTTTGGTCAACCAAAATTACTAACAGTACAAAACAGAGTTACCATTGGTTACCTTAACCTTATGGAAATACAAACAAATCTCAATTTCTCGAAAAGTTGTTGGCTTTTTTTTCGGTGCAAATGTTTTATTCTGGTTTAACTTTGATTAGTGAAATTGGTCAAGTCTGAAATCAAAAGTTGAAATAGCCAACAGGACAAAAACCAACATGTCTGCTCGCAGACGAAACACTGAGGAATCAGGCGATGAGTTTTCGGAGGAAAGGATCAGATTAACTGGTAAGCTTTGTTTTATTAATTTAGCAATTGTTCAAACAAGGTGATCTAATTTATCTTTCTGTCTGTTACAGGTAAAAATATTGCCAAAAGTTGCCTGATGCTTCAAATATCTCTTTATTTCAACATATATTTTTCGCCGATTTACTTCATTACCCTTTATCTTTCTTACCAGCGTTTTGTGAGTAAATATTAACAAATATAGCTTTTTATTACATTTTTAAGGAAATGGCTATTACAACTAATCGATTTGATGATTTACTTTTTTAGGAAGATGAATTGAAAGAAATGGAAGTATTTCTAACCAAAACTTTACTCATTATTGGAAGCATTATTGAGATACCCAGACTGTATTTAGGTTATACTGGTAATTATACGCACCGGGTAAGCGATTGTACAATTTTGAATGTGTATTCATCAATATTTCAGATCAAAGATACTTTATTGAGTTTTCTCAATATTTATTTAGATATTGCGGAGCATCAGTTTTTCAAATTTAATTTACAAATTTGTTTTTCTCTCATTTTATTCTAAAAGGTTCCTCATATACTTTGTTTCTGGCTAATGACAACATTCATTCAATTTCCTGTTCAATTAATGATGAGAACAAGTCCATTAACCGTCAAACCTTTCCTAGCTACAGTTAATGTAGTCATGGTTATATTTTTATTTTTTGAAATTTCTGTCTGTTTCTTTGTTTTTCGTTGGTTACTCAAGCTAATTCCTAAAATCAAACAAACGTAATTCTCGCTCACAATCTATTATCAACTCGGATTATTGCATCGCATTGTGTTACCCATGTTTTACACCCAAGCCATTACAATAAATCAATTGCTAAGTGCATTTATTACCAATCGACAACTCAACATGAATAACTGTGGAACTGATAAAAATCAACATCACAATATAATCCTTATAAATAAATGAATTTTTGCATTCATTAGCGTAGAGATTGATCCATCTCTCTTTCCAAATTGACCTTTTAATTATAGTAATTTTCCATCTAATATTTAATTTACACAGCTGAAATCGATGTTGACCCTTGAATAGTAGTTCAAATTTGAGATAAGATTGATCTTGAATGATCAAAAAAGATATCCACCAAATAAAATAAACACTTCTTAAGCTGAGGTTAAAATTTTAAGCACAACTTATACCAATAAATTGAATGATCTTTCTTTATTTTGATTTTAGTCCATGAAAATCTTTGGCTTTTGATGCGTTTAATTTGATTTTACACCTTAACATTTGACATTTTGTTGAATATTTGTATTTTCAACCAACGAAAATTAAAGTCTATTTGGTGATAAATAAAGAGAAATTGATCTCTTAACAAGTTGTGATGATGCCTTTTGATCATTTGATGGATTTAGTTAACAATTAAAATACAAAAACTGCGGCAGAAAAATAAACCAGCTGACTCGTTTTTACCACTATAGATGGCGATGCTAGTCCTTATAATTTTCTTTACTAATTGCAGCAAATTAATATTAAATTTGATGTGATTCTTGTAACTACAAAGTCATTACACGGTAATTTAATCACAATTAACGCCCATAAGAGTTGCTGAAATCTTGGGTGATGTCAAAGTAGTCATCAATTTGTACGAGCAACAATTTGGCTCGTTGAGAAAGTGAAATAAATCAAACTCCAAATCGTAACTTCATTATTCCAATTCTTGTTTTATTACCATCATCATCATCGAAAGCTTCTTGAGCTGGTTTACCGGTACACAATTTGATCAATCGATCAAAAACTATGATTATTCCTTTAAAAACAACAGCTAAACCTAAAATTCCAAGTAAGATCACTTGAAAGGTTGACTTGTTTAAAGTTAAGCTTGATATAATTGTCATATGAGTTGTGTACAATAAATGGTAGATTAACTCAAATCTTAGCCATCTGCTTTGATTAAATTTTTCAATCACATGAAAAGTATATAATAAAATAAGTAATGTGTTGAGTCCTGCAACAATGGATGAAAGGTAAAAATAAATGTCTCTCAAAAGGCATTCGTCTCGTGTCACGGGATCAACAGCAGCACCTGATTCAGAAAAAAACGTAAAATAATTAGAATAGTAAATTGATTACGTTAATAGTACTTTTGGTCATTTTAAATCTACTTACGCTTACAATGAGGTCGTAATGTTGCAAGTATGACAGCAGCAACAACACACTCGGCAACCATAATCATTAAACATTTTGCTAGGCAAGAAGTGAGATATTTCCAATCACATAAACAAGTAGACCTAGATTTAGTAGTCCTTGGTTTAGTTCGGGCACAAAGTTCAGGTAAACGGGGTAACAGCTCATTTAAACGAATCGTCTCTGAACTTGCAGTACTAAAGGTCGACTTCTCAACCCCAGAGCTTTTAATTGCATTAGATACAGTAGATACATTAGATGTATTAGATCGAACCTTAACAATTTTAGCATCCATTTCATTTGAAAATATTTATATCCTTTGCGAGTAGATACTAATAAGAAAGAATGGAGAAAGAAAAAAATTTGAATGCAGATATAAAATACTGTACATTGAAAATGTAAACCTTTTGAATTACTGAAGTACATTCATGTATTTCTAGGTAGATTTGTCTGGATTATTAGAGACCAGAACAAATTAAGTTACATTTAATTGACTTCTTTGCATTAATTTTTGTTAATTTAGATAAATTACCTTTAAAATTGGGTATATGATGAAAGGAGAAAGCAGAGAAAGTGGAAAGATAAACATATTGTTTCCTTTGTTTTCTTACCCATTCCTTTCTAAAGCTTTCTTATGGTCGATTGAGGAAATTAAGGTCATTTAGTGACCTTTGTCCTTTTGTCACTCTTTATGTCACTAGTCAATCCTGTTCCAATTGTGATATTAACCCGTTACTGGCAGAAAAGCGAGGGTGTAAATGATGAAGATATTAACAAAGGCAAAGTTTTACTGTTAACAATTGACAAATCTTCAGCTTCGCGCTATTGAATGACAAATAAGTTGCTTCTTATGCTGAATTAACAATTGCACATTCAGATGGCATTACTTTCCTGTTATGTTTCTTTATTGAAAATAACAATAATAATTGTATTATTATATATACGAAAATTTGGGTCATTGTCTTGCATTATTTAGTCTTTTTTGCTGTTATTTATTTGTATTATTTGGTATTAATAAGTCACCCTCATATCCATTGGCACCGCTAATAAACAACCTTCATTTCACTTCATATTTTCACCGTGTTAACTCTTGCTCTTTATTGTAATCATTTTTGTTGTCCATTCATTTTGTGATCCAAGTCAATTGTAATGTCTAATGGTGACGATGCATTTTGCTCCATTTAATCAATTGTCCAACTCCTGCCAATCAACAATGAAAGTCCATAATAGGTTAATTTTGATCCAGAGGGTCATCTGTTAACCATTTTGTCCTCTTTCTTCCCTTGCTTAAAATTCACTATTGACCATAACGGAGCAACCTATGGAGTAACCTTTTTAAATTGTTACAATTTGTCTGATTAAGATTTATATCTATTTGATAGTCACTGATTAGTTCCAAGTAAAGCAATGAAGTGTATTTATCTAGATTATTTGGTAGCATCATTCATAGACTACAGCCTTGTATGTCAAAAATAGACTGAATTGAACAAATTGTTGCTTCTCGGTAAAATGAAACATAAAGGAAAGTCAATTGATGGATAAAAGTGGTTTTGCTTCAAAGTAATCAATTTTGATAATGTAAAAAAGTTCAAGTAATTTAAACACCTTTATCGTTTATTAAATGAACAGTTTCATCTTAATTACACTGTAAAGTAAGGATTTAGTGAGCCAATGATTCAATGAAAATGACACTTTTAACCAACATTACTTTGTCTCTGTAAAATCATTAATCATTTTCGCAGTTAACTCTTAATCCACAAATAAAATAGCTGGATGCATAAATTAAGTATCAAGTGTAACAGTTGAAAGTTTAAAAGATAAATGACAACCGAATATTAATCAAGTGCAAATCAATTTAGAGATACATTGCCATCAAATCAATGATCTATCGAGAATTAATTTTTCATTTCAAACGTTATTTCTCATAATGACCATGCTCTTCATATCTGCAACACTCTGAATAGATCAAAGCTGCTTTTGTTTTCACCATTTTTTTAAGTTTACTGCATTTACTTGAAGACAAAGGTTTATTCGGCTTGAAATGGAAATTTCCAAAATTTTTCTGGTATCCAGTTGTGTAGCTCTAATCTTAGCGTACATAACAAAATATAATTGATGAGTGATATAAGTGGTTTGGTGCATAAATAGTGAACTGTACTTTTTTTCTGATAAATATCAATCAAATTGTAGACTAAACAGATTGTCAGATTCGTTGATAGTTCAAAAACAAAAGACATCACATTTGTTTGCATGTCGTGCTTACAATCCCTTATCATATGTGAATTTTTCTGATATCAGTATCAAAATCATTCGGTGATTTGACTTCGGACTAATATACGAACAAGTAACTAGTAAGATCATTTTCAGAGTCCATCACTTCCATCAAATAATTATCCAGTTTAAAGAGATGGTTTGACTATCACGTTATCGATAACACAGAGAAAACAATATATCGATAACTCTTTTCAATGATCGATAACAAATTACATAAGTCATTGTGTTACATCTTATGATACAGGGTGTTAAGAAAGTTCGTGTGAGGGGAGAAATAGCAGCTTCCTAACCATAACATCAAAAAATGTTTAATGCGCAGGGAAATTATTTTTTCCCCTCACACGAACTTTCTTAACACCCCGTATTTAGGTCCGGGATGAAAGACGAAAAGGTTAAAAAAGGTTAAAGAGGCAAAAATACCAAAATTAAGTCACTTTTTAGCAATTTTTGATGAACAGTGTTGGATTTATATTATAATCACAACAAGGACAGTAATTCTTGAATATTAACTTGTAAGCTTAAAGCTCTGTTTGAACTCACAACCAGCCACTGAAACTCTACCAGCTTCAGCTGGGAGCTCAATGGCATAAACTGGTAGTAGTGAAGGTGTTAGATGTTTTCATTACGTGATTTTAGTCATTTTAACCCTTCCTTTCCTTTTTTGTCTTTTAGTCCAGACCTGATTTTCTTAACATTTGTTTCAAATACCGATCAAAATGATTAAAACTATCTAAAGTTATGGTTTTCTTTCTAGAATTGTTCATGTATTTCTTCTATTGTTAAATATTATCGGTAACCATACATGCAATAACTATCGATAACTAACAATAATTTATTTTTCTGTTATCGTCAAGCTCTATCATCTACCAAATTTGGAGTATTAATGGATGAAATTAACGATTTCAACACAAAATAGAAGGTAAATATTTTTCACCATTTATTCCAGATAAAGATATCTAAGATAATCAATTGTTCATTTTACATACTAGGATTAGTAAAGCAACTTTAAGCGCTTGCTTAACATTGATTGTGAACTGAGAATCCTGTATAAAACAGAATCTTCAGCAAGCTCGATCATCATTTCTTGTTGCAATTTCGCTTCACTGAGTACTTTCAAGATGAAACTCTTTCTAATTCTCACTCTCTTTGTTTATTCCGTTAGTGCTTCTAGACACACGTATATATCTACTGATTTGGATCCATTGACCGATGAAATTATTGATGCAATTAACGCTTTGAACACAACATGGAAGGTAAATATTTTTTATGCTTTATTTAAACGAGACGTTTAACAATCATTTTTTTCTCACTAGGCTGGTGCAAATTTCCATGGGTCCAAAAAAATCAAAATAGACAAGTTGGTTACCATTCAAAATGAAACATTCAATGACCATTTTACCAATAAAACATATCCTACAAAATTACACGAACATTTGCCGAAAAGCTTCGATGCTCGTGTAGTTTGGCCTAACTGCACTTCGATTGGTAAGGTTTATGACCAGAAGAAAGGTTATCCTTCATGGATTTATGCTGCTGTTGGTTCAATTGCTGATCGTCTTTGCATCCAAACTGGAGCGGAAATTGACGTTGAAGCTACCGTAGAGCAAATCATCAGATCGAACGGTGGTTTCAACAGTAAATATAACAGTGCAAACATTGGTCAAGCTTTTAATTATTGGTCTAAAAAAGGAATTTTCACTGCAAAATCATCCAAAGGTTCAAGTTGCTTACCTCTTTCCTCAAAATGTAACCAAAATGACTTCAAATTAGATAAGTATTATAAAGTTACTGTTGAGTCACCAGATATATGGCTTGACAAGATGAGAGATATAATGGTAAATGGTCCTTTGCCTGCTTACATGGAAGTTTATTCAGATTTTCCCAGCTACAAATCAGGTAAAAGTTAACAAAAGATATTTACTTGGAGATCGGTTTTAATAATGAAATAATTTTCTCTTCAGGTGTCTACCAAAGTGTTTCTCACAGATTCTTAGGAATGCATAATGTTAAACTTATTGGTTGGGGAGTTGAAAACGGTGTTCATTATTGGTTAGTAACTAACTCATGGGGCACTGAATGGGGTAATGAAGGTAAGTTTTAGAGTTTCTTTCACGCTACAATCAACAATGCAAAGCAAATTTACTAATTTTGTTCATTACATATTACAGGTTTCGCCAGAATTCGTATGCAGCGTGCTGATTTCGATGAATCCATGCCTTCCGTTACATTCGAGTTGGTAAACACGCCATCAGATATTCCTAAAGCCTACCAACAAGATCAATTATTTTACCTGGCATAAATGGTTACATTACTCGATCCCTCGTCTTTTTGAATTTCAATTTAAAATGAAAAACTTGAAAACCATCTTAAGATTTTACATAAAGTACATCAAGTACTGGTTATTTTTTGTGAAAATAAAATTTTAATTATCATTCATATGAGCAATAATTTTTATTCGTATTCAAAAGGAACCACAAAATAAATTCAATGAGAGTTTCGCATTAAGATTTAATTTTCGATTTTCACAATGTAAGAAAGTTCAAGTAATTGGACGCGTTTATTAAATTAACAGTTCCATCTTTATTACCCTGTAAAGTAAGGATTGATCGAGCCAGTTGATAAAGTCAGACTGATAACAGTAGTGAAAGTTTGATAAATAAATGATAACCAAAATATTAACATGTAAATGAAGTAAAAATCTACTTAAAGACACAATGGCCTAGAATCAATAATCAACCGAGAAGAGTATCGTTCATTTCAAACCTGATTTCTCGTGACCATACTTTCCATATTTGCAACACTTCGATTAGATTAAAGTTTTCATTTTGTTTGCACCATTTTTCAAGTTGACTGAAACATAAAAGTCAATCTTTGATAGTTTAAAATCAATCCAATTCATTTATTGTTATCCCAGTGTATAGCTCTAATCTTATAACACATAATAAAATGTTATCGGTAAAAATTTTGATTTTGACATTGACATTAGCATCGTTTGATCCTGATTGTTTATAACCTGAATACGGCCAACTATTTACAATGACAATTTGTATAATGACAATGGAAGATAAAACGTCTAACATTTAGCTTTAATCAGAACCTAAATCTTGAATGCACTGATAAAATTCACACCTAACAATCACAGTTCGTAAGCACTAGTTGAGTGCTTGATTTAAGTTCTGCGTACTTACTTTATTTCTGCAACAGTTTGCAACTTTTAATTTTCCTCAACCCTGTTCAAACGATGATTTCTCAGTAACCTGAATTCTGATTCATCTCTGACTATTTTCGGATACGTAGTTCAATCATCCATTTTCAGCTATAGAGAAGTTTCTCTAGAATCCTTTCAATTCAGCAACAATTTTGTACAAAAATTTAATGCTGTGATTTTATATATTAAAGTTTAATCTCCCTTCAATTTACAAAATCATTGCATGATAATCATTTACAATATTTATTAAAAATCTATGAAACTGCTTTGACCATCGATTGACTATCTGTAATGTATTGATATTATATTTACAGGACGTTGATTTTAACTAAACAGATTGAGATTCCATAAAGGCTACAAAGGCTGTTTCATAAATAAAGAGACACATTAATAAATTGCCTTAACTCATTTAAATAAGAAGTTTGAGATGATTTAAGTAGCATATTTGATAGACGGAAAATGTACAAAAACGAGTAGAAAGTGATTTTCTTTACAAATAAGTCTGCCAATTTTATGTTGAAAATGCAAAAAAAAGTTTTGAAACAGTTTTGCACATTTTCAAAAGGAAGGATTAAAACATCAATCTGGCCTGACTTGTTAGTTCGCAAACATTAACATAAAGATGTCATTAAGTTTCTGAATGAAAATGGAGTCGAATTCGTTTCAAAACAGTAAATGCACCAAACCTTGCTATGAGTTGCTCATTCGAAGAATTTTGGACATCATGTGAGCAATAATATGTGAAAAGATTAAATATGCCTAAAAGTCTATGCGATTTCACAAATAATCTGAAAAATTCATAATTAAAAGTCGCAACAAAATCAGGTAAAGCTCTTATGGCTAACCTGAAATCAAAATTACGTAAAAACAGTTTATGTCAAGAATTATAAACGTAAGATAGTTTGTATTACATGCTCTCAATCTCTTAGTCATCCGCATATTTACGTACTAATTCCGAGAACTTGATACTGATTTAGATTACTTGTTTCTGCAACTGACTTTTCAACGTAATCAACTCAACTAATTACAACCAAACATTGAAAAAACCAAATATGAAGAAACGCATTGCTGTTGGGGTTATCGATAACTTGCATAAGCCATTGTGTTACGTTTAATGTTAATTATGTTTTTCTTGGTATCATTTTCCTATCATAATTGGTTTTTGCTCAATATTGTCGCAATATTAGCAAAATTTTATATTCAATAACAATAACAGTAATTTTTCTGTTATCATCAAACTCTATCATGTACCATATTTGGAGTATTAGTAGATGAAATTCAATTTCCAACACCTTCAGCACAAAATGAAAGGTAAATATTTTTAACCATTTATTCAAGATAAAGATATTAAAGATAATCCATTGTTCATTTTACATGTTACGATAAGTGAAGCATCTTTTAGCGATTGCTTAACATTGATTGTAAACGCAGATTCATGTATAAAACGGAATCTTCATCAAGCTCGATCATCATTTATTGTTTCAATTTTGTCTCAACTGAACTAAAACTTGTAAAACTTTCAAGATGAAACTCTTTTTAATTGTTTCTCTTTTTGTTTATTCCATTAATGCTGACGAGTATATTTCCAGTGATTTGAACCATTAACTGATGAAATTATTAACGCGATTAATGCTCTGAACACGATATGGAAGGTAAATATTTTTGATACTTTATTAATCGGTAACGTTAAGCAAATATATTTTTTCTCATTAGGCAGGTAAAAATTTTGATGGGTCTAATAAAATTGAAATGGACAAGTTGATTGTCACTCATGAAGAAACATTTAATCAACATTTTACCAATAAAACATATTCTACAAAGTTACGAGAACATACACCGGAAACCTTCGATGCTCGGGTAGTTTGGCCTAACTGCACTTCGATTGGTAAGGTTTATGACCAAAAGAAAGGTTATCCTTCATGGATTTATGCTGCTGTTGGTTCAATTGCTGATCGTCTTTGCATCCGAACTGGAGCTGAAATTGACGTTGAAGCTACCGTAGAGCAAATCATCAGATCGAATGGCGGTTTCAACAGTAAATATAACAGTGCAAACATTGGTCAAGCTTTTAATTATTGGTCTAAAAAAGGAATTTTTACTGTAAAATCATCCAAAGATTCAAGTTGCTTACCTCTTTCCTCAAAATGTAACCAAAATGACTTCAAATTAGATAAGTATTATAAAGTTACTGTCGAGTCACCAGATATATGGCTTGACAAGATGAGAGACATAATGGTCAATGGTCCTTTGCCTGCTTACATGGAAGTTTATTCAGATTTTCCCAGCTACAAATCAGGTAAAAGTTAACAAAAGATATTTACTTAAAGATCGGTTTTAATAATGAAATAATTTTCTCGGCAGGTGTCTACCAAAGTGTTTCTCGCAGATTCTTAGGAATGCATAATGTTAAACTGATTGGTTGGGGAGTTGAAAACGGTGTTCATTATTGGTTAGTAACTAACTCATGGGGCACTGAATGGGGCAACGAAGGTAAGTTTTAGAGTTTCTTTCACACTACAATCAACAATGCAAAGCACATTTGATAATTTTGTTCATTAAATATTACAGGTTTCTCCAGAATTCGTATACAACGTGCTACTTTCGGTGTACATTCATCCATGCCTTCCGTTACATTCGAGTTGGTAAAGACTCCTTCAGTCATTCCTAAATTATATCAACAAGATCAACTGTTTTGCTTGGCTTAAATGTTTATGTTTCATGATATAACTTATTACGCGAATTTTATCAATGAAAATTTTATTATAAAATGAAAAACTTTAGAAAGTTCTGTAAGATTTCGAAAAATCACTCTGAATACTTGTTTAAAATAAAATTTTAATTTGCATTTTATCGTTATTTAATGAACAGTTTCATCTTAATTACAGTGTAAAGTAAGGATTAAGTGAGCCAATGATCAAATGAAAATGACACTTTTAACCAAAATTACTTTGTCTCTGTAAAATCATTAATCATTTTCGCAGTTAACCAACTCTTAATCCACAAATAAAATAGCTGAATGCATAAATTAAGTATCAAGTGTAACAGTTGAAAGTTTAAAAGATAAATGATAAGCGAAATATTGATCAAGTAAAAATCAATTCTGAAATGCATTGGCATTGAATCAACAATCTATGCAAGAAAAGCATTTTTCATTTCAAACGTTATTCACCAATCAATTTCAAACCCTTCCAGCTTCAAAGCTTTCAGCTTTCCCTTTTATTATACTATAAGTATTTTTAATTTATTTTTGCCTTCCACTTCACAGACTCTTCTTCATTCAACTGATTAGACTTACCTTACCTTATTAACCTAAACTCAACGATATCTATCCTCAAGTAATCTCATCGCTTAATATATCGAGAATACTCTTGTTCATAAAAACTCAATTTCGTTGCATCAAAGCGCAATGCTACAGTTTTCTTCAGTCATAATAGTCGAGAGATTTCGGTCAGACATGAAATTACTTTAACCGACCAGCTTAATCAGTAATTTCAGTAATTTTAGTAGATCTAATTCTGTCTTTATAATGTTGAAGGCTTTCACTGAATCAGTGAAAATTGTAATAAATCAATATTATAAAATAATAATGATAGTGTACCATTAAAGTGTGAGTTAAATCAATCATGTACATGATTAAAACTGTTGCAGTAGAAAGCGAATCAGTTTGTCATTTAAACTATTCACAAGTTGATGGTGAAAAGTGAAAGGACACAAGGCCTGGAAGAACAAAGATGATCACTATTTAAATGTTCATCTTAATCTTCCATATAATCAACGAGGACAAGATTAACATGAAATATGACATTAAAATTAATTTTTACAAATGCTAACATTTAGCTGAACTGGCATTTCAGGGCAACACAAAAAACCATTACAAATCACTATCATTATTATAATTCAAGGATTGCCTGTTGAAATACCGTTTCCATTGACATTCCTTGAGAAAAGAAAAATATTGCAAATGAAAGACCAAAAATAAGTTTACATTTACAAGAGACTGACAAGATTAACGGTTCAATAGATGCTGATCCGCTTTCAATATCACACACATTATCATCATCTTCATCATCCTCTCATCACCATTAACTTGACACACAGTCAGGTCAAAGGGCCAAAAAGTTGGTGACTTAAATTGAAAAAATATATAAAATAGCAAACAAATTGAAAACAAAAATTTGTCTCCATTCAAAATTGATTCACATTTTTCGAACCGTTGCTTGTTGCATTATTATTGAATACTTTATACGTGACTTTTGAGATTGACCAAGAAGATGATGATGATGAGAAGAGCAATGATGAAGAATGACTTGTGGAGATGAAATGATGCGGATAAAAGATAAGGTATGAAATGTTATCCATTGTCTTTCAATGGATATCATTTCACTAAACATGAGCTTCAATTGATCTCAAGAGGCAAAAATTGTAATTTTCAGTTGGACTATCAAATTGGCGATAATGACAATGATGACAATGGCGAGGATCAATATGATGGTACATCTTACAATGTATAGAAATGAGTCGATGAATTATACTTGGATAGTTCCATTCAGTGTTTATTATTTTCATCTTCACCCTCTTACAAGGGAAGTGCCCTTACTTGTACTATCATTTTGTAACGAAAAAGGAGGGTTACAGTAAATAAAAATGTGAATAAACTTATATTGAACTAGTTTAATGGATTACTTTAGAAATCATAAGGGAACGAGGGAAGGCTGGATACAAACGAAAGAAGAGATACAATATCGTTGAGTGGATTTTTTAAGTTAATTAAAAGCGTATCTTAACAGAACTGACTTCTCCATCAGTTTGGGAGCGTTAATATACTAGGGAAAAGGATGTCATTAGTGAACATTACTATATATGTGTTCGATCCAAATAAAGGTTAGCAATTAAAAACAATCATCACCTTAATGGTGTGAAAATACAATTATCATCACCCAATGGTGGAAAATACAGTTATCATCACCTTATAGTGGAAAAATACAGTTATCATCACCTTATAGTGGAAAATACATCAGAACTATATTAGGGCATTTATTTACGTTACAATTGCCCCGCGCCAAATTGAAACAGTCCCTGTTTCACAGAGAAGTACAGATTCAAACTTAGCGAAACAATCATCTGTTTCGTGCAATGCAACAGGAATACATTGTCTACTATAAGGACATTTAAAACAAAAAGGTTACATTATATCAAGAACGATAGATATAATAGATGCAACTAATCATAGACAATCAAAATGAACCTAAAAAATGAGTGAATAGCCTAAAACCACAAACAGGAGATGAACAGAATTTATAAACAATTTGACCATGTCATCAAATGAGGAAAACGCTTGATGTTTCTTCGAATGGATGAAATATTACAACTGCCACGCGCCAAAGTGAAACAGTCCTCTGTTTCAACAACTGTGAAGACTGCTCAGTTACTGTCCTAGAGTGCTTGCACTAGTGATTCATACAGAATTTGGTTTGAAAACGGTTAGTGACATTTGTCAGAAATGAAAAAACATGAATAGCCATAGATGAGAGTTAGGAACAGGAAAGTATAAAAGTGTCAAGTATTGCAGCCACAGTAAAACAGGATCAAGGAAAAGGTTCGGATAGAAGAGTGAGTTTGAGTCCAATGCATCAACTGATGAAAGAGAGTAAGTCCAAATCGGTTAAAAGTTTTTCTTAGTTTCTTTTTGTAGGCTGCGAAAAGGGTGTGGAATTGCGGCGAAATTTCGAATTTTGATTTGAGTTTTTTTTGCTTAGCCGCAGAAAGCCGCAACAGGTTGAAAATAGGAATGAGTGTCAGACTGTAGAGAAGGCTTGAATGTATCGTCACATACTGCCCTAGACTGCTCGGACTCGTGTGTCAGCAAAAGAATTGAAGGATAAAGTTTGAATTTCTTAAGAAATCTCGGGGATTCAAAACGATTAGTGACAGTAAGAGTCAATAGCTAGAAATCAGAGGCGTATGCTTTTCCATTGAGAGATTCTATTTGAGGATCTATCGATACCTGGGTGTGTCATCATATATGTAGCAGAAGAAATTTGATGTCTGGAACTAAAATCTCGGATTGTTGGGCTTAATTTAACAGTGTTTTGGACAACATTAGTCATACGGGGTATCTGTGTGGAGTTGTTAAATTAGTGATAGAATTGTCTTCGTCACGTGATCTGGAAGTTTTTTTTTTACCTAATACAATTATCAAGAGCCAGGGCTAGATATGCGAGGTTGGTCGGCAGAATACAAAATTCGCGAAGATTTATCTGTGAACCGCACCCTCAATATTTATTTTCTTTTTCTTTCTTTTACCGCTGTAACTTTTTGTTGTCATAAAGTTGATGGACGTATTTCTGTAATTACTTTCTAACCCAAAGTTGCAATTACTCATGGATAGATAGTTATGGTCACGAAATTGTATTGGTTTATGATAATCCACTTGTTGAAGCTCTATCTCGTCTGTAAAACTGAAGCCAAATTTTGATGCATAGCTTACCGGGGAACGCAAGATAATTATAAACGCCAACAGCTGTTTCATCAACCTCCACCTCTTAGAGTACTCCGTTTGAGAAACCAAAGACCTCAAAGCTGAAGATCTTGAACTTCCAGCCGATGAAAAAGCACGAGTTTCGTAACTATGTAACATTTTTTAAGCTGAGGAACATAACACGGAAAGTATACCGGGCTCGTTATAACCATGGTAGCGTCAGATTTTCACAATCATTTACACGGTAAACTTTCGGCACTGATTAAAGCGGATCCCACCGCTGCCACCAATTGTAACGAAAAAGGAGGGTTACAGTAAATAAAAATGTGAATAAACTTATATTGAACTAGTTTAATGGATTACTTTAGAAATCATAAGGGAACGAGGGAAGGCTGGATACAAACGAAAGAAGAGATACAATATCGTTGAGTGGATTTTTTAAGTTAATTAAAAGCGTATCTTAACAGAACTGACTTCTCCATCAGTTTGGGAGCGTTAATATACTAGGGAAAAGGATGTCATTAGTGAACATTACTATATATGTGTTCGATCCAAATAAAGGTTAGCAATTAAAAACAATCATCACCTTAATGGTGTGAAAATACAATTATCATCACCCAATGGTGGAAAATACAGTTATCATCACCTTATAGTGGAAAAATACAGTTATCATCACCTTATAGTGGAAAATACATCAGAACTATATTAGGGCATTTATTTACGTTACAATTTTCATTTTTTTCGGGTTTATATTTTAAAGGAAGAAAAATAACGATAAACTAATTTTGGTAGCAAAAACAATGATTTTTAGGTTTTCTGGTAAATCATTTTCGAAACCAAGTCTGATATTTTCTTGAAAACATTAATGAATCATTTGAGACTTTATATCGTAAATCGAGAGACATTTTTGCATTAAATGTTTCACACTTTTCACTTGTTGATTGACATTTATTGCTGGCAATTTGATTGTATTTAATAGTCAGTAAATTGTTTTACAGTAACAGTTTTATTGGAAACGTTTATTTGGTTCAACAACATTTATATTTTTGTTTTGTTTCAATGAATATTGAAAATAAATATCGAGATTTTGGAGTTTTATCTTCCCTGTGCTCATCCTTTTCATTATCATTTTCATCATTTTATAAAAAATTTCAGGGAAAATTGGCAATGAATAGAGTAAATGCTGGTTAAGGGAAGGTTTCACTTTTCAGGTTTTGTTTCAAGTTGAATGAATTGACTGAGCAAATTGTTTCATTGATTGTTGATATTAAATTAAATTTGAACCGCAAAAGAAACAATATTTTGTCAAAGCTTTTTGGATCCTCTTTTGTTTCATTATTGTGAATCATTTATAAATGGATATCTTTTTAACCAAACATCATTATGGTAATGAATCAACTCTTTCTGCTTCATAATTAAGATATTATTATAATCATTGCATTTAATTGACTGGCAATGATAATTACCATATGAATATAATATATCTTCTGGACTCAATCAACATTTGAATGGCAACAAAAATTTACCCACAAAATCAACATTTTAAATGATGATGAATCAAAGCTGGTTTCAAGTTTGAACCTGGAACTTGACTTAGCTTCCAATCGAAATAAGGTATGACCGATAAAGTTTGTCACTAATTTTTGTGAATTGAATTGCGTCAGTTAGACTAGACTTACAGGCACCATTTAACCGTTGAAATAAAGTTACACTTCTCAAGCACATTTTGTGCAAAAATGAATTAATTTTGATCAGAAATTGTCAAGTTATGACCTTAAATGGACGAAGGCGTCAAAATCTGATTTTGCCTTAATCCAAAAACCATAAATTTTTCAACTTCATACTAACACTTCATATTGTAAGACCTTTCAATTGATCTATTCTGGGTTATATTAAGAGAATTACATCTTTTTCAATAACTTTGAGGCCAAATTCCAGTATTTTTCGATTATTCGAAGCCTTAGTATGAAGTTGAAAAATTTATGGTTTTTGGATTAAGGCAAAATCAGATTTTGTCGCCTTCGTCCATTTAAGGTCATAACTTGACAATTTCTGATCAAAATTAATTCATTTTTGCACAAAATGTGCTTGAGAAGTGTAACTTTATTTCAACGGTTAAATGGTGCCTGGGAGTCTAGTCTAACTGACGCAATTCAATTCTAAAAAACTATTCTGGGTTTTTACCGGTCATACCTTATTTATTTATTCAATAAAGCTCCAGCTAAAATCTTTTGGCCTTTAAATTAATTAATATCGATTTTACCTGATACGTAGCTGAGAAAATCTGCGTAAACTTCCATGTAAGCAGAAATGGCCCATACAACTTTATGGACTTCATTATGTCACTTTCATATTTTGTGCCCTCATTGGTAACTTTGAAATATTTGTTTAGTTTGATTTCATTCGATTGACATTTCTCTGAAAATGGTAAGCAACTTGATTCTTTAACTGATTCAACTGTGAAGGTTCCATTTTTAGCCCAATATTTGCGCTGTTATTAAAGCTGTTGGAACCAACATTCGCTTTAGTCATATGCTCGAGGGTGGCTTCAACATCAATCTGAACACCAGTTTTGATGCAAAGGCGATCAGCAACTGTACCAACAGCCGTGTAGATCGATGAAGGATAATTGAAGGCCTTTTCTTTGGTCATAGATCTTACCAATTGAAGTACAGTTGGGCCAAGCTTCACGAGCATCGAAGTTTACGGGAAGTTTAAACGATCCATACTTTCTAATTGGAAAACCTTTAGGATAAGACCAATATTTCTCTTGAGTGGGAACCAGAGTATCTATCTGGACTGAAGTTGATCCATTGAAATTTTTACCAGCCTAATGATAATAAATATTGAAGTTTATTATCAAATAAAATAAAGCAAATATAATGCTTACCTTCCATGTTGTATTCAAAGCGATGATTCCATTAACGATTTCATCTGTAAATGGTTCTACTTCATAGAAATAGATAGAAACTCGTCAGCATTAACGGAATAAGCAAAAAGAGTAACAATTAAAAAGAGTTTCATTGTAACTGTTTCAATTTTCAGTAATTAATTCAAATGTAATATTAAACGTTTTCAAATGAAATAACAAGCAATGATAAAAAACTCGATCAAGATTCTCGCCTTATAAAGGATAATCTAATAATTGTCAGCAAACAATCAATGTCAATCAATTGAACCCAAAAACACCAGTTTAACCAATTCTCATCAAATATGCCAAATGAACAATAGACCAAACATGGTTAGCAAAGTATCTTATATATTTAACATTATTTGTTATCTAGTTACATCTGAAAAAAGCTTGAAATTCTGTACAATTGGTACAATTTATCTCATACATGAATAATTAGCAAACATATGACCGAGTTGGATGAAGCTCGTCAAATTTATTACCATCAATCAACATTGCCTAGGCACGATCAAATTTTCACGCGAAAAGCAAAAATGAATTAATGTTTAGGTGCTAAACTTTTCCTTCGTTTCGTATGCATTAAAATAGTGTGACATTGTAAATAAAGCATTCCCTTATTGTCGGACAAAGTACCCTTGAAAGAGTCAGTTACAAGTCATAACATGTTAGTTGCATTTAATAACTCTGTGAAACAATAAGATCCTTGTTTTCGACTATAAGAATGTTAATTAAATCAGATATTTAATGAAGATGGTTTATTGTTCATTCAGCATATTTGATGAAAATTGTTTAAGTGTTCTTGGGTTCAATTGATTGATACATTATTTATTGACAGCTATCAATGTCTTCTTTATAAGGGAGGAATCCTAAGCAAGTTTATTTAGTCTCACTTGTAATCTCATGTGAAAACGTTTAATGTTACATTCGATCCAATTCACTTGAAACAGTTACAATGAAATTCTTTTTAATTGTTACTCTTTTTGTTTATTTCGTTAATGCTGTTGATCTACATATACTTTATAAAAAGACACTATTTACAGATACAGCCGGGAATGAAATCGACGCTTTGACCACAACTAGATATATATCTGATGATTTGGAGCCACTAACAGATGAAATTGCTGATACAGTCAACGCTTTGAAACTAAAATGGAAGGTAAATATTATATTTATTTATTTGATGGTAAACCTCAATATTTTATCACATTAGGCAGGTAAAAACTTCAATAGATCAAGTTCAATCCAAATGGTTAAGCTGATTGCCACTCAAGAGAAAATACCCGATCTCCGAAAAGTTTTTCCAAATTTTGTACATCACGAGTATCATCAAATTCAAAGCTTCGATGCTCGTAAAGCTTGGCCTAACTGCACTTCAATTGGTAAAATCTATGACCAAACTAAAGGTTACCCTTCATGGATCTACACGGCTGTTGGTACAATTGCTGATCGCCTTTGCATCAAAACTGGTGTTCAGATTGATGTTGAATCTACCGTAGAGAAAATGATTAGATCTAGTGATATTAGCATTGAATATAACAGTGCGAGTATTAGTCAAGCTCTCAGTTATTGGTCTAAAACTGGAATTTTCACAGCCGAATCAGTGGAAGATTCAATCTGTTTGCCTCATTCACGAAAATGTCAAAATGGTATCAAACTAATTAAATATTTCAAAGTAACCAATAAGTACTATAAGTATTCAGCAGACGCTATGGACGATTTAATCGATAATGGACCAATTTCTGCCTACATGCAAGTTTATTCAGATTTTCCCAGCTATCGATCAGGTAAAATTGACATTAATTAATCAAATAAATTATGTAAAACTCAGTTTAATATTGAAATTATACTCTTTCCAGGTGTTTATATGCGTACCTCTAAAAAAGTATTGGGAGTGCAAACTGTGAAAATTATCGGTTACGGAGCTGAAAACTTTAGAAATTATTGGTTGGCAGCTGGTTCATGGGGCACTGGATGGGGGGACAAAGGTTAGTTTGTGTTGTCTTTTTACTTTTCTTAATTGCATAAAATATTGTTCATGATGAGATTCTTTGTATTATAACTGCAGGCTTCTTCAAAATTGAACGAGACGCACAACAATTCGGTGCTTCTCCTTATGCGATTTGTACTATGTTAGAGCCAGTAGACGATCTACGAGATGTTCCCAAATCATTTGATTACGATCAACTGTTTTATTTGGCAAAATGATGTCTTGGAAGGAAAGGAAAGACCCAAGAAAAGGTTACCCTTGATGAATCTACACGGCTGTTGATTAAATCACTAATACATTAAATCATCGTCTTTGACCGATCAAATCAAGGCAAAAAGATAAAGTTGGATATGAAAATGAAAAAGATTTTTAATATTCAATATTAGATGAAATGCAAATTATTTTATTTTTTATTCAATATATTAATAAATGACTATTGCATAAATACATTAAACTTGAATAAGATCTTTAAGAACCGCTTTAAGTTATTCATAAATGCAGTAGTTGGGAGACCAGAAGATCATTTAGCCAAGTAAAACAGCTGACCATGAACATATGATCTAGGAATATCTTTTTCGTTGTCTACAGGCACTAACGAAGTGGAAATTGGATCTGGTACAAAACCAAGCTGATTTGCATTTCGTAGCAGTCTCAAGAAACCTGCAGATAGAAAGAAACACATTTGAATTATATTTAATATGTAACGAAGAAAAATAGTGAAACAATCAGAACTAACCTTCTTCACCCCATTCAGTTCCCCATGAATTAGTTACCAACAAATAATCGACACCATTTTCAGTTCCCCAACCGATTATTTTTATATTTTGATATCCCACATAGTTTTCAGAATGACGTTGGTAAACACCTGAAAAGAAAATTTTGTATTTGTATTCAATGCAGCTTTAGCTGAAATTTTTTGGTCTTTTACAGTAACTAATTGATATCGATTTTACCTGATACGTAGCTGAGAAAATCTGCCTTAACTTGAAAGTAAGCAGAAACTGGTACATACAACTTTACGGATTTCATTATTTCACTTTCATAATCAAGGCGCTCGTTGGTAACTTTAAAATATCTATACCATATATAAAGTCAAAACATGAAATTTTTGCGTAAAAATTGTGGCCAAACTAAAAGGATTCTAAAGAAAATTTTTGTACAGCCTGAAAGTCATGTTTAAACTACATCCACGAAAAATAGTCTGAACTTCATCGGAATTCAGGTACCTGAGAAATTAGCGTTCAAACAGAGTAGGGGAAAAAATGCAGAATCCGTATCTTTTACAATTGACTTTGGGGGAAAAATGTTTTGGTTGTTCAGGTTGATTGTTGGTTTATTGTTTTAGAAGGATATGTAAAACCATTTTTCGAACAAAGAGTTAGGTAAAAAATATGTTGCCTCAACTGTTGAACCAGATTTTATTTTATTTTTTCTTATTGACAATGGTTTTTCATCAATAATTTGAGTCTTTAAATGCGGATTGGATTTTTTTGTATTCAGTGAAAAGAAATTTACGATCAGTCATGATCGGGGCTCAGCTTGTCTATTTAGTTTGATTTCATTTGATTGACATTTTTGTGAATAGGGTAAGCAGATTGATTCCTTGACTGATTCAACTGTGAAGATTCCATTTTTAGCCCAGTATTTCAGTGCTTGACCAATGTTCGCACTGTTATTAAAGCTGTTGGAACCAACATTCGCTTTAGTCATATGTTCGACGGTAGCTTCAACACCAATCTGAATACCATGTTTGATGCAAAGGCGATCAGCAATTGTACCAACAGTCGTGTAGATCCATGAAGGGTAACCTTTTCTTTGGTCATAGATCTTACCAATTGAAGTGCAGTTAGGCCAAGCTTCACGAGCATCGAAGTTTACGGGAAGTTTAAACGATCCATACTTTTTAATTGGAAAACCTTTAGGTTAAGACCAATATTTCTCTTGAGTGGAAACCAGAGTATCTATCTGGACTGAAGTTGATCCATTGAAATTTTTACCAGCCTAATGTGATTAAATATTGAAGTTTATTGTAAAATAAAACCAATTAAATATAATATTTACCTTCCATGTTGTGTTCGAAGTGTTAATTGTATACACGATTGAATTTGAAAATGGTTCCCCTTTATAAGATAGATCAACAGCATTAACGGAATATACAAAAAGAGTAACAACAAAAAAGAGTGTCATTATAACAGTTTAATTTTTCAGTGATTTAATTAAAATGTTATATTAAACGTTGTCAAATGAAATTACAAGAAATGATAAAAAACTCGATGAAGATTCTCGCCTTATAAAGGAGAATCTAATAATTGTCAATAAATAATCAATGTCAAGTACTTGAACCCAAAAACACTAGTTTAACCATTTCCATCTAATATGCCAAATAAACAATAGATCATCTTCATTAAATATTTTACCTAATTGACATTTGAATAGTCGAAAACAGGATCTTATATTTACAGATATTCATTTCATGAAACTATCATATGTAATCTGCATGTTCAAGGTAACTTCGTGCCAAAATCAAAAGGTGAATTTGATTTTATGCTGATTATTCTGAGGCGAAAAAATTTTGCAAATGAACCAATTTTTAGGCTATTTTGGCCTTTTATAAGAGTTTAAACAATCTTCTTGCATTATATGCGCTATGGTTACAGCTATGAGATTGCAATTTAAATTTCAGCACTGCATATGTAAATGACCGTAAATATTATCAAGTTTTTTCTAATCCGTTTGCTCTCTACATATATGAAAGTCAATTTCTAAGCTTCATAGCAATCGTGTGATGACCAAGCTTGTTGAACATCATTCACAAAGATTTACTTGTCATATATTCATCATAAAATCAAATTCACCTTTTGAATTTGACACGAAGTTACCTTGAACATGCAGATCACATATGATAGTTTCATGAAATGAATATCT
The DNA here is from genome assembly GCF_039701765.1 of Tetranychus urticae. Classification (NCBI taxonomy): domain Eukaryota; kingdom Metazoa; phylum Arthropoda; class Arachnida; order Trombidiformes; family Tetranychidae; genus Tetranychus; species Tetranychus urticae. Next base: position 14,493,911 of record NC_142959.1, on the reverse strand, counting down.
GTAATAATAAGATCCTGTTTTCGACTATTCAAATGTCAATTAAGTAAAATATTTAATGTAGATGGTCTATTGTTCATTCACCATATTTGATGGAAATCGGTTAAACTGGTGTTTTTCTGGTTCAATTGATTGGCATTGATTATTTGCTGGCAACTATCAGTTTCTCTTTTATAAGGCGAAAATCTTCATCGAGTTTATTCATCATTTCTTGTAATTTCGTTTCGAGCACGTTTGTTATTCAATTTGCTTGAATTAACTTGAAGCTGAAACAGTGCTGTTCTTTTGCGATTTATAAAAATTTCTAACACAAAGTTATCTCCACTGACACTGAATCGATACTTTGGGAGAACGTTCAAGATGAAACTCTTTTTAATTGTTGCTCTTTTTGTTTATTCCGTTAATGCCGTCGAGTATAACGTTATACCTAGTGATGTGAAACCATTATCAGATGAAATTATAAACATAATCAACGCTGCGAACGCAACATGGAAGGTAAATATTGTATCTTATTTGATAACAAATCTCAATATTTTCAATATCATATCATCACATTAGGCAGGTGAAAATTTCAATGGCTCAAGTTCAGTACGAATGGATGATTTGGTCTCCACTCAAAAAGATTTCAATTACAATAAAGATGTTGCGGTTAAAGTATACCCAGCGATGAAATTTCCTGTGAACTTCGATGCCCGTGAAGCTTGGCCTAACTGCACTTCAATCGGTAAGATTTATGACCAAAGAAAAGGTTACCCTTCATGGATCTACACGGCTGTTGGTACAGTTGCTGATCGCCTTTGCATCAAAACTGGTATTCAGATTGATGTTGAAGCTACCGTCGAGCATATGGTCAAATCGAATGTTGGTTCAAACAGTTACAATAACAGTGCAAATATTGGTCAAGCTTTGAAATACTGGGCTAAAAATGGAATCTTCACAGTTGAATCAGTTAAAGAATCAAGCTGCTTACCCTTTCTACAAGAATGTCAACCAAACGAAATCAAACTAAACAGATATTTTAAAGTTACCAATGAGCTCTTTGAATTTGAAAGTAATATGATGAGCTCCGTAATGCTTAATGGGCCGGTATCGGCTTACATGGAGGTTGATTCAGATTTACCCAGCTACAAATCAGGTAAAATGAATAGCAATTAATCAAAAAACCCAAGTTATTATCTGCAGATTCGTTTAATAATGAAATTATTTACTTCTCAGGTGTTTACAGAAGTCTCTCTAAGAACCGTTTGGGAGTTCAAAATATAAAAATCATCGGTTGGGGAACTGAAAACGGTGTTGATTATTTTTTGGTAGCTAATTCATGGGGAACTGAGTGGGGTGAAAAAGGTTAGTTTACTGTCTCTTTATTTTCCTTCAATGCATAAAATATTAGTCAAACGTTTTTCTCTGCTATTCCAGGTTTCTTCAAATACCAACGAGGTAAAAAACAATTAGGTCATGCACCCGTTCCGATTTCCCCTTCGTTGGAGCCCGTGGATATTATTCCAGACATTCCCAGATCATATGTTCACGGTCAACTGTTTTACTTGGCTAAATGATCTTTTGGGCTTCTATCTATAGCATTTATATATAACTCTAAGCGGTTCTTAAAGATCTTATTCAAGTTTAATGTATTTATGCAATAAGAATTGATATTGAGATAAATAAATTAATTTACATTTTATCCAATATTAAAAATTATTTACACTTTCAACTTCATCTTTTTGCTTTCAAAGACCAAAATATAATGAATCAAAAACTTTATCATTGATTCCTAGTTAGCCCAACTGAGGATGAATATTTATCTTATTTATATTTCAACTAGCAAATACTTATTATTATTTCGTTGGCTTTTTGATTTTTCAACATAGAAGGCTTTAGACACAACATTCAAGCTATCTAATAATTCATTAATTTCATAAGTTTACCGCCCATGTTTTGTTCAAAGCGTTGATTGCATCTATAATTTCATCTGTTAATGATTCCAAAGCGATAGAAATATAATCGTCAACATTTATTGAATAAACCTTAAAGCTTTAAAATCAAATATAATATTGAAGGTTTTCAAATGTGACAGCAAGTAAGGAAGAATAAACTTGCTGAAGATTCTTCCCTCAAAAAGAAGCAATCGGTAATAGATTGAACCAGAAAAACACCAGTTTAACCAATTCTCATCAAATATGCCAAATGAACAATAGATCTTCTTCATTAGTTGATATTTAAATAATCGAACAGAAAAGTTAAATGAAACTGGCGTTTGCCGCATTTCTTTAAATCATATCATTAGTTAATATCTTAATATAAGTTATTCGTTAAAAAATACTACTTTCGTTGCAAGAATGGATTAAGAAAAAGGTTTTGCTGAATTAAATTTTAAGTCTTCAAAGATACAAAAATATGAAAATATTAATAAATTAAAATTTGATCAGAGTGCTGTCATTTTCTGGTTATTCAATCAATGTTGTTTTGCAAGTCAATCTCGACATGTCAATAGTCATTGTTATCATTTCGTATTGACAGTTAATATCACATTTAACCTGCTCGTTCAAGGTAACTTTGTGCGTCAATAAGAAGGTGCATTTGATTTTATGACAATCAAATTTTTGATGATGATGTTGATGCAGCTAGGTCATCATACGATTGCTATTAAACTGTGAAATTATTAGGTTGAGGTACAAAGATCACTTAGAGACTCGTTTTTATGGTCATTCAGTTGATCTGTGAAAGCAGTGTATACTATGGCTATTGTTAATGGATCTGCTATCAAATTTGCAATGTTTAAGCAAATCAACTTTAGCAAGTTGGACAACTTCGGACTTTTATACATTCCATCAATTATATTTTTTCAAATACGATATTTTCTATGCGAATGTATACTAGAAAAGTTCATGTTCAGGGTATTTTGTTTCGAAGCTGGACTGTGAAATTCTATCATCGATTCATACCTTAAACCATTCAAACGCAAAAGCTACAAAAGCTTCTGTTCTCTGCATCGCAACCTAATAATTTCGCGACTTCACAGCAGTCGTGTGATCACCATGAAAAACAATCATCAAAAAGGATTTACATTCAGCGTAAAATCAAATGATAGTTTCATGTGATGAATTTGTGTAATGATAAGATGCTTGTTTCCGATTATTCAAATGTCAATTAAGTAAAACATTTAATGAAGACGATCTATTGTTTATTTGGCATATTTGATGAGAATTGGTTAAACTGGTGTTTTTCTGGTTCAGTTGATTGAAATTGATTATTTGCTGACAACTATCAGTTTCTCCTTTATAAGGCGAGAATGTTGATCGAGCTTTTCCATCAAATCTTGTTGTTTCATTTGAAAACGTTTAATATTACATTTATTCAATTCACTGCTAACTGGAGTTGTTACAATGAAATTTTTCTTAATTGTTATTCTTTTCAGTTCTCAATCAGTTCTTTCGATTAATAGAATTTTTAATAATTCGTTTCTTTTTCTTTTGATTTCATCGATAATCATATATGCAATAATGATAACTACCACCGAATAATGATAACCTATTTTTCTGTTATCTTCAAACTCTATTATTGTTTTATTATTACTCCAATATACACCAAATTTGGAGCATTATTGGATGAATTATAAATTGATCAACGACAACATCAACACAAAATGAAGGTGATTTTCCCCATTCATTCCAAATAAAGATATTTCCATTGTTCATTTACATATTAAGATTATTAAAACACCTTTAACCGATTGTTAAAATTGCTTGTAAACTGAAAATCATGTATAAAAACAAAGTCTTTAGCAAACTCGAACATCATTTATTGTTTCAAATTCTGACACTGAACTGCTACTTTGTGAGAACGTTCAAGATGAAACTCTTTTTAATTGTTACTTTTTTTGTTTATTCCCTTAGTGCTCAAGAGTATACATATAGTGATTTGGAGCCATTAACAGATGAAATTATTGATGCGATCAACGCTTTGAACACAACATGGAAGGTAAATCTTACATTTTATTTAATAGCAATTTCAATATTTTCGTTATATCATCACATTAGGCAGGTATAAATTTCAATGGATCAAGTTCAGTCCGAATGGATGATTTGGTTGCCACTCGAAACGATTTAAATTACACTCAGGATGCTCAAACTGACGTATACCCAGCGATGAAATTTCCTGTGAACTTCGATGCCCGTGAAGCTTGGCCTAACTGCACTTCAATTGGTAAGATCTATGACCAAAGAAAAGGTTATCCTTCATGGATCTACACGGCTGTTGGTACAATTGCTGATCGCCTTTGCATCAAAACTGGTGTTCAGATTGATGTTGAAGCTACCGTCGAGCATATGATCAAATCGAATGTTGGGTCCAACAGCTTTAATAACAGTGCAAATATTGGTCAAGCTTTAAAATACTGGGCTAAGAATGGAATCTTCACAGTTGAATCAGTTAAGGAATCAAGCTGCTTACCCTTTCTACAAGAATGTCAACCAAACGAAATCAAACTAAACAGATATTTTGCTGTTACCAATAATTACGTCAATTATGAAGATAAAATAATGAGCTCCATAACGCTGGATGGCCCGATATCGGCTTACATGGCAGTTTATTCAGATTTTCTCAGCTACAAATCAGGTAAAATGAATATTAATCAATAGAAAGGTCAAATTTTTTATCTGAAGCTTAGTTTAATATGAAATAATTTGCTTTTCAGGTGTTTACAAGCGTCTCAGTGACAGATATTTGGGAGTTCAAAATATAAAAATAATCGGTTGGGGAACTGAAAACGGTGTCGATTATTTTTTGGCAGTTAATTCATGGGGAACTGCATGGGGGGAAAAAGGTTAGTTTGCATTTTCTCTTTATTTTCCTTTATTGCATAAAATATTATTAAAACGTGTTTTTTTACTTTTCCAGGTTTCTTCAAGTTCCAACGAGGAACACAACAATTAGGTCATGCACCCGTTCCGATGTTCCCTTCGTTAGAGCCCGTTGATATTGTTCAAGACATTCCCAAATCATATGTTCACGGTCAACTGTTCTACTTGACTAAATGATCTTTTGGACTGAATACATTCGGAATAACTTGAGGAAGTTCCTGAAGTTAATCTTCAAGTTCTATGTAATATTTATGCAATAGTAATTGATATTGAAAAAATAAACTAATTTACAATGAATCTTATATTTCAAAAAAGGTCTTCAGAATTTTTTACTTTTTTTTTCTTTTCGAGTTAAGCACTCAACTTTTTCTTTGTACAGTGCTTCGCTTAAAAATGATCTGCGATGTAAACCACTTAAAAATTAGAAGGTATTAACTAGATTAATTAGAGCCAATTTTAGATCAACTTTTCATAGATTTTACAAATCAATATTAGTGCTTTCGTTGGATTTTATTTTAAAATTTCGTAGCATAAAATTGAATCTACGGTTTTAAGAGTTGAATGTTTTCAACTTATCCAAAGTGATTCAGAAACTGCTTCTAAATTGAACATTTTTTCTATTGAATCCAAAATTCAACCAAACGATGAATGAGTCGAGAAAATGTTTTGCAAACTTAAGACATTTCAAGAAGAAAGATGAAAAAAATAGCATTGATTCATTCTGATGTAAAATTAAGATGTCCAAATCCAAGTGGCATTGTTTCTATTTCTTTTGAGTCTAGTTCTGAGTGTTCATGTATTAACATGAGATTAACCATAAAATATTGCTATTTAGATTTACCATGAAAATGTTTTCAGGTTTATTTCAAGTCAAAACTGAAGTGCTCTCAGCTTTTCTTTTCAATGTTGCCATTGGAAGGTTGGGAATGTTTTGCTATTATTCTTAAATTGAATCGATGCAATTTTTGTGGATTAGATTAGATCAACTATTAAATTGAAATTGATATTTCTCTATTCAATTAGATTAACGGTAAATTAAGCTTATTCAATTGTTGAAAGTTTTTTTCAATTTTCAAATAACTTGGAATAGGAAAAGAAGAAGAAAAATGATTTCGATGTAAAAAAAGCTGAAACAGTTTTGTTATCACTTTCAATATCAATACTTGCATTTGACTTTCCCTTTATATTTCCTAGTCTTGGCCTTGTCAAGGAATGAACAAGGTAATGATGTGACTGAATCTCTTGGTAATGATGATTGTTGACTTTTGTTTGTGGCAACACGATTGATGGACTTTCAACATCAAGATAACTGAGAATTCCAATAATAATGATAATAATAATGGAATGGGTCGTTTGTTTACTCCATTATTTCATCTTAAATATCTATCCTCCTCCTAATTGTGGTCAAGAAACGGTGGGAGGAAAAAAAAGTGAAGCCAAAAATGATGATCATCCAAATGACTGAAAGAAACTTGAACTAGATTTCCCCTGCAATCATACTCATGAACCATTTATAAGATTCACTTTACAAATGGACAAAAATGTTGACAAATCTTTGCTTTTTGACTAAAATAGAAATAAATTTTTCAACAAGAAAACATTTGAATCTTAAAATGGTCAGAACTGCTTCTTACAATGAAAATGTTATTCAATGATGTACCAAACTCAAGTCTCCATAAAATGTTTACAAATGTCTTTCCTTTCAATCCATGAAATCATTTTGATTCCTAAATGATAATTGATAAATTTTTGAAGAGCAAATATTTTCTTGAAATGCTTTTCTGCTTTCATTTGTTTTTAAAAGCAGTTTTCCTTGCCAGCAAAGTAGCGGATAAAAATGGGAATGAAACTTGAACAACTTGTATGATTACATGAGCAATACTCATAACACATTCATAAAGTCCTCAACTGCAAGTAATAATACTTAAGATGACTAAATCCAATTATCCATTGATGCTAAAACAGCAACAACACCAATAAAGGTTTGTTAATATTTGATGAAGGAAATGATTATCAATATGATGAAGATGATGACCAAGTGTAAGCATAAGGACAATCAAACCGTGACTGCCAACAGCATTTAAAAAGGACTGACATTTGCTTATTATTTCTTGAAGCTCTTGCAACCTTTTTTTGTTCTTGATTACATCAAATTAGATTAAATTGTTGGAAACCATTAATAAGTTATCAGTTGAAAGGCTGTAAAGAAAAAGCGTTTCCCGTTTGAAGAGCAAAAAACGCAAAATATTAATCCAAAAAGGTTTCGCTTTACATAATAATCTGGAATGACTAATGCTGTACAAGTGACAATATTGGCTGGGAGTGAAAATTGTTTCCTCTTTGGATGATTAAAAATTAATAGCAACCAATTTTACCGTGAATACTTGTCAAAATGTTGAGTGTAGCAGAACCTTAGAAAATGAAAATCAATTGAAGGAATCAAGCTTATAAAATATTTATACAAATTGTAATATGGAAAGAATGAGAGAGAAAAAAATGTTTCCATATTATTTTTGGGTTGCGATTGTTGATTTAGAAACGTATCAAACACACAGAAAAGATATTTCATTATTAATATTTACAATACAGGGAATTGGATGTGAGAATAGCAAAATGTTATTCTTAACATTATCAAGTTTCGCTTGAATAAGTTGAAAAATTTACTGTAACATGTCAAAGTGTCCAATGTAAATATTCAGGGAATGAGTCAGGAGCGTGGAAATTGAATCCAAATATTGAATGGAATTTTTTCTCAATGATTTTGATAGCAAAAAATGGACATTTCATTTCCATTCCCAGTCTTGGATTTCAATTAAATCTCTAAATTTTAAAATTTGTATTTACTAAACGTTTTGGCAACATTTTTCAATCTTTGCATTTCTCAGTTTCTTTAGCATTGAATTATATTTTATTGACTGAATTTAGAATCACTTTTCTTGGTATTGCTTTCAATTTTATTGTTGAATATTTTTTGGGTTTTCTTGGGTTTGTGATTAGAAGAGCAATTTAAACTGATATTCATGATCATTATTAGGGAATCAGAGTTGGTTTATTGTGCATAAATGTTCTATTCAATAGTTATCTGATTACCATGTTCAACTGTGGAATCAATGAGCATATTCATTGAGTGATTTGAAAGGCTATAATTTGGTTCATCATCAAGTGTGTCTTCATTTTTAATGCAATTTTTCTGGTTCTATTCTGTTCCATTACAAACTGTATCATTAACTTTCACTGCAAAATGAAAATCAATCATAAAAATTAATGATTCTTTTCATTTTTACTTTCAATCATAATGGATAATTTAATGAATATATTGAACACAATTCAGGATATTATTACAGTGATTATTGTCAAAGTTAAACTTGGAACATTTGAAAGGTAAAGTTTATAAGATAGAAAATGGTTGAAAACATTTATCAATAACAATGTTTATTTGGATTATTTAACAACATCAAATCATCTCAACTTTTATCACGTATTTTCAACTTAATTGTATCCAGTTTTCAATTATTGACACTTTTCCTTGTTTAATATTCAATTATTCATATGTTTTTGCTCATTTAATGACAATCCTTTTCATCTTTACGAATAATTAATGCAATAATTGTCATTATTTTCCTGTAAATGTTCAATATAATCACACAGATTCACTTCATTTGCTTTCAACCTTTTTATACCCAAAATTAATGATTCATTTTGATATCAATTTAAATCATTAATTAACATTATTTCAATATATCATTAGGAGAAGTTCAAATTGTTGCCATTAAACAGCATTAATCAGTGAATAAGCTGATGACTCGAGAATAATTTACTTCAATTGTCAGCCCAAACAATATTAGAAACAATTTTTTCTCCAGCTTCACTGGGACTAAAAAAAGCTGTGATTGCTGTTCAACTGTTATTTTATAGTTGACTTGAATTGTTTTTTATCACCAGTTCAGTGTTTTTTATTAGCAGCCCATGAAAATGTAACAACAGATAATTTCATTTTTCACTTTCCCTGAACCTTGAAACTGAATTTATCATCTCACAGCTATTTTCATGGGATCAGTTTGCCAGGATATTTATGAGACGCAAATTTGGCCCAACTTGTGTTTACATATTGTCAAGCTTGAAGATCTCGGTGAAATAAGCCAAAACTTTCCCACCAACAAATCTCAATATTTAACCATCTTTTAGGTTGTTTACAGCTTTGTCAGTCATGATGAACACAATTAACGCCATCATTAACTTCATAAGCTTAATAATTAACCTCTTTAACCAATCAAGGCTGAAATCATCAAAATTTAACGTCTTTTGCTATATTTTTTGTACTGAGAATCCAATTTTTTGTTCTTGAACAATTATTGATTTTGATTGTACTCTCACTGAGTAAATATTACGGTTAATAGCTTTATCATTGTAAAGGTAAACAGTTGAAGGTGTATCTGGTTTACATTTACAATTGTGGTTGGTGTTAAAATTGAATTAAAATTGAATTAAAATTGAAATGAATTGAAAGTCTTATTCAAACAGATAACAAAACAATGTATAAATACAAAATAATTGAATACATTTTTTGGTTCTAATAGTTGAATGGATTAACAAACAAACCAAAAAAAGGGAATTAAATTAAATGGGTTAACATGAATAACAGCTTTTCAGTTACTGTTTTTTGTTGGTTACACATTTGAACAGGAAAGTTTGAATACTCAATTTTAATTCAATATTAACAAAGTACCCTGTTAACCAATGAACAGTTTGAGTTTCACGGGAATTCACAAAAAGTGTAGAGAAGCAAAGGAAGTTATGTTGATGTGATAATTTTATGAACAGCCAGATGGAAATAAACTTATGGATAAACTCAAAGTGAATGTTGAACAACTCTAATGATATTAAATATACCAATCACGATTATAGTTGTGATATATTTATCAAATTTTGTTTTAATTTTTTGCCATTCCATTGTCATGATGTCAGTCAGAATAATCATTAAATTAATCTTGAACATGTCCAATTGTATAAGGTGTACATTTGAATCCTTTTATTGTGAAGATCCATTTTGTCCAAATAGAGGTTCCACTCTTGATATGCTTCCTATTTACAGGTTCCTAGATTTTTTTGAGGTTCCCATGTCTTGCAAGAGGCTCCTTTGGTTCTCTGAGTTTCCTCAGAATCTTTAAGGTTTCTTGGTTTCTTTGAGGTTCCTTTACTTTTTTGAGGTTCCTTGAGGTTTGCTTGACTCCTTGGTTGCTTTAGGCCTTTTCATTTTGATAATTTAATTTCGTCTCCAATCCATTTAACGTTTGTTTTTCTTCTTCTTCTCTATTCCAATGGCATTAACGTTTATCTGGTCCTGTAAATTGGAAATAACAATTGAATATTGAATAATGCAACATTGTCAGATTCATTGAGGGATCCATTAAATGAAATAATATAATTCAGCTTATGTACATTATTTTACTAATGACTCTTTGCTTGGTTTATTTTAGCTTTCATTTTGACTCACTTACAAGCTTTTCTCATCTCAGTGACCTCAGGTCACATTAACGACTCTATCATCATTATCATCATTTTCCTTTCTTCTTCTTCTTTTTTTGTGCTTTCCTCTTCTTTTCCTCTATTAGGACCTAATTATAAGCTATTAGCGTAGGTTAAATTGATTACCATCGATTGAGAGAAACAAGCAAAAAATTGGGTTTCTTTTTACGCTTTCATAAGGTTGATCTTCATAATAATAATAGTCCTTTTGATGTAGTTTTGTACTTTTTGAGTTGTTTTTTTGAGTTCTTCTTACTATGAACATCTATTTTCATACAATTGAGATTCAATTAATCATGATTAATCTTTAAATTCAAAGGTTGGAGTATAACTGGCACAGAAAAGCTCGGAGATTGGCATAACACGCGATTGTAAATTGGTTTACAATCATTTGTTTTGCTGTTGTTTTTCAAAACTAATACATTTAGATGAGAGTGAAGCGACACAGAAACATACTGAAAAAAACGATCCGTGGATGGACATTGATGATTTTACTATTACTACCAGTGTTACTGGTGATGATGATGATGGTGATGATAGCATCAGATCTGTTTTATATTATATTATGATCATTTACAGGGGAAATATAATCCAGATCCGCCTATTATTTCATCCGGAAATCCCTTTAACATCATCCAAAACTGCTTACCACCCATTTTGTTTTCCTCTCCATTTTATCCTTTCCTTGCCATCTTCTCGGTCTTCATCTTCTTTCCATCTAATTTCACTTCCATCAGCATTGTGACAATCCTGTTGATGACATGATGATGATGATAATGATGTTAGTGGTTGACATGCAACAGTGAAAAAAAGACAACAATAAAACAAACCACAATCAACAAGAATAACAGATAAAACAAGAAAACAAAAAGCTTAACAAACCTGAATCAATCAACAATACAAAGATTTTATAAAGGCACATTTTTACCTTGGTGACACCTAATTCAACCACGTAATCTTAGTAAATTAACTGTTTAATAATTTAAACAACAATCCAAATTGAACAAAATCACAAAAAATAGCAATTAAGATTCATTTAGCAAATAAAATAGGGTTAACGGCTTAACTCAGCTGTTTTGTGCGCCGCTTAAAGCTAGCTGTTTTGTTAGCTGTTTTCATAGCTGTTCCGATGTTTTTTTGCTGCCGACAAACATAGAGAGTTAAAGTCAGCTCTTTTTAATTTTACAATTAACAATTTGTTTAGTTTGATTACTTAAATAGATTGATAGTCATTTGTTGTTAATGTAGGAGAAAATCGGAACCAAAAATTATGCCATTAAATCATCTGTAATTAACCCTGACAGTGTGATTGCCTTTTGTTACCTTAATCATTACAAAGTATTTGGCAAAATCTCATCAACTTTTAATCGTTAATTTCATTGCCAGCAACTCAATTGAAAGACTGTTCAACAAGATTAAACCCAAATACTGCTGATTTAGGATAAAGTCAAAGATGCTTTAATAAAAACAAAAGCATTTCATAGTAAAATAAAAACCTAAATTATTCTAATTATATGCTTTATTAGATTTATTGTACTGAATTTTATGTTAATGATAATGTCTCAATTGTCAGGGAAATTAATTCATTGTAAAATACAAAAAATAATGTAACATATAAAAGCAATTTGATTAATTTCGGTAAATTTTTGACGTCGTTTTAAGGTGCATGTAGCTCGGTAATCAACTTAAGCCAGTGTTTATGCCTTGTTTATCCTAATCAGTTGATTATTGATGTTTATTTGATATTAACTGGCTTTGAGTGTTTCATAATTGAAATTATAATTAAAGCAAATCAAGCAGCAATATCAATAAGAGTCAACAGTAACAACCCAAAGCCAGCAACAACTCATAACTTAATTAGTAAAAAAGAGCTCTTTTGATTTTTCTCGGTTACAAACTTAATTAGAAACAGAAGAGGAAAGATGATGATGATGGTGATGATGGTGATGATGAGGGAGAGACAGATATTCATGTTAAAATATACATAAGAGTCTTAATTATCATTCCTTGGTTCATGATAACCAAGTTACCGAGGAAACTGTAATGCCATGTTTTTTGTAGGCTTTGTATGGTTGAAGATAAAAATTGTCATCTACTGTGCAAACCATAAGGCTTTACAGTTTATTATTATTGTTTGGATGAAAGAGGATGAAGATAAATGAATAGGAATGAATGATGATGGTGAATGAAGAAGATAATTTGAGTAAATTTAAGTGAGGATATGGATTGTAAAGAAATTACTTGTTATATTCCGAGTTGCACTCTTTTTTTGTGTGTGTTGGTCTTGTTGTTGTTGGCTTCATTGTTCATTCACTCATTGATCTTCTCCATGAAGATGAGGATTCAAATAATGAGAAAGATGATGATGAATGAATGAATCTAACAAGATATTATTTTTATATAAACATGAATTGAAAAGAGAAGTCAAAAATGGTGATAATAATAAAAAATAATAATTATAATAATGAACCAAGAAGCAAGTAAAATAAACTGACAACAAAACAAGTCCATTGAGAGAAGCAGATATTTTTGGATAATTTACTGAGTTGGGTGAAAAATTGTTTTCATTTTTGGCTTGTCTGATTTATCCAACACATAATATTAACTATTGAGACGATAAAATTAATTATTGAACATAAAAATGTGCTTCAATTAATTTAATTTCATAAAATTATACAATTTATAAAGGGCGCCTTAATCTTATTGGGTAATGGGTTTAGTCAGCTGAGGCAATGATTCAGTTATTTTTCAAAGGTTATAATGTTAATCGGTTTGTCCATTTTAATTTCAGGCTCTTTGAATAATTTAAGGTCATTGGGTAGATCAAGTTTGTTTGGTCAAAGGATGGAATCAAGAAATAATCATTATCTACTGTAAGTAGCCATTTTCATCACTATCATTTCTCATGTGTTTTTTTTCATCTATCATCAGGTTCACCTTTAACTTTATTAATAATATACTTGGACATGCAGCTTCAGATGAAAGGAATCTTGGAGACTGACTGTTGACTAGATGATGGAGGATCAATCTCAGGTTAAATGATTTTCAATCTCAATGTCTTGAAGGTACAACAAGCCAAGAAGGAAAAAAAGCTCTACTTCGTCTTGGTTTCTTTAGGTACATCAGTTTAGTGACACTTCAAATATCCATTTAACCCTCAGGATATTTCATCTCTATACTTTTCCTTAGAGAGACCTTTTCTTTCATCATGATCATCATCTTATTTCTGGAAAAGCTTGTTGCTCTGATCAAAATCATATCAACTTCACAAGGTTGACTGCATCTTGGTTGGTTTCATTTACTTCATCTTTTCATCTCTTCTTAGACAAAAATTGTTTCATAGTTTCTCATTACCATTTGATGATAATTCAAGTGTGATTCAATGATGATGATGATAATTTAAAGTGATTATTGTATCATAATATAAATTTATCAGATATTTTAGTTGAGTGAAATGAAATGAAATGAAAATCCAAGTAAACAGAGAAAGAAAGGACAGATAAAAGGTAATTCGAGTAGAGAATGAGAAAGAAAAGGTTTCAAGACAAAAAAGATTTTGCTTTTAACTTTGTCAGGTTCTCGAGTTAATCAAGTTATTCGGAAATCCGGCAAATTTTAAGAGTATTTATCAAATTATGAGTTGTTCAATCTCAGGTCCTTCTGATGGTTTGTTTTGATGAAAAAAACACAATGATAAACTTTTATTTTCATCCTTAGTTTAACTAGAAATTTGATGTCCACATCAAAAAATTGTGATTGTCTCATTTTAGTCAATCACTCTAAACACCTAAAGATAACTCTGGTATCCTTTTCATCATTAATCTTACCCATTTTCATCTTCATCATTGACCAAACATCCAAACATTAAGGGAAAACACTTTTCGTTGCTATTTCTGCTCGTATCATCATCATCTTTTCCCTTCATCATTTTTACCATGTGATATATTGTCTTCTAAACTGAATCCAAAAACTGAACAGACTTAAAGTGTCAACATGAGTGAACGAATTGAATTAACTCAGATTTACAGATTTTCATAGCATGATAACTTGAAAAGTTTCCTTAGATAAATTAATCAATCTTTTTCTTTGTTTCACTGTTTCACCGTTTTCTCCTCATCATCCTCTTAACTCAACTCTAATTAAATTAGGTCAATTTATCTCATCTCCATCACCATCATCTTCATTTTCATCTTATCCTTTTCCTTCTTCCTCTTGTGGTTTAATACATCATTTCATGTTATCATCTTTTTCCTTTTCTTTTCACCAGCAAAAAGGATTAAGTTGATCTTTTTATTTTTCTCACTGAACAAGGCGACGTAAAAGACAGACGAACCCAAAATTGAAGTAAAAGCAAGACAAAAATAGTGAGAATTACAATTTAAATTGACGATGATTTATGAATATAATCATGTTCATCTATTTTTATCATCATTTGTTGGTGTACATTTCAAGATCCTTTTACATCCATTGCTTTATCTCCATTTTAATTTGACCTTTATTTTTGTTTTCCCAGATCCAATGGATTCATTTCAATTCCTATCCAATTGCAATCCGAATCTGAAATTATGGAACCTTAATCAAGAAAAGTTAACGATCCTGTAATGTTGACAGTATTTTTGAATCCATTGCTGACTGATGATCACTGCTTATCATAATTATGATGCTCTGAGTTAATTTGTTTGATTCTCTCTCCTGAGAATTAACTCTACCGAAGTTGATTGCTCAATTAGAAACTAATTATCAACATTTGAATAAGTCGCTTGGTAAATTGGTTGTAATTGTGATGACGGTGATGTTAATAGTTGAGGTCATTGGTTGGGTCACAGGTAAATGTGTAAAAAAAGGAGAAATAATAAACGAGTTAATTGTCAGTTCAATAATTATCCTTAATTGTTAATATAATTTGTAAAAGGATTCAATTTCAATCATAAACGTACGAAAAAACCAAAAAGAGTAAAGTAAATGTAATAAATGATATTAATAATGATTTGATGCTGTGATCATTGAGCAGTGGTTTAAGGGCGAAATCTCATATTAATAATAATGAAACCTCTTGAGGGTTAATTTGACTTGATTAAGGTTGATGACACATTCAATAATCAAAATGAAAATCAATGAACAAAAAATCAATTGCAATTAACATCTGAACACTTTAATCTATTGGGATAAATTTACCTTGAAAGTGAAACATTACACTCCTAACATCTCTATTAGTATCATATTTAGATCATTGGAATTGTTAATTGTCTTAATAGAGAGTAAACCATTCCGAGTTAACCATCAATCAAATGAACTGGAAATCAACAAATAGGCTCATTTTCCTGGTAATTATAACATTGAACTAATGTGGTGGTTATTTGCTGATTTGGTTTGTCTTATGTTTGACTTAATTCTAGGGAAGTTTGACTGATTGGAAAGATTTTGTTGTTGCAAATATTCAAGATTGATTGTTGATTGGGTGAAAAATATCAGCTAATTCACCTTAATTTATGGCCCAAAAAGGTGTGTTAAATGTTGAATGTTAAAGTACGATAAATTGATAATCAATAGATTAACTCATCTCCACCAATTTATCATTCAACAAAAGGTAGCAAAACAAGAGATTGTTGTATATAATTAGCAGGCTTAAAATTACATGATACGTTGACATTGATTAGTTGATACAAGGTAAATTGTAGTTGAAATACACCAAAATATTAATCTTTTAAGCTTCACTTTAAGGGTCAACGATTAATACAGCAAAATAACTTGCTAATCATCATCATCATTGTTATTCAAGTAGTCTACTTATAATCATCATTAGCGTTAATTATGGTTTAACGGAGGAAACATAATACATATTTAGCTAAAGCTAAATTACAAAATGTAATTCCTCATCACCATTAACTGATTGTTCATTGATCCAACTTTGCGACAAATAAAATTGTTACCAAACCAATCAAATAATTGACCATGAAAGGTAATGTTCATCTTTCAAATTAATTACATTCAAAACTATCGACTCGTTTTTACAATTAAATTTCACCTTTTTTCATCTGAACATTAGCATCAACAGAATCACTATTGTATTTTTTTCTTATATCATCATTCATTGTTCATCTAATACGTCTAAATCAACCTTTATGGCGGTAATAAAGGTAATTTTGATGAAATGTAATGATTAGTGTATTCAATTGAGCCTTTTGATTACCAAAGTGTTAGAGTGTATTTTTGTTGCAGATAAACAGACATTTTTCAGTTCAATTGAATACGATTCTGAGATTTACAATCGATGAATGACAGGTCAATGATCATGAGATAAACAATTAATAATCAAATTGTAAATCAATACATTTGGATAGATTTATGTCTTTTTGCTTTAAAATTAACCCTAATTGGAATCACTAATGAAAAAAGCTTAAAACCAGTGAAATTTGATTAATTTGAATTCAATTGGAGTCCATGTGGATGTAAATAAATCATCCAATTGTGAGGTCATCTTTACAATTTCACAATTGATACAATTAGATGAAGATTGAATGATTCCTTTCAGCTATTAGCCATTATCAAGTTGAAATCTTTAAAATTTTGTTTTTCCACTTTTCTTTCAGCAATAGAAATGATTCAGGTAAGAAGCAAAAAAGTACAGAATCTATTAACAGCAGGTATCTCAATCATAATATAATCTGCTTCTATCGTTTGATTACTCCTTAACGAGGATGATTTGCTTTTTATCCTCTTACAATTTTGGCATTTCACTTGTAATTACCTTGATCAGATAGTTATTTGTTGACAACAGTATAACAACAACTGTGAATGGTAAACGAGTTTTTGTCGGGATAACTTGAAATAACTTGAGATTCATGAAAAAAAAGAGTGACTCCTCTCATATTAGTACAACAGCCAAAAATAAAGCAACATCAAGCGAACAGTTTTCTGTTGAAATGTTGAAAGGTTACTCTGCGTGTGATTTGCCTCCAATGATTTACAGAGAGATTGATAGTGAAAGAAAAGGAGAAAAAGAAAAAGAAACATGAATTAGATTGAGCAAAAAATTCAGAAATTAAACAATTTTACCATTAAGTTTTCATTTACCATGAGATAAGATTGGCTTCAACACGCTACTGGCTCCTGGGTAGGTAAAGTTATTCATAATAAATCCTTACGGATCAGACAAACAGGTAACAGATAACATATGGAAGCAGAGAACACAATAGAAACAAAAAAAATAATGTAAATTAGCCAAAGAGGAGCAAGAGATAGCACGACGAGGTAAAGGGTGTAAAATGAGATAAGGGCTAACGCAAACTCTCGCTGATAGAGGGCATTGAAGGAAGCTAAAAAAAGAAAGACAATTTTGAAAAAATTATAAAAAATTAATTTTGAATTAAAGAGATTAATTTGCTTTTTAATTTCTCTCTCTCTTTGCCTTTCTTTTTTATTGCCATCTATCAGCGAGAGGTTAAACTAGCCCTTATCTCATTTTGCACCCCTTACATCATCGTGCAGTCTCTTGTTACTCTTTGAAATTAGCTAAATTGGTTGACAACTGTTGATAAATGATGGTAAATTTGAAGGCAGTTAATCAACACATGGATTGAAGGCAGTTAATCAACACATGGATTGAAAGCAGCCTAAAATAAACGCCAAGAGTCACATGGCTTGTAGAGCGCAAGTTTCAAATCTTGTGATTACATTAAAGATGACATTTCTTTTGTTAAAATTTGAAGTGATTTAATTTAGATTGTTTTAAAATCGTATCATTTATGGTTAATTATCCTGATGATCACCCATGTGAAATGGTTAAAAACAATGCTTATCTCATAATAGTTAATGAAAAACTTGATATACAATGTACATTAATTTATACCAAGTGAAAGCCAAGTTGACTTGTTTTATAAAGATTATTCATCAACATGGTCTTCACCAAGAATGCTTTCAATCTGTGATAAATTATCCAATTTTTTAAGTTATGCTTCTCGGAACAACGATTGAACTTTAATGCAACAATATTTGCCTCCAAATGATTACAATCAATCAGTCATTTTACCATCACCATCTCTGTTGGACTCCATCAACTTTCACTTATAGATCGGACCTTAAAAACATTGTTAAAGTTGACTTGGAGAGATACATAAACAAGTAAAATGTTGATCAGCTTCCCATGGATAAATGATTGAAAAGGAAAATAAATCAGTTGATGATTATCATCGATTAATTGTGACCATTTCCAGTGTATAAAATTAATGGTCAACTCTTGAAATACAATTTAATGTTTGCCCTTTTTGTTTTGGCTTCAGCGTTTGGCTTCATTTGCACCATTTTTGTTGAACCACAAAAAGGCTCAAACCTTGGTTTCCAATTGTATGTATAACATGTTAAATATGCATATTACTGACCATTGACCGATACCAATCTCAAGATATATCTTTTCAGAGAAGGACAACTGAATCAATCTTTTCAGTTTCTTCTTCTTCTTCTTTGGCCTGCTTCTTAAGGAAACCCCGTAAGCTGTATCAATATTGTTTACAAAAGGCTTGATTTTGGTTCACAATGGCAAGAAGCTTTATCAAAATTGAATGGGCTCAACACGCGTTTGATAATAGCAAGAATATTATTTTACTCCATCTTTATTGTTACCCTTACTATTTGTGCTGTTGTTGGTAATATTATTCTGGATATTTCATCTTCATCTCTGCATCTTCATCTAAAATGGTCAACAGTGAGTTACTGAATACAATGTTAACAGTTTTCATTTTCTTCTTGTTTATTCACTTACTCATTCAACATTTATTTTTTATCTCCATCTTTACCATTCTCAGCCTCATCTTTATTCACAGTCTTTCACTTCCCACAACTATGATTATCTTTCATAATTTTAATGGTAAAGGATCGCTGGATGTTTCATGACATTGGATACAATTGTAGAGCAACAAAGCGACTCTGTAAGTTTGCACAATCAAAACAAAAGCCTACATTTTATTGTTATTTTTCATTTAATATGTAATGTTATTATACACAATTGTACATGATGGTCACTAGGATTCCAGGTTGAAATGAACTTTAAAAGAATCAAAGATAACTTGGAAAAGCAACAACTGAAACAAGGAAATGGCAAGATCATAAAAATGGCAACAAAAATGGTTATACTGGTTATTACAAGGATTCAAACGTGAGATTTGTCCAGTATCATTGGAGTGATAGTAATAACAATAACCATTTTGCAGTTAACAGAAAAAATGGCTCAAAAGTTAACAGTAAATGATTTGATTAAAAAAAGATGAAATTGTAATGGAAGCAAAACTGCTCAAGGCAAGGCTATAAACAAAAAGGTGGCTTCACTTTTGCCTGGTATAAGTATTGCTGAATCCAATATCACAAGTGGGTTAAACGAAAACCAGGGGAATATAAAGGAAATGAGAGTCAACTTCCGTTGATTTGGATACAGTTGATCAAATCTGATTGTCTCCAAATAAACTTGGCCCTTTGTATTGTCATCAAAAATTTGGCCAACGACTAAATAGTCATAAAAATAGTGCGATTCGTCATCAAGCTCATCTTCAAGATCAATCGTGCATTCTTTCACCATCTACATCATCACATTATCATCAGTATCCTCCAACATCATCTCCATGTCAATGTCATCAAAAACATCAACATAATCATCTTTTTTCTTTTTCTTCTTCCCCTGCTTTTCATGTTTCCACCAAACCCATTGGAATAGAGCCTTTTCCATGTTGATCTTGTTTTGACTTTTTTCAGATTGTCAGCTTATCCCCTCCGATCATCCTCTTTGCCTAATTTCCGTTTCATCTTTCATCATCTTTCTCTTCTTAAATTATCTTCTTTTTCTTCCGTCTCATGCCATTATCATCATGACAATTCTTGTGACAAACATTGTCATAACTTCTTTTCAACCAATATCCGTGTAAATTTCATGTTCACCAACATGTAAACGCATTTTGTTTCAACTTGATTACCAAACAAATCTGAGCCTTTTTGTTTCACTCTACATTATAATCTAATAATAAGTTTACAATGTTAATTGAAGACTGCATTCAACAATTAAACATGGATGAGAATGGAAATGCCAGAATCTAATCCCAAAGTAAAAAATCCCCAAAACAATCAACTAATTGTGTTTTTCATCACATTTAGATTTTGGCAATTAATGACTTTTCTTGCCCTTCTCGTAACCTTTTATTTTTGTTTGACCCACGATAAACAATCTAATTGATTGATTCAAATGTTGGCTCAACCTTATTTTCATTACATTATTATTACCATTGCAATTATTTGATGAGAAAAGGTAAATCAAAAAAGTAACAAACTGGACTCTGGTTGTTGGTTGCTGGCAATTGCATGAAATACTTTTAATTGGTTTTGCTAACCAAATCTTGATAACAGTTTCAAGGGAAATGATGAGAAAAGGTAAAAAGGTAATACAAATGATTGAGATTGTGGTTAACTTGAAACAAACTGTTTTGTGTTTGTATTTAGCTTTAGAAGCATAAGTTATTGAAAGTAATATGGAAGCTTTACTGTTGACAGTAGATTAATGTGTTTTTTTACTTCTCCCGCTCTTATAGCAATTCAATTAACAAATTGGCCTAAAGCTGGCCTTGATTAACGATAATGATAACTTACATCGGTTGTGTGTGAGTGTGTAATAAGAAAAAGAGTGTAAAAAATTGGTTAAATCGACTGTAGTTGCAGAAAATTGAATGAAATGAAAATTGTACATGAAAACAGGGTCAACCTATTGAGATTGCTTTTTTAGTTGTGCACTTTTTTTATGGTAAGCTTCCTTCATCATGAGTAGCAATCTAATTAGATTGTAGATAATGATGAAAATTGAAAAATTGATTTCACTCAATTGGATTAATTTTTTTACAAAGGCAGAGAGATGGCATATAAATATATACATTTATATTTGATGGAGGAAAGATGATGGCGATAAAAGAAGGATGAGAGCAAAAAGAGGGTGGAAAGGGAGGAGGAAGGGTGATTTTGTATTGAAAAAGCTATTACAGGCAATTGGATTAAATACAATCTTTGCTTGGGTTTCCACTTGCTACGAGTAAGTTGATCGTTCAATATTAAGGAAAGTTTCCAGGATAACTTTCATATTTTTTTAGACGCTTTTAGCTGCTTCAAAAAAAAGATGAAAATTGTTCTCGTATTTAGCATCAGCTTTAGACGGTTTTACTTTTGGATTCATCTTTGCCTTCTTCTTCTTTCTTCTTTTGATGCTCTTAGATTCATCCAGTTTAAATGTAATCCAAGCAGAAAAATCCTTTCAGAGTTATTCAAAAAATAGCCCTGTTTGTTATCCAATTTTCATTCTTCAGCTAATTCATCAAATGAATGATTTGTTCAAGTGAAACAGTTCATCGGGGTTTGTTATTGTTGGTTGGCGATTCTTTATCGCTTTATTGTTGGCCTCTCTTTTTGTGCACGATTCACAATTCATTGTATAATTTAATGTGTCCTCTCTACTGCTTTTTTGATAGCACTATATCATTCACGGGTAAATTGAGACCACTGGTTGGGTGTTTAACATGATATACAGTCAACAGGATCCTATTAGGTGTTATTATTACATTGTAATGGGTTTGTGAACTTTAATCGTCTCTCACTTTTTAAAAACTATTATCAATGGTAATAGATGCAAAGTGATTAAAGTTTAGCTTTAATAGTTTACCATAGAATGGTTTTAAAGGATTAATTGTATTAAAAGCATCACCATTAGGGTAGCAATCAATATTGCCATCAGGATCACCGTCATTACCATCATCAATTGCCATAATGATAAACATCTTTTCTTTCCTTTGGTTCGGGTAAATGAACGGGTAAAGAAACCTTTTCAATTATGCAATTTTTTCACGACAATCAGCATAAGCATATTGATAAATGGCATTTTTTCAACATTTTTAGGCTTGACAATAAATCCATAATGTATTTCCAAACACTTTAAGGACTCAGCTTGGAAAGAGTTAAATTTTGCTTCCTCTGAAATTGACATGATTGGTACAATGTTGCCAAAATCAGTGATATATTGATGGTTCCAAAGTTGAGTGAAAAAACCAAAAGAGAAATTCAAAATAATGTAATAGATTGTGTTTAGCATGGAGCAAAGTGAAGAAAAGGTTTCTTTAAAAATCTGCCACCAAAACCATTTGCAGATTATTTTGTTCACTTCATCTCCAAATTTTATTGCCAACATTATATCAACATTATCATCTTCGTTTTGATCTTCCTCCTTCTCCTTCTTCTCCTCCTTCAACTTGTCTTCTGCGATTATTTCTTCATTGTTTGCTTCTTGTTTTTCCTCCGACCTGTTTTTAAATGATACCAATTCACTTTTTAATTTAATTTAATTGTAGTCAATGTTTTTTTGGTGTGTTATGTTGTTCATCCTCTTATACATTACTCACTTTTTCCCTGTTTACATAGCAAGTTGAGTTGTTTTCATTGCATTTTCATTATCATTGCAGGGATTATTGTTTAACTTTGCATATTGTTCCAACTTGAATGCATAAATTTTCACATTTTTCAATTAATTTGTTTCCACAGTTGAATATTTAAGGCGAAAGAAGAAGAAAAAAACTCAAATTTTAAGCACAGTAATAAAAATAAAAACAATAATAATCATATTTTGGGAACAATTTAATCCACTTTGAGCTTTGTTTCCACATCATTACAAAGACCATTGAATGGTAATAACATGCATCAAACAAATTTTTCATACAGTCAATTGGAATAAAGAAATGGTTAGAACAAGTAAAAGTAAACTTTAACAGAATATAAACTAATCTAATTTGATTGTCACAAGTTATATGTTAATAAGTTTCAATTAAAATTAACAATAAGCTTTCGGGAAAATGCTGTAAAAAAGTAGACGTTAAACAAAGCCAAACCCACATGTTTTTTGAATTTTGCACTCATTATGTAATAAGTGAGGGGTGAATTGCTAATTACGCCATTACAAGCAACACATAATTTTGAAAGATTTTTATTGAGATTGGACAATCAAAAAGGTTTAATTATAAATATTTGGATTAAACAAAAGGCTTTAAATACAGTGATTATTAACTTACAGGCTGTATATTGTTATTTGTGAGATGGAAATGAAAATATGAGAATGTGAACTCGAAAACGCAATGGAATCAATCATTTATCTGATTGAATATCCTTTTTTTACCAATACCTTTGCATTGCTTTTCGTTTTCTCTTCAAGATCAATGAACTTACCTTTAGTCTTGCTTTTTACCGACTGTACTTGAAAAAATTTACTTTAAGACAAAGTAGCTCTTGACTTTGATTGAGTATCCAATTGATGATAAGTCACATGAACCTCTCTCGTTGAAGTTTCTGGGTAAACTTGTTATCAGGCCTAAGGGTTTACTTTTCTTTATCAATATCAATTTTATCCCATCATCATCATTAGATCATCACCAGGTTTCCATGTTCAGCATATATCTCCAAATTTATGAAATTGAAGAAACCAGAAGCACAGTGCAAAAAAGTAATAACATCAAAATAATTAGCAACTAAACAAGTATAATTATCATCTTATTGGTTAACAGATACATCATAGACTCAAAGTGGACTCCATTTACCAGATAGATATTATCCAGTAAGACTAGATACCAGTTGATATTTAATTGAATTTTAATGAATTTGGGTTAATTCTTGAATTTCTTTTTTAATTCAACCTCAATTACCATTATGAAGATGACAATGCTGACTAGGATTAGGCTGAGCTTGAACAGTGGGTGGACCATAAATCTCATCAACGGTAAAGACTGGAATTTTGATTTTGTGTTTTCTGGAAACATTTTTTTGCCAGTGACAAGGTAAGACAGGCAATAGCCATGCAAAAAATGAACATGAAATTGAGTTGATATTTTCAACTGATTTTGACGAACACACCTTTGATTGTCCTTTGATAATCAAGTTACACCCAAAAATAGAGTTAAAAGAGTATAATTTAAGTACATTTTTCACATGAATTCAGTTTTTCCTTCAAACACAATCAAAGCCAACATCAACCTCACTTTTACTCTTTTTTTCTGTCCACTTTCTTTGTAGATTTAAAAATACCATGGAAACTTCAAATCTTCAGGATTCAAGTTGATGACGATGGTGATGTGGAAATTGAATACAAGGAATTTGCTTGATAACAAAGCAAAAAAAATGATGACAAAAATGGAAGACAAAAGGTTAAAAGTGATGAATATGAGGAAAATGTTACCTGAGATGAAACAAGCATTCAAGCTAACAGTGTAATTGAAATTAACAGATAATTCAAATTCTCTGCATAACTTTTTTTGCCTCTTCCACCATCAACTTAATTTAAAGCTTTGCCATTTTTTTCTGCTGAGCTCTTTGATGAAGCAATTGAAAATTAATTGAAATACTGAAGAGAAATCTGTTGATATTTTTAGTTTTGATTGTAGTTAATTATTGGCAGAGTTGCTTTCGTCCTTTCAATCTTTTCAACTGTATTGGCTGAACAGGCAATCTGGAATTCTTGTGCCTTAGTAATTGAAATGAATTGACATAACTACAAATAATTATATCACCCATTTGAATGATTTTGTAAAGGCACAAAAAAAGGATTTGAATAGTAATTGAAAAGTCAAGTAACTAACTGTTAATTGTGAGTAGGAAGCAAATTCCAGGATCTAAATTGTTGTTTTAATTTATACCAATGTTCTTTCAGTTTTACTATTTGCATTTCACTTCGATCAACCCAAGTTACATGTATTTTAACATTACAATTGTACTAATTAGTCGACTGAACAACTCAATAGACATAATCAGTCCATACATTATTCGGATAAACTCACGAAAAAGAACGAAATTTACGAAATTATCAAAAATTACCAATTCCATGAATGTGCCTTCATTTGGTATAAGGTTTGGCAGCGAGTGTAATCATTTTCAATTTATGTTGATGAAGACAAATCAATCAATCTTTCATTTTATGATTAACTTGTGCAAGTTAATAAATGTTTGAAATAAACATTTACTTTAATAAAGACACAAGTGTTTATTTTGAGATTCATGAGAATCAGTGTAATCAGTTAACAATAATGACAACATCAATAGTAATAATGATAATCATACAGTTGAATCCAGTCCATTGATTTATTTTGCATTTTTGTTTCCAACCAAAATCACAAGTTAAGGAAAAGCAAAAAAGCTTAATAGTGACTCTCCAGGCGTGGTTATGGTAATCATAATGGTGATTACTGATTGAGTAGTTGTCTGTAAAGAAGAACTGGATGATTATGTATGAATCACAATTAGAATCAAGTTATAACAATGAAGAGGCTGGCTGTATTAGAAATAAACTTCATTTCCAACATAATCTTTATGAACAGGCTGAGAATCGAAATTGAAGCGTTAAAGTAATGGTTTCATGTAACATTCTGATTGTGCCCGTTGCCAGACAGAAATTTGCTTTTGTTTAAGGCCAGTAATCACTCTTATCCATCAAAATCGCCCATGAAAAAGATTGATATCAGGACAGAATTATCATCTTTGATGTATTAATGCTTCTGGTCAAATATTTAGCCAAGCTTTATGATTAATCCAAGTGCTGAAAATTTACCAGTCAATTCTGCTGCTTGATTTCATTCTCGTCAGATTATCCTCTAGTTTGATCATGCTTTTAGCCTGAAAAAGAGCAAGAAAAGTTGATTAATGAAATGTTAAATAGCCATTTTAAATTAAATTTGGGCATTTTACGCAATTAAGTTTAACTTACTATTCATATTCACCAGTTTTTGCTTTTGAATTTATTTTTCACTTGAAACAATAATTTGGGGAATGAGCAATTTGTTTCTTGTGGATTGAATGAATGGAATAACCATCTGCACATTACTAATTCAATTCATTTGGGTTGTTTAGAGTGTAAAATAGTTTAATCAGATCAGTAAATTGAATTTAATCAAATTCATTTAATCAAGAGAACAGCAAAACTAATTTCATCCAATGTTTCTTTCTTAATCTAATTGATTATTCTGTTGACAATTGAAGATGAGGTTTCCATTTGTTGTTACTGTTGTTACCTCATAACTCTTCATCTTGTTCCTCCTCATCATCAACATCATCATCTTGATCATGATCCTCTTATGAAGACAGCTTAATTTGACACAATCTTAACTGAATTTAAGCTGATTCCTTTTAATTAAAATTCTTGCAATACTTTGCCATTTTCCTTTGCTTCCATCTTTACTTTGTTTTTCTTGTTTCCAGGTTAACTCTGTTAAAATTTTCAAGTCTCCTTTTTTATTCAGTTAATCAATCACTGTCTTGGTTTAGTATATTTTAAACTACAGACTTACCTTTCTAAATCACAATCCAAGAGGTTAAATCAACATAAATCTTTTAATTCGTAAACTAAAGAATTAACATGACATTAGTTGATTCCTTGATGGTGAGGGTAAAAGCCAGTAAATTTTAACGATAGACTTGTCAGAGTTAATAAAACATTTAACTAAGAAAGCTACTAAAGTGGCACACATTCAATAATTTGTTCAATCCTTTATTGTTAACAGAAACTAATCACCAAATTAAATAAAGTAAATCACCAATCAAATATTGAAATGAAACAATGAACCAGACAATAAGTAAATAAGAAACACAGTTAGTCATTAAAAATGGCCGAACCCGCGCAACACCTGATCAGTCTTATTGAGTCGCCATCTCGTTGATTAAACTTTCAAATGACAACTCAGAGTGCGGTTTAAGCCTTTTGTGATTAACCTTCGAAATTTGATTTCAAAGTAATCTGTTTGCTTGACAAACACTCAACATCAAATGCTCAATGATATTTACAGGAAATTGTGAAAAAAACGAAATGACAGATTACCAATGATCAACAATTTGATTTGAGTTGAGCCAAAATACGGAAAATATTACAGTAAAATGTCTTCCGTTTTGATGATAAAATTAATTTCCGTTTTCAGTTAATAATTCTGGATTACATTTTTATAGTGCTGTTGATGGACAAACACAATTTTCACCAAATATTTAACATGGTGAGATGATTGTTTCACCTTGATCAAGGTGTATTTTGATGACCAGTCGTTAAGGTGACAGTAATGATAGGGAAGGTTAAGATGATTTGTCCAATCTTAATCTACTCGTTGATCATCATCGTCATCATGTAAGATTAATTTCTAAGGTCAACAATGCCTTAAGGTTAAATCAAAGTGAAAAAAATCCTCTTCTTTCCTGGTCATTTGTTGATGTTGATAAGTCAATAAACAGTTCAACAATTAATTATTTCAAGTCCTGCATTTGATGTGTTTATAATCACAATAAGCCTAAAAGATGCAATCTAATGAGAGTCAATCAAATTTACAATTTAAGAACCTTGACTCTATAACTAATACTGTCATTAGATTCAAACTAAAATCAAGTTGAGTGTTGCAAATATTGCCACCGATAGCAACTTGAATTTACAATTTAATCACCAATCAATTGATGTTCAAAAGTGGATCAACTAATTGACAGCAATTGTTGTGAAAAATGGTTATAAAATTGGCTTTTAAAGTTGACTGAAAAAAAGACCCTAAGCATAACCATAAGCTAAACCTAGAACCTCAACCATTTTAGGTTGACTTTGGCTTAAGAATAGACTATGTGTGGCTATAGTCTTGATTGTTGATTTTATTGGTTAACTGACAACCCAATGCTGACTTTGATTTTTGATGTTCTTATTTTGGAGGTTTGATTGATAATTATTTTGATAAAGCACCCAAAAATCAGACAATCTTGATAACAAATTGTAAGCAGTAAAAATCATGTTCAGATAAGCAGGGTTAAGGAACGTGAAAATGATGTTAATTATTATGATGCTTCTTGTTCTTGTGTTGGTGATGATGATGGTGATGGTGAGGTGAAAAGGAGGGGAAAATAATAAAACAAATATGAGATTGAATATACAAGAAAAGATGTAAACCCTTGAGGCTTTTATTAATCGCATAAAAGGTATCATCATCTTCATCATAGTTTTATCCTTTACAATTTTCAAGATTTTCAGATGAAAACAAGGCAAAATTGAGAGTCCAATCTTGAAGGTTTCCTGCATCAGCAAAAACAATATAATCAACACTGTAATTGAATTAAGATTGATTATGATTTTGTTTTTCCTTCAAGCACAAGCTTACATAAACTGAACACAAAAATTGTAGAGATAAAAGGATGAAAGATTCAACTTGTTCTGGTCGTTTAATTACAACTCAAATTCAATGGAACGTTGAAATGAACCTAAAAAATCTAGAGTCTGAAATTGAATTTACATCAATAATGTAAAGATTTATTTTCAGATATTACATGCATGAAACTGGTTAAACAGCGTGATGATTAGTTGATTTAATTATTTGTTAAATTGGCGCTTCAAAAAAGTACACCTTGAAATGTCTAAATTTGATGGCGTTGTTGTCGCTCTTTTTTTGCTCTTACATTTATGTTTTGTTTATTAGGTTATGCTGTATATTATTAAAATTTATTTTATTATCAAGTGTAATATTAAAGATAAATGATAATTAGTCTGCCTGAGGGTAAGTTAATTTACCAACTATCGGTCCAGTGATTACCTTGAGTGAAGTGATAAAAAGTGTGAAACTTGACTGGAAATGAAATCAAAAAGGAGAAGCTCGGAAAGCCTGGAATAAAAAAAGCAAAGTGAAATGAAAAATTGTCAACAAATCATCGCAAGTCATCCTAATTTTCATACTTTTTGATATATCAAATGTCTTCTTTCTGGTGCTTGCTGAGTAAATGATGATTATTATCATGCTCATATCGTGAAAGTCGTTTAATCTTGTATCAAATTATGAAATTGAATATTTCAACTAAACTTCAACTTTCCAAATTTGTGATAGGTTAGGCCTAAAGATAAAATGTAAGTAAATATATTAATGTCATCCTAATTTAGATTAGACACTTTTCTTCCTACTCATCATCATCATCATTATAGTCTTTATCATCATTACTTGAAACTTATCCTGTTTCATATTTGTCCATAAATATTTCAGCATAAATCTTGGTTTTTTAGTAGAGATTAGTGAATGTTGAGATTCAGTTGAATGTGAAGAACCAAGTTGCCTGTGTTGCTAATAATGATGTTAATCAATTTTCTTTTCGCAACAGTTAATTTGTTACTTGATTGTGAACAAAATCTAATTTCATTGATAATGTCCAAGAATTTGTCTGGTTAGGAAATCACTGAAATATCCTTGATTATCTGGTATGGTTTTAGGATGAGTTACAGTAATTTTTTACGCCACATTGAATACAACAGACAGCCTTAGTACATTTTTTTCTGTTCTGATCAAAAAGTTAGATTAATTAATTGTCAATAATAATTGAGACAAGGCTAACAACGAAGATGATAAGGTTACACTATTTTACATTCAGCTTGATTATTCAAATAAATCCAATAGCTTTGATAATTTAACAAAATGGCAACATTAATAATAAATATCTGATTTTAATTTAACCGCTACATCAAGAGATGGCAATGAAATTTATATGAGGTCATCAATGGTTGCCATGGTTAATATTGTTGACTATTTCAAGTTTATTGTTACCATTATACACATGATTATGGTTATGATTATGATTGTGATTAGTGATTAAATGTTGCTTTAATGGAAGCGCAATTTTATGTGTTATTGATGTTGCTCGTTGAACACGCGTTTCAATGAAAACCATGTAAACTTTTTCCACTTATCTCCACCTTCAGAGTCTCTTTGCTCATCTTGTGAGTAAGCATAGCTTTTTTAGCTTTTAGCTTCTCTCTCTAGATTTATATTTATCATCATTATCATTAATACTTTTGCTTTTTTTTCTCCCTCCTTCTCTTCCTACAGACTTACCAATGCATAACAAAGTTACATTAACCTGGCCCTTTTGGTACGATCAACTGTTAATTTCATCATCCTGAGTGGAGTCAAATTGAACATGGATCAAGATTAACCTTCCCTCTGTGTGTGTATATGCATATTGTACATGCATTGTGTACATCTAATTCTGGGCTTTGGTCTTGATGTTCATTCTGCTATTTAATCATTTGTTGACATTTACAGTAAAAATATTGAAAGTTGATTGGAGTTGATCACATTTTTCTGGCACAATTGTCTTTTTGCTGCTATTATCAATATTGTCAACGGATTTGATGGTAAACTGTAAAAGTGGTAAAGTTTTCCATCTATTGTTTTGTACCAATGCCAATGAATAAATGATTGGTCCAATTGAGTAATTCAGTGTAACAATTTAGTTGCACGTTTCTTATTCTCTAAAGACAACCACAGCGTGTACGAGTTAACATTGCAATATGGTTTCTAATTCAATTGTATCCATCATTGTGATCTCAATTGTCTATGGTTGATGTCATTATTATAATTGGTAAATTGGTAGCTTTGCAGTTGACAATGAGTGACAACTGACTTTGAAATGACTGAAAGCAGCAACTAATTTTACACGGACAATCAAAGGAAAAAATTCAATCGATCTAACATTTGTGTTTTCTTGATGAATTAAAAAAAAGTAGTCAATTTATAATAATTTAACACAAATATATTTCAATCAAAGAATAATATTTCAATATTTACAATGATTAATAGAATCTTGACTCGTTTTTTTGTTAGATTAATGATGGTTTGTAGGCAATCATTTGTATATTAAGAATAATAGTTGTTAGTTATGATGCCATTCTTAAATATGAATTATTGGTTATACTTCGTATTGTTCTGTGATAATGGTGATAATAACATGTGGCCAGTTGATTAAGTAACGAACTGTTTCAATTGATGAAGCAAACCCATGATTGATATAATCAGTAAATCATGGCAATGATAAAAAGTAAACCCAAAAGGCTAATGGACGTGTTGAGGTTCCTCCAATTTACCGATTCTTTTTACCTGATTAAGGAGTTGATTTTTTATTGCGATCATTTTTGTTTTTACTATTATTGGCATCATCTTTCGTTGGATCATCAATTAATCTATTAGATATACGAAGAATAGGTTCAACAAAGGATCGATCTTCCAATGATTTGTTTGAAGAGGATCGAGCAGATTTTATATTTTCCATTGCTTGAGGTATTTTAGCGACACAAGTTGACAGAGTAGAGTATTTGGAGCAACCAATATCAATAACTTCAGATAAAGTCAAAAGGGTTCCAATGAGCTGAGTAACGGAAGCTGATTTATCTGGACAAAGCGTGTTCAATAGGCGAATGGATCGGTCATAAAGAAAGTGATAAGTACAACAGGAATAGGGAAGAATCATGACATCAGAAGTAACATTGGTTCCAATGTAATCCATAATGGATAAAGTACGACCAACCAAGGAATGAACTCGACCAATATTTTCCGTTTTAAGACAAGTGAGATAGTCTAGAACTTGGCTTCGGCGCGAATTGTCATCACAAATGTAACGCACAGCTTTACCGGCTCCATTAAGCATGAGAGCCAAAATTTGTCTGGGAAAAGGTGGAAGACATTGTTGATATTTGGTTGCCAGAGCAAAGCCTTTTCGGGTTGATTTACAGTAGTCGAGTAGATCATTGTCAGTTCGTGGAATGGATTGTTCAGAGTTTATCAATAGCATTCGTTTGATGTATCGATCAGTACGAGCTTCTAGTTGAGTACATGATTTCAGGCCGTGAGTTGTGTGCATAAAAGTAAACAAAATGACAAGAAAGCCAACAGACATCAGACATTGACTCCTGTTCACATTGATTGTCATGATTTTGCTTTTAATGGTGATATCGAGGGACAACAAAATTGTGTCAAACGTCAAAAGATAAAGTTAATTTAATTTCAAATGGACAATTTGGATTGATGTTTGGCTTGGTCAAGATACAAAACAAATAAATTGAATTTAATCAAAATTTAATCACAAAGGAAATATGATTTTATTTTTGAAACATCAACTTGATTAACATCACAGGAAAAACATTGATGTAAACATTAACCCAAAGATGCTGTCGGTTTCTTGACAAGAAATAATTTTCAATTGAAAGATTCTCTGGTTAATAAATGGAAAATTATCAAATTATTAAATTATTCTGTTAATGAAGGATAATATTGGGAGAGGAAAATGATGGTACAGGTTTTCCCTGAATTTCAACTTGTTTGCTGAATGGTCCTTTTTTTACATGGAAAGGTAAGAAAAGTGGAAGAAAAAGGGAGAAAGAAAGTGAATGAATTACCTGAGGAAGAAGTTGAACCTTGGATTTGCCTGTTCTTCAGGCTTCCATTGGAATTGCAAATATCATCATGTTATCTCTGATAATATCTATTATCATTACCATGATTATGGAACTGGATGAGCCTGAAGCAGTACACGTACTTTGGTGTGTATAAATGCTCTTTATTGCTCACAACACAATTATTATTAATATCATCACTTAAATAATGTTAACATAATGCTAGGATTGTCTCGTCATTAACATGATCAAAGATGATTAAATTTACAGTGTTATTTGACTAAGGTTGAGACCATGTTGATATTTTGCTTTCCAGGTTTGTCCTTTGTTTCAATGAAAAAAAATTGATTACTAGCATCACAAGCTTAATTGTAATTTGGAAAGGCTTAAATAGCGAGAAAATTAAAATCATGATTAATTACCGTCAATTGTAAATGCCAAGGGAATCTAGTGAATGCCATTTTCAAATGTCAAATCATCAGCTAATTATCAAATTTAAGCTGTAAGCTTGGTAAAAGTTATCAAATTGATTTTCAGGTTTAGCTATTTTTCGCCATAAAATTCAGCAATCAGTATCCATTCATTGATTTGTAATCAACAACAATAGGGTTGAATTCAAGTTTACTTCATCCTCTTGTACTGCTTTACCTTTGAAACATTTCAGCTTTTATTATCACAACCCACGAGGAAATAAAGTGTACTTGAGCTAAATTATTTTGGTTTACAATTGTCAAGTATATTATTGATTTCTTTTCAGCATTTTTCGCCATTTTCATTCCCTTTTTCCATGTTTTGCCTTTTCTTTTCATTTGCAATTTTGTCTGATAACTTGTGTGTATCAATCCTTTTCCATCTCTTTTTTTTCTTCACTCTTCCTGGGCATAAAAGAGGAAAAGAGCAGCAACAAAAAATAATAATGTTACAAGAGATGAAATAAAGAAAAGCTCATTGAAATTATTGGGATTTCATGTCAAGTATACTTTACCATTTACCAGTTGTTTGGAGTTACATGGTGAAATTGAAATGGTAAAATTAAATTGAAATAACATGAAGCTCCATTTAGTTTTGATACAAAGTTTCCATAGATAACATGATTATATTTATATCATCTTTTTTTTGCTTTCCTTTGATTCCTTTTTTTTATCGCTCTTTTCCTTCAATCATTCAATGAAGTTCATTATCCCATCCAACGTTGAAGCATGAATATTGCTGGTGAAAAAAACAACAACAACCAAAGGTAATAAAAATAATTTGCAGTAATAACCAAAAATAGTGTTGATGTTTCCTCTGGTATTCCTGACTGTTAGGCTAATTTGAACACTTGGTCTTGGTATTAGAGTTGTAATCATAGAGATACACGAAACTGTCAATACAAATCGGATAACTGATTAACAGAATCATTGAAGGTAACAACCGCATTTACGGAGGCTTCTATTAATATATCAGGCTTGTATTGTAATATTTGAATGTTGTCTGTAGCTGCTAACAAATAATATTCACCGTTTTCCTTCCCCCAACCGATTAGTTTCACATTTTGAATTCCTTGCTAATTATTGCCCAAGCAGTCAGAAATTGAGTTTTCACTCGGATTTTCGGGGATTTAATTCAAATTGAATTCAATTTGACTTTGCGGTGAAAGTCGATACACATTTCGGGCATTTAATTTTCATAAAAAAGGGTGCAACATGATAACGAACTTCGTTCAATTTCTTCCACTCTTTGAACTTGCAATCCTTGCAAACAAGGCATGAATGTGAACCGGTTTTTTGCTCGATGAACTTGGTAAAAAATTCGTTTTCTGCCTTTTCACTAAGCAAATTCTTGCCATCAACATCGTAAACAAAATACGGATTACCATTAAAATACCTTTCATAAATCGAAGTATCCCTAATCTGCGCATTACCATCTTCCTTCGAACAGCCTGTGATCTCTTACTTTTGATTATCATTAGATGTTGAAGCTAACATGGTCTTTTCAATTTCTTGCTCGGAATCCTTATGTAGGAAAGCACGGGAAGTATCCGATCGAACTGAATAATAAGCAATGAATGCTTCTTCCAAAATGAGTAGTCTTTCAATATAATTATCAGATAAGTCGATCTTATGACTCGGTTGTGCATCATTATTGAAATTAGATCTGGAGGTATCCGTATTATGTTCATTATTGGGAACTTTAAACAAATCGAATGATAATAAACACATTGCTTCTCTTCTTTCCTCTTCTTCTTGATCCATTTCTTTGAAATTTCCAGCATACTTCTGATCTATCATCAGAGTTGTATACAATAAAAGATAGGAAATAGAATAAAGATTTCTAAATAGCAATACTTATAATTAGCTTACCTTAATAACCAAATTAATAACAAAAATGAGTTTGAATCAACAAAACCAGACACGGATACTTCTAATACCTCTAAGGTAATTTCATTATTTTTCGTAGTTACTAGTTAGTATTTTTTTTTATTTTAGATACTAATTAAAGGGAAGTATCCCATTGACAAAGCCACGTGTTTCCTATGGTCTCGCAAAACTACGATAGAGAAATATTTTCGTGAATTGATTTCTCATGGCTGGAAAAATCATGAAAAAGCTCAACATAATTTAACTGGCTCAGGAACACTGGGTAATAAAAATCGACACTGAAAAAATGAATTTATTTATTGATTATTTATTGCCTAAATACATTAAACTTGAATAAGATCTTCAAGAACCACTCCAAGTCATATATGAATGCTATAGTTGAAAACCCAAAAGATCATTTAGCCAAGTAAAAGAGTTGAAGGTGAACATATGATTAAGGAATGTCTGGAATAATATCTACGGACTTTAACGAAGGGGAAATCGGATCGGGTACATCACCTAATAGATTATTTCTTCGTTCGTATTTGAAAAAACCTGAAATAGAAAACAAGTTGGAATAATATTTTATAAAATAAAGGAAAATGAAAAGACAATCAGGACTAACCTTTTTCACCCCATTCAGTTCCCATGAGTTTGCTACCAAAAAATAATGGACACCGACATGGACATCAATTCCGAAATTGATCATTTTTATATTGTGATATCTCAAATGTTTCTTAGAGAGACGTTTGTAAATACCTGAAGCATATCTCTATGCATTATGCTGAAGTTTCTTGATGAAAAAAATATTTTAAGTCGTACATAGAGATATGCTTGGGTTCGCCATGAAAGTGCCAATAACTTTCGTTAATCAAAAAATGGGCACCTACTATTTTTCACTTTTTATGTACCCCTGATGGGCTATCTAAAAATATATATTTCATTAGGAAACTTGATTACCACTGCATGCCGATACCCTGTCAGTCTAAAGTCCACTTTGCCAATGGTCCCATTCTCGGACTTCATCAGTGTGAATGAATGAAACTATCCAATTACAATTGTATAATTCATCGAACCATTTCTACACATTTAAAGATGATATGACCACAAGGTGAGTCCCGATGTCCGTTATATTTTCAATGTCGATAAAATACAACCAAATTATAGTCTCACTATGTTACCTCAAGTTTCCTCAAGCTTCAAGTCAAATTCAAACATTTCTCTGGACGAAAGTTTTCGAAGAGATCGCTTTCAAAGTTCAATTTTGAATTTCATTTTGTTCACCTGTATAACTAGATTTCATTTTATTTATCAGTTTTTCTCATAGACCATGGTTTTTCGTCAAGAATTTGAGTCTACAAATGTGGCTTTAATTTATTGTATCCATTGGAAAGAATTCCACTCAATCATTAGCCATGATCGCAGGATTCAGATGTAATATCTTAATTATGAAGCAAAAAGAGTTGATTCATTACCATAATGATGTTTGGTTAAAAAGATATGCGTTTATAAATGATTTACAATAATGAAACAAAAGAGGATCCAAAAAGCTTTGACAAAATATTGTTTCTTTTGCGGTTCAAATTTAATTTAATATCAACAATCAATGAAACAATTTGCTCAGTCAATTCATTTAACTTGAAACAAAACCTGAAAAGTGAAACCTTCCCTTAACCAGCATTTACTCTATTCATTGTCAATTTTCAATGAAATTTCCATAAAATGGCAACTTTAACTTAGATTTAAGGTTAAACACGATGAAAATGATGATGATGGAGATGACAAAAAGGATGAGAACAGGGAAGATAAAAGCTTCAAAATCTTGTCTAACATTTGTTTTTAGCCTGACTTTTACTTTGCTGAAAAACTGCAAGTTACTCCATTAAATATCAATTTAAGTGTAAAAATGTTTTCTGAATATTTTACTTTTAAAACGGTAAAAAAAGGAAATTCATTTTTTCAAACATTTTTTACAGTTTCCCTTACTTTTAACCCTGAACAATTTAAATTCAGATTTCAACTTGCTCCAGCTAAACATCATCATTTTTATCATTATTTTGTTCATCATGTTTTTTTCCTTTCCTTAACCACTGAAAATGTATCGACTGTGTAATGGTTTGGGCTTTCCTGCTAACCTTTCATTTGAAGAAAACTCACATTTTTATTCATCAGAATCTCAACTCAACCATTTCCACATGAAATTGAAACATTAAACTGTTTAAATTGTTCACTGAACAGGTTCAATTGTTGGCTCGAAACAACAAATGTTTCAATTTAATCTTTCAACTCAACTTTAACCCAATAGTCCATCAAGCGATCGAAACATTTACAATGTAAAATCAAGTCCAATCGATCCAATGATTAACCATTTTGTTTCCCAAATCAACCCAAATTCAAATTATGATTTTCGAATTGCAACAATCGATTAAAAAATATTGCTTATTAGATTCGAGTTGAACTTTTTTATCAAATAAAATGCTAAATTAAAAGATTCATTATTTCGAAGATCAATTTTATGCAAAATGCTGAGATATTTTCACCATTAAAGTGAATCTTTGAGCAATCTTTCAAACTGTATTTAATTTGAATTTTAAGTTCTATCAACACTTATTTAACCATTTTAATCATTATTATCTCGATGGTTAATGAGAAATGAAACTAAAGCCTGAATTGTTTCAAGTAAACCCAATTTATCTATTAATAGATTAAATCTATTTTCACATTTTACTTCAATTTCTTGCAACTTCTCATTATAATCATCAATTCAGTTTCAGCTTCTTTTGTTTGTAAAATCAATAAGATTTGCTTTCAAGTTATTGTTAACTTGCTAAGAAAAATGCTTTTTTTCCTCAAAACTCTGTTCTTCTCTTCATCTTCCTCATTTTTCCTCATCACAATATCACTGGCAATCATTTATCTTTCCTCTTCCCTTTCCTCCTCCTCATCATCATCTTTATTGAACGTTACATTTTTACTCCCATTAAACCTAATAAAAAAAGTGTTTCACTATCACTTTCAAAGAGTATATTGTTTCTTATAAAATGAGAAAGATGACAATAGAGAGACAATAATTTCTCATAACATTTATCATCGTCCAAATCTCTGGTTAAGAGTTTCATTTCACTCCTTTCCCATTAAAAGGCAATATCGATATTTATTTTCAATATTCATTGAAACAAAACAACAAATATAAATGTTGTTAAACCAAATAAACGTTTCCAATAAAATTGTTACTGTAAAAACAATTTACTGACTATTAAATACAATCAAATTGCCAGCAATAAATGTCAATCAACAAGTGAAAAGTGTGAAACATTTAATGTAAAAATGTCTCTTGATTTACGATATAAAGTCTCAAATGATTCATTAATGTTTTCGAGAAAATATCAGACTTGGAAAATGATTTACCAGAAAACCTAAAAATCATTGTTTTTGCTACCAAAATTAGCCAAAAGGATAAGTTGAAAGCAAATATTAATATGAAAGGTTTTAATCAATGTTTCAGATGGTAAATATTTAGGCATTTAAGATTAAAACAAATTTGTTTTCTTATTAAGCAAACACTTGATCAAGTTGATTGTTTGCGTATTCATTATTTGCTAAATTAATAAGCTCTCTACATTATTTGTTTCAATTTTAGGTTGAACATGAATTGTTATTACTGTTTAAAGCCTTAACCATTGACTTTTTCAAATGATTTGGCTTTTGAATTTGAATCGGTTTAGCTTTTCAACTTGCTTTAGTGGGAAAAACTGTTATTAATTGTGAAAACTCATTTTTGATGAAATGATTTTCACTCTTTGTGGTGAGATATTGATATTGATACACATTTAATGGTTATTAATAACACAAATGGTTACATAAATTGGGTTTATATCGATTAATGGTCATTAAAGACTTCAAATAATGGGATAAAAAAGGTCACATTAAGTTGGATCGACAGATTTCAACAGTTTTTTCAACTCTCTTCTTTCAACAAGAGTATCAAATGGAATGAAAAATGTGACAAAAGAGTCTAAGAGGGTAAAGATGAAAAATAATAAACACTGAATGGAACTATCCAAGTATAATTCATCGACTCATTTCTATACATTGTAAGATGTACCATCATATTGATCCTCGCCATTGTCATCATTGTCATTATCGCCAATTTGATAGTCCAACTGAAAATTACAATTTTTGCCTCTTGAGATCAATTGAAGCTCATGTTTAGTGAAATGATATCCATTGAAAGACAATGGATAACATTTCATACCTTATCTTTTATCCGCATCATTTCATCTCCACAAGTCATTCTTCATCATTGCTCTTCTCATCATCATCATCTTCTTGGTCCATCTCAAAAGTCACGTATAAAGTATTCAATAATAATGCAACAAGCAACGGTTCAAAAAATGTGAATCAATTTTGAATGGAGACAAATTTTTGCATTCAATTTGTTTGCTATTTTATATATTTTTTCAATTGAAGTCATAGACTTTTTGGCCCTCTGACCTGACTGTGTGTCATGTTAATGGTGATGATAAGATGATGAAGATGATGATAATGTGTGTGATATTGAAAGCAGATCAGCATCCATTGAGCCGTCAATCTGTTGGAATGGAATCAGTTTGAGTCTACAACCAAAAAAGGTCCAACTCTAAACTCGAGCGAAATTTTTTTACGTCTGCTTAAAGAATGGCTTTTCCATCGCAAATGAATATTACCAATAATTTTCAGTAATAACCGAAAACAGGGTTCAGTTGATCTGGTCTGACTGTTAGGTTAATTTGAACACTTGGTCTTGGTATTAGAGTTGTAATCATAAAGAGACACGAAACTGTCAATACAAATTGGGTAACAGATTAACAGAATCATTGGAGGTACAACAGCAATTTACGGAGGCTTGTACATCAGGCTTGTATTGTAATATTTAAATCTTGTCTGTATCCAATATGCCCTGTAGTCTTATGGATATCTTGTTGTTTTTGGTGGTTCCTTTGCATCTTTCCCAGTCACAAATCTCCCTTTGTGTGTGTATCTGTGGTAAAAATAAGATGAACATTTGTTAACTATGATGATGAATTTTTGGAGGTGGTGATGAGGCTACAAACCTCAAACAATGTTGAATAAGTTTGTGGGTTTAACATGATAAATGGTATCAAGTCAATA
The DNA here is from genome assembly GCF_039701765.1 of Tetranychus urticae. Taxonomy (NCBI): domain Eukaryota; kingdom Metazoa; phylum Arthropoda; class Arachnida; order Trombidiformes; family Tetranychidae; genus Tetranychus; species Tetranychus urticae. The sequence continues at coordinate 14,453,823 of NC_142959.1, read as the reverse complement.
ATAATCATAATCATAATAATAATGAAAACTAGCAAAAAAAGATGGAATAAAGAATATAATGAGCCTGAGGCTGGAATGAGTAAGTCGATGGCTTACAGAGGGCAATAATATTTGTAAACGAAAAGGTTAATATCCAAGTTTGTATGGAAGAAGCAGGAGAAATTTTCATCTTTTTAAATGCTGTGAATAGTGAAATTGAATGAAGGTAAATCAAATTATCAATTATTTTGAGAAGCATTTTACTCACAATATCTCTTGATATTATGTATTATCTTCTGGTTTTCAGTGTTAGGTCCTATTGTTATTATTATTATATTGTCGGTCCGTTTAAGAGATAAATAAACTGGTTCAATGTGTTGGAATAAATTGCGATTTTAGGGAAAATGTTGCAAATGGAGCAACAGTGAAACTGATCTTGATGAACAATTTGAAAACTGATCTACCAAGTAATTTACTATTGAAAAGCCTGGAGCAATTTATATTTAAATTTGTTTCTTTACTTGATGAACATTTTTTTCTCCCTTCTCAACACTGATGATGATGAGGCTTGAATCAAAAATGTTCACATCTTGTTTAGAGGAAGTTATTGTGAGTTTTTGGAGAAAAATAAATTCAAAATGAGATGAAGATCATTAACGATGAAAAGCTCATTGCAACATTTAACCATCGTTTAATCGTCATTATCACCTTGATTTCTTCCCACTTCTCATCATCATCATCATCACCAATATCACACCACTGAATCTATTCTTGAAGCATCATTTCTCGACTCCTCTTTTTTTCTGTTCAAAGAATCTCGGTTCGTCTTAAATGATGCTGTTTGTTATCAAAACTGAGATTGTATTGAGATGAATTTTCAATCTTTAACAAGCAAAAGGCAGTAAAAAAAATAAGTGATGAGGAGGAAAAGGAGAGGAAAGATTGGAAATTACGGTGAAAAGGGAGAAAAGTATTGTTATGATCTTGATGTGCATCCTAAGCAGTTAGAATAGAACTTCTAAATACAAGTTTATTATCTGTTATCACCAATTCCCTGAGAACTTTAACAGGGGAAAAAGGAGAAGAGATGATGATTATGATGGTGAGAAACTGAGAAAATAGAAAGTTTCTTTTATTTTGGTTAACTTTAGGACTTTTGCTCGAAGGAGAAAAGATTTTTACCGGAAATGTTAACCTAGAAGAAACTGTGTTTCCGGTGATGCTGAGTATAATGGGTTTGGATAGGGAAGAAGTGTAAGAATCAGGGAAGAGTCTATTAGTTAAAGATGTGCTAATTACTTTTGAGGAGCTTGTATAAATGATGCCATCATTATCAACAGTATCATAAGTATTGTAACCATGATTGGATTCTTGTTTGCACCAAAATTATTTCACATTTTGAACGTGTTCCTTTTGGGTTCCGGAAATCATCTGAAGATTGTGAGGAAGAAGAAACTCGTACAAGCACATGGTGAGATAAATGGTATAAAAACAAAGGGAAAAGCGAGATAAAAGGTGGATCATGGACTGACTTGAGAGACTTCCGAGTAATGATCTGTTTCCAAAAGATTGCCTTGAAATGAGTCTTGTTTCCAATGTTTCAGTCTGTAGAAAGGATTATAACTCCTTTGAATATATGGAGTTACGAGTCATCATAATAATATAATAACTGATTTTGAGAATGAATTGATGATGATAATGGTGATGATAATGATGTTTAGTCGAGAATAGATAATTTTACTGTTTCAAGTAAATGAATGTTCAACTCCATTGATAACTGGGTTTAAGTTGGTTCCATAAAGTTAATAGGCAAAGTCAAGCCATTACTTTGTTTCATCATAATTTTTGACATTTTCTGGTGTAAAGGGTAAAACCATTTCCGATTCCTCTGAAATGTCCTTTGAGGTTGATTAGATGAGGAAGTAAACCATGTTAAAGAGTTGATTGCCATTAGTAAGTCATTAAAAATGCAGCCTCCACATCTCGTTTTACATCAGCAAAAAAATTTTCATGCCAAAGACCTAAACAATAATTCTCAATGGAATGGAAAGGTGAAGACAAATTAAAGTTAAAGGGTTAAGTTAATTTCATCTTAAATTACTTGTTAAATTTACTTACCCACTGATTGGTGAAAAAATGGCATCAAGACATGTACATGTGAATGAATATCCATGTGTATATAAAAAATCGGTAAGAAGAGGAGTAATTCACATGAAGAAAAACATGAATCATTAACATTAAAATAAACTGCAAGTAATTAAAGTTGATTCAAGGTATTTATCAATAGCAAATTACTTTCTCAGTTTACTTTTGGTTTGTATCCATTTTAATGCAGCATGTTGATGGAAGAAAATGGAAAATGATGAAAAAATCAATCATCCATTGAATCAGCAAAGGGAAAACCAAAATCAGGTCTAATTAGGCTTAATATATTACCAGTATAGCGATCAAATTAATGGGCCATTTGATCATTAACACAAGAAATAAGACAAAAAAAGATTGTTGAAACTGTAAAAACACAGCAAAATGTGTATTCAACCTACACCTTTTTTATATCTGTTAACTTAATTAATGTCAATCAGCTAGAGCAAATTCAAGATGAAATTAACACTCGAGAAAAGCCACCGAAACAGCTTGAATTAATACAACCAATTAATACAGTTTAGGTTAAATAATAGATGAATTTTGTTAAATTAACACATTTGAATGAATTTAGTTTTACATTTTGTAAACAAATTTTTATAATCCTTGAGATAAAGCCACATTTTTCACAGATGAAAGATTATTGAAAAAATTATCAATAGATGTCACTCAGAAAAATTGAACGGTTTTAATCTAAAGATCTTCTGATTCAATCGTTTGGACAATTTGAAAAGACATAATTATGTTGCAGGAAAGATGAGTAAAGAGACAAAAAGGATCTTTAAAGTGTCGAGGATAATCAGTTTATCAGTTGCGATCTGGATTTTGTTAAATGATACAAATCATTTAAGCTAAAGAATGTTAACCGCTAAATTAACTAACCAATGAATGTTGACAAATGAGATCACATGTTGGCGCCATTGCCTAAAATTGTCGAGACAATAAAGATGTGTTAACTGGTTTCTTCCAACAAACTAATTTGCCTTGTTTTTCCCATGTTATTTGTCTTGTTTTTGTCTTGTTTTATTAATCATCTCTTAAATCTGATTCATCCATTAATCGTTTATCAAAATGGTTAGTTATTAAGTTCAAATTAGTTAATTTGATGTCCCATTACCAATGAATGGAATCCAGCAAGAACGGATCAATAAAATTCCATGTCATGCATTATTATCTAAAGACACGAATTTGGTAAGTTTAACAGCCTTTTTTCCCTTATTTACTGTGTGTAAATGACGAAACTGAACGATGATGAATTTAATGATATTGACCTTACCTTTCTTTTTTATCTTACTCTTTTTTTTACAGCTGCTTTAATGTTTCAAAATTCATCATTTTCATCGTGAGTTATGGATGGGCTTTTAAATGGAAAGAGGACAAGATTGCGTTGGCCGGTGTTTTTGAGGAAAAATGAACTGGTTACTTGAATGGCCATAAATTACCTTGTTAAAAGTGTAAAAAAGGGTTAGCCCACCATGAAATTTTTTGATTTACTTGAACAAGATGCTCTCTCATCAGCCTGATAATTGCTCTTTTGGTTTCAATATGATTGGTTTAAAGGGGGTAATTTCCAAATCATAAAAACCATTTGATGACTGTGATTATGGCTAGTCTTACATCTTTATTAAGTTTTCATTTATCTGGAATCATCAACACAAGATTTACAGATTCATGTCAACTTCTGATTTTCTGATTCTCTTTTCTTCCCTCTAAATACACGATTATTTTGCTCCATCGATACAATCATTTTACAATCATCTTTATGAATCCATACAAGTCAAAATTGATAAAAATTTTGCTTGTTAACTAGTTCAAGGATCTGTTTATAAGCAAAGTTTGAAACGCATAAACTTTCATCTAGCTAATATTTCAATCTTAGATTAGATCCTGGATAAATTTATTGACATTATGAGGCTATTAGTAAATTGCAGTGGGCAATTTGCTAGCAATTTTCTCAACTTAGGGCCAAAGTTATGATAGACAATGATTGTAGAGGGAAAGAACGCGCTCAAGAGGTATTCCTTCAACTTTCCAGTTTGGTTCATAATAACCAAATAAATCGTCGCACTTCTTTTTAATAGTTTTAAAACTAACATCAACATTTTCTTTAAACAGAGTGCTGCTTCATCTACTTGGAAATTAATTTGTTTGGATTGGACTTAAAAAAACATTGGCATGGTTGATTGCCTTTGGGCACATCATCAGAGAAATTATTAAATGACAGTGATTTCTTTAGGTTGTTGATAAGATGAGCAAACTAACCATGGTGATCTTGTTAAAAGAAAAGAATGATAGCCAAAGGAATAAGTCAGGAGAATCTCAAATTGGAAAAGGCAATAAGTGCAAGGAGAAGAAAGCAAAAAAAACAACAAATCAACACAAAAAAAGCTGCGATGATAAGAAAAACATTTTCATTGGTGTTTATAATTGTTGGTGTCCAGCGAAAGGAAAAAAAGCATACACGGATTACACATTTAACAGCTTTAAGTTACAACATGGTCGATGAAATTATTTTGTTGTAACAAAAATTACATCCCCAAAAAGTATTCTGATGACGGTGATTGCTGCTGACGATAAAAGATAATGATGATGGCCATGATGGCCATGATGATGATAATGATGATTTGAGATCAGAGAAGGCGAATGTTAGAGTAAATTGAAAAGTGAAAACAAGCCCAATTTAAAACAATTTTCAACCTTGCTCTTCCTCCTCACTCAATAACTTTCAGCCTATTCATTTTGTTTGCTTTTTTTCTTGAGAGAGCGATTGATAGGATGGATTGTTTGTTTACATCCATGATGAAAAGAGAATAAAAGGATGAGAGAAAATTGTGTGAGCCATCATCTCAAGTTGATCTCTCAGAAGGGATTTCAATTTTCTTTGTGAGAAATGATAAACAGAGAGCAGAAAAGCATATTTTCTCAGACTAAATCTTTCACAGATTGGAAAGAAGAAATGGATTTAAGTATTGGACGACAAGATTGCAGTGAAATAATTCAAAGGACATCATCAGAAATATTATCAAAAAATATACAGATAGACTCAAAAGCTCTTTCTCTCACTCACACACATGGTAAAGAAAGGAATGGAAATAGAATGGAAAATGTTGATTGGAAAGAAAAGGAGAAAAAGAAAGGTGGAAGGATGAAGTTAATATCTCTTGTTCATGGCTTGATCAGTTCATCACAATAGCAATAAGATGGTGAAAGAAGTGATGAGGATGAAAGCAAAAGAGGAGCGATTTTTGCTTTTAACAAAAAAACTGTTGACTCGTCTTACATGAAACAACAAAAAACCACAGTAACACCAAGGATCAACAATAAAAGCCCCATAACATCAACAGAATCATCAGCTAGCAACGTAAATGTGAGCTTTTTTATATTCTTTTATTTCATTTTTCCTCCTCTTTCTTATTCCTCCCTCTCATCATCATCCTCATCTTTTCTTTTTTTAATGTCTTTGTTTGTCTACGAGCAAAGTTACCTTTTCATTTTCTTTTATCTGTTATTTTTCTTGATTCTTTCTTTTTTCTTCCCTTTTCAGATTTTCTCGGTGATTTTTTTCTCGCTCTTTGTTCCTCAAACTTTATTACTAAAGAATTAAGTTTTCAATGTATGAAAAGGAAGGAAAAAAAGGATTCAAAGATTGAATAGATTATCATCCCATGAACAAGTTACTTACGGTAACTGATTATTCTGGTTAATATACAATTTTTCAGGTAGCTACTCTTGATCTATTAACTGGTAATAATCAATTAAATCCTTCACCAAGAGTTACAATTTAGCTGTTTATAATTAAATTAGCTAAAATGTTTCCTCGTCATAACCGGCTTTGATAGTCTTTTTTTTATCAATAAACTCAATCATTGTTATTCAGGGATTCATTCGTAATAGGAAATTGTAAAGATGATGATGAATTCATTATTTGCTTTTGATATTTTACCCTTTTCAATTAAACAAACTCTACCTAAATCAACAGTAAATGTTGCTATAAATGGTGAGTTGCTAAGGATTTTTTTTCATTGAAACTTTTTTAATTGATAAACCTAAATAATGATATTAAATTTGTTTTATTTCCTTGTCTATTTCCTGTTATAATCAATAGTAATTCCTGTTGCCACAGAATATAATTATTTATATAAAAAAACGCAAGATCTGAACGTGATTCCGGAGTTAAATGGATAATTGAGTCAAATGAAATCTTGGCTGTTCCCTGCTTGAATCTGGAAATAATCAAAAGTTGAAATTCTGAAAGCTCACATGATGAATTATGTATTCGCTTTGGTTTTGAATTTTACACTATTTTTTTCTCAATGGCCAGTCTTATTGGACTGTTTATTATGCTGTTACATGAATATTACTGATTTGATATCCAACAAGTAATGAAAGGCTAAACAATTTATTTTCCAATCAAGGAATATGCATTTGGATGAACACGAAAAAGCCCAGTGAAAAGGTCATCTTCAATTAATGGGAGCTTCTCAAGATATTCAACAGAAACCAAGCAGCCACAATTGTCCAATGAACCTTAAAGGCAAGATAACTGTAAACAAGATGAGAGAGTTGACCTTAACTGTTGACTGGCAATAATGCAGCCAGAGAGAGGTTTTAGCTGATGTCATATTAAATTATGGTCTCAATTTGTATTCAATTAAGTTACGCTTTTGGTTCTGGTCAACCAAAGTTACCAGGGAAACATTATCAAGAGTAACAGTGTCCAATGATGATGAGTTTACTAATGTGAAATTGACCACATTTTTTTTCACTCACAGTTTAACGTGTGCATACATCTTAACAACTCTAAGACCTCACGTGAAGTTAATTTAAGGATGCTCATTTCACGTTAAGTTTCATTGAGTCTTTGTAGTGGATAAGAGGACTAAAGATGCAAAGTGAAAGGGGCAATTGGAGTGTCTTCGGTCAAGGGTGAATAGTTCATTTGATATGCTCTATGAAACAACAAGGAAAAAATTGGAGGCCAAAAAAGAAGGAGGAGATGCTGATAATTCTTCTTGTCATGGAGAAAATGAAGTCTGATGATGAAGAAGAAAACAAAAAAAAACATTGGACAATGAATAGAAGATTATTAAGACTCTCTTGTAAGTGTTTGGAGAGGTTAAAAGAGCAAAAGAGATATGTTGAAGAGAAGGAAAAAAGTAGAAGGAGAAGAAGAAGAAAAGGCTGATGGTAAAAGCAAAAAAGGAACCCAAAAAAGAAAAGGCGAAACTTCATTTGTTTCTTATTACCAGACGATTAATCAAAAGGCGATAATAAAATTGGTAAGCTGAACAAGCTCATTGAAAGGTTGGTAAAGGAGAGGTTTGTTGAAAAACCAGGAAAGTATGGCGAAAGAGGATGAAAAGAAAGTAAGATGAGTAGAGAGGTGTGAATGTGACTGGACGGGTAAGAGGAGAAGCAGTCAAAGTTAGTTCTAATCATTCAGGGTAACATGGAACCATCAATCGTCCTTTATACCAATTTGTTTTTTTTTCTTCGTTCTTGTGATCAACAAAAACCAATAGCAACGTCAACTTTTCATCCTCATTTACAGTCCATTCTCTTGGTTAACCAACAAAATTCCTTCAACTCTCAATTTACCTTTTTTTTTATTTCATTCATTTTCATTTTCTCTTTGTTTTCTTTTGCTTTTTTAGACAGCAATCAAGCGTTCCTTTGAATTGTCAGCTTCTATGGACAGGAAATGGAAATGAGATTTTACCATGAAAAATATCAATCATTTAAAGATGGTGAAATGGAAGAAAGATAAAAGAGAAGCGTCTAAAGGAATGGGAAAAAAAGTTATCAACAATGAAACTGTTTCATGTTTCATGTTCCATATCATTGAGATACTTGTTAATTTTGCGGTAAATGCAAGTGTATTTGAGTGAATATTATACACTGGAAGAGACATTGAAAAGACTGAACACTTTATTGAAATAATAGCAACAGCAGCAGTAGCTACAATAACTACAGTAACATGGTGATGATGATGGATTCAAGACAAAGAGTATATTTTAAACTGCACAAGATGATGATGAGAAAAAAAGGAAAAGTGAAGACAAAATTTGGATAAAATTTGAATTTGAAGGCAATGCACACAAAATGAGGTTCAACAGTATATCGCATAAATCATCTTGGAAGCTGAAAAAGTAACCAAATTATTACAATGAAGGATAAAATCTGGTAAAAAATGTGAATATATTAATATATGAAACTTTTCGAGTGTTTTTCAATCAATCTTACCAATCTTGTTTTTATCTTCTTATAACAGGTACATTTGTAGTGGCAATTTCAAGCAATGTTTTTATCAATCCAATAGTGCTTTTTAATGGCTCCAGATTTGGTTTCATAGCAATCAATACTTATCGGAATCTGGATAAAACAACATGGGCACCATGGGAAATATGGAATAAAGAAAGACAATTGAAGTTTCCCATTTGAATTGAATCATTTTTTTCTCAAGGAAAAAAAAGGTTAATTTATTTTCTTTCAATTCAATATCAATAATTAAAAAAGTTGTAGCTTTAGAAGATTCAACCATTAATCACCCAAAAGTTGAATTGAATGGCAGATAACTTTTTTTCTTATCTGAATTCATGTTTCGATTGCTCTTCAATTAATCAAAATTATTGAGTAAATTACTTTGCCTCCCACTGCTATTGTAAATGCTTGAAAAACATGAAAATGGATTGTTATTTCTTTTCCTTGCTCTTCCTTCAGTTATCCTTTTTATTATTTATTTTTTGCATCTTCTTGTTGCTATTATTATCATTTTTATCATTATTATTACAATATTTGATAACAAATGAAACATTTTTGCAGATAATCTGTGAAAAAAAAGTTTAGATTCTTACATGGTTCAATTGTAATTGAGTAAAAAGTCTCTAAATTTTCTTGATATTTTCCTCTCTATTCTTATCTAGAAACATTCTTATTCAACCCTCTTTTTCATTCATCCTTCATGTTGATCATTTTTCCTCATCTTTTCCTCCCTCCAAGTTTTTTTTCTTCATGCCCATCATCAAGCAATACTTACAAAAACGAGGAAACAAATTGAATACAAAATTTTTTAATAAATCATCAGTCCAGTTATTTGATTCGTATATTGCTATATTCAATGTCTAATCTGCCCAGAAACTATTCAGTTTTGCCTTACCATTCTCATTACCATTATCATCATCACTTGAAAATCCTTTTTTTATTCCTATTTTCATTCTTCCTCTTTTCTGTTCACTTTTTCATGGAGAGATATTTTTCCGCTCAATATCAGTGAACTAACAAAAGGGTGAAAAAAAGCTATCCTAATAGAACCAAATTTCTTACCCTTTTCTTTCATTTTCACTATTTCCTTACCACCAACAAAGCTCATCCATTGATCATATTTTTACATGTTATGAACATGTTTAGTAATGAAGGTTTTTAACCAGTGTAAGAAATGAATTTGAGAAAGGGTAAAAATAGAGCCAAGAGTGGGACAAAAGTAGTGAAATGTAAAGAGGGAGGGTAAGCAACGGTTAAATTACAGAGAGAGTGTGATTTACAATGGATGTCTTTCCGGGAGGAATAAATTTTAATTTGTTCACCCAAAATTCTTGAAATTACTTTTCCTGTTCTTTGCAAAAATCTTTAACCGATCCAATACAATTTGTTGTAATATTAACTCTATGAAGATTAAAATAAAGATGATGATAGTTTACACGATTGTAGGTTGAGATGGGCTGTGTAGGCGTTTTGTTCATGGTGGCACATAGAGAGAGAGAAGAAGGAGGAAGATAAAAGATGAGAAGAAAGGTATTTCTGGAGAACAGAAATGTATCTTGAGTTTTCAATTTTGCAAATGAATAATCTTCTTTTACTGTGATATCATCAAAAGATTAATTGTGATGAGGAGAAGAAAAGGGATGAAAATGATACTTTTCTATTAATACTAATGGTGATAATAAATTATTTTGTTTTTCCTTTACAGTGTTGACCTGGATACCGAGATGACCAACTTGGATGTAGACGTAAAGGACGAGATATGCAAAGTGAAACTTTTGAGCAAATATTTAAAGAGGATGTGGTTCGTGTGTTTGGGTCGGGTTCCTGTTTGAAGAACAGAAGAAGTACCTTCTTTTTTCATCATCGCCATCATGTTCATCTTTTTATTGTTGATGGCACACGAGTTGACGAGATGACTGTTGACTTTACTTCCTTTCCATATAAATTGAAGATGAAACGCATGTCATCTTAATAGGCACTGGAAGAGGCGAGCCAAAGTAAAGATCAAGACCAAACCCTCCAAACGCACTTAGGCTGATGACATGGAATCTCCTTTTGCTTCTATCAAAATGACAAAAAATCAACAAGATTATTGTTATTTGTAGCAAAAACACACACACACATATTGAGGGAAAGACAGACAGTAAAGCGACCATTGGAGGAAAAATTACATGAAAATGCGTTACTGGAAAAAAGTGAAACTACTGATGGAAAAGACGAAACTAAAATTGATGTAAAGAAGGGCAAAAAAAGACCAAATTGAATGGATTCCTTTAGGCAGGTTGCTGTTTGAGTTTCTTAATATATTGACTCATTGACAAGCAAAGTCATAGAGTAAAATATATTATTATTTTATTATTATTATCATTATTATTACTATTTGACTTTGACTGTTTAATATATAACGATAAAATTATATCTGAAAGGTACCCGTTGTAGGAGATGTATATTTACCATGGGGATTCAATGTCCGTTGTTGATTTAAGTTTTTACCCCATGAGTTGAGCTTAAATTTATGTAGCTTAAACTACTCAAGGATCAATTGTTGATCACTGGTTTGATAGTTACAATTAAGGAGACAGAGAGAAAGAGATGGAAAGAGAAACAGAAAGTTGATGATGGGGTCTGATCTTTATACATTTTTTATTCAGTCACTTGCCATTGATGAGGATAAAAATAATAGTAATAATAATGTTGATAGTAATAACAGTAATAAGAGGAACCCGTAGGCACTTCTTTGTCCTCATCTTTTCACCAGTCTCACCATCACCATCAACATCAGTGATCTACTTCATTTTGGCGAAAACCTTATTTTTGTTTTATTATTATAATCTTTACAATGTTGTTGTTTTTACTCCATCTTCATCTTTATTGTCATCTTCACCATTCATTTTCTTGCCTTGTTATGTTAATACTTGTTTCTCTTGGGAGAAATGATGAAGATGAAAAGTCCTTTTCCTCTCTCTCTTTAATCTATTATTTGAGAGCCAAAATACAAGCAAAAAGGATGGTAAAGTGAAAAATATTAATTCATCAAAAATTGATGAAAGGATTTTTACCTTTTCTATTTCTTTGCCTTTTTCATCATTCCCATCTTCCTCGTCATCATCTCTCTCTCTCTCTCAAAACATCTCTCATTCCTGATCTTTTACCCATGAGACTTGATCTTAAGCTTGTAAGTTGAATTGATGAAGAAAAAAATGGAGATAAAAAAACTCATTTCTTTGCATGCAGGAGCTGATTTTAAAAATTTTGTTTTCCAAGTTATATCAAGTTCCAAAGCAGCATCAGTTCTCTTCATCATCTTTCTCCTGAATCTTGATAACTATTCCAGTTAAACTTAAATGAAGCATTATACGTTTTAGAGACTAACAAAGCCGATTTATATTGTATTTCGATGCCTTTTTAAGAAGAAACTCATCATTTTCTTGCTCCTTTTTCCATCTTCTTACATCGCCTTCATCATCTTACTTTAAATTTTTCTTTGTCTCTCTTCTCTTCAATTCTTGGTCCAATTATTTTTACTGAAAACTCTGACTGAACACACTTTTTTGATAATATGCTACCGATGATAATAATAATGATGCTGATGATGATTATTATTTCTTTTCCTTCTCTTTCTTCATCTTATCTTTATCATCATTTTGTTTGTTTACAGTTCTCATTTAATTCAATAACATGATTCAATTTATAATATAATCATTTTGAATTTAGTTTGTTTGTAAACTTTATTTAACAAGGATTAACCTTGGATTTGAAAAGGGAACATGTTTTTGAAAAATGATATCAGGGTAAAAATGACGATCAACATGGAAAGATGAAGGAAAGAAGAGGATTCCAAAAAAAGGTGATTAGAATGGTGATTATGAACTGAAATGTGAAACTTATGATATAATATGTATGTTTATGTGTAACAACAGCAAAATCATAAATGAACAGCAAAAATGATTAATAATTAAATGTTAAGCTCAGGAGTTTTTTTTTCACTTGAAAGGCACACACATTTGATGATGAAGATGGAAAAGGTAAATTTGCAGATCAACTGATGATGATGATGAGACTGAAAATGATTAACATGGAATGAAAATGAATTGTTACTGACGATGATTAATAATTCAAGATGATAAACAGGGTAAAAGTGGAAAATATATATTCTTTACATTCTAATTAATCATTAATTTTGAATGATTTTTACTCTGTTGCCTGTTAAAGGTTATGAAAAGATGAGCATAAAGAACTGAAAATTGATTCTTGTAATAATCATTGAAATGTTAATTTAGTTGCGAATTAAATTAAAAGTGCAACAAACTTACCAGAATTCATTAAAGTAGAGTTTTTACATAGAGTTAAAGTCAGGTTTTAACCCTCTCATGTAACGTAATTGAACAAAAATTGAATCAAATGTTTATGAATTTAATAACAATTACAAACAATATTCGGCTGATCATTAGTGAAAGTAATTATAATTATCATACGTATAACTGGGAAATCAACTGGAATCAGAAAACATTAGATAATTAAAGTGACAATTGAAAGAAGAGAAGAAGAGGAAGAAAAAGCACAAACTTCGAGTCAATTTATTATTAACTGTTGATCCTGTTGGGAATTTATAATCACAATGTTTCTTGTAGCACTTGGTAAAAGAAAGCTTAAGCTTACAGACAATGATGAAAATGGCGATGATTATGAGCATAATGATGAGTCAACAAATGATTTTCAGTTTTTTTTATATTATTTTATCTTTAAACATAAAAATAATGGCGAATCCATCAACATTTTGACAAGACTTAAAATGGCTGCTAATGAATCTTGAACAAATTTTGACCTCTTATCAATTTTCTGGTACTTTCTAATCATTCTGATTGGTTAACCAATTTTTCAACTTTTATTTTCTTTAATAAACGTTCAATTGGCAGACAGACTTGAAGACAGACTTAACCAGTTGTCTAGAGACAGACTGGCGACTTTAAGGCGAGAAAAAGGTTCTCATTGTCTAATTTTTTTACTTCTGTCTTGGCTTCTTTATTTAATGCAACAAATTGCTATAAAATTGGACCATTATATTGGGTAAGTGGATATTTTTTTACTTTTATTTTACAATTAAGTAGCTATTCAAGTGATTGAAGTGTTGTATAACAAAAGTAGATTTACTGATTAAGTTGATTGGATTAGGGAAATGCTGCAGATTTTATTAGCCTATTTTATATTCAATAATTGTTACTCTTTTTTTAAAGACGGCAACACATTACACTTCAAGTACTTGCTGTCTGTGTTGGAGGAAAGTTTAGTTTTGTATTAGTATTGGATTGATTTAAAGAGTAGTTTCTGTTACATGTATCATTATAATACAGTTTGATACAATTAGCTGATCCTTTTGTTGTTTAATCAAGCTTGATTATATCACAAGATAAAATGATTTTGATGAGAAAAATTTTGACAGTAACCGTATTTTGTTTGATATTATTATTAATGTAAGTGTGTTAACCATTGAAAAAATATATTCACTGAATCTAGGGTCTGTCAATAGGAACTACAAAGTGTCATTGATGCTGTTTAACCGCTAATTCAAATACCTTTTCTCATCAGCCTACTTCTCATCCTTCCTCACCATCCTTATCATCCTCATTTGTGCATCCCTTTCCCTTTTGTCTTCAAACTTCAACTTCTCTCAGAGCCCCTCAATCCTGTCCAATGTGTATTTTTCACCATCCCCAGAGTCATCCATATATACTTGAAAAACCTCGCATCGGATAAACTCAAGTACATCTATTTTTCTTCCCATTTTTTTGTTATTCTCCACTTTTTTCTCTTCTCATCGTCTCTCTCACTTTTTCATCATTTCCATCTCCATCTCTTTTCACTTTCTCTCTGTAATGTTACAACATTTTCCCATCAATCTACAGATCTGACATGATATTTTAGTTTGAGTGGTAACTCTCTTTTTCTCTCTCTCTGTATTGTCTGATTGTATTGAATATGTTATATGACATATTACTTTGATACATATGAATGTATCCACATTGACATTCAAGTTTACAGTTGGGACAAGTTACCACTGTCAACTTACCATGATGAACCTTCAATCAACTGATTGCTGTTAGAATTGATATTACAGTTGTTATTGTTGTTTTCGACCAATAATTCATTTTTCTGTGTTTTTTCAGAGAAGCAAACGAGAAACACTCTACATGGAGATTGAAATAAGGAGATGGTGAAAGAAGTGATGGATTCTCAAGATAGTCTCGAGATCAGATAAAGATTGACTAATAAAAAACTCGCTTTCCTCAATATTTGGCTCTGTGGAAGTTTCCCCAAGAACGAAAAGACAAAGTTATCATCACCTATTCACCTACTTTTTTTCACCACAACTGGAAAAGTAATTCTGAGTAAGGTAAGGCATGGTTTTTGTCAATTAAAATTGAAAAAGCTCAATCCAAGACGAAATGTATTAATGAGCCAGAAAATGTGAATGACAAAAATTCCAATGACCGATATTTTTGATATAATTCCTAAAATCTCTATTTCATTATTCTTAGATGGTCAATCCGAAGAATTACAATTATACACTTTTTCTGTCTATTGATTATCCAAGCTTTTTTTCTAAAAAAGAAAAAAGCTTCAAGAAAAATGACTTATTCATGTTTTGATACAGAAAATTAACGAAATTCATGTCTATTCTTCTTTCCAAACAGAGTTTATAACCTTATTTGAAGGTCATCACACCAATTTGGATTGATACTTGATCTTGATTGCTCAATCACTTGTGAAAAAGATGGTTAAGTTGATAAACTGATTGGTCAAGCACTGGAAAGAACAAAAAAGATAAAGGATTAATTCTGAGCAGATATAAAAGCTAAAAGTGAAAAGACTAAAGATGGTGGAAAACATGAAACATTAAGTGATTAAAAGATAATCGCAATCAAGGTAAGATTCACTTACTTTAATCAATTAATACTTTGATAATGTTACTACAATCAACCCGTGGACTTAATTAAAGGCAATTATCAAAGCTAAAAAATTAGATTTATTAAGCAAATCACCAGAAAAGCCATTGATAACAGTAGGAGTTTAAACCAAGCAATAAAATGGAAGCTACAATTATTTCTTCATCAATTTCATGTCATTTTTTTCTTGCATATTAAAACTTGAACAATCTTCCTTCTCTCTCTCTTCCTATATTGATTCTTTTTCTTCTCTTTCGTCTCTTTCTTTTCTTCTCATCTTCCTCTTTCTTTTTACCTTTCTCTCAACTGTCATTGCTCCTATTAGATTACGCTCTCACCAATAGATGGAGATAGCATTAGGACTCTCTCTTTCTCTCTCAAAGTGAGGAGGTAAATGACTGAGAAGAGAAAAAGTTAGTTGTTGCTCAGCATTTGAAGGCAACTTGAGTTCAACTTTTGGATAATACATTTAATATTAGTTACCAACAACATGATCTACTTTGTGCTCAATCAACTTGGCTTTTTCTACTTGTATTACTCTTCTAATTTCGCTTTGTTTTCTTCTTATCCTCATTGAATATCATCTTCTACTTGTTTATTAATGATTCAATGTTTCTTTTACTTATTGCTTCACTTCTTCCACCGTTTCTCTAATTGCAAGAATCTTCTCTTTTTTCTGCCTCTGTAACGATACCAGTTTCTTCAATGTGTTCTGTTTTCTGTTGAATAATATGTTTTCACTTTATTGTTTCACGTGTGATGATTGCCAAAGATTATTGTGATAGCTTTTTAAGAAGCTATTTCTCCTTGATAAGCTACCTGGTCTGACTTTGGCTTTATGTGTATAATCATCTTTTTTTCTTTTCTGGTTTAAGTGTTCATCTTGTTCATCTTTATCTATCTGTTTTGTACTTTTTTTTGAGACTACCAATTACCATCTTTACACATCAAGTTGATAAAATTTAGATGTAATCATGATCATGATCAATCTTTTGATTACCATTTGGATACTTTTGATACCAACCTGTTTATCAAATCATCAATATCCTTTCAATCAATTTGAAGATGAAAGCTCTACACCTAACAGTAGATTTGGAAGTAGACCTTTCAAATCTACTCAGGGCAGATTTCTTGACAGAGCTCAATCCTCGCCACTAGCTTCATCTCCTATTAAAAGTGACCATTATCAAAGATGGAAACCTAAAAGTTACATTTGCAATAAATCTATGCCACTTGGCATGCAATCGGGTGCCATAAAAAATGAACAGTTATCTGCATCATCAACATATAACGATCAATCAGTTGGACCAAAATTTGCTCGATTCAATAGAGATGAATCAGGAGGTGCTTGGTGTCCTCAACCACAAGTTAATCAAGAAAATTCTGGTTCAGAGTGGATACAAGTTAATTTAACTGATAGATATGTGATTACCACTGTTGCCACTCAAGGACGGTTTGGCAATGGGAATGGTCGTGAATATTTGGAAGAATATTTTATCGAATATTCTCGTGATTTTGGTTCCACATGGACCAAATGGAGAAACAGTAAAGGACAGACTCATTTAAAGGGAAACAACGATACTTATTCTAATGTTACCAGCATTCTGGATTTACCAATTGTTGGTGCAAACATGATTCGGATATTTCCCTTTGCTAAACACTTACGTACTGTTTGCCTTAGATTTGAACTTTATGGTTGTCCATATAAGGATGGACCACTATCCTACTCAATGCCTGACGGTGCCTTCGGTGGTCGTTATGGCGATCTAATTGATGATAGCTATGATGGAACTCGTGATAAACGTAAATATCTTTCTGGTGGATTGGGTCAGTTGGTTGACGGAATCAAAGCCCATGAAGATTATAAAGTAAACTCTGGTTATGAGTGGATTGGCTGGGAAGCTGGCAATGAAACTGTTGAAATTATCTTTGAATTTGGCGAACTTCGTAATTTTAGTTCCGTCATGTTATATACTCATAACCTTTTCAATAAGCATATCGAAGTTTTCAGCTCAGCTAGAATTTACTTTAGTTTTGATGGAATTCGCTGGTCAAAAAGTCCGCTAGTTATGGAATATCAACCTGACCATATAACAGAATCACCAAGAGACGTTATAATCAACCTTAACAACAAAGTTTCTAAGTTTATCAAGTTTTCTTTGAAATTTGCCTCTAAACTTTTATTGATAAGTGAGGTTAAATTTAATTCATTCCCAGTTTCTGGTGACTATAATCAACTTATGGATGATTTGGAAAGCCTTGAGGTGATCCAAGATTCAGTTGAACCAATTAATCACAGTGGACCTTCAATTGGTAGCATTTTACTTATTGTTTTCTCCATAATTGTGTTCATTATCTGTGCCATTGGTATCATCTTTTTGGTTCGACGGTATATCGCTGACCGTTCAAAGACAGACCACTTCCTCTCTATTGGGACCAATTATCTTGATTCACTTGATCCATGCAAAGGTGCAACCACGCCTGTTTATTGTGATCCAGATGAAATTAATAACTATCATAACTCCCGTGGAGGAAGTCATAATCATCACCATCATCAGCTTACTCATCTTCAACAGCAACAATTGCGATATGATCATGAATATGCTGTACCCGACATTTGTAATTACCAGAGTGGAAATGTTGGTGTTAAAACAAAACATTTAATAACAAACCCTCTTTCAAATATTGATAAGTTTGAGAAAGAAAAAAATTATGTAAATTACATTAAACATAATAATGTGGTCAGTGATAACAATAGTGATTACAATGATATTAAACCATTGGCTGATAAAAGTGATCATGAGCCTACGTTAATTAAGGTCAACAGTGGAACATTAATTAATGGTTTAAACACAAATATTAACAATGTTGGTGGACCAAATGTTGACGATGATGATGATGATCACCGTCAACATGCTGTTAATCCACTGATTGATAATCATATGTTTTTGCTCAAAAGTAATCATCATCATCTTATATCATCATCACCCAATAACTTAACATCAACAGACTCGACAAATTCATCATCTTCATCACCTAAATATGGGACAATAACCACAGCAAAGCAGCGTTTTTTGACATCAGATGTAAATAAACAACGCCAAGGCTACAGAGCTGTTGCAGTATCATCATCAACTGGACGACGGATCGATCGACGTTGAACCATCAATCGACAACTCAGGCGATAATGTATCACGATTAATTTATGACTAAAAAGAGACCCATTCAAGAATGATCAAGTCAGTGGACTGGAAGTGGAAATGACAATCTACAACCAATGATAATTTGTCCATTTAATAGTTGAATGATCAAACACAATCAAAGTCAAATGATTATTCACAATGCACTCACTCAAAGATTGAAGTATCATCATAAAGTCTCATCAAGATTCAAATTTTGATGAATATTTTAAATAAGATGAAAAACGATCAAAAGCAAGTATCGATTACTGTATTTGACTTATCTAATCAATTGGACGATTGGTTTCAAAGAGGTGATGCTCTTTCCCACTCCAACGCTGACTTTCTTGAAACATCTCTTTTTTTCATTATTTTCACTTTCTGTTTTTCATCTCTCCTTAATTTGTGTGTTTTTTTTCATTCTCTTCCCAATCTTCTTTCAACCTCGTTTATCATCCTTATCCTGGTCCCTTATTCGCCTTGTAAAATATATTGTGAATAGTGTAATAATGAAAAGTGATGATTTACTTGAGTGTTGATCGAAATTAAATTGATCTCACATGTTTTTGTAAAGAAAAAAAATCAATGTCCTTTAAAAAGGATATCATAATTTGTTCTCATAATGTGTCTTTCCTTTAATGATTTTGTGAGCTGGTCACCACTGCCAACTTCCGCCCTCTTCATGACAACAACACAACACAAAACCTTGATTACCCAACTGATCCGGTAAACGCCTTTGCCTATGTATCTTTAATCATGACCATCTCCATCATCAATTCACAAATGTTTCACTCATTTTCATCTTCATTTCTTCATTCTTTTTCTTTTCTGTAAATTTTTCTCTCTTGATTCTTGTTGAGTCAAAAAGATTTAACAACAAAGCAGTAGGAATTTGTTAGACAATATCAGAGAGATTAAGTTTAATGGTATGAAATGAAGATGAAAATGACGACTTCAAAAGGAAAGACATAAAATAATGTAAAAAAATATATAATACAACTTATATAAATTCATATTATAAGAACAGAAAAATGCTAATTAAAAGAAAATTTTTCTATTTTTTGCAAACTAAACTTATCTTATTTTTTTCACCCAAACCAGACAAACAAACACCGGAAGGTCAAGGTTGGAAGCATAAGGATCCTGTTATTAGTTGATTAACAAGTACAATAAGTTGAAACAAAAACGCTGAACGGAAAAAGATTTTCAATAGGAATTATTAATGATGAAAGGCAAAGCGATTTAAATTGTTGCATTCATTAATATTTAAACTGTTAGTTGTTTGCATTACAATTTACACCCAAGTGAAAGTTGAACACTGAATACAATATTAGGAAACGGACAACACAAATGTTATCTTATTTGAAGAGGAACACAGTTACACATCAACTTGGCAAATATTAAATGATAGGAATTGACTGGCTACAAACATCATGTTATGACAATTTATAAATTAGACAAGAATCACTGAAGCTGGGATTGATTTTATTTTACCATAGAGTAAAGTGGAAAACAGATAATTCAATTTCCATCATAACATTATAATGATAAACATGGAAGGAGTTTGTTGTTTATTATCATAATACAAAATCCAAATCAACTTATGCTTCCAACTTGCAATATAAAGCTTCTTCGAATGGTACTTGATTCATAAATCATTATGTTTACTCTATTCTTAATATCTTCTTGTTCCTCATCCCTATTTACATCTACATTTTGTGGTTCCTTTTACTTTTTGATTAAAGTAATTGATACACTGACAGCCTGAGAAGCGAAAGGAGTTTCAATATTCATTTTGAAACATTATTCACCATGAAAATGTAATTACCTTTTGACGTGTTAAATACATCAGATGTGAACATTAATCTATGAACAAGAAGAAGAAGAAGAAATTAAAAATTTCGAGTAATCATTTTTAATTTAATGCAACTATGTAGTTACATTTATTGAAATTGTGATGATTTGCTCACGGGCTTCACTTGAAAACATGATTTATGTACAAATAATGATAATTCAATAGAGCCATGTTTAAAGAGAAATTGTTTTGATTCTAATTTCATTTCTCAGCGCATTTCTCACAAGAATTTTTTCAGTTTTAATTGTAATCTTTGATTGTTACCTTCTTCATCAGCTTCCCTAACCTGCTCAACATGACTATCATATTAATGTTACTAATGGTTCATAATGATTATGGTGATCATTGTAATTTATCAAATATCATCTCTAACAATGAAGCTCAAAAACAAACACAATTATGTGTCTGTATATCAGTTAATCAGATAACGAGGCTTGATTGTTCACACTCACAAAACACATTAGCAAACAAACAAGTAACATTGTTTAAGAAGCTCGTTAACCAAACTACAGACCATTGTATTGACATAGGTTAACATTGAGAAGAGAAGAGAAGTTCCTTCATCTTCATCATCATTTTCATCTTATTTTTCTTCTTCTCCTGAAAAAGTATTTCCCTCAACACGATAAAACCATAAGATTTTTTTTGTGTCTAAGAAAAGTTAACAAATGCAATAATAACGAGAAGAGGAATGAAACAAATAACATAAACTAATTTAACTTGATTCACGGCAATTAAAGTTAATCATGATAAATCACTTAGTAGGTGAAGCCAAGAGACAAGACCAAGTGTCAAGTTCATTCGCTTGATTCACCAAGTTTTTTAGTTTTCCACATTTCTCACAATCTAACAATGAAATTTACTTTTTTTACCAACCTTTCAAAATTATTTCATTTTATCCATTAAATCTAAATATAACACCGTTTAATAGGTTCAATGTTAAGGTTCAAGCCAGTCAACTTGCTTTAATAACAGTTAAATAGTCAACAGAATCAGCATATTTTTGATTCCAAGTTGAACACATTAAAACTCATTTCCTGCATTTTGTTACATATTTTCAGTTGAACCAACATTAAGTTTTGGTTTTAAAAAAAGATGTTATGATCATTCAAAACAGGCAAATTTGATAGCTTGGTTAGTCTCCAAGTTAACCAGAATTATTTTGATCAATTCTCACTACTTTTATTACTGTGAATCAAGATCGCAGTTGTAATCAATGGCTATTGATCATAAAATGATTAACATCAAAAGTATCCATGGAGAGACTGAAAAGAAAGTCAATTATCATTATTAAATTGAGATTTTTCAAGATGAACATTAAAATGAAGATGAATGCTCATCTTCCTTCCCGGATGCCTTAACATGGTTTTCAATGTTTTCATGAAAAAAGGCGAAATATTTTTCCATCTCTTCGATCCGATTTCCTACTTTTTTCACTTATTACTGAACTCATTATAAGGACAACTTATGACCACTTGATTGTCATAAAACATCAAAGAATGGTAATAACAATATTAATAATATTGTACATAATAATAGTGATGAAGATGAAAAGTATAATAATGTGAATGACTAAAAATGAAGAGATAAAGTTGATTGAAATATAATAATAAATGAAATGTTTACGAGTGATAAAGATAAACATATAAACTTGTCTGTTTCATTTGTTAATATGATGATCAGAGAGATGATTTAAGGATGAGCGTAAGATGAAGAACAGCTATTGATGAGAATGATGGTGAAAACTCAGCCCTAAACGGATTCTGAGAACAATAAAAAAGGGAAAAACATTTCTTTTCATTCCTCCAAGTTATGGTGCAAAAGGCAGCATTTTTTTACCTTCAATAGCATTGCGTGTTCAACTCCATATAATACGTACTTTTGGGCCTTAAATTTTGTGCCCTTTAATAAAAAGGGTAACTTCATCTCACGAACCTTCATCTTTTCATCTTGATAATTCGTGCTTCAAATAAACAACAACAGCAATAATTATATAATGATATATAATAAAATGTATGAAAAGCGTACCTTTGGGTTTGTAACCACTATTGGGTTAAAATGAAAAGATATCTTCATTTGGAAAAGCAAAGAGCAAGAGTAAGATCAATTGACTTCTTCTGTACGCCTTTTTTGTCTCGCATTTTTCCTCTTCCTATCATCATCATCTTCATTTACATCATCTTTACTCTCTCTCTCTCTTCTCAAGACATTGCAAACGTTTTCTTAAAATATCATAAACTTTACTTTATGTTGATGTTTATGTCTTTTTTGTGCTTGCTTTTCAACTGTATTTGGCATTGATCACTTTTACTTGTCTTACCAGTTAAGATAAATTTTGAAAACCTCAACATCATTTGTCATAACTAACTTTAACAGCATCCTTCTCATCATTTATATTATCATTTCTGAGTTTAGTGTTTTCAGAGGAAACCTCTTTAATTGAAACCTCTTCGATTCCTCTTCATGAACTAATTAGCAAAGAATCACAATCAAGATTAAGATTACTTATACTTGGTTTCCATTGATTCCCTTTACCATCATTTTCATTATCAACTTTTTTCAATTTTCATTCCATCAGCCATTCATGTTTCAATCCCATCTTCAATGTTACCATGATTTACACTTTCAGCTGTTTCATGTCAACATTAAACTTTCCAAATTAATTGGCTCATTTGTAGGACATTCATTTAACTATAACAAGTTAAACATTAGTTCAACTATTTAAAAACGCTAATTGGGCTAATTAAGATTTAAATTTGTATTTAGCTTTTCTTTTAAATTTATCGTGATAATTTCGTGCTGAGTTGATCCGATTTTTTTTACTGTTATTTTATCTCTTTTTTGTACGTTCATTAACATTATAATTGATAACAATGATTCTGTTATCATTACTGTTAACTGAAGCAAACACTGAAAGCTTAAGTTTTTTTAGCAACAAATTCAGGCAACGTCCATCTCTGAGTTATAATGTTCAACAGAAGCAACATGATTAACATGATAATTTATTTACACTCAACTGAGTAAATAGTATTAAATCATCATCATTTAATACATTCAATAATAATCATCATAATCTTGGCTATTTAAGTAGCTTACCTGGGTAAAAATATTTTGTGTTAATTTGAAATATACAAAAGATTAGTTGAAAAATAACAGAACACATGTTAACATTAGGAATGAAATTTATGAGAATCAGATAGGCATTTGGAGGATGCTAGAAGTGAAAGAATGATTAAGATGATAGTGATAACAATAATGATGATGATGATTGGGATGAAGTTGACATTTGTGTTGGATTTGGCATTCGTCTGGTTCAGATGTTGACGATGAAGTTGGTGAGTAAATTGTGATTTTTAATAAAGATAACAATCAGATAGAACCGATGGCTTTCCAGGTTTTCCTTAAACATTCAGAGTCGACTGGAATAAATGAGAGAAAAAAGAATCAAATTAGTTAAATTAATCAAATAATATCTCAGTTAATCATCAATAGTTAGACAAGACGTTTATGAGAGATTTGACTTTGTAAAAAAAATACTAAATAATGAGAGTTAATCAGCTTCTGGGAATACATTATTACTCTCATTATTACCATTGCTGCTATTATTATTATCATTAAACTGTAAGATAAAAAGATGCTGATGATAACCTAAAGAAGAGGAAAAGAAGACGAATATACAAAGCAGATGAAGATGAGAAAAGAGGATTTAAAATGTTTTTTTTTGTTAACTTTTCATTCTATTAATGTTTCTTAAATCCATCATTTCTCACACTTTTTGCTGCTCAAAATACATATCAATGTAAGTATTGAATAATTTTAAACTGTTCAATAATACAAATCTCAAACAATTTGAGATAATCTTTTCCTGTAAATAAACTGTAAACTCTTTCCATTTAGCACAAGATATTTTAAACACTGTTACCTGTGGTGTTGAAAGGTGATAACCTGTTTAATGTTTTGTTTTTCCTGCAACATTAAAAATCTTTTCCCAGAGTAACGTAAGACTTTGCTGAAAATAAGCCTGAAAAAAGACAAGAAAAAGGATAAGAAGAAGATTATTTGAAAAATTTTCAATTCAGTTGTTCTTACCTCATCTTCATCGTCTGATTACTTCTCATCTTTAATGATATTGATCAGCTTGAAGAGGGATGAAAATTATGATAAGAGGAGCTGAAGATTAAGATAAAGTAGTCTTGAAATGTTGAAAGATGAGGACAAATTGAGTGGAAGATGATGTGAAGAAGATTGGTCAATAAGAAAGAAAAAAAAGTTCTTAAGATGTCTTAAGATGTTTTCTGTTAAGAGAAATACAAAAGAAGAGCAGAAAGAGGATTAAGATGAAGATGATGTGGATGAAGATAAATGAAAGAAAAGGGCAAGAGAGGAAAAAAAGGTGAAAATTTGCCTCAATTTGCCAACAATTTGTTTCTCATCCAACGCCATTGACCACAAGAATATTTCTCAGCAAGATTTTCCCATTTCCAGCCAACACTTTACTTCAACTGCTGTCTAACCGGAAATTTACTTAATCATTTTTAATCATAATCATAATCATTACGATTATTAAGAAATAAAAGACGGAAAGGGCGTGTTAACCATTGTCTCCATTCATGTTTACACTTTCACATGTTTCACGTGTTAACGTCTTGCCCTCCTCCTTTATCCGCCTCCTCATCCTTTTGATAAAACATCATGTTACACGTGCTGAGATGATAATACTGATGATGAGACTTTCAAGATGTAATGTCAAGAGTAAAGTGAACAGAAAAATGGATTCTCCTTTAATTCACATCCATCCTTTTCCCAGATAATTTGCTTTGTATAACATCATCATTATCCTCTTCATCCCATGGTCTTCCTCCTTTGGGGTAAATCTGAAAAGATTGATAAAAGGTAAAAACAATATAATTAAGTTTAACAATTTTTCATTGATTTGCTTTTTTTGCACCTTCTTCATTATTGTTATTGTTTTTATAAATTATATCTGTAAAGGTAATTGTAATAATCATGTTTCAAGGCAGCAAATTAAGAAACATGTTATTAATCAAACTTTCATTTAATAACATTTTTTTTCACTTTGCTTTTGCTATTTTTACAATTCAATATTATTGTTATCATCATTATTATTGCTATATTATTACTAATATCATCTAAACAACTCCCTTTTCATCATTATTCAAGACAAAATCTTTACCTTTTACCTATTATCATCTTTGTTATCCTCTTTTTCTTATTATTTATCAAGACTATTTATTAATATATTTTCACTCCTAGTATTATTATTATCATTATAAAAACAGTTATTTCTTTGTTAACCAATCAACTCAACTTCAATATTGGTATAAGGATAATGAACACTTTGCATAAGCTAATAATCATGGAGAAATATTTTCTGAGTTAACTTTCTTTTTCTTTTCTTCTTCCTTTTCAAGCTTAATAATAATATCAAGTGAATGTAGATATTATGGGCATGAAATATGAACTAATTAAGGAATAAAGTAGCCCTTTCTCCTGATCAAGATAAAGGTAATAAGATGAAAGGTGAGTTGCTTTAAGGTGACTGATTGTTACGAGATATTTCATGAAATTTTTGGACACCTAATGTTATATCAAAAATGTTCATCATGATAATGATAGTAATGATATTGTTCTCATGTGACAAGGCAACTGGTCATTACTTTCATGGACACATGAAGAAGGAGAGAAAAGTGAGTGTTTTAAAAGGTCACTAGTGAGGTGGTGATGGTGGCTTGGTCTGGCTAATAATGGCTAAGAAAATGTTATCATCAGCAGTTGAGTGTGAAGACAAATGGCCTGAAAATATAACCTTAATGTAACCTATTTTTTTCAGCTTTTGCATCGTCATTAGTTTTAATATGACTTTGAGACAATCAAATTATCTGTGTTAAGTTATAACACTTTTTTAGTTTCTTCAAACTTTGCAATCAAATCATAATCTTAGCTTTTATTATCATCTCGTTTCAGGATCAAAAAATTATATTCAGCTGGATAATTATGGCTATCATGGTAATCATCATTAACCCGATAATAATCTAGTATATTTACTTTGTCGACCATGAGGGACAAGGCTTTTGTTTATGATTAAAAATGAGTTGATTGTTTCTCTTCCATTTATTTCATTGCCATTCACGGTAATAAGAGTTAATGAGAAATTTTGTCGCTTTGTCTGGATCAACACTTTTTAATTTGTTTCCTAAATGTATCCATACATCTGAGAAATTGGAAAAAGAAGAGAAAAGAAATTAATTATCAAAATATGAAATGATATTGTTTGTTATTGATCATAAAAATGGATAGAAAAAAAACCAACAGGTCAAGGTAAAGGTCATAATGAGTTAACTTTGAAGATTTGAGACTGATGATTAATGGTACTTACAAAGTGAGAATGAAACAAGAATGATTATGATGAGTGAGAATGAGATGATGATAATAATGATGATGGCAAAGATAAAGGTATATTATAAATGATTGAAGCGATTGGTTTTAGTTGGAAATTGTTTCTTTGAAATATAAGCCGAGAGTGATTTCAAGACTAAATTAAAACTGCAAGCAAATTTGGGTAGACAAGTTTAAATGGAAATGATTATTATAACCTGAAGCCATTTTTTACAAGTAAATTGATTGAAACTCACCTAAGCATAAAAATAAGGTTAGGGTGAAAAGTTGTGAGTAAAATAATAGCAAAGTAAACCGACTTTTGAGAGTGAAGAGGAAAAAAACGAAGAAAAAAGAGAAAGCAGAAAAAGATGTTCTTTTTGCAAGATGATGATTATTATAATGATGATGATAGTATGTTGATGGTGATGTTGAGAGAGAGAGAAGAGCAGGATACACAAAGTGCCAATGAAGTGAACCCAGAGATGATAATGATGAGGAAAAAAATGTAGACACAAAATAAATACTTGTAACATAGGATATATGGTCAACACATGTTCATAGGGAAGACTCTAGAAGGTAAAAACAATAGACTAACCTTGTTACTTAAATCACTGTATTTGGGGTAATTTTTAGCCTCTTCAAAGGGCCTTAAGGTTATTTTGAATCAAGGGATCATCAGGGTTTGTCCATAATCACTTTTGATTAACTAGTTGATGAAAATATTATTTATTTAAACAACTTTTCAACTCATGATTATAAAACATGTAAATTCAAGTTTACTTTCAAGGGTTGGGCAAGTGACATAATGGGACTCGAACCGGGATCAAATTTGAAAGCGCCATTTTCAATTTTCATTAATTATAAATAAATTTTCAACTTTTAACCTTAAGTTGCTTTATTATTGATTAAATTGAGTTTTTTTATTCAAAGACAATTATATAATTGATTATAAATTAGGCTGTTGTTTTAATAGCAGTTAACTGTAAATCGCAGAATCGGTGATAATTTTGCTTTCCATTAAACTAATGATTTGAACAAATACGAATCCAAATGTGTTGAAATTATAACTCTTCAGGCTCATAATTCATTTTATTAATGCCAAAGCTCACGTTACCATGTATGCTAATTAATTAACTGTAATTAAATAGAAAAAAGAACAAAACGAATGCATCATTAACTGGAAATGTGTATTGATTGATTTCACTTGTTTTCACATAAATTTGGATTGCAGTTACGATTTTCTGGGTTAACATTGCCTGGGATTGTTCAGCTCAGTTTATTATTAGAAACACTTTCAATATGCTGCAATGAGGAAGCAAAAGAGTAAATGAGAAACCAGTTGTAATCAAAGTATAATATCTCACAAAATCAGTGATAATCAACTAACCTTAATACAATGGCTCCATGATTTGTTCAACTGTTAACTGATTGAATATTTAGGTGGCAAATATGGTTCATAATGTGCTACTTAAAAGCTAAATTTTAACACAATTTGTTGATCGATTGTTACACCAAATGATTGATGGATACTCTGTTAATTAATGTCAAATTCAAAGAGATAGATGTAGAGTAATTAAAAAAATTGGCATCAACTTACATTGCTGGTTAGCTCTTTTTGAAATTTGCGACAAACATCATCAAAATACCGCTATTTTCAAGTACAGACTGAAAAAAGGAAAACAAAAATACAGTAAAAAACAATCAATTTCAATGTAAACATGTATTGTAAATAGAGTAGCTTTAAGTAATGGACTTACAAAGAGAAAGGAAGATTGTGTCAATATAAAAATGTGACAACAGCTAAATCCAGTTTCACCATTTTCAAATCTTTCTTGAGTTGAATTGATCTAAAATTACAATTGAAACAAAAGAATAGGGAAATAAACAATTGTTGAAAAACTGATCAAATTAACATAAGGAAAAGGAGAAAAGAAATAAAAGAGTTCAAATTGAAACTTACCCATAAAGCAATGGATTCTGGTAAAACCTTGACACCCCGAGCCTGAATTGAGAAATTTTTCTCACGAATCTCGGCTATCTGAACAAGGAAACAATGAGTTAATTAAATTAACAGTCAATAAACTAAACAAATTGAGATTGATTGTGTGACACAAACAGAAACAAAATGATAAAACAAAACAAAATACATTTACCCTTTGAGCTACGGTAAAATATGCTTCATTACCCCCTACCGTTAGGTTAACGAAACACATTATTTTACAAGAGTGTCAATTGTTTTGGTTTATGTTGATTGTGATTTAACCGACAAAGCTTACCGTATTGTTTATTGCAATGCCAGACAGATGAAGTAAAAGTAAATTACTGAAAGCGGTGCAAGCCAGTGCGAAACAGATGATGTTCATTACAGGGGAACCGCCATCGATAAATAAACCTAAAAAGAGGTTAAAATCTGCAAGGAAACATGAAATCAAATAGCCTGTCCACATGGTTGGAGCTGCGTCTGAATTTATTGCTTTCAGCAGGTTGAGCAGGGAATTTTGTCGCCGAATAAACTCTCGGATTAAATCTAAATTGTTGGCTGTTTGACCAGAGTCCATTTTTTTCAATATCCTGGCACCAATGTGATCAACCGAGGTAAAGGCAAGAAACAAATAGTTTGATAAAGTCATGGTGTGAGTGTAACTCCAGAAAAGGGTAAATATATTTGCTCCAAGTGGACCAGTGACTATAAGGATCCAGAAAAAGTACCAAATGAAATGGTAAATGGATTTGTAAAGAGCCGGATTTTCAAGAGCAAATATTGCAGAAAGGACAAACAGCGAAACGGCCACAATTGGAATAACAATGAAGAAAAATTGGAGCGCAATGTACGAATAAAATCTCCAAGTGTACTCATGTTTTGAGGTTAAAAATTTACGTGCCGTTGATAGACCATTGAGTTTGATTGTATTGAAAAATTGAAAGCTTAACTGAGGCTTACGAGAATCGGCAATGTGAAGTGCGGCTCGAGAGGAAAAAAAGAGCAAATAATAGACTATAATGTTGGCGTGAAGAAAATTTTTGCCTTTGGTTGAGCTGAAAAAGTCGCCTAGATAGAGTGAGTCCTCTGGATCATCGGAAACAATCAGAGTCACTGATCGAGCCACAACAATGATGAACCAAATGTGACTGCAAAAATGATAAATATGGTGAAAGGTTGACATTGAACCTTCCTGTTTGTAACCTCGGATATTGGCACTCACAATGGATCCAATCCGTTCCAATTTACCAAATGCTTTAATGAAATGCTCTTCATTGGCTTGATTTTCGACAAACGATTCGATTTTGGTCTTTAATTTGGTCAGCATGATCAATTTGGTCTATTTTAGCCAATCAGTTGGACAATAATAAACTTGTCTTTAGGTTGATCTTGAAAAGCTTGTATTCTTGATGTTTCTGAACAAAACAAATCACTTGACACTTGCTGCTTATTGAACAAAACTATTCATTTGTAATGAATAGATTAATCAGCAAAACTGGTCTAGTTCAATAAAAAACAACAACCACAATGTAAATTATCTTGTTAATGATTGCTTGCGATTCAGTGAAATAGAAATCGATTTATTCTCATTCAATTACTATAATCTTAATTGTCAGTTTAAACCAAAGAGTAAAGAAGAAGAGACTGCGATTGATGATATCCAGATTTGTTGCTGGATAATTGCACTAGTAGTCGCTAGTAGTCAGAGATCCTTTCTTTTCTCTCTCTTTTTAATCAAAATTAACAAATTTAATCAGTTAAACAAAATTGATAATTATTGAAAATTACAAAGAGAAAAAGAAAGTCTCTTACTACTAGCACCACTTGTGCAATTATCCAGCAACAAATCTGGATATCATCAATCGCAGTCTCTTCTTCTTTACTCTTTGGTTTAAACGCTCTCTACTTATTGATCAAGATGTTTGTCAAAACTGTGTGTTTGATTAAAAGCAATGCAATGGCAATGAATGAACCCAGTAAACAAAGATATTTGATTACCAATTTAATTTCCACGAAAAAGTGCAATTTTATTCAAAATATTTTGGCTAATTACAAAAACGTTTGCAGTGGGTCCACTGTTTACCAAGAATAAGCTTTTGATCTTGATTGCAGTTGATTTAGATTTGAAATATTCAACGTTTAACTGTTACAGTTTGTAGTTTACAAAACTGGAACATTTTATCATTCTCTGAAGTAAATGAAAAATATCAGCTTTCATGATAATCATCAACCGTAAATCAGTGAATTACTGATGACCAAATAAAACATCCTCAACTCTACCATTGTCATCATCTGTATTTGGTTAACTCTAAATTATTAAATAATAGTAATTTACTCTCAATCCAACCATTCATTCATCCTTCCTTCCCTGCCGCTCTCCTGACTCCTCTTTTAATCATCATCTTGCTCATCCTCATGACTCAATATTACCCATCTTCATCCTCTTCTTTATTCACCATTAAGACTGATAATACAATAAAAACAAACCTTTGACCAGTCAAACCCGACTTCAATTTCAACTTCACCCCTTAAATTGTTCCTATGGCAACTCTCTAGCCAAGGGTAAGTTGTAAACAACCCTTAATGTTGAACAATCATTGAAATTCAATTGTATTGAATAAACTGTATGTTTCTGGTTCGATCTCGGTGTATACTCTGAGAAATAAACTGAAAGTAACTTGTAATATCCAACTGACTCAATATATTTCATTTTAATTTTCTGCATTTCCCTTTTTTCATTTCATTTCAGGCCAACATTTATATTTATGGACTCTTTCACTCTGTGTATTACTGTGAGTATTATTTTTTCCCATTGATCTCGATCTCTTTTTTGCTTCTCTTTCTTTCTCTCTCCTTATTATAATACGCCCATTTATTTTCCCGCAAACTTTACTTCATCAACCTTTCCTTTCATCTTCCTCACAACCTTATTTATTCATTTACCTGTGCAACTCCAGATTCCTGTTTTCACACAACACTCAACATCACCACTAACCACTACTTATGTATCCTCATCATTACCAATATGGCCTTTTCGGTATAATGTTTGACTATTATATGTTTATATTTTTCATTTTTTTCTTCTCTCTTTCTCTCTCTCTCTCATACCACAACAGGCGAAAGAAGGAGCTAACCAAAGGAACACTCAATGGCTGTCAAGCACGTAATTGTGTCTACCAAATTGGCACCTTTATTTTTCACACTTAAGATGCTTTTCATCAAGATTTGGGCGATGGGTCGTCAAATAAAGTGAAGAGATGAGAGTAAAAAGGCAAAAAGAGCATCAAAAAGTTGAACCGATCATCAATTTTAACACTGGGTTCAGCTTAACATCGGCAATTTAACCAAAGACTTTTGTTTGGCTGTTCGTGATTCGCGTGTTACAATCACCAACGCCATTCCTATCATCATCATCACTGTCACTTCCACCGTCAACTAGATAATAATTTTTCTTTTCAGGCGTAGCTCGTTGTTTTTTATCTTCATCTGTCCACAGCTTATGATTACTATAATTGTCTTTATATTGTTAGTTTTTTTCTCTGTAACTCTAAACATGAGCTAAACCAATATACTTACATGTAATCACCTTTCAAATTGTTGATTTAATATATACAAAGATGGAAGGATAAACAAAATCTGTTCAATTTCATCCTTGACTGGAAAAAATAACTCCTCATAATTAAATCATATCTATTCATGATTATGAAGATTGTTATAATTTGTTTCCTTCAGTAAAAATAGTAAAAATAAAGATAAAATTCACAAAATGAACAATCTATTAAAATCAATTGAAAGATTGTAAACTTTCTAAAAATGATTACAATTCAACTCTCAATTCAAATCTGCCAATGTAATGCATTACCTTATTTTTTGCAGTTCACTTGCTTTTTACCTCCTTAATCCAATTCTTCAATTTCATCTAAATTTTATTTCACTACAATTCAACATATTAAACCAATCCTCAACAAAATCAAAGTTAATTTTCAAATTTAATTATCTCACCGCTTACCCAATAACCAGTCAACCCATAGACTCTCCTTTTCTAGGTTAATAGATCAAGTTAAAGGTTTAAAATGTATTTAATCATTTCCTCAAACTCTGAACTCTAAGCTAAAGGTAATATCTTTTAAGGTTTGTGAATTTGAGCATCACTAAACTGGAAATGGGCTCAGTTAGTTAAATAGATTGATTGAAAACTTGGCCAATAAAGGTTAGGATTGACTTGACTCTAGAGTTGTTTAAGATGTAATTTTCACTAGATCAGTCTAAATGCGAAAGGAACCAGTCAAGTCAATCGATGAATATAAAAGATTGTTGAGTCAGGTCAAGTTTTCCCTGTTTAAGGTCTGTCTAAAAAGTCTCTGTAAGTCAGCATTGATTTGGTCCAATCATAATTGCGAGCAACCTCATTGAATTTAATACACACTTTATTCATCAATAGCTTAGAGTAAAGCTGAAAGTAATTTTACTCTAAATGTTGAAACTGCCCAACACCTTTTTTATAAATTACCTATTATTTCCTATTGAATGTCTTTTACCTTACCTTTTCCATTAGCCTTATGCCATGTAGAGTAACATACCTGTTGGCAGAGTCAAGATGATGGAAAAGAAAATAATAAGAAAGTAAAAGAAAGGGAAAATTTTCGAGAAGAAAAGGCTAAATTGAGAGTAATTTTTCCTCTTCAAGTGGCTAAGGAAATAAATATAAAATCAAAATTGGCTCTAAAAATGAAGTAACCACTCCCGTTGATTCTGTCGGTTCCGCATGGGGTCTACACCTTAGGCTACACAATTTAGCTTTTTTTCAGCAAAAAAAGAATGAGTTTTTTTAATGTAAAAACCATTCAAGAAAAATAGTAAAGAAAAGATGTTGAAGAAGAGCAACAAGAAGATAAAGACGAGATGGAAGAAAATCAGCAACAATTGAACAAGAAGACGAGGTTTACCCTCCTGGTAACTACACTCACATGGGATTTCCTTAATATACCATCTATCCATTCTTGGCTCATCAATCCTGCATCCTTCGCTAATTTCGGACATATTCAAGGTAATAGACTTGCATATTACATTTACCCACTTTTATCCTCTCATCCTACTTTTCCTTACCTCTCTTTATTACCTCTCTTTGTACTTGTGTCCATCATTTACTCTTCCCATTGACCTGTTTCCAGTTTTACTTTCCTTATTCTCTCCAATCAACTAGACTCTAATATCACTATTTATTTCTAATTGTCCAGCGAGAATCTATTTTATGTATCATCTATTGAATCTCAATCATGTTT
Organism: Tetranychus urticae; assembly: GCF_039701765.1. Taxonomy (NCBI): domain Eukaryota; kingdom Metazoa; phylum Arthropoda; class Arachnida; order Trombidiformes; family Tetranychidae; genus Tetranychus; species Tetranychus urticae. The sequence continues at coordinate 14,419,801 of NC_142959.1, read as the reverse complement.
TTTCTTCTCCTTGCCACCCATTTTACTTGATCATCATTGTCATCCTTTTATTTTTTTTGTCTCATTTCTTCTCTCTTTTACTTTCGCCTTGTAGCTTGGGATCGTCACTGTATTACATGGTTATGGTTAACTTGATTGAAATAAGATCCATTGCAATGTTGCCATTGGATTGCCTTTGATTCTCTCTGTATTGCTGTTTTGATTGATCTGTATACGCATTTATCTGTCACTTGCAACATTTTCATTCTCTTTTTTCCTCTTTCTTCTCTCATGCTTAGATGATGACGACGATGAAGATGGAAAAGGATGAAAGATAATTCTGCAAAAACAACCAAGTAAACATGTAAACCAATGGATCAACATTTCTTTTGTCTTCTCCAACCCTGAAAGCTTTTTGCATAAGGAAGAAGAAAAAAAAGAGATTCAACATAAGCTTTCAATGAATTCTCGTGAATTGTTTCCATCAACCGTAATCTTGTTTCTTCTCATTTCTTCCTTTTTCGCATCTTTTTCTCTTCTCATCTAAGAGATTATGTTTTTGTTATCAAGCAATAATTTTCGTCTCTTTTCTGAGTCTTGTTTCGTTCATTGAATAACCCAATTGAAAACAATCCTCAATCTAAATCAATGAACAAACAAAACACTGTCATGTTCAACCATCATTACTCAGCTGAATCAAATAATGACCCAAACATCATACCGATTCTAATAATAATTTCAAAGCCAAATCAAAAGTTGAGATACAATTGTTATAAATACAAGAAAAAGTCTGTTGGAGACGAAAAAAAAGCTTAAAAAATTGTGTCAACAGATGATTTAACATTAACATACTGGAAACATTAAGCCTTTACTTGTTTTCAAACCTTTCCTCATAGCTTTTACCTTTACAGAATCTTTGGTAAACAAAGTGAATGATCAAATGCATGGCAAGAATTGATTGAATCTGATTAACCTGGATCAGTAATGATGCTTAATGTAACTTTCATTCTTCAATCAATAATTAACTGTTCCATCCAAAGTACAATGGCAACTTACAAATAGACCAGCAAGAGGTTTAATTGTATTGTTAATATAAAAATGTAAAAAGGGTAATATTGATAAGTCTAAATGCTTTTTTTTAATCTCATATTAAATCTAATTCAATTTCAATCTTCTTTCAGATTTGTATCATTCAATTAATGTCAATTGAATAGCATAAATGTAAATAAAAGTAATTGGAATCATGGTGATCCAGGAATTGATAACACATTAAAGATTGGCTTATCATCTCAGCTCTTCAAACTTCATCTACTTTTTTTGGTTGCCGCTGCTGTATTGCCTGACAAACAACAACATCGGATTATTTGGCTGAGCCATTGGAATCAACCAAGCATTATAATAACACAAGGAGTAACTACAATCTAAAAGAGGTTCGATTGAGCGGATTAATGGTTAAGGCTTAACCAGGTTCTTTACATGGCAAACAAGAAACAATATTAATCCTTGATTACCGTTACCAATTTTGTGCTTCTTACTTCAATTTAAATAATGCTCCATGAAAAGGGTAACCTGGAGAGGTGCATCAATACGGTAATGGAATAAGCTTTGAAATATTTTTTTACAATATTTCTCTCTCTCTCTCTTTATTAGACTCATCTTCATGTTGATCTGCTCTTTGGAACGGTAGAAAATTCTGAGAATATTTAATCTGGCATTGTTATTGTTAATGGTTTATCATATTTCGCCTGATTATCCTCTTTAAAGAAGTGAGTTTTGGAGAAGGAAGAAAAGCCAGAGAAGATGGTTGAAGTAAATATTCAAAGATAGACAAAAGATGATGAAGTTAAATCAGCTTTTATCAAAATCCATTATCGAAACAAGAGTTTCTTTTGTCTCTTTCATCTTCATCATTCTCGTCATTCTCATCATCATTATCTTTCTCCGCATAATAAACTATATGTCAATATGGAGGAGGACAAAAAGGAAGAAATATGAAGAGCATTTTTCAAGACAATAACAGTGAAAAGTTGTGAGTTGATAACAGATGATAAATATGATGATGGTAAAGGAGAAAGAAGATGAAGATGAACATTTTTGGTCCATAATTTAAGCTGAAACAAAGAGATGACGAAGACAATGTCTTTAAATAAATACTGAAAAGATTTCATGTTGACAGGATGAACAGTATTTTCTTTGGCCTCTCTTTCAATGTTCATAACATTAAAGGATTTTCAGTTTTGTCATTCCTTTTAGACAACATTTTTTTGGGCCAAAAAAAGAGGTTCATTTTGAGCATTGTTACAATTTTAATACTTACACACACACACAGCATTAATCAATTGTAAAAGGACAATCAAAGTGCAGAGATTAATTGAATTATTGTTGGTTAAATACTCTGTAAGGATTGAATTAGGATGTAAAAAGTTAATGGACAAAGATTGAATAGGTTAGGCCTTAAGGAATCAGCTGTGTTATTGTATAAATTGAATTTACTTCAACTGATTACTTTGACCGTTCAAAATGAATGGTTAGCTTGGCTTTATTCAAATTATCTTTATTAATAATTTCATTATTGTTCAATAATTTAGTTATTATAAAGCATTTCAATGTCCATGAAGAGTGTAAACATGAATTGTTTTGTCTTATATTTTATGGTAAATTATTTTTCTTCCTCTTCAACCTCCAGGCAATCCAGACAAAAACTCACCATATCCAATGTTGATCATCATCTCCATCAGCCTCCTCATCATCATAACCAATTCAATTTCTCATCTTTAAACCTTGATTCAGTAGTGCTGTTGAAGGAGGAGTTGATTGTTGTACATTCACAGTGATGGTAAAGCGTGCTAAAAAGGAGGAAACAATGTATTGTTGTTACCAATGTAAATATAAATGAGATTGAGTTAATTAAATTCAGTATCAACGTTTAGCATAACAACAACAACAACAACTGGAAGGAACAACTGATTCAAAAAAAAGGCAAGTTTACATACATTTTAAAGTTATAATAATTGTGTGTGTGGCCCATAATAACAATAATAATGATGAATGTCTTTTGACTCTCTTTCAGACTCTCAGCTCATTTTATATTCCTAATATACTAATTGATGATTGTACAAGCACCCACGCGAGTCGGTCCACCAATCGTGTTAATTTCAATCCAGTTTCTGGCAAAGTTACATGAGGTTACAATTTACTCGGACTCGGCCCTAATTGATGCCACAGCGACTCAAGTATGATGTGAACACACAGCAACAGGAGCAACCCGCCAACAACAGCACAACCGTAATCCAGTTTGATTATCCTTTCATTTATTATTTAATATAAATTGTAATACATGGCCTGGAGGGATCCATCTCAACGGTTCATGACCATTCTGTGTGACAAACGTACCGAGGAGGAAAGGTAAAGGCAAAGGAGGGAAAAGAGGCAGATAATGAGTCAAGAATCAAGCTAGCATAAGATTCGTGATTACCTTTGAAAATGTAGTCAACCTGATGGTGTAAAAAAGGACATCCCAAAAATTATGGAATTGACTGTACAATGGTACCTTTGGAAACCACTAATTCACCTTTACTTTTATCATTATCATCATGATTCTCATCCTCATAATCTTCATCCGTAAATCTTTATATCACGCAGTCAAATGTTAATTTTGCTTACCTTACTGTTTTGTTTTTTTTTCACTCAACTTAACCTCTGTAATACAATCTGTAGGTTGATTTGTTTTGTTTAGGCCTTTTAAAATGAATTAATTGTGACTGATTAACATACAACTTTTACCTTTTTTTACGTTGCTTCAACCTATTGTTAGTTTATTTAAACAGTTGCCCTAAATTGTATACCATTAAATGATAATTAAATAACAAATTCTGTGAACCATTGTAATCTTATGTGTATTACTATGTGTGTGTGTGTTTACCTTCATCCAATGCTTATTCAATGCGTTTTTTTCTTGTACCATCTTTCCATCACAATACTGATGTGTTACTGATTGTTTTATTGCGTGTTTCAACTGCCTCATCAAATAATATAATAATGTTAATAATACAAATTTATTTAATGAAAATAAGTATTAAAAAAAAGGATCCACAATCAACAGACAATTTTGCAGTTTTACTTCATGTTTCACCTTTGAAACTGCAAAATAAAACAAAAGGTTGTAAACAATTAAAACCTTTTGTTTCTCACAATTTACGTGTTCAACAATCATATAATGAAGTTTCATTAGAGGCAATTCATTTGATTGTATTTACCATTGATTACAATAATCAAGAAAAGAGGTAAAACTGATTCAAATCGACAAATTGGTAAAACAAATTGAGTTCAAAGATGAACATTTTGTCTCTTCAAGTCTAATTATAAAATAATGAATTACACTTTGGCTAATTTACTTTTAATTGTTGCAATTATTAAACAATTTGGCGAGAGGATCAAGTTGAAGTTTGAATAATGTGGAGACACAAATGAAGCAAAAGATGGCAAATAATTAACCATTAAAACTAGATTAACAATTGTTTAATCATTTAGACTAGATCAACATTAGTAACGGTTAGTTGATGTGACAATTAAAGCAACATAAACTGGTCAACTTTTGAATTACATTTTTATGGTGAACAAAACAAAATGACCAAAAAGTGTTCAATGTTTTTTTGTAATATCTAAATGTTTACCATTAAAACCACAACAACACCTTGATTGTTACCAATCATTATTAACAATCAATCAACTCGTAACAATAAATGGTAAAAATATAGATCTTGTGAGTACAACAAAAAACTGTTAACTACTTGATATCATTAAATTGTCCTTTTTTTAAACCACCTTAACCAGTCTCTGTGTGTGTGTGAATAGACTCTTAACAGACAATGTATATAACAATCAAAGAATCACTCAGCATCTGGATGATAATACAATAATAGTAATAATAATATTCATTCACATTATCATAGAATCAATAAAAAAAAGCTAAATGGCAAGAAAAGGAAAGAAGAGGAAGAAAAAGATATTTCAAGTGAAACTTTGAAAAGGAAACAGCAAAATTTGTATTGAGAAGCAAAATCCCAGTTATATTAATGATGATAATGTTAATAATAATGGTGATAATAACAATAAGAGTTGACACATATTTACATCGATAACTTGGTAATGTAAATTGTCATCGTATTTGGTACCTTAAAGGTTGTATGGTGATGGTGAGTAGTCAGCAAAAAAAGGGCCATTATATTGACCCAAGAGCAGCAAAATGGTTCAATGATTTTACTCTTCAATCTACTTCTTCTCCTGTCTCCTCTTTTTTTTTTGATACTGACTGTAAAATTTTTCCCTTCCCTGTTATATATTATATTTTACATTAAGGAATGTTATTGGAATAGATTCTTCATCTTTGCTTTTCTCTAGATTGATTACATTGAAACATTTTACTCTCTTCAACATTTAATATTGACTCTTGTTGTTTAGGTAACTAGTTTATGGTTGAGTAAATACAGTTGACTGTCGATGGCAAAATATTATAATTCATTTAACAGCAACTTTCGACTCTTTGTACTTTTTTACGGCGTTTGTTTGCATTTCCTTGCATTTTTTGCTTCATCCCATCTTTGAAAGCCATTTAAACGACGTTCCAAGTTGACCCAGGTCATTCGACCTTTTTTGCCAACCATTAGATTTGAATAGTTGGAAAGGTTACAGCAAAGCGAATGAAGCTTTGGAAAAATAATGACATTATTTGCGTTTTCAGGTTTCATCTTTTTTTCATTTCTCACTCCCTCATCCTTGTTCATCATCTTTCTTTTCATCCTCTGCTCGGTTTGAAAATTTGATTTCCAAATGAACGGATAGATTAAATATTGAACAATCTGCAGGCCGATTAAACAGCAAATTAGTTTCACCAAATTAGCCATATTCTTATCGTCTTTTCATTCCTTGCTTTACCATTGAAACATTTTCCTCATCCTTATCATCATTGTGGCGTTTTCCATATTAAATTTCTCGTTCTTTTTATCCATAGAATGTAAATTAAAATTATGGTTGAGATGAAACTTTCTCCTTTTGCCATCCTGCATCATCATTTTACAGCTATTTTGATGATACTCTTTGGATGCAAATTTTGTTTCTCCTTCTCTCAGTGTAATCATCAACAACAGATCTTTCCACTGTGTTGGTTAGAGGTGAAAATGAGCGTTTTTGGCAGCCAACAGCTTTTTTTGTTTTTCCCTTTTCTCCCTTTCCTTTTTAGAAAGCAAAGGTAAATAATAATGATACAATTTAAGGTTGATTGATTAAGTCAATGGACCATCAAATAGATAAATGAAAAACATAAACAGCACATAAGAGAGGATAATCATGATGCTGATGAAGCTGATGATTATAAGGCCTAATGATAAGCAACTTTGCCACTCACTCCATTGATTTTAGAAATTAAGTTTTTTTAGATAATTTCTTCTTCTGTCACAATTAACCCAAGTGTGGGTGAAGAGGAGGAACCACATCTTGAATCGGATTCCAAACCACCGTAAACAATAACAACAGCACCTTTGTTGACAATATTAACAAGCCTCTTGGAGACACATTTGCATGTTCAACATCCTCCTTGGATTAACGTTGTTGTCGCCGTCCTTTTATCACACTGACAACTGAAAGACCAGTTTCGTTATCCAGCCTAATCTTTGTTACAGTTGAATCGAGTTTTAAACATCAATATCCGTTCAGATTCAAGCTTGTAATCATCTTTTCCTCTTCTCTATTTTTTGGGGATCCTTTTTATTTTACAATTCCGTTTTTCCTTCTTCAATTGCCTTGTTGTTGGCCTCTTGTAAATATTTATGGTTCCCAATGAGACTCATCACAAAAAAGCGCTCCTCTTAATCCAAGTTAATCCTTTAAAAAACAGCTTAAATCACTGTTGATCTTGCTAAACGTTTTTTTGATTCCCATTTAGCTTCTTTCCATTGAAAATGTAATATTTTTCCATCATTTTTTAGCCTCGTTTTGTTTGCATAAGGTTACATCGTATTCAAATCGTTTCTTTGATTTCCTTCAGCCAAAAGCTTGTATCCTAGATATAATAGAAAATAGAAAATCATTTTTATCAATTTGTTGAATTATGTGATATTAAATTTGCTGTTGACAGTAGGCAACTGTTAGGAAAAGAGTTCAATTTTGGTTGAATAAATTATCATCCATTTTTACAGTTGAAAACTGTTAAAGTTTACATTTTTTTACTCAACCATTTCTTATTATACTTTTTTCACTTGTTTTCAACTGCAAATGATAATTTATTGCTATAAGTTATGATAATATTTATAATGAAAAACTATTATCACATCATTTAGAACGCAAAAACAATCCATTTTACTTGGTTAGTAGTTAAATTGATTATTAATCTTTTCCCTGAATCAACCTTTTCTTTGGTGTTTACTTTTCTCCACACTTTGAATTATCATGATATTTACAGAATCATTGGGATAACATTTTCCATTATTTTTACATCCAATGATTGCACGCAAATTGATTATTATGAGACTGTTAATCATCATTATGGGTTAAGCTATTATCTACAATGATTGAATAATTATCACAGTTGTGACTCAATGTTTGAGTTTTTACTTTAAATTCAATCAGATTACTCTGATTTCATTATTCATTATCCTTTGGTTAAACTTGATTAACAGGCAAGTTTAATCTGTTGATTGATGGTCAATCATTAATTTAATTTTCCTTCAATACCTTGACAATCTTAACTCATTGAGATTCATTAATTGTAGTCATTTAATCAACCTTTTGTCTAAACTGGTTCAAGTTGAGTTTCCTTTGCGAAACTACTTATTAAATTAAAACAATTTAATCTTGCAATTAGTGATAATTGATTGGAATCAATTTAATTGTTTCTACAGATCAAGTGGACCTTAATTAATCAAGTTTAAAGGTTAATCGGTTCATGGTAAATCATTCATCATGTAATTGTAATGATGAATCTAAGCGATTTGAATGAAAAAGATTGCATCTTGTCTAGTACTAATGAATCAATCATTAAAGTAAAACAATCAACACTCAGTTATTATCAATATTATGCCCTAATTATGTTTACAATTTAATACACAATTTTACCTTTCTTGATGGTTGAAAGTTTAACTGTAAATGGTACAGAGTGCAATCATCATCATTAACCAAAACCACATGATAATTGAAGATAACATTAATTGTGTCTGAATTAATGTTTTACTTGCGTTATCCAATTTTGTATATTAAAAATTATTTTATAATATTAAAATGAAAAAAAACCAAACCTTAGTTATAATTTGTACTTTTCACTTTTCCTTTTCCATTTCGGGTTCTTGACTGATTTGATTAAATATTATGTATACATAGGTGAGGTTTAATTGTGACTTGCTTGTGATTCACTAATCACGCAATCAGCTGATAAATTGTTGCTTTCCCATGAAACTGTAGGCTTGTGTAAATGATGATGATGAGGAATCAAAAAATCAGGAAAAATTGAAGGAGAAGAAAAATGAAGAACCATTTTCAAGGTGGAGTCAAATCATAATCAAATTTATCAAATGGTCAGATGAAGATTGGTTATAAGGATGAGATGAGTAAGAAGGTGAACTGAAAAAATCATCATCATCATCAAAAGTACCTTTGATTAAACCCAAAAGATTTTGGGTTAACAGTTTAGCAGTTTTGTTCACGCAATTTGTAACTTACAGAGAGAGAGAGTTGAAGACAGAATGGAGTTTATAACTGGTTGAGAGTGAAAACAAAGCATATCAAAGTAAAACTGGAACAATGTTGATTACAAGCAAGTAAAATACTAATGGTCAATGGTTTAATATTGATTAACTTGATTAAATTAATGGTAAAAATTGGCTTTTCGTGCAAGTCAATCAAATTTTTCACTTTCAATTTAAACGGTTTCAAATTTTAAATTTTACCAAACCTTTCACATGATCAGGGGCTGTTACTTGATTACGACCGTTACTAACAAAAAGCTTTTCTTTTGTGGCAAGTTTTAGCTTTTTTTCCTTTCCATTTTACATTGTATAATTTTTATTGTGTTTAAATCGTTATTCACTTATTTCATTTTTATTGTTAAACATTGATTGTTATGTCAAACTTACAATTTACCGGCCTTGATGTTACAACAAAACAAGTGAATGCATGTGTTATATAAAACGTGAAGAGATGAGTTTCAACCATTTGACTTTCATGTCAATCACTTTGACCACATTGGAAATGTTAGACTATACCTTTCCATTAACCAGCTGATCTGGTTCACTGAATTGTAATCTTGATTGTGTTTTGTTTTATTTGTGTTTAATTTATTGCACACCAGCTAACAAACCTAGGATTTAATCTATTTTTACCTTCAATTCAAATGTTACTTTGTATTAGATAAACTAATGATCCGCTGCAAATTACAATTAAAAAGAGAAGTAAAACCTTTCACTCGGTTTTACCTTTTTTCTTGTTTCTGCGTGTTTCACCATCTTTTACATTCTGATTCTGTTTCATTTCATCTCTACTCATCAGCTTTCTTTCATCATCCGTATTCCTAATTGTTGATCACAGTTTCCTTTACCCTCTCCTGTGTGCCTATCAAAGCTTCAGGCAAACTTCTTGACCACTGATATAATAAGATTTCTTTTTCTTTTTTCTCTTTCCTTAGATTGAATTCTCATGATCAGCATGATATCTTTGGCCAAACTTGGAAACTTGGCTATCTCCATCTGATGGATAAAGTAACCCCAAAATAGCATGTTACAGGAATTACATTACAAAAACCATTCCTTTGTGGATTTACCTTTAATTTGCTATTATTTCCATTCAATTTTATCCTCTTTTACTCTGTTTGTGTTCACATTAATTGTGTGATCAACTGTGATCATCAGGTAACACTTACCGTTATTATTCTTATCATTATTACTTTTATTTTATCAAATTGCTCATATCAAGCTAATTATCTTTCCATGTTGCATTTTTTCTCTGTTGACATTACATAAGAAAACTAACCTTATTTTTTCTTTATCTCTTTCAATAGGTAAACCTTTTCATGGGCTTTATCAGCATCCTCATTCACATCATCATCAACATTAACATCTTTTTGTATTTATTTATTGATTTGGAAATGTATTCAACATCAAACAGAAGCCAAATAGCACTTGGAACTGCAGACAATTAGACTGATTATGTATTGATAGCTAATGATAGCTGTAATAACAGTTATTGTTGTTTACCAATGATGAAAGGAAAAACTTAAAACCTGGAAAGATAAAGTTCATTTACCTTGAATTGGGATAAAAAAGTGCAACAAACAGACACAGACAAACAAACACACACACACACAAAAGGTGTAAAATGGAAAAAAGGAACCATTTAAAGTTTACAGTTGCCAGTTAAATTACCAGAGCAATTTAAACATTGTATAGTTGTAATTGTGATATGCATTTAGACTTGCAATACTAACAATGTGTAATGGTAAAGTAATAAGTGAGAAGTAAAAAAAGCAGATGAATGAAATGACGCTGATGATGGGAGATGAAGAAGACATCAGGAAAAAAATAACAAGTAAACTATAAGGAAAAATAAAAGAAAACAAAATGAACCTATCAGATTTTACATTTAAGAGTAAAATTTGTGTACTCAGAAACTCATGAATGATTATCAAAATTAAGTGCGACAATTAACTGTAATCTGATTCTCAGGCTTTCCCATTTCACTCACTCACCATTTTCAATGTTTAAAATTAGGTTTCCTCCTTGATTTAGGAAAGCTTTTTCTCCCTTCATTTCTCTTTGATCATCATCATCTTTATCACTATCTATATCACTATCTATTACTCTCTTGAAGGCTCTTAATTGTTACCCTTAACCGGATTAAAGATAAATTAAACTATCTTACCCATCCATTAACAAAAACAAGATTGGCATTTGCTTGTAACCCAATGGTAACTATATTACAATATAACAAGAGATTACAGGCAGGTCTTGATGAAAATGATGAGAATGAGAAGGATGATGATGATGATATGAGAAGGATGAAGAGAGGAATACAATTGAGAATCAAGTTACAGGTACAAAAGTCAACTAGTCTAATGTTTAATTTTAAATCGTATAAAATGCAATATCAAGTAACCTACCCTGGATCCTTTCAATATATCTCTTATATCTCCTCATTATTGACCTTAACATTGTTTAATTTTGTCTCAAAATCGAACCCTGAACTTTTCTGATTTTTATCGACAAAAGAAAAGATTGAAAAAACAAAATTTCTAACAATTTTGCAATTTTTAAATCAAAAACCATCAGATTTATAGATCGCGCCTTAAAACTGATAATCCATGTTAATTGGTTAACTCTTTCCCTTTCTTTCTTTTCTTTCTATTTTTCTTTAACCTCTGAATGTATGACTTGACTAAAATAATGTTTCTTAAAATTATTGGTTCCATATTTACCGTATTGATCTAATTAGATTGCGAGGAAACAAAGTTAAATAGTCATTTGATCAACCGAGATTAAGTTGACCCTTATTTTGCCTAAACTGATGTTGATCTTTTCATTGAAAGTGTCAACAACTTTTCCTTAGTGCTTGTGGCTTCTTCAATATCTCATCTTTGATGTTACCAAGGCTTACCAATCGATGATGTCTATAAATAAGGTGAGAAGACCCAACTGAAAGGTAAACATTTAACCAAACTGACCTTTTCCAAATATTAATCATAACAACAACATTAACAATGATTAGGGAATTAGGCAATCAAAAAATTAAGGCCTTTTCTGGTTTTCATTCAAATCGGAAATTACTGGATAAACATTTCCACCATCTATTTATTTTATGACTTATTTATTTACAATGATTTTTTTTCTCTTTTCCCTCTTTTTTTCAAATCAAAGGAAACAATACAATATATCAACTGTTTCATCCAATGGATATTCCTCAATAAATACCCACAAGGATATATCAATCATTTGATTTTTGCCGTGTGTCCATCTGTGTATCAATGATTGCCAGGAAATGACCAGAGTCACCTTTTTTTCAACTTCATGGGTCAACTGATAAAAAGGACGATTTGATGAAGATGAATTTTGTTTTAAGTCTTTACTACATTATCCTTGCTGATAATACTTTAATTGTGACTGCTTGAGAACATTAATTAACTGCCATTTTTTACTCTCCTATCCAAATATTTTCATTGTAAAACTGACAACTTGATTATCTTAATTTCTTGTCATTGTATCATCATTAAGTTAACCAAGGTTCTCACAGCGCAATGAGTATGATGATTCACATCAAGTTAATTATCATCAATGTAAACCATTGATTAGACACATTAATTATTTCTCTTAATCTGCCTCTATTCTGGTAGAATCACCAAGATGAATGAAGCAGAGCACATATAAAGCCTGTAAAAAGTTGCAATATCTTAATGAATATGTTTAGTGTACATTAACCTTAACCATACAATGAAACTCTATGGTTGTCTCTTAATTGTAAATTGTATCAAAAAAACTAGTTACTCTGATTAGCTTAATTAAAATTTTGAGTGTACATTGTCTAAGAATGTGCCAAATGTAAAAAGGCATCAATCAAAATACTAAAGAGGATGAAATTGTAATTGAAAAGGCTATCAAAAAAGGAAAGCACATGATGAAAATGTAATAATGTTAATTCAATAGTAAAGTTATTTTAATTTAAAACTTAAACAATCTAATTCCTTAACAGTTGAAAAGCAAATTACTGTTAATGATGATTCCATTACTGGATTGAGAAGCAAAAAGCAAGATTACAAAAACAAATGACAAAAATGTAAAATAATTGTTAACAAAAAATGGGTTCAGCAATACAATTGCTTTTTACAAAGGAATGCATAATGATAATGAAGAGATGGTGATGAGGATGGTAAAAATGATGAGATGAAGGTATGATGAAGGGATGAGAGTTAAGTGATTTTAGGAAACGTTTTTTTTGTATTCTTGTCTTCATCTTGACAAATGATGGAAGGCGAACAAGAAATGATAGAGAGATTTAAATCAAAATTTAGACTAATTAGTTGCCCTATTTCAATCATTGCGATCATCTTAACCATCTTCACATCTTCACCAGCAAAATGGAGCTTTAATAGAGCTGTCAAAAAACGAGAAAAGCGGATAAAAAAAAACTTGCAAACCTCAAGCAACTCATCAACATTGACATGCCTTTTGTTACTTTGGTTACATGGTTTTGCCTTTTCATCATTTTCACCATTTAACTTTCTTCTTTCCCTGTTCACTTCTTAAATGTTTAAAAAAATATGAATTATCATGGGAGATGAAAAATGGGAGGATAAATGTTGATCTGAAAAATCTGATCATTTGATGGCAAATGATGATAATCATTTTGACAAGTCTAACAACAAACAAGAAATGCTTGTTCAAGCTTGATGAGCAGGAAAAAAAGCAAAGCAGCCAAGAAAAGCAGCAAAATAGTGAAATGCGAAAAAATTGATTTAAAGGCGTTTCACCAATAATCAATGGATCAACAATTATAATCAAAGGTTTTGATAATTAAAGGTTTGAGTTGATCATTTGTTTGTTTGTTGATCAATTACTCAAATTCATTGGCATTTCTTGCCTTTATCCTGATCACGGTCTGAACTTTCTTGGTGCACTTGTTTGTTACACACTCAATATTTACTATTATGTATTATTATAAATGTGTATTTGTTATGTCAAATCATGTTTACCCTTCATTTACATAAATAGATTTGAGCCTTTCAAATGAATCAAAAGCCATCCATTATTTGGTCAACATTATTATGGATTCAGTTTACACAAGATTCAAGATTCAACTCACCTTATGTTGTTGTTATTTTTTTCACGATCAGAATCACTTGAATCAACATCATTTATCATCAACACCTTATATTATATTGAAAAGATGATAATGATGATAGCAATTGATTTGCAATTGATTTCCATCCACATCATCATCATCATCTTACTCCAATAAACCAATTGAAAGGTAAAGATTGATTCCAAGATGTTTCAACCCAATGGAAATGAAAATATGTACAAAGATTATCCAATTCACTGTTTATTTTCCCATGCAATTTATATTGAGATTGAAAATGGGATTTACTTATTCATTGGTCTTCAAGAGGAACAGATATCCAATGAAGAATACCTGATGAAAATGAGAAAATGAAATGAAAATAGGAAAAGGTAAAGTTTACCTGATTTACTATTTATATTAACATTCTTGATAATCATTGATTCAATCATTGCTTCCAATTCAATCCTTTTGTCATCATCAATGTTTGAATAGATTACATGGAAAATAGCGTCAGAAGGAACAATAATCTTTATCTTCATTCCATCATCTTCATCATACCATGTACAGGTATTATTAGTCAATATTGAACCAGATTCAACTTGATGAGTTGAACAATCAACTACTGTTCATTTAATGATAGACATTGAAGAGTAACTGTTGATGGATTAATGGATCAAAACTGAGATTCAACAAAAAAAGGTTAATCAAATGTTGGATCAAAAGGTACAATTGTAGTTGATCAACTGTTCATTTTTAAAGTGTTTAACAATCAGTAAATTATAAGTTACCAGAACCCAAATTGAGGAGAAAAAAATTGTAAGGTCTCTTCAGGGATGAGGAATAGAGACTTACAACTGAGATCAGTTTCTCAATAACTTTAAGTATAATCAACGTTGTTAATCAATTTGAGGTTAAATTATTTTATTTCAGTTGAGATGTCTAAGTCACCAGTAAATCAAATGTTAACACAAGAGCACAGGTAATAAGTAATTAGACTTATTTTTAAGTAAATTAAGTTGATTATGATGAACACAGTATTGAGAGAATACCCTCTTCAATCAATTAACAATTTGTTGATCACAGTTTTAAAGAGAGAGAGAGAAAAACATAATCTAATCTGTTGGTCAAATTGACCAGTATTTATATTAAGTAAAGAGGAAAAGGAAGAAAAGCTAAACATGTGATATTAAACTAATGGGGGTTGACATTGAATTACAAACTGTAAATTAAGAGAGGCAAAAGTAGTGTCGATCCCTTACAGATGCCCCCACTAAGTCGCAATCGGTCCTTCATTAGGTTCGAGGGCGGCAAAGGTAACGAAATTTTGCCTCGTTAAACTTATAAGGGATTGGACGGTCATGATTTGGTATTGGTTCGACAAAATTGGCTTCATCATAAGATCTATTGTTCAGTTTTTCTTGTCTTCGAGTCTTTGACATGTAATGTTTCAAAGCAACATCATTTTTCAAAGGTTTTGGCCAATCATCAATGTAATTCATAATGTCATTAATAAGTCCAGACATGTAATGATTTTTTGGATAAAGATAACCTTGATAGAGTCCGTGGATTCTTACTGGTTGTGTGCTGACCCATTTGATTCTAGTTTGTTCAATTCTTTGGTAGTCGATCAAATACAAATACATTGTATAAGCAGCATCAACTAATGAAGAGTGTTCTCTGGATTGAGTAATTTTACCGAAAAGCGTAAAAATGCAATATTTCAAACCTAATTGTGGTGCATTCGATCTACAATTATAATAACTCGAGATACAGATGATTCTTGGAAGCAGATAATCATGATCATTTGGATTTATAAATAGGTTCTTGAAGTCCTGAGCTTGACCTGACACGATTATTCGTTTATATTTTCTCAATATTGTGATGATACGTTTACGGACATGGTAAAATGTTGGCGCATATTTTAACTGAAGCCATGATATGTTGTGATGTTCAGTCATGAAGTCTTCAATCGCTGATTTTGGATGTTTGATGAATTCATTAAATATGATTTCTCCTGATGAATCAACGATAGAAATCCAACATGGAACCTGTATTTTGGATGTTTGATTGGGAGATGTTTTAATTCTCAGTGTTAAGTTTTCAATATCAATTGAACAAGCATTCAAACCATCTTGGTGAAGCTTAACATTATTTTGCGCTATTAACCAAGCAAAGTGTTGTGGTGGTTTGATCATCTCTAGCTGTTTAACACAAAATTCAGCTTTAATTGAATCGTAAGCAACATCTCGTCTCATTCTGGTTTTCTTATTTCGTTCAACTGAGTGTCTTCTTTGGTAATCATGAAACCTTCTTTTTAAAAGATCACTGTATTCGATTGATTGTTTAGTTTTTGGACCACTTTTGCTATCTGGTTGATAAGCATCAAGATTTGTGGACAAAACATCATCAGTGTCTTCAATTTCAATATCTTCAATTGCAGGTTTACTTATAATTGATTTAACTTGGAGGTGATTTGGTTCATGATTGATTGGGTGAGTGATGGAGCTTTTCAATTGTTTCTCATTAACATCATTATTATTATTGCTTGGCTTATCCCAATCGCCCCAATCAACGATGGAATAACATTCTGAAGCAACTGAACTTGATTCTCTTACTCGTTTGCTTGGACGGTCGTTGTTGATATATTTGTTTGCATTTGTTGATGGGTATGAATAAGAAGGTCGTTTAACTTGTTGATTATTAATTTGCTTAGCGGAATTGGCTCTTTTTTGATCAATTTGCTTTTGAAGGCCTTCGATTCTTTCCTTTTGTTGAATTAAGTTTTTATGTTGTCTTTCAAATGAACTTATGAAGGTTTGCTTATATACATCTTGAGCCGTTTGACTACAATGGTTTTCATCTCCAGTTGTTATTGTTGATAAAAACTTTACCATCAAGTCATCTTGCTTGAGTATTGGGTCCATAATGTTGATGAAAGTGTCAGCAATGTACGATTGATCAAATTTGAAGACATTTGATTGCAGTTTACAGTTCTTAATGTGGTCAATCATTAATGAATAAAATCTCTTTTCTTTACAGTTATTGTAGATACAATTAACTGTTATTATTTCTGAGTCAAATTCACGATCTGATGATACTCTTTTCAAGATTTGTTGACTGTTACAATTATGACTTATACAATTGAATGCTAAATTTTCCAAAGAGTTATCATTAATTCCCAGTATTGATTCATTTTTAGTTATTTTGTTGACAATTACCATGAAATGTGAACATAATTTGCAATAAAGTCGATCACAATTGTAACATTTATAAGGTTCGACAGCTAATTGATCGCAAAGATTGCACAAATTTTTGGTTATACCGAGTCCAGGATCGTTATCAATGGTAAAACCAGGCTTAAGCTTAACAATATTGAAAGCTGAAAAGATGCTTTCGACTGCTGTGTTTTTGAACTTTCTTTTGTATTTGTCTTCGATGAATTGGTAAAGTTGTTTAACATCATAAACTTTTGTTATTGCCAAAGATGAAGATGAAGAGGACATTTTGATCTATTGTGAGATTAATGGTAATTGCCTTAGATGAAAAGATGATGGTTGCTTTCAGTAACAATTTTGCTTTTGACCAATTTTCCTTCAATCTTATCACTGTTGATATTTGATTCAAATCTTAGTCTTAATCCAATATCAAAAAGAATCCACCAATTTGGTTGTTAGACTTTGAACCTGAATTAAGTCAAATGAATCCATCAAACCTCTTCAGTCAGAGAGTACTTTATGGTCAGAATCTGATGTTATTACTGAAAAACATGTAAATGTTGATGAAATGAGTGAACCTTAACCAGCAGATTGAGAGCATACGCTCGTCAATTAGCAACGATACAGCAATTATTGAAGGTGCTAGATGAATGACAAGAAGAAGAGTAGTTTGTTTAATGTTGAGATTGGCGGTTCAATGATGATTTGATGTACAAGCAGCTCAATTGATTGATGTTTGTTGGTTAGATGTGAGCACAATTTTCACTTATTGTTGAATTTGATTCAATTTTAGCAATCAATTTGGAATTGAAATGAATTTATTTCCAAGAAATGAGCATAAAAAACATGAGCTTTCAATTTGATGAACATCTTCACTTCATTAGCTGAACACCGTTCCACTATATCTGTCGCTTGTATTTAATTATGATGCAGAGATGATGATTATTTGAGAGAATACTCTCTTCAAACGTTTACTTCTGTGACAACTTGAAACAATATTGAACTCAATTTTGAAATTAACTGAAAAATTCACCAAAAATTCATTAACAAACTCATGAGAAAAGATTAAAGTAAATGAGAGCATTAAGAAACATGTATTATAACTGCTTGATCTAGTAATGAGTGCATTTTTATCAAAAGAGGAAAAGGAAGACCATTGACAATGTAAATTGACAAAATAATAGATGGAGACATTAAGGCAATCCATCGATAAATGAAAAATATTTGATTAATTGACCATCGATACTCATAAGTGCATCAAAATTGTATGCTAAAAATTCGTTTTCATGAGCATGATTAGCTTTGATGGTTAGTTATTGTTGAAAGATTGATCTCATGAGATTTAGCATTGGTTTTGAGATGAAAACTCGAAACTTGAAATTGACTTTTTGTTGCTTTTTAAAGCATTTGTTAGAGTTAATTTGAACAATCTAAACATGTTAAAATTGGTTTTAGATTTGTATGATTATCGGCTCGAAAGCTATGACATTGAGAAATTTTTCAATGCTAAATCTATGAAAAACATGACTTGATTTGATCGTTTTTTGAGCTTCATGTTTTAACAATTCATTCAGTTAAACTATACAGTTACCTTCACCATGAATTGAGCTTCCGATTGATATATAATATGTTATGATAAGTTAGACAATTATTGAGCTGTTCAACTATCCAAAAGTAACCATTCAAGCTATTTTATTTTGACGAAATTTTAGGTTTTTTCACCTTGTAATAGGTAAATGTGAGTTTAAGATGTTTTTTATCATTAAGCATCTTTACTGAGCTGAATATGAATCTTTTGAGACATTGAACATTGATCTACAACATTTGATTCCAAAATTATAAGCAAAAAACATGATTCGTGGGGGTGGAGGCTGAAACTTTGGTCACTTGTGGTATTGAAGGGTTTGAGTTGGTGAAGGAAAGCAATATATCAATCGAAAGATCTCAACGAGATCTGTTCAACTATGCATTAAGATTGGAGCTAATCCAAAAATAAATCTGACTTTATCATTAATGAGCGAGTTTCAATGGCATTTCTAAGGTAAATTTTTGGTCATTTTGTGTTCGAGTTTTTCTGTATTTTTAAATATTTTGAAAGTAATATTAACTGTGAATATGTTATTGAGCATCTAGTTTGAGCATGATAAGGTGAATTTGATATGTTAGTTTTGTTGTAAATCATGATAATCCTTGAACTTTAGGTTGTTAAAATGCGTTAGTTTTAGTTAATTTTGACTCTTGATTTTGAACTAATTGATGTTAATATTGTAAAAGATTAAAACTACTTTTCTTAATGTTGTTTCAATGATGATCATGAGATTGTTTCATTGTATATTTTTCGTTGCAGATTATTCTATTAACAGATGAAGATTACTTAGTAATTTGATGAATTATGAATAATGACGGTTTTCCTTGTTTTACTCGCTCGATTCTTGTTCAATTGCTTCAATTTCTGTTTCACCAACGTTGATAAGCTTGAGTTGGTCAAAATTTACTCTAAATTTTTTGAGAGTTTCGATGCAAGTAATTTCAGCCACTGAATCCAAAACATTGTGAACAATGTATTTACCTTTAAATGATGGAGTTAACTTTTTACCAAGGGTTAAGCTAATGTTTTTGATAGCAACTCTAACAATATCACCTGGTTTGAATGGTTTCTCTTTTAATTTTTGATTCTGCATGAATCTTTTCTGTTTAATTAACCTTTGATCAATAACCTCTTGTCTGATCGCTTCGATGTTACTTCTATCGAACTCGATTGGAGCATCCATTTGGTTTGTAAGAGTTGTTCTTGATGGAATCTGAAAAAGAAGATAATGTGGAGAGTTTCCAAGTGACTCTGAAGGTGTATGGTTATAGCTTATTATGTTTCTGGTTAAATTTTTGTCCCAATTTTTTATATTTCCATCAGCTGTCATTTTTATCAAGTTTCCAATGATTCCGTTGGTTCTTTCAACTAATCCTTGTGATTCTGGTCGATAAGGTGTTGACTTAATATGTTTGAATTGATTTTCCTCAACATATTTTTTGAAGTCATCTGACCTAAAACATGGACCGTTATCAGTTTGGATTTCGTTTAATGGTCCAACAAATCGAATGATGTACTCAATAAACTCTTTTGCTTCTTTTGATGTTTGATTCCTGTATGCCTGAGCAAATACAAAGTGTGTTAACATGTCAACTGCAACGAAAAGATATTTGTTTCGCAGGTTTGAACTTTTATAAGCACCAACAACATCAATCTGTATTCTTTCAAGTGGTAACTTTGGAACCGGCATTGATCTAGGGATATGATCGTTTGTTGTTTTATGCTTGTATCTACCACAGATATCACAAAGTCTGATTTTATCACGAATAATCTTATTCATGAGTGGGAACCAGAAATTTTCTCTTATACGTTTAGCTGTTGGTTTATAGCCAAAGTGTCCTCCTAATGTTTTCTCATGATATTCAGTGTAGACTTTCTCAATTAAGGAAGCAGGTACGTAAACAGCAATTTTACCATTTTTCATTTTACGACAAACAAGATCATTTTTAATGGTGTAGTTTTTATGTTGAATCTTCTCGTTCAGTATTTCTTCTTTGATTCTCTTAATGAATGAATCTTTTTCTTGTTCTTGGTGAAAAATTGAATGATTCTTTTCAATTTCTGGGTAAGTGATGTTGAAGATAAATTTTTTCATGGTATGGTTGTCCATGATTTCAGGTTGACCAGTTTTTTCATTAATATCTGTTATAATTTCTTTTATCGTTGCGATTTGAACAGATTCATTTTCATTTTCAGTTTCATGTAAAGAAATCAAATCACATCTATGTTCATTTTCAATTCTTAAAGGTTCATTTGTTTGTGACGAATCATCAGTTTCTAAAATTAAATTTAAACTTGGAGCATTTAAATAGTGAATGTAACGATAAAAATCCTCTTCATCAATTTCACCCGTTCTTTTGTGTTTCCACTCGTTACTACGAGAAAAACAGTCCGCTGGATGTTCACTGCCTTTTTTATAAATAATTTTGTAATTGTATTGTGATAAAATTGTTGCCCATCTGTGTAATCGAGCGCATTTAAAGTTGATTTTCTTTAGTGAACAAAGTGCACAATGATCGGATATAATTGTGAAAGGTCTTCCAAGTAAGTAATGACCATATTTAAGTACTCCTACAATAACAGCAAGGCATTCTTTTTCTGTGATTGTATATGCTAACTGATGTTTAGCTAATTTTTGACCGAAATAAGCAACTGGGCGCCAGTTATCTTCTTCTTTTTGTGTTAACATTCCTCCCACAGCAATCGATGATGCGTCAACTTCAAGTTGATGCTCTTTAAGTGGGTCAAATTGACAGAGTTCGCAATCTCTGATAAGTATTGATTTAATTAATTCCCAGTGAAAGAATTTTATCAGGAACGGATGGAGAATATATTGCTGAAGCTGTAGTTTATTATTTGTTAACGGAAAGGTTCACAACATGTGGGTCAATATCAGTTACAATTAACAAAGAACATATAATGTGTTACAAGTTATGGTTTACAATGATTTAAGGGAAAAAGGTTTACAATATTAGTACAGTAAGGTTGAGG
Source organism: Tetranychus urticae (assembly GCF_039701765.1). Taxonomy (NCBI): domain Eukaryota; kingdom Metazoa; phylum Arthropoda; class Arachnida; order Trombidiformes; family Tetranychidae; genus Tetranychus; species Tetranychus urticae. The sequence continues at coordinate 14,398,216 of NC_142959.1, read as the reverse complement.
AAGGTATCGGTGGTAAAGGTAGGTAAGGAACCTCAAGAGTCAGGCACTGATTCTTAGAGAGGTTGGTAACTGAAAGGTTAGGTGAATATGAAACATAAGTGGTCAGTTGTAATCCTTTTTATACTAAATATCTCCTTTCTCCTTCATTCTCCCTCATAACAATTAATATAAATTAATAACAGTGATAAACATCAATTGGACAAATTAATAACATTGTATCATTTCCAAGTTCAATAGAGCAATCATTTTACTAATTACTAGATAAAGCATTACCCATTAAGTCATTAAATCAACTGTCCAACTGAATAATTACTGGAGCATACAGAGCTGATTTGGTATTCACCCTTATTATTCAATTTATCGATTTATTTATTACACATGCCGGCCGCTAATCGGAACAGTCCCTGTTCTTTTGACCAATCCTCAATATTCTGATTATTGAGTTGGAGGAATCTGACCTCTTCACCTGTAGGCACCTTCTTATACTTATCGAGTATTTGATAATACTTTCTGTATAAACGGATTACATATCTGGCAGCCAAATCAGGGTCTACCTCATTTACTTCCGCTGATACTTCTCTTTTAAGTCCAAGCGCTTTAGGCAAGTAAAATCTGATCAATTTCTCTAAAGGGACGTTCTCAAATAACAGTTTGACATTTACATGTTCGATATTGTTTGCAGTTAATTCAAGGGGAGTAATCTGAAGGCTTACAATGGTTTCGTTATTTCCATCAAAGGTCAGCAATCGCATATCTTTACAGAGATGAAGGACGTCTCTCTTAATATCACTCAAGGGTTTTGTTCCCTCTACTTTGGTTGGTGAAGGCTCTGTAGGTTTAACTCGAGTAAAGTAAATCCCTGTAGCTCCTGCTATCCTGCTATTGTAATGTCCTGCGATTGCCAAGCTTTTAGGAGTACATGAAGGATACGTAATCAAAACATATAGAGACAAAGCTTTCTTCTTATTATCTTCAGGCCCTAGTCTTAACAAGTCGGTCAGACTAGAATACTTGTATTCACCAAGTCGTTTATTTGGATTGTCAGATTTATTAATAAGTTGTCGTAATTGAGCTCTCTCTTTCTGTTGCCTTTTTCGTCTACCTTCATTGGATTTCTTACCGGGTTTAACAGCTTGTGGCTGTGATCGACCAAGGAAAGGACATGTAACAATTTGATGGTCTGATTCCATACAGGCTATACAATTAGTGCATGCGGAGCGTTTGTGCGATTCGCTAAAGCAAATATCACAATGTTTTTTCTTTATTTGCTTATAGCGAACATTACCTAACTCTACTATAAATTTATTAATGGCCATTTGTAGCCTTTTATGATTATATGAGCGAATAGTTACTCGTGCAAATTTTCGATCATTCAATTGTGTGGATTGAATTGTGAAATAGGTTCCCTTGAGTTCTGATTTCTTGGGATACCCATTATCAAAGAAAAGTGCTTTCAAATACTGAACGAGGATAACGAAATGTTTAACTCGTCTCAAAATTAGCCAAACTGGCGGTCTATCAGGTGCTATATTATATAAATATGGTTGGTCAAGGATGGCTTCGTTGGGTTTATATGTTGGTTTCATTCTGAAAAGAAATTAGAAGGATTAAGTATGGACGGTTGTACATGGATCAATGTTTTCAGCGTTGTTGAATTCGGAAAGCATGTCAAAGGGAAAGTAGGGAAGTCCGGCTTCTCTATGAAGGTCTGTGTAATCGATGAGGCATTCGTAAAAATATATGGTTTTTCCCAAATATTCTCTCTCAAGAGTACGATTTCTTCTAGCTTTTGCTCTAAAAGCTAACTCTCTGGTGGTACACAGGTCGATTATAATTCTGCAAAACGCTAATTCTCTTCTAATCTTTTCTTGTACTTCTCTCGTCAGATGATTTTCAAGGGACCACAGGGAAATAATATGTGCATTGGCAAGTCTATTTATGATTCGATAAACTTTCCTACTGTCCATACTGAAAAGAAAATAATGGTTATGGTTAATATAATGAGGTTAAAGGAATCTGACGGTATTGATGCTTTGGTATCGCATATCTGGTGAACGGGTCATGCGGAAGGTCAGAATCTTCTCTGTTTACAGTTAAAGAGACTACAGGTCTTCTTATTAGATAGTAACTACACTCGATTAATTTAAAGAATATGAGAATGACAACACAAATTGCAATAGTTGCGATTCCAATATTGATCAAGTCATCTACTATACGTTGATACCACGGTTTAGCAGAGACGGCTTTTCCACTTTCTTTTAGTATGTCCTTCAGAAGCTCAATTGGTGCTGGTTCTAAATCTACGGTTTCTGGATCGTAAGGCATGACTTTCCAATTGATTAAGTTAGACCAGGTAGTTATTGGCTTGGTTTCCAATTCGACCATTTTAGAAACAGTGTAAGGGCTACCATCAATTTCGAAGGGAAGTGATCTAGAGATTTTCAAGATCCTATTTGAGCAAGGTTTTGTCAAGTTAAACATTGTCAAATTATGTCCCATACAATAGATGTAGAAGTCGTCGTTGACTATTTTGATTTGCGGTACTTTGACAATGTACTTGTTAGTCTCTAAACAGTTAGATAACTTCCATTTACCAAAGTGAAGAGGTTTTTTACAGCGTCTTCCAGCAAAAAATAGCTTTGGTTGATTCAATTCCTCTCTTGATATTTCACAGAGTTCAGTTGATGTTTTGTTGATTATGACATATTCGGGACCATCGTATGTTTTCAAACATATTTCAGTACCATTTCTCTCCTCAATGAGTATGAAGGGATCCGCTTTTTGCACGACGATTTCTTCCGCTATTACATCAACATCAAATAAAAATGACAGAAAGTTTTCATCATTTGTATTTTGAGCTGAACAACTTGCTTTCGACATGGAGTCAAGTGGGCATTTACTTCCACATGGTAATTTAATCTTGAAGAAATTTATTGCTGAATAGGGTATTTTACCGGTATTTAAAGCACTGGTGGCTGTTTCTGCCATGATCTCTTGCATACGGTGCAAATTATAAGTGACGGTACCCGCCATAAATGCTGTCATGGGTAAGATGTTTTGTAGTTGCTCGATGTCCATTTGTAGCTGTTTAACCTGTCGAACTAGGGCATTCACATTATCTTGATGTATAGCTAATACTTTGGTAGTTACATTCATAAAATCATGAATTATTTCGGAGCTTGATTGTGGTTTCGAGCTAGACAAGACTGTACTTGTCACGGCACCTGCACCAAACATAAATAGCGAGTAGAAAAAGTATGCGGCAGCTGGCAAACCACGTCTCGAGCGTTTAGACACCTTAGTGCATTCTTGTATTATCTTAAGCCATCCTTCTCTTATATAGTACTGACACTGCAACCTTATTGCCGCTAATATTTCAACGTTCGTCGTGAATTTCACACATTCTGAAATTTGAGATTTACAATTTTCGCTTGATGAGAAAAGATATTTGCAAGCTTGTGCAGTCTCTACAGATCCTATGCTTGGTGATCCGTTTTTATTCCACGTCCAGGCACAGGTTGTCTCATTAACCCATTCAGCTTTAGCCATGTCATCTAGAGTGTAAATAGCTACGTTTTTGATGCTACATGGGTCTACTAGCAATACCGTGTAATTTACTAGTCTTCTTCCTTCTAAAAATTTATTATCAGTTTCCCGCCACACTAGCGGTGTTCCGTATTCATTTCCACAAACCAAAGCAAGAAAGTAAAGTAATGCTAAAGATATTAGCGAAACTCTGTTTCTCCTCGTTCGAATTACCTTGTGTTTAGATTGAATTGGTTTGCTTTCCTTTCTATCCATTACTTTTTCGGTTGAATTTTCTTGAATGTAAGGTTTGATTTGTGAACCGTGCACTCGAAATGGTTCCAAGTCATCCTTCTTAATGTAATAGGTTGTTTCACCAATTTTATCAGTGATTTCATAAGGTCCTTCGTACTTTGATTCTAGTTTATTTGACCTGATGTTCTTTTCTCGTAGGATTAAATCTCCTATGTTGAAGGTTCTGATTTTCTTCTTGTTGTCGTGAATTTGTTTCTGCTGTTGTTTTGCTTCCTCTGAACAAATAGCTGCATGGTCTTTTACCAGCGCCCACTCTTGTTCGATAAATTGACAGTATTCTGGTAATGAAGTCTCCTTTTCCTTTGATTCTAATTTTACGTCAATAGGTAAGTTTGGTTGTCTGCCATAAAGTAGGTAAAATGGGGATAACTTCGTGCTTGTATTTGGGCTTGTATTATAAGCTAAATTTATCAAAGGTAAAACTTCAGCCCATTTTGCACGGTTTTCGTCTTGGCAATAATGCATTAACATCTGACATATGGTTCTGTTGACTCTCTCTGTTAAACCATTAGTTTGTGGATGGTAAGGCGTTGAAAACTGCCATTTAGAGTTCATGAAACGACTCAATTGTTGCACCGTTTCAGAGATGAAATTACGTCCTTGGTCACTTAAAATAGTTTTTGGACAACCGTGTCTGCTTAGTATCTGTTCAGTCAGAAATTTTGCAGTGGAATTGGCGTTCTTTTTCCCAAGGGCCCTGAGCTCTACCCACCGAGTAAAGTAATCAGTGGCCACAATGATGTATTCTTTTCCAGAAGACTTTGGAAGAGGACCTAGAATGTCAATTCCAAGCTTCTCGAATGGTGCTTCTACTCTTATCGGGTTAAGTGGTGGATTGGTTTTTCCTAAACCTTGTTTGTTCATCTGGCAGCTGTTGCAATTTTTGACGAATTTAAGGATGTCTTTCTTCATTTTCGGCCAGTAATATTTGGGTTGAATTTTCTTGTACGTTTGAAGTAGGCCTGGGTGTCCAGAAATTGGATCATTATGATAAGATTCGAGAATTTTAGTTACCAAATTTTCTGGTAATACTGGGACCCAATTCTCTCCAAATTCAGTTATTACCTTTCTTTCCAAGACACCGTCTCGTAATCGTTGATCTTGTTTTGTTGGTTTACCTTTACCTTGTATTTTTCCCTCCAATTGTTGAATTTTTAATTGAACGAACGGATCACTACGTTGTTCAGCTATTAATTCTCCATGTTCTTCTTCTTCTTTCGAAATTAAGAGCGTGAATATATCATCGCCTTGTTCAATGTCGTCCTCATCAATTCGATTAAACTCTGGGTCAATAGTTGGATACCTGCTCAAACAATCAGCGTCTGCATGTATTTTTCCAGATTTATAAGTTATGGTGAAATTAAAAGACTGTAGAGTCAATGCGTAACGCATTAGTCTAGGTGGTAGTTTTGCCTTTTTATTAAGGAAACACAAAGCACAGTGGTCGGTCTCTATCTCGAAATGTATACCTTCAAGATAGTGCCTGAACTTCTCGATGGCATAAATGATTGCCAAACATTCTTTGTCAGAAATAGGGTAGTTCAATTCTGCTCCTCGTATTTGTCGACTGGCGAAAGCTACTGGTTTCCATTTAGCTTCGTGTTTCTGTAATAGAATTGCGCCCAGTCCAACATCTGAAGCATCAGTCCTCAGTTGAGTTTCAAGTTGATAATTGTAATGAGCTAGGACTGGTGCTGTACACAGTAAGTTTTTTAAGTTTTCAAAGGTATCATTTTGTTCCGTAGCCCAAACAAAAGGTACATCTTGCTTGGTAAGGTGAGTTAATGGTTGTGCGATCTTAGCGAAGTCTTTAATGAATTTGCGGTAGTAGGAGCAAAGAGCGACAAAAGATCTCACATCTCTCAAAGTGGTTGGAAGGGGAAATTGTTTTACAGCTCTAATCTTTTCTGGATCAGGCTCTTGTCCTTTTTCACTAATGATGTGACCAAGGTACAAAATCTTTGTTTGAAAGAAGGTGCATTTGCTGGGTTTCAATGTTAAACCAGCAGTTCGAAGTCTTCTAAAGACCGCTTCAAGTCTCTCGAAGTGCTCTTTAATGGTCCTACTAAAGATGATGATGTCGTCGATGTAAACAAGACATGTATTATATTTTAGACCAGCTAAACAAACGTCCATCAGTCTTTGAAATGTTGCTGGTGCGTTGCAGAGTCCAAAAGGCATGACTTTATACTCGTACATTCCAAACTGAGTAACAAAAGCCGTTTTTGGTTGGTCGATAGGATCGAGTTCCACCTGGTGATATCCACTCCGTAAATCTAGTAGACTGAAGTAACGAGATCCTTGTAAAGCGTCCAATGAAACATTAATGTTTGGAATGGGGTAAGAATCTTTTACTGTTACTGCATTTAGTTTACGGTAATCCACGCAGAGTCTCCATTCTCCCGTCTTTTTGCTCACAAGTACAACGGGTGAACACCAAGGTGAGAAAGATGGGACAATAATTCCATCTTCAAGTAGTTCATTTACTTGCTTTTTGGTTATTTCACGTTTGATTTGACTCTGACTATAAGGAGATTGGGAGATTGGAGAGTGGTTTTCTGTTTTGATTTGGTGGACGAAGAGATTCGTTCTTCCTAATTCGTTAGAACTGACAGCAAAAATGTCGCGATATTCAGCGGCCAAAAGACTTAACTCTTCATTAATTTGCGCTGAAGTTCCTGGCTGTACTTGTAATTCTAACTGTGTTTCTATTGCTGATGAGCTAAACTCAATCTCATTCGTTTGTATAGAATCACTGATTTCAGAATCATCTTCACTAGAAGTATTTGGCTCTACGTCTGTTTCACTGAAAGCGAAACTTTCACTATCTGGTTCTGACTCTGAATTGTCTTGCTCTGACTCTGACGTTAAAATAGTTATTTGTTTAGTTGGATCTTTGATATTGATTGAGCCATCGGAGCAATCAATTCTGATCCCTGCTTTCTTTAATAGATCCTGTCCTAAAAGAACATCGAACTTCTTCGGCAACTGTTTCACTACCTGTAATGGAGTCTTGATTATTGCCTTTCTTTTACCATCAGTAATCACGACTAGAGTATCAACCTCGCTTAGTATTGTCAATGGTTTACCATTAGCTGCGTAAGGTAATACTCCGTGATAAGCTCTGGTTCCTAGTTGCAGTCTTTTTACAGCTTTCTCGCTGATAAGTGACATTTCAGAACCAGTGTCTAACATAGCGTCACAATCTGATTTGTTTATTCTTATTCTCTGATGGATAAGGTTCTTTGAAAGCAAGTTCACGCTATTTCTAGCATTTTCAATTTGTAGTGATTCTGAATCACTTTCATTATCATTTGGAGTGTTTGGTGGTGCTGCGTCTAAGGTCTCCTCTTCGTCAGTAAATTCAAAATCAAAGACACTTTCATCAAAATCTGAGTCATCTTCTAGATCTTCGTAGTCTGAATAGTCATCTTCTGAATCTGATTGCACATTCACTGTATAATCCTCCACTTCGCACTTATGTATCGGAGCTTGGGGAGGTGGAACTTCTCTAGTAACAGCATTTACTTCAAGATCACTTTCACTTTCTGACGTTTCTGACCTAGCTATGACTTTAACATAGGTTTTGCCTTTACCTTTCGGTTTAGGACTTGGAGGTCTGCCTCTCTTTTTGGGAACTTGTTTCTGAATTTCTGTTTCTTTTTGTTTTTCTTGTTGAGTTTTTTCTTCTTGTAATTTCTTCCAGCCACTAGTACTGGGTCTGGGTTCTGGTTCTTGTATTGGTGCTGGTTTGGGTAAATTGGGTCTATAATTTGTCTCTGGCTGATTAAAATGTGGTTGAGTTAATACTTGATGCTGAAATTGATGACCTGGCATCATTACCTGAGTAGGACTCATTGGATACTGATTAGGATAATAAGGCCTGAAGTTTTGGTTCCTTGCTTTCCTCCTACACTCGTCTTCAACATGACCTGCCCTATCACAGAAATTACAATGCCTGTGAGGAGTGTTTTGCCTGGTTAGTCGCTCGACTTTATTGGCTAATTGATTCACTACTCCCTGTAAATGTGACATAGTTTCATTTAGGTTCTCGTCTGTTGGGTGAGGTTTTGAGGTTTCTTCAAAAGGACCGTTGCAACTACACATGGCTCTTTCCGCTAATCTAGCTGATTGTATTAAACTGTTTAAGCTTTGTGGGTTCTGTAAAGTAACGCCATACTTAATTTGTGGTAACAATTTTTCCTTGGCCATACTCACGATAAATACCTCTGGTGTATTCTCATCAATTCTCAAACATAATTCTTGTATTTCATATATAAAGTTTATTGATGGCTGACCTGGCATTTGCCTAGCTTGCTGAAGCTGTTGACTTAAATAAGAGCGGTAGTCAGCAGGACATAAATCAGCAATCATTGCTGCTTTTAACTCAAGATAAGTTGTTGGTTTGACTACTGAATTAAAAGTTGAGGTATACCATCTCCGTGCTGTACCATCTAAGTAAGCAGGGAGAGATTTGAACATGTCAACCTGGCTCCAACCTAAAGCCTCGGCAGCATATTCAAAATTGGTGAACCAATCAATGATATTCACGTTCTCTTCGTCACCCGTGAATGGGGATATGGATACTGGTATGGACGGATAGGATATCAGGTTTGCAGTTTTAGGGACTGTATTCATTGTACTGGTAGCAATGTTAGGCTTAGATCTAGCATAAGGGTTCATAAAGCTAAGCATGCTGATGAAATACTACTTACTTTGGGTTCACCGTGGTAGGCAATCAGGACGGAGAATGGATGCAGACCGGACAGCTGAAGAACTTTGTAATAACAACTGGCTGGACGGAGATAAATTACCGAACAGGAACGACTCAACAGGCGTAGATTATTCCAGCCCTCATAATGGCCACCAATTGAAAGAATTTTATCAGGAACGGATGGAGAATATATTGCTGAAGCTGTAGTTTATTATTTGTTAACGGAAAGGTTCACAACATGTGGGTCAATATCAGTTACAATTAACAAAGAACATATAATGTGTTACAAGTTATGGTTTACAATGATTTAAGGGAAAAAGGTTTACAATATTAGTACAGTAAGGTTGAGGAAGGTATCGGTGGTAAAGGTAGGTAAGGAACCTCAAGAGTCAGGCACTGATTCTTAGAGAGGTTGGTAACTGAAAGGTTAGGTGAATATGAAACATAAGTGGTCAGTTGTAATCCTTTTTATACTAAATATCTCCTTTCTCCTTCATTCTCCCTCATAACAATTAATATAAATTAATAACAGTGATAAACATCAATTGGACAAATTAATAACATTGTATCATTTCCAAGTTCAATAGAGCAATCATTTTACTAATTACTAGATAAAGCATTACCCATTAAGTCATTAAATCAACTGTCCAACTGAATAATTACTGGAGCATACAGAGCTGATTTGGTATTCACCCTTATTATTCAATTTATCGATTTATTTATTACACCCAGTTTTGTTGATGTATTGAAGTCCATTTAAATTTTTTCTTGCGACTACATAATTCAAATAAGTTTGAAGCTAAAGTTGAATAATTTGGTATAAATTTCGACAAATAATTGAATAATCCGAGTTGACTTTGCAGTGATTTTAAATCTTTAGGTGGACTAAATTGTTTCAATCTTTCAATTTTCGATGGATCTGGTTTAATAGATTTACCAGATATAATATGTCCAAGGAATTTTACTTCTTCATGCCCCCACTTGCATTTATCAGGCTGAATTTTAAGTCCGACTTCTTTAACTTTGTTAAAGGTTTGGGTCGCATTCATCAAAAGTTCATCAAATGTCTTTCCAAAAATGATTACGTCATCAATGTATGCTAGACAACATTTATATAATAGTTTACCGAAGATTTTGTTGACAAATTGTTGAAAATATGCTGGACTGTCTGCTAAGCCCATTGGTAGCCTTATGTATTGGTATTTGCCTGTTTCAGTGACAAAGGCAACCTTTTCTCGCTCTTCAGGGGCTAATTCAATTTGATGGAATCCTTGGGCAAAGTCAATAGTGATAAAGTAATTGTAACCGGCAAGTGCTTGTATAAAATCTTCAATGTTTGGCATTGGATAATTTCTGGTTCGCATTAAAGCATTTAGTTCTTGAAATGATGTGACAAATCTGTAAGTACCTGGAGTAGGTTTTGGAACTAAAAAGGCAGGTGAACCACCTCGTGATGTTGATGGTTCAACAATATCGTTTTCAATCAGCTCTTTTATCATATTGTCTAAAATTTCCCTTTTTTCAGGTCCCAGTCGATATGGTTTGCATTGAGGTATTGGATTCATTCCCAAATCAATTTTAATTCCAACTTTTTCAGCAGGAATTTTTCCGATATCGTATTTCGATTTCGAAAACACGTCCGAATAGACTTTGAAAAAATTATTCAATCTTATTTTTTGCTCATAATTAAGTCTTGGATCGACCCCACAATTCAACGTTTGCATTACGTAGTCAATTTGCGAAGGAAACTCTTCTTTTCTTTTATGGATTTTCATCTTCATGAAAGTTTTTTCATACTTTTCATTTTCAGTTTTTTCAATGTTGAGTATGTTATAAGAATTTACTGCGAAATCTGGGTTAGTTGCTGAATTATCATCCACTTTTTTATTTTTCCTTCGATTCCTTTTCTTAATTGGTTTTTCTGGTGTTTTTTCTGGTTCACTTGGAACTTCAGGACCAAATATTTTTGGAAAATACTCAGTGAAAACATAATCAAAACTAACTTTTGATGGAATCTTGATTGATAATTTGAGAGGAAAAAATGTTCCTTCATGTTGAAAAATTGACCAGCGTTCATGATTAACAATTGTTGCACCCGCATCACACCAATATGAGAAGTTAGATCCCAAAATGATATCATAAGGTAAATTGTCAAATACATAAACTCTTAGTGCATTTTGATAGAACGGTTCAACCGTTTTGAAAATTACTTGAGTTACACCAGCAGCTTTCGTTGTTGTTACTGCAAATCCCATGAAGCTTTCTCTGAATTTGTAGATTCTTAAACCAAGTTTTTCTGCAACTTCAGTCTTAATAACTGTAGCATTTGCACCCGTATCAAATAAACCGTTAATTGATAAATCAGTTTCTTCTACCAAAATTTTGATTTCAGGGACATTATTCTTCTTTTCACTTGAAGCCGTAGCTAAAACATGTAAATAATTTGCTTGATTAACCGTATTGTTATTTGTATTATTGTTTTGAGGACAATTTGCAGCAACATGACCAGGGGCGTAACAAATCAAACAAGGAGTTGCTGCATTTGATGAATTTTGGTTCGTATTAGTTACGTTTGAACTTGTATTTTGGTTTTGATTAGCATTAGATGATGATTGAATTGCATCTTCATAACGTGGAGGTCTATCTCGACGGTTATAATTGTTTCTGTATCCACGATTGTTCGCTCTTCTGTTGTTGTAACCTCCTCTAGTGTATCTAGGAGATTGATTATTGTTACTTGTTTGATTACTATTTTGATAGTTGTTTTGTTGTTGAGGATATTGCTGTTGATTGTTGTTTGTTTGTTGATAATTATTTGGTTGACTGTAATAATTTTGATTAGACTGAGCAATTCTAGGCTCTGATCTTCTTTCATTCCTTCTTATATTGTCAGTCAATATCCTATTAACATAAGTAATTAGTAACGTTAAAACCTTTTCAGTTGAATCAATTGTTTGCTCGTGAATAGCGTTAAATACGAGTCTCTCAGGTAACAAGGTTAATAACCAATAAGCAATATGAATGTCTTTTGAAAATGGGATAACTGTTTTGTAAGCGTCTGTAATTGCTTTAACGTATGATTGGGGGTCCATTCCAATTTGAAATTTTTGATAAAACAAACGATTTTTAGCGGCAATGAGTTCTGGTTGCCCAATATAACTTTTTCTTATTTCTGTAATCAGTTGTTTCAAGGTTAAATTGTGACATCTTGATTCAATATTCTTGATTAGCTGGTAAACGTCCGCAGAGACTCTGGTTTTTAGTAGTTTAATTGCAATGTCTTCTGATAATTCATAAACATCAAACATCAAATTAACGAAACGATCTAAATATGCTAGAATCGTCTCACATCTTTCATCAAATGGTTGGATTATTCTGTCTTTATTCATTTCAATAAATTTATCTTGCGCTGAAATAGCTTCTTGCGGTGGTTTCTCGTATTCATAACTTGTCGAAGGTTTATTAGGCTCAAAGGTTACTTTGCTTTTATCTTGGTTTTTATCTGGTAAGCGATTAAAGCATAATGACTGAGGTCCAAATGTTTCTTCGTCTTTGTTTGCTTCTTTTTGAGCCATTTGTCTGAATCGAGATACTTGAGCTGCTGTAAAACCCATTTCAAACAATGTTTCTTCATCTAAATCAATATCATCATCAATTTCAGACAAAACTAGATTTACTATATTATCTTCAGTAATTTTATAGTTTCGTAAACGTTTTATACTTTCAGGTGTTTCTAGCCATTTTTTATCAAATACAAGTTCTAGGTTCCATTCACCAACTGTATTAATTGATTTATGATAAATGGCATTTGTTCTCAATGCTTGTTTGACTTGACCAGTTACATAGTTTATCTTCATTGATGGTGGCATGTTGAGACCGAGAACTTGTGCTGTTTCTCTTTTAACAGTTTCTGATGATAAGTAATCTTTTACAGTTGCCATATTTGGTTTGATTGATACTATTGATGTATCTTCAACGCTATCTTCAAGAGTAGGAAACTGAGAAAATGACCAAAGCGAATCTAAATTAGTTTGATCAATGATGAAAGCCTCGATTGTTTCAAGATGTAAGCAGGAATGAATATAGTTGCTTAGTTTTCAATGTTGTACCAAGGTTAAATAAAGGTTATAACAGAACTTAATGTTGAACCCAATTTACAACAGAACCAGATTTATAGTTGATCAGCTTTATCACATTTGAGAGCATACGCTCTTCAATTCAACGAAATGACGATTTGAAGAACAATATTGATACTAAATTTGAAAAAGCAGGAACTAGTTATCGAGGTCTGATGTTGGTTAGGTTTAATCGTAAGATTCTGACGAACGAGTTGATTGTGTTAATGACAAATCTTTATTTATGAGAGAATACTCTCCTCAAGGTTTAACGGTGAAGATTCAGCTTTTGTTTAGTAATTTTGTTGATTAATCTTCACTAGGTTTTGAGAGAAACTCTCTTCAATTTCAGTAAAACACGATAATGGTACACAATTAACTGGTTCGATTTCAGAGTAGCATCCTCGCCATTTGTAAGGTCTCTTCAGGGATGAGGAATAGAGACTTACAACTGAGATCAGTTTCTCAATAACTTTAAGTATAATCAACGTTGTTAATCAATTTGAGGTTAAATTATTTTATTTCAGTTGAGATGTCTAAGTCACCAGTAAATCAAATGTTAACACAAGAGCACAGGTAATAAGTAATTAGACTTATTTTTAAGTAAATTAAGTTGATTATGATGAACACAGTATTGAGAGAATACCCTCTTCAATCAATTAACAATTTGTTGATCACAGTTTTAAAGAGAGAGAGAGAAAAACATAATCTAATCTGTTGGTCAAATTGACCAGTATTTATATTAAGTAAAGAGGAAAAGGAAGAAAAGCTAAACATGTGATATTAAACTAATGGGGGTTGACATTGAATTACAAACTGTAAATTAAGAGAGGCAAAAGTAGTGTCGATCCCTTACAAAATGTTGAAAAAACAGCATTTGTTTACCTTTAATCTTTTCATGATCAGTCTTTGTCCAATCCAATTATTAACAAATTTAGACTTGTTGATGAAACTGGAAAGGTAAATAACTGATGATGATTAAATATGATGATTAAGATGATTGAGTTAATTGATGATTCAATCCTGGAAAACAAAGGTTACAATCTTAACCAGAAAAGCTGTAAACCAGATTCTAATCACTCTAATTGTCTCATTAATCTCCATATTAAACTGATGAAAGACCAATCTTTATCATTTGTCATCATTTCTCTTCTCATACAATTTCACCATGAAAATCCCATTCTTTTTCACCCTAATCTTCATCATCTTTATCCTTTAAAAAGGCCATTTACAATCAAAACCCAAAAAAAAGTAGCAAAAAGAGCCTTTTTTATCCGTTAAAAGGTTACTTTATCAGGAACAAAAAATACAAAATAATATCTATTATCATTGAGATTGGCAGAAATGGCCTTTAATAACAATATCGTTCAATGGATTCAAGTTAAGCTTATATTTCAATTTGTGATCTACTTTTATATTCATTTAATAATACCTATGAAGCGGCCAAAAAATGAAGATAAAATGTTTCTCTTCTTCATCTTTCCATCATCTTTAAAGCTTTCACATTGAACAATAGCAAAAAACTGCATCAATAGGATAACAGTTAATCTAATTCGTATCACAATTTGTTAAGCTAATAACAAATGTGAAAAGTTGAAAGCAAAAGAAAAATGTTGAACCATTGAAAATGTAATTCATACCAATTGAACCAAATTATCATCTTAGTCCAGACCCAAGACAGGATCTTTGAAAAGGTCAAAATTGCGATTGTTGACGTTTTAAAAGGCCACTTTGTAGACGATGGAAAAGCAAAGAATCGGTTGAAGTTAAAAAAAAAGTGAGAAAAATTTCAAGCCAAAAACTCTGTCAACACTTAGCATCACTTTTTTATCCTTAACATCTGAGATCGCCCTTCTCATCATCTCATCATCTTGTCTTCATCTTATCTTCATCTTTACATTCATCTTATTCATATTATTATATAAAAGACTCTTGCTACTTCATTTTTTTCTGAAAACCTTTTTTTTCCTGCCAATCTTTTGTGTTGAGATGAAGAAGAAGAAAAAAAGTGAATTGAAAGTCTGAGCCTTTTTTGGTTATGCTTTTACCTTTTGTCGTATTATGTTGATGAATTGGCAGATCGTAGATGATGAGAGATGCTCTTCACCTTATTTTTATCCATCATCATTTTGTCTTCACCTTAAGGCAAGTTTTTAACAAAATTGAAAATACCAAATTAACAAGACCAAGCTTAGCTTTTTCACTCCTCGGACTATTATCATTATTATTGCTATTATTGCCATTATTATAGCGGCTATTATTATTGTTGTTATAATCATTATCAATATTATTATTAGCATCATGAAACATGTAAAAAAGTCAAATCTTTCAAACCATTTGGACGTTATTATGTATCGCTAATAATGAATAAGTGAAGGTCAATTTTGAAAGGAAAATGAAACTCAAAGTCAAGTCCATTGAAAGATGAATCTCTCCTAAGATGGATCAAAAGACAGCTTGTAAAAATTGATCAAAAGACTTAAGATTTTGTTATTCCTAAATTGATGATAATTACAATTAGATGAACGAGAAAAGTCAAATTTAAATGATCAATCTCACTTTTAATGTAAAAATGAAAAAGTCAAGAAAAGAGCAACAAGAAAAATCTTTTCAATCATTAAACAAGGCAACAACTGACCTTATTTTTCTGGTTACCTTTTCATCTATTCACTTTTAAGCTATTATTATTGCTATTATTGTAATATTATTATAACCTAATAAGTATTATCTTTTTAATTTGATCACTTTGATTGAAAATTGTTCAATCTTTTTCATCTGAAAACTAATGTTCAATGTTAAACTAATATCGAAACGCGAAGCAAAGCAAAGTTTGCTTGTCTACGTAAAATGAGATCGAATTGCTTGAATTTAATGTACATAAATGTACCGACGCGTTATTGTAAATAAATAAGATTCACAAAGATTAATTATTATAATATTGGTTTTAAAAGATTTTATTCAACTCATATTTTGAAGCATGTAATCAGCATCTTCATTGTGGTACAGGTGGAAGTTTAGCCAATAATTCACGAAATGACAGAGTTGTTCTAGTAGTTTCTGGAGTGCGAGTTTTAGCTGCAGGAGTGGTGCCGGGACAGGGCGGACAAGTTGTAGCGGCTTGTACCATTGACGATCCAAGGCTGATCACAATAAGACTGATTAGAATCGTCTTCAACATTTGAATCCATTTTAAAGCCATTCTGTTCACTTTTTATTATAACTTTACTTTGCAAACTAAATTCAATTGTAAATTTATTTTAACTTGTAATTAACTTTACTGATGAATTGTATGATATGATATAAGATGTGAAAATCGGTGCTTTTAAAGGTAAAAATGAACTCAAACTGAATCAACAAATGTCAAATAAGTTCATCATCTAATGTGATTAAATCTATTATGAATAAAATTATTGAATTTTATTTACTTAATAATGATCAGTGCTTGTCTGAGCAAATTTTGATCATTGATGATCAATTAAAGCATCTAAATTGCTGTCTACACGAGACAAAAGTTCAAATATTAATAAAGCAGTCAATCAGAATTTAAATAGCAAATAGTGCAAATTGTTCAATATTATTCATTTATAATTCATTGATTGCTGTTAAATTAACTTTCTTGCAATCAAATAAAGAAGATAAACTTTCATTCGACTTTATCCTTAAGTTTGAAAGAATGGTTTCAGTGTAAAATTGGCTTGAATTTTAGTTTCTAACATATGGTTACAGAAGTTTTGGCCAAGCTTGGCTATTTATGATTACAATTATTAGCTTTTCATGATCAATTCAACTAAGCATTTTGATTGTTGAAGTGCAAAGTTGACTTCAGAACCAACTGACCTTATTTTTCTGGTCACTATTGAACTATTATTGCTATTATTATGATATTATTATAATGTAATAAGTATTATCTTGTAAATGGTCAGATGGGAAACAAACTAATGAGAATGAAAATCTGTGAATAAAACAAATGAAAATATGATGAAAAGAGGAAAAAGTTGATTATAATATGAACCAGAAAGATGAAAGAACAGCACCTTGATTGATTAACCTGAGGTCATTCTCAACAATTTACAGTCAATCAAAAGACCATAAAACGCACCTTTTTTACCTCTTTTCATCTCATCAAGATACGATCATCAAACTGATTATTATGCAGCGACAATCAATCTGAATCAAGTTTAATTTGCAATTTGATTTTAACGATTACTTTCACGACTTGCTTTCAATACTTGATTAACTGGTAAACAAAAAAGGTTAACAGCTTAAACTAATCAATTTAAAATCATATTTTTAATGAAATCTCTTTCAACTTCTCAGTTGGTTGTAAATGTAATCCAATTGGTAAATTACAGTTACAGTAAATTACAGTAAAATTACAGTTGACTTTAATGGGCAACTTCAACTTTCCAAACAATTTGTTTCCATTTTAGAATATAAATTTAGTCCCAAAAAACTAACTTTTCCCAAAGAGAAGCATTTCATTTGATTTCAATTGTGATAAAAATTGTTGAAAAATTTACTCAACCATCAATTCAGTTGTAAATTTGAGTTGCAAGTCAACCTTGATGGTTCAACTGTGGATGATATTTTACTCGTCTGTCACTCAATGTTCATGATAAAAGTGATAGTAATTCAGGGCAAAGAAAAAGTATTAGTCTAATGATAATAATACGTTGCAAGAATCATTTATGTATTATTATCATTTTCTCGTTTCTCCCTGTTATGCATATTATTTAATGGTTAAATACAATTTTCCTCTCAATCCCATGAGTTGTTTCATGAATCTCATTCAAATTGCTGGCAACATTTTGTTTCAATCATAATCTCAATGTTATTCAACTGTTTTTGCTTCACTTTCATTTCCATTCTTCAACTTGCATTTTATTTTACTTTTTTTAATACATCTATTGATCGTTCAATATAAGGTAATATTTTTAAGAGTCTCATTGACTGTACAGTCAAATTGCCTTGTCTTGTTAAATCACATCGATTGCATTCAAAATGATATTTACATTTAGCAATGTTTATCATTTTTTTCAAGCAGCATCTTTAATAGTGAAAAGATATTGTTATTTACAGCTAACAGTTAAATAACAAACAAAAAATGGGTAAAATTGAATAACAGTGTTTGACATTTATTGTTAGCAATCAAATGAATAAGGGAAACAATCAATTGAATTGATTAAAATGCTCTACAGTTTTACAAATGTATTTGAATAAATTATCAAAATTGTATCATAAAAGATGCTATCAATCACTTGGTTCCTTCATAAGATTGGATTGTTTAAATTCAATTGTGTTTAAAGTGTTAAAAGAGCAATTTTTCAACAATCAAAGCTCGATTTGATTTAGAAATTTATTTTTTGGCCGATTTTAAGGTTCTTAAAAACAATTTTTGCTGCAAAAGAATGCGTTTTATGGTCTTGATTGACTGTAAATTGTTAAGAATGACCTCAGTTTAATCGATCAAGGTGCTATTCTTGCATCGTTTCTGGTGCATACTTAATGATACTTAATCCTAGTACTGCTAAATAATCAGTGAATTATAGCTGAACAATGTTGAATAATTTACACTATTTACTATTTATTAGTAGATATTACTACTAGATATTACTATTAGTACTATTTATTAATAGATTGACTTTATCTTGAGTTTCTGTCTCGTGAAGACAGCAATTTAGATGTTTTAATTGATCATCGATGATCAAAATTTGCTCAGACAAGCACTGATCATTATTAAGCAAATAAATTAAATAATTTTATTCATAATAGATTTAACCACATTAGATGATGCGCTTATTTGCAATTCGTTGATTCAGTTTTGGTTAATTTTTACCTTTAAAAGCAAGCCAAGAACTACTAGAGGCCCTCCGACACTTGATGAACTTAGAATTATATTTGACGGGATTGCAAAATGGTAATTGATGATCCAAAGTTTTGTTATAAATTGTTTACGAATAATTTCAGCCTGAAGATCCATGATCAATTGTTGCAAAATATGATTTAATAAAATCTCTTGAATCTGATATTAATCACTGTAAATTTTTGTTCTTTCTCAAAACGCGGCATTGTATTCAAGAAATTCAATTCTATTTGCCGTATAAAGTTGTTCAGTCATTGATGTGTACCACTAATATTTGCAAACACATAATAAGTTACAGCTTCATAGCTCTGATGGCCACAGAAAGCGATCGGTCTAGCTAAAAATTGCCCTTGACCTGTTTTACAGAAAAAGAAAATGATATTTCTCAAAATAAGACCGTTTTCTGGTTGTTCATCAAACGTTGCATCGTAAAAACGAATAGCATTCAAAAATATAATCACACAACTGTACAAAATGCGATCGAAGTTGCAACTTTGCCCTCGATTTTCTTGAGAACTGTCCATCAGATGCATTATTAAATAGCAACAATGGTTTCAGTTTCTATTATCCTACGAAAGCACCAAGTTCCAACTTCCAAATCAAATTTTAGTGTCTTTTACAGCACTCTTTGCATTTCATTTGTAAGTTGAACCAGAAAATTGGTTTATTTAACAAGAAATGGGTGAGATGAGTTTGTTTTGCTAAATAAGTGGTTTTTTGTACATTTAAAGCCCATCCATCATGACTCAAGTGTGCTAATGAAAAGTTATCAAAGTGCTTTGAATTTTTGACTAGTAAAGAATTGAATTAGTGAAAGAATTATGATTGTAGGTGATGCAATTCTCGAAATATCAAGGCTCGAAGTTTTAAGGAAAATGGCCAAAATCCGCAGAACTGTTGAGAAAGGGGAAAAAGTATTTGATCCATAATGTGCACCAATAAATTTGGTCGACAATTATCAAGTTTAACCTCACTAACTTCTATGGTCACAAAATGCAATCGGTTTAACTAAAAATCGAACTGGTCTATTCCAAAGAAACAGAAAATGTTATTTTTCTAAATAAGACCGTTTTCTGGTTGCTCAGCAAAAGATTTATCTGTAACATGAGTTTCATAAATAAATATGCTTTCGTAATTGTACAAAAAGCGATTCAAGTTTCCACTTTGAACGCGATTTTCTTGAAAACTGTGGATAGTATAATTCATTAAATCGCACAAATGGACTCAGCTCTCATAACCTTACAAACCAACACAGTATACATACGATAGAAATCAATTTTCACCCACTTTTGCCCATTAGTTTCGAGTACTTGTGTCAATTTGTGCATAAATGTGTTGATTTTGTCTGTTTATTAGTTTTTAAGAGCAACAACCCTGAATTGAAATCAATTTTATATTAAAACCATTCGTTTAAACTGCAGAATAAAGTCAAATAAAGTTTTTCTTTTTTACTTGATTGCTAGAAAGTCTAATTAAACAGAAATCAAGGAATTATAACTGAATAATTCTGAATAATTTGTACTATTTGTTATTTAAATACTGATTGATTGACTTTATTAATATTTGAACTTTTGTCTCGTGCAGATGTTTTAATTGATGAAAATTAGCTTAAACAAGCACTGATCATCACTGGGTAATTGTACAAAAAGCAACAGTACAAAAGGCGATCGAAGTTGTAACTTTAGGCTCGATTTCGTTGAGAACTGTCCATCGGATGAATTATTAAATAGCAACAATGGTTTCAGTTTTTATTATCCTACGAAAGCACCAAGTTTCAACTCAACTCAAATCTTCGTGCCCTTACCAGCACTCTTTGCATTTCATTTGCAAATTGAACCAGAAAATTAGTTTATTTACCAAGAAATGGGTTGAGTTTGCTTTCCTAAATAAGTTGTTTTTTGTGCATTTAAAGCCCAACCATCTTAACCTAAGTATGCTAATGAAAAGTTATTGAATTGATTCAAATTATGGACTAGAAAAGAATTGAAATGCTGAGAGAATTATGTTTGTAGGTGATGCCATTTTCGAAATATTTACTCTCAAAGTTTTGAGTTCAATGGCTGAAATCAAGCGAACTGTTATTAAACTGTATACGTTAATTTAGTATTTAATCCGTAATACATTTCAGCAACTCAGAAACATGTATTTCATGAAGAAATATGCTTTCGTAATTGTACAAAAAGCGATCAAGTTCCCACTTTTAACTCGATTTTCTTGAGAACTGTGGATAAGAGAAATCTTTGAACTGCACAAATGGACTCAGCTCTCATAACCTTACAAACCAACACAGTACACATTTGATAGCAATCAATTTTTACCCGTTTTTATCCATTAGTTTCGAATACTTGTGTCAATTTGTTCATAAATGTGTTGATTATGTCTGTTTATTAGTTTTTAAGAGCAACAACTCTTAAGAATTATGGTCAATTAAGAGGTCTATGGCTGAAATCAAGCGAACTGTTGAGAAAGTGGAAAAATTATTTGATGCATTATGTGCACCAATAAATTCTGTCGACAAATAGCGAGTTTAACCTAACGCTACTTTTATGGTCACAGAATGCGATCGGTTTAACTAAAAATCGAACTTGCTCGATTTCAAAGAGACAGAAATTGTTATTTCTCAAAATAAGACCATTTTCTGGTTGCTCAGCAAAATACACATTAGTAACACGAGCTTCATGAAGAGATATGCTCCCGTAATTGTACAAAAAGCAATAAAAGTTTGCACTTTGAACGCGATTTTCTTGGGAACTGTCGATAAGGGAAATCTTTGGACCGCACAATTGAACTCATCTCTCATAACCTTACAAACCAACACAATATTCATGGAAAAGAAATCAGTTTTTACCCGTTTTTGCCCATTAGTTTCGAGTATTTGTGCATAAACGTGTTGATTATGACTGTTTATTAGTTTTTAAGAGCAAAAACCCTTGAATTTAAGTCAATTTTATATTTAAACCATTCGTTTAAACTTCAGAATAAAGTCAAATAAAGTTTCTCTATTTTACTTGATTGCTAGAAAGTCTAATTAAACAGGAATCAATGAATTATCACTGAATAATTCTGAATAATTTGCACTATTTGTTATTTAAATACTGATTGATAGACTATCAATATTTGAACTTTTGTCTCAAGTAGACGCTATGCAGATGTTTTAATTGATCAAAATTTGCTTGATCAAGCACTGATCATTATTAATCCAATAAAATTTAATAACTTTATTTGTTTCATATTGTATAATAGATTCAATCATTAATTAATACATTAGATGATGAGCTTAATTGCAATTCGTTCTCATTTGTTATTTCTCAAAAAAAACCATATTCATCAAAGGTTACATGGTTGAAATAAGTTTCATCAAAAAATCTAATCAAACAATTTTACTAAAGGCGACCGAAGTTTCAATTTCGACCTCGATTTTCTTGAATGGTTTCACTTTTTATAACCCTACAAATGCACCAAATCTCAGCTCCCAGCTCAAATTTTCGAGCCTTTTACAACATTCTTAACATCTTATGTGCAAGTTCTAGCCAGAAAATTGGGTTATTTACCAAGAAATGGGTTGAGATGAGTTTGTTTTGCTAAATAAGTTGTTTTTTGTACATTTACAGCTCAATCATCACGAACCAAGTGTGCTAATGAAAAGTTATTGGATTGATTCAAATTATTGACTAGTAAAGATTTGATATGCTGAGAGAATTATGTTTGTAGGTGATGCCATTCTCGAAATATCAAGGCTCGAAGTTTTAAGGTAAATGGCTGAAATCAAACGAACAGTTATTGCATTGTAAACGTTAATTTAGTATTTAATCCGTAGTACATTTCAGCAACTCAGAAACCTGTATTTCATAAAGAAATATGCTTCCATAATTGTACTGAAAAGCGATCAAGTTTCCACTTTTAACTCGATTTTCTTGAGATCTGTGGAACAGAGAAATCTATAAACCACGCAAATGGATTCAAATGCCCTCTCATGCACTACAAACGACACAATATCAAAGAAAATCAATCAATGGTCACTCTTTTTACCCGTTTTTGCCCATTAGTTTTAGATATTGTGTCAATTCGTGCATAAATGTGTTGATTTTGTCTGTTTATTAATTTTTAAGAGCAACAACCCTTAAGTTAAAGCCAATTTTACATTGAAATCAAAAAATTAAAGTCAAATAAAAGTTTTTCTTGTTCATTTGATTGCTAGAAAGTCTAATTAAACAGCAATCAATGAATTAAGCTGAATAATTCTGAATAATTTGCACTATTTGTTTATTTCAATGCTAATTGACTTTATTAATATTTACTTTTGTCTCGTTTAAACAGCGATATAGATGTTTTAATTGACCACCGATGATCAAAATTAGTTTAAACAAGCACTGCACATCATTATTTGGGATTTGTTGATTCAGTTTGGGTTAATTTTTACCTTTAAAAGCACCGATTTTCCCATCTTATATCATATCATACAATTCATCAGTAAAGTTTATTTCAAGTTAAAATATAAATTTACAATTGAATTAAGTGTACAAAGTAAAGTTATAAAGTTAAAGTGAACAGAATGGCTTTCAAATGGATTCAAATGTTGAAGACGATTCTAATCAGTCTTATTGTGATCAGCCTTGGATCGTCAATGGTACAAGCAGCTAAAGCTCGCAAGCCAAGAACTACAACCACTCTGTCCCCTGAAGCTATAGAAGAGCTCGAAAAACTGGCTGGATTAGGTTCTCTCTAGGCTAATTTAAATACCAATAATACAACGGGTTAGCCTGAAGATCCTTTTTACATGCACCAAAATATGATTTAAATAAAATCTCTTGAATCAGATATTTCTGTAAATCTGTATCTCAAAACGCGTTTTTACACCCAAGCAATTCGATTTCATTTGCCGTAGAAAAGCGAATTTTACTTCGTATCGCGTTTCGATACAAATTATTTAATATTAATGCTTAGATGAGAAAGATTCAACAATTCTGAACCGCAGTGATCGACTTAAAAGTCCAATTAAACAGCGACTTAAAAATTTTGGTTTCTTTTCTCGTTGAATGCCATTGAATGGTACTTTTATCTGTTCAAATTGCTTCATTAACTGTTTAATGATTTGATTGTTTTCCTGTTTCAATTGTTGAAGTTGTTAGATGAGTTAATTTAGGGTTTAACAATGGTAAACATGATTAATCCATCATCATGACGATAACCAATAATATTTACATAACAAGTTTCATGTTGATTATCCGACTATGGAACAAGTTGATGTTGATCGTTTTCATCTTTTCTCCTCCTTCCTCAATGTTATAAAACAAGTAATGTTTACATCAATTGAAGATGAGGGTGAAATGATAATGATCATGATGAAGGGAGTCCGTGAAAATGTTGAAGGATGGAAGAAAAAAGATGAGGAATAAAGTTGATCTTGATTCCTGTAAGTGATGAGAGAGGAAAGATGCTGTTAAAAAATGTTGTTTTTACAAGCTTCTCTTTGCTGTGTGTTAACAGTCAAAAGACAAATGTAAAGAGAGAGGAATCAGGAGGATGATGAAGATGAGGATGATGAGGAACGAAAGAGCCATTAAGGTGCAATTGAAAACAAAAAGTGAAAAGTGACTGAAATGGGCACTGAAAAGTAATAGTGAAAAAAGTACTCGTAAACATGATAGTTGAATAAGTATTTTTTTGTTGAAACATTTTCCTCTTTCTCTATCAGCTCTTCAACTTGCTCAGTTTTCATGTCAATCCATCTTTTCATCTGTCCCTTGAGTAAATTCTGGAAAAATATTGATAAAACTGTGAACCATTCATGGATAAATGTGTATACATTTAACTGGAAACTTCAATGACTATCTTGAGTAACTTTTTTCACTCATTTTCAAAGTTGTTTCATCTTTTGAAGTTGTTTTCAGGGAAAAGCCTTTTTTTCAATGAACGAAATGGCGAATGAGAAAAAAAGAAATGTTTTTCTTCGTTTAAATTTGACTTTTTAAGTTGATCACTTTGATTGGAAACTGTTCAACCTTTTTCATCATTAAATTATTGTTCAATAAAGTAAAGTTTCTAAAATGAAATCGAATTGCTTGACCATAAATGAACATAGATGTACCGACGTGTTTTGGTAAATGAATAAGATTCACAAAGATTAATATCTGTTTCAAAAGGTTTTATTCAACTCATATTTTAAAACAAGCTTTTAGGAAACTTCAGCATGAGCATCAAGACAACAACAACAATAATCTATTGGAATGGGAAATGCTTCAAAAATTCTTCAAGTGACTCAGTTGTAGTAGTTGGCTTGGTAGTTGTAGCTGCAGGAGTGCGACAAGGACAGGGCGGACAAGCTGCATTGACTTGTACCATTAATGATCCAAGGCTGATCACAATAAGACTGATTAGAATCATCTTCAACATTTGAATCCGTTTGGAAGCCATTCTGTTCACTTTAACTTTATAACTTTACTTTGCACACTAAATTCAGTTGTAAATTTATATTTTAACTTGAAATAAACTTGTAATTAACTTTACTGATGAATTGTATGATATGATATAAGATAGGAAAATCGATACTTTTAAAGGTACAAATTAACCCAAACTGAACCAATAAATCCCAAATAAGTTCATCACATAATGTGATTAAATCTGAATCAGATCATTTTATTTGCTTAATTATGATCAGTGCTTGTCTAAGCAAATTTTGATCAATTAAAACATCGACATAGCTGTCTACAAAAGACAAAAGTTCAAATATTAATGATGTCAATCAATCAGAATTTGAATAACAAATAGTGCAAATTATTCAAAATCATCCAGTTATAATTCATTGATTGCTTTTTAATTAGACTTTCTAGTAATCAAGTAACAAAGAAAAACTTTATTCGGTTTTATTCTTCAGTTTAAACGAACGATTTTAATGTAAAATTGGCATCAATTTAAGGGTTTTTGCTCTTAAAAATTAGTAAAAAGACATAATAAACACATTTGTGCACAAATTGACACAAATACTTGAAACTAATGGGCAAAAACGAGTAAAAATTGATTTCTTTCAAGTCCATACTTTGTTGGTTTGTAAGGTTATGAGAGCTGAGTTCATTCGCATGGTTTAAAGATTCCTCTTATCCACATTCTTATCCACCGTTTTCGAAATATCAATGTTTTGAAATAGCGATGTTTTTAGGTAAAGAGCCAAAATCAAGAGAACTGTTTTTAAATTGGAAAAATTGTTCAGACATTAATGTGTAACACTTTTATTTGTTAATTCATAATAAGTTACAGCTTTCTAACTCTAATGGCGTCAGAAAGAGATCGGTTTAGCTAAAAATCAAAAATGACCTGTTTTACAGAAACAGAAAATGATATTTCTCAAAATAAGACCATTCGCTTGTTGCATTGGTAAACGTTGCATTGTAAAAATGAATAGCATTCAAAAATATAATCACACAACTGTACAAAAGGCGATGGAAGTTGTAACTTTGACCTCGATATTGTTGAGAACTGTCCATCGGATGAATTATTAAATAGCAACAATAGTTTCAGTTTCTATTATCCTACGAAAGCACCAAGTTCCAACTCCCAAATCAAATTTTCGTGCCTTTTACAGCACTCTTTGCATTCGATTTGTAAGTTGAACCAGAAAATTGGTTTATTTAACAAGAAATGGGTTGAGATGAGTTTCTTTTGCTAAAAAAGTTGTTTTTTGTACATTTAAAGCCCAATCATCATGACTAAAGTGTGCTAATGAAAAGTTATCAAACTGTTTTGAATTTTTGACTAGTAAAGAATTGGTTTGGTGAAAGAATTATGATTGTAGGTGATGCAATTCTCGAAATATCAAGGCTCGAAGTTTTAAGGAAGATGGCCAAAATCCGCAGAACTGTTGAGAAAGGGGAAAAAGTATTTGATGCATAATGTGCACTAATAAATTCTATCGACGAATATCAAGTTTAACCTCACTAACTTTCATGGTCACAGAATGCGATCGGTTTAACTAAAAATCGAACTACCTCTATTTCAAAGAAACAGAAAATGTTATTTTTCAAAATAAGACCATTTTCTGGTTGCTCAGCAAAAGATACATAATTACCACGAGTTTCATGCAGAGATATGCCTCCGTAATTGTACAAAAAGCAATACAAGTTTCCGTTTTGAACGCGATTTTCTTGAGAACTGTGGATAAGAGAAATCTTTAAACCATGAGAATGAACTCAGCTCTTATAACCTTACAAACCAACACAATATAATTTGAAAGAAATCAATTTTTACTCGTTTTTGCCCATTAGTTTCAAGTATTTGTGTCAATTTGTGCACAAATGTGTTGATTATGTCTTTTTACTAGTTTTTAAGAGCAAAAACCCTTAAATTAATGCCAATTTTACATTAAAATCGTTCGTTTAAACTGAAGAATAAAACCGAATAAAGTTTTTCTTTGTTACTTGATTGCTAGAAAGCCTAATTAAACAGAAATCAATGAATTATAACTGGATGATTTTGAATAATTTGCACTATTTGTTATTTAAATACTGATTGATTTGACTATTAATATTTGAACCTTTGTCTCGTGTAGATCTTTGGAGATGTTTTAATTGATCAAAATGTCCTTAGACAAGCACATTATAATTCATATTATACATTGATCATTATTGATCAAATAAAATTTAATAACTTTATTTGCTTAATGTTGTATAATAAATTCAATCATTAATCAATACATTAGATGATGAAGTTATTTGGGATTTATTGATTCAGTTTGGTCTCATTTTACCTTTAAAAGCACCGATTTTCACATCTTATATCATATCATACAATTCATCAGTCAAGTTGATTACAAGTTGATTTCAAGTTAAAATATAAATTTACAATTGAATTAAGTGTACAAAGTAAAGTTATAAAGTTAAAGTGAACAGAATGGCTTCCAAACGGATTCAAATGTTGAAGATGATTCTAATCAGTCTTATTGTGATCAGCCTTGGATCGTCAATGGTACAAGCCGCTACAACTATTAGTCCAGAAACTAATGGAACAACTCTGTCACAACGTGAATTATTTGATAGAATTGGATATTGGCTATATGGAAGGGGCTAATTGAAATACTTAGCCTACCGCATTGATACAATGCACCATCCTGAAGATCCTAATTACATGCTTCAAAATATGAGTTGAATAAAATCTTTTTAATCAGATCTCAATCTTTGTGAATCTTATTCATTTACCAAAACGCGTCGGTACATTCCTGTTCATTCATACTCATGCAATTGAATGCGTATGCAAATGATTAGCGAAGCTTTGGCTAAACTTTGTGCTTTCTATGGATATTTCGATTACAATTACCGCCTTTTTAATTATGAATTCAACTAAGGATTGGGATTGTTGAAGTGAAAAGTTGGTTTTATTTATATTTTAAATGCAATGGGAAAACAAAACAAAAGTAAAAGTGGCTCTAAATTGCCCCAAGATATTTGATGATGAATGCACCTTCATCCATGGTCCATTGAAGGTAACCCATTAGACAACATTAATCACCCACTTTTCACAGCTTTTATGTTATCTTATGAATGAAATCGCTATAAATTATTACTTTTCCTGCTCTTCGCTCTTCTCCAACTTACAATTGCTCTGTTTTAAACATCATCACTCTCGTCCCAATCACCATCATAATCAATATCAACATCATTATCCAGTCGAGTAAATCAATGGCCCAGTTGAAACGGAAAGAAAGAAAAGTCATTTTTTACGAAAAGAAAACAAAAGACTAAAATAATAACCAAATGATTTGAAGCCAATCGATAGAATCATTTGTCTTCTTTGGTTGAGAGGCCCTTTTAGTCACCTTCTGGACCCTTGGCTACCTGTCCACGACCAGGGCGAGGTTAAAGGTACAAAGTGACTCATGACTTGACACATGTTAATATCCGGACACGCGCAAGAAAATACGTGTCACCATCGGCATGTGTGACCAAATTCATTAGAAAATGTCTTTTTCTCTTCGCCCTTTTAGACCTTTAATTAGCGGAAGCTACACTCGCCGAACTGCCAGTGCTACGCCTCATTGATGTCATCTTGTAAAGCCTTTTCATTTAACACACAGGGAAGCGCCTTTAAAGGCGCACTGACCTATCATCGTGTCAACATTGATTAGGGTTTAACATTACCGATCATCTTGACAATTGCCTTCAACTAATTATGATAATGGCTGCAAGTGAATGAAGCTCATTGTATTAATATAATTGTTTCAGGATGTTCGAGTGAAGCTTCCGATAAGTTGAATAATTTGCTGGTTAGCCAAGTAATTAATCTGTGTGATTGTTGAAGATGAACATGAATCAAGTTTTGTTGATTAATGGGACAAACAAAGAAGCAAGTAAAGCAAGACAAAGCAAAGTTGATGGTCAATTTGATTCGCAAGGTTATTCATTATAAACATTTGAAAGGAAAAAAGGTGACTAAATAAGGTTTAATTAGTTTACCTGTATTGTTTGCTCAGTTTGTTCGTGAGTCTTTTCAGGCTCATCATGAGAGGTTAGAAGATGAATTCAGTTTCCAGTGGCGCTTTTCAAAGCACATTGACTTTCTTTGTAAACAAGAGAATAAACTTTTCTCTCCTTTTTACATGAAACATTCAGCCAACCATGGAAGCAACATTTTCATCTTTTCATTTTCATCTGCTTTTGTTATTTAAGTTAAAATGAACAAAAAGAAGGAGTTTCATCGTCAAAAAAGGGGTTCTCATGTTGCCATTCAGATGCACCATGAAACCCAAAAGTGAAAGAAACGGATGTAAATGGAAGAAGAAATGAAGAAGAGAAAAGAAGAAGAAGAATCAAAATATTTACCCTTTTTTGTGCCTTTTCAAATGCTTTACTCTTCTTGTACATTATGATTTTGCTTCTTGTACAACTAATGTTAACTTAACTCGTTTTTTTTCGAGCAAAGGTTTACAGAAGCTGATCACATTAAGATGTAACACTTAAGATGCATAAACAGGGAATGATGAGGATAAAAAGAGTTGAGATTGAATGGTGAAACGAAGTAACTCTTTTTGTTGGTAAACAATTTAACTTGTTCAATGAGCGGTAAGACAATGTCTTCATCTGATCATCCTTTTATCATCCTCTTTTCACCTTGCTCCTTTCATGGAGTAAACACACAAGGTAAGGGAAGAGTGAAGGTAAAAGTCACTTAAGCGATAAACTAAAGAGGACTTAAATAGTGTTGAAGTAATCATGCAACATCGCCTTACATGTTGATCAATCATTATTTGTTAAGAAGGTAAAATGTCTCAGACTAATCAGACAATAAGTCGTGAGAATGGAAACCATCTTTTCCCTTTTATTGGTGAAAAATTAGTTCCAAGATAATGTAAGGTAAATGAAAAGGTGAATCCAACATCACGGAACTGACCTGGTTTTAAATAATGTTTAAGCTTGCAAAATTGAATCACAATTGAAGAGTAAATTTAAATTTAAAGATTGATAGTTAAATTAATGGTTAAATGTTCAACATTTTTCACATTTACACAATAAAAGAGTTGAACATTTCAAGTCAAACACCTCAACATGATGAACATGATGAATCTCACCTTTTATCATATTTTCTCATCTTCAGGTTCATCTTCTTACTTACAGTGTTACACGAGCAAAAACCATTCTGATACTTATCTTTATAAATATGGTCTTTAACTGATAACTCAATGTAAGGTGAGATTGGATAATGAACTTTAAATGCTTTTAGATGATAATCATTCTCAATTTAACCAACAATCCAAGTTGAACAGTTGTTGATAAGTTAATTAATCAATGAACATGGAAGCTTCATTTAATCACTTTCATCTTGATGGTGTTTTTGAAGCAAAAAGGTGAATCGCCAAAATTTCATCTCTTTTTTGTTTCATTAATTTTACACATCAACTTGGATTGGTTTTCAATTAAAAATGTTCAATCAATTTACAAAGAGATTGAAATTGATTGAATTACCAGGTTGATATCAATTGATTCAGTTCTGTTCAACATTAATCAATTCACCTTTTCTGTTAATCAATTTTCTCTCTTTTCCCGATTTTTGATTATTATTAATTAACTTTATCATCAGAAATATTGTTTCTTTGCTTCTCTCATTTCACACCAATTCAGGTTAATAGAGTTGCTTTTAATTAAAACTGATTGATATCGATAAATGGTAATAAATAATTATGATAAAGCTTAATGAATACGTTTATTGGTACAAAAGTGTGCATCAAAAAATGAACACAATTAATACACTTTAACTGTCAACCAACAGCTTTTACAACAATTTTGCTAATTATAAAAGTAAATCAAGTTTAATATCAAATTTGAACCTCAAGCTAATCAATTTAATGGCTGGCATTCAATTAAAAAGCAACAAGCATTTCTTATTAAGGTAAAAATAATTAAGTAATCTGAAAATGGTCAAAAATAAATTCACATCAAACAGATGTTAATCAATGTATAATAGATGTGATACAATTTTTTTAGGTTATATTCAATAATTAAATCGTTTTTGGTCCAATGTAGGTGTTGCATTTTAATTATTAAGAGTTAATTTAAATTGTTAGATGAAATTAGTTAATCTAATTGAGTTTATTGACTTCAATTGTTGAGTTATTGGGAGAGAGAAAATGGGTTTTGGTGAAGATTTTCTGGTTAACCCAATGTTGGGTTCAATGTTTGAATAAAGTGGTTCAATTGATTATTTTGCATCATATTTTATTCATCATCAGTTTATTATTGAAAAATGTTAACATTTCAAGTTTCAATTTCCGGTTCTTCATCTCTCTGTGAGTAAACAAATCATGGAACAGATGAAAATGGTTCCAAATTTGATTGCATTTGGTTTTATATAAAAAAAGAAGAAGAAGAAGAAACCATATTCAATGTTTGTATTTCCCTCCAATCCAATCTCACCTTTCATTCTTTCTCTTCTGTCTCTCGTCTGTTTAACCAGAAGAAAGTCTCTCCGTCTTTGCTTTATTTTATATTGAATTTTGCTCATGTTTACTATTTAATCTAACCTCAGGGCAACTTGGAATTGTGAGTTTTACAGTCAACTAAACATCATGGAAATAAGTTACCAATGATCAAATGGAAAGAGACAAGTCAACTCTTTTCAATGTCTACTTATAATTTGTGTTCACAGACTTTGTCAATCTTATTGAAATCTCTTTTTACTTTTTTCTGTTTCCCTGTGAAATTAACAATCAACATGCTCATGTAGTTCATCATTTCACTTTCTAAATCATTATCTTGGAAGACAAACAAAAACCAAAAAACGCCATTTCAATTAGATTTTTAGCTTTCTTAACCAACCCCTTGGAGCAGTTTGAACTTAAACAATTTTCCCTTATTTAACAAAGCAAATAACAATGATTCATCGTAAAGTAATGCGTCTTAATGTTCAACTAGATATTTTATGTAATTGATTTTTTGTTTCAATAATTGTTTAAAACCACCAATTATAACTGGATTAAAATTGATATTTAAAAGTATATTAAACAAGTGAAAAATGGTCATCTTACCACCACCATCATCATCTTAAAATATAATCTGTTTTTTAGGTGTGATAGAAAGCATGGTTGCCTTAAGGGTTTATCGTGTTAACCCAACCTCAGTTTTAAGACATCTCGTAACAACTCTTATTTAACCTTTTGGTTTTAGGTGTTGTCGACGTTAATAATTATCATTAAGAATGTTTAAACTGTAATCAAATAGTTGCTAAATATTGCTCCAAGTAAAATACAATTTAAATAATTGTGTACTTTCATCTTTAACTTGCCATCAACGCACAAATTTTTTCAAGTCTTCACTTTTCAATCGCTTAGTCAACGTAAAAATCTATTTTACTGTAAACAACAATTTATATCGTTAATTTATCGTTAATTTATCTTGATGTTAATAAGCAATTGGTTATTCAAATAATGCTTAATTTGGCTTATCAACATCATATTATTTCGCTTGTGGATTTGCATTCTGTTTGGACTAACAAGCCTTTCCACTTCTTTTAAGGATTTGTTGAAAGTAGAGCTTCAAATCGATGGTTGTTAAGTATGTTTTTGGTTAACAAATAATTAGTTAATTTGTGAGTTATTAATTGATTTATAATATTATAGTTTTCCAAGTGTTTATCCTTACAAGATTATTGAAATTAATTTATACTTTTTTCATGCTTTTTCAGGTTCCTTTAAAAAGGCATAAATGGATTATCAAAATTTACAAAAAAGGGATTGGTCTTGAATGCTGTTGAAAAGAGAGGAAAAAATATGAATACAATTGGATGGAAGAAAATTTATCCTCATCTTTTTGGTTTCTCTAACATCTTACAATCTTCTCATTTATTTTCATCTTCAACATCATGATTGTGAATAAGTTATGACAAGATATCAAATTGATCTGGAAGGCTTAACACTGTCACAATCAATAAAAAGTTTTCTCCGTTTTTCAAGTTGATAATAGATCTTGAACAACAACTTTGATACAGTATAAATTTATCATCCATTCCTGCTCCTCCTCACCATCACCAGCATCACCAGAGTTGATCATTTTTTACATTCTGACACCAAACATGATCCTTTCCATTCTCTAAATTACACTTCACTTGACAATCAATTGAAACCAGCTAAAAAACAATCCAATAATAATGATAATCATCATTTTCAACAATTTAGTTTAAAATGAACTCAATCAACTTTAATCTTTATCAAATGCTTCATTTGTCATCTCAGTGCACAACAACAAATGATAATAATAATTCCAATGGTAAAATAATTTCACAGGTTGATTTAACGTTAAATGGCTAGGAAAGAACCAGTTAAGTTTGGTAACCTTTTCAGTTTAATTTAACTGATTTACAAGTTCCAATGAATTTGAACCATTTAACCATTCAACATGCATTAATTTACATTTTCTTCATCTTTTCCAGGTTAATCAATATGCTGATAATTAAATAAATGGACGCTATGGAGGTGAAGAGCATAGCTTTAGCATTTACCTTTCACGATCAATCGTAATCAATCTTTGCCAACTTTACGCTTTTCAATTTAACATGGAAACAAAATCTGGCCAATCTCAATATTTTCATAACAAAAGCGATTAATAATTAGCCACCATTTTCCGATTATACTCCAAGTGTTCATTGTCCAGTTTACTTGAAGGATTACCTTTTCTTAGCTCACCCTATTATTACAAATAATCAGTCATCTTGACAATAATGAATGTTGAATGTCATGTAGGTTTTACTATGAATATTAATATTAGCCTGATTGCAGAACCAGGTAAGATTACCTGAGCCTGAGTCGATGATATAATTGCCTATTATACAGTCAATTTCTAGTCAATCTTTTTCATGCTACTTACTGTAGTGATCATGCAACAATCTAATCAAAATATCTTCCATTCTACTTCTTTCCTATTCTTAATCATCTTTTCTCGTCATCTTCACCATCATATATTTCATTTAGATTGAATAGAGAAAATTAATTTCAATCATAATTTCATTAAACAGACCGATAATTATCAATTACAATAATCTAATTTTAATGACTGGTAAAACCTTTATCAACTTTAATGTAGATGGAAAGCAAAAACAAAAGCTTCAATCGATTTACCTTTGATAATCAATTTGAACCCAAATCAAAATATTGGCTGATCGATGAAGTTAAACAGAAAAGTTCAGATTAACAACAATTTATAAAGCTATTTAAACTAAAACTCAATCAAGTTAATCAACATTTTAGTAAAACTTGATATTGAAAGCTAAAATTTTCAATTTAAAAAGCTTAATTGAACCAACTAAGAAAATGGTTGAATATGAATTTATATTGAATTTACAAATTTTGAGCTAACAATTTCTGATGAACTTTGGATTAGGAAAACTACTGAACTTAAATTCGATAAAATGAACTGAGTTAAGCGTGAAATGATAGAGTAAGGCATTCATTTTAAACAGTAGATCAACTTGAAGTGTTGAAAAGATGAATTGTAACAATCAAGTGATTCAAACTTAGATCCATAGTCATTGTAAATTGTTGAATGTAACGTTTGGTTGCGTTTGGTATTAATGTGGATAAATTTAATTTGAATCGGTGCTAATAATAATGAATTGCTTTTCAACTGTTAATTTATACCTCAAAATGATATTGACCTTTTTTTCTGGAGCAACTATTGCTTTATTAATGGTTAAACAAGGCTGTTGTTGTTTCCATTTTCATAGGTTTAAAAGTTCATTGATCAAAGAGCTTTGAATAAGGAATCAATAATACAACAATAGATTTATAAATCTATTTTCATCGTAATTCATCAGATCAGGTTAACAATCAAGGTGAAGAAGAAAAGGTTAACACGATTAAAGCTTTTCTTTTTTCTCTCTCTTCAATCTCAATAGTTTTCATTTGCTTTTTCGGGTAACCAGTTTATATTTGTAATGGTTTAATTCAGTTGCAACTTCAATCAAATTAATTGTTGCTTTATTTTGTTTTACCTTTTTTCTCATCTTTTCTGGTTAACTGGTATTTATATTACAGGGAAACCAGAAAACAATTAACCCAAAGAATCAAATGTTCACTGTCAATTCTCAGAGCACAAGCTTTTACAACAAGAAAAGCAATATCATCAAATGAACGCAAACCTACTTTTACCAGTCAACTAGTTAATTGTTTCACTGGATTTATCCAATACACGTATTTTTGCGATTATTTTTTTTCACTGATAATCAGGTTTTCATTTTGTTTGCGTTTACAACTCTCATGAAATCAAAAATAGCAATAACTCATCTAAAAGTAAAATTGAATCGTAAACTTATTTAATGTATAATATATATTATACACTAATTAGAGTGAAACCAATCTGATAGTAATTAAATAAATTACAAATCTTTTGCTAAACTTTCCTTTGAAATATAATCATTTGTTTTTTGGCAACAACAAACTAGTTCAAATTTTATGATTGCAATAAACATCAGTTCAATTCTTAGTTGGGCTTGTTGAGCGCTTTGTGTGTTTCCAATGTTTTGCTGTGTGTTTCCTTCCACGAATCGCCATCAACATATTTATTGTTTATTAGCACCGTCAGACCAAACTGGATCAGCCTCTTTATCACAATTGCCACTGAGTTTAACGATCAAACAAAAGGTTAAATAGTCGAGGTTAAGGGTCATTTTTATGATTATTTTTAGCTCTTTTCTCTTCCTGGCTTGCTTGCTTGTTTACTTGCGTGTATTTGGTCTATTTTAGATTGTCCATCATTATCATCTTCATCATGCGTCCTCATCTTTCTCATCATCCTTTGCTTTTTTCGTGTCCTTTTGCCTTCGATAGTTGATTTTGTCTTTTTCCTAAGAAATCAGCCTTTCCTTTAAAACATGAGATCATCTTACACACAATCATCCTCATCTTTGAAGTTAACAGTGAAGAGAGATAAAAACTCAGCCAAATCAGAGAGGATAAAAATGGTGAAGAGCAACAAATTGTTTACGAGGCTGTAAAAAAGAGAGAGAAAGAGATAATGATAGTGAAAAGAGGGAAAGAAAGAGAGTAAGAGAGGAAAAAGAAGAAATAAATTGAATAAGATTGTTAGTGTTTATGTTCATGTTGATGTTTACGAGTTGGGCATTTCTTACTTACATCTTGTTTAAATGTATTCATTGTGAGTAATTGGATATTCATAACAACCTGCCAATGGTTCCTAACTTTTATTATTTTGTCAATCCTCTCATTTAGCTTTCAAATTTTGGGTTAATTTAGGGTAAAACACAAGTAAAAAGTAAAAAAAAGCAATGAAAATGGCTTGAACCAAACAACAACAAAAACTAATGAGTAATCAGACAATATCTGATTGTATCCGATACTATCTGATTTGATGTGCGGCAAAAGCAAAAAAAGGAGCGAAAAACAAAAATCTCCTTTTAATATTACAATTTGAAAATGAAATTAATTTGCAACAAATGTAATGACTGTTAGCAGAGAGTAATCAATGTCAACTGTTCAAAGAATCTTCAATTAATTTGAGAAAGAGAAAGGTTCATTTATCATTTATTTCCATCCTTTTACCGTCTCTTCAACTTCATACTTTAGCCTCACCATTGCTTAAGGGTAATCAATGTCAACTATTACCTTACAAAGTTTATTATTCACTGTCATTACAGTCCTTCACTTTGTCTTCTCAGCGAGCATCTCATTTTATCATCGAGAAGATCATCTTCATCATCCTCTTTCACTTTCCTATTATTAAATTATCTGACATTTTTGCCTTCATCATTTTAAATGGACAAATAAAACTTCATTTTGCTCTACATCTCTGACCATTCACACACTAAGTGTATGCCTTGACCTGAAACGTTGTTTGAATGAAAAAAAAGGATGCAAATTGTAAAAGACAATTACTTTGTTGATCAGATTTGACTTAATCTGTTTTCATTTTGATTGATTGATTTACACTGCCTACGAGTATAACTTTTGCCTGCATTTTGTTCATCTTTTTTTACTCAACATTCATCATTGTATGATTTATCAACATTTCAAGCTTTCCCTATCCATTGGATCATCTCTGCTTGCTCAACAGGGAGAATCTTAATTGATGATAGTTGAACCAAATGGTATTCAGTGATTTCCGGAAATAATATCTTCAATATAATCAAATTAATCAAACAAACAAAACGACAATCTGACAAAATTAGAGTCAATCTCATTGTAAACGGATTGTCCAGCTTAGCTGTTGATCAACATCAAAATTCAAAAGAGCAAAGAGACTTATTGAAATCGCTATTATCAACCTTTTACCTTTTCAGCGAAAGTTAAATCAATTTTTAACCTTCCAAAGAGACTGTTGAAGTCTTATTGGAACCTGAGTCTTGATTAATTTGAGACTTGAAATGAGTCATTTTGGTCCAGAATGATTCCTTTGGCAAATTAAGTGGCTGTTGAATGATATTTTAGGATAAATGAATTAGACAAGTTGCTTGTAATTGGATTTACAAGTATTTATTCAGTTTAACATGAAATTAAAGACGTAATTTATCGTAATGAACAGATTAACCATTGACTTTAGCATTTAAGTCAACTCTGACCAACGTTATTTGGAAATAATTTGATCTTCGAATGTTACTGGATTAAATGCCATTTGCTTTATGTTATTCACCTGTTAACTGATCAAACAATTGTTATATTGATAACACTTTCACCTGGAATTCTTTCTCTAATGACATTGAAACTTGAAGCACAGCTTTATTTTGATAGCTTCAATCAGCTTGTGATGAGATGAAAAAAGTTAAATGTACAGTTTAACACAAAGTTGCACCAAAAATGAACCAATAAATGACAAAGTCTGCTGTAATTGAGTCTAAATGAGACAAATTAAACAAGTGTCAGGAAGGTGGAAACTCAGGTTTCAATAGTAACTGTAATAAAGATTTTAATCAATCTTGTGCAGAAAAGATTCAAAAAATAATCAATAAACGATTTCAATTGTCGAGTTTTACTGTGGTAAACATGAAAGACTTGGATATTCAATTTTTGATAAGAAAGGCAAAGGACACTGATTTTGAACCAGTGATCGGTTAAAAAAACAAATCTGACTTTGATTTTGAATATTGACCAACGATTCCACTGACATGGAATCAAGTGCTAAAATGAAACCAAAAGGCAATGTTTCGTTAAAAAATGAAAAC
This sequence comes from Tetranychus urticae, assembly GCF_039701765.1. NCBI lineage: Eukaryota > Metazoa > Arthropoda > Arachnida > Trombidiformes > Tetranychidae > Tetranychus > Tetranychus urticae. The sequence continues at coordinate 14,360,037 of NC_142959.1, read as the reverse complement.
AAATGTGTGATTATTGAAAGTAGTTTACCTTCAACAAACAAAGCATAACAAGATTCAACCTGTCATGATCTATTCTTGACAGTAAATGAACTAGACATTTGATTGATTCATGTCAATAAAGCAAGATCAAGACAATGAATGATGCTACAAAAAGCATTGACAAGCTTCATCGATCCTTTCCGAATCGGCATTCAATTCAAACATATTCTGGGTGCAATCTTTATGAACTATTTTCATCCACATTAACAATAAATCAAAAAATATTGAGTAAAAGGTGAAAAAAGGAACTTTTGCTGAATAAAGATGAAAACTCAATAATAACTTGATTGTCTATTGAATGTAAAACTTTTGTTATTCAATGATAAGGATAAATCAAGGTGTTTCTCATAACAAGTGAAATGTGATGAAAAAAGCGATAAATCAAGTTTTTGCATCAATTCTGGTTTTGTTTACAATGTGAGTCAAATATTTTTTTCATTCAAATGAAAAAGGTTCAACATGATGATAACGATGCAGATAAATGTTGATTAATGTCCGATGAAAGGCTCTATTAGATACTTTAAACTGATATTAGCATCTTGCTTTTTTTGTATTATCATTAAACCTTGAACAGACGTTTTCATTGTTTCATTTTTCTCGGTTTTCCCTTCAAAGGTAACACCATTTATTTCATCTTTTATTGTGAATAAAAACGATTGTCGTAAAGAGATGATTGAAAGGTAAACGGATCAAGGGAAGGAAAAGATGAAAAAGATGGGAAAAGAAGGTAAAGATTGAGATTGAAAGACTGAGGAAACATTTATGTTTCATTTTGGGTTACATTGGGTTTCTATGGCAAAACCATTGCTACTTAACCTTTATTGAATCTGAAGAAATCCTTTTCACCTCATGATCAGGTAAAAGGAAGACAATGATGAAGATAAAAAGTAAATTGATGCAACTCAAGTTGAGATATTTTTTGTTGATCTTTTCAGTTTCTCTCACTCCATACTTTTACTGTGTTATGATATCGTTTCATCTCATCCAACTCATTTGTTTTGTTTACCTAATTGACTAGGGAATCAACATAAATATTATCATTTGCGACTTGAACTGTTCATTTACCTTGTTATTCAAAGTATCTGATCTTTATCTTGCCATTAACTTGGAATAAACTGAAACTCAGAAAATCACCTTTCTTATCATGTTTTTTCATTAACTTTCATGCTTCTCTTTTCGCTTAGTTTGGTTGGTTTCTTGGTTTCAGTGAATCAATCTTAATTGTTTCACCATTTAACAGTCTTTTATTTTATTAACTTTTCCAATTCAAACTTTGCCATTTTGTTAATCAATTGTCCAGTCTTGCAAGTTTAAATGAAGATGAAAGATATAATTGAAAGAAACGTAAATTACTTGAATTTTTTCCTAAATTGAGGTTGTCTTATTGTTTTATGAAAATGCTTAAAAAATATTATTCAAGAGTAAACCAAAAGGTCAAGTCAAAAACCGCTAGAAAATTGGAGTATAGCACTTGACCATTTGAAATAAGACTAAATATTGAGTGGACTTAGCGCACTCATTGCTTTTACTGTCGTGATTTAAAAAATATCAAGTCACAATATTGAAATCCTAAAAGTCAAATGTCAAGAAATTATTAATAGTCATTCTCAAGAATCTTCAATTCATTTCATGAGCAAAACGAATTTTTCACACCATTTTCAGAATAGAATTAATTAAAAGAATGACAATGAATTTCATTGAATCATTTGAATAATTTTGCATAGCTTGATTAATTGATTGAATGATTGAATCAAGTAAATCAATACATCAGCTTTTTCAGATGTGTTTACAACCATCCACAGTCTGGCTCGTGGATACTTCTGAATAACCAGGATGCATAATTGCTAGAAATGACAAATGGCATTGAACTAACCAGCACAACACCTATTCGGAAATGGAAACTAAAACTATTTAAAAATGTCTCGTTTAATCTAGATCGAGAATGTTTTCTTTGTTGCGAGCTGGTGACAATGAGTCAAATCTTTGTTTACTTAATCTTGACTAAGGGTATATAAAGCTAATTCAGAATCATTTGGCTATCAATTGTTACAATTCTTGAACAAGTTACATTCAACATACAGTACTCATTGTCATCATGAAATCTATTTCTATGTATCTTATTTTCATCTTGATGGCCATTCTAGTGAGTATCTTTTTCATTGATATGAATTATTTGCATTTTATTGTTAGCCCTTAAAGGGATGAAATATTGATTGTTAATAAATTGTGATACACGCTGTTAAATTTTTAAATCATGACTTAATTTTACTTTTGCAGGTTTGTCCACCTTTGTGTCTTGCAGTAACTCCCAAAGTATTGAGTGACGCAGACCTTGGAGTCTGCCAAAACGATGGAGATTGTCCTTATCCTACGTTTTGTGCAAATAGTATGTATCTTGACTTTTTACATTGCGATACAATTCAATTTATTTTTTTGCATTGTATTCTCTTATTCATTTTTCTATTTTATATTTATTTTGTTTCAGTTGGATCGAGTCCCGTTGGTCTTTGTGCGCTTCGCCCAGGTTTTTGAAAATCAATAGGATGGCTTTATTCTTTGATTTCCTTTTACAGGAACTTTTCAGGGAGAACTATCGTTGATAATTCATGTACTAAGATCTAAGAATAATAAATAAAACAGATATGATTTTACTTTGAAACTTTGATACTGTCATCTTCAATCTTTATCGAAATCTCCGCTATCATCCCTAACAGCCAGTGTCCCTCGATAATTTTGCTACGGTGAAACTTATCGCGACCAAATTTTGCCTCATGAATTTTGACACACTGGACATTTCTTCCTAATCGGCTCTCAGATCCAGACAGTCGAGCAAATCATTACTACGATTCATGTTTTTCTGAATTGCTTCGTCTAGGCTTTTGTGTAAATATTCAAGGCGCTATCGACTCCTCTATCAGTATTAATTTCTGAATGTCTAGAAAATGAGTGTTAAGACCGGTGTTTGTCTGAATTTTCTTAAGCTTTTGGAGTATTTTGATTCTACATTTTATTCGATTCCTCAAGTGTTTGAATTTTCAAAATCAGATGAAAGGTAATTACAAAAGGAAAGGACAAAAATTATCGATGACTGCTTATTCGATACCAATATACATTCAATAACTTTTTTTCGTGTTATTTCCAACTCGAAACATTAAACAAGCATAAAAATCAAAAATCAACTTTGATTCCCTTAATGACTACACTAGTGCTCTCTACTGAGTAATTTATGAACCTAGAAAATTGAAAATTAACTTTTTTACTCGACAATTAGTGAACGCTTAAGGAATCAGTTACAAATTTTGGATGAAAAAGTGTTTCTATTAATAATAATAAGATTAGCTGATATTACGATTATATACTAAGCAAGCACCAGAGTATTGTAAATGCAATGAAATGTGAATTTAAATGAGCAACAAAATTGTTGATCATCTAATGCATGTTATTGAATACGGCCATTTAGTTGTGATAGTTGGACATTGAAATGAGACAGACTGTGGTCAACAAGGTAAGGTTATAGCCATTTTGATAGAAAGCACATTTAAAAGTCAAATAACGTTTGAATTTTCGTTTGTTGGTTAAAATATTGGAATGAAAAAAATTGTGAGAAACAGTGAAAAGAAATGAGAAAAGATTTGCTGTTTAAAGTTTAATTTATCTTATTTCTAAACATATTTTTCTTAAAAAACTCAAATGCTGGTGATTTATCTTCACAATTTATCTGTCAAAGTGGTATGAGAATCAGGACAGAGAAACAAAAACAAGCATCATTATTACAAGTTGATAAATGTAAACATGTTTGCTGTCGATGGCAAAGGAAAAGTCAACCAATCATTTGGTAAAGCAAAAAAACACAGAAATACTTTGATTGATATTCTTTTGTTTTTTTTATTTCGACTTTTAAATTTGGTCCTTTTGCTTGTTCAAACATCTTCAAGTCGAGAAGTTTTCAAGTTGCAAGAAAAAAAAGGTTGAAAAATCGATCAGAGAAGAAGAAAAAAAAGTCAAAAGTAAAACAAACTCTGAAAATGAATTTGAAATAACATGAAACATATTTTCTTGCCAACATGAGTTGACTGGAAAATATTGATATTTACAGTAAAATTAAACATTGAATTCAGTAAACAGCGATTAAATGTCAATTATGATTGTAAAATGTAAGCTCAACATTTACATTTGAAGAGATGATTTGAAATAATCATTTCTCTGAAAAGCCAACGATTCTCAGTTGATTACTGACAGCAATTATGATTATTGATTTGAATCACTTGGATAATTTATTAGGCAAGTTTAAACGATCAAACCTATTGATCTTATTAGCTGTGCCTTTATTCAAATTATCATCATCATTAACAATGTTTCATCTTGCAAGTTGTGTTCACTGTTTCTCATTGCTGGTTGAATCGATAATTGAATTAGATTCAGCAAGAGAATTGAAATGAGATGTTGAAGATAAAAATGGCTTTGTTAATGAAAAGTAATCAATTTTTAACCATATATCCTTCCTGATTGTCTTAAAGACAGTAATCGATTCTCCATGAACATTGTTTTCACAGGGAAAAAGGTAATCATCATCAAAAGTAATAAGGTTCCTTGTTTCAATTTTGTTGCCTTAAATTGTTTCTTTTATCTCTCTTTGCCCTTTCAAACTGAATTTCACTGAAAAATTCATATAATCTAAAAGTGTCGCTGATGTATAAATCAATGTACAATCAGTGATTTTGCTGCTGTTTTTACTTGCAATGGTAAATAGATCTTTGAATGTGTCAACTGGAAAAAAAGTAAAGTGAAAAAATACGAGTTACTGTGTAAGGAGTGAAAAGAGGAGGAAGATTGAGTTTGAAGAAGAAGCAGCAAAAAACCAAATTACCTGAACCTTCAATTGATTTCACAGAATCCAATTTCACAGTCTTCATCCATCTTCAATCTCCTTCATCTTTTCGCTCAGAATGAACAGGGAAAGAGAGAGAGAACAGATAAGAAATGAAATGGCCTCTAGGATTATGAGAAGGACAATCAGATAAACACAAGTGAAAAGGGAAGAAAAACGTAACATTGAAAAAAAGTCGAGAAAATATTTTGTTACTTTTTCCATAAGCAAAAGGTAAGAATGGGAATAAAATGAGATCAGATTAGATGAGAACTGTGATGATTGTAACGATGATTATGATGGAAATGGAAAGAAAAATGAATCTCAAAACTAGGATTTAACAATGAAATGACCATTTCTACCTTCAATCTGGTCAAATCCCCATCAAAGGTAAGTCCATTGAAAATTGAGACTCATTGAAATAAGAGTGCTTCTCAGATACACTCAGCTTATCAAATAATTTTCATTGATAACTTCGATCTGATTTTTAGCATAATTTCGATTCCATCTATTAATATTTTCTTGATCTTATAATATGAAGTCTCCAAGAAGATATTGAATGCTCTAAACGCAATTACCATACATGACTAGTGGGTTTGTATTGAATATTGATTGGGACTGAACAATCAAATATCAATAATTTGAGAGAGGAAAAAATCGAAGTTAAAAAACTGAAAAGTCAATACCATTAATCACAAGTAAAACAAACTATCTGACAATTTTTTGAATCCAATACTTTCACCTGACAAATGTGGGTTCACCAAGAGGTAGATTTTCTTTCAAGATTTCAATATGAGTCAAATGTTGACCCTTTTTCTGATTTGCCTCAATTTTTTGGAATGAAAAATTCGATTTGAAGATATTTCATGAATTATATGGAAACAACTTGAAGAAATGAAAGAGTCTCACAGGTTTCTCCATCGACAGTTTCCCTTGAACCAAATGAACCGTAAAAGTCGCTTTCGTTTTACTTATTTTCGTTTCCTTTTCTTTACACTTTTTTACTTTTTCATTTTTCATCCTCATCTTTGCTTTTCTTCTTCTTCTTCCTTCATCTTCAATGATTTGACATGTTATTCCCAGTGTAACATCTTACAGTTGCCAGTATTAGCTTTTGACATAAACAGTTACAGTTACTTGTGATTCTTCATTTTTGCCTCTTTTCATTTCATTGCTTCTCTCAAATCAATCTTTTATCTATCAAAATATATCACGGTCAATGATTATTTTTCAACCAAATATATTTGCATCAAAATAGATTGTGTATTCACTTTGAGTCAATTGGTGTGAAAATATTCACACAATAAATTGAAAATAAAAATTGAGCCAAACTAGAAGACGAGATACAATTCAAACTTTCTATTTGTTTCGCTCGCTATTGTTTTATTAAAAAACTCACATTGATTTAGTTTGTTGTTTATGCTAATATTTCGTTTAGAGTGTATTCAGTTTTATCCTGAACACTGAAAGAAGTCAGAAATTAATACCGATGGAGAAGTCGATACCACCTTGTATATTTACAGCAGAAAAGCTTAGACGAAATTTATACAAACATGAATCGTAGTAATGATTTCATCGACTGTCATCAACTGAGAGACGATCCGGAGGAACTGGCCAGGCGGTAAAAATTTATGAGGCGAAATTCGGTCGTGATAAGTATTACTGTAGCAAAATTATCGAGGGACACTGGCTGCTAGGGATGATTTCGGATTTCGATAAAGAATGACGATTACAGAATCAAAGTTTTGAAGTAAAATCATATTCGTTTATTTTATTATTCTTAGTTCTTAGTATCTAATTGATTAGCTGATAGCATGTTCATTCAACAAAGACATGGAAAATCATCGATAGTTTTCACCGAAAAGTTCCTGTAAAAGGAAATCCAAGGGGTAGCGCCATCCTCTTGATTTTCACTATTTATCTTCACAAAAAAATGTTGCTGTTCGATAGTTGAAACAAAATGAAAATAAAATAGAAAAATGAGTAATAAAATACAAAACTGAACAAATTAAATTTTATCGAATTGAAGCGAAAGTAAAAAGGCAAGATACATACTACGTGAACATTTCTCTTCAGGTTTACAATCACTATCGCGTCTGCATGACCTTAATGCCCAGTCTTCGTATTTTTGTGCAAGACTCAAAGATGAGGGAACCTGTAAAGGCAGAGTAGAATTAAGATATGATTTAAAAATTTAACAGCGTTTATCACAATTCACTAACTATTAATATTTCATCCCTTTAAGGGCTAACAATAGAATGCAAATAATTCACATTGATGAATAAGATACTCACTAGAATGCTCATCAAGATGAAAATAAGATACATAGAAATATATTTCATGATGACAATGTATACTGTACGTTGAATGTAACTTGTGTAAGAATTGTAACAACTGATAGCCAAATGATTCTGAATGCGCTTCATATACCCTTGTAGTCAATACTAAGTAAACAAATGATTCATAGTCACCAGCTAGCAACAAATAAAACATTCTAATTCAATACGAGACATTTAAGTTTCTTGTCAACCATAGAGTCATGCTATACAATGTCATTGATTTGCATATCTAAATAGTCAGAGTTTCTTTTTCCGTTAGTAATTAGTAGTAGTTGACGCGTTAGTAGACTTCTTTGTCTGATGGAATTTAAAATAAATAAATTCAATTATATCGAATTGAATTGAAATGTAAAAAGTCAAGATATATTCGATGAAATATTCCTCATGTGTATCAAGTATATGATCATGCAATTTAATGTCATTAATAGTATCAGACAAACGAGTCTAATAGACGCAGTGTTTAATCAGATTGATTTCTGACTATAATTGACAGTTTGACTCATGAAAATGGGTGGATAACCAGCATAAATAGTTGCTTAGACAAATGCCAGGTAACTTTGAAACTTGGAAACGGAAATTCTAACTATTCTGATATGTCTGATGCTTTTTAGCACTTTACTCTTTGCGTTTACAGTTACTTGTGATTCTTCATTTTTGCCTCTTTTCATTTCATTGCTTCTCTCAGATCAATCTTTTATCTATCAAAATATATCACGGTCAATGATTATTTTTCAACCAAATATATTTGCATCAAAATAGATTGTGTATTCACTTTGAGTCAATTGGTGTGAAAATGTTCACACAATAAATTGAAAATCAAAATTGAGCCAAACTATTAGAAGACGAGATACAATTCAAACTTCGTATTTGTCTCGTTCGTTATTGTTTTATTAAAAGACTCATATTGATTCAGTTTGTTTATGTTAATATTTTGTTTAGACTGTATTCAGTTTTATCGTGAACACTGAAATGCATTAGCGTATTGTTACATTAGTATCCTTGTTATAATTTGTCGATTACATGGTCTGTGTTGCTGATTTGCTGGATAAACCTAAATAAACAAAGTGTCGTTTAGCAATAGAGATGAATAAATGAGGGTAAAATATTCTAAAAATTATCGATAACTGCTTTTTGATACCAATATTATTAAATAACTTTTTTCGTGTTATTTCAAACTCTAATAACATTGAACAAATCATAAAATCAACTTTTATCCACTTAATGATTATGCTAGCGCCCTCTATTGAATAATTTATTAATCTGGAAAATTGACTATTTTCACTGGACAATCAGTTAACACTTGAGGAATTGAATAAAATGCAGGATAAAACTCATAAGGCAAATTTCGGTTTTGATAAGTGTGACCGTAGTAAAATTATCGAGGGACACTGGCTGCTAGGGATGATAGTGGAGAGATTCAATAAAGAATGAAGATGACAGTATCAAAGTTTCAAAGTAAAATCATATCGGTTTTATTTATTATTTTTAGATCTTAGTTTCTAATTGATTATTTTTAGCATGTTGATTCAACATAAACATGAAAAATCATCGACAGTTTTCGCTGAGAAGTTCCAGTAAAAGGTAATCGAAGCATAAAGCCATCCTTTTCATTGACCAGGTATTGCCAAACAAATACCAGATGGTTGCCCGATAGCTGAAAGAAAATGAATATAAAATAGAAAAATGAGTGAGAGAATACAATAAAAAACTGAATAAATTGAATTGCATCGAATTGAATCGCAATGTAAAAAGTCAAGATACATACGACGCAAGCATTTCTGAGGAAGAGTACAATTGTCATTGGTGGTGCAGAATGTGAAGTCTTTGAAAAGACCTTGTGCAAGACACAAAGATGGACAAACCTGCAAAGGCAAAGTAAAATTAAGCCATGATTTAAAAATTCAACAGCGTTTATCACATTTGGTTGCTATTAATATTTCATCCCTTTAAGGGCTAACAATAAAATGCAAATAATTCATATCAATGAAAAAGATACTCACTAGAATGCCCAACAAGATGAAAATAAGATACATAGAAATAGATTTCATGGTGACAATGTAAACTGTATGGTGAATGTAACTTATGTAAGAATTGTAACAATTGATAGCCGAATGATTCTGAATTAGCTTTATATACCCAAATGATTAATAGTCACCAGCTTGCAACAAATAAAGCATTCTCGATCTAAATTATACGAGACATTTAAGTTTTTGTTAATTATATAATCTCGCTATGCAATGTCATTGATTTGCATCAGACAAATCTAAATAGTTAGAGTTTCCTTTTCCTCTAGTAATCAGTAATTGACGCGTTATTAGACTTCTTTGTCTGATGGAATTTAAAATGAATAAATTCAATTATATCGAATTGAATTGCGATGTAAAAAGTCAAGATATTAATATATTCGATGAAATATTCCTCATGTGTATCAAATATACGATCATGCAATTTAATGTCATTGGCTTGTATCAGACAAACGAGTCTACTATACGCAGTGTTTGATCAGATTGATTTCTGACTAAAATTGATAGTTTGACTCATGAAAACGGCTGAATAACCAGCATAAATAGTTAATTAGACAAATAACTTTGAAACTCGGAAACGGAAATTCTAACTATTTAGATTTGTCTGGTGCTTTTTAGTACAGACTTTACAGTACTTTACTCTTTGCGTTTACAGTTACTTGTGATTCTTCATTTTTGCCTCTTTTCATTTCATTGCTTCTCTCAAATCAATCTTTTATCTATCAAAATATATCACGGTCAATGATTATTTTTCAACCAAATATATTTGCATCAAAATAGATTGTGTATTCACTTTGAGTCAATTGGTGTGAAAATGTTCACACAATAAATTGAAAATCAAAATTGAGCCAAACTATTAGAAGACGAGATACAATTCAAACTTCGTATTTGTCTCGTTCGTTATTGTTTTATTAAAAGACTCATATTGATTCAGTTTGTTTATGTTAATATTTTGTTTAGACTGTATTCAGTTTTATCGTGAACACTGAAATGCATTAATAAGTTGTGATAATTCATTAGCATCATAGATATGATTTGCCGATTACAGGGTTTGTGTCGTTGGTGACCCTAAGTAAAAAAGTGTCGTTTAGCATTAGCTTATGGAAATGAGGGTAAAATCTTCAAAAAATTATCGATAGCTACTAATTCGATACCAATATATATTTAATAACTTTTTTTCGTGTTATTTCCAACTCTAAACATTGAACATAAAAATGAAAAAATCAACTTTGATTCCCTTAATGACTATATTAGTGTCCTCTATTGAGTAATTTATAAACCTATGAAATTGAATATTTTTTTCCTCGAACTGTGAGGGGGATTCGGAGGCCTGGTGAGGTGGTAAAAATTATCGAGACAAAATTTGAACGTCATTATGAATTAAATTGAAATGTGAAAAGTCAAGAAACAGTACAATGTACATAATATTATAAATTATGAAATTAAAAAATCTGCTGTGAAAATAGCGATTAATCTATTTTACGAGCTAGCTCTGGTTTTTCATGTGTTTTGTTTTTAATTTTGAAGACTCTTTTTTTTGTTCTATTGAGATGGTTTTACCTCGAGTAATTAAATTAATTCATTCTTACAATGTGCCTCTTTACTGTCAATTACGGTCCGCATCAAGATCCTGGATTTACAAAGGAGGAAAAGGTATTGACAAGGGAAAAGGGTTTTCATTCACTTATACCTCTACACCAGATGATAAAAGACAAATACCACTCAGTCAAAAATTAATTCCTGAAGAGTTGGAGTCAATGAGACTAAAATATCCTGAATTTCTTCCTTCTACCAAGCCTGAACACCGAAATAAAATTAAAACTGTTTTAGGTGAGTATCAAAATCAATTGACATAAATAGAGATGAAAACTAGACATTGTTTTAATGCTAAATCTTTTGAAATTTTCTTTCACCTCTTTAATTATAGAGCATAATGATATGTTACAAAGAAGAAACAATATCGATATCCCGGAATTTTATGTGGGTTCAATTCTTGCTGTTACGGTCTCTGACCCTAATGCTGCTGGCAAAATATCTCGTTTTCTTGGTATCTGCATTTTTAGAGAAGGCACTGGCCTCAATTCATGTTTTACTTTAAGAAATATTGTCGATCGTGAGGGTATTGAAATTAGATATGATCTTTATAACCCAACTATTCGTAGTATCGAAGTGATAAAATTGGAGAAGCGATTAGACCAAGATTTAAGATACTTGAGAGATGCAGAACCTCAATATTCTACTTTTCCTTTGGATATGGAACCAGAATTGAGAAAAGAAGGTGCTCCAGTGCCAGTGAATCCAATCAAAGTTAAAATGCTTCCTCTACCTTGGTCTATAGATTGGTTCAAAATTCGATATCAACATCAAACTTATGGAATTGAGAAAATGCGTGGTGTTTGGGAATATTATTACAAACGTTCTGTTCATAACAGACATCACAACGAATATGAACAATTTGATTTAATGAAGGAGTATCGTTCTCATATACCAGAAGATGCCCAACTACCTATTTGGAACAAGCTTTCGGATTACGAAAAGTCAACAAGTGAAATTAAAAAGAAGGCTAGAAGAGCCAAAATGATAAAAAGATAGATATTGTAGAAATAGTGTGTATATTTATAAATTGTGTTTAAGTAAAAAATTTGAGTGACAAAATGCATTAATTGATCTCTTTACCAAATATACTTGCTCAGATTTTCTTTAATCACTGGAGATTGTAATAGTTTCAAATGATACTTGGATCGTTTTAAATTGTCAACAACTTTTAAAAGATCACCGTTAAAGTTGCTTGAAAAATATTCAAAATGGTCGTCATTCGTCAACAAGAAAAAAGCATTGTTTCACAAAAAATAAAGAAAGAATGATGATGACTGTTTGATTTATCCTCAACAGGTAAACCTCCATTAAGTGTAACTCGCAATGATACGTCGTCAGTCGAGTCGAACAAATCGCAGGCTTCTTTGTCTCTGAAATTGAAGTCATTTGGCGGAAACTTAAGATAGCACAGAACTTTAGTCATCGTAGTTGTTGAATTGGAAATATTTTCGAGACTAGGAAATACTGGCTTCATTAGTTAATGCTGGAGACGAGGATGGAAAAGATTCAACAGAAGGACTTTCGGCAATACTGGCTTTGGCAACTTCTTTATCATCAATAACAATAACACCATCCTGATTATCACCTTTAATAGAAGTCGCTATATCAATATTTCGGTTCATCTTGTAATCATTATTATTATTACCATTTTGCAGTTAAGGTTAACTTTCATTATATCACTGGAATGTTTGTTACTGTGTTTGTTTGAGGCAAGAGTAGGGTTATTAACAAAAGTACTGCTACTACTACCACCAATATAATTGATATTATTACAATTACTATTACTACTGTTTTTATCACCCGATGATGTTGAACTCGTCCGACCAGTTTGACTGATTGTACGAAGAGACTTTCCTGTCTTAGAGACAGTTCCTCGAACTATGTCGGCTAATGATCCATTGGAATTTGAATTTAAAGTAATTTTGATCACAGATTCACGATTGTCCGTATTATTACATTCACTTGATGGTGAAGTTGAACTATAAGAATGAGAAAACGTTATAATTAGAGTTAAATACTGTGTGAAAATACGTTTTCAGATACTTTTGGTAATACTTACGAGATGCCATTTGATGAACCTAACTTGGGAAAGTTGTGTGCGTCTGCTGGAGCATCTACTTCTGAGCTCGGAAGCGGAGGAAATGCCGATGATACAAGATCAAAGTCTTGAGCTTTTGGCATCTTTTTCCTCTCTGGACTGCGAGCATGCTTGTTTTCATTAACAGTCCGTGGGTTAAGTTTGCTACTTGAATTGACTGTTGTTATCTCAGATGATTTTGCTGTTGCTGATTGAATTGGTGATGCTACTGTAGTTGCTATTGTAGTTGTAATCGTTGTTGATGAAGATGCTACTGATGTTGATGATGCATTCGCTGATTGTGCTGATTGATTTACTTCATCTTTCTTCTCCTTTCTTATTGGTTTTGTTAAAGATCGGGCTGAAAGATTAGATTGAATAGCATTTGATGCAGTCAGAACTGACTCATTATTATTCAATCGACCAACAACAATCTCATGTTTACTTGAATCATTGAAATTTGAAGATGATTCGCGTGACTCAGTTCCTGTTGACAAAAGATGACAGTGTGAGAAAATTCAATTGACTTTCATAATGAAGGAAATACTCTTTTAAACTAAAACTTACTGGAAGAGTTTACTTTCTTTAATTGAATCTGAGTTGGAAGAGCCGCTGATAGATTATTTCTTTGATTATCATCACAATTATGTGATGAATTTGTCGACCATGGCTCTGTTGAAACTGAAGAAGAAAAGATTATTTTTAATATTAAAATGTCCTAAAATAAGGAAACTCAAACTCATTCATCAAAAATGACAAAAGAAACAGTAATTTTTTATCTTTACCTAAATTTTTGACTCTTTTATCACCGTTTTGATTGATTTTGATCGCAGATTCACGATTGTCCGTATTATTACATTCACTTGATGGTTAAGTTGAACTAAAAAATGAGAAAACGTAATAAATGGAGTCTAATAATCTGCGAAAATGCGTTTGTTAGATACTGTTGGTAATACTTACGAGATGTTAATTTTGGCATATTTAATTAAGGCACTTTTCACACTTTTAATTAATAGACTAACATGTAAACAATAGATATTAGCACCCTCTTTTATCTAGTTCATCAACCCTTTGATAGCCCGCTCGATTAAATTGTTTGAAAACATCCCTAAGTCCATGTATTGGTGATGCTACTGCAGTTGCATTGTAGTTGTAATCGTTGTTGATAAAGATGCTACTCTTGATGATGATGCATTCGCTGATTGTGCTGATTGATTTACTTCAGAGTTAAATAATCTGTATGAAAATGTGTTTGTTAAAGATTGTTGGTAAAACTTAGGAGATACCATTTGATTAGCTTGACTTCAGAAAGTTTTATGCATCTGTTGGAGCATCCGATTCATTCTCACATTGAAATGCTCTCATGGCCATACATTTAGAACAAGTTTATCACTGGGATAATTGATGTAGATTACATTGACCAAAATAAAATCAATGTGGCATTTGCGTTAATGATTTAATGCTCGAAACTCCCATTCAACTCGATTCAATAATAATCTTAAAAATCAGCATGTAAACATAAGTCAAGAAAAAGTATCGTGAAAGTTTTCAATTATCATTTCCTTATTTAATTTTTTAGATTTTTATCATTCCAAGATTGCTAAAAAACAAAAATTTGATTGAGAAACAATGAATAAAGGGGTAAAAGAATCAAAAAATCAAGTGTACACATGAAAAATGTTGGTGCAAGGATTAATTAGAAATAAATAAATAACATGATTGCTTTAGAATTGAGAATTGTTAATTGGTGTCGATTCTGTAACATTGCAGCTTCGATTAAAATCGCGTAATCTAATCACTTTGATGTAAATATATATGTAAATGTGTTTGTATATTTATAATAGTGTACAGATATTTTGAATGGACCATTGAATGATATTTTATATTAAATGAATATATATTTTCTCACTACCAGGAGGATAATATATATAAATATTTATATGAATATGGATTAATAAATATGATTATTGTATCTTTCTTTAAAGTTGTTTTTGTTCACAGAGTGCAAAGCAAGTTGAATTAAGTTATTTTGATGTGTATACTGTAAGTATTGAATACATATTTAAATTGTCCGATTTGTTAAATTGCAAAATTTTTCTAGTTTCTTCTAGTGGCTAAGTGAATGAGGAATAATAGGAGGACGTAACGACTGAATGGCTGCAGTCATGATAGGATAGCTAACCAAGGGAGTTGTTGAAGTACTGATAACGCTTGTTGACAGAGCAGCCATTGATGATACAGGAATTCCAGATTGAGAATTTAGAGTGGCAGCAAGGGCCGCCGGTATTTCTCCAGATCTTGAACTAGAGATGAGTTCAGGTTTGATAATTGGCGGTGGCCCGAGTGGAGGTGGTATTGACGCTGGTCCTGATTGAGGTGGGGTAGGTTGGTGGGCTGATTTGCCCATTGTACGTAGCTGAGCATTTTGTTCCAGTAGAAATTCATTTGTGGCCATCAAATCGGCCACTTGTTTTTTTAATTCATCAACACGACGTCGAAGTGCGCAATTTTCATCTTCTAAGAAACGGGAATTACTATACAGAGCTTGGTTGGGAAGTTGACTGGATTGCGAATAGGAAACTAAATTAGAAGTTGATTGAGTTAACGGTGGGAGAGATGTTTGTTTTGAAGTAAATTCAAAATCACTAATTGAGTGAACCTGGGAGAGACCGACATGTGAGGGCGCGCGTTGTGGTGACAAGGTAAATGGTTGAGTACCAAAACCAAGGGATGCATCATAAGCTCGCCTTTTAGGCTCAGGTGGGGCTAATCCAACTTGATATGATGTTGGCCCGTCCAACAAAACACCTGATGCATGGTGATTTCTGTCTAGAGACGGAGTTCTAATATGCTGGATAGCGTTAGCAGCATTAGCAGCTGCAGCATTGGTTCGTAACTCAAGATCATATTCAGCTTGAGAGATGTGACGAAATTTGCATCTCACACCTCGACGACAATCTCCTTTGAGGTTGTCTTTGCAGACAGGTATCGAGGTAGAAAAGGATGAAGCTACAGAGGAGGCAACGGAGGAAGCAACGGATGAGGCTAACGATGATGATAAAGATGAAGCAAGTGATGAAACAAGGGAAGAGGCGAGAGAAGAAGCTAAAGATGAATTAGAAACCAATCCATTTGTATCACAGACAGCTGATTTCAAATCAACTTGGTGCGATTGATTCAACGAATGAAACGAGCCAGATGACTGTTTATTGGACAATAGTTTCTCGATCAGATGAGAAGGTAGCTTGCCACTGATGCGATAAATTTCCTCTTCTTGTTTTGTACAATGAATAAAACGACAGTTCAACCGGCGACATTCTTTGTTTTGAAAATCATGACAAAATATTAAATCAACCTTTTTCCCCAATTCTTCAGCTTCAGTCCCTTCTGGATGTCGGTATCGACATCCATTACCTCGTCGGCAAACATTACGTAAGAAATCTCGACATACGTCAGAATTGAAATTGTTGTTTAGTGCGTTATTATTGTTATTATTAAACCCAGAACCTGGACCACCGTTTTTCAAATTAATAGAGCTACCATTGGAAGAGTTTAAGTTGTTCCCAGAATCTTGATGATGATATTGAGTTTGGTGATGATGATTATGATTGGGTCCCGATAATTGGTGTGGATGAAGGGAATCAGATGGAGGTCCATTTGATGACGATGAAGCATTGGCTGCTTTACTATTGAGAATTACATTGTTTTCATTACATGTATCCTTACATTCCTTGTCATCATTCATATTTACCCAGCATCACTGAAATCAGAACAGGTTTTGCTAGATTGGTAGAGGACTATATCTACCTTGCAAATTGAGAACAATAAATAAAATAAACAAAACTAGTAATTAAGGAAAATTGAAAAACAAAAAATGACAACAAAAATTAAAATAACATCTCTATTTGAAAGAGATGGAAGAAAGATAATAAGTAGATATCCAGAGGAATATAAGACTTTCTTAGTTTTCCTTCCTACTTTTTACCGAAAAATAGCTACAAAAGTTATTCTGACAGCAAACTAAAATATCTTTTAATTTCAAATTGAACTGAATTTTGTTGCAATTAAATGAAATAATAGTGATAACTGGTACCATTTTGCTTAAATAAGCTCTAAATTCAGAAAACAAAGTTCAGAGTGATTTACGAGGCAAAATGTGATCTTCATTACGAATTAAATTGAAATGTGAAAAGTCAAGAAACAATACAATGTAAATAATAGTATAAATGATGCAATTAAAAAATCTGCTGTTAAAATAGCGATTAATCTATTTTAAGAGCTAGCAATGGTTTTTCATGTGTTTTGTTTTTAATTTTGAAGACTCTTTTTTTGTTCTGTTGAGATGGTTTTACCTCGAGTAATTAAATTAATTCATTCTTACAATGTGCCGCTTCAATGTCAATTGCGAACATCTAGGTCCTGGATTCACAAGAAAGAAATTTTTGACAAAGGAAAAGGATTTCCATGCAATTATACCTCTACATCAGAGGTTAAAAGACAAATACCATCTAGTCAAAAGTTAATTCAGGAAGATTTAATGTCAATTAGACTAAAATATCCTGAATTTCTCCCTTCAACTAAGCCTGAACATCGACATAAAATTAAAACTGTTTTAGGTGAGTATCAAAATCAATTGACATAAATAGAGATAAAAGCTAGACATTGTTTTAATGATAAATCTTTTGAAATTTTCTTTCATCTTTTTAATTATAGAGCATAACGATATGTTAAAGAGAAAAACCAATATGGATATTCCAGAATTTTATGTTGGTTCAATTCTTGCTGTTACAGTTTCTGATGTCAATGCTGCTGGTAAAATATCTCGTTTTCTTGGTATCTGCATTTTTAGAGAAGGCACTGGCCTCAATTCATGTTTTACTTTAAGAAATATTGTCGACCGTGAGGGTATCGAAATTAGATATGATCTTTATAACCCAACTATACAAAATATCGAAGTGATAAAATTGGAGAAGCGTCTAGATGCAGATTTAAGATATTTGAGAGATGCAGAACCTCAATATTCTACTTTTCCTTTGGATATGGAACCAGAATTGAGAAAAGAAGGTGCTCCGGTGCCAGTGAATCCAATCAAAGTTAAAATGCTTCCTCTACCTTGGTCTATAGATTGGTTCAAAATTCGATATCAACATCAAACTTATGGAATCGAGAAAATGCTTGGTGTTTGGGAATATTATTACAAACGTTCTGTTCATAACAGACATCACAACGAATATGAACAATTTGATTTAATGAAGGAGTATCGTTCTCATATACCAGAAGATGCCCAACTACCTATTTGGAACAAGCTTTTCGATTACGAAAAGTCGACAAGTGACATGAAAAAGAAGGCTAGAAGAGCCAAAATGATAAGAAGATGAATATTGTAGAAACCATGTGTACATTTGTAAATTAATTATGCACTAACTAAAATATCTTCAAATTTCAAATTGAACTGAATTCTGTTGCAATTTAATGCTTTAATAGTGATATCTGGTGCCGATTTGATTAAATAAGCTATAATTCAGGAAAAAAAGTCCAGGGCGAATAAAATTACATAGAAATAATTAGTTAAATTGATTCTCAGAGTTAGTTGAGCTGAAAGAGTATTAAATAAATGAGAATTGAATTAACAAGGGGATTCAATATGATTTATTGAATTATTTATTTGAATTCAAGATCTTCTTTGAAAATTGAAACTTTGTTGGCAGACAAATGGAAATGATAATTGTGAGGATTTGATACAAAATCAAGAGATAAATAAGAATTTAAAAATAAGAGAGAATGAAATTAACTATGAAAGAGAGAAATGAGAGATTTGTTTCTACAAATGGTTATTAGAAGAGAAAAAAATGAAACAATTAGATAAATGAACATTATATTTAACAGATGATGATGAGAGAAGAGGGAAAATTTGATGAGGAACAAAAATTTACATAATAAACAAATTAGATTGTTTTGTTTGAAATGAGTGATGATAGTGAGGCAGAGATTACAAAAAAATTAATATATGAATTAATTCTCAGTCAGATGTTGAAAAGGTCAAAAGAAGGGTTGATTTTACAAGATTTAGCCGTGTCCAGTAATGAATAAAATGGACTTTGAGTAATGTTTATCCTTTCGCTTATGATGAAAATAAGAGAAACAAATGGCACTGTAACATCGCTTTTTGTCAAATATTACAATATCAGATCTAAATTGAGTAATTTGAGAGGAGAAAAGGGAAACAATTAAATTGGAAATTCATTTTCTCCTGGATGAATTGGAAGTGTTGAGATGATTGGGGCTTCGTTAATCAATAAAACTATGACTTAGATGTTGCTAAAATTGTCTTGATTATGATCCACTGTTGATTGCTCGCTTCTTCAGTCTCATAATTGAGTGTCGGCTGATCTTGAATTTGATATATTGATTTGATAAGTGATCAATGATTCGATGGTTTTCTTCCATTAACCATGAGAAGAATAAAGATACTTTTTTTAAATACCATTCTTTGGTGCAAATATTGTATAAAACTTGATTCCAGTCTTTGAATTATTAACTTCCAACGAGCTTGAAATTATGATATTATAATTTTAGATTCAATTTTTAACAGAAGAAACATTTTGATTTGTTGATTCTTTTCATGATTATCGTTGAGCTGAACATTGAAAAATAAAATCTCGATGAATAAATTTAATTTCATCCTTTTTTTCATTCTTGGCGATCCTTGAAATCAAAGTTCATTGTTTTGTGCTTTTCCAGTCTTGCAAATTCTTTCATGATTTATATCAGCCCTGATTTGATTTGGTTTCAGTTAAATAAATAGAGCAAAAGAAAATAAAATTCAATCCAATTCAGGCCTCCGAGTTTGGACAAGTCAGGTTCACCGTTAATTAGCTAACAATAATCAAGTAAACTCTCAGATCCCAGATTCAGCGATACCTTCATCATCTGTATAAAAAAGGGAAAACAAAAGAATTATTAGAATTGATTGGCAAACAATTTACTTTGAATTAATTTACCATCAAACCCAGGATTAAGATGCATTTCAGGTCTGGGCGAGTCCAAGAGGTCAGCTTTACCTTCCAAAACAGTAAGTAAACACTGATGAATACAGATATATTGTTGCTGTTGAAAATAGAAGAAGAAATTTCATTAATTATCAGCAAATAGTAAATTAAAAATAGTTTATATAAATACAGTTAAACAGCAAATTTGACCTGAACAATTAGATGTAAATGTTTCTGAATGTAAAGGTTCATGAGATTGGGTTAAAAAAGATGTGATCAACAGACACAATCAAGCAATCATTGATACAATATCATTTGTTGGATAATTTATTTGAAAAATTGCCAAATTAAATGTTGCCGATCCCAATTGATGTCATGTTTATCAATCAATTTTAATCACTCAATGTGAAAACATTGTCACTCTCTTCCGGCCTCATCCCTTAAACCAGCTACAATTAAGGAAGTTTCATCATGAATATCAAGTTTAACATTTGGCTTCAAGCTAAATAACATTGATAAAGATTTGGCTTTCATTGCTGGAAAATAATATGGAATTTTAGGGAAGAAAAGCTGAAAAAAATCAGCTAAACAAAAGGTTGTAAGAAGGGAATAAATTTAAGAATGATTT
This sequence comes from Tetranychus urticae, assembly GCF_039701765.1. Taxonomy (NCBI): domain Eukaryota; kingdom Metazoa; phylum Arthropoda; class Arachnida; order Trombidiformes; family Tetranychidae; genus Tetranychus; species Tetranychus urticae. Next base: position 14,339,478 of record NC_142959.1, on the reverse strand, counting down.
ATGAAGCAAAAATTAACTAATAACACAACAGGTTAAAAGGTATCAAATTTGACCTGAATGTTCAAGCTGACAAAAATGTTGCGAAGTGTAAAAATAAACATCCTCTAATTATTTGCTGTTTAAAATAATTGTTTTCAATTAGATACCTCATTCTGAACCATCCAAACTCTTTCTCGTCTCATTTCATAAACAATACCAAAAATATCAACATAATCGTATTTTTGGATATGCTGTAAGATACGATCCAAAGCGATAAAGGTGCCTGATCGGCCAACACCAGCACTGTAAGAAGAGAGAAGGTAAATCAGTTAATTAATCATGTTTTAATCATAATTTGTTGTTTTATAATTAGATAATTGGATGGAGAGGAACATGGAAAGAAGTAAGGAATTCAAGTTTGACAATGTTAATGGTTAATGAAATGGTAATACAAAAAGCAAAATCAAAGACAAATTATCACGACAAAGTTAAATCAGGCTAAATTAAGCTAATTAAGTTAATAGTGAAGGAGGTAAAAGTAAATATTATTTGCAATTCAATTTCAAAATTATGATAATATTAGAGGTTAGAGTGAAACAGTTTATCACTGATTGACACTCCAATGATAAAGTTGTTTGGTTAACAAGATGATTAAGGAATAGTAAATTGGTGCATTTTTAATCATTGAATGGTATTTTAATGGTACATTTGCCGTTGAGTTTACGTATTGATAAACATGACCAACTTGAGCATAAACTATTTTTAATGAGTCAGTTAACCTTTTTTTTGCAGCTAATCCAGATTCAGTAAAAGTGAATGGATAAAAATGAATAAACTTTCAACAAAAAGTCATTCATATGAATGAACAAAAATTCAATTCATGAGCTTTTCCAACTATTCACTTTTCTTGGAAAAAACAATTGAGCAAAAAAATCTTTTTATATAAATGACCAATTAACAAAAAATACAGACTACGATTAAATAGCATTATAATTTGATTGTTTTTGTTTGAATGTAAAAAAAGGTAAAAGTATCATCCATAACGTTCAATATTTACTCATCATTAAACATCTTCAACTAACCTTGACCATTTTTTATTCAACAAATAATTTGTGATTCAAAGCTTAATGTAAGGTAAGGTTCCTTATTAAGTAAAATTGGATGACCAAATAAAGGTAAATCAACTTCCGTAAGATTGTAGGCGACAAGTGATCGCATTATGCTATATCAAGTGAAAATAAGTGAAGGTTGAGATGGACAGTTGTTATTGAAATGAAATATTGTGGAGAGCAATAAAATTGTAAGTGTTGATCATATATGGATTCATAGCAAAGTTGATATTCAACACCTACAAGTGAAAATTGACAGAAATCTACAGAATTGACAGAATCTATTGTAATTACTGATCAGTGAAAATCAAGGAAATTATAAGTAGTTGTATCATCATTGAGCTTTTTTTGTCTGATCGCCCAATTTTCACTTACACACGATAATACAATCAAAAAGCGACTCTACTTGATTGATCACAACATAATTTTCGCAACTTGATCAACCTTAATACGATACTTATAGCTTCTCAATTGAAATTAAATCGTTTCATAAGTATTATTTGATTGAGGTTCTCACACGTTTTCCGATTATCTTTAAACACAATTTTCTTACTTTACTTTTTTTATGCTGGTGATGCTGATCAACCTGTAATCATCAGTACTAATAATGAACTGTCAAGTGAAGCTATTTTTTTGCGCAATGGGAACGTTAAATTTTCGGAAACATGTTTCCTAAATAAAAGCAGAGTAATCATGATTATTACATGTTTCATGATAGACAAGATGAGTAGCAAATAAAGGTTGATATTTGGTTGGTGAAAGGGTAAAAAATTGTTTAGTTTAGTGTGTCGAGTTTACTAACGAAGATTTCAACGAGTCAAGCGTAAACATTTGCACATTGATAGCAGCACAAAGTTTCAATTAATGATCAAAGTAAGAAAGTGTTGATAATCTGTTAATCTAAACTGTAAAAGCTGTGACTGAAGATCAACTTGTTTCCAATACTGTGAGGTGAGCAAACAGTAAAAAAATATACAAATAACAAAAAGATTTAAATTGTTCAATCATTGAAAACAATTGAGTTGGTTAATTGTGAGTGTAATGAGAGGATAAAAAAGGAATGGTTTAGTCTACTACCAATTCATAATCAGGTTGATTAGTTGGAATGATTACCGATTGTTACTGGTAAAGAGAGAAAGATAGGATTTTTGGGTTTTAGCGGTTGATATCTTATCAGGTTGAAAGGTTGAATTAAGAAAAGGAATGAGATGAGAAAAATGAAAATAAGGAAGGATTAGGATTGATAGTAACAATATTTTGGGATTATAATAATAGATCTAATAATCATAAATGTTAATAATGATTATTATGTGGAAGGTCAATGATGGATAATGTGGAAAGAAGATAAAGGTAAAATCATATTACTGGAAGTGAACAGATTTAAAAAAGAAGTAGGAAAATAAAACTGGTTTTTAGTTGGTTTTTTAAATGATGATGAGTATAATGAAAAATTGAAATGGTTGCGGTTAAGATTGAAGAAAGAGGAAGAGAAAAGGGAAAAGGGTTGAAAGATGAGAAGCTAACCTGCAATGTACAACAATAGGTTTGTTGCTATCAGGTAATACTCTTTCTCTAAATGATCGGACAAATTTGACTAAGGTTATTGGAGGCTCAGGAACCCCGAAATCAGGCCAGGTGGTGAAATGAAAATGACGAACTATCCTGGATTGATCACCCTGTAATGGAAGATAAACAAAAATTGGAATTGGAAATTAGTTTGACTGGAAGAAATGATAATGATAATGAATGCTTGGTTTTGTCTTTTTATTTACCCTCATGACTTTAAACTCGGAGATGGACCAATCAGGATATTGGGATTCATTGAGCACTGTTACTTGAATATCACCATAATAAACGGGTTGAGGTTCAGAAGGCCAGTAACGGTCACATTTTTCACGGCCTTTTTCAATACAACGAGTTAACATTACAATGGCTCGAGAATTTTGTTCCCAAATCATGCGCCAAAAATCATCTCTCGTTGAATGTAGAGGTCCTTGGGTAACAATAAACTCTCTTGGTGAATTGTAACCAGGAATGTAATTTGAATTGATATAATCTGAGCCTTCCTCGTCATCTGTGGGCAACAGTTTAACACGAGAATGATCATATGGTAAAATATTTGTAAACCTATTTTTGGGTCGATTAACTGGTAAATCAGCTGCTGTACATGGTTTATCACGACCAACATATTTAAGCAATTCAAATTCCTCTGAGAAACGGAAATCTGAATCAGCAGACATGATACGATAATGTTCAGAGAAATCCTTTAATTTGATGGGACGGCTTGTTACAAGTTCACTTTCAGCAATGGAAAGAGCATCCTCTTTACCACCCATATGTGGAATTGATTTGGTATTTTTCTTGATTCTTGAACTGAATGGACCAAGACGTTTACGCTTCAAGACCAAAATGATGAAACCAAGAAGGATGAGGAGACACAATGGGAGGAAAATTCCCACGTACAAAGCAGTATTATCTGGATCCGTGGCTATGGGGTAAGAATAAAGTGTATCATTGAATTTATCAGGAGCAGTAAAAGCTCGAATTTTAACCTTGTAGATTGAACCAGATTTTAAGGGACCATTACAATATTTCTTAATGGCATTTGAATTTAAACAATCCTCTGATCCAATCGTAAAATCTTCAACTAAAGAGCCATTAAAAGGATAATAGGGTTCAACAACTTGGTAAGCAGGCCAAGTTGACTTTTTCTGAACCTCATGCCAAGAGGGAAGGTCAGACAGTCGAGTGTCTCCTGTATCATCTTCGGCAACAATTATGGTGTAAGCCAATATGGGACCGTACATGTTGGAGAAAAAGTTTTTCCTAAAACGAACACGAATGGTTGTAGAAGTGTGACCCACCTCAGTGGGCACAATATTGGGTAAATGTAAAGGCGGTGGCCAAATAGGCATGGCTTCTTCCCAGGTAGCCTTTGATCCAGGTCCAACTTTGGTGTGAGCTTGAATTTGGAAGACATAGACCTTGCCTGGAATTAGTTGATAAATTGTTCCCTGATTTTCTGTTGGCCCAAAAGATTGGTGTTTCATTACCGGATTACCCTTTGGATAATAAGATATATTGAAACCAGTAATAACACCATTTTGCTCTGAAACTGGTAAATCCCATTTCAGTGTAATCTCATTTGGTTTAACATCAATTGAATGGAAAAGTGCAACTCGACCAGGAATTGATTCAGAGGTGGTAAATGTTTGAGAAATGGGTGAACTTCGAAGCATAGTTGAGGTTCCATATCCACTGAGCGTGGTGACTTCAAAGGAATAATTTTGATGAGGTTTCAAGCCAGAATAGAATATCTTTTCTGCAAAAGTAATATTGCGAACCAGCCGATTTGTTATCTGAGGATCAAGATAGGTTATCTCGTAGCCATCTTTATCACCGATTGGAGCTTCCCATACCAAGGTTATTTCGGTATCGGTAGTTTTCAAGGCAGACAGAGAGCGAACTGGTTCTGGAAATAGACGGACTTCTCTGATAATTGGAACAGAATGGACACCACCGCTTACAGTCCATATTGAGATGTTATACAAACGACCAGGTATTAGGTTATCAAATAAAACCAAGCGAGAAGTATCGTTATGCAATTTTTCTTGGGCAGGAATTGATTGATCGCTAACCAATTGGAACCGATATCGATCAAAAATAACGTTCCTTCGAGGTGTTGGTGTATACTTGATTCCCAATGTTTTAGTTTCTTGTTCATCGGTAACAATGTTAATTACAGAATTGATCACAGGCACTAATAATTTAAATAAATGACAAATAAAAAGGATTCATTAGCATTCAATCGCAAATAAACATTGATTTAATCTATAAATAAGGTGTGTTCAGTGATCTTTTTCTGGCATTACCAGTCATGTTAATCAAGCCATTTCATGAGGTAATCAATGAATTTGTAATTACCTTATCAACTAATCAATGAGTCTGTAAATGTTTGAATACAGACAAACGTAAAAAAATGAATTGCTTTGAAAAAAGCATATAGATTGAGAAGGTAAACAGGAAAAGTATTAAATTATCGAGTCAATGTTTAATTAAAATTGTCATTAGTCAAAAGAAAAACAATAGCAAAATTACTTTAATTGCAAATTGACCATGATTAATGTTAATAGTGGCGGAAAATAGTTAACAAAGTCTGCTAAGTCAACGTAAAAAAATGTTGTTCGTTAATCGTCCCATCAATGAATCAGACAAATCATTCAACAACAATTAACGTTTTTAATCGCAATATTTTTTGTTTATCAGCCAATTGGTAAATGAGTAACAATATTATTTAACATCATTCTGGTGACCAAAACACTCTTAACCAGACTCAGAACCAGAATGTAACAAGTAAACCCAAACGATTACCAATGAAGTTAATAAAGCACATTGATTGAAAAACGGTGAAAAATTGAAAAAACACAGATTAAACGATTAAGACGAAATTGTTAAATCTAGTATAATTAAGTTAACGATCTGGAGCGCAAAAAATTGTTCAAATTTCTTCCTATCAATACCAATTAGCTTTAGAGTTTCATTGTAAAACCAGAAATTGTTCAGTAAATGATCAATTAGAGTAGCAATTTGCTACAGATAAAATAATTTAATTAACACAGTAATATAAAATGAATAATTGGATCTAAAATCAAAATCATTACCATAATGAGCTGATTATTAGACTATTATCAATAGCAAACATAAATTGCAAACAAACATCCGAGTTATTAAAGGTTATTGAAATGCAAAAAGTTGATAAAACATTAAATGGCAGGCAATGAAATAGATCAAATAATTTCAATAATTGTTGATAAAATGGAAAAAATGATGTAATTGGAAAAAATTGATTCAAGGTAAGCAATTAATGCGAGCGATGTTAAGTGCGGACAAAGATGCAAAAATAGCTTTCTTTTTCTCAGAAGGTTTGCTAAATGTTTCAAACCTTGGCCTGACTTTTGAGGAGCCTGGAATTGGCCAGGGGCTAAGAGGAAAAGAAGAAAAGAAAGAGAAAATAGATGATGATGATGATGGGAAAGATGAAGAGAACAGGAAAGAGCCCGGAATATTTGCCTTAAAATCAGGTTCTCTTGTGACTGTACCGGGCAACTGAATATATTTAGTATTGATCATTTGTTTGCCTTGTTAACCTGTGACTGGCTAAATTGTATCCAATGATTATATTGAATAAAATAATAAATTTGATAGCTTATTTACTTGAGATTTGTGAAAACGGTGAAACTATTGATAAGCTAAACATTTCATCCTTTTGTTAATTATACAGTTAAACCATATAATAATATGTAAACTACAGACTTGAAGATAAAATTGCACTCAATTGTGAACTTTTTTTGCAAATGATTATCAAATCTATCAGTTTATTACGATTGGTTTTCATAAATAGATGAGAAAATTTGTAAATTGAAAGATTGGTGAAGAGTGAAAATGCGAAAGGAAAAGTTGATTTGAATGAGCAACAATTGAGTGGTTGACAGATGACAATTGTTTCATCTGATGAATATGAATGCGAAAAGATATTTTGACCTCATGCTTATCTCATTATTCAAGAAATAATCATCTTTCATCATTTTAAAAGTTCACTTCTTTTTCTGGGTCAAGATGATTGTGAATCCAAATGATGGTGAAAAAACAAAACTAATAGCAAAACAATCAACAGTGAAAAACAGCAGAAACAAGAATCAATAACAAGCAAACAATAAGTTAACACAAATCATCCTTGATGCCATTCATTGAAAGTATCAATCGATGTAAAAAAGTGATTTCCTTGAATAAAAGTAAAATTTTGATTCCGGCAGAAATTATGATTAAATGATTGAAATATTTAAAATCAATTTGATTCTTGAAATTGCAAGAAAACGAGCAAAAATCAAGGTTTTCAGAGACGAGTTGAAAACCCAAATTAAATGCAAATGTAGAGTTGAAAATGATGTCGATCGAAACTGATTGAAAGCCTTTCAATTGTATCAAATGCTAATGATAAATTGATAATAATAAGTTGATATTATTTTGGTAAATCAAAGGTAAAAAAATGAAATAAAATTTTCGTTCTCACACAAGTTTTAACTCGTTCTCAAAACTAAATTAACAATCTTGGCCTTTTGTTCAATTGATAATCATGCTAAACGTAATAACTGTAATAACCAGATCGAGCATATCGAGAATTGGCTTTTAATGATAAACAATTGAAGCTTGTTTTCTCGATATTGATAGCAATTTTTGTTTCTTTTCATTAACGAAATTCATTTTCAAACCATTTTTCATGAAGATTCATGTTTTCCATTTTTTCAACAGTTGCTTTTAACTCTAACTTGCAATGGAGACTGGATAAGATATTCACGAATAAAACCAGATTGGGTTTAGATTAACCAGAAAATCTAAGATCAAGTTTTGTATCAATCATGTTAACCTTGAATCTTTAGTTTCATAAAATGTTGTTCATTAATTATTGAACTTGTTTTAGTTTGATTATTAATTTGACAATTGAAAAGGTAAAATTGGTTTGATTATGTTTCCATTTGTTGAATGTTTTCACAATTGTAAACATTATATTATCACGAATCAACTTTCACTCCTTTTGTGTGGTTAAAACGTTTTCATATTATCATTTCAATCATTCAAATTATATCATTTCTCACAGCTTATTGTTGATGCTGTTGACGATTAATTGTTATCATTAACTTGAATCAGTTAAGAGTGAGAAATTGTAAACTTTGTATTTACATGTACTTTTCCTTTCAACTGCAACCAATAGACTGCAAAACTAGATTAATGAATATTAAAATATCCAAAATGACAATTAAATAGTGATTAAGAAAATTTCAAATATTGTAATTTTTACATAACATTATTCAATGTCTGTCAATCAGATTATCGGTTAATTTGATTGATATTTAGTTTGCTTCAACGAGTAACAATAATAGCTTTGAAAGGTTGTTATTCATTGACCAGCGGTCAATCAAAGCGTATAAAAAGTTAAAAGGTAAATTGAGATAATTTTAAATTAGTAAAGATATTAATACAGAAGAAAGTGGTTAAGCACAATACCGTTTACAGAATAGCCGATGATCAATGAAAAAATGACCTTGTTCTATTTGAGTAAAGGCTAAGCTTAATTGACCATTAATTTAACTCTTTTTTTTCATTCAGTTAAAGCTTTTTTCAACCTCAAGCTCCTACAAATGCATACAATTTTTGATTATTGTTTTCAACCTTTTAAATTGCCATTTCAGGATGAAAAGGCTGAAGAAGCTGATGATAAAGATGGAAAGTGATGAAGGCAACCAAACTCATTTTATGCAAAAAAAGGTTTCACTTGTTGCTTCTTCGATTGAAGATATAATCAAAAAAGGTCGCAACGTTTTCAACGTTTTTTTGTTCAAATCTCTTCACACCTTAATCATCATTATCATAATTTGCTTTTCGCCTCTTTGGTTAGTGGCAGTGAAAAATGTATTTTTGTGTAAATGGTTAAATCAATGAAGTTCAATTGTGCTAATCAGGCAACAAACGGTAAACTTGGAATTTAATCGTTTCTCAATGCTCAAGTAAAAGGGTTTCATTTTGAAAAATAGTCTAACATCACTACCTAGTCATGCTCATCAAACCATTCAAGTGACAACCAGTTTTCATGAGCCAATCTCCCTGAGTTAACCTGAAGATGAATAGCGACACACTAAAAAAACATGAACAATACAAATAAAAAGAAACAAAAAACAAGATCAACTGAAAGCAACACCAAACGCCAACATTTATCTCGCCCTTTCAACATGATCAACCTTATCATTAAAAGTAAACGCATTTTCACTATACAAATGTAGATTAATGTAAAGGAAGAGATCTTAATTTATCCAAATTATCGTAGGCTTTATTCACCTAATCATTAGTAATTATTGACCTTGTTGTAGTCAATTGGAGTTTAGTTTTTGCTCTTTTACCTTTTGCTATATTTTTGTGTGTCTTTCTGTGATTGTTTTATAACAAACGGTTGGTATAAAAGTTGAGTCAGCCAATGATTAAATGAACCTACAACAATTTAACAATTAACTGTTGAAACTTTCTGTAGTTAATAACCGTTAAGTGAATGGTAAAAATTAAAGGTGTGTATTTGTTGGAAGAAAAATTATTACAACTCGAAACTTGATTTTTCTTCTTCAAAAACAATCTTCCTTCCTATTCTCCTTTACTCCTTTTTTTTCATTTTATCTTCCAAACCTCAAATTCTCTCTCTTTTTCATCTTCATGAACAACTTTTTTTCTTTCTCTTCTGGCTTCTTGTGTGAAAAAGACGTACCAAAGTCTTGATTCATTTCTTTCTCTTTTTTCTCCTTCTTCTCTCTTGCCTCTCAGGACATTCCAAGAAGCAGCGAAACAGGTTAAAGTCAAGCAAATGGTCATACTTTTCAAACTTGTACAGGTATTTCTTTCACTATTCATGACTAACTTGAATGTAATTCTGAAACTCGAACTGAAAACAAGTCAATTGAGGCCACCTTCTCTTTCGACTTTTACTGTCTCTAAAAAATGATTTGCTTTCTCAATTTTTCTTTCGTTGGAAGACAGCGAAACACGTATTCGTTTCTTTTATCGCTACCAATAGCTTTATATAATATTTTTCATTATAAATTATCTTTAGCTAACAGCTTTGATTAGCAAAACTATCATCTGGCTTTTTTTGGGTGAAAAATTATCTTGATTAAAAAAAAGATATTTGCATTTTACTTCTTCACCAGCAACATTTGATTGTCAAGCTCATTCGACTTTGACATAATTTTAGTCTCAAATGGTTCGTATTAATAAACACACAAACACTAATTTTAAGGTAGATTGATATTTTTGATTTGCCATTTTAAAATCGATAACCGGATCTTGGAAAGATAACTGTTATGTATTTGGTTTTGATACTTGCACAGTGATAACTGAACACACGCATAATGATAGGTAATTGTGATTAGAAGGGAAGAGTTTCCTCATTTTATCTGATAATTGTTTCGCTACTTACTTGTTCTGGTTTGGACACCGATCCCTTCACTTCGAAGATTATGACTAACAGCGTAAAAACGGAAGGAATACATATCACCAGGAGTAAGCTCGTCTATTACAATGGTCACTAGAGTTCCGACACGAGTATTGTTACCAGCTGGAACTTGTTTTGAGTTTTGCTGAGTGGGTTCACGAACCGTATTATAAACAATTATGTAATAATCAACACGTCCTAATGGTGTAACTAATTTAAATGTTATATTTTCAGATCCTATTGAGTAAGTAACTGATTCCACTGCATTTGGGTACATTGTTTGCTCTATTTCACGGACATCCGGACTTTCTACTTTATTAGAAATTGTATTCACTCGAAAAACATAACGTTCACCGGCAACTAAATCACGAATTTCTGTTGATGTAATGTTAATAACTCCCATTTCACGCCAAAATGTAGATCCAACAGGTCGATAACGGACAATGTAATGGTCAACCAGAGACTGGTTGGGTTGTGTCCAGGTTAAAATTACCGTTGAATTGGAAGCTTTGGCAATTTGAGGTCCTCCTGGAGGTAGAGGTGGTATAGTTTTATCATATGTGTGAGGTTCACTGACCAGACCATAACTAATGGCAGATACGTTGATAGCATAAGACCCGCCAGGAAAAAGCCCTTCTAAAAGAAGCCAATTGTTTTTAGTGATAGATTCCTCTTTTTCTTGGGTATCATTTCTGATCCAAACAACTTTATAAGAATCTTGACGGCTGTTTACATCTGATTTCCAAGAAACATTTAGTTTGTTATTAGTGACAGGCTCCAAGATTCCAATTACTGGTGGAGCTGGCTTGGTTGGTTGGTAAATCACAATTTCTTCACTTTTAATCCCCTTGCTCACAGCAACCACCGCAATTGAATAATTACGGCCATCAAGTAGATTTTCGAGAACCACTTTAGTCTCATGGACAACTTGTACTGATCCATCAGAATTGAAGGCCTCCAGTTCATGATATTTAACCATATAAGAATCTTGAACTGAATCATTATTAGCAACCCAGGAAACATTAATCTCGCCTGCCTCTCCAGGCCAAGCTTTCAATTCTGAAACAGGTAAGGGAGCTGTGGTAACATTACAAGTTACCGGCCAACTAGCAACATTATCAGAAACAGTTTTAACAACCACTTCATAAGTTTTTCCGGGCTCAAGATTTTCATTAAATGTTACCATTCGCGGTGCATCCTTAGGTACTGATTTAGGTATCGAACTTTTCATGCTTAATGAAACTTGATAACGATCAAATTCAGATAATGATTTCGGCGGTGACCACTTAACATCAAATGAATTAGATGTCACTGTGGTTTGATCAAAGGTAACATTCGTCGGTGGTAGTGGCACAGTCCAGTATTTGGCTTCCGTCGGTGTACTTATCTGTGTATGACTAACTGTTTGAACGGAAATATTGTAAGCTCGACCTGGTACTAATCCATAAAATGCTGCTTGAGCTGGACCCGGGGGTTCTGATTCTTTGTCAACATTGAGAACTGATTGGATGGCATCCCGAGGCTCAATGCTTACCCTGTATTGATCAAATATACCAGCAGGGTAAGGAGGCTGCCAAAGCACCAACAGGGTTGTCTCGTTTCTAAACCAGACGATGAAACGTCCTGGTGTGTTTGGTTTGGTGGTAAAATTGGCTGACAAGAAAAGATTACTTGAGATGTTACCATTAATTGATTGCAATTGAATTTCATAAGTTCCTCCTGGTGTAAGATCACGTAGAGTTAAAGGTAAATCATCTGTTGCCGCAACCTGTAGATTACGTATACCCGTTTCATCTTGCTCTGATAATGGGACGATGGTTAGTCCATAAGCAGTGATATGTCCAGAGGAAGGAGGACTCCAATCGAGGTGAACTATTTTACCAGATACAACTTCTATTTGTAAATCTCTGGGTGGATTAGGTGGTGCTATAACTGGTGTGGAAAGAAAATTAAACTAATCAATTAAAATCAAGGATTTGTGAAATTGGTAATGAAAATGTGTTGCTACATTGAACTTATAAGGTTTTAAATAAATAGCGGAACAAATTGTGAGGGAAAGAGAAACAGAAAAATTCATACTAGGGGAGTAAACATTTTCAATAAAAATCAATCAGATAGTCTCATATAAAATTCAGTTCCTGATCCATGAGAGATGAAAACTAATGACCTCAGTGAAAGAATAATGAAATTGGAGAGAGCATGAAAAGAGATGAGAAGATATTAAAGTAAACTTTTGTCTAATCATGAAAGATATAACAAAGTTAGGAAGTGAAAAATTCAGATTGAATATAAAGATTTTCATAAAATTATGCAACACTCAAATAAATGAAAACTGACCAAGCAAAATATAGATTGAAGATAATCAATTTGAATATCTACCTACAATTATTTGTGATATCTTATAACTATTGAAGTTTTATCCTAAATTACTATTCTTATACTATTCTTATAAAAGAAATGAAAAAGTTCTTGGTCTAAAGACAATAAAGATTGATCTGACCATTAAGAAACTTACCTTGAGCAAAAGAATAGGGTACCAAGAGGCACAAAGTGAATCCAATAAGAAAACAGACTTTTTTGGGTAACATGTTGACCCTTGTAGTTGTTGTTGTAAAAACACCAACTAAGGCCAAAATCCGAGGAGAACATACATTACAAAATAAACTTTATTCCTGTGAATTAACATGGAGGATGAGTTTCGAAGAAATATTTATGTAAACATATGAAAGGAACAATTAAAGTATTAAATAACAATACTAAAAAATAGTGAGATTCAATTAAACATCATGATGTTAACAAAGCAACTGAACTGAGGCAACAACTAAAAACCAACTTCTGAAACTTTCAGAAACAACCAACATGTAAACAGTAATTTTAAAGAGCAGAAGATGGCGTTCATCTCCACTTTTGTCATAATTGTCGTTAGCGACATCTACAGAGTGATAAACAAAATTCTTCTGATAATAACAACTTGTAAAGTTGAATTTGATATTGTTTTTGAAAGATTGAATTTCATATCATATTTCATTTATTTTTAATTAAAATCCTAACTTTTTCAGTTTTAACAAAGCTGTTCGATTTTTATTTTGTCCATGGTTCCTTCTAACTGAATTCAACAGTGATTGAAGTATTTAGTTTGATGAATTTTCAATAAATTTTGACATGTAACACTAACTTTGGTTAAAGCTAAATTGACAGGTTTCATTTTCAGTTATTGGATCATAATTTTGATTCATGAACAGATGTTTTGATTCTACTTTGAATCTCAAAGTTTGAAACTAGTTTGACAATTCAGTAAAGTTAACCGGCATTTAAGAGTCTCTTTAAAGATAATATCAGCATTTAGTTGGAGACACACTATTCATTTAAAGCATAAACTTGGTTATTTTTTATTACAATTAAAATGCTAATATGTTGACCTTCGTTTTATTGTTTCCTTTGATAAATTGTTGATCAAACAATATTAATTTGTGTATAAGAAACAATGAAATTATTGGGTTAATTAATAAATGATAAGATTAAAAATTTTATTTGAGATCAACCTGCGACTGCGTGCATATTTTTTTTCAGCCAATGAACAGCTTACACTTGGATCATTTCTTTACCAGGTTAAACAATTGTGTTTAGACTCGTCAGTTTATTAATCAGTAATTCAATTGGGTTTGTGTCAATCAATTTAATTACTAATTGTGCATTTGTAACTTTATTAAGTATATTACCCATATTTATTTGTAACTTATTGCAATAAAAATCTATTCTTCTTAACCTGACATCTTTTTATTCAAATTTAAGGTAAGTCAAGTAAAGTCTTTTCTGGGATTTCCTTTCATATCCTTCTTTGCAGATTCAATCTGTCAATGTTTTTCAATTTAATCAAATTTCTCGATTATTCTTCAATCTTCTCTTGTTTCTTTTATGATTAGATTGATCTTAAATTATCAATTTATCCTTTTATTGATTAATGTCTTGTTGTCTTGTTGTTATTCTAGGTAATGAAACTAAAATTAGTATTTTGCCTTGTAGCCTGTCTGGCAACAGGCATTGGTGCAACTGTTTATTTTAGAGAAGAGTTTGATACACCAAATTGGGAGAAAAGATGGGTACAATCAGAATTCCCTGGTAAAGAATTTGGTAAATTTGAATGGACAGCCGGTAAATTTTATGGCGATGATTTAAAAGACAAGGGAATCAAAACATCTCAAGATGCCAGATTCTATGGTCTTTCAGCTAAATTTGAAGACAATAAGTTTGATAATGAAGGAAAAGACCTGGTTGTACAATTTTCAGGTTAGTATATCGATATTACAATCAGTGATAATACAATATATCATAATGTTATCTATTTTGAGCATTACTAGAGAAATGTTGTTACAGTTGTTAAGTCTCAACGTGGCAATATGTCTTTGTCCAGAAGTGTATGAATAAATATCAAGTTTGTTGCTCCCCTGTTAAAATGTGGTTTGGGTGTGTGACGTCAACATAATCGCCTACTTAACCAGCATTATACTTTAGTTTATTAACTACAATTAAGTAATCAGTAATGAAGAACGGCAATACAAATGTAGACTAATTTAATGATAAAGTAAACAACAATTCCATGCAGTATACATGGCGGTTGATTTTGAATAGATTTCATATTTGATGGAACCCTAGTAACCATTTATAATAATGCTCAATCAGTCGCTTTTATCTACAATCAGATTGTTATTTAATTTTTTTATTCCACTCTCTTTCATTTGATTCCATTTGATTCCAACAGTAAAACACGAACAAAACATTGACTGTGGTGGTGGATACTTGAAAGTATTTGATTGTGCACTTGATCAAAAGCAACTTCATGGTGATTCTCCATACTTACTTATGTTTGGACCTGATATTTGTGGTCCAGCAACCAAAAAAGTCCATGCTATTTTCAACTACAAAGGAAAAAATTTGCTCATTAATAAAGACATTCGTTGTAAGGATGATGTCCATACACATGTTTATCGATTGACTGTTAAACCTGACAACACTTACAAAGTATCAATTGACGGTGAAACCGTAGAGAAAGGAGAATTAGAAAAAGATTGGAACTTCTTATTACCTAAGAAAATTAAGGATCCTAATGCAAAGAAACCCGAAGATTGGGATGACAGAGCCAAAATTGATGACCCTGAAGACAAAAAACCAGAAGATTGGGATCAACCAGAATATATCCCAGACCCTGATGCATCTAAACCCGAAGATTGGGACGATGAAATGGACGGTGAATGGGAACCACCACAAATTAACAATCCAGCATTTAAAGGTAATTTTAAAATGAATAAGAAAAAGTGAAAGTAGAGAAACATGGTTACATGAATCTATTAGTTTTTGTATTGGAAGTTGGGTTGCTATTTTCTTAATATGTCTTGTGAAATATCAACTCAATTCAGTTTTTATTGTACTTTATATTTCATTTTTCTTCTTTGTCCTGTTTTTGTATTTTTAATATTTAGGTGAATGGAAACCAAAACAAATCGATAACCCAGCATACAAAGGACCATGGGTTCATCCTGAAATCGATAATCCAGATTATGTTGCTGATGATAAACTTTACAGATATCCAGAAATCTGTAGTGTTGGTTTTGATTTATGGCAAGTTAAAGCTGGAACCATTTTTGACAACATTTTGATCACTGACAGTGAAAAGGAAGCCGATGAAACATTGAACGATATCTTGGAAAGAGTTAAAGAGGAGAAAAAAATGAAAGAGAAACAGGATGAAGAAGAAAGGAAAGCAACTGAAGCTGCTGCAGAGGAAAAGAAGGATGAAGAGGTTGATAAAGAAGAAGAAGCCGATGATGATGACGATGATAAGTCAGAAACTAAACATGATGAGTTCTAAGCTAAACAATTAGTAATTTTTTTCAAATTGAGCTAATCTAAAATATAGCGACTGGATGTTGATTAAAAAGAAATCCATTTCGTACTTTTTTGTAAAAACAATGCCTCGCAATTTTCATTTCAACTCACAATAATTCTTTGCTTTTCAATTACAACTTTTATACAAAATTTTTCAAACTCTCAAGTTATTCGAAGTGAAACAATCAATTTATTCAGCTGAAGTTTATTTAATAGCTAAATAGTTTACTCTTTAGCCATCCAGAGTCTGAAAATAAATTCACTCTAAAACTTTGACTCGTTGACCAAACTCGACATCGATTCCAATTCAACAGTAAATATTCGGAAATCATTATATTTCAGTCATCATTAGTGTCAATACAAAGGATTCGAAGGATTTATTTATATAATAACAAAATAGTTTACTCTTTAGCCATCCAGAGTCTGAAAGTAAATTCTCACTCTAAAACTCGTGGAGACTTTTAGGTTAAAATCGATTCCAATTCAATATAAAATGTCTTCATCTTTATTCGTTTAAAGGATTGTTGGTTTCGTCAAAGTCGATTTTCATTAAGAAAATGGTCGATTGAAAGAAGCATCAATTTAATCGATTGTCCATCAGTAGAATCAACAACCGATGGAAATGGAATTAATTCACAAGGAATTTGCAGATTCAAAGGAGATTCCCGTTTACCAAAAACACCAACTTTAGTTGAATTAGTGTCACCCACTTGAACCTTGACAGCCTGTGATTGTAAAATTGAACTGAAAACTGAGAAAAGCCAATTAATACGACCGTCAGCAGATTGGACAACTTGATGTGCCTTTTTATTAAAGGATCCAGTTGGTTCATCTAAATTGTGACCTTTCTTTATTTGTAACTCCTTTGTTGCCCTTTCAGCGGCTTCAATCGGACCCACTCCTTGTTTTATTAATCGGTTGATATTGCTACAGGCAAAATCAAAGTCTTCCCGTTCAATCAATATGGAATCGGATTCTGGTTAGATGAAGAAAATATATCAATCAGATAAAAGAAATGGCTGGTTATTGTATAGAATTGATAAGTCTATCAACTAAATACTTCAACAACTTACCCTGGATGATGACTCCAAGAATTAACAAGAGACAATTTAAACACTTCATCGTATCTTTACTCTTATCACAACAAAAAACACCAAAAAGTATTTCCAAAAGTCACTCTTGACAATGACTAGAGGTTAAATTGAGTTTGTAATGATCATACAATTTGAATGGTAGACAATTGATAACAGGAGTTGACGATTTTTGAATTCACTTTTTTGGACAACACAAAAAAAACATTTTGAGTCTAAGCTACTTCAATTTTCAACATGTTTTCCATTCTTAACCATCTGTCTGTGGAAACCATTTTTATTTTGCTTACTATTATCATAATAGTAGCAATAATTATCATTATTTATTGTTAATAACCTGTACTTTATTCATTTGATTTAGTCAACCAGTCCATAAGCCTGGGGTCGTTCACATCTCTATTCATATTTCAACCTTCAACAATGGTTTATTTTTTTAATCATCATTTACTGAAGGAGAGAAAATTTTAATATTAATAACAATCATTGATTCACAAATCAGCCAAAATTACGAAGAATAATTTCTGACCTAATTGATTAGTCAGTTACTAAGGTTTAAATAAAAGCTAACATATTCTGGTTCAATAAAACTAAAACATATGGTTAACTTGCCAAATAATTTAGTTGAATTTAATTAATAAGAAATTAGATTCTGTTCAAACGAGAAATCTGGATACGTTAATCATGTAAACGATTTGAGTTAATAGTCGACTAAAAGAGAAAATCTTTTTTCAACAGACGATGATGTTAATTATCTATGGAAAGAGCATGTAAACGTCTATTATAAGTAGCATTAACCAGTTGATTTGAGGGATTGTGAACAAAATGGAAAGGATTATGTTAGTGGAAAGGAAAGATCAGATGAAAATGAAAGAGTTAGGTTGAAGGTGATATTAAATGTGTTTAAGAACAAAAGTAAAGAAGGTGAAGATGAGGATACTAATGATGATTATTATTTAATCTGCAAATAGCATTACGCATAAATCTGACTTATCCTTTCAACTGATTGGTGGAATCAAATTCGCGTGCACTTTATGATCTGTGCGGTAATGTCGTCTTTCAATTCTTAGAAATCACTTTGAATGTTGAATCGATTGGCTAGCCCTGGTCCAAGATCAACGAATGGTTCGGTGTGACAATTCAATTGAAATCAGAATCTTCAAGTTTTCAGGCATGGAAGTGAAAAGGTATTATAAGATTGATCCGGAAGTATTATGTAAAAGTAAAATGTGATGAATACCAGTGTTGTGAATGATGACAATGATATGCAAAATGTGTAAACAAAGGATCAGGATGATGATAAGGGAACATCTAGAATAGTAAGACAAAATATGCAGAAAAGAAAAGATTAAGTGAAAATTTTTTTAAAAAAACACAGATTTTGCATGGTTAAATCATGGTGAGGAGTTGACTCAGAAGTAATTGTAAATATTGAGCAGTTTCATTTCTGGATGAAGAAAAAAAGGGAGACATTGATGATGATGAATGAGTGAGCTGATGTGATGAAGAATGATTAAAAGATGAAGAAGAAAAAAGAAGAAAGTGCATCGAACATTCGTTTTGAATCTGTGATATTTTAGATTAGCAAGGAAAAAGAAACGCAAACCGTTACCAACTAAAGAAACAACTGTTCAATTGTGATTAAAAAAACTGTAAATTACTATCGATATTATCATTATTAACGAAGTATATATTTAAAAATTCACATTCTCTTTTTTCAACGAGTGGTACTACAACTGTAAACATGAGCACAGAGAAGAGTTGATGTTAATACGAACAAAAAGGAATCCAATAGCGGTTATAATGGTGATCACCATGTTTTCATCATCATCAGTTTCATCCTCATTTTTATCCGTCTGTTTACACATATTTTACCTCTATTTTTCCATCTACTCTTTAAACGTCAGAATCATTAAATCAGTGTTACCTCCATTACACAATTAAATCTCATCAAATATAATATTACTAAAAAAAGAGAAAACAAAACACCAGCTAAATCAACAAGTTAAACAGACGAATAAAAAAGCTAGAAATAAAAAAAAAAGATTCACTATTTTCTCACCTTTCACTCTTGTTATTTATTATCGTCTCTCCATGTCCTCGGTGTGTCTTCCTGATCCTGTGATCCTGATTGACATTAACAAAAATTGTTTGGTAACCATTGTCCATTAAAAACACTGTGGTAAACAATCAAATAAATTATGATAACAAAAAGGTCTTACTTGAAATTACCCGTTGCCAGCCATCTTGTCCAGTTTCCTTGTTAACCATTCTTGATTCCCATTTGTTAAATGT
The DNA here is from genome assembly GCF_039701765.1 of Tetranychus urticae. Classification (NCBI taxonomy): domain Eukaryota; kingdom Metazoa; phylum Arthropoda; class Arachnida; order Trombidiformes; family Tetranychidae; genus Tetranychus; species Tetranychus urticae. Next base: position 14,320,093 of record NC_142959.1, on the reverse strand, counting down.
TGAAGCGGTTTATTTGTATCCAGTTTTCAGAAAAGTATCGAGTTTAATACATGAATTAATGTTACCGCGTTTTATTTTTCATCGCAATCTTTTTACTCCAATTTATTACAATTAGCTTCAACTAGAGAGAAGACGAAAGAAGAAAGAGAATAAGAAAGAGAGTAAGAAAGACAGAAAAATGTAAGACTTGAAAGAGAGAAGAAGAAGAGAACCAGAGTGAGACAACTTTGGGAGATTCAGTGTGCAGAAGTGAGTAAAAGTTTCAGTAACTGTTTCAATCTCTCTTTTTTACTAACGGTTGTAAACGTAAATATTGTTAACTCTCAACTAAACCATATGGGAAGTCTTCAAATAAAAGGGATTCTCAACAATCATCATCAAAACAATCAAAACAAAATCAAAAGCTTTTTATTTTCAATTTCAAATTGTCGCTCTTTTTCATCAACCTTGATTAATCTTTAACCCTGGTTTGGGTTACAAAAGTGATTTCCACCAACAAATCGTTTTCAAATCAACATTGAAACCAATGGATTATTATGATGCTTTTTTTAAACTCAACTCATCGTCACCAATACAATCACCATTACCATTACTATCAACACCATCTTTATCAACATCATTCCCATTGAAATGAAAATGATCATTAATAATACCATCTTATCACCAGTGATTTTTACCTACAGCAAGAGCAACCTTTACAGTATGAGGAATACCTGAAGGATTAAACTTTGGATTGTGTGCCATTAATTAAATTGTTTTTTAAAAATCGTATAAAATCCCAAATGAAATTAATAACACCAACACAGAAAAGAAATAATTGCGAGTTGAAATTAACATCATCATAGTCATTTGTCTATCACCAACATCATAATCATCATTACGCTCTACGTCAACATTAGCTTCAATTGTTGATATATTGGTGTAACACATATAAAGTGATACGTACATTTACAATTAATACAGTGAAAAGATTATATTGAAATAAACAAAACGCTTGACCACATCTTTACCTGTTACTCTTCATCTTGTTGATCGTCTTATTTTTTTTCTAATACATCATTCCTAATCGTGTTTAACTTATCATCATCTGTGTGTGTACCTGTTTATCTAACTTACCATAACACAATAACAGCAACAAGAAACAAACAATCAACACATAACGGAGTTAAACAGCAATCTATTTTATCTCTTTTCCAGCCTTTCTTTTACATCTTCGCTCGTTCAACACCACCATAACCGTCTTCATCTCCATCATCACCGTCATCTTGTATTCTATTTCTTGTTTTTTTCTCTTTCTCTCTTTCTCTCTCTCTCTCTCTTTCTCGCTCTTTCTTAGTGAGGCAGTTCATACAACGAAGCTAACTGCTTGACCGTATTGATGACGTTGCATCAAGCCACTGGTTTTCCGCTTCCTTCCTTCCTGGATTCCCAGGACACTTACATATGCACAGCTTACTCTCCGAGGTGCTTCGTAATCCAAAAGGTAATCTATCCTTTTCCCATAAAACACCTAAAAACAGAAAATTATCAAACTTAATTCACATTTCTTATTTAATTATCAAATGGTTCATTTTTTTGCTTCACTTGCCTCTACTTTTAATCAAGCTCAAATTTAACCCTGTAACGTGCGCCCTTTTTTGACTCTTACTGCTGAACGTAACGTGACGTTGAATCCCGCTCTTCATTTTTCCTTCTCTTCCTTACTCTCTCATAAATATATATATATTTATATCTTCTCTTTCTAATCAAAAGGGAGAGAAAGAGAGAGAGAGAGAGAGAAAGATGATCAATGTTAGGCCGCTTTATGTTGGTACTAGTTAATAATCGACTCACTCGTTATTCTCACTCAACCATTCAAGTTTCCTCTCTTGCTTTTTCTCATCATCTTTCTTTCTTTCTCCTCTTTACTGTTGATCGGAATTTGACCTGAAACGTGTGCCATCACAGTGCGTTGATTGACGTTTTTTTGTAAGTCGTTGATTATGATCAGAGCGGAAATGGAAAACTGAAATGATAAAAAAGAGTAGAAGAAAATAAGAGAAAGATTAGGATAAGATTCATATTTTTAGGCAATATTATTCATGATTATCATACTTATTGTTGATTATGATTAATGCGCTCCAGTCTAGGTGAATGGTTTGGTCTGAATGGGGTTTATCTTGCAATACCTTGAACATATCTTTGAACAAGTAATGTAGAAACGTTGAAACATGGTTCAGTTTACGATAAAATTTACATCAATCAGATAGATGGAAAGAAATGTGATGGCGATGTGATGGTAATCAGGTAAAGCTAGAGAAAAGAAAGATGGAAAGAGAGAGAAAGCAAAAGAGCAAAACAAGATAAAAAAAGCTGAAACTTTGAAACATGATGATGATGCAGATGAAGATAGAAATTGAAGAAAAAAAACAAACGAATAAACCAAAAATAGCAACAAAACAGGAGCTGTGTTAGGTCAAATATTTGTTACCGGATTTTGCATAGCTTCAAGGCTTTTAAAGGTTACCCGTTTTCAGTTATTAGTGATCTACTTGGTTACTTTTTTTCCATCGTTATAACTGAAAAAACAGAAACGATATTTCAAGTTTCCCTTCTCTTCTCTTACTTTACAATCCTCTTTTTTATCTGTCGTCATCATCTCTTTCCCTTACTGCGCCATAACTGTCATCACCTGAAGCGTTTACCCGCGCTTTAACGATACTCTCAACCATTGAGAAACAAGTAGAAAGAGACAGATAAAGTTGAAGATGGTTATGAAAAAATGAAGACAGGCAACCTTTGCACCGTTAGGATTTTGCACTTTTTTTGATATAATGAACTTTCCTGGTGGAAACCTGGTGAAGATGAAGAAAAAGATAGTCTTTTTCAAATATTTTGGACGTTTTTTGCTTCTCATTCTGCTTCATTCTCCAAACTTGTCTTGATATTTTGATGGAAACCATTTCCTTTAACCAATTTCCTCTTGTGTTCAACTGTTTCTTTCAAATTGTTGCTTTACTTGGCTTTCTTGGTATTGATTTCAGTGTAAAAAGGTAAACAATATGTTAGCTGGTGAAAATCAGCAACGTCAGTTTCTTTAGTTTGCTTCACTGGAGAGAGTTATATTGTTATTATATTGACTATGATGATGATAACTTCTTTGGTGAAAGGGGTCAATTCTAATGAAGGTCAGATACAGAAATAAGCAACAGGCTGTCAACATTAATACATATTGACATTTCCATCTCGTATTCGCTCTTGATCACCAACTTGCTCTCCTTACATTCCCTTATCTATCATCTTGAGATTTCATTTATCTTTCTTTTCATGTTGCCTCTTTTTCATCATCTGATTCTACTCTTCCTTACTTTGCTCTTTTTTTCCCTTCTCTCACTGACACATACACACACACTATCACTCAATTGCAATGATATAATCAATATGGAGGGTAGAAACACCTCGCTATCTATTTTTATTCAAAAAAATATCTTCTGTGCAAGATCATGCAAGGGTGAGAGTATGATCTTCAAACAGAATCTATTTTATCTCTCTCGCTTCCTTTTCCTCCCGCCTTACACCAATTTACGTAGTTATCATCAATGGATAGTCGAGTGACCTTTGACCTAAATTTCCCCATGAATGATTGGATAAATGTTTTAGACTTGTTGGTTTTCCATCTTGAACAGAACCAAAATCAAGAGAGTAAAAGATGAAACAATCCATGAGTAAATAAGATGACAAAAAGGCTATAAAAAAAGGAAAGCAAAAAAAAATGTTTAAGTAAAATGAAAATTATAATAGTTTAAATGAAATGTTTAATAAATGATAACTCTTTTACCTCTCTTCATTAACATCACAATCAGCATCCTTTTCACCCCTGTCTGTTTACAATTCACACATTGAAAAAAAAAGACTATCTTTAACTTTTTCCAATGTTTTGTTTGAGTTATAATGACAATCAACATAATACACTTACAAATATCCTAATCATTTTTTTTTCTCATGTCATCATCCATTGTATTCATCAGGTTACCTTTTCAATTTTCAATCAATCCTCCCTCACCTTTTACTTTTGAAATATATTTCAATCTCACCCAGTCTCTCTTGCCTTTTCTCTCTCCATTGAGTTTAGTCAGAATAAAAGATGATGCACATAAAATAGAGTTGATGATAAAAGTGTAATGGTGTAGGCGATGTTATACATTTTTTTTACGGAGGCGGAAGCAAATCTATCCAATTTAGAAGAGACTTTCACTTCCTAGCATAGGTTAAAGGTCATAACTCTTTCTCCCTTTGCCTTTCCTTTCCTCGTCTTCTTGTAATATTGCTTTTTTTTCTTCATAAACATCTCTGTCTATCTGGTTCTGTCTATTTTCCCTTCTCTCTTAACTCTTCATCTTTTTTCCCTTTGGATTGTCATCGTCTTACCTTCTTTCTCTACTGCTTCTCCTTCGTTAATATTTTATACAAAATAATTCATCATCCAAATGGTTTATCAGTTTCTCCTGTAATTTTGATGACATGGTAAATACAGTTGATGTAGAGTAACTCTTTCCATAGGTTTCTTTGCCATTACTTTTCTTGCTTTTCACTTCTTTTTTTCCCTTCTGTTTGTCTCATTATTTTGTCCGTAAAGTGATGTCTTGATAATTTAAATGGTTGAACTTTTTTAATCCAATTCGTCTTTTTCTGTCTCCATATCCAGATTAATCAAAATAAGATCTTTTTCTCATTTTATCATCTTCTTTTTCTTGTTGTTATTCCTATTTTGTGCCATCATACACCTGCAATTTCTTGTTATCCTAATATTTTAATAACATTTCCATAGAGTTATCCTTTTTACTCCTTTTTACTTGATGAACTCAATTCTATCGAGTATAACCGAGTGAAATGTATATCATCCTCATTGTTTCATTTTATCACCTGGATAAAGAAAATTGAGGCAAAATTAGAAATTGAAATCTAAATAATATATTAATGATTAAATAAAAGAGTAATCAAATTAAAACAAATAATAAAAAAAACGTGAAACTGGTGATTCTATTTAATCAGGTTTCCGTTATATTAATACCATAATTGATAATAAATGCGTTTTAACTTTACCCTTTTTGCTGCTGTTGATGCTGTTGTAGTTGTACTCTTCAAAGTAAATGATTCACTTCAGCTATATTTCACTTGATTACTCAATTAAATCAATCAATCGACCATCATCTTCATCATCATTATTCTTGGCATAATAACCAGATAATAAACAATTTATCAACCAACAATTTCCTAATTCTTGAATCCTTTTTTCACTCTTAATTTTTTTGTTACCAAGTGATCATAACGACGCTTTTGTCCAAATCATTTTTCCCGTTCACAATTATTTTACAATTAACTGCTTGACCAATTGGCCATTAACATGGATCTGTGATATAGAAAAAAACAAAAATGATTAGTGTGGATCATTGGTTAATCAATAAATCAATATTGAAGCATTATTAGCAAAAAAAATAAATAACAAACGTTAAGAGTTAAAAAAGCGCAACATGACTGTCGAAAGGTTTGATTAAATAACAAAAATGTATCAGCAACAACTTGATTACCCCTTTCAATTGACATGAAACTTGATCTGAAGTGAAACTTGAAGATAACAAAAAAAACATTAATAACCAAAAAATAATGAGAAAGAATTGGTGATCCTTTACAGTTTCAATGCAAATCTTATCTGACAATTGTGAGTTTCATTCATTTGCCAAAACTATCCACATAATCTACATGCATCATTAAGACTTGATATTGATGAGAATGATATCAGAATTACGAGATATAATAATGATGATAATCTGTATTTTATTTTGGTGATAACACCTTGATATAATACATCTAATTACTCAGCCATTAAATAATTAACAATCATAATCAGAATCCATCCAGTGATTTATCAAATATCAACAGCCAACAGCACATAAAACAAATCATAGAAACAGTACCGTGTTACCGCTCAAATAGGCTCTGTGCTTATGAGTGAATCAGCTTCACTTATAAGCCTAATTTTTCTTCACCGGTAAAATCATGCACTTGTATATGAGTCGGAGTTATGAACCGTTTTTGTTGCTTGAATAAGCGCTTCTTAGATAATGATGTAACCGTTTAAGATAGGCTTTGATAAGCCAGTTGCGCTTTTTTACACTTACATAGATGCATTTGTAAGACATGTGACCATTGATATAAATTAATAAATGGTCACAATGGTCATTTGGTGAACTCTTTTCTTCCGTTCTCCATCCAGTCTTCCCAGCACCGACGCATCTCTGTTTTAAACGTTTTATTGTATGATACATCAGCAGGTTGTAATACCTTTGTCAAACCTCCTGGAATTATAGCCGTTGAAGTATTATAAAAACGATCAAGATCTTCAATGAAATTTTCCTTTTTATGACAAGGAAATGAATCCATCACTAAAACGGTTCGTCTTTTCGATGCGCTATGATCCAAATTATCAATAATATTGTTAGGCCTTGTTTTCCAGCATTTTTTTAACCAACGTTGCATCAATTCGTCATTCATTGAACCACCTTTTGAGTAAGTTACAAAAACGTTACCGATATACTCTTCAGCTCGACCATCACGACCTTTGAATATGATCATTGGCCTTAGTTTCAAACCGTTAGAAAGAGTTGCTAACACAACTGTAAATCTCGTTTTTTCTTGACCGGTTGACGATAGTTTGACTGAAGTTTCACCTCTTCTTTCGTATGTATGATTGGCAGGCATGTCAATCCAGACCGGTACTTCATCCATGTTAGCATAGAGTATATCACAGCCGTTGTATCTTTGTCTGAGAGTTTCAAAATGTCCAATAAAATTACAGGCAAGACGTTTAGCATCTTGAGGTAATTTTTGTCCAACAGAAGTACCGTTTCTTAATGTAATCAAGTTACGGCTTAGAAATCTAGAAATATAACCGTTTGATGCACAAAAGTTTTGTATATTGAGCTCAAGAGCTATGTCCATTGATTTTTTTTCAACCAATCAGCTGAAACTCTGAGTCCTGAACATCGTCGTTCATAGAACCGTTCTAAAAGTTTCTTCTCAATATCTTGGAACTTTGGTACTCGTTTCCTAGGAATCTTTCTACGTAGACGTACTGTCTCGTCATGATCATCGCGAACCGTTTTCAATGCTGATTCCTGAGAAATCCAACGTTGAATATTTTTTCTTGGGATTTGAAAAATTTTGGCAGCTTTATTGATCGAATAATTGTTTTTTCTGATCTCTTCAATGTATCTAAGCTTGTCACCGGTTGTATAACTTTTACGACGTTTCTTTAATGGTACATCATCATTAGCTAATAAATCATCATTAGATGCTGACGAACGTTGATTTTCAGAATTTTGGGTACTGAGTGAGGCTTCAGAACTTTCACCCAGTAACTGTGACCAAAAATTGTCGGTGGAACTTTCTTGGTTTGAAAAACCGTTTCGGGGTGATAAACGATAGGAATTATTGTTTAATTGACTCTCACCGTTTGGCTCCTCATTGATTGAAAACAATGATCCTCGAAGTTCATTAGCATCGAGAGTTTCAACGTTTTGTTCTTGGCTAGCTGACCACGTTTCACTTGTCAATGGTCCGAGATTATCGTCTAAATGAACATCCACACCGTTCTGTTCCTCGTCGATTGTCCAAGTTGCACTGGTCGATGGTCCGAGATGGTCGTCTGAACAAATAATAGCACCGTTTTGTTCCTCATCAATCGACCACGTTGCACTTGTCGATGATCCAAAATTACGGTTTAAATGAAATTGCTCACCGTTATGTTCCTCTCCAACTGACAGCGTTGAACTGGTTGATGGTCTAAGATTGTCGTTCACACATAAATTTTCACCGTTTTGATCACTTAGACTTATCGATCTTTCCCTCGTACTGAGGTCAATACAAGAATCAACGATTTTTTCATTAGTCGTTTTCATTTTTTTAAATTTTGCTAAGAAAGGCATGGTTGCAAAGGAAAAGAAACTTTTACACTGGAAACGGAAACGGTCATTGCTGATGTAACAAGTGAATGATTGATAAGATTAAATGATAATCAAGCTTATCAAATCAGTGCTTATTCTTAAGAAATAAATTAATTGTAAACCGGTTTTTCTAAGTGAATTTTAAGCTCATAGCGCATCGTTATTGAGAACAAAAAAGACTTATAAATGAGGTACTCATTTAAAAGCTCAGAGCTTGAATGTGCGGTAACACGGTAATACATGGAAGAGGCTTAATGGTAACAGTTGATTTCACAATTTTATAAAAAAAACGGGTGGTAAAAACAAAGATAAAGGAAATGGTGAACACAAAATTAAAGTAAAAAGTGGTAAAAATTAAATAATAAAAATAAAAAGACAAGCTAAACAATCATTAACCTGATTATAATTGGAGGTAAACAGACAAGACTTAAGTGTAATAGTAACACTGTTGTTACATCATGTGCATTAGCATGTTTTTTTGTTCTCTAACATGTAACCATCATGAATCTCATCAATGAACAAGGCTAGAATAAATTTCCCTCTTATTCACATTTAATCAACACAAACAGACTAAATAACGAAATTAAAATTAAAGTAAATAACTCTTAAGAATAAAAATATTAAACAAAATGGTTAAACATAAATTAAGATACGAAAAAAGCCGTTATCTTTAACCAAGACAATGATTTTTCAAAAAGCGAGGTTAAATAAATTGTCAATAGAGGGTAGTAATTATTGAAATTATAAATGATTTCTATGTAAAGTGAACTGTTGACTTATGGCCGTGATTTTTAAGATATCTTTTGGTGTTGCGATTTAGTGATTACGATTAGCGTTTAATTCCTCAGTTAGTGTGACCATGAAATTATTTATTTAATCGATTGAATTGTCAGTATAAATTCTTTGGTTAATAGCTTAAAGGCAAAATTAAACCAAACTCTTCAACTGGTCTTCTGGTATTTTAGTGTCTCTGCCATTTGGGTGGATAAAGTGTTCAATCTGGTGGTAAACATGGTTTTACTTAATTCTTTTAACATTTCTTTCGTTTCAACTTTTCATCTTTCCCTTCATCATCCACTTCTCGTTTGGATTATTTACTCTTACCTTCACTTCATCTTACATCTTGTGTTTCATCATCCTCATCATAACCACCATCTTTCTACTTCTCTTTTTATCCCTCTTTCCATCTTTCCTTCATCCACCTCCTTTTTTTCACTCCTTTTTATTAGCAACTTCAAACCACAATCATTAGTCTTGGTAGGCTAGATAAAGTCTCTCATCTTTACTAAAAAAGCTCTTTCATTGATGTCAACTTGATGGACAGAGAAATAAAAGTGATGCCAGTGATCATGGTGATGACGTTTATTAGTAAACTGTTTGATATTGACTGTCGTGTTACGTAAAATACCAAACATGATCAATAAGAATAGAAACAAATTTATCGAGTCAAAAGGTGCAGATCAGCTGAAGTTAAATGTAAACAAAAGAACTCTTTGTTTTGGACTTTTGTTTCTCTCTCTTTTTTAACACAAAAAAAAAGGCATCAAAGAGAAGGACCTTGACAATGATGGAGTAAAATAATAATTTATTTCAATTCTAACCCTCCAATATCACCGATACAATCAAGCTCTATCAATATTATCTCACCTGTGAATTGTCTCAATCAAAAATTGAATCGATTTCACTTTTTATCTCATAACCGCCATCTATTGATTTTTACCCAGTCAATCTATCATCATCACCGTCATCAATACTGATTACTGATCATATATCAAAGAGTATATTTGTGTTAAACTTCTTGTTCTCAATTGCAATTAACCAGATTTACTAATTTAGATTTTCTTTCATTTTACAGCGTTAATCATATGTAATGGAGATTGTATTGCTGCCATCAACTGCCATTTAGCTTTCAGTGTTTAAATTTTCCCTATCTGTCTCACATCATCATTATCGTCATCATCATCAGCAACAGCAACAGCAACAGCAACTGCAACAGTTGTATATTGGTTTTAACAATATCAACTGTTGTGTCAATTGCGTTTAATGGTATTACAAATCTTTCACGTTCACAGTGTGATTATGTATTCAATTGATGACACTCAGTCTCACCAATTGTATACTGACAATCAAATTTATAGAGCAAAGTAATATCCAAACATTGAAGCACAATAAACTGTGATTAACTTTTTGTTGTCGTTTTCATGTCAAGACATTTCTTCCACTCTATTGAAGTAATTATCAGCTAAACTATCCCATCTTAGTGCATAAATGTATACAATCTACATGCATGTAGCTGTATATATTTATATCTTAATTAAACATTCACATTTTTAATGAGATAATTAAGAGACACTCACACAACACCAAAAAAAACAATTTCATAGTTTTGGTGTACATTAAAATGCTTTACAACCCAAACTGTTGAATTGTTTTTTTAAGCTTTCAACTCACGGTTTTACTGTAAACACAACAATAATATTAATCACACTCCTTTCACTGATTCTCAAGATATTATTATCACTGTTAATGGTTAATCATCTTCAAGTTGATCTGTTTTCACTCAATCCCAATGAATTAATTTTCACCTATTTAACCTTCTCTCAACCCATTACCTAATGAAATGCAAGAAAAAATGTTGAGTAATTAAATTGTTCATCAACATTTAGTCAAATCTAATCCGCTAATCATGAGTCTACAGCCAAACTTGATTTTAACAAATTTTTAATTTAATGTTACAGATTACCGGAATTAAGTGAACCCAATATGGAAGAGATGAGACCAGCAAAGAAACCAGAAAATTTATTTCCCTCAGAAATCATCTAATATTATAGATTTGTTAAGAGTTAATCGTAACACAATTAACTAGATTGATTTATGGCATTAGATAACTTTAAATCAATTGAACAATCTTTAACACCTTACCAAAATTGATTGTTTTTTCCCCATAGAAAGTTAGACAAATTGATTGTTAATGATTGGCAAGAAATTGTTTTATTAACATTATTCTGATTTTTTTTTCTTCTTCCATTGTAACTAAATTAACCTTAAAATGTGAAATAGCAATGATGATGATGATGATATTGAAACATGAAAAGACTGAACCAATGGAAACATTAATCATAAAATAATCAGTAATCAGTGCCAATAATTTCCTAACCATTCATTACCTTTTTCATTTCAATACATTTTTATTTCACTTTTTCAACAAAACATTTCCTTTCAACAATTTATTTGACCAATCTAACCATTCACAAGAATCATGATAATCATAATTAATGTACAATCAAAGCACATGGAACAGCCAATGTAACAATCAATGTAACAATTCATGCAACAATCATTTTGATTGTTTCTTTGCGATTTCCATCAACATTAACCTTCTCTAATTGATTATAATGATAATATTGAAAAGAAACATTAACAGCAAACACTTTTCTTCACAATTTACTCTTTAATTTGGGATTAAACTTTAATCTAAATTCAAGACTAATTTAATTGTTTCCAACAAATTGAATTCAAGTAAACATTTGACATTTTTTTCTCTATTTACTTTCATCTTTTTTGTATTTTCCAATCTTGTTTAACCATCAACTTCATAACCATACAAATCAATTCAACTCTATTCTTGATTGTTATTTAATTCAATTTTTCATTTTCACTTAATCATCATTTTTCACTCTTCTGTGATCATTAATAAATCATAAAAATCAGTGACAGTCGTTAAACACGCTAAAGACAAAAACCATTTTAACATTTGGATAATCATTTACCCAAAAAAAGTCAATTGTAATGATTAAACCTTGCAAATTGGTTGACAATTGAAATCCAAACCTTCATCCATACCTTGACATATTAATTTAAACCTTAAATCTTGAAACAAGAAAGTTGAAAAATTAGTGAATCTACTGAATATGCTATTGAACCTGAACAATCACCAAAAGTCAAGATGACTTACACCTTACAAGTCAACTTAATTGTTACAAGCAGCAACCAGAATATTAATCAACTTCCGTCATGAAAACTTGAAACTGAAACCTTAAACTTATCATCATTTAACCTTTTACTTCCCTTTTAATACTCAATGATACTAATTCCATTGAAAGTTTCTTATTAATTCTGTATCATGATTCTAGAAGCGTATTAACTCTAAATTTAATGAAAAGGCAAAAACAAAGCAAAGTCAACTCTCTTTGGGAGTTTTCACTCCCAACAATAACTTGTATAATCTTTAATTTTAAGATATTTTTTTCGAAGATTTCATTTTGTTCCAACTTTCATTCTCTAGTTAATATTATTTAACTCAAAGTATTATCACAATAATAAGGTAAAAGATTGAAACGAAACGAAAAAGTAAATTTGCTTTTTCAAAGAAACACAAAGAATTGGAATACAAATTGAAATCTTGTTTCTTCTCATTCTTTACTTTTCACCTTTTCTCAGCTTTCCTCACGATTAAGTTTGATATTGAACGATATTTTCTGGCTCATGATACCAATTGGTCAAATTGATTAACTTATCTTGTTTCGATTTCAGATCAAAACATGTCTCAGATCTCCAATGGCCAATGTTGGATCTCGTGATACATTCAAAAGTGATCACAATTGTCTCAACAATTCCTGCTGTAATAATGCTAATAACAGTTCAAGATCTTCACGTGATCGTCCAAAGACAAGGAGGGACAATGATGATAAACGAGATGACGGAAGGAGAAGAAGAACTTTGGATTTATCAAAAGGTAAGAACAGAATCAGATAATCATGAATCATTGATCAATCAAACCTTTTGAGGTTTAAACCCGAGCTCAAACCCCAGAAGGTAAAAAAAAGGTTTGCACCAAAAAATGAAACCCAAAACCCAAACTGAAAATGTTCAACAAAACTGCAAGGAAAATGGCTAATTACAGAAATTGAAATTTCTAATTAACATCCATCGATTGATCAAAAATAGCCAATTTAACTAAAACTTTAAAGATTTCAACTTATCATTGATTCTGTAAATTAAATGTTGATTAATTAACTCGGAAATTATTCAAATTAATTGCATATTTAATAAGCAAATCTTAAGGTTGAATAAGTCTACAATTGTTTGTCTGGAAAACTGTTAACTTTGATTAATCATATTTAATTTAAATCTCCAAATGTTGACTCTTGAGATTGTCTTGATAGTTTCAATTTAAATTACAAACAAATTAGTTTTTTTTGATTAACTACAAATTTCGAGTCTAATTATGAGCATGAAAATGTGAAAAAACTTGTTTAATGCAGACTTTATAAGCAAATAATGTTTACAGATGAACTTTTTATTTCCCTACTTTTTTTTAAATTCATTTTCCATTTTCAGGTCAATCCTAATCAAGTTTCAAATCAAATGATAATTATAAAATGATAAACCAAAAACGCAACTTTAATCATTTAGGTTAACCATTTTCATCAGGGAAATTAAATTAATCGATAAGTTATTGCTGTTATAATTGAATGTAAATGAAAAGGACAAGCAAACTTGAAGAGTGTTAATCAAAGCAATTGAAAGCTCTCAATCAATGAATATGAATTTTCTTGATATTAATTTTTTGAATAAACCTGAGAAAACAAAAAGACAGAAAAAAACGAAGAAGAAAACAAACCAATTGAGATTGAATATTACCCTGAAAAGGTAAATGAACTTAGCCAATCTTTTTTGTCTTTCATCAAGTTTGTCTGGGAAGTTAAACCCAGATAGATTCAGATTGAATCAGGCAAAGAATCAGAATAATAACATTTCCTTTGAGTGTAAAAAAAGGCAAAATTCCCGGGATTTTTGGTGGAAAATATTTTTACAGAAAACTTATAAATAATAAATATCAATGATTATCTGATGAAAACCTGTTTCATCGAAGAAAAATGTTTGCACCAAAAAGGTCAACATTTTATCAACTATTGTACTTGAATTTGCCTGACAATCGACTCAATTAACTTGAAGAATCTTCTTAAATATTGAATCGAATTGAACTTTTGTTTCTCTGAGCCTTTTGTAAAAGCCTTTTGTTTTTGCCATTCATTTAAACTGAACATTCAATATTGTGTTCAATGATTTTGTTCCCTTTTCAGTTCAACCAGAGTTTCATTGATTAATCATTTGCTAATCATTATAAATATTATAATTTCATTTTTCTATTACATTTACTTGAATTCCCATGGTAACTGTGACTATTGTCATGATCAGGTTATCAGACATAATTACGATTCGATATGAAAACAAAGGTAAAGAGAGAAAAAAAATGTCCAATTAAATATTAATAATAATAACATGATCAAGTTGATACTCAGTGAACATCATCAATGTAAAAGTGCGATTAAAGGTTGCAATGGACAAACCATAAGAACCAGAAAAAAAACCAGAAAATGGAAGAGTAAAGTCACTTGTTGCTATGGTTCGTTTTCATGGAAAACTTTGCTTCTTTTTTGCAAGAAAATGTTTACATGATTTTACAACTTTAATCGTTGATTATCCTTTGCCTATCAGAGTTAATCAGTTTCTGGCTTCTCATATTCATCGAAAATCAATTGCATTTTGTTTGTTTTTTCTTTGCATTTCTCTTCTTCTTTCAACCAAACGAATATGAATAAGAGATAATATTGAATAGCAATGGAAAGTTCTGGTTGATTGGATTGAACATTAATAGATAACAAACAAATAAACAAACATGAAATAGCAACAAAAGCTACATTATAATTGTACATTTAACTCAACAGTAAACGTTACAAAATGTGAAAAGCAAATGTTGAAAATAACTCTTTTTTTCATGGTGAAAGTATTACAAAGAAGAGTTGAAAATATGAAAAGTTTCAATGGATGAAGTGAAGGTGAAGAGATAAATAATATGGATTGAAATGGGTTGAATGGGTTTCCATTTTTACCTTATCTTTGACTGGAAATGAATTTCCAAAGGATTGCAAAGGCAAAGCCAATAAATCCTAAAATGCTGATAATTTAAATTAGATTGAGGAAAAAGTAAAGAAGGAAAAAAGTGATTTATGCAAAAAATAGAATCAAGTAGGCAACTCTTTTCTAATTTTGCCTTTTCTTCATCTTCTAGACTCTATTCATTTTTACTCCATAATAATCATGATTGAGCTGAATTTCCGATTTGCTCAATGAACGTAAATTATCTGATCAATTGACGGTCCATCATTATCATTTCTTAATATAAGGCAAACGTTTTATAAATAGCAGTTTACCAGCGAGTC
Source organism: Tetranychus urticae (assembly GCF_039701765.1). Lineage (NCBI taxonomy): Eukaryota > Metazoa > Arthropoda > Arachnida > Trombidiformes > Tetranychidae > Tetranychus > Tetranychus urticae. The sequence goes on along the minus strand of NC_142959.1, from coordinate 14,304,885 downwards.
TAAAAATAAGTCTTCGCTTTTTGTTTTCTCGTTTTGACTCGTTCAACTCTTTCAATTATTAATGTGATTAATATTGAATTATGGTTACCAATGTTATTAACAATGAAGATAATGATGATTATGATGATTATAATGATGAAATTGATGAGAATGGATGACTATTGAAGGGATAAAAATAGATTCATTGAAATGTATACAAACAACAAGTAAAAAAATGACTCTATTTACATACTCATTTGGGTTTGTTGTTTGATGTGTTTACACTTCCTACGCAATTGTTGATAATAACAAGATGATCAATTAGTTTTTACTGGTAACAAATGTATTGATTGATTGTTATTAAGCCATTCAGTTTAACTAGCAAAATAAGATTAAATCATTTGATGTAATCAAATGAGCACATCTTCAAGGATTACAACCAAGTTAATGTAAAGGTTAGTCAAGATTGTTGTTCAGCTTTTACCAAATTAACCCAAAATTTTGCTCTTTTTTCCCTTTTCAAATCCTTTTATTAGACCTTTTATTAGATGCTAGAAAGATAAATCAATAATTGGTTAACTACGTAAACAACGTTTTAATTGAACACCAAAGAGGATCTGCTCATGAAAATCGACAAAATCGCCTCTTGAAATATTCTCATGAGCTGAAAATAGCCAAAGTAAGGTCAAGTTGAGGAATCAAAATGTCTCCCAGTTTCATGAGGTTCAACGTTGATGTAGCAAGATAATCCGATGGTGTTAATCAGGTTAAATTGATTGTTGACTAATTTCTTGATGAAATTCAGATGATTTTTAAATGCTAAATGAAAAGACGAATGTTTCATGAAAGTGAAAAGCTTTGATAGTTAAATAAAAATCTTATTGATTTTTGGAATCAAAGGTTTTTGAAATAGCAATTATTTCATTTCTCGAGTGTGAATATCAATTCAACTCTTTAAGTCTTTATTTTTTAATGTCTTGGGAAGATGAAAAGCAAATTAAATATTCGTAATCAACAATTTGGATTGGAAAAGATTTATTGGGAAAAATTGGAGTCGATTTTGGCAGATCCTCCTTACATTGAAAACAATTATTTAAGTAGACCAGATTATAAGATTTAACTGTTATCGGGTTAAATCTAGAGTTGGCTTGCAAATTGTTATTAACTTTCAATCCACTGTAAAATTGATCTAATCCAATTACCATCATCATAGTCATCATGATCGTCATCATTCTCGTCAACTTCAACCATTTATCCATTAATCTGATGTTACGTAGGAGTTGATTTTACCAAATGCTAAGTTTGTCCAAACTGACCATTACTTGTCCTCTTTACTCTTGACTTTAACTTAATATTATATTTTTTTCTCTATTTACTCTCAATATTATTCAATTCCTTTCAAGCGTACATTTTTTCACTCATTTTGTGCCTTTATTTTTTACCCAATTTTCATGTGCAAACATTGATTTGTATTATTTATAATCATTTCAATTTTGATTAACTAGCAAAATAAAAGGAAGTTAACAACAGTTTCCATTGAAGTCGTCAGTTAAATGGTTTTAAAAAGACTCTAATTGACTGTTTTAATCGTCAACAATAAAGGCAATCAAATTGGTTTATCTTGGATTAGAGTGTTTGTTGAAAAGACTTGAATTTAATTGAGTTTGATACAGTTTTAAATCAGTTTAATTAGCTTCCAAAAAGGTTGCCATTTGAGGGAAAAACATTTTCACAATTGTTGCTTTATTAGCAAATGTCTCATTAAACTACAGTAAAAAACAAAGGAAAACTCGCAATTTGATTAAAACATCAACATATGTCAAAATGTATTTACCATTAAAAATATATCCCTTTGACCTTTACCATAGCAATGAATTTATTCAAAAACAATTCTGTTCAATCGCTCAAAATTCATGATCACATTAGGAATCATCAAATTATAAGGAAAACTCAAGTTAGACAAAAAAAAGGTTGAAACTGCATCACTGGTTAGCCAAATTGAATTATCAATTTTGAAGTGAATAACTTGAAATGTTATTAATAGCTTTTTTGTCCAATTAATAACTGTTGAACTGATTAAGTGTGTTCAAGAATCTGAAAGTATTGTTGTAAGAATAAGAAAAAAACGTGAAATTGGTTATCATGTTAGATTAATGGTTGTCTCTGAATACTGTTTAATCTAACTGTTAATATTATTCATTTGATATTCATTAGTGTTAAGTTATTAAGTAAAATTAGTGTTGAAGTTAGGGTTGGAAGAAGAGGCAAAAAGTCAAACAATTTGAATAACAAAATTAGTTGAAGGTGCAAGGACAATAATGATGACAATGATGTTTATGATGTTTAGGGTGATGATGAAGACTGATGAACCAGTAAAATGGTGAAAAGGAAAAGGTGAAAAGAGCAAGAAAATTGCAAGATTATGGTTATATACATTTTCCTTGGTGAATTCATTGTTACCCTTTTCCATTGAGCCTGAATAACTTTAACCATTTAACCCATTTTACTTTTTTTTCCTCTCAAGATGATCATGAAGACAATGATGAAGATGAAGTAGACAAAAAATGTCAAATTAAAGTGTTATTTTGACTTGTAGTTATCATTCCCAGTTGTTACTTTTCATGTTATTTTGTTTTTTTCTTCATCTTGTTCATTCTTATTGAATAAGTCTTGCTTTTTTCACTCTCAAGAGTTGGGTCACTTTAGTGTCTCTGATGTGCTTTTAATGCTTACAAGGGTAATCATTATTTACTTGAAAATTTACATTACACTCATTTGATTCACTTTTTATCCATTTATTTCATAAAGAAAATGTTGAACATGAAAATAATTAACAGAGAAACGTTGAAATTCAGAGTATTTCAAATGATTGACTGGAAAACCATGAACATAACCTTTGTTTTGAGACGAAATTTTGTGTAAAATTTGGCTTCAACTTGAGCTGTTTTGGCTGAATAAGACTTTTCAATATCGTCTTATTTTGCATTATTGTAACAAATTGATCAGACGAGACTGTATTTGGGTTATTTGGTTCAAGTTGACTTTAACCTAATATCTGAAACATCTTAAACGGTTATTTGGCTGCAAGTTTATTGAGCGTCATCATGTTATTTTAGCATCACTCTGATAATTGAGTCAAGCTAAGGTTAGATGAATTATTGATCGGTTTTTATGACTAGAGTTGATCATTACAGCATTTCAATTATGAGTTTAAATTACGCTTGTAATAAATTTGACTCCAAGCTTGAAAGACATCGGGTTATTTTACCAAGGATTTGGTTCAAATCTCAGTAACTTGATTTGATTTATTGATTGAGATTGACTTTTATCACTCTAACCTTTTCACAATTTAAATTTTTTGTCACCAAAGATGCGAATTGGCAATTGTTTCATGAATTTCTCACACAGGGAAAAATGATTCGTCTGAAAAATCGTCAACTTAAAACATGAAAACATTTGGTGTTAGTTGAAAGGTTAAATAAAGCTGTTGCTGTTAAAAAGACAGCTTTGTTTACAAATTTGTATTTGACTTTTCAATTTATTCAGTTGATTCAAAACCTTAACCTTTACAATTGAAGATTTGAATTGAATTAAGAGTCACATAATTGTATTGCTGTAAACTAGCTTTTAACATTTGTAACCTTCCCTGGTCTCTATCGGTGAATGAAAATTGATTTTTTAACGTTTATCCATCTAACATTGAAATATCTGTGAGCATAAATATCAAAGTTTAACAGTTTTGTTCCCTATTTACATAGTCAATAAGTATTGTTGAAATGTAAATTGTTAGCATTAATAAACTTCACTTGAAGTTGATTTAATTAAAATCCATTCATTCTCAGTATCTCCAACCTTTTGTCTGTCCTTTTATTGTGCTAACAAATACAATTTAAATAGATACAAATAATGAGATGAAAATTGTTTACAATGCTGACAACAATACATTGAGATTTGTATCTGGAAGACACAAAATTCAATTTACAGATTTACATGAATTACTCAAATCCATTGAATCACTAAACAATTATATGCATTAATGATAATGTTTTTTTCTGGTTATGGATGCCTGGTTATCATGATCATCAATATATATAAATAGATTCATGACATCTTTAATATATCTTTATTGATTTAACTTTTTTTTCTGGTATTTTTTACCCTTTCTCATAACCTTTAGGCTTCCATTGATTTACAGCTATTAATTAAACACGTTGTTTACCTATTTCATACCTGCAACCAAATCATGGTTAAACTGAGATATTTTCATTTCTCCTTCTTGATTATTCTTGTTCATCATTTTTCATCATCTTTACCTATCAACCTACACACATCTTGCTGTATGTCAACAATACATGATTTTGGTTGTAATGGTTTTGATGGAAACATTGCAGTTTTAATTACCAATTACTTTTGTTTTTGTACAATTTTTAATTCCACAATTTACTTCTCAATGTTGATTGATATTGGAAAATAATTTACTGTTTGACATTTCCACCATTCCTTTTATCATGAGATATTCATTTGATCAGTTTACCATTTCTCTTGAATTGGATTGCCTTTATGTTGCTCATTTGGTTGTTGCCTTTTTTACATTGATTGTTGGCTGTGGTGAAAATAAAGGTTGATATTGATTAGTTTAAAGATTTAATGAGACAATGAAATGTTTATTGATTGGTTGATAATCTAATTGTAATTTACCTTTCAATTATTGCAATACATTGATTGATTTACATTAGCAAAATGCTTATCATTTGATTCCTTCATTACGAACCTTTTTTTGTAGCTTTCACTGATTTGATTCCTTATTGCATTGTATTTATTGTAACAGTCAGATTCAGTGATTAGAGTAATTAACTAGAAGCGGTCAAATAATGAAAATGTTTCGGGTGTAGAACAAGAAAAATCAATTTCAATTTGATGACAATTTATCACTCTTTTAATCACTGGTGAAGGTAAAAAAACATTGTAGCCCATAAATGTTTCCCTGAAAATTGGTAATGATAATCAAATGAAAAGGATTGTAAAATTGATACGTAATATTACATATCAATTAACGTTTATTACAATCACATTAAATTGCATTTCATAACCATTTGATCATCAAACTTGGCAGACAGAGTCATTTATCAATGGATACAACACCAGCTTTATCCAGATGAGTGAAGTTAATCAATCTTATTTGATTTGATGTTTCCTACAATATATTTTGTTACTTTATCTCAATCCAATATTAATAATGTATCCACATTGTAACCATGAGTTGACTGGAGAAACTGGCTGAAAAAAAGAAGAAAAAGAATGATATGACTAGAATTAAAAATTGAAAAATGTGTCGATGAAAAGTAATTTATCATGGAATGAATTGAATATTATTAAATTATTACTGACAGAATGGACTGGCAAAATGGTTACAAGATAATAAAAATTTATGTTATAATCGTTTGCCTTGTACTCTGTCTTCATAAATATTAACATTAATTGCATCTTACAGATATTCAAATTAATTTTCGTCGTCAGTCTTTCTGGTCTATCCTTGGTGAACATTTGCTGGCAACAATATCAGCAACAAGTTAGCAACTAACTGCACTTTTTCAAATGAAACCCATAAAACAAGCAAAATTTGTAGGCAAGGGAACATTAAAGTTAACCAAGGTCAATTTGATTATTGGTTAAATCATTTGTTGACTGTTCACTCTGGTTCCTGTTTATCATGTAATTTGCATTTGCTTCTTTGTTTTTCCTCTTGAAATCCCTTCCATATAATCTCCATCATCACCATCATCGCCATTATCACCATTATGATGATGAACGTCAACAAAACCATCTTCTGTTTATTCCATATACGATGTCTTTATCATGAAATAAATGGAGTAGCTTGTTGATTATTTGGTCTGCTATTGATTATCATCATCTGGGTTTACCTTTCTCTCCAATTAGTTATTCAAGAATCCCCATGAAGTAATCTTGATTTAATTTTTTCCACTTCCATATTTGCTTCCTTGTTTACATTCCTTATTATATTCTGGTTATTCACTTGTCTTCCATTACTTGATATTATTAATTTGTTTAGTGTGTTCACTTGTTTCTACTGTTGATGCTGTTATTATTATGATTGTTGTTGTTGATATTTGCTTTCTGTTTCCTATCTACTTGAATATATAGCTTTTTCTGTTATTGTTGTTATCCAAAAGTCTGAGACGCTGCTTCTCTGGCCACTTCCAAGTTAAACATAATCGTGCCTTGAATCTATTATTGCAATTTGATTATACCATGGTTTGGCCTCTTTTTTCCTCTTCTTATTTTCCTTTTGCTTTCCTTTCCTTCGATTTCTACTTATGTCTTTTTTTCCTTTTGTGTAACTTCATCATCATCATAACAATCACTTGGGAAACTGGAAACAATGATCAAACAAGATAAAAAATAAGAAATAACTAAATAAGAGAAAAAGGATAAAGAAAGAACGAAGTCAGTCGTTTATTTGTGAATCAAGTTGCTTAGGTGTACATACCTTACATATTATTGGTTTGAAACATCTTCTTTTTCATCACCATATTCATTATGGTTACCAATTTATTACTTTTTTTTTGTTTTCTGACAATTTCTAGAGTCGATTGTGAGCACTTCATACTGAATTTATGCAAAAACAGAATCAGTACAAATACTTTGTTGCAAAACGAAATAAATGCATTCAGACTTTGTGTATACATATGTAAATTTTAAAACCAAGAAGGAGAAAAATAAATCACTCAATTAGTTGACTTTTCTTGTTCGGCCTTTTCTGGAAAATATAATTCAATTACCGATTTAGTACACAAGCAGAGATAACAAAGCTCTTTCTGTGTAAAATTGATCAAAACGATTCGTCAGCAACAGTAATCCAACCTAAATTTGATATTCACAAGGGAAGGACCCTTGCTTGTAACTGTTAGGAATTTTTTCGACCTTATCTTGTTGAGAACGAAAAATGAGACGCGTATTATGGCTTTTTTCACTAGTGCACTATTAATCATATTCAGGTGTTTTTAGTAAGGACAGTAATGTATTGCAATCATTGAAAAGGACATGAAACTAATTCTGAATGAAAACATCAAAATGAAAGTGTTGAGTCACTTTTCAGTAACTGAAATACATTACAATGCAATATCCTTACTTAAAGTGCTTGGATATTATTAAAGGTGCACCAGCGAAAGAAGCCTAAATATGTGTCTCATTATTTTTCGTAATCTGAAAGATAAACCCAAAAATGACGAAAAAATCCTTGTAGGTATATATTCCTCGAACTACCGCAGATTCTAAAGAGAAATAATAACATTAAGATAACAATTAATAACAAATTAGATAGAAACAGCTGATTGAACTCACCTTTTTATGCAATTTTTACACTCGAGGTGTTGAATTATGAGGGCTTGTATATTATACCTTATAATACGGGTTTTTGAACAACCATGAGATGTATGAGTCAATGTCCTGAGGTATACTAGGCTGAAGGGTGATGAGCTGTGGGTTTGATGCTCGTTATTTTTTGATCTCGTCTAGTTTTAGATTAATCAAAAGATTAAATTGAAAAATGTACAATTCTGATCTCCATTTCATTCTTTTTCTCCATATTTTTCTTCCATAGCAGCAGTCAATGAAGGCATCAGTTATGATGAGGGCAATAGACGTTGCTTGCGAGTGCCCCAATCGATAAAAATTACCAGCTCTGGTAAAGAATCGTCATCTTCATCATCTTCTTCCTCAACCAATCCTATTCTTGAAGACGATGATACAATTGAACGATGCAAAGGAAATGAGGAAAACGGTGAATTAAACAAAGTGTCAAATGCTAACAATAGTAATAATGAAAATAGTAATAGGAAAAGATTTGATGAAAGCAATTTTGACAGTGGATGTTCAAGCAGCAGTGGAAGTAGTAGCAGTACAAGTAGCAGCAGAGCTTCTAAGGATTCGGGCTACCTAGGATCAGGTCAATGTTTCCAACCATTGTTAAATGCATCATCATCGACATCTTTGACCTCATCTTCAACGCCACCCCAATCGCAACAATTGTCACCTCAATCGTCGTCATCATCAACTGCTACACCAGTAGCAGCTTTGGCACCTCCTGCAGTAGCAGCCAATCCATTGATTTCTCTTGAGGTTCCAAATACATGGTTAGCTGGCTCCGTTGATTTTGCTAATAAAGTATGCCAATGTAGATGTAATAAGAGCATTGACCATGGCTCGACCAATATGGCACCTTTCATTCCTCCTGATCATTTGAGAAAAGGTTTGTTTAAGAAAGCAAAAACACAAATAATAACAATCTTGTTTGGTTGCTGTTTAACATTTTCACGAAAAAAAGCTGTGATCTTACCTTTTAAACACTCCTCTTGATTTTGAAGATTAAAATTCTTAAGATTGGCAGACATGATATGATTATAAAATCATATTAAAATTCCATCGTAACTCAAAACAAGATGATTCGTTTGGTACACAAATATAGATTCATTACAACTTATTATCCTTTATAAATTAGTCCATAAGAAGCACTGGATTTCTTGTGTTTATTGATTAATGAGAATTTCCAATCATCAATCCCAATCTTTAGGGTGTTGTTAATTTAATTACACAAACACAAAATTAATTAGAAAGAAATAATTGGAACTAACTCACATTAGGTTTGCAAAAATAAAACGATCCACCGCCATAAACAAAGAGTAATACTTCTTGGCCATAAGATTAAAGCATAGCGGTTAATTTTGAAAAATTGAACTTCTGATACATCTTACAAGTCTTTGTTAAAGACTTGAAACAGAGAAAAAAGCATGTCTAGTTGTTATTTTGGTCTAGTTTTTTTATTTAAATTAAATTCTGTCTAATTTTTTAGTAATATGTGTTGATTGAGTGTTTCAACATTTACATTTTAATAACCAATTAACTAAATCTAGTTGTTTTTGTTCAATCTATGCAGTTCTCTTAATGTCATCATTCAACATGCATATGCTGGCATGGTTGAGTTTTCAAATGTGTTGTGATTTTCATTTTAAGTAATTTTTCATTAATTTTCTATTTTTATCATCTATTTTCTTAGCAGGTAACCATCATCACTTTCAGCAGCATTCTTATCAATCAAAAGAGGAAATCAGGCCTTTAGAGGAATCAATACCGCTAGACAGGTTAAAAGTTATGCTCCAACATCAATTAGAGTATTACTTTTCTCGTGAAAATTTATCCCGTGATTCTTATTTAAAATCTCAAATGGACAGTGATCAATATGTTCCAATCAGTACTGTTGCCAACTTCGATCAAATCAAAAGATTGACTCGCAACATTGACCTCATTGTTAGTGTTCTTAAAGGTAAGTGAACTGTTCATCGATTTTAACTCAATCATTACTTTACATAATAGCTAACATAACCATCTAAATTATTTTTACTATAGAATCACAATGTGTTCAAGTCGACGATAGTGGTCAAAAAGTTCGTCCAATCAGCAAAAGATGTGTTCTCATTCTCAGGGAAATACCCGAATCAACTCCTCTTAAAGTAAGACTATCTAAAAATTTATTGGAAATTTCAAGATATTTTACTTGAATTTGAAAGAATTTTCATTTTTTTCTTTCTCTCTCTCCTCATTCATAAATGACCAGGACGTTCAAGATCTCTTTAGCGGTAAAGATTGTCCAAAATTCGTTTCTTGTGAATTCGCGCACAACAATAGTTGGTATGTTTCATTTGAATCAGATGAAGATGCTCAACGAGCTTTCAGATATTTAAGAGAAGAAGTCAAAACGTTTCAAGATAAACCAATAATGGTAAGTCTTCATTAAAATGGTCGATATTCTGTTCTTCACACAACCCAATTTTTCTGATATCAATCTTGATTTTTTTACTATTTCAACATCCACTTAGGCTCGAATTAAAGCTAAACCAGTTATCTCGAGTTATACAACTTTTAAAAGTGGAGCTGAACCAAATATTGGATTTGAAGGAAACTTGAATACCTTGGAGAGTCCAGTTAATGCCAATGGTGTTTACAATCCAGCAATTCCAACTAATCCATCTTATCCAACAATCCCTTCAGTATGTACCTGATGGTCATTTAATACACCTTTTTCTCCATCTCTCTCATTCTCTAATGAATGGCTATGAATTAATTGAGAGATTGATTTTTCCTCTTTTATAATTATTCATATTTTCTTTCCATCAACAGATATTCCCAACTTTATTACCACCACCTACTATGCTGCATACATATCCAGCTCCATCAACGACTCAATGCTACGATTTAAGCACAGTTTTCACTTTAAACGGTCTCTCACCACATGCTGCATTCAAGCCAGTCCACAATGCACCTTCTCGACCATCGCCTTTCTTGCTTCGTGGATCTGGAACTTCGACAAATGCCTCAATCAGTAGTTCAGGTGTTACTGGTAATAGTTGCCATTTAAATTTGCGAAAGAATCACAATTCTTATTCGGGTTCAATAGTTAATCATGGTTGTCCTGGATCTCGGTTTAGCGCAACGCCAATTTCGAATCATGACAATCATTCAACTCATCATCATTCAAATGTTCATCTGCAAAGTAAGACAAATTCAGCGAAAATAAATGATGCGCATTCCAATGAAAATCGGCAAAGTTCAGAAAATAGGTAATTCTTCCAGCTAATTTTACTCATTTAGTAAACTATCCATTTCCTCACTCTATTTTCAAACACGAATTCATTTTCATCTTATTAATATTGAACTATTCCTTTCTTTTATTTCAGATTATCTATCAAAATCAATCAAAACGGTGATAAAAGAGTCAAAAATTTAGGTAAAGATAAAAAATTACTGTTTCTTTTGTCAGTTTTGATGAATGAGTTTGAGTTTCCTTATTTTGAGACATTTTAATATTGAAAATAATCTTTTCTTCTTCAATTTCAACAGAGCCATGGTCGACAAATTCATCACATAATTGTGATGATAATCAAAGAAATAATCTATCAGCGGCTCTTCCAACTCAGATTCAATTAAAGAAAGTAAACTCTTCCAGTAAGTTTTAGTTTAAAAGAGTATTTCCTTCATTATGAAAGTCAATTGAATTTTCTCACACTGTCATCTTTTGTCAACAGGAACTGAGTCACGCGAATCATCTTCAAATTTCAATGATTCAAGTAAACATGAGATTGTTGTTGGTCGATTGAATAATAATGAGTCAGTTCTGACTGCATCAAATGCTATTCAATCCAATCTTTCTGCTCGATCTTTAACAAAACCAATAAGAAAGAAGAAGAAAGATGAAGTAAATCAATCAGCACAATCAGCGAATGCATCATCAACATCAGTAGCATCTTCATCAACAACGATTACAACTACAATAGCAACTGCAATAGCATCACCGATGCAATCAGCAACAGCAAAAACATCTGAGATAACAACAGTCAATTCAAGTAGCAAACTTAACCCACGAACTGTTAATGAAAACAAGCATGCTCGTAGTCCAGAGAGGAAAAAGATGCCAAAGGCTCAAGACTTTGATCTTGTATCATCGGCATTTCCTCCGCTTCCGAGCTCAGAAGTAGATGCTCCAGCAGACGCACACAACTTTCCCAAGTTGGGTTCATCAAACGGCATCTCGTAAGTATTACAATAGTATCTAACAAACGCATTTTCACACAGTATTTAACTCTAATTATAACGTTTTCTCATTCTTATAGTTCAACTTCACCATCAAGTGAATGTAATAATACGGACAATCGTGAATCTGTGATCAAAATTACTTTAAATTCAAATTCCAATGGATCATTAGCCGACATAGTTCGAGGAACTGTCTCTAAGACAGGAAAGTCTCTTCGTACAATCAGTCAAACTGGTCGGACGAGTTCAACATCATCGGGTGATAAAAACAGTAGTAATAGTAATTGTAATAATATCAATTATATTGGTGGTAGTAGTAGCAGTACTTTTGTTAATAACCCTACTCTTGCCTCAAACAAACACAGTAACAAACATAACAGTGATATAATGAAAGTTAACCTTAACTGCAAAACCTTATCAATCAATAATAATGAGTCCAACAATCGAGCAAAGTCTACCTTGGATGTTAATTGTCTACCCAAAGAGACAAAAGACAGCAACAAAAAGTCAAATGTTTCATCAACCCATAATCCAAGCTTATTTTCAACACTTAATCATCACTCGGGCAGGGTACATTTAACCTCCAATGGAGCAATTAAAAAGATTGAAACGTGCAATGATAGTCATGAGAAAAGTCATGATTTTTCAGGACACAATGGTGAAAATTTAAAAGATGCAAAAGGAATTAGCTGTAATAAAAATATAAATACTGTCTGTGGTAATAATGATAATGATAACAAGATGAACGAAAATATTGATCTAGTGACTTCTTCTAAAGGTGATAATCAGGATGGTGCTATTGTTATTGATGATAAAGAAGTTGCCAAAGCCAGTATTGCCGAAAGTCCTTCTGTTGAATCTTTTCCATCCTCGTCTCCAGCATTAACTAATGAAGCCAATATTTCCAAATTGTCAAAAAATATTTCCAATTCAACAACTACACAAGGAACATCAGCAACGACGACTAAAGTTTTGTTGAAAGGATATCTTAAAAGTTTCCGCCAAATGACTCCAATTTCAGAGACAAAAAAGCCTTCAATTTGTTCAACTCGACCTGACGACGTATCATTGCGAGTTACACTTAATGGAGGTTTACCTATTGAGGACAAATTAAACAGTCATCATCATTCTTGCAAAGAAAATTCAGGAATCAAGCTTTCTGATAATAGCACTGATGGCGAGGGTAAAACTGATGGCAAAGAGAATGATTGTGATAATAATGGTGATGATATTTGTGAAAATGGAGGTAAATTAACCTATTGTGAAGTTGCTCGACTCTCAAAAGCAAAGAAGAAAGAAGCTGAAAAAGAGATGAAAACAGCAACATCAAAAAATTCTGTATCAACTGATCGTCATCCAGGGAAACATGAATTCATAATGGTTCGACTTCATGGTAAACGGATAACATCAGCTTGATCAAATTACTAACCCATATTTCAACCTCTGAACAAACCATTAATGAATATCGTTTGTTTTTGCTGTCTAGGGAACCATTTTATCATTATGATTGCGATGATTATATTATTATCATTATTATTATTATACCTATCATTTCTCAGTATTATCATCTTGCTTTCTTCAATGTTTTTGAGAATATATTGACTCCTTTTATTTATTCAAATATTGAAACCCTTTTTGCCTTGTTTTTTACTTTTTTTATTCTTATTTCTTACAATTTTTTTTCTTTTTTTCTTTTTTTATGTTCGATTTTCATTTTGTTTTCATTTACGTCCTGCCCATCAACCCTGTTTATTTATCTCATTGAAATCGTTGAATGGACCCCAAAATATCCTGCGTTCCTCTGGCTTGGTTATGTGTTTCAATCTGAATGTTTAATTTATTTACACTTTGAAGACGACTACAGGATGAAACAAAGCAGTTAACATGAACAAATATATATAGTTTATATATATTATATTAATTACAAAGATAATATTGAGCCTTTTGTTTGTTTGCGTTTTTTCAGTTTTTATTTTTTTGTGAAACTATGGTTTTGTTTTGTTGACCAATGACGACCATTTTAAAGATTTATCAAGCAACTTTAACGGTGATCTTCTAAGGATTTGTTGACAATTTCAAACCGATTCAAGTATCATTTGAAACTATTACAATCTCCAGTGATTAAAGAAAAATCTAAGTAAATATATATAAAAAAAATATTTAAAAAATTGCGATTCAATCGTTGTGAAATCAAGATTTTTTTGGTGTTAATTTAACTGTCGTTGAAATATTTTATCAAATTCAATTTATGCAGTCTAAATGTTTGTATGAAAAATTTCCTTTTCTTCTACTTCTCAACTCTTTCTTTCTGGTCTTAAATTTCCCACTTTTCATTCAATTCTCTTATTTTTACTCCACTCTATTACCTTTACCTCTTTCGCTCTCGTATTTACACACTTAAAAATGTATATCAAACTGATAATACAAAAAAAAAGAATTCTCTTCCAAATATATTTATCCTTTGGTAAAGAACTTGTTTTCAATTTCATTTCATTCACATGACTTTATTTTCTAAAAACCTCGTTGCTAAGCGCGAAAATACAAGTTATTAGTCATGACCTGATGATCAATCAATATGTCAGTTAATTTAAAATCAGTCGAATGATATAATTTTAATCAATCAACTGGACCAACATCAACTTACAAAGAATTAACTTTTTCTCGTTTAAAATTGGTTCTTACCGATCAAAAGTTAAATAACACCACCAGATAGAGCTACGCTCGAGGTAACCCAAACCGAAAGACGGTCTTGTTTTGGTGTCTTATTTTCTGGTTAGACATTTATAATAATTTGTACTTCATCATGTGTTAATTAGAACCATTGGCTCAGCTGTTAAGAATTTCATTTAATATCTTAAAGCGTTTTGTAATAATCTCCTTTTGAGGGATCAATTTGTTAAGAGGATTTTGTTACTTGTAATTAAAATCAAACCACTTTTAAAAATTAGGTTTAAGAGTAACGTTGATTAATGTACATGTAGCCAATTTCAATTCGAGAAAATGCAATTAGCTATTGAAACACTGGTGAGATGAAATGTTAAATTTTAAACCAGATGTTATGAGTCTATGTTGATTAGCAGACTGATTATAATCAAACAAATGTGACTTGAGTTAACCGGCATTTAAGAGTCTCTTTAAAGATAATATCAGCATTTAGATAGAGACACACTATTCATTTAAAGCACAAACTTGGTTATTTTTTATTACAATTAAAATGCTAATATGTTGACCTTCAGTTTATTGTTTCCTTTGATAAATTGTTGATCAAACAATATTAATTTGTGTATAAAAAACAATGAAATTAATGGGTTAATTAATAAATGATAAGATTAAAAATTTTATTTGTGACCAGAGTATCAACCTGCGACTGCGTGCATATTTTATTTCAGCCAATGAACAGCTTACACTTGGATCATTTCTTTACCAGGTTAAACAATTGTGTTTAGACTCGTCAGTTTATTAATCAGTAATTCAATTGGGTTTGTGTCAATCAATTTAATTACTAATTGTGCATTTGTAACTTTATTAAGTATATTACCCATATTTATTTGTAACTTATTGCAATAAAAATCTATTCTTCTTAACCTGACATCTTTTTATTCAAATTTAAGGTAAGTCAAGTAAAGTCTTTTCTGGGATTTCCTTTCATATCCTTCTTTGCAGATTCAATCTGTCAATGTTTTTCAATTTAATCAAATTTCTCGATTATTCTTCAATCTTCTCTTGTTTCTTTTATGATTAGATTGATCTTAAATTATCAATTTATCCTTTTATTGATTAATGTCTTGTTGTCTTGTTGTTATTCTAGGTAATGAAATTAGTAAAATTAGTATTTTGCCTTGTAGCCTGTCTGGCAACAGGCATTGGTGCAACTGTTTATTTTAGAGAAGAGTTTGATACACCAAATTGGGAGAAAAGATGGGTACAATCAGAATTTCCTGGTAAAGAATTTGGTAAATTTGAATGGACAGCCGGTAAATTTTATGGCGATGATTTAAAAGACAAGGGAATCAAAACATCTCAAGATGCCAGATTCTATGGTCTTTCAGCTAAATTTGAAGACAATAAGTTTGATAATGAAGGAAAAGACCTGGTTGTACAATTTTCAGGTTAGTATATCGATATTACAATCAGTGATAATACAATATATCATAATGTTATCTATTTTGAGCATTACTAGAGAAATGTTGTTACAGTTGTTAAGTCTCAACGTGGCAATATGTCTTTGTCCAGAAGTGTATGAATAAATATCAAGTTTGTTGCTCCCCTGTTAAAATGTGGTTTGGGTGTGTGACGTCAACATAATCGCCTACTTAAACAGCATTATACTTTAGTTTATTAACTACAATTAAGTAATCAGTAATGAAGAACGGCAATACAAATGTAGACTAATTTAATGATAAAGTAAACAACAATTCCATGCAGTATACATGGCGGTTGATTTTGAATAGATTTCATATTTGATGGAACCTTAGTAACCATTTATAATAATGCTCAATCAGTCGCTTTTATCTACAATCTGATTGATATTTAATTTTTTTATTCCACTCTCTTTCATTTGATTCCATTTGATTCCAACAGTAAAACACGAACAAAACATTGACTGTGGTGGTGGATACTTGAAAGTATTTGATTGTGCACTTGATCAAAAGCAACTTCATGGTGATTCTCCATACTTACTTATGTTTGGACCTGATATTTGCGGTCCAGCAACCAAAAAAGTCCATGCTATTTTCAACTACAAAGGAACAAATTTGCTCATTAATAAAGACATTCGTTGTAAGGATGATGTCCATACACATGTTTATCGATTGACTGTTAAGCCTGACAACACTTACAAAGTATCAATTGACGGTGAAACCGTAGAGAAAGGAGAATTAGAAAAAGATTGGAACTTCTTATTACCCAAGAAAATTAAGGATCCTAATGCAAAGAAACCCGAAGATTGGGATGACAGAGCCAAAATTGATGACCCTGAAGACAAAAAACCTGAAGATTGGGATCAACCAGAATATATCCCAGACCCTGATGCATCTAAACCCGAAGATTGGGACGATGAAATGGACGGTGAATGGGAACCACCTCAAATTAACAATCCAGCATTTAAAGGTAATTTCAAAATGAATAAAAAGTGAAAGTAGAGAAACATGGTTACATGAATCTATTAGTTTTTTGTATTGGAAGTTGGGTTGCTATATTTCTCAATATTTCTTGTGAGATATCAACTCAATTCAGTTTTTATTGTACTTTATATTTCATTTTTCTTCTTTGTCCTGTTTTTGTATTTTTAATATTTAGGTGAATGGAAACCAAAACAAATCGATAACCCAGCATACAAAGGACCATGGGTTCATCCTGAAATCGATAATCCAGATTACGTTGCTGATGATAAACTTTACAGATATCCAGAAATCTGTAGTGTTGGTTTTGATTTATGGCAAGTTAAAGCTGGAACCATTTTTGACAACATTTTGATCACTGACAGTGAAAAGGAAGCCGATGAAACATTGAACGATATCTTGGAAAGAGTTAAAGAGGAGAAAAAAATGAAAGAGAAACAGGATGAAGAAGAAAGGAAAGCAACTGAAGCTGCTGCAGAGGAAAAGAAGGATGAAGAGGTTGATAAAGAAGAAGAAGCCGATGATGATGACGATGATAAGTCAGAAACTAAACATGATGAGTTCTAAGCTAAACAATTAGTAATTTTTTTCAAATTGAGCTAATCTAAAATATAGCGACTGGATGTTGATTAAAAAGAAATCCATTTCGTACTTTTTTGTAAAAACAATGCCTCGCAATTTTCATTTCAACTCACAATAATTCTTTGCTTTTCAATTACAACTTTTATACAAAATTTTTCAAACTCTCAAATTATTCGAAGTTGAACAATCAGTATATTCAGTTTAAGTTTATTTAATAACTAAATAGTTTACTCTTTAGCCATCCAGAGTCTGAAAGTAAATTCTCACTCTAAACTTTGACTCGTTGACCAAACTCGACATCGATGCCAATTCAACAGTAAATATTCGGAAATCATATTTCAATCATCATTAGTGTCAATACAAAGGATTGAGAAATGGGCAATTTCGTTATCCGTCATGAAATAATCATTTGTCCATTAGTAAAATCAACAGATGGAGAGGAAAAGAATTAGTAAAATCAAAGGACATCTTCACCCAAAAGTGCAACTTTAAATGAAGATAAGATGAAATTAAGATGCCTGTTCGCTCCGCAGGATCTAGTAGGCGTTCATGCTTAGCTCATGATAACTAATCGTGATCTTTACTTTCAGCCAAAGGGTTTCTAGGTCACTATAGCTACCTGCATATTTTCAACGGTGCAATAATCAAATGACTTTCCTGATTAATATAAGCGCTTTCGATTTCACAGCATTTCTCAGTTCTATTTTTCCTCATCATGAGAGTACCCTTTATGCGTTAAAGTTTCTAAAGATTATTTTTGACTGCATGATTATCCATACAGTGAAACGATGAATGTTTCAATTAAAATTTTTTGCCTTTTACGGGTGCTGATTTTGCTATTTTCAAAGCTTCCAATTATCGGAACTATCTTCATGGTTATTCATTCGATCTTTAAAGGTGAAATGAAAGAAGCATGAATTGCTTAACCCTAGAAGATAATTTTTGATTGCGTTTTGGACAACTCCAGCTATTGCTTCAAGATACCAGATAATCAATATTATTTCGCCACAGGTATGAATTACGCGATCCAAGCGGGATATCACCAGAATATAAAAAACTATCGGAATATTGAATTAATATTTTATCGCACATACAAATGATTATTTCGTTTTCATGAAAACAGGTTGACAATAAAGCAGAAACTGGACAATCAATGATAATAAATGATTATGGTTCCATTTACTATGTATGTGTATCCATAGTTTTCACTGTTTCTTTTGTTCAAATAATTTTTGAATTGAACAAAAAAGCCATTCGTGTTTGCTTACCAATTCTGGATCAAATCGATTGATAGATAAATTTGGTTGCACTTTGGGAAATCATTTTCAGTCAAACCTTAGCAGTTACAGATAAAATGTTTCAACCCAAACCTCTAAATATATTCAACCAAGTGATCTTGGATGGGTACATTTTACCCTCCAAATACATACTTGGACCAGCGATTAAAATAGTACTCTTATTGACATCTGCTTATGGATCAGCTTTCCAACTATCATGGATGTCTTTTTATCTTTTCAGTAACTGCAGATACACCTCAAAGATTTTGCTATTGGAATTTTCATTTCATACTACAGATGTAATCAATCTGTTGTTTACCTGTTTGGTGATCGTTTTTGGCTTTAATATGGATCACTTCAGAGAATTTATCTCTACTATTCAACTGTTGCACATTGAAACGGACAGCTTTGCAGTTCGAAAAATCAAACGCAATCGTCGAATTATTCAAGCCCTTTTGAGTGTGGCATTCACCATTTACATGACACTGTACATCATAACAGCTAAAGGTTTATCTATTCATACTGACAATCCATTTGTATTCATCTTACGCTGCTTTCATGCAGCACTCTTCAGATTCGGCTCATTATTCCATCTAAACATGATTTGCAACATTTGCTTCTGTCTAAAGGCTGCTTTTAATCAGATCAATTCACAAATCGCTAACTTAAATAAACTATCTGACCAATCATTTGGTCATTTATTCCACAAAATCAGAGATTTGAGACAAAAGTATAGTTATGCGGTGCGATCAACTCAAAGTGCTGAACAATTGTTTCGCTACTACATTACAAGATTCTATATGGAATACTTTGCTTTTGTTACTATGAACATTGTCATGTCATTTGGACGAAAGACAAGGTTCGATTCAAGTTGGTTCCTATACATGTTGATTGACGCAATCCTATTTATCCTTTTGACTTACAATTTGGTTTCAGTAAACAATTTATCACGTAAAGGGATGGAAGATTTGTATGAACTATCATTCAAATTGAACACATTTGAATCATGCCATGAAGTAAGTAAAATAAATTGTAGTCCATTGAAATGATTAACTTTTTACTTCTCAATTTTGTCTCTTAGAATGACATTTTCATTGCTCGAATGGCGCTCAGTGATGTTGGCTTTACTTTCGCCAACCTCTTCACTATAAACAACAGTTTCATTACATCGCTATTTACCCTCTCATTAACCATTATAATTACCTTGGCCAGTTTCATTTACCAATGAAAATTGCTACAAATGTTATGAAGAATTAAAATTTCAATGAATTCAAACACTCATTAAAATTCTGTGCGTTTATTTATAGTATTTTTATTTTAAATTGTTCACAAAATCAGATTCTCAATGAAGTATTTTATCAAAAACTCAACGAGTAAATTCAATGTTATCAGAATAAATGTCAATTCAGTGTAACGACCTGCCTTAGGTAGTGACTTCCAAATTTCAAGACAAAGTAAAGTAACAGTCCAAGGTTTAGCAATGAGATTTGACTACTCAATGTCAAGAATAAAGTACACTGCTGGCAATGAGTATGAGGACAGCAGATTTTTTGAATATTACAGTAAATTGATTCAGTTAATTAACTAATCCAATTTTTTTAGCTAGATTAATGCTTTTAAAGAAATATTTAATGAAAAAGATTCCGACTTTGAACCCTAAGCAGCATCAATTGGATTAAAAAGGGAGAAAATGGCTTAAGCCTAATGCAAAAATGGTTCTGACATGTTTTGTTGGTTGTAATCAGACCTCATGACTACAACAGATTCACTCTTATAAGCATATTTACCATTAATTTGATTTGACCTTAAATTTTTCAATTTTTCACTTTTTGGACTCAAACTTGGGTCATCAGTTACTCACCAACGACATAATTGTAACGACATAAAGGTACTGTGAATGTTGGCATTGAATATTGTTTCTCACCTAATAATTTTGATTTGATCGGTTATGCCGATGCTGATTATGCTGCTGATGTTGTTACCAGAAAATCAACATCAGGTTTTGTTGTTACCTTAGCAAAATCACCCATTTCTTGGTGTTCAAGATTACAAAGAAGTGTAGCTCAATCAACAACCGAAGCTGAACATGTTTCCATTGCTGAATGTATGAGAGATTTACTTTGGTACATTCAATTATCAAAGATCTTTCGATCAACATTGAATTGCCAATAAAAATTATGAATGACAATCAGGGAGCAATATTGTTAACCCGGAATAATGTATTTCATCAAAGAACAAAACACATTGCCATTCGTTTTCACGCTATTCGCGATTATCAAGAACAAGCTTTTTATTAAGATTTATTTCATTTCAACAAAAGATCAACCTGCCGACATGTTAACCAAATCACTTTGCTCTCCATCCTTTAACCACTGCAAACAATTACTGAACATTTCATGATTTCTTTCTATACTTTTTATTTGATTCACTGCACAAAACCATAACCGAACAAACATTCTGAGTTCATTATGTTCATTTTTTTACTTTGATATTAATATAATTTTTGATTTGCATTAACCTAAAAGCAGTAATTACAATACATTTACCAATCGATGTAACTCATTTTACTATTTAGTTTATTTTACTCATAACCATTTTTGTAAGGAAATGTGTGAAGCAGGGAAAGGTGTTGGTTGTAATCAGACCTCAAGACTACAACAGATTCACTCTGATAAGCATATTTACCATTAATTTCATTTAACCTTAAATTTTTCAATTTTTCACTTTTTCGACTCAAACTTGGGTCATCAGTTACTCGTCAACCACATAATTCAGCATTAATTGGTTTATATATCATTTGCTTTGTCTTTCCAAGCTCTAACTAATGATATATAATTGATTACTGTCAAAAGTCTATGTATTCACATAGGGAATATAATGGGTAAAGTCATCCTGGCGACCCTACTATTTTTAAAGAATCAAACAACCGACAAAGACAATTAACATATCATTAGAAAGAGCATCTGAAATACTTTTAATTAATATGTCTGTAACTTCATCCAGTGTCGAGCTACAAATATAACTCTCATGTCTACTCAATAATATTGAATATTTTTAAGGATCATCTTATCTCACCAACAATTAATGTTTTCATCATTAACTCAGTACATCATTCGAAAGCCGTTTCCAAGCTCTTTCGGATGATATAAGTTTTCCTAAATTAAACTTGATGATTCCTTTGAATTTAACCCAAACATGATACTTTCTCGATTCTCATGTTAATAAACGATTTTCTTACGTTATTCAAATCCGACTCATATTACTAATTGTCATTAACTCTGATCATCTTCAGAATATAATTATTTACTCAACCCTTCGCAGTGTGCTTCACACATGTCCATTTTAGCTTTAAAAAGCTCAAGCATAATTACTTCATTTTTCCTTCTCAATTCTTTCTCCTTAACTTATCCTTACACGAAACCAGTTTTTACTCCAATCACCTAAAGGTTATCTTAAAAATGTCATTGTAAACGGCAGGACAAGAAAATTTCTGTTGAACTATTATCTGCAGAACTCAACGTATCGATTGGTATCACATACACTATCTTAAAAGACGAATTAGCCCTCAAAAAAATGACTATGAATTGAGTTCCACATAGTCAGAGGCCCAACGCAAACAAAGATGTGAAGCTAGTGCGGAATGTTTGAAGCTGTACCAAAGCCACAAGAACAATTTCATTAAGCATTAGCTTATTATGGATGAAACTTAAGTATATGCTTATGACCCTTTGACATCACAAGAGTCAAAAGAACGGGTCAAAGATAAGCAAGACATATCGGAAGAGGTCAGAGGCAACCGCCTTGGAAAAAAGTTGATGGCTCGCGTTTGGTGGAATAGCAGCGGAATTATATATCTTAAGTGGATGGAATCTGGTACTACTGTTGACTCTGATGAGTACTGCAACCAAATCCGTGAAGTTTCCAATTTTTTATCAAGATCGAGACCAGAGAGAGGCGCAACAAAACCGGTTTTCTTGCAAGACAACGCTCGTTGTCACAAGTCTGCACAAACAATGGCCTTACTCAAAGAGAAAGGATGCCAAATGATCAACTATCCGCCTTATTCTCCAAACCTGGCCCCTAGTGACTTCTTTTTGTTCTCAAATCTCAAAAGATTCGTACGGGGTTAGCGGTTTGGGGCATCCGAAGAGATTATGTCCGCCGTTTTTGAAAACAAGCCGGAATTTGGGTACAAAAGTGGACTTGACGCACTGCCACACCGGTGGCAAAACTGTATTGACCTGAGGGGTAACTATGTGTAAAATCAATAAAATTGACACGAATAACCCACTTTTCACGCTTACATTTTGCAGCCCCTAATATTCTCACAGATGAATACTGAGATTTGCATTTGATTTGAAACAAGAAATGCACGTAAAAAGTTCAGTTTTATGTCCAGTTTCATAGGGAAATATTGAGTTAAAAAAAATGGATTTGTGAAAAACAAAAAGGGAAAGGAGGATAGCCAAAATGTGCGATTTTGAGCCCAAGATTCAGAATTCGTTCAACCATATATCAATCGAAAGCTTATGATGATAGGAGTATGCCTCCCTAAAAAATAATACTCTAAACATGTAGTTTTAGATTTGACCACGGCATTTTATATTCAGTGACATTATGAAAAAGTGACTTGTAGATGGCAAATCTAAAAACCACATATTCAGAGAATTATTTTTGACCTTTCATGATAGTATTTAGGGCGCTTAACAATATGTACTAGGTCAGAGGTGGTCCTCATAGGGTTTTTAAGAAACGCCACGGCTTTATATATTCATTTGCAGCATGCAAAACTTTCAAAGTAAAATAACTCAAAAGGCCACAGGTTTAGAGCAACATGCATAGCATCATTGGATTTTTCATGCAAAGTTCTATCTGAAAAAATATGTTTAAGGTGGTCGTCATTGGGTATCAAGGAATCTGCTGAATAACTCCCCAGGTGATACGAAATTTGACCCGATTTTTAGGGAGGCCCGATCTACTCATCATAAGCTTTCGATTGATATATGGCTGAGCAAGTTCTGAATTTTGGGCCGATTTGGCTATTGTCCTTTCAATTTAGTATACCGTGAATTTATATATGATAGTAAAATTGTAATAAATTATAAAAAATCTTGGCGTTGTATTGATTGTAATGTTACAATGATTTGGGAATTTTCATCAATAACCAAAGAACCAGGAATCAATAATCATCCGAATCATGAGGAGAAAACAATTTTATCAAAGAGTAAAATGCTATGCTTCGGATGGTTGAGGACTCACTCAAAAGTCGACCCCGAGAGATAATTTTAATACTGTAAGTTTGATTCAAAGCATGTAATATGAGTTTCGTAATACTTAGATTCATGGTCGTTATTTTCATTTTTAGCAGGCTCTATTGAGAAAATTCAAAATTTAGGTTTGAAAACTGATTATGATAAGAATAATGATTTGGAAATGAATATCGAATTGAATATAAAAAGATGCATGGTTAATGCTTAATTAATGCAGCAAATGAATTTCATGATGAAAGGTTAGATAATTTTTGTTTATGTGCAAGAGACATGGATTTCAGATAAAGCTTCATTTCCGAGAAAATTATTATGGAATGATTTTGCTAATTTTCTACTCGAACAAACAATCATCTTGTGGGATTTCATAATAAATTAAATCGTATCTTTGACCATTTTTCACTGATTATTTCAATTCAATTGAAACATTGAAATCTTTACAATATTATCTTTGCAACACCGAGGTCTGGAATTCCTAAAAAGTTATCAGATCGTGATTTATGACGGATTTTAATGTTATCATCTGTCAATAATCATCCGTATAATGATATTCTCAAGGAAACTCAACTTCCAGTATGCCGTAGGACAGTTTACAATTACTGAACATTTCATGATTTCTTTCTATACTTTTTATTTGATTCACTGCACAAAACCATAACCGAACAAACATTCTGAGTTCATTATGTTCATTTTTTTACTTTGATATTAATATAATTTTTGATTTGCATTAACCTAAAAGCAGTAATTACAATACATTTACCAATCGATGTAACTCATTTTACTATTTAGTTTATTTTACTCATAACCATTTTTGTAAGGAAATGTGTGAAGCAGGGAAAGGTGTTGGTTGTAATCAGACCTCAAGACTACAACAGATTCACTCTGATAAGCATATTTACCATTAATTTCATTTAACCTTAAATTTTTCAATTTTTCACTTTTTCGACTCAAACTTGGGTCATCAGTTACTCGTCAACCACATAATTCAGCATTAATTGGTTTATATATCATTTGCTTTGTCTTTCCAAGCTCTAACTAATGATATATAATTGATTACTGTCAAAAGTCTATGTATTCACATAGGGAATATAATGGGTAAAGTCATCCTGGCGACCCTACTATTTTTAAAGAATCAAACAACCGACAAAGACAATTAACATATCATTAGAAAGAGCATCTGAAATACTTTTAATTAATATGTCTGTAACTTCATCCAGTGTCGAGCTACAAATATAACTCTCATGTCTACTCAATAATATTGAATATTTTTAAGGATCATCTTATCTCACCAACAATTAATGTTTTCATCATTAACTCAGTACATCATTCGAAAGCCGTTTCCAAGCTCTTTCGGATGATATAAGTTTTCCTAAATTAAACTTGATGATTCCTTTGAATTTAACCCAAACATGATACTTTCTCGATTCTCATGTTAATAAACGATTTTCTTACGTTATTCAAATCCGACTCATATTACTAATTGTCATTAACTCTGATCATCTTCAGAATATAATTATTTACTCAACCCTTCGCAGTGTGCTTCACACATGTCCATTTTAGCTTTAAAAAGCTCAAGCATAATTACTTCATTTTTCCTTCTCAATTCTTTCTCCTTAACTTATCCTTACACGAAACCAGTTTTTACTCCAATCACCTAAAGGTTATCTTAAAAATGTCATTGTAAACGGCAGGACAAGAAAATTTCTGTTGAACTATTATCTGCAGAACTCAACGTATCGATTGGTATCACATACACTATCTTAAAAGACGAATTAGCCCTCAAAAAAATGACTATGAATTGAGTTCCACATAGTCAGAGGCCCAACGCAAACAAAGATGTGAAGCTAGTGCGGAATGTTTGAAGCTGTACCAAAGCCACAAGAACAATTTCATTAAGCATTAGCTTATTATGGATGAAACTTAAGTATATGCTTATGACCCTTTGACATCACAAGAGTCAAAAGAACGGGTCAAAGATAAGCAAGACATATCGGAAGAGGTCAGAGGCAACCGCCTTGGAAAAAAGTTGATGGCTCGCGTTTGGTGGAATAGCAGCGGAATTATATATCTTAAGTGGATGGAATCTGGTACTACTGTTGACTCTGATGAGTACTGCAACCAAATCCGTGAAGTTTCCAATTTTTTATCAAGATCGAGACCAGAGAGAGGCGCAACAAAACCGGTTTTCTTGCAAGACAACGCTCGTTGTCACAAGTCTGCACAAACAATGGCCTTACTCAAAGAGAAAGGATGCCAAATGATCAACTATCCGCCTTATTCTCCAAACCTGGCCCCTAGTGACTTCTTTTTGTTCTCAAATCTCAAAAGATTCGTACGGGGTTAGCGGTTTGGGGCATCCGAAGAGATTATGTCCGCCGTTTTTGAAAACAAGCCGGAATTTGGGTACAAAAGTGGACTTGACGCACTGCCACACCGGTGGCAAAACTGTATTGACCTGAGGGGTAACTATGTGTAAAATCAATAAAATTGACACGAATAACCCACTTTTCACGCTTACATTTTGCAGCCCCTAATATTCTCACAGATGAATACTGAGATTTGCATTTGATTTGAAACAAGAAATGCACGTAAAAAGTTCAGTTTTATGTCCAGTTTCATAGGGAAATATTGAGTTAAAAAAAATGGATTTGTGAAAAACAAAAAGGGAAAGGAGGATAGCCAAAATGTGCGATTTTGAGCCCAAGATTCAGAATTCGTTCAACCATATATCAATCGAAAGCTTATGATGATAGGAGTATGCCTCCCTAAAAAATAATACTCTAAACATGTAGTTTTAGATTTGACCACGGCATTTTATATTCAGTGACATTATGAAAAAGTGACTTGTAGATGGCAAATCTAAAAACCACATATTCAGAGAATTATTTTTGACCTTTCATGATAGTATTTAGGGCGCTTAACAATATGTACTAGGTCAGAGGTGGTCCTCATAGGGTTTTTAAGAAACGCCACGGCTTTATATATTCATTTGCAGCATGCAAAACTTTCAAAGTAAAATAACTCAAAAGGCCACAGGTTTAGAGCAACATGCATAGCATCATTGGATTTTTCATGCAAAGTTCTATCTGAAAAAATATGTTTAAGGTGGTCGTCATTGGGTATCAAGGAATCTGCTGAATAACTCCCCAGGTGATACGAAATTTGACCCGATTTTTAGGGAGGCCCGATCTACTCATCATAAGCTTTCGATTGATATATGGCTGAGCAAGTTCTGAATTTTGGGCCGATTTGGCTATTGTCCTTTCAATTTAGTATACCGTGAATTTATATATGATAGTAAAATTGTAATAAATTATAAAAAATCTTGGCGTTGTATTGATTGTAATGTTACAATGATTTGGGAATTTTCATCAATAACCAAAGAACCAGGAATCAATAATCATCCGAATCATGAGGAGAAAACAATTTTATCAAAGAGTAAAATGCTATGCTTCGGATGGTTGAGGACTCACTCAAAAGTCGACCCCGAGAGATAATTTTAATACTGTAAGTTTGATTCAAAGCATGTAATATGAGTTTCGTAATACTTAGATTCATGGTCGTTATTTTCATTTTTAGCAGGCTCTATTGAGAAAATTCAAAATTTAGGTTTGAAAACTGATTATGATAAGAATAATGATTTGGAAATGAATATCGAATTGAATATAAAAAGATGCATGGTTAATGCTTAATTAATGCAGCAAATGAATTTCATGATGAAAGGTTAGATAATTTTTGTTTATGTGCAAGAGACATGGATTTCAGATAAAGCTTCATTTCCGAGAAAATTATTATGGAATGATTTTGCTAATTTTCTACTCGAACAAACAATCATCTTGTGGGATTTCATAATAAATTAAATCGTATCTTTGACCATTTTTCACTGATTATTTCAATTCAATTGAAACATTGAAATCTTTACAATATTATCTTTGCAACACCGAGGTCTGGAATTCCTAAAAAGTTATCAGATCGTGATTTATGACGGATTTTAATGTTATCATCTGTCAATAATCATCCGTATAATGATATTCTCAAGGAAACTCAACTTCCAGTATGCCGTAGGACAGTTTACAATTACTGAACATTTCATGATTTCTTTCTATACTTTTTATTTGATTCACTGCACAAAACCATAACCGAACAAACATTCTGAGTTCATTATGTTCATTTTTTTACTTTGATATTAATATAATTTTTGATTTGCATTAACCTAAAAGCAGTAATTACAATACATTTACCAATCGATGTAACTCATTTTACTATTTAGTTTATTTTACTCATAACCATTTTTGTAAGGAAATGTGTGAAGCAGGGAAAGGTGTTGGTTGTAATCAGACCTCAAGACTACAACAGATTCACTCTGATAAGCATATTTACCATTAATTTCATTTAACCTTAAATTTTTCAATTTTTCACTTTTTCGACTCAAACTTGGGTCATCAGTTACTCGTCAACCACATAATTCAGCATTAATTGGTTTATATATCATTTGCTTTGTCTTTCCAAGCTCTAACTAATGATATATAATTGATTACTGTCAAAAGTCTATGTATTCACATAGGGAATATAATGGGTAAAGTCATCCTGGCGACCCTACTATTTTTAAAGAATCAAACAACCGACAAAGACAATTAACATATCATTAGAAAGAGCATCTGAAATACTTTTAATTAATATGTCTGTAACTTCATCCAGTGTCGAGCTACAAATATAACTCTCATGTCTACTCAATAATATTGAATATTTTTAAGGATCATCTTATCTCACCAACAATTAATGTTTTCATCATTAACTCAGTACATCATTCGAAAGCCGTTTCCAAGCTCTTTCGGATGATATAAGTTTTCCTAAATTAAACTTGATGATTCCTTTGAATTTAACCCAAACATGATACTTTCTCGATTCTCATGTTAATAAACGATTTTCTTACGTTATTCAAATCCGACTCATATTACTAATTGTCATTAACTCTGATCATCTTCAGAATATAATTATTTACTCAACCCTTCGCAGTGTGCTTCACACATGTCCATTTTAGCTTTAAAAAGCTCAAGCATAATTACTTCATTTTTCCTTCTCAATTCTTTCTCCTTAACTTATCCTTACACGAAACCAGTTTTTACTCCAATCACCTAAAGGTTATCTTAAAAATGTCATTGTAAACGGCAGGACAAGAAAATTTCTGTTGAACTATTATCTGCAGAACTCAACGTATCGATTGGTATCACATACACTATCTTAAAAGACGAATTAGCCCTCAAAAAAATGACTATGAATTGAGTTCCACATAGTCAGAGGCCCAACGCAAACAAAGATGTGAAGCTAGTGCGGAATGTTTGAAGCTGTACCAAAGCCACAAGAACAATTTCATTAAGCATTAGCTTATTATGGATGAAACTTAAGTATATGCTTATGACCCTTTGACATCACAAGAGTCAAAAGAACGGGTCAAAGATAAGCAAGACATATCGGAAGAGGTCAGAGGCAACCGCCTTGGAAAAAAGTTGATGGCTCGCGTTTGGTGGAATAGCAGCGGAATTATATATCTTAAGTGGATGGAATCTGGTACTACTGTTGACTCTGATGAGTACTGCAACCAAATCCGTGAAGTTTCCAATTTTTTATCAAGATCGAGACCAGAGAGAGGCGCAACAAAACCGGTTTTCTTGCAAGACAACGCTCGTTGTCACAAGTCTGCACAAACAATGGCCTTACTCAAAGAGAAAGGATGCCAAATGATCAACTATCCGCCTTATTCTCCAAACCTGGCCCCTAGTGACTTCTTTTTGTTCTCAAATCTCAAAAGATTCGTACGGGGTTAGCGGTTTGGGGCATCCGAAGAGATTATGTCCGCCGTTTTTGAAAACAAGCCGGAATTTGGGTACAAAAGTGGACTTGACGCACTGCCACACCGGTGGCAAAACTGTATTGACCTGAGGGGTAACTATGTGTAAAATCAATAAAATTGACACGAATAACCCACTTTTCACGCTTACATTTTGCAGCCCCTAATATTCTCACAGATGAATACTGAGATTTGCATTTGATTTGAAACAAGAAATGCACGTAAAAAGTTCAGTTTTATGTCCAGTTTCATAGGGAAATATTGAGTTAAAAAAAATGGATTTGTGAAAAACAAAAAGGGAAAGGAGGATAGCCAAAATGTGCGATTTTGAGCCCAAGATTCAGAATTCGTTCAACCATATATCAATCGAAAGCTTATGATGATAGGAGTATGCCTCCCTAAAAAATAATACTCTAAACATGTAGTTTTAGATTTGACCACGGCATTTTATATTCAGTGACATTATGAAAAAGTGACTTGTAGATGGCAAATCTAAAAACCACATATTCAGAGAATTATTTTTGACCTTTCATGATAGTATTTAGGGCGCTTAACAATATGTACTAGGTCAGAGGTGGTCCTCATAGGGTTTTTAAGAAACGCCACGGCTTTATATATTCATTTGCAGCATGCAAAACTTTCAAAGTAAAATAACTCAAAAGGCCACAGGTTTAGAGCAACATGCATAGCATCATTGGATTTTTCATGCAAAGTTCTATCTGAAAAAATATGTTTAAGGTGGTCGTCATTGGGTATCAAGGAATCTGCTGAATAACTCCCCAGGTGATACGAAATTTGACCCGATTTTTAGGGAGGCCCGATCTACTCATCATAAGCTTTCGATTGATATATGGCTGAGCAAGTTCTGAATTTTGGGCCGATTTGGCTATTGTCCTTTCAATTTAGTATACCGTGAATTTATATATGATAGTAAAATTGTAATAAATTATAAAAAATCTTGGCGTTGTATTGATTGTAATGTTACAATGATTTGGGAATTTTCATCAATAACCAAAGAACCAGGAATCAATAATCATCCGAATCATGAGGAGAAAACAATTTTATCAAAGAGTAAAATGCTATGCTTCGGATGGTTGAGGACTCACTCAAAAGTCGACCCCGAGAGATAATTTTAATACTGTAAGTTTGATTCAAAGCATGTAATATGAGTTTCGTAATACTTAGATTCATGGTCGTTATTTTCATTTTTAGCAGGCTCTATTGAGAAAATTCAAAATTTAGGTTTGAAAACTGATTATGATAAGAATAATGATTTGGAAATGAATATCGAATTGAATATAAAAAGATGCATGGTTAATGCTTAATTAATGCAGCAAATGAATTTCATGATGAAAGGTTAGATAATTTTTGTTTATGTGCAAGAGACATGGATTTCAGATAAAGCTTCATTTCCGAGAAAATTATTATGGAATGATTTTGCTAATTTTCTACTCGAACAAACAATCATCTTGTGGGATTTCATAATAAATTAAATCGTATCTTTGACCATTTTTCACTGATTATTTCAATTCAATTGAAACATTGAAATCTTTACAATATTATCTTTGCAACACCGAGGTCTGGAATTCCTAAAAAGTTATCAGATCGTGATTTATGACGGATTTTAATGTTATCATCTGTCAATAATCATCCGTATAATGATATTCTCAAGGAAACTCAACTTCCAGTATGCCGTAGGACAGTTTTCAATGCAACTCAAAATTCTAAATTTATGGAATACGAACCAATGCTTCATTTTCCGAGGTTGACAGAGAGCCATATTAGTGACCGACTGGAATTCGCTGAAAACACATAAGTTATGGTCATAAATGGATTCAAATAGTGTTTAGTGATGAGAAAAATTTAATCTTGATGGTCCTGATGGACAGAAATTCTATTAGCACGACATTCAGTAGGATGAAAGAATTTTTTCGAAGCGTGATTTTGGAGCTGGTACGCTTGTGGTATCGAGTGCTTTTTATTTGAATGATGTTTTACCGCTAGTTAGGATATCCACGAAGATCAATAGTGAAGAATGCTACAAATTTGGCTGTTAATGAATGGGTTTATCAACAGGATAATACCAGAATTCATACCTCAAAGTCTTCATTGGAATCTTCAGTCTTCAGTCTTCTTTTAGGCAAAATAATGTTCGACTATTAGATTGGCCATCATGTTCACCAGACCTGAACCCGATTGAAAATCTCTGAGGATTAATGGCTTAAAAATTTAATAAAATCAATGACAATTTCGTAATGTGGATGAACTTTGCGACTTCGTTCAAGAGATCTGGTATAACATGGACCCAAGTTACCTAAAAACGTTCATCAAATCAATGAGTCAAGAATATTCGAAGTGAATTAATCTAATGGGTCACAGATCGATTATTTATGGTTTTAAATGATGTCCTCATAATGCGCAAAACTAATTTTCTCAAATTTTATTATCTAATTTATTTTTTTCCGAATTACAGTCAATCCTTGAGTTTTTTGTTTTTTTGGAGTAACGCCATCTACTCAAACTAAGAGGGGAAAACACTTGTTTTTTAGGGGTAAAAGAGCTTGTTGACAAGTAAACATAAACATGAGTTTTAATCAAAAATTAAGTTACATTTTTTCCAACAATTCATTATTGTTTTTTCTGTTATCGAATTGAAACTTTCACTTATCATCTCAATGGCCTGAGCCAAGTCAACCTTCTTATTATTCAAGTAAGTATTTTCAGTGTTTAAATATTTATCAACTAATAATGATGATAATGTTTTTCTGTATTTTGATTTTACAGCTCTTATTACACCTGCATCCAATGGTTGAGTGACTGAAGTCGTGTTTGGTGGAAGAAACATTAGAAGGATATTTGTTGGCTCATATTCTGTTGTATGTCCAGCAAAATTATCAATAAAAAGAATAGCTTTTTGTTGCCTCTCTCGGAATAAATTATCCAATTCAATTAACCATTCAGTGAAAATAACCGATGTCATCCATCCTCTTTGATTTGATCGATAGCTGATTTTTTCAATGATATGATCTTTGTTTTTGAAACATCGAGGTTTTTCACTTTTACCTATTACTAAAGGTTTAAATTTCTCACCAACACTCGATACACAGAAAAATAATGTAACTCTTTCTTTTCTCTCTATTACATTTTTAGTGTTTCCATCAGGATGAATGTAAGATCGACGAGCTTGGTTGTGATATTCAAAAGATGTTTCATCTGCATTCAACAAGACATATTCAGAATAATGATTTAATTCAACTTTAATCTTATCAAACCATTGTTTAGTAATTTGACCATCTACAAGTCGTTCTTGTCCATTCAACCTCAGTGACTTAATTCCTTTTCTTTGACAGAAATTCAGTAACCAGCCTCTTGAAGCTTTGAAATTTGTCAAGCCTTTATCACTAGCAATTCGTAAAGCATAACATCTTATTTCTTCTCCATGAACTGTTATTCCATTATTGTTTAGTTTTAACACAAATTCACTAACTTCAGTCTCTAGTTTTTCCAATGGGAATTCAGTTCTCACACCTTTTGAGTCTTTTGCTGGATTCTCATTGTAAGCTTTAATGAACTTATCAGAATTTTTGATTATGTAATTAACTGCTTGAGGGGAAAGAAGATGTTGTTGAGCGACTGATTCACGACTTAAACTGTCACACTGATTAATTATATTTAACTTCTCTTTAAGAGGTATTTTACACTTTCTTGCGATCATTTTCGCCTAATCAACATGTGCTTACATAAGGCTCAAAGAAATCGGCGAGCGCTCGTTGAACTACGGTTCGGTTATTGAACTTTTGGCCTTTGAAAGAGTTCACCATGGACGAGAAAAGGTGGTAGTCTGATGGTGCAAGATTAGGTGAATAATAATTTTCCATTGTAATTCGGCCAGTTTATTTTTGACGATGCTTGCAACATGAGGCCGGTTGTCATCATATTGGTAGATAATCTTTGACCTATAGACCAATGCAGGTCATTTATTGACCAGAGAGTCAATTTTGTCAATTGCTGTGTGTAAAACTCACCAGTAACAGTTTGAACTTGTGATAACAGTTCATAAGGCCCCTTGTACACTTTAAATAGACAACATTAACTTTGATCGATGAATTGAAGGTCTGGGGGTGGAGCATGAAGGTTGACCTGGGTCCAATGAAACGTACGACCTCATTGCGTTATTCAGGTATATCCATTTCTCATCACTAGTCATAAACTGTAACCCACCCAATTTTATGTGATTAGATTTTAGCCCCCCTAGAAAACAATTGATAGAAGGAGTGGAAACGAAAATTAAAGCAATCAACTAACTCAAAAGAAATTAGAAAATCCAAGTAATAATTTCACAGTAGGAATACCAACTACATCAAATTCTATTAGTAGTGTTGCGAACCAGCATGGGAAATATACAGGGTGTTTGATAAAACTTGGCCTTGTGTTTTTTCAATCTTCTGCATTTCTTTTCTGAATTTGCTCTTTCTTAGTGAAAGTAATGTTTAGGGGAGGGGAAACAAAAATATGCCCTTTTGATTTTTCGCAAAACGCTTGAGGCTACGATGCATGCGCAAAAATTTTAGGGCGTTGGTCGGGTCTTTGTTGTTTCTTGGCTAACTCAACAGGAATTTTCACGTTTTTTGATTGTTTTGCAAACTTTGATAGTCGTACATCAATATTCGATATCGACATCAACATTGCTTTTCGATAAAAGACAGTAATTCAACATAGCAGAAAGTGCTGCAACAAATCCATCAAATCTTACTGCCGTAGACAAAATGAAGATTTTTGTGGTGGAACAGTATTGGCTCAACAATAAATCTTTGGCTGCTGCAAGAAAGGCTCTCCGTGATCATTTGGGACACAGAAACTACCGTGACATTCCAGATGAACGTGCAATCGGCAAAGTGTTAAAGAAATTCCATGCTACTGTAAGCATTTTAGATCAATGAAAGGGACCTTCCGGAGTGCCAATTACTGTAACAACTGATGTAAATATTGCTAAAGTTCAAAAACATTATGAGGAAAACCCTGGTACTTCACTGAGAAGAGCTTTGCATGAATTGCAAATACCGGTATTTTCATTACGAAAGATATTGAAAACTAAAGTTAATTCATACCCATACAAGATTCAAGTTTTACAGCAATTAAGTGACTATGATGAGGAAAGAAGATCACAATTCGCCGAACAATGATCAGAAAAATGCACAATAAAGAAATTGCCGCCGAAAAAATTTGGTTTACAAGGGCACCACGTGAGTTGCCTAGAAGGGATTGGAATGGGACTTTGTTTATTCGATAGAGCTGGTTAAGTAATGAAATAGTGAGATGCGTTTTGCCTGTACAGCAACTGGTTCCTAAGATATTTGAGTTTCAAATTTCGGTAGTTTAATGATAATGAAGTGGAAGAGGAGGGTTGATGTGCGCTGAGATGAAGAGGAGTAAGACAGTGTTTGCAGCATAAGTATGCTCGACAATAGCAACATTTTGTAAACATAAGAGAATTGCAACCTGAAATAGAGCAATACTCGAAGCTGCTATCGAAATTAATTTATAAAACTGATTTGAATGATGTTAATTCCCCTGAAATAGTACGGGGTGTTAGAAAATCAACTAGACCTGTTTGATTGATAATAACTTCGAAATTGCTGAGCCATTTTTTTATTTTTAGTATCATTAGAAAGCTGAAAGTCCAACTTAAAAATATTTGTTCATTTGCAAAAGGGTAAATTCTAGGCCAAACTACCAATTCCATACGATGCAAAAAGTTGTGAAAATTTTAGGTGAAATTTGAAGCAATTTTGTGTTAATTTCCCAATGAGATGAAAATTCAATAATAGGTAAAATTTTTGCTAGATAATTAATTGAAATAAAAAGTTGCAGCATATTTTTTGACATGTGTCTAAGATTCTTTTGACCTTAAAAAGTAAGAAAAATTCGAATCCAAAATCAATGAAAAATTCGAAAAACCAAAACAGGCAAAAATTAGTTTTCGTCCATTCTTGAGAGCTAAAGTTATGCAAAAGTTCTTTTTTTCTATTCAAATATGTTTTCTAGTCAAAGACATTCTAACAATATATAACGAGTCTGTTTACTCTGCTTGGTTCGAAAAATATTGAAGCGCAAATAGGTCTAGTTGATTTTCTAACATCCTGTATAACCAGAAGCTTTCCAAGCATGAAGTAGCATTTGATGGTAAATTGGTGCTGATAATTGGTTATAAATAAATGAATGCATCGATATTATGAAAATACGATCATTTAACTTGCTTACAGCTTCATCGGCGACTGCGCATCTCACTGCATCTTGGAAACGTCTGGTAAACAGTTTATACTGTCTGAAAAAGTAAAAATCAAGGGGTTGGCAATATTTTGTTGCTTTCGAAGGAATGGTTTCAACTTTTAACCAGACAAAGTTATCCAACTCCTCGCCATAAATTTCCATATCTTTTTGACCTGACCATGAATCTTGAAGCAATAAGTTATACGAGTGACAAAGAGGATTGAAGTAAGTTTTAACCTAAGTGTGCAAGGTTTTTTTAGTCATTTTACCACTTGTTGTACATGTAACTTCTACATTAGGTGGCTTTCCTGACACTACGGCTCTACTGATTTGTGGTCCAAATTTACCTGAAGGCTATTAGAAACAAATTAATCAATTTGGAGCTAGTTTACCAGCATTAGAAATTAAAACTTGAATAGTATATGAGTGAGTTAACGAGTTGCAATTTTGAAAAAGAAGAGCAGTGTCTCTTTGACTTTGTTACTCAAAGTTCTATTTGAAGTTATTTCATAATTGAAACCAGACTGATCGATGCTCCAAACATCATCATTGCTAATATTTTGCTTTAGCTCATTTACTTTTTTGGCCAAATCAATGGCTGATTGTTTTATTTTTTCTTCATTTGTATGAGTCTTTTTTGTTGTTGCATTTAGTAAATTTTCGTGGTGATATTTTCAATTCACTTTTAAAACTTCTGATGAAAGTATTTGATGCAACGAATTTTGGCAGCTTTAATGTATTACCTGCTTGCATAGCCCAAGTATGCAGATCATAATCATGAACTGATGAAAAATGATTCACGATTCGCTCGGAACTTGAAATATATCATCGATTTGACTGAATTCAATTCACTCAATCTGTTACTTTCGTTTTCAAGGTATTCCCTTATTAGTTGAATTTTTTGCGTTATCATTGTTCAGTTTTGCATAACGTTTCATAGTTGATGTAGTTGTATATTTGTCACAATATTCAATTATTCTTTTCATTTGCTCAAGCTTAAATTCCTTTTGCAAAGGAACTGGTTTTGCACCGGAGATGGGACATAAGAGGATGAAGAAGAAGGCGCACAATCACTATCACTATCCTCAGGATCCAGGATGAGTCCTCTGGATCTAATTCATCATAAAGATAAACATCCTCTTGCACTTAACATTCAACATTACTTTTTTCCCAAAGCAATTCCCACAAAAGATTGGCCAATTCGATTTCCTCGGTTGTAATAACTGTTGATCTTATTCCGGAGGTTCCACACTTATTGGAGAGAAGATCCACAACATTTGTTGGGTTGATCATTGTTGTATTGACTCAAAATAGGTATAACAGTAAAAGTGAGCAGTAAAAAATGGGAAAATAAAATCACTTCATAAGTAATTAAAACTAAAACAATGTAGATAACTTTCAACCAAAGTAAGATGGCAAATATTAACAAAGGAACAAAGAAACATATGATAAGAAAATAAGTTTTCAGCTTATATAACACACTTTTCCCTTCTTTACTGATATAGATTACTGAAAAATTCAGTGCGAATGCTTTAAATACTGTTAAAGTAATTTAAATGTGATTTGCAATATGATTTAAATACATTAAAAATAATATTTAAATGTTTAAATAAAGTTTGAAAAAAAGCCAACACCGAGATTCGAACCCATAACCTTTATCTTCTTCATCCAACTCTTTCCTCACTGCGCCACCTCTCGGCTCACACCTCATTATCATAAAACTCTCGAAATTTTAAACCCAAATATCTTAGGAACCAGTTGCTAGTTAGGAACAGGCAAAACCCATCTCACTATTTCATTACTTAACCAGCTCTATTGAATAAAAAAATTCCAATCCCTTTTAGGCAACTCGCGTGGTTCTTTTGTTAGTAATGAAGCCCATTTCTGGCTATCAGGTTATGTCAACGAACAAAACTGTCGTTTTTGGGCTAGATCCAATCCCCAGCGTTATGTTGAAACAACAATGAAACCAAAAAGACTCACTGTTTGGTGTGCGAGTAGTACCAAAGGAATACTGGGACCATATTTCTTTGATAACAATGTCACTGGAGATGCATATCTTGAGATGCTGCAGAATTTTTTCATCCCTTCCATAAAAGAAAAAGGTTGTATTGATGTATTCTGGTACATGCAAGATGGTGCACTCCCTCATAGAACATCCGATGTTATGGATTATCACCATGAAAACTTTCCAGGACGAGTGATAGGACCTGGGTGTAACAAGAGATTTGGGTGTGGCATTGACTGGCCACCTTATTCACCTGACCTAAACGCGTGTGATTTTTATCTCTGGGGTAGACTCAAAGACTTAGTCTATGCCACAGCACCGAAAAATCTCAAAGATCCTAAAGAAAAAATCAAAAGTGAAATTGACAAAATTACCAGTGCTGAGATAGCGGCCGTGATTAATGGCTTCAAAAGTCGATGTCTGGCGATTGTCGAAAACGATGGCGGCAACATTAAACAATTTTCATAAATGTTTCCCTACTATTCAAGTTTACTTTCATAAGTTATGAGCTCAATTGATCAAGAAATAAAAAAATTATTCGAAAAAAACACAAGGCCAAGTTTTATCAAACACCCTGTACTTAATTTACAATTAGATATTTAGGTAAAACATTTCAAATTAACAATATATCATTAAATGATCCCGGCTCAGTCTTGAGACAGAAAATTGGAGAAATGACTGGTTGTGAGGTTGGTGCCATCTTAAGGTTCGATCATAGTCTTGTAGATGACAATAAAGCACTCAAACAACACCAGTTTTGTTTTAAACCAACCGTTATCACTGTATTGCCTGTAAATTTTTCTGTAAACCAAAGATCAAGGATAAAAACGAATATTCTAGGTGTTGAATCGTCAGAATATTGTAACTGAACAGTGGCTGTTCAGAATTGCGGCCGGTATATGTAACCCACATAATTTTATGAAATTTGATTTTAGCTATCTCTAGATTGGGAACACCCTTATTGATTTTTATGTATTTCATAGCATGTTAAATATATGATGTTAAACAATAAAGATTCAGTTCAATAGAAACTCTGATAAATTCATGTACAATTTCGTACAGAACTATCAAGGAAAAGGTCATTTTCTTCTTTCAAAAGCAATGACATGATATTGATTTGCGAGTTGCCTTTTGATCAGGTCATAAGGTACCCATTTATTCAATCTGTAAACCTTACCTAGGCCGTGTAATCTTTTCCTCAGCTGATAGGCCAAGTTGTTGGCCTAAAATGTCACAGGTTACCTCAGGATCTGACTTTACTTTGGCCTTCAGGTCACTATGTGAAACGTTAACGTTCCTTCCCGATTCGGCTGCATCTGACAGGACATAGTCATTGTTTTTGAGTGTATTGGCTATTGTAAATTAGAGCCATGCATCTATCCAGCTCGCAAAAATCACATCGAAAGCGTTTCAGTAATTCTAGCAGGTAACACAGGAGATCAGATCAAATTTGCAAGTATTAAAAAGTTTTTCTCAGTTTGTATTTCCGTGCTAAGAAATTAATATAAAGAAATTATGTATTAATAAAAAAATTTATTAGAAAACAAAAGAGTTACAATGATTGTAAGTGAAAATGAATGAATCTGCGTGAGTACAAATGGATAAATGTATTAGGATGAAAAGTATTTGAAATGATTTCGGAAATGTCCTCCATTTCCTTATCAAATGTTTCTGTAGGCATTTCAGCACAGCCTGCAGACCCTCCTGAATCTATTTCAATGTCTTTTTCTTTTTCTTTTGGAAAGAATTTTCATCACCTTCTTCATTCAAATCATCAAAATCAATGGTTCCATCATCTTTAAATTTACTTGTCACCCGTTCATGGTTTGGCGATCGATTTCCATTCCAGTTTAATAATTCCGCAGTATATAGTCCTTTGAGAAACATTCTTTTGATTACCTCTATAACCACTGCAAAGACAATAGGCTCTCTCCGTGAAACAAGAGGGATTTGAAAATCTCTTGTTTTTTGTTTTCTGCTCTCTCTTTGAGCACGCGCTTTAGTTTTATTACTGACCATCTGCAAAAAAGAAAAAATATGATTAGATTAATTGATATCAAATGATAAAACAACAATGATTGTTTAGGTTAAGTTGTGATTCAAATTATCTATCATCATTTGCCCGCCCAATCTTATCTTCATAGAACTGATTTTTCTTTTTATTTTACATTGCACAGTGTACCTTCATACGAATAAAAGGCAATTAATTATTAAAATGCAATCAAACTGTCAAATCGTTCTGTATCAAAATTGCAACGATATCCATGATTGATTAAAACGATCCAATTTGCGGAGCATTACGATACTGCAAGAAAATTTACCTCGCTTCCAGCGTGACCATCCCCTTCTAATCTTCTCATAGCTCCAAAGATGCAAAAGTAGTTAAGGTTGATCTTCTTTTGCCACAATGTTTCAAAAAGCAATTAAAAGAAAGCTAAATCTACCCTGAAGAGTTTTTTCATAGTATTTGATTGATGTTGATCGTTGAATAGCAGTAATGTACTCAGTTTGCATGCCCCTAAAACCCCCCAAAGTCCCTACTCTTAAACCAAAATTCAGAGTTTTTATAAATACTCCTTATAAATCAATTATCGATTATCGAAAAAGTGTGCTATCTTGTGTGTTTCTATTACTACTAGGCACTCTGTACGATGTCATTTTTAAAATATTATCAGATGATTTTTGAATGTGTTCGTTATCTTTATACCCAAAGCTGATGACAATCTCTCGATTAAATAAGTTATTAAACAATTAAACAAGAGATTAGTTCAGTTTTAGGCATGGGAGGCATGCGAAATAATATTTTCAGCTTCGATGAACTCTTCTTCATGAAATCTGCAGTCGACTCAGCTCTTTTAAATTTGAAAAATTTTGCTTCGAAAAACAGAGAGCTTACCTCGGAAAATGAAGAGCTAAACTTGAAAAATGAGCGTCTGAATAGAGCAATTCAAACATTGATCAAAGAGGAAAATGATCAAGTTGAAAAAAATGTTGCAAAACTCTTTGAAAACTGAGTAAAATTACCTTATTTCTACTCCTTATTCCTCATTTTCCTTTCACATTTTATGAGCTACAACTTGTATTTACAATAAATGCAAACCTTCATTTGAAATCATTGCGCTTCCTTCATTACATGTTCAAATTTTCATCAAAAAAAAGGTTCCAAAGACGCATTTTTAATTCATCAAAATCTGGCTTGAAAGACAGTTTGCAATCCCTTGAAAAAGTGGTTTGAAAGACCGATTTTTATTACTACTAAGGTTAAACACCCTAAGTGCATTTTATACTGTGCTTATAATAGTGCTTATATTAATTTTTGCGCATGAGAAGATTGAATGACTAGAAATTGAAAAAAGCCCAGATAAGGAGTTTGATGCTAGAGCAATTGGCGATCAGTATGCGTACTCTAGTTGATATTTTCATCATCAAATGAGACTAGTTTATGATTCTTTCAGCTGTTTGGTGCAGAAGTTACAAGCATTCAAAGGTGAAAATGTTTCACTGTAGTATAATATATTACATGGTTATGTAGCTAAAAAACAGTTTGATTTAAACATGTATGATCAGAATAAATTGTGTTAATAATAAATATGATAATGGTATAAACATGGAATGATGAAAATTGATAACTTTCATTGTGTTCACTGAATCGGAATAACAAGCCATAAACAAAAACAATATGCAAAATTTGGTACAAAAAGCATGTTCAATAATTCCCGGCATGATAAGTTATCACAGTTCCCAGTGTGAAGTGGAAATGTGAAAAGAAATAATCAATCACAGAATTTACTTTGCAAAATTATTGCAATAAACTGTTGAACAATTTAACCCAAAGTTGATGGGAAAAAACAGCAATCAATTTTGAATAAAAGTGATTTTGCCTCAACACTGGTTGAAACCCTGAGAGATTTGCAAGAATGAAATTGATTGATTAAACGTGTAATTACGTGTATTTTGTTTTCATCTAACATTATCTCACCTATTAGGTATTAAGGTTCCTTGTATTTGAAACTCGATCAACAGGCTTTAATAATCCAATGAGTGTAACCTTTAATTGAGTCAAAATGGGTTTTCCTAATGATTCAACAGCAATAGCTACTGGTGCGTCAAAAGCCAAACAATTAGACGAGCTGAAGCTTTAATGAGTCTATTGATTATGAAGTAAAAAATGATCTTTAAATGGTTGGCAAACTGAATCAACAATGGGTAATAACGATTAAAAAGTGATGATCAAATCTGTTGTTTTCATGTTTCAATCAGCCTTGACTTTCAAAAGGCAAAGGGAAATTAAATTGTATTCAAAGTATTGCAAGTGTTAAGTCAATTTTTATTAATCGATTAAAGATGTAAATCATTTTCGATAATTCAATTTGAAAAGTTTCTCTTTTAGCAACATTCATTGGATTGACATTCAGATCAACATGAAAATGCCAAAGATTTTGAAAAGGTACAATAAATGACCATCAATTGTCTGTCTATCAAACTCTTCTCTTCCTCTTTCCAGAAAATAAAAATCTGATTGCAACAAATTCAACGATTGATTCAAAAAAATTGGATGAGGTTGAAAGCGATGCCTTGAAAATTGGAACTTCTTAAGATTCTTTAATTATAACATAAAAATGCTTTCTTTCCATTTATCAATCGCATTCATTGCATCCCAGTATCAATAAGGTATGACCGGTAAAGTTTTGGACTAATTTTTCAAAATTGAATTTTGACAGTTAGACTGGAATTACGGTCATAAAAATCTTATTTCTTTCGTTAGTTAAAATATAACTCTAGCTGTATCAAGATTTTGAAATATAACAAAACGGCAAAATTTTGCATCAAAATTGTTAAGATCAATGCACCTCAAATAAGGTCGATTGAAAGGTATTACAATTCAATGCTGAAAAGTTAGTACAAAACTTTACCGGTCATATCTTGCACTATGTTGGAACCATTAATCTCTCAACTTTTTCAACACTCAGTTAAAATCTGAATGATTTCAATTGATTTTCGTAAAAATTGTCGCTTAATCGATATTCTTTCAAACAATTTCTATTATTTTGATTAAATGAAAATAGAAGAAACTGGACAATTAAAGGTTATATTATAAATTGATCATGTTTCTTTTTTTCTGTGTATCCATAGTTTTCCCTGTTCCAGTAATTTTTGCATTGAACAAAAAGTCATTCGTGTTTGCTTACCTGGGTCACATCGATTGGTATACAAACCATTTGATTGTAACGAGGAAAAACATTTTCAGTCAAACCTTAAAAGTTAGAGATAAAATGTCGAAAACAGAATCTCTAAATACACCCAACGAAGTGATCAGCGATGGTTACCTTGTGCCCTCGAAATATATTCTTGGACCAGCGATTAAAATAGTACTCTTATTGTCAGTTGCTTATGCTTCGACATTTCAACTCTCATATCATTCCATTTCCCTTGTCCATACTTGTAGATA
Source organism: Tetranychus urticae (assembly GCF_039701765.1). Lineage (NCBI taxonomy): Eukaryota > Metazoa > Arthropoda > Arachnida > Trombidiformes > Tetranychidae > Tetranychus > Tetranychus urticae. The sequence continues at coordinate 14,261,481 of NC_142959.1, read as the reverse complement.
CTCCACAAAGTTATTGATATTTCAATGTTTACATGAAGGTTTGGCTGTAGTCAATCTGTTGCTTTTCGTTTTGGTGGTTCTTTTTGGCTTCAATATGGATCACTTCAGAAAATTCATTTCTACCATTCAACTGCTGCTCCTCGAAACAGACACATTAGCAGTTCGAGAAATCAAACGGAGTCGTCAAATAATGCGCGCCCTCGTATATGGAATTGTCATCCTTTTTGTGGTTATGTTCATCAGAAGAGAGAGAGGTTCAACAAACCATACTGATAGTACATTTGTATTCATTGTACGCTGCTTTCACGAAGTACTCGTCAGATTTGGCTCATTATTCCATCTAAATATGATTTGCAACATTTGCTTCTGTCTAAAGGCTGCTTTTAAACAGATCAATTCAAAAATTAATGACTTGAATACAACTACACATCGATCTCTCGACCATTTATTTTATAAAATCAGAGAGTCAAGGCAAAAGTATAGTTATGCAGTTCGATCGACTCAAAGTGCTGAAAAATTGTTTCGCTATTACATTACAATATTCTATACGGAGTATTTTTCTTACTTTACTATGAACATTGTCACGTTATTTGGACCAAAGGCAGGCCTTGATTCGATTTGGTTTCTGTACATGTTCCTGGATACATTTCTTTTCATTCTTTTGACTCACAATCTGGTTGAAGTGAACAATTTATCCCGTGAAGGACTGGAAGATTTGTATGAGCTTTCGTTCAAACTGAATACAGGCGATTCACGGCATGAGGTTAGTCAATTATGAAATTCTAACATTAGTCCATCTCAAAATATTCACAATAAATTCCACACTTTCCTATTGCAGAATGACATCTTTATTGCTCGCATGGCCCTTAGCGATGTTGGATTCACTTTTGCCAATCTCTTTACCATAAACAACAGTTTCATTACATCACTATTTACACTTTCGTTAACGCTTATAATTACATTGGCCAGTTTCATTTACCAATGAAAATATAAAAGATTAGTTATAATTGTGGTTTAAAATTTCAATGGTGCAAAACGAGTATTGGAAAAAGTCACTCTTCGAAACCTTAAACAAACCCATTGTAACAGCGACTAATTTGTCTCATTTTCCCCATTTTATGATTTAGACTTAATCTTACACACTTTGATACATTCAATAGTTTAAACCATCCACTTCACGCATAAGTTTGAGTCATTGAACAGCTTTGCAGGTTTGAGTTTTACATGAAAGTATGAAAATCTCCTAATATTATATCATTAATAAAATACATTTACAAAGATAAATGTTCAAGAGTTTGTTAAATTTGTGATTGAGCGTAAAACAGCATATTTCAATAGTCTGAGGCGCTTGATTGGTTCTTGGTAATCAACGCAGTTCATATTGTCGTAAAGATAAAAATAAAGATCAATATTTTTGGGCAGCATAACAGAAGTTTGGTAATCATTTCAATTCTCATACAAATCGAGCTAATCAATTTTTTCGTCAATGATAAAGTTGAAAAGTTTATCTTTTAACCTATTCATAAATATGGAGGACCAAACGGAATAAACCATCCGGACGACCGTCAAAATGCCATAGAAGTTTTCTCGTCCCCTCGAATTTTCAGAAAATAATAGACTAATTGTAACGAATCCAGCAATTAACTCAAAAAAGACGTTGATAATAATGCCGTGTAAATTGAAACTTCTTTAAATTCTTTGCTCATAAAATTGTTTCCTTTCCATTAATCCAGTGCATTGCATTTCACACTTAGTGACAATCGGTCTCAATCTGAATGATTTCATTCGATTTTCGTCAAAATTACCGGAATAGTGAACTAATATTTTAACGTTCATAGAAATGTATTTTCTTGTTTTCATGAAAATGGATTAATAAATAGAAGCAACTGGACAATCAATGGTTATAAATGATCAGGGTTCCATTTCTAAGTATCCATAGTTTTCACTGTTTCTTTTGTTCCAGTAATTTTTGAATTGAACAAAAAAGCCATTCGTGTTTGCTTACCAAGACTGGACCACATCGATTGTTAGATAAACAATTTGATTGCAATTTGGGAAATCATTTTCAGTCCAACCTTAGCAGTTACAGATAAAATGTTTCAACCAAAACCTCTAAATACACTCAACCAAGTGATTTTGGATGGATATATTTTGCCCTCGAAATACATACTTGGACCAGCGATTAAAATAGTACTCTTATTGACATCTGCTTATGGATCAGTTTTCCAACTTTCATGGATTTCCATTCATCTTTTCCGTACTTGCAGATACACCACAAAGATTTTGCTTTTTCAATGTTTACATAATTCTCTAGATGTAATCATTTTGTTGTGCACCTGTTTGATGATCCTTTTTGGCTTCAATATGAATCACTTCAGAAAATTCATTTCTACCATTCAACTAGCTCTTGAAACGGACAGATACGCAGTTCGAGGAATCAAGAAAAATCGTCGAATCATTCGTGTCCTTTTAACTGTGGCTTTCATTATTTTTGCGATTATGTACATCATAACAGTTAGAGCTTTATCTATTCATACTGACAATATATTTGTATTCATCTTACGCTTCTTTCATGCAGCACTCTTCAGATTTGGCTCATTATTCCATCTAAACATGATTTGCAACATGTGCTTCTTTCTAAAGGCTGCTTTTAATCAGATCAATTCACAAATTAATGACTTGAATACAACTACACATCGATCTCTCGACCATTTATTTTATAAAATCAGAGATTTGAGGCAAAAGTATAGTTATGCGGTTCGATCAACTCAAAGTGCTGAACAATTGTTTCGCTGGTATATCACAAGATTCTACATGGAATACTTTTCTTACATTACCATGAACATTGTCATGTCATTTGGACCAAAGACAAGCATCAATTTTGTTTGGTTAATATTCATGTTGATTGACACAATCCTTTTTATCCTTTTGACTTACAATTTGGTTTCAGTAAACAATTTATCGCGTGAAGGATTGGAAGATTTGTATGAACTTTCCTTCAAATTGAACAAATTTGAATCATGCCATGAAGTAAGTGACATAGATTGAGTCCATTGAAATCACTTATTTTTACTTTCCAATTTTGTCTCTTAGAATGACATTTTCATTGCTCGAATGGCCCTCAGTGATGTTGGCTTTACTTTCGCCAACCTCTTTTCTATAAACAACAGTTTCATTACATCGCTATTTACCCTTTCATTGACCATTATAATTACCTTGGCCAGTTTCATTTACCAATGAAAATTAAAACAATTGTTATGGAGAATTAAAGTTTATAATAATTCCAAACGCTATTGGATAAAATTCAAACAAAATCTTCGATATATCTCTTTATAACAGGGAATCATGAAAACTTGATTTCTGGCATTTTCCCCTGAAAGAGTTAACACAAAAAAACATTAAACGGTTGCATTTATAATCATTAAGTAATGTTAAGATCTGAATTCTTTTACCTTCTCAACATGATTTGCAACATTCGCACCAATCGGAATAACAGAAAACAAGAAAAGACCGAAGCTCAAAGCAAATGCCTAATGCAAATCAATGATCACCTTAGATATCGATTGCTTTCGAGTTAATTTTAACCAAAAAAAGTTGAAACTTTTCATAGGAACGATAATTTATATCGATGAAGAACGCTCTTCTTTCTCTTTCTTTTCAACTGCCCATTGCTACATGCTGTATATTGTCCATTTCTATTGTTAATATGTTATTGGGACCATTCATTTTTTCGATCAATAGTGACAATCAGCTTCGATCTGAATGATTTCATTTGATTTTTGTAAAACTTACGCTATATTAATTTAATATTTTATCGAACATACAATTGTATTATTTTGCTTTCATGAAAACAGCATGAAGAAAGAACTGGACAATCAATGGTTATAAATGATCGAGGTCTCAGTTTTCTGTATCCATAGTTTTATCTGTTTTTTGTCCCGATAATTTTTGTATTGAATAAAAAGCCATTCGTGTTTGCTTACTAAAACTGGATCAAATCGATGATGTATAAACTATTTGATTGCAATTTGGAAAATAATTTTCAGTCAAACTTCAGCAGTTAAAGGCTAAACAAAACCTCTAAATACATTCAACGAAGTGATCTTGGATGGGTACATATTATTATCGAAATAAATACTCGGACCAGCTATTAAAATAGTACTCTCATTGACGGTTGATTATGCTTCTACATTGCAATTCTCATGGATTTCTATTTCACGCTAAGATCATTTTTATTGTGAAAATTTGAATGAAAATGAAAAAATCATTTCACTATTAAACAATGGAAGTTAGAGTCGAAATGGCATCCTCAACAACTTCAAATGAACCTAATCAAGTGGTCTTAGATGGATATATTGTGCCTTCGAAATACATACTTAGACAAGCAACCAAAATTATACTTTCATTGGCTATCGTTTGTGGTTCGGCTTTTCGGCTCGTTTACACGTATATTTACTTTTTTCGCAACTGCAAATCCCCGACAAAACTTAAGATAATTGGATGTGTCCATGACATGGCAGTTGCCATCGATCTGGTGGGCACTATTTTGGTGGTTCTTTTTGGCTTCAAGTGGGATAACTTCAGAGAATTTATTTCTACCATTCAACTGTTGTCCCTTGAAACGGAAGAATTAGCAGTTCGAACAATAAAGAAAAATCGTCGAATCGTTCAAGTCCTTTTAAGTGTGGCTTTCATCGTTTTTATGATTTGTTTCTTCGTGAATGAAAAGACTAAATCAATTGGTATTGTAAATCCATTTGTATTCAATTTACTTGTTCTCCATACAGCAATCATCAGATTTTTCGTTTTATTCCTCATCAACATGATTTGCAACATTTGCTTTCGGCTTAAAGCATCTTTTGATGACATCAATTCCCAAATATGCGATTTGAAAAATACATCTGATCAATCGTTTGGTTATTTATTCCATAAAATCCGAGATTTAAGGCAAAAATATAGTTATGCAGTTCGATCAACTCAAAGTGCTGAAAAATTTCTTCGCTCTATTATTACACTATACTACATAAAATACTTTAATTACAACACGATGAACATCGTCATGTCATTTGGACCAAAGACGCACATCAGTGCAATTTGGCTACTATTCATATCGATAACTACATTACATTTCATCATTTTGACTTACAATTTGGTTGAAGTGAGCAATGTATCACGTAAAGGAATGGAAGATTTGTATGAACTTTCCTTCAAATTAATCACATTTGAATCATGCCACGAAGTAAGTAAAATGAAATAAAATTGAAGTTCATTGAAATGATTGACTTTTCACTTTCCAATTTCGTCTTTTAGAATGACATTTTCATTGCTCGAATGGCGCTCAGTGATGTTGGCTTTACTTTCGCCAATCTCTTTACTATAAACAACAGTTTCATTACATCGCTATTAACACTTTCGTTTACCATTATAATTACCTTGGCAGGTTTCATTTACCAATGAAATTTAAAAAATTTAATAAGAATTAAAATCAAAATAATGCCAAATGCTCATTGAATAAAATGACTTCAAAGATTCAGATAAAATCTTCGATTTATCTCTATCCAAAAGCTACTCATTTTACCTGGATTTTTCGCTTATTTCAGCCTGAAATAAAAGAGTTATCACAAAAAAATACTTTGATCGCTTCCATTAATATTCACTAAAGGAAAATTTTTCCGTCGTTTTTCAGCATCGATTCAGGATCGAGCTTTAATCGACCCCAAACGATATTTTTTCAAATTTCTCGGTTGGTTGAAATATAGTCAAAACTTTTATCAGACACTCAAGTTAACCGATGTAGTTAGTCAGTCAGTCGATACAATCATCGACTATCGACTAAGTTGAATATCATGTCGACCATCTTCGGTGCCCAACTTTCACATTCAAGAGTTTTGAATAGGTTTGTTATTACTTCTTTGGTAATAACTATTGTAACTTTGGTAATAGCTTTTAATACATGTGATATTCAAGGGATCAATCTCTAATCGGATCGTTCTCAGGTCTAATAGAGGCTATAATTGCTGCTTCAATGGATCAAAATACAGCTTCTACAAGTTTTCCGCCAACCCTGTTTAAACATGAACTTCTCAGTAACCTGAATCATGATTAAGCTCTGACTATTTTCTTGATTGTAGCTCAATCATAGCTTCTTTAAAAGCCATTCAGTTCGATCACAATATCCCCAAAAAAAACATTGCTTTGACTTTATTTTGTATGGATTATTACAATAAAATGAATATTGTTAAAGACCAATTTGAATATCGGATAAACAAGAAAAGAGCGAAGCTGAAAGTAAAAAGCAAATGCCTAATGCAAATCAATGATCACCTTGAGATTGATGATGTTGAATAATCAGTTATTAAACATGTTAAATTGCCAGCAAATTACCTATTCTTAATATTCACATGATTGATGGGCAACAATAAGATTTAATCCCCAATGACAAATTGTGTTGAGGTTAAGACAAAAAAATGTTTATTAAGCAAGGTCGACAATTGTCTATCATTGATGATGATGATATCAATTAGTAGCTCAAGAGTTAAAACAACATGATGAAACGCACAATAAAAGTGATGATGTGAATCTTTTCAGCCTTTTGTTTCGTTTCCTTGCTTGACGTCTTTTGCACGTTTCAAAAATTAAATTGCAAACAATTGTTAATAACAATAATGTTAATATTAATGATGATAATAATAATGTTGATAATAGGAATAAGTAAAAGTGCGAGTAAAAATCATCATGAGAAAGTTAACATTTGTATGTTTGTGTTTTATACTTGACCTGGTTTGTACTTGCAGTTTTTTTCCCATTTTGTGTGTTTCACTTTCAGCTTTTTTTCCCATTTCACTCTCACTTGCTCTCACTTGTTTCTCCCTGCCTTGATCAAAATTAATTTTACTTGTTGGTTAATCATGTTTAGTTTAACCAGCACCATTTATATACATGAAAAACCAGCAACACATGAAACCACAATCAATAAATGAACACCAAACCGTCAACCAACAGTGAAAAATGACAAACTTTCATTGTAAATTGGGTTTACACTTGCAACTGCTTTATAAATCTGGTTGAGAATAAAAAAATCTGGTTACACTTGGAGCTTCTTTTTGTTTCTTTTGGTTTTTTCACTTTACCATTTTGGATCCATTGGATTACACCATTGAATAATAATCCATGTAATCATGTTAATTGTAGTTTTCCTTCTTACCTTTAACAATCCAATCAATTTACCAACCTTTGTTTTCCAGCTTTTATTGTACAACCAAAATGTTACCTCTTGTTGTTGACTTTAACATGTTTACCTCACCATTGAATATTTAATTTTCATCTTCATTATTCTCCGTCATCATTATTCTCATTATCATCACCAGTGTTGATCATTTGTAACATTTGTAATTACAATAATGATTTACCTTTACCGCAACAATTAAAAATAATTTCAACATTTAAAGTAAATAATAATTTGTATAATTAACAACATAAAAACACAACACTGCCACCAACCTAAACCAACCTAAACCAAAAAACCAGGACTGATTATGCTGCCATCTTCAATGCAACCAAAACATTGCAAGTCAAATTAACGTTTCCATGTGTTAATCAACATCTTTATCAATCAACTTTACTTTTGATTCAGCCAACATTAACAACCAATTGAACCCATTTTTTCAGCCAATCAACTTGAAATGGTCCTTTGGATTTACCTTTACCCAACTTTTCAATCAACAATCTAGTCTCAACAATACTTTCATCTACAAAATTAGTTGAGGTAAGTTTTGATTTAAAAAATCGATTTCAACTTTTTTTCGACTGAAAAATCTATTCTGTTTTCAACATGAAATTCCAACAACTTTTTCTAGTTTCCTTTTCGTCTGTTTACACTTTCCTTTCATTTACCTCAACTCTTCTTGACATTGTCACCAGCTTTGATTACTTGAGTTGATTGGTGTATATTTGTTGCCATAAGTTGATTATAACAGTTGATTAGAGCAGTTAAAAGAGTCAACTTGTGCTAAATCAGAGTGAAGGTTGAAGTTACCTTTTAATATGAATCAAAGTCCCTGATTGAGACAATTTTCATTTGTAATAAGATGATGATAATGATAATAATAATGGCTGAGGGTGATGACGATGATGTAAAGTGATGATAAATACTGTAATTGTTTACAAGTTGTCATCATCAGCAAACCATTATACCTGTTAATTTATCCAATTGATTAGAATTGTTATCAAGGATATAAAGGTAAATAAGAGTAAGTATTAAATGTGTATAAACAAACTCATGTGAAACAAGCCTAAACACACACACACACACACAGCGTATTATATCTTATTTAAGGTTATTCAAGTTGAGTTATTAAATTTACTTTCTGTCTCTGTCTTCCTTAAACATTACTTGTTCCCATCATATTATTTATCATGTTAATGTAACTTTTTTTTTCAAATGAGTTAACTTTCATGGTCGACATTAATCACTCTGCTTTATTATTATCACTACATTAGCTTTTATCATCAGATGAAAACTATCAACACACAAACAAATGGTTGACTAAAACACGCAATCAGCCAAAACAGTATTAAAATTGAAACGCCATTGAAACCGGTTAAGTCGAGTTAACCAGTAAACACAAGCGAAGAGCAAAAGTGCCAAAAACATGGAATCAAAAGCAAAGAAGTGCTTCAGCGTCATTGAGGGTAAAGGTGCTAATGTGTGGAAGAGGCAAAAAACCAGAAAAATGCATTTCATGTAAAAGTAAAACGGAAAACTGAGCAACTTTGATGAAGGAAGAAGCAAAAGTGTAGAAGGAAAAAATCTCTAAATTCATGATAATTTTTTTTCTACTCAATAATTTTCTCTCTGCTATTAAATGCAATTTTATCGGTTTGTCTGTTTTCAACAGTCAAAAGGCAGTAAAAATTGAATGTAAAATGAAATCGGAAAACTTCACATTTCTCTTTACTCGACATTTCATTTCAAACTTTTCTTCTTTTCATTTCTTCTCTCACACTGACCTTTCTCTCATCATCATTCCCATCATCATTATCATCATCTGGATTCGACTCCCTCATAATCTCTAACATGTTTCTTCTTAGAGTCTTGTCACTTTGACGCACTTGCTCAACTCAAAACAAAGCTCACTCTCATCATCATTATCATCATCTTTTTCACTCTCAAAACCCAAATGCATTTCAAGGCATGAGCTTTCCCTTGTCATGTTGGTGACTTCAATTCCAATACTTTTTCCTCAGATAACTTTTGTTCACCCAATCAACTGTGTTTAGGCTTGAAGAATAGCAAAACAAGAAGAAGAAGAAGAAGCAAAAAAATATCGTTTATTCAACTGAATTATTATCATATATTCATCTACTTTTCTTCCTCTCACTTCTCTCTCTACTTATTCTGATATATTTATTTACATGTGAATGATTATCCACAGCAAGAGGCCGTAAACATTCAATAATGTGATTGACAATAGTTTTACTTTTCATCTCATCTATTTACTTTGGCCTCAATCAATATTTTTGTGTGTTTCTCTCTTCCTATTGTTTCCACCATCATTATCATCATTATCATTTCCATCATTTCCATCCAACTTTCTTAATAACAAAGTTTCTCTCTGAGACTTTCATCAACTCTTTTCTCTCTCTCTCTCTTCCCAGTTGCTCATCAACAACCAAAGTGTATGGATTAAAAACTAACACCTTTACATTGTAATAGCGCAATTTGGTGCCAATCTTTTTCTTGTGTTTCAACTTGTTCCATTGTGAATTGGTGAAGTTTGTTTGTTTTGTTTGTTTGCATCGACTTTTCATCCATTCGCCCAATCGAGTGATTCTTTTAACGGAAAATATTTTGTACCATTTAAATGTGATTACCATCATTGCCATTGCCTCACCTCTTCGACATGGGCTGTACACCAAGTAGTCGTCGATCTCGAACCGAAACTGAACTCAAATACAGTTGTCCCAATGAAACGGCCAACGAAGACACCAATAACCAAACGGAACCGTTGAATTGTTCACAAAAAAGTTCAGAAAGTAAACCATTTCTTCCAATGACTTATTACGATAATAACAAGGACTTATCCAATTGTAAAGATTTATCGGTAAGTTTCTCATCACCATCATTCTTATCATCCCTTTCCCTCTCTCCTTCATCATGATATTTCTCCACAATTTTCCCCTTTTCTTTTCTGATAAAAACCTGAAGTTTATGAGAAGAAAGAAAAAAGAAAATGAAAAACTTCATTTTCACCTTTTCTCATTACTGAATCAATCTGTTTCCATCATCTTCATCTTCACTCTTTTCTGACGTTTTTAATACGCTCATAACCATGGTAACACTGTTATTACCGCCAACAAGAATTGAATCAGATAATCAAATGATAAGTTAACGATAATAGTTGAAGAGGTTCAAAAAGCCATTTTAAAAATGCAAAAAGTTTACCGGTAAAAAAAAGAAAAGACGAAAAAATCGAATTTTCCATTGTTTCTTTCGAACCAGAACAAAATGTAAAATTCTGTCCAAAGTTAAATTTGATGTTGAGCAAAGAAATGGTGAAACTTGAAACATTTATTCATGCAAATTTGACTCGACATTTCATGTTTTCATCTTTTCTCTAATTCCATTCCAATATACTTTCTTACCGTTTCCATGGTTACGTTCTCTCTCTCTCTCTCTCTCTCTCTCTTTGTTTTTAATAAACTTGTTATTTCGGATTTTACCGTAATTCTTGTTCATCTTCAATCTTGCTGTTCTACTTTTACAAGTGAAACAAAATATAACCAATTATTAGACGAAACATGAAACAGACGGAAACGGTTAATTTACATGTTACACCATTATCATGATGCAAATTGCCCTGAACAGTGAACAAGAACTTAATATTGAACAAAAGTCAAACTGTTCATTTTCGTGTTTCATTTCAATAAACTTTACCATTTGCCATTGATCATTAATAATGCCATTGATGCAATGGGAAAAGGTAAAGGTGAGAAAACAGTTTATTCAAGTTTATTCAAGTTTCACCTGATCAGCCTAAAAAAAGTCTAGACTCAATGAAAAACTTGAAAGTTAAATGTTCGTATCTGGTTTCAGATATTAATTTGAGATAATTCAAGGTTGAATCGCAAGTGTTGCTGATGACGATTTAAGGACGGCAAAAGTGATTAGCGTTTCCTCCAATTCAGATAAACTCACCTTGTTTTCCCTGATAACTCTCAATTCTTCCACTTGAGATTCTCTCATCTTTTACTTTAACCAAATCATCAAAATGTTGATCACAATTCATTCATCCAATTTTACTGTTCAACATTCAAATTGCTAAATTGCAAAGACTTTATAATCAGCTGAGATAATCATTCAATGAGTTTCCAAGCTTGTTGCTTCCGCTTCAAAAGACGATCATTTATAACATTTTTTAAGTAGTTCATCATCATCTTCATTCATCTTTACCATTATATTTGCCAAGTGAGAAGAAGAGAGAAAAAGTAAAATGAAACTTTCCATGCGAATAAAATGTTTTTCTCTCTGTGTTCATGTTAACCTTTTCATTTCTTGTTGTTTCACTTTTACCATGAAAAAACAAAAAAAAAGGCTGAAAAGTGATCAGAATAACTTTTCCCTTTACAACAGTTTCATTGTCAACTTGAAGAGCTTCAATATTGACAATTTTGGATAAAAGTTGAAAGGTTAAATGTTGCCTCAACTCGATTTAAACTTGGAATTCTTTTCAGGTTAAATTTAAAGTTCTACATGAATCATGTAACCATTTGAGGCTTGAAAATTCCTTTCCAGATTAATTAAGAGAAAGAAAATTTTTCTTGCAAAAACACGTTTCTGGATCAAGCAAAAGCTCCTCTGAACCTCAAACATTTCAATTCCCAATTCAGACTCAAAGCCAAGAATTAACCCTCAGAATCCATTCAAGTCGACTCATGAAAAATTTTCATCTTAAATCATATTTTTCCGCCTTTTCAGCGTAAAAAGAAATGAGAAAAAATTAATTTTCCAAAAAGTAAACTTTTCTAATCCAGAAAAACGAAGCAAGATTGAAAGCAATTAAAATGGGTTTGGAGTAAAGGAGAGAAAAGCAAATTATCTGATCAACACTTTATCCCAATGTATTAAAGAATCCCAATTAATCCGTAATTTTATTTACCTTTTACTTAATTAACGTTGATAAACTTGATTGGTGATAAAATTTAATCAATTTTTGTTGTCTTTTCCCTCTTTTAATGCTCAACGCGAGTGTAACACTTTGCCATCAGTCAATAATTATTAATTAACTAATAGCAATAATTGTTTACCTTTTATCGCATTTTCTTTATACCATTCATTAATCTTGCATTTATTGCTCTTAAATGTTCCCCTTTTGTCATTGATACCCATTACTGTTTACTAATAATGATGGATATTTAAAGCTTCATAATGATTGTTATTAATAATTTAATCAATATCAATAATCAAAGCTAAACATTGCTGTTGCCTGAGATGAACATTTTTACGCTCATTAAACCCTCTAATGATGGTTAATTGTAGCGAGTTTACCTTAAGAGAAAAGTTGAAAGATGAGTTTCAAAGATTTTCACCAAATTCCCAGAATGCTCAATATCAATTCATCAAATTGAATATGTTCATTACTCACATCAAGTTTACCTAAAAATGATAATCTTCATGAGAACCTTTTAGTTGCTCATTTCAACTCTAATTTTTACACCAAATTGAGAATTGTATTAATAATAAAATTATCAATCTTTATCGACTTGATTAACTGGTGCCGTCAAGGAAACTTTTAATGAAACCATTTACTTGGCAAGTCTATTTGGGTTTCATTTTCTTTATTCGTTCATGTTTCATGAATTATCATTATCTTAGTCTTAATCCGATTAAAGCTCATCCACTGGTATTACAATCATTGATACTTTTGTTTGGTTGCAATCGGCTACAGTCAGTGATTAAAAAATGAACAAATGATATTAAGTGGAAGAATCTTTGCTTTTGTTTTCAATCTGTTTTGGTTCAAGTTATCAAGTTTCAATGAAACATCATTAAAGCTGTTATTTTCATCCTTTAGGCTGGAGATGCAGTTAAAGGTGAAAATTTTGGCTGAAAATGTGTGTTGGCTAAGTAATGCTGGGAATAGACGACAAATTTTTCTTGATATCCTGTAATCTAGAAGCAGATTCTGAATAAATGATTTTGAATTTATGATAATATTTGCAGGTGCATATCAAGAGCAACAAATCATTCAGTTGATACATGAGGATCATGAAGAGATAAGATTTTGAATTTGCAAGGGCAGAAGATGAGGGAAATTGTTGAGGCTTTATCTGATTGACCAACTTTTAATTTCAATAAAAGTTGAAGTTGGACAGAGTTGTTTCAGTTGTGCCTCTGTTTTATGTAAAATGTAATGCTTGTACCAGAAGTTGGGTTTGAATCAACTTTAATCAATAGTTTATAATCATAACCATTGTGAGCAGTTACGAATGAGTATCACGAATGATAATGCTTGATGAACTTTGAATTTCATATTTGTTTTTTCATTATATTCCTGTAATGCAATCGCTTAACTTTGCACAACCTTTTATGATTAGCCAAAATTCATGTTCCAGAGCAGCCACGTTTGCCCAAGTAAAACAAGTTGGCCCAGATTCGGACTGGGAATATGCTGGGTGATTTAATAACCTCCATGTTGAACTCTTGGAATCTTTGGTTCGACGAAAGTGTTTTGTCTTAGAGAATTAGAGAAAGATTCTTTCTGATCGTTACCGGACTGACTGCTGCATTGGATAATTTGAAGGGTAACAGTTAGACCTTTTCCCATTAACTTTCAGAGTATCAGCCTCTTCACATCAAACTGAAAACAAAACCTTTCCAACTAATTTTGCTGACAACCTTATTGAAGCCCTCAATAGTTTTTGGAATCAAATTTTCAAAGCTTCACCAATTTGTTGTCACAATAAATTAAATAACTTTTGAAGGTACATTCAGCTTTTAAAACTCTAGTTTTTCAAGACCAAATCAACTTCAAGTCAAGCAAGAAATGGTCGTATTCCAAGAATTTCTTGTCACAATGATGAAGAAAATAGCTCGAAGATGTCAAGGAAAGTTCAATCGCCCAACATAAGTTTCTAATAAAATCAATAATCGGTTAATACATTCATGTTGATCATAATTACAGTTTTATTGCACTTTATTTACGACTGATACAAGCGTCGGTGAAGATGATGGTGATGATGGATGCAATAGAGACTATTTGTATGATAAAAGGGCAAAGCAAATAGGAGTCAAATAGAGTGAAAAAAAGACAGCTGAGACCAGTGAGAGTGAAAAAAAGGTGAGCAAAAAAAGTGATAGAAAAAGGAGAATTATTGAGAGAGCAAAGAGTGAGATAAGAGAGCCAAATAAAAGTGTTAGAGGAACAATGAGCGATGAATTGGCAAGAGATGATTGAGAGATGATGAATAGGCAGAGAAGTGGAAAGACAAAGATGAAAAAAAGTATCCAAAGAAGAAGACTTGAATCGTTGGATAATGATGAGAAAAATGTCGAGCTGATTGTTGGTGAAACTGGTGCAGATGATGAGGATGAGGTGGATACAGATGAAGAGTGAAAAGAGGAAAGTGTTGAAAGAGAAATGGTTTTGTTGTGGAATGAAATTTTCTCTGATCGCCGCCTCAATTCAAACCAGTAGACTAATGATATCATGGTTATGATGAGTGTATGAACAATATTTACAATTGAATGGTTTCCTTGTTCAATCACAATTAAACGATAAAACAAGTTGATGAATGAGGCAAGTGTAAAAAATAGCGTCACATAACAATCAGTTGAAAGTAATGAGATGAATCCAAGTGCAATGTAAAACAGAGTTAAACTTGATTTATATTTAAATAGTTGACTTGCCAGTTGATTTTGGCTAATTGTTTCATTCATTTCAACGGTAAATGATCCATCTTTAATGGTCAGGTTGGCTGAGCTTGGAGTAAATGTTAAACTGGACAAATTGGACAAAATAAATTGAAGTGTATTTACAATTAAAATAAAGGTTAAAATGAGCAAATTAAATGCAAGTAAACATTTAATCATTTTAAGGTGGACTTTTGAAGAGTTGATTGTTTTACGAGCAAATTCAAGGGATTCATTTAGTTCCATTATGATAATTGGTTGGAAACGAAAATCGTTTTTCGCTCTTTTTTCTCTCCTTGTTTCACTTATTAATTACACGTTGTTTGAACACAAAAGTTGAATTAATTGAATTCTTAACGATTGATGAAATTACTACTCACTCGTCACCTTTTTTTATTGTAATATGCGATATTTTTCATTGTTTTGCTTTTCACTTTATCTTTACATTTGATTGTCAACTCGACGTTAACATTGTCAATGTTTCTCAGTTCTTGCTGTATAACCTTGTAATAATGAGATTGCCATTGTTAACAATACAAGTTGAATTAGATTGCAAGTGAATTTTGCTCTCATTTGAATTACTTTAATTGCTATGAGGTTCATTATTATCATGAAGAAGGGTCAAAATTCAAATTCAATAGAGTTTCACTTTTCTGTTTAGCCTTTTTTCCCAGCCAAGTATTGCAGTTGCTCAGGTTGAACTGAAATCTCATCAAGTTTCAAATCGATGATTCAATTAAATGATTCAGAGTTTCTTGGAAAGCTTTAGATGATAAGACATGGAAAATCACCATTAGTTTATTGCGAAAGATTAAATGAAATCTAAATTGATTAGGTTTGTGGTTTAAATGGTTTCAATGTCTGAGTAAGAGCATTTCAAGCCTCACTGAAGCAAGAATCTGAGACATCAGAGAGTTATTTTGCATGATTTCTGTCAATTTTCGCATGTTTAATTTCATGAGATGGCGATGCCAATGCAGCATGATGAACCTGCCTTTGAGTTTGTGTGGCTGATGCTGCTAATTATTGAGCATTTTGATCATTTACTTCATTGTTACGCCACGATTTAAGGTACTTTTATGGTAGCAGAAAGATGACATGTGATCTATCGATTACCCATTTACAGCCCATATCTTTCAAAATATCTCATCGCTTTTCTCTGACATCTTGGAAACTGAGTTGAGGATTTTCAAGTTATGAACAGAATGCAGTCTTACCACGAACAACCACTTCTTGTAGGTGCCAAGATTTGTCAACCTTAGAGGCTTATAGCTTCTAATAAGACGTTTCAAGCCACTCTCGAGACAAAAGATTCACAAATCCACAGAACCACAAAGAAACAAAGCATAATTTGAAATACCAGATTTGGAAGGCTAATTTTTCACATAGTAAATTAAACTCTTATTTTGATTATTTATTGACTGTTTGAAAGATGCAATATCAGTAAATAAGTGAAGATTTCATCTATTGGAGTATTTTGAAAGAACACCATATGACTAAAAAGAACTTTTCTCAACAGGATGCCCAATGCGATTATGTCTTGAAAAACAACTTCAGAATTCAAGGCAAAGCTCACCTGAAAGTACGAAATTAGTTTTATTGGAAAGTCAGGGATGTGAGGGTCATATAGATCCCTCTATGCTCAAACACAATGCTACAAACAGTATTTTCAAAGCCAAAAAGTCCCTTTCTAAGCAGCATTACTCATCGGTTGTGGTGCGGAATTCCAGTGCATATGTTACAAGATTGAGGCGTTTTTCATTGTGCAAAAGATAGGTACTAGTACTCAAGAACTAAAGCAACATATTAAGCAATCAAGATAGAGTTATGTGGAAAAATTAAATATTTAAATATTGAAGTCAGTGCTAGCGATGGAAAGGAGTATCTTCCAACTACAATTAAATGTATTGCTGCAGCTCTTTGCCGGTTGGTGAAGGCTAAAGGTGAATCTGGGAATCTGCAGAAACCGAATTTCAATCAATCGATTTGTTTGTTACGGACCCAGTGAGCTCTGTAGAGGCATTGAATCAAATGTTTAGATTAGATTCTTTGAGTTATACCAGAAACATTCCCATTCTCAAGTCCTGTTCTTGGTTTCACTTCTTGATGAGATGCTAGAGATACTCTTGATTTCGCTGTTTTGACTGCTATTAATGTACATTTGATTTCAATCTTTTCAAACAAATTTAAATCAGACGGAGACCAATAAAATTTAAATCAACCAAATGTATCAAATTCTCATTCATATTTTATCGAAACTTGAACTTTTGTTGTTCCAAAGTTCATTTTCTAGAAGCAAAATCGATGCAATCACCTAAAATAGACATATTTAACAGTCTCAACCGACTGACATTGAACTTTCTCGATAAACTTCTTTGGAACATAAATAAATTAATATTTATAAACTTTTTTGTCTAAACTTTCATCATGAATAGAGTTGCGATTTGTCATCATTTGCACTTAACTGTTCAAGCTTTACAAATTGACACTTATAATGCCCCAATCAATCAATTGACATTGAACATATTGAATATCATTTTCGCAAAACATTTCACCAAGCTTTTTGTTCAACAAAATATAAATCTCAACTTTATGACCAAATTACAGGCAAGAATATTTAGCATTCATTAGCATCAAAATTCAGAGTTGCCCAACATGATTGATAATCTCTCAAAGCTGGAGCAAGACAAAAAAGAGTCGACCAAATGACCAAATTCTGGGAACCTTAAAATTCCAATAAAATTCTTTTCGAAACAAGAGATTTCTCTAAACAGTAATCATTTTTATGAAAGTTCCAAGCAACTCAACAAAAACAAGTGTAAAATCAACAAAATGATGACTTTTATGAAAGCAAAACTCGGAACTTTTCGCAACATTTCTGGTTCATTCGTTTCGTTATTGAAAGCTTTTACATTTGAAATGATTAACCTCAAATGCAATCGATTCCCCATCAATTTCACAATTTGAAAAATTGAACAACTTTTCTGTTCATGAAGCATTTCAATGAATTTCACATTTTCATTTCTGTACAATCACCGTTATTTATCATGTTTATCATAATTCTTTTATTCTTATAACCTTTAGATTATTGTTTACGTATTTTTCATCATTTTGTTACTTCTTTCTTCTCCCACCTTCTTATCCACCTGAAAGTATATTTTGTTGTATCATTTTGAAGCAAACTTTATTTTCTTTGAAATTTATTCAGATCATGTTTTTCCTTGTTTCAATCTGGAAGAACAAAGAAGAAGTAAAAACTGTCAACTTTTCAAATAACATTATCATCATTAATTCATTCAGGTTACTCATCATCATTGTCGTCACAATAATAACAATAAACAGCTTTTCTTGTGAACCAACGAAAGATGAATTTGATTGAAATCGGGATCATTACTTGAAACAGCAATCAATTTATTGACAGAATTGAATTTTTCCAGAGATTAGAGAAAGAAAAGACAGAAGCAAATAAAGTTTTAAAAAGCGTGTTTTCCTCAGAATCAAGATGAACCTGAATAACTAATCAATCATTCAGTTTGAACAAATTCATAAATCGATGAATCGAAAGAGAACAATTTTTTGTAAACTTTTTTCTCATCAGATTACAAGCAATATCTGAGATTTCATTTGAACCGCTATTCGATAAATTTTTTATTGAGTTTCTTTGGAAATTGAATGATAATTATCGATATTGAATTTGATATTTAACTTGATATTCAAGGATATTGAGGAATGGAGTTAACTCAAGATTAACCATTGAGCTTCTGTTTTAAATGAGTTTTCATTTTACAAATTTGTTCATTAGTTGAACATGAATGGACAGAAATTGAACATTGAAAAGGAATTTTATGAATTCACAATTTAATGAAGAAATGAATAGTGAAATGGTTGTTCATTTGATTGTGAACTAATCATGGAAACAATGGCGAGTTTATTATGTATTTGAAGAAAGCTTACATTTTCAGTGAATAAAAGCGCCATTTTATTGGCTCAATTAACTTTTTGTAATTTATATTAACTTATATAATAACTTGCTTTTGTTGACTCATTCAAATTCACTGGAATCGATAAAGTTGAATACAATTTTTCATTCTAACAATCAATCCAATTTTAGAGTTATGAGTTGTTTCAATTGTTTCATGAGAAGTTACAACAATGGAATAACTATCGAATTGATTTAATCTGTGTTTTGATAAAAATATCTGATATTAATCATTGAAGCAGTAAAATTGATCTTTACAATTTGTGTTGGACAATAAGTTTGAAATAAGAAATGATTTCCTTAGCACATAATAACTTGAGTAAAATCAAAGTCCTTTTAGTTAAGGAATTGAAAGGTGATTCAACTTTAATCAATCAGTTTAGTCGCAACTACTGCTTAAATGCATTAAAAAATCAGCTCTTTGATCAATTTATCCGAAGAAAGAATTTTGATTTTCTTGCTCTCGGTTTCGATCCAATGATCTCTGGAGATACAGTGTTTATTCGTCGAAGTATGAATCTCTTATCCAGGCGTTTAGAGCTTGAGCTATATCGACTACGATTGTGAGCTCAGTCCAGTCAATAATTCAACAATTGATAGTTAGAAAATCGAAATTTTAATAGAAATCCATAATAAAACAATAATTTGAATAACATTTTCAGATAATTCAGGCTAAGCAGCAAAAAGCTAAATTTTCAGTTTTTGTCCATAATCACAAGGTGTCTCAATACAATTCTGCCATTTTCTACGTTCAACACTTGGAGAAAGTACAATCTTTTCTGTACGGATATCGTTATTTTGAGTTGGCTATTGACCAAATTCAAAAACCTTTCCTTGGATCAAATGTAACCAAGTCAACATCTTATTAATATTTTCCTAAGTGTTCTTGGTTCGGATGAATTTGCAAAATAAAACTGATTGGGACTTGTTCAATAGATTACTTGAGTGCTTTGTAACACCAGTACATTAGAAAATTTAGCAACTCATGCACTCAACCCTCTTTTTCAATAGAAATAAAAATGAGAATAAAATACTGAATCGAAATAAAATATGTTTATTGCTCAATTGTTCATTGTGAAATTTCAGTAATTAAATGTTTGGTTCAATCTACATTGACTAATAATTTAACTTCGAAATCATATTTTGAGCGGTGAAATGGCTTTTTATCAAATATCCAGTCAAATATTAATATTTTAAATAAGTAAGTATCGCTCTGTATTGATAATAGTCTCCCAGCCGTCCCAAGCACCATGCAAATAATCAGCTAACATTGATCTTAAAATCATGTGTATAATTTTGTCAAGACAGCAGTTATCGATACTTTCACTTAAATGAAAATTATTGCGTTAAACGCAAAAGAACGCAAAGAAGGAAACGAAGCTACGTATTTCAATGCACTAACTATACGCTCTCTAGTTTGTCTGTACAAAACAATGTCTGTGACTTGGTTTTCCGTTTTGACTCAACATCTGTTAGTGAAAAGTAAAAGGCCAAGTGAATTGCTTCAAAAAACATTTACTGATTCAGAATAATTGATACCTGAGTATCAATATAATTTGATCAATATCTACTTCTTAATGGCATCTTATCTTTTGGTAAAATAATAATGCAAAAAAGGGAATGAGAGGAGCGACTAAACTGATTGATTAAAGTTGAATCACCTTTCAATTCCTTAACTAAAAGGACTTTGATTTTACTCAAGTTATTATGTGCTAAGGAAATCATTTCTTATTTCAAACTTATTGTCCAACACAAATTGTAAAGATCAATTTTACTGCTTCAATGATTAATATCAGATATTTTTATCAAAACACAGATTAAATCAATTCGATAGTTATTCCATTGTTGTAACTTCTCATGAAACAATTGAAACAACTCATAACTCTAAAATTGGATTGATTGTTAGAATGAAAAATTGTATTCAACTTTATCGATTCCAGTGAATTTGAATGAGTCAACAAAAGCAAGTTATTATATAAGTTAATATAAATTACAAAAAGTTAATTGAGCCAATAAAATGGCGCTTTTATTCACTGAAAATGTAAGCTTTCTTCAAATACATCATAAACTCGCCATTGTTTCCATGATTAGTTCACAATCAAATGAACAACCATTTCACTATTCATTTCTTCATTAAATTGTGAATTCATAAAATTCCTTTTCAATGTTCAATTTCTGTCCATTCATGTTCAGCTAATGAACAAATTTGTAAAATGAAAACTCATTTAAAATAGAAGCTCAATCTGGTTAATCTTGAGTTAACTCCATTCCTCAATATCCTTCAATATCAAGTTAAATATCAAATTTAATATCAATAATTATCATTCAATTTCCAAAGAAACTCAATAAAAAAGTTATCGAATGAAATTTCAGTGAGATTTACTCGTAAATGGCCTTTTCTTCTTCCTAATTCCCACATCGATAAGCGCCTTCTATTATTTAAACGTCCTTTAAATCTTATGTGAATATTTCTATTTTCACATTTCGACTTTGGATGAACTAGAATTTCGTCTTTAAAAGCCAATAAATTAAACTAAGTTTCTTGCTTTTGACCGTTGACTTAGTTGTATTCAAGTCCACATTGACTGTAAAAATAGAAATATTGATGTATTTCCAATCATAATTGACAGAGCAATTGATGTCAAATGAAAACACTGAAGTTGATTCGATCCAAATAGAAATATCTTTTTAGCATTTCCACATATCGAATCAAAGTTCGTGTAAAAATATCATCAAGAAGTAAATCATTATCCAACTTACTGTACGATCATTTTGCATTATTGTAATGAAAAGTTGATAAAATTTCGAAATGGTTTCTAAAGCTTTGCAAATCTTTCTCTTGACTAAACCGATGAAATATTGGCAACTGGCTTTAGTTTTTCAATTTCAATTTACGATGAACAATCAAGCTTCAAATACCTGAAAATGGAATGAAAAAATATTTTTGAAAATTGAAAGAAATGCTAGAAATGAACAGAATTTGCAGAGAAAATGAATGATCTAAATCTTGTCTTTTCACCAGGTTTTACCTTTTCTTTCTCTGGATCTGTGTTTGAGTTTTTCATTTGATATTTTTCACTCTCCCTGAGGCTGGAAACAGTCAAACATTCATCCAAACTAAACTTCTCACAATAATGATTTCAAGTGAACAACAAACATTGCTCGATCAGTCTAAAGATAATTGAACTTCTGTTTCCTTCATCTTATTCTGATTATTGTTGGCCAACACTATTGTCCAATAATGATTTACCTATTGAAGAGTAACAATGAATGGACAGCTAATACCATTGTAATATTGAAGAGTTTTTGTTAACCAAATGATTAGTATGAAATATGAAGTCCAACAAGAAAAGACCAAAATAACAAGACAATCTTCTTACTTTTCATTTCCATTTGTTATTCAATCCAATTGATGACCAAGTATCGATTTTATTCAATCAATACGTTTCTTCATCTCAACACAAACGATACATTTGGCTGGGAAAAAAAAGTAAACTTTGAAACTTTGTCAGTAAAAACGAAATCGAATAAAAGGTTTTTCCATTTTTTCTCGTTTAAACAATTTAAATGCAATTCAATTGCCAACAGTTAAATAAAACAGACAACAATTTATTTCCAAACTAGATTATTGCGAACCTCGACTTAATTTGAACATTTTCCTTTTATTTCCATTCTTTTATCGTTTTTACACAAGAAATGGTTTCAACTTATCTTTCAGTTTTAACTGCAATTAACCATGAGTGCATCAAGTCTTGGTGATAACACTAAAGACATAATGTTCAATAATGATGCAAGTTAATTTCAAGTGATAAAAACTAAGAAACGAAGATGAGTAGAAGATGGAAAAAGAGGTAAAAAAAGAGATTTCGATTCCCATTCAAGTATCCTATTCCATCATCACCGAGTAATGCATTGCCCATGAAATGCTTTTATTTCTGTTCATCAGAAGAGAAACATTTATTCATTTCTTTCCATTTCTTGATTCAGAACAAAAACAAAGATAATACGCTCAAATTAGGATCCATGTGCCTTTCAATGCCTCAACTAAAGGTAAGTCCATTGACCATCAGTCGACACTTTTCATCATTTCATTCATCAAGAGTTACATCAAAACCATTCACCTGACGAATGCTAGAGATCTTTTCATTTCTCCATTTCCACCAATTTTCAGTTCCACTCTTCATTCCTTTTACTTGCAATTGTGAAAATTATGTATCGACTTATCATGAAAATTTCATCGAATGTTTGGTTATTCAATTTGGATACTTCTATGTGTTTACTTATGTTGTGTTTGTTTTTACATTTACTTTGGACGGTCAAAGCTAAAGATGAATTGATCATTGATTCTGAGCCAAGGAATCAATGAGACTGTTTTCATTTCAGTTCATTAAATGGCATTTAACGATCTTCCTTTCAGTCTTTGACCAACTTTCGTATTGTCAGCAAATAGTCATCAACTTGTGTCAACAACTTGAGGTTAACCCTGACTCTGTGGCTTTTTCCAGCTTAGTTTTGTTTCGAGTCTGACATTTTTTAGACATTAATTCTGGCCTCGGGGTGAAAATGAGTTTACAGTTTTCTTTGTCTTTACTCGATTCATTTTGGCTCATCAAAATTTTATTGACGCTTTCCATTATCAAAAGTTCAATTTAATTTAAACTTTCATTTTTTTGCTTATCCATGCAATTAAATTGTCTCCAATCAGCATTTGTATTTCATTTCAAATTTTCATTGCTATTCCAGTGAAACTCTTCATCATTGTTATCATCATTCAATCATACATGTAATTATTCTTGACAGAAAGTTAATGTCGTCTCAATCAAACTCGACGTCTAGCCATTAGATAATAAATTAGACAATTTATTCGTCACTCAATTCAATTATAAATATAATCTGGAAATCAATTCATTGCCTTGATTCTTGAACAAACCAAAAATCTTCTGATCACACGCGAGTTGAATTGCAATGATAATCTTGATTGAGCAAAGTTGATGGATTAATTTCAACTTGTAAATCAAGCGAAATGAGTGCTGCAATGACAATTGCAGATTGATTCAGATAAATCTCAATGATCTCTGTAAATATCAATACGAAATGAAGTTCAAAAAATGTCAAAGTTAAAAAAGCAAAGTGAAAAGTCCAACTTGCAAACATCTAAACTAAACTCGAATAATTCTATCTACAAGAATTTACATCAACTTAGATGACTTTCAGACGACAATCAACACGAAAGATATTAAACTGATCAGTTTGCAAAGTCAATCCTACAAGATTGACAATGGGAGCGAGAGAATGCTAAGACAATGGCCTTAGAGCAGAAATATTAAGCCAATGAAGCTTTGATTCAATCTAGCTTGCCAGTCAGAAATTCAACAATATTATTCTTGTTCGGTTGCTTAATGCTTGCAATTACAAAACATCTCAAATCAAATTATCGAGAGTTTGAATTACGATTGATTGTCCAACAGTGAATGTTTGCAAACTTTTAAAAAATAAGAGCAAACCGTATTACTATTTGTACGAATTTCGTAGCATAATGATCAATTTGCATGCAATCAATGCAGCTTCGAATTTCGAAATTTCAAGTAAATCGATTGTCAATTGAATTCAAAGCTCAACATTCAAAGATAGCTTTGCAATTAGATTTTTCCTGAGCAAGAAACCTTAACTACTTTGGGTGGTTAACAGCGTTTAATGAAACAAACTTTTACTGCTTGACCGCATCCAAAGCATCCAACAAAAAATGAATCCATTTGAAATTAAAATTTCATTTCTCATGATAAATCATTTCCTTCTCATAAACATTCTCTAATTTCCTCATCCGATTGACCGGAAATCCCGATTCAAACAAGATTTATTGACAGTTTTTCATTGCAAAATACTGAATATTGCAATCGAGTTGTATAAATAGCTTATGTCCAATAGGTTTGATCAAAGCGATTTAAAGAAGAAAGCAATTGACTATTTGAAAGGTCATGCATTGTTTCAAATCGACAGCAATAAATAAGTTTCAAGTTGTGAATATTTCTCACTCCCCGAGCATTCATTTTAGCTTGTTTGGTTTACTTTTCTCCTGACATGTTCAACATGTTTGCTGAATCAATTTGGTGAAATGAAAAATACGAGAAAAGCCAATTTAAACTCGACAAGAAAAGTTTATTCTCACTGAACAAGAACAATAAGAAGAAGAAGAAAAGTAAAACAAAATCAATGTTGGCCAACTTTTTGTTTTTGTTGGTCAAAGGATAAACCACTTTGCTTCATCATTAATTTTAAGCTCAATGACCTGATAAATCTGTACATAATGGAAGCATCTTTCACCTGAAAGTACAGAGAATAGAAAGAAAACAATGATTGAAACTGAAACTATCAATTTGATGAGTGTATACATTATCATTATTAGATTAATTGAATTCATCTTGATGGCAATTTTGAAGGAGAGAAGAGAAAAAGAAAAATTATTCTCTAATAAAGATTGACTAGAAGATGATGATAAATATCAACTTGAAATGACATCAACATCAGCTACCTTTCATGAGCCTCGAAATTGTTATAATCAATCATTTTTGTTCATTCATGGACTTTTTTCAGATATTCTCTTGAATATCTTTCCTTCTCTCCACACTTTTAGTAAAACAGTAACGTAATTATCCATCATGTAAATTTCATGCAAGTTTTGACCATTTTATTCACAAAAATGATTAAATTAATCCATCAAAGCTAAATCAGCTTAAATCAAATGACTTTCAACTCTGTTATTAAATTATAGCAAGTTAGTTTAATGGATCAAGAATCACATCATTGTGTAAACTAAGCGAACTTGTTCATCGATTTCATTCTCGCCTTTTGAGCAAAACTTTAAACCTCATCGATTCGCATTATTACTTTCACAATGAATTGAAAAAGATTGGAAATGCATTTTTAAAGCAAAGCAACTTGTTCTTCCATCGCTCTAAAAAACACAAGCACTGAAGTACATACTGAAGTGTGTGGTCAAGTGAATGAACACTGGCAATCTCGTCCTTCGCTTAATATTCAAACGAAAATAAGTCTTGAGAGTTGTTGTTTGAAGCCTACTAATTGCTTAAAACGATTGAAATTGCATAACATTGCGAATATTCCGAAATTCGTTCGTAGAATCATCAAACAGCCTTTTCTTGGCCGTCATTCTTGCAGCATCGGAGCAATGTTTCCAATAAATTTACAGATAAACAAAAGTATTATTTGGGTTTCAGTGCTGCAGAAGGCTTTTGCAGAATTATGCCGCACTTTGACTAACACTTTAACATCTTAGAAAATCTATTTAGACGGTTTAGTATTGCGTCTTAAGCGTCTGTTAAGTTTCTTGATTTTCGCTTACCGTTGTTCATTTTGCCTTTAGTTGAACACTTTCCATCTTTATTCGAACGCAGTTGGTTGCAATTTTTGTGCTTTTCTTACTAGTAGTTACGTGCAAAACGCTTTTTGCAAAGAAACCACTTTAAGTGAAGAATACAAACCAAATTTTGGATCTTTCATCAACTAATAATCTCTCGGCCAGTTGTGACAAAAGTTTGTCCTCAAAGCTGTCTTATTGAACTGTCTCGGCTGAAGTTTTTGTAAAGTCTTGGATTGATTTCGCGATGACTTAATTTACCTTGATTTTGATTGAATATCATTCTAGTCAGACAATAAAGTTTCATCATGCATTGTTGTTCGTCTTTAAAATATTTTGCTTTTGAATGTTTATCATGCAATTATTCGTGACATCAACATGAATAAATTTTTGCCAAGTAAATCTTTTCAATTTTATACTCATTTCAGGTACAAAACGAAAGCAGCAGAATGAGAAATGAAAATGTTTACTTGTGAATTGAATTTTACCTGTTAGCAGAATTAGATGGTGAAGAGGACAAATAAAATGTAATTTTGCAAAAGATTTTGTGATTTTATCTGAAAAGATTGAAAAGGTTCCCTTCAAGGAATTCAATCCAAGTCAAAATCGATTTTACCTTTTATTATTTATTCATTCATCTCTTAGGTTCCTTGTTTTTTGGACTTTTTCAATTTACTAAGTTGGCCAAATTTTTCTTGCATGATTTTACCTTTCATTTTGAATCATTTTTCCCTCAACATTCACTTGATCAACTCAACATAGAAAACAATTTTTCTCTTTTATTCCCATTCAGCAAAGCTACTTTACCTGTTCATTGCGATTCAAATAAATTGTCTCAATATCCAATTCTCGATGAAATAAATTTTCATTTACTCTGAATGTTTACAATTGAATTTATTAGACTCGAATCCATCCATTGAAATGAATCCATTTTTACGTCAATTCATCAATATTCCTTCGAGTTTACATTCAGCTAATTATATTTCGAGTGAAGAAAGGTTGAAATATTCAGAAGCAATAGAATAGAAAAATTTATTATTCGCAAAAATGATATTTTCTCAGCAGAATAATAGACTTTTCGTCAAATTATCAGACAAGTATCACCAGTGTTTTGGTCAAGATGAGCCAGATGTGTTTGAAAGAGGTTGTTAAAGGTCCAAATGGTGCTCTCATTTGTTCTGGCCAAACAAACGAGTTTGGGTGAAATGCTTTTTGTCCCATTGCATCTTTCAGTTGACAGTCATGAATATTGATTGGTAAAATTGAATGATATCAGATCGAGAAATGATCATTGCACAATGAAATGAAACTGTCAGATATCAGATAACAGGGAATAAAAACTCATCGCCTTCGCCTTTCCCAGCCCATAACAATTGGTAAATGTATTCTAATGAACTTATCACTCTCTAGAAATATTGGCTTACTTTTCCTTCTAACCCATCAACGAGTGAAAAGTTTCCGATCTGAAAATGAATCGAATTACATTGATTTGACTCTGAAACCATCTGAGCTGGTCATTTCTAATTAACCATTCTCGAGAGAATAAACACTTTTCGAATCTTTAAAATTCTTTTCACTGTCAAACTTTAAAGTCTACAGAAATATGTTGATGTCAAAGTCCAGCATTCAAGTTCAATTGTGGATATGAATTTACCTTTTTCATCAACAATTTTCATGATCCAATTTTGTCTGAAAATTTACATTTGAATGGCTATAAAGAGTGTAAATAATTGTGACTGGGAGTGAACTAGACAAATACAATTTAAAAGTATATCAATCAACATTTCAATTTCCCAAGCTTTTCAATTGCAATATTTATTCAGTTTTTAAATCAAAATAAACTTTTATTCATTTATGCATTTGAATATAAATAAAAGATTCAACTTTAATATTTGATTGCAACATGGATAAAAGGCTTTCCTGAATCGAGTGCGACTTTTCTGAATTAAATATTAAAATCCAATTCAATGTAATCTGATCGGATTGTATTAATTAGCCGAATGACGAAGTTTGATCTCAATGCCAAAATTCAATGAATTCATGACTGGTGAGATGAAAAAACTGAGATGGAAATTTTCATCAGTTTTTGTTCAATTTACAGTAAAGAGAGATTATTTTGAATCGCATTTTGCTTCAACAAATTGTATTTTGTTACACTTTTATCCTTGAACTTTTTATTCAAACAACCAATCATTTACTTTCAGTTTGTTCATTTTGTCTTTGAAAAACATGTTCACAAACATGTAAGGAATCTTTCCCTGAATTGCTTGGGAAGTAATGTGTCAAGAACTTTCAAGCATTTCCTTTTCAGAAAAGATAATCTCGAAAACATGAGCTTCTTTTCTCACGATAATTTCAATGTCAACAATGAAAATTGAAGTTTACGAATAATCGTTATTTCTCCATTTCAACATTGACTATTCAAATGCGATCAACTCCCAGTCAAGCAAGGTGATAACTTTCAGGTGAATAAAGATAACTCGAATTTTCTGTTGATAATTAATGATAACAATGATACTGAGAAAATGTTCAATCGTTTGAATAATTTTGTCAACATTTTTCCATTTAATTCGATGATTAAATTAACTGTTTCAAGATTTGTTTGTTCACTCGCTTCCAACATGATTAGCTTTGAGCTCTGCAGGCTTTCAGGTCCAGATGATGATGACTTGTAAGATGAAAATCTAGAGTCTTTAGCCTTTACCTTTAGCCTGGAGCCTTGTTTTCATTTGAACATTTTGGCAAATGCATTCTAAATTGGATTACATTTATATAACTTGGAATGGGAATCGCTTGAGAATAGAGATTTGAATTGAGTTTTGTATTAATTTTTCTTGCTTTTTTACTTCTCATTTGGATTGTTCATTTTGAAAATTATTCATTTCCAGGTCAATGAGTTGTTTCTCTTGAGATCTTGAATCAAATCTCGACTTTCAAATTAATTAACTTGCAATGAAAGTTGATTTGCTTCAATAGTCACAGTTATTGATGAGAGTGACTTTACCATTCAACAACAGAGATCAACTTGATCAACTTCAATGCAAACTGGGTAACGCTGTTCAAAAGTAAAATGAGTTCATCGCAAAGCATCTGACGGCAAAAAAAACATTTAAGACAGAGAAGCAAAACATTTTGCAAGAAAAATTTTAACCTCGAAATGATAAATTGAACAGAATGTTCGTTGAAGCAAATCAAGTTGATGACCTAATTTAGAGATGGAAATGATCATAACTGAAAGATATGAATAATAAAACTTTGTATCAATAATCAGTGTTCAATTGGATTCCAAATCATTCCTCAATAATGATTATTTTGTTGACGTAAATACGAATGGATAAACCTATTTGTTCCAAATTTTCTGAAAACACAATTCTGTCAATTTGCAGATCGACAAATATTGTATTTATTCAATCCAATCATAACACCTTAAGGTATCATAACTCGCCTTTAAGTCAAAAGAGTATTTCCATGTCTATTAAGCAGAACTGACAGAATCGATGATTTTTTTAGTTCTATTTGAGATCGATAGTTATCTCAATTTATGTTATTAGAATCCATTTTTTTAGATAACTTTAACTTTCTTATTTACCTTTGATATTCGCGATCACTCAAGATTTATTTCATCATTTATGGAATTTTTGTATCCTTAGAAGACAAAGTTTACTTAGAATAAAAAATTCTGGGGATCGAGTTTGGAGGCTCAATCTTGACTGGTTCAGTCACTGGTTTGACTGATAATCTGAGAAAATCGTAAAGATTCCAACCGCTAAAGATTTTGTTGTTTCGTTGATTTGCTGCTTTAAAGATATGGCTTTGTCTCTCAAGGAAGCTATTAATAAATTGAGAAACTTTGCTCTTTCATGATATTTGAATTTCATGATCTCTCTTCATTAGTTTACATTTGTTGGGAAACTTTAACAGGCACGATTTCATGGCATTCACAATTCAATGAATCAACACTAACAATTTTCGCATCAAAGTGATCAGTGTTTGTTACTCTATTCATAGTTATGATTTATCCAATTCTGACATTTTCCAGTATTTTAAGCTCAACAGTGAAACTCATTGTTTTCATTAGACAGTGAAGTATCCAATAAACATGATGAAAGTGAATTTTCGAGATGAAATGAAGAGATTACTCTTTTTTGCTCAGTTGCCTGGATTAAAGCCAATGTTAACGAGCTAAATAATTTTGCTCATTAATTTTTTTCTTCGCCGGATAAAATAGATTCTCGTTGAATGGCAAGAGAAAAAGAAGAAGAAGCAAAAAAACCTTTTATTCGCATTTTTTGTCTCTGCCATTCAATTGTCACTTTACAGGCTTATGAAGAGGACAGCAAAATGTAACCCAAAAATATCTTTCAAAAGTAGAGTCGAGCAAGTGCAGATGCATCCAAAGTTGGCTCATTATTAAAACAATTAAAAAGGTTCATTTGAATAGTCAAGTGCAAATGAAATGACAAAACTCTTTTCAGGCTAAAAATATCAAATGCTTGTACAAACATGCATTTGCCAACACTTCTGATGAATTAGTAAATGGACATTTCTATCATTCCAATTTCTTCTTCCATTTTCAGTCCATTTTTTTATTCTTCCATTTACCTAAATACAAAAATTCTGTCATAATTAGCTGAAATTTTCGGTGAAAAGATCTTCGCTTTACCTTTTACCTTTCACCGATTGACTGACAAAAATATTAACCGTTGGTTTCATTGTAAATGCAACTAAATGTACACTCGACTTGCCCTCTCCTAAGAATCTTCTTGCTGATCAATTCCATCATGAACATCATTATGATCATTATCATGAGCAAACCTTCTCATTCTTTTGACACATTTCCTGAGGCAAACCTTTTTCCTTCCTTTTTCTTCTACAAACTGATAACAATACTTTCATTATCATTAAGGGCCTCAACTCTTCCATTCAACTCTACAAATCGATTCAATCTTCCAACCAACATTTATTAATCATGAATTACTCTTGCGTGAGTTTAACAATTAAACTTTCAATCCCAATAAATGGTAAAAAAAGTCAATTTGACTTTCAATCTTTTATTTGCTTTCGATAAACAATATCTTTGCTTTACTTAAACAAATTGAGTTTAATGTTCAATCAAAAATCGAAGTTCAACTGATGGGAAAATCCGGTTCACCGAAAACTTGAGCAGAATCAAGTTTCATCACAGCCTCATCAATTTCACCCTTTTCAATTATGAATATTCTCATCATTTGTTCAATTATCTTAATATGGAAAAAACTTGTTCTTGTTCATTTATGCACAAATGAACAATGCTCATATTGACATGAAACTGTTCTTGAAACATTTTTTTTCTTCTTCTTATAATGAAACGACAAACGATAATTAACTGATTGTTGTTATATAATTATATATCTTGAAGCATAATTTGATTACATTCAACATTAAACTAATGATACTTGTGGCCAATAAGCACAGGTGCTTTGAGTTTCATATCGATCGAAGTAAAATTAATCAAAATGTTTTTCTTTCCATTGAAATGTTGAGAAAGCAAAATAAATAAATATTTCAATGAAAAGTAATCAGTTTCATGACGAAATATTGATATTAATGTAAACAAATGTTCATCTTTATTATATTCACTGAATCATTATTTGAGTTTTAAAGCAAAAAAAAGAAATGAAAAGTGAAATTTAATGATGATTTTACGAAAAAAAAGAGATTCTTTCAACTTATTAAAACTAATAGAATCCATTACATGGATATTAAAGTTTTCATATTAAGTGTTGAGCATTGCATTATTATTATGCATATTTACATTGGAACAAGAAACGTCCAAAAATTGGATTTGTAATTTAATCTTGCATATCAGTCTGAATATGGAATGAAAATTTGCTCCAATTGATTGCGACTTGAATTGATCTTTCAATTGAACTTTAGATTTTGGATGTTGGTTGATTGCTTTTCGTAACAATTTTCATCTGTTGAAAGTGTTGATAATTAAGTAAAAATCGATATTAGTCTGGGAAGCGACGAAAAGTAATGAAAATCCTTTGAGAAAAAAAATTTTATTGAACATTTTTCTCTATCTTTTTCCTCTTTCTTCTGTTTATCATCATTATCATCAAAGTTCCAAGTAAAATGATCATGATTTGATAATAATTATCACAAGTTGATGCCAACAATAGGTTATTGAAGAAAAGGAATGAAAAAAAGGAAAAGAAAATTTTTCGAGTTTATTGACCTCCAAAAGAATGGAACAAATCGATTATTAAAGTTAAAATACGATGAATCGAAGGAAACCTTTTGCATCATTTTCTCCATTTCCTCATATTCATTGCTTTAATGTCCAATAAAATGTGAATGATTTTGCGCAAAATTGTCTCTTCGATCATTCAAAGGCCATTATCATTCCCATCATCTTCATTATCATTCCAATGGTTGGGAGTGAGAAATGATCAATTTAAAAGTCAACCATGATTTATGCATTTAAATGACTATTTCCAATCAACTAATCGTTATCCATTCGAGCAACTTGAATCAGAAACAAAAACGAAACAGAAACGTCTTGAAATTGAATAAGTTCAAGAGCATTCAACATTGACAGTTCGACTCATCAATTCAACTTATCATTTCAATCACTTGTAAAGCAAGAAAAACATTGTTTTCCTTATTTTAGTTATTTCATAATTAGTTGGAGTTGATGTAACTTTCAAGTTCATTTGCTTTTCATCTGTTATTCATGTTTAATGCATTTTCACACTTCTTTGAATTGCGATCTGTTTAGCAAATCTGGAAAATTTCATTCGCTTGTTTACTCGCAGAAGCACATGAAACATTTATAATTCAAGTTGAAATATTATTTAAAATACTCTTGGCAAATCATTTACTTTGCTCGAGAGATTCACCTTTTTTAAACTCAATTTTCGTCAGTTCTAGCTTTGATCAACTTGAACAAATAAGCCGATAACTTAATTTTGAATTTTACCTTTACCTTGAACTGGGTCCAATTGGACTGAATAATCTAATCAGATAGTCAATTTACCTTTGAATAAAGATGAGAAAAAACAAGTTTATTGAATAAGTCGAAAAAAGAAAGAAGTGAAAAAATGTTCAACCTTTGACTATCGATTTTCAATGTTGATTCGATAAAGTTTAACAAACGATTTTCAGCATTTCATGTTCGTTTCAGTTAATTTCATCTTTTCATGGCTAATTTCCAGGAAAGCGGAGAAAATATGCTTTCAATTTTACTCGAAATTGATGGTTATCGCGATTGAATGATTCATTGAATTGCAAAATGTAACTTTTAAAGTAATGAGAAACAATGAAAATTTTCATCTTTCAACTAAGTTTCGTTGTGAGTCCAAAATTAACATTTTAAGTTGAAATTATCTCAACTGTTTCCTTACTTTCCAATCTTTCCAATCACTTGATTTGGGTCAAGTCTCAATAGTCAAAGTTAAACTCATATTGCGATGAAAGATGAGAAAAGATGGGAAAAGAAGAAGAAATTGAGTTGCATTATTCTAATCAGATTACCGTTGAT
The DNA here is from genome assembly GCF_039701765.1 of Tetranychus urticae. Classification (NCBI taxonomy): domain Eukaryota; kingdom Metazoa; phylum Arthropoda; class Arachnida; order Trombidiformes; family Tetranychidae; genus Tetranychus; species Tetranychus urticae. Next base: position 14,227,691 of record NC_142959.1, on the reverse strand, counting down.
TCAATTTTTTGCTCAACCTTTTTTGGTGAATCTTGATGTTGTACATTTGAACCTTGTAAAGTAACAACAAAGAGTGAGAAGAGGCAAGAAAATAGAAAGGCAAAAAAGTAAGAAATTCATTGAGAAAAAAGAGCAATGAAAGAATGGAAAAGAGTTTTCAAGAAGAAAAGATAAAAATGATGATGATGATGATCAAGAATAATATTGTTCATCTCAAGCAAGATTCAGGCTTGAAACCATTGTAGAGTATTGATGAAAAAATGAGGCAAAAAATGGAAAGAAATTATTTCCTTCTTTGAATGTGTAAAATTTATAGCAACTGATAACCGGAACTTTGAGGAAAAGGAAAATACAATTTTCAATGAGAAAAAGCTTCTACTCTGTTCAGTTTGGCTCATCATGATTAAACTTTACATGATAATCTTTTTCAATAATCTCATCATTTTTGCTCTCAATTTCATCTTTTCTCTTCTCTCGTTAATTTCAGTTCAGTTGATCCGAAAAGTGAAAAGGGAAAACAAAAAAGTCGCAAATAGTTGAAATGCTTTTCAATTAATAATTTAAATTCTTCTGGTAGAAGTGCATGGAAATGAATGAAAGTTTTTTCACGTTAAACTTGTTATTTTGTTAATCAATGTTTATGTTCAACTTTAATCTTTCAATGGAGTAAATAATCCGAAAAAATATCAAAATCTATTTGAAACCAGTAGAGTTTAGTCTACGGCATAAACAGGCAAATTGCAATTTTGTTTCAATTCAGTTGTGTTTCAATAATACAGAACTATTCAGTCTCATTTACTTCAATATCACATGAACCAAAGGTTCGAGAATTTACGAGAATAAAATATATTCGAAGGTCATTGTCTGAAAGCGAAAATTATTTAATCTTTTTTTCGAGGATAAATAAAATTGCTTATCAGAAAAATATCGCCCTTCAAACATTTTCATTCAGGAAGACGCATAAGTAAAAACTTTAAATGACCTTGAAATAAGATACATATGATTCTGTAACCTTTAAGGTTTCCACTCAGTAAGCATCGATTCCAGCATTAGCAATTGTTGCGTTATGAGCGCGAACTTGCAAAACAAAAATTTCTTGCACTCAAATATAAGTTATCAAAGCTAACTGTTTCATCAATATAAAGTCAAAAGAGCGTGAAAATAGCCTTGTCAGTCTAAATAATTCTCCCGAGGAGTTTTCACTACTCTTCGCGCCTAACTAAAATCATATCAAACGCTCAACTCGCCTGTCGCCGCATCTTCATTGAACTCATTTATGATTTTGATGCGACATGTCTTTATACGCCTGTCTCAAAATGCACCATGCCGTACTAGAAAATATTTCAGCCAAAATAGCGAAGGGAAAGTATGGGACAGGGTTTAGGGTGGAAAAAACGTGGAAACAAATTAATTAACAAAAGGAACCTTTATTTTAAGAAAATTTTGTTATAGCAACGAGCAGATAGATCGCGTGAGGATGCAACTACACAATACAGTAGAGTTCAAAAAAACTGACAGTCAATCAATTGGTTGTAACTCAGTCAGCGATTAATCAAATAATTTGAAACTCAATCAATCAGTTCTATGATGTTTGCTGAACAATAATTCATTAGAATTGATATTTTGTATGAACTTCATAAGCGTCAAAACACTCATGAATTCTGTTTGGCATTGAATTGACGAGGGAAGTTATAAAACCTAATGATATTTCTATGTAGTTTTTTACAAATGATGACTGCAATTAAAATTGAATAAATGGCCGATCATGGAATTTTGTATCTTGATTAATATGTCTATTGATTCCCTATGGTCTGATCTGTCAAATGCGAAAAGAATTTCGGTTCCGATTCATCGTCTGATCAGAAATCTCAATTTGAACGTAAGACTGTCAGTTTTTTGACCGCTACTGTATATAAAGTCAATATACACTTGCATTAAGCGTAACTGTTTCTTTATTCATGCGTTGGGCCTCTTGTAAGAGAAAATGCAAATAATTCAGAACTCTATCGAAATGCCAGACTTCAACACCTTGATTGTATTCGAATAGATGCCATCGAGCGGAAAAAGCATCAACTTCAGGGTCATTGATTTCACAAATGATAGTAATTTGAATTCTTTTCCATCTCTATCCGTTCCTCTCTGTACATTAAAATTAATGGACAGTCTCGTGTAACGAACGATATGTGGTAATATCCTTCTTTTTGAACGGAGAAAAAGAATATTAGTAATGTTAAAAAAGTATTTAGTTTAATAATTGTTGACCAATTAGTAAGTTTATTAATATTATTAGGTCTACAAACAATCGATTAACTTAGCTAATTTGTTTTCATATTTGGCAATTGACTTTACCTTTACCTTTTATATACTTGGTACGCTTATTCAATTTTATTTGAAGTCATCTGACTGTTATCGATATTCAAACATGCAACTTATTAACCGATATTTAAGTCAATTATTCAAATTCGTTGGCTATCATTATTTTGAGTCTCAGGCTTATCAGCTAAATAATAAACATCATCATGCCATTCACAATGCTGACTGAACTGTATTTATATTCGGGTCATCTCTCCGAAAATTTTATGTTCTATGATTTTACTCATTGAGCTCATACAGAAACCAAAATTTAAAAAAATTCAAATTTAACTTCAATCACCAGGATAATGCAGTATTTGCTGTTCAACAGATTACTTTACTTAATTTTAACAAACACTTCTATTGAAATTAAATGTAAACTCAATTCTTCTATTATAAAAAATCATTGCTTGTAATCTTTCTAGACTTGGGAAAAAATCCAGCAGTTTACCGGAACGAATGCATTTTTCCAGGACGGGAATCCGTGTGAATTGTTCCACATTTATATTAATTTCACTTATGGGTGTTAGTTATTTCTGAAGTTTTTTGCATAAAATCTGAGAAGCGTGGTATGTAATCGCAAGATATCGTTTCAAGCACGACATCCAAGTTTATCCATGTAGTTGATAGTAGGGTCATCTATTGATTCTTTCAAATGACTCCAAACTATTACTTTACCAACAACTTGATCAAATAAGATCCATCAATAGTTTCTTCTGTCCGATAATAAACACACCATTTGGGATGAAAAAGCCATTCTTTAAGCAAATTTAATAAATTTTACTTCGAGTTATTTTCACTAACATTTCTTATCACTCTAACGGCCTCATCATGATGTGCATTTTTAGATCCTATTTTTGATCTCGAATAATAATTATGCATTACTTTAACCTTTATGAAGGATTGATTTTTCGTTTATACCATAACATTGATACATTTTGCTTGTGAAAATGTTTTTATTACAACAAAATAACTGTGATTAAAGGCAATCTACAGCAAAAGCATCGTCAATATTTTGCTTTTCAATGAACCAAATGCATTGGTTCGTCATTTAATGTGCATTAATAGTGATTCAATTTGGTTGTAAATAACAATTGCAATCCCAATTGAGGGTCAATTTTGTTTCGATTAACAATGTTTTAGGCTTTCCATTTCAAGATAAAATATGAAACATTTAATGGCTCCTAAAATATTGGAGAGCAACAAATGTAAAATGTATTTAACCAAATAATTGCTATAAACAGTAACAATAACAGGAGAAAGCAGAAAATTTATTGACGTTGGGAGTAAAGGAAAAGGAAGAAAACATTCTATTGAAACAAAAGCAACTTTTCAAGTTTAGTTTCTTTCTGTTCACAGTATTACATGCTCATGAAAGGTCATGCTGATGAACATTTTAATAATAATAATAACAGGGAGTGAGAATCATAAAGAGCTTTCATGAAGATGATGGAAGGAAAGCTTTTCTTGATCGCATTTCTCGCAACTTGTAACACCATCATTTTGTCGGATTAAGTTTAGTTTTATGTTCAACTTATCAGTTTAATCTTTTTATTCAATGTCCACACTCACTGAGACACAGTTTGACTTTTTTTGTTACTTCTCAGCAAACATTGAACTTTTAACCATAACTGACCAAGCAGAAGGTAGATAATTTAATTGATAAATATCTACAGCAAAAATATTTACCAAAAAGTCGACTGTAAATGTCTTTGGATTTTCAAATTGTGTGAAGTAAACTCTAATCAATGATTGAACGTCAAGCCGTCAATTCGAACTGCAATTGGCAAAGTTTTTCGATAAATTTTCATGCAATGTAAGTTGAACAGTAAATCATTTCAAAAGATTTTTACTTTATGCAGCGGATGAAATGTTTATCATAAGCAAATTGACTTTAATGCTCAAAATTAGAATCCCAGAGAATCATTTGTACTCGTTTAGTTGGACATCTAAATGAACTCTTACAACTTTAGTCTGTTTATTCAAAGAACTTTTCATTAGCCTCGATAAATGGTCTGAATGACAGACTTGATCAAAACAATTTCTTTCATGAGCCATTGTCATTGTTCATCAAAAGTTAGTTTTGAATCTGAAAAATCATTTCATTTTCTTCTTAGCTTTTAATGAAACATGAGTCGACTGAACAAATCCTCTTATTGAGATTAAAATCAGATCAGTGAATCTCATGTACATAAAACTTTCAAACATATTTAGCCGAATAAAATCCTTGGAATAATCCAACAAGAACAACGAATCTACAGTAATTCAAGTCTTACATCATTTTTATTGGTTTGCATAAAGATAGCGAGTCAAGAAATGTTATCAAAACTTTTCAAAATACAACAACTGATTAACATTGAAATGAGACTTGAATCAAGATTCTTTGCAATCTTATCTTCTGACAACTTGCAGGACACTTGCAATAACCACTTTCTCATCATGAAAGCATTCATTTCAAACTAAACTTTTCTTTAAACTAATCAGTTGAACATATTGCATGATGAAATCCATCGATTGAACCTCATCTCATCATTTCAGATACTTTGCTCTTTGAGTTTTCCTTGCAAACATTGTAACTCCAATGGTTAACCAATGCCTATTAAACTTTGAATAGCTTTAAACATTTGACTGAACGGACATTAACTTTCAACTGTTCAACCTGGCAATAAACTAAATCAACTTGAGCCTTTGTCATTAGCATTGTCAACGTTATTGCCTCGTTTATTTTGTTATTACACTTGAAGATTAACCTTGATCTTTAATCAAGGTTAAAATTGTGTGAAACAAAAAGTCGCAAAGAGAGAAGAAGAAAGAAAAAGATGGAAACATTATCATCTGATTATCTTATAAAGTTATTAATAATTATTTTTACAATCACATTTAGCACAATTAAATATTATGTATAACACTTTGCTTCTGTTTTTGCAGTCAATTTAATGTAATGCTTCTCACCATCTTTAAATGAATATTTCCTGTAAAAGTAAGAAGAAGACGAAGATGGCGAATAAGAAACTATCATCACAACTTTTCTTATCATCTATTAAGCTCTTCTTTACTGATAATTAGCTCAGTATTCTGTTTGCATGAATAGGGATTTATCTATTTTCTTCTTCTTCTCTTTTCATCATCTTCTTCAAGTTTTCGCCTCTTGCATTTTCTTGTCAAGGGAACAAACTATTGCTTTTTTATGCATTTAATCTCCATTCTCATTCTCATCATCAACATCATCACTCAACGGTAAACATTAGGAGAGAGAGAGCGAGAGAGAAATGAAGGGAAATCAATAGAAGAGAGAGAAAAAAGGTTTTCATTTTATCTTTCCAAGCTTTCTAATTATCCTGAAAATAACTGATGAAATATGTAAAAATCTGAATCGAGAGAGAAAAACATGTTTTCTCAATGAATGTACTTTTTTGATGAAACATTTTACTTTTTACTTTCACCATTTTCACATCAACATTTAATCACATTTGATTGTCCTTATTTGTGTCTCATCTTCACTAATAAAGTACTCTTTATCTAATAAGTTTACTTTATTTTCTTCGCCATCTTCATTTCTCATCCTCATTATCATTAGCTCTTGTGGTCTCTCTCTCTCTCTCTTCTCTCTATTTCTGTCTGTTTTTATCATCGTTTCTCTCCAATAAATTAATCATTATTTCTTGGGGTTCATCTCATGTAACCAGGTTATGAATGTTTTGATGGCAACACAGGAAAATAGTCCAATCCTTTTGGCACAAACGCTGGAAAAAGTGGTTGAAATATTGAAAAATACTGACGTTCATTCACCAACATTAACAGGTTTTCCTCCCTCAAAAGCTGATGATCAGTTAACCAATGATCTATTAACAGGTCTTATCCATGTAAGTCTCATTTCACTCAAACCCAACCTAATGAACCAAACCTTTACCCAAGCCTAATCCCTTTTTCCCATTGCCTTTCTTGGTCAACCAGCCAACATGATTTTTCATCGTTCAATTGGTAGCCAGTAAAAGTCATTTGCTCGTCTCCATCAAACATTCAGTGAAAATGGTTAATCATTTGAAACACTTTTCGTTAAATGTTTAACTTTTCAACTTTTTTCTCCACTTTTATACTCTTCTATCTTTTGCCTCTTAACATCATAATCACTCTTGTTTACCTTTTTTTTTCATCCACCTTCATTATCATCATTCATCTTTACTTTCATCATAATCAGATTATGAAGAGGGGAAGGAAAGCAATCCTTTTTTTGCTCCTTTTCTTACCTCAATCAAAATGAGCAATAACAAGTTATCATTGATGATATCGCCAGGAAAATGAGCTTACTATCAACCATTGCTTTCCATACTATTCATCATCATTATCATCATTTTTTCTTCTTCTAATTACTGTTATTTTCTCATGATTACTCGTCATTTATCTTTGTCTTTTTTTTACTTTTCTTCTCTTCTTTTTCCTTTTGCTCATCATCCTGTCACCATCAGAGTAACAAGGCAACTGGAATGAGACGAATGTCATATGAACAAGTTGTACGTAAAAACAGCTCCGGTCTATTGCAAAGTCCAACCACCAATTCCAACTTTTCAAATCTTCCCGAAAACCTGAAAACTCTCTTTGATTACCAATGGACTTGGCATTTTAATATAATTGAATTGGAGCGACTTACCGAGAAAAGGTAAAGCCAATTCACTTTCCTTAATTTCACCCATTTCATAAGTTGCAAAAACCCAGAGAGAAAAAAAGTGACGTAAAATTACCAGAAAAACGATAATTTTTATAGCAAACATTAAACTCTATGTTGACTGATTACTTGAAAATTATCAGCAATTCTGGTAAACATTTTCCTTTTAATTTACCTTTGTGAGGAGAGAGAAAAAGGGTTTCATTGAGAAAAGTACAACTTTTCAACTTGGAATAATCAGTGTTTACTCTTAACATGAAAAGGCGCAAAAAATGTTCATGCTATTGAACTTAATCTTGTAAACTTTGGAAAAAAGCTTTCAAGTTTCTCTTCATTTACCAGATTAAACATTTGCTTAATTAAACAGCATTTTAATAGCAAAAGGCAAAAATAGATGTTTGTACCTTTTTCTCGTTTCGCCAATTCAATCTCAACATTCAAACATGATTCAAATCATCATTTGTTCATGTAAAAGTTGTAAGAAGATGTAACGAGAGAGAGAAAAAAGCATTTTTACCCGAAATTCGCAAAAATTGTTTTCTCTTGTTTCATGAAAGTTGGTAAACTTGGAAAAGCTGAAAACTAAATGAATAGACTTTGCGCTCTCATGGGAGAGTTTTTGCAGTCTTGAGATGAAAGTTAATTAGCTTAAAATGAACCCAACCAATTAACTATCATTTCTGTCAATGAATCTTAATCTACTTTTCAGCTTCACCATACTTCTTTTGCACCCACTTTAATGCATTTTTCCCTTCGTTCATCATATCAGCATTTTTATCTCAATGATGATTGCTAACTTTGCATCTTGTTGAATTAACTGTTCAACTTGATGGCTTTTGAATGGGCAAAAATGCAAATGCCAAGCAGAAAACGAAAAGCGAACCAAAATCGAAAAACAAAAAAGTTGTTCGAGGAAATACTTGGAAAAGCAATAATTTAATGTTTCCCTTTTGCCTCTTCATTTCAGGCCATTATTTTTTCTCGGATTATCAATATTGTCTTCATTCAATGTTTGTTCAAATTTAAATTGTGATGAATCAACTTTACGCAACTGGCTTGTGGTCGTTGAATCACAGTATCGTGATAACCCATATCACAATTCAACTCATGCAGCAGATGTTATGCAAGCAACATCATATTTTCTGAGGAAACCTCGATTGAAAGCCATCTTTGATCCACTGGATGAGGTTATTAGCCTCATCTCAGCTATAATTCATGATATTGATCATCCAGGAAAGTCTAGTGCGTTCCTTTGCAATTCAAATAATGAACTCGCCATACTTTATAATGATATGTAAGTATTTCATAACTTGAAATCAATGTAAACAACAAACTGTGTTCAACTGTCAAAAGACAACTGTTGTACTCAATAATAGATGACAGTGAAAAGCTGTTTATTGCAATCAAATCAACTTTAATTGTCTAAATTGCAATGTGATTACAAAAACTAATCAGACTCTTTTACATTAATAATGAAAAACAACAAGTTGGTCAACTTTAATTTGAAATATTTAACAAGCTCAATATTAAAGTTGCAATATTAAAGACTCCAGTCAACTAGCTTTGACCAAATTTTCCCTTCAACTTTCATTAAGTTGTCACAATGATAATGATTTCTTGAAATGAGTTCAGTATTAATCCATTTGTATATCAGTTGAACTCTAACAGTAAATATGAGCATGTTGAAAGGAACTAACCAGCATCATGAATAGTGTGAAGCTTGTGTGTTTCAGTGAGTGTTGCAGTGCGTCAATGGTAATCATTGAACAGAGCAAAAACCTTGTTAAATGAGAAACAGATTAGGATCATGTAAAGTTAATCCAAGGAAAACATTTGCAACAAGAAAACCTTTGATACCAATATCTTTGCTGATGGATCAAATGACGTTCAAATTGGCACTTTTTTCCTTACGAATCATGAATCTTTCTTTATCCGTCTCTTTATCTTTTGATAAAGTAAACCTTCTTTTGATCACATTATTATTATTGAGTTTCATCAGCATTTGAGGGAATTTGAATTTGATCAAATTTACTGGATTAATCAAATTGTAATAATTGATTTTTTTCTCTTTTTCTTCTCTTTTTGTCTTTGCCTTAGATCCGTTCTGGAAAGTCATCATGCCGCTCAAGCATTCAAGATAACCCTTAGTGATGATCAGATAAATATTTTCAAAAACCTCGATCGTGATACATATAAAGAAGTCCGTCAATCAATCATTGATATGGTCTTAGCTACCGAAATGACCAAACATTTTGAACATTTATCCAAATTCATAAGTGTCCTAATTGAACCCTTTAAACTTGTCAAGCCTCCAACCAAAAGCACCAAAACACCAACAAAGACAACGACAAGTTCATCATCACCCTCATCGATAACATCAGCACCAGTCAACGGTGACGGCGATAAACCGGAAAGCTCAGAAAAAAGAGCATCAATAAACTCTGATTCTTTAAATATACCGGCAACACCTGAAAATATTGTAATCGTTAAACGAATGTTAATTAAATGTGCAGATGTATGCAATCCTACACGCCCTTTACCAATATGCAATACTTGGGCTGAAAGGATAGCTGAAGAGTATTGTAATCAGGTATGAAATCGAAACTCTAGAGTTTTTCATCGAAATTGAAAAATCATCTTTTCTAATTTCATCTGTTCTTGCCTCCAGACTGACGAGGAAAAGGCATTAGGATTACCGGTAGTTATGCCCGCTTATGACAGAGCCACATGCAGTATTCCCAAATCTCAGATTGGATTCATCGACTTTTTTGCTCATGATATGTTTGAAGCATGGGATGGTAAGTCGCCTTGAATTTACATTTCACTTTGAGTGTTGCTTCAAAAAGTGTGTAAAGTTTGAGTAAATCTTCATAACTCATTGATTGTGATGTTGAGTTTTTTTCGTCTTTTCATTGATTATCTGTTTCTGATGAATTTTTAGGTCTGTTGGATTTGAAGATTATGATAGTTTCGCGTTTAAATTCAGGGTTGAATGTTTTTCTCGAGTCAGTTGATGCGACATTTCAGTTGAAAATGCATGAATGCGCAGATTTTAGATTTAAATTTTTCTCTAGAAAATTTGGAATTTTCAAGATTCTTTTTGAATATCAATATACGTAAATCATGACCTTTGTTTCATGTTTCATCAGCAACTTTTCTCGAGCAGCAAATTGGAGCAGAAGTCGATAATTTGTCAAAATTTGTTTTGTAAACAAAAAAGAAAAAACTTTTCGACTTTTGTTATCGTTTTGGTCTTTTGCCAAGTTAATAATTGATTTGTGGTTTGGCAAATTAATTATCAAACAAATTAAATCCAAAATTTCATTGTTCATCAAATTCTGAAGTAATGAGCCTTAAGAAGTTTTCAATCTTCTCTCTTTGAACAAATTCAGCTATTCAATTTCATTCTGATAAGACTTTTCTCAATGAAAGCTCAACTTTTGACTCTTTTTCCAGACGCAAAATAGCTTCAAATTACATTTATTCACCAGTAAACTTTCCAAGAATTTTTACGTCGAAAATTCTATTTTAATTTATTCTTTAAATCTTGAGTTTCCATCCAACAATTGATCATGAAATGCCATGAACCTTAATCAAGATGAAAAATGGGCAACAACTTAGTGCAACTGGAATAGTTTGAAATAATGAAAGTTATTTTGAGGTTAACTGAAGACAATATTTCTGGTTGCAACCAGATTCTGAGACTTTTATTCAACTTCTAATTTGACATTTTCTTTATCAACAGCATTCGGTGATTTCCCTGAATTGATGGATAATATGAATAAAAATTATGCTCATTACAAGGAAGAGGAAAGAAAAGAGTCGGACAAACGGGAGGCCAGAAAATCATCAACATGCAAGGAAAGCGTCTCAACCAGTGAAATGGGAACCAATCAAATAAGAACTGATGTACAATTGGAAGTCAAAGAATAGCGGGAAAAGCAAAGAATTGATTTGGATTTCACTTCTTCTTCCATTTCAACTCTTTAACCTGGCGAATAACTTTTTAACCCAATTCTTTGCTTCCCAATCCTGGACTGGTCTCTAACACATTGAAAGCGTTTTTTGCCTCTAAACTATTTTAAAGTATTACCAATGTAAAATATCCAAACCAGATGGCAGCTTTAGAGGCACAACTAGAGCTGGCAACTTGGACCGATGACTTGATGAGGTTAAACAGGATTGTTAATAACATTAGCTGTTTAGATATTAAACTGTAAATAACATCAACATTGTGTTTTGATATAAACGTAAACTGCGTTTCTAGTCCGTTTCATCATTAGTTTCAGGCTGTTTAATCTTCATCATGTTCCCACCAAAAAGCAACACTTATCAACTTGTCATCATGAAACCCTAATTTTCCACCAAATAGCCCACCACTGGTTGAGAGATGGAAAGCCTCAAGTCTTGAACAACAAGGAATACTTCAATGTCTACAGTCAAAGGTCCAAAGGTGGATAGTTTTGGGTTGGACAAAAGGTATCAGATTAACTGGTTAATTTGGTGCAGCGAGAGTGACCAGAAGGAAATATCGTTGTGTTCATTATATTTTTGTTAAATCAATTTCATTCAATTTATTTGATACCTAAAAAGGGCGCAAACCTCTCAAAACCTTTCAATTTGTAATTATCTATATCTATCTATTATTAACTATTATTACCATTGATTGTAACATTAATCTTTAAACAACAAACCCACAACAAAACACTGTAATATTGTAACTAATTTTCAGGTTAGAGACTTGTACTTGAACAAGGAGACAAACAGTTGAACATTATGTTATTTGGTTTCTTTTTGTTGCGTTTTTCTCGTTCATTTTTTGATTGTTAACTCTGTTCAGGTTGATTGTTATGCCCATTGAAGACACACACACAATACAAGTATCCAATAGGCATAAAACCCTTTTACAGGACTCAGAACTTTTTATTTATTCCGTCTATTAAATGCTTAATAGTAAGAAAAAAAACAAAACATTTGCCAAGATTGTAAACAAGATTTAAATTGTTGTTATAAATTATGATAAAGAAAAAATTTAAAACACAAAATCAATTTCTCTCATTTCATTTACATAGCTATTGCTAAATCTTTCATGCTTTTTTAGTATTTAAAGGCCTGGTTATCGTAATATGGTGACCGTGATTCAGTTGAATTCATGGTTGCTGTTCCAATTGTTGTCGGGTAAACAGGTACTCTGGATGATCTCATTTCCAGGGTTGAATCCATGTGAGGTTGATCTATTGAATTGAGGCGAGCTCGAGGAATACGGTAAGTTAAAATGTTGGTATTCCATTGGCCAAGCCGGCGAAGTTGATTCTTTTCATATCGTATTTGGGCACAACGAAGGTGAACACAGAAAAGCAAGATTAGCCAAAACAAGATTCCGAGTCCACCATCGCTTAAATTTAAAAATATTGTCAGTCGAGCCCACTGGATGCTTGATTCAGCATCAAGTTGAGTTAAATTTGATTTGATCCAATTAGGAAATTCATTAATGAATCCATCCTAGAAAGAGAAGAGAAAAAATGGAAAAGAATTAATAAAATTAATTTATTAAAAGAGTAATCAGTCAAACAGAGCAAAACTTGATGAATAATCTATGAATTGAAAAGTGCGCTAAAAAGCTATGGCAGCTTATAAAGCATGAAAGCATAGCCAGCATAATCAGCTTGTAAATGTAAGCTACAGACAATTCCCTCTACATCAACAAAAGGCTTCTAAATTAATCTCATCTGGATTACATTTTATTTTGTTTTAATTGTTTTATTAATTTGTTTCCATTACAATGACCCTAATATTAAATGTTAAATGTTGTCCTAAATATCTTTTTGTATAAATTAATTTGTTTCAATGGGTTACTCTTGACATTACTGTTTTTACAGTTTCTGGTAAACCAGCATCCATAATGAATGAACCTGTTTCCCTCTCTTTTGGATTTCATCAAAAGACCAGTTATGTTATTGATAATTTTACCCTTCATTTGCCGTATTCATTTCAAATTTTGCTCTAATCTCATTCCAATCTTCTTACCTTATTTTCAACAATTAGAAAGTATATTGAACTAGCAATCAAGGCAGCTATGTAAATGGCAACAATCATTTCCCATGGAATCAAATATTTACGGCGATCTCGACGGTTACCAATGGAAAGGACAGGGACAGAGATTATCAAAAATAACCGAAGAATCAAACGAATCAAGACGATTCCAAGGAGAATGGGAATATTTTCAATTTTGCTGAAGGAATCAACAAATTGGCTCCAACTGGTGGACTCATGGTTAAATAAAACTAAGGATGGTGTTACAATGCTGAGTAATATGAAAAAATCAGCCCCAGTAAAAATCAAATAGTTGATCTGAGGAAAAAAGAAGAAAAATGAAAAATTAGTTTAATTGTCATAAATATCAACCTAATTTTTGAATACATTTTGGTATCATTAGTTGAGGATGTATTCATCAACATTCAACAACAACATTTGAGACAATTAAGATTGGGGCTTTGAGGCAGTTTAATAGATGTCAATTAAGATGTGAATCAACTGTCATAAGAAATGCTGTCAACCCTGTTATGTACTCAAGATGATGAAAGTAATCTAGACAATTCATCAACAATTATGGAAACGACTGGTAAAGGATTAGGAAGAGAAAAAGAATCGCTTGCAAAATGAAATCTGTGATTAAGAGTGAAATGTTACCGGTTAAATGAAACCAATTTTATTTGGTTTTTCTGGTAAAATGAAGCAGCAAAATATCATTCTGCATTTAAAGTGACTGAAGCCTTACTGCAACTTTACTCAATTCAGTTATGATTTATAATCAAACACTTTAATAACCCTTTTTTTCTGATAAAACAATCAAACGATAATTTCTTTCTGAGCAATTAAATTTGATGGCTCAATTTACGTAAATAAGAGTGTTTGCTGAACACACTTGACCAAATGTAATCTCATTGATTAGACATTGATTGAAATTGCCTGTTGAATTGTACCAAAAGACGATTACAAAAGTTGCCTTCAAATGATTGAACAAGATTATTGGAGAAATTAATTTACCAAATCATATGATAGTTATTGATCAATCTCAATTTGAAGCTTTCAAAAGTCTAAATTGCTGGAAATTGTTTGATCAAGTCCAAAATGTATGATAAATATTATCATTAGCTGAATGTAAACAATTTCCAGCAACCTTTTGTAATCCATGGAAACAATTACTAATAGCAATAATAATAAAAAAATTGATTAAAGCTAATTTGGTTTCTAAAGGTGAAAATATCATTTTAGGTACAAGTAGATAGATAATTTTCTGGTTGCATACAGTTTATGAAAGTAAAGTGATTCAGATTGACATATCAAAATTGTCGAACAGCAATTTCTTTTGCGTTTTAATTTCCTATGTTTCCAGGATCATATTTTGATGAGATTTGGTGTTGGTTAACGAATGGGTTTGGGTTACATGTGTTGATTGAGTTGCTGTCAATTCGTGATCAAGCTTATTGTGCTTACTTTAACCCATTTCAACTTACACTGACATGGTTATTAACTCAGCAAAGGAACCCAAAAAAACTAACAGGAAATAATAGCTAAGGTAAGCATTTAAATATACCATGTGAGGAGAGGCTAAGAGGTTTTTTTGTTTTTGTAGAGTGCAACAAAATGTTGGACGTGACTGTGCATCAATTAACATTAGGTATAACTTGTAATGTAATAGGCAAAGAACTGTAAGCAAAAATAGGAATAACATTGAAAGTTAAAAGGTCAATTAGTAAATTTCAACCAGTTGGTTTACCATGAACAAAGATCAATATGGCGGGTAAAAACCTAAATTCCTGGTTTATTTTGGGTTCAACATTTCAGCTAAAATGAGTTTCAACAAAATCAAGTCTGATAAGCAGATTGGCGCTCAACAATCAACACTTACACATTGGTTCAAAGTTAGTCAACAATGTCTAGCCTTGTCTGGCCATGTCTGGTTAGCTTTGAACTGTTGATTAATCTTGACTAAACCTTTGGATCAAAATGGATGACTATGAGGTGAAGACGAAAAGGGTTTTATAACAAAGGAATAGAAATTTTTTGCTGAATTGAGGTGAAATGGAATGAGAATTAGCGCAATACTTACTATTGAATAGATGACGGCGATTGTTGTCCATAATTTGAGAGTACAACAGGTAAATCCCATTTAAAATTTGGATCCAATTAAGGTACAAGTTTAATTGGGAAAAGCAACTGTCACCATATTAAATTGTGTAGAGTCAAGTAGCACATTTAGCAAGCAAAAAGACAACAGTAATCAGAGGAAAATTGATTAAATGAACAGTTTATTGAAGTAGAGAAGAGCTTTTTGTTCACCTCAACTAGAAAACACATTCAAGGTAATAACAAAATCGTACTGATAGCACAAATGAGAAATAACAATCAACTTTAAGCTAAGGTTAATGATTAACAAGAAATGATGAGAAGAAAGGAAAAGAGTTTATGAAGAAAGTTATGATTACTATTGATACAATCCATCGAACCAATGGCAATAATTTAAATAAACGGTAAACAGAGATAACAAGTGATAGTGGAAATGAACAAGACTCGGGTTCAAAAAAATGAAAAGGTAGAGAGTAGGAGTTGGTATATGAGAAGAGGATGATGAGGGGAGGAAGAAGAAAGAGAGAGAGAGAGAAAGAGAGTGAGAGAAAAATGGAAAGAGAGAAGAAAATGAAAAGAGAAAAGATAAATAGCAAATATTGTATCATATTGTCTACAATGTTAAGGAAACCTGATAACTTGAAGTCAATTCGAGTTAATTTTTTTTCTTTCTCTTGTTTCTCTGACTTTTCTCTGCTTTTATCTTCTTTTCTTTATTCCTTAAAATTGATATTCAATTGATGATAATGAAAAAGGGATGAAAAACTGATGATAAAGCTGTACAAATGATATGGACCATTAAATTTCCGGTGGTACAACAACGGACAATAGACTTCTGTTAATAACAATTGTCTTTACCATTTCAATGTCTCATCTATTTGCCTAAATTCATTGAAAATGGATCAATTGAATAAAGTGTGTTCATTTTGTCACTTCTTACATTACATTTCACACATGAAAAGTGTACAAAATTTGAATTAATGTAAAACCAACATAAAAGATGCTTTTGTTAATTGATCGAAAGATTGTGCCATTAGATAAAATACATTTCTCTAGCCTTTCCAACTGAACCAAACCAGATTTGGGTGAAAAAAATCTTTCAAGTTCTGAATAAATTGAGCTAGTAATCAGACTGGGTGATATCGATAGTTATCGAAATTGTGATCGGTAACAGATCAACATGTGCGATTCTCATTTGCTTGAAAGTTCTTTTCTTCACTTTGTCCATTGAGACGTGCTAAAAATTCACACAGAAATATCCATCGATAACTTTGTTGTGTCCCGGTCGATGACATGTTAAGACTTCGGGTCATGATAAAGACTCTCGTCCCAGTCGTTAGTCTTTACCATAAATATCTGTATCTGTAGTAACCTAAAAGTTGAATAATCACAATGAAAATGGAAGATGAACAAAAGTAAAATGTTGAATAATAAGGAAGAGAAAGAAGAAAACTGAAAATCTTTGGTGAAATCACAACTGATTGTATTGATTGAGAAAGTTGAAAAGTGACTAAATGTTTACATTGGTTAACCTAACGGTTTCAACTTGAAGCTTGAAATACTAGAGTTGATACTTTACTCGATAGATGGAGACAAGTTAATCGTGATGATATGAAAATGAATGTTGATTTTTTTCATCAAATTATACTTTTCATCCTTTCTTCCATTTCTTTCACTTTCTTCCAACTTTCAACTCACGCTCAAGTCTTCCTCAAATCCACCGAGTTTCAACTTTCATTTCAACTTCAACTCAAAACAACGGTAAGTCTGTCTGAATGAAGGCAAACAAAAAAAACAAAAACATCAACAGACAAAGTTGACCATTAGAGGATAATCAATCCTTTCCCATCTTAACCACTTTTTTAAACTCGTTTACGTCTTTAACATCTTTGATCTTGAATCATCTTCGATAATTATTTCTCAGTCAATTTGTTTCTACTCTAATCAACTCTCACCATTAGTTCATGTGTCAAGCAACAATAGAAAGGTGACTTTATGTGTTTCAATTTCCATGTCCATTGTGATTATGAACTTTGGCTGGAAAAGCTGATTGTACTCATTGGATTACTCGCCCTTTGTGTTTATCTGTGAATATCAATAACAAGTCAAGTCATTTTTGGCTTCAAGTGTTGTGTCAATCCTTTGTGTCTTCAATTTCACCTTTCAATCTTTATCTTTGGATTTACCATTAAACATCAATATCCAAATGATCAAAAATGTCGAGATGAAAATTTGGATAAATTGAAATTCCCTCCAAAAAAAGGTAAACCTCGAAATTTTCCTTTCAACATTCCATGCAAGTTGATCAAGCCAACAATTATCGATTAACCAATTATCAAGCTCAACACTTGATCTATAATCAATCCCAACAATCGTTTCCTCGAGTTAATTGTCAACACTAATTCATTTTCCTTCCGCTCCTATCCTTTGTAATAATCAATGATCACACAATGAAAGTTGCCAATAAAATTGACAATCAAAATAATCACGTTAATCAAAGAACCAGAAAAGTTGGAGATTGAGTTAAATATGTTTTTATTTTGATTACTTTTTCGCCTTCTTTTCCACCCTAAACTAGCCAACAATTTCAATACAAATAAACAATCAACTTGAAATGCCATTAACAATGAAAACAGTTTTCAAGTTTATCTTGAAATATTTATTATCATTAGTTTTTCCGTCCAAAATTCATCGTCAACTTTGCTAATACATTTATTACTTGTAATAATATTGATAAAAAAATAAATATCTATATATTTATAAATATGGTTAATGGAATTGCTGTTAACAAGATTGTGTGTTTCCTCTTTATTCAGATCAATCTGTCGGATTAGCTGGTTCAATTGATCCTCATCTCATCTCTTCTCTTCCTCTTCAACATAACCATCAATATTTCCAGTAATAACAATATAAAACCCAAAAAAGCTGCTCCATTATTATTATCAACATATTGTTTAATCTTGTTATTACCAAAAGAGAACAGTCAAAATGTTGGCTTTTCGCCCAAGATTCAGAATGAGCCATATATCAACAGAATTAGAAATCTTTTCGAAACTCGAATTCTCCGGTATGCATTGATTCGGCAACAATCAGATAACGAAATAAATTTTCAGCATTGGAATTGGAATCAGCATAAAAAGTTCTAACTGAAAAGTTGAGTCCCATGTGGTCCTCATGCGGCTCCAGGAAATTGTTGCATAGCTTCAAAGGGAATGAGAGTTTCGATCTGATTTCCTTTAAGTACTTTACTCAGCATAAGCATTCGATTGATGGTTCATTTTATTCTGAGTCTTGGGTCGATTTGGCTATTGTCTTTTAACTTCTTTTTGGCTTCTGCTTTAATTTAATCTTGTTATTGCTACGATTTGCTTTTCAGTTAATCTTGATTCAGTTTGCCTTTCAAATGATTCAAATTTTATTGATAGTTTTGCTAATCAATTATCCAATCAATTATCGATTCAATGTTCAACGTTTTTCAAAATTGAATCAAGTTTTGTTTATAAAAGTTGTTACTATTGTTTTCAAACCTTCAACTTGAAACTGATTAATTTGTTGCCGGAAAAAAGCAATGCAAAGCCAAGATTATTTGCCAACTTTGAGTCAGCTGAAGTTGAACTCTGGATGCAACATTTAATGTCGTGATTTTAGATTGATAAGCGGACTTTTGAATCAAACAGACATTTCCAAGTGTTTTTAGATTCAAATCAACTTTAACCATGAGAAGTTTTGAGACATGGAAAAGTTTCTCCAGAGACATTGACTATCGAGTTGAGATTCACTAGTGACACATAAATGCAGTCGATTTGCAAAGTCAAGTCTTGACATTTTTTGATAAATCACGTTCGATCTTCGAACGTTTCAGATTAACTTTCAACTTCGCCACATCTTGTCTTGATGAACAATCCAATTTATCATCTCGAACATTTTTCAATCTTTGCTTTTCTTTCTTTAATTTGCATAATCAGTAAAAAAATTACGAGCAAAACTCTTGAACATGAAACAAGAGACTAACTTGGACAATTAAATTTTGAGCAAATTTTGAATCGTGTTAATTATTTTCTTGAAACAAAATGAACATTTTCATGTCATTTTAATGGTGAATGAAACCAAAAACTCGAACTCATTTAGCAAGCCAAAAAAATAAGGTAACTTAACAACCATTCAAGTTGAAGCAGAACAGAGAGAAGAAGAAGAAAAAAAAAGAGTTTCAAGTAACTCTGAATAATACCATTTGCCATTTCAAATGATATATTATCATTACTATTATTATTACAATTATTATTGTTACTCGAACTTGCTTTTCAAGATATTTTTTTCACTTTTCTTCCTTTCCATTTATTCATGAAAATGTTCATCATAATACTTATAAGATACTCATACATGGTTATGCAAATGCTTACAATCGTTCAATTGTATTAATACATTTAAATGCATATTTTATCAATCATCAGATGATCATTAATAGCAAAGATGAAGAATAAAAATTGAAAAGAAGAAAAATGTTTTGATTAAATTGCATTCCCTGAGTTGATTAATTTGTATTGGAAATCAATTTGTCAGCGAACAGTAAATTAATTTGAAAAAAGTTCATTTTTGGGTAACCTTTCAATTTCAATCAAAGCCCTGAATGTGATTAATTAAAGTGAACATTAAACTTGATTTGATTCACCTTTTGCCTTTGGAGTTACAATGGATGGTCCAAGTTGAACTGGACCACTTTAACAATATCAATTTATCAATTGTAAAAGTTGAACTACAATTACATGTGATTATGAATAATATTACTTTTACATTGTGTTATCGATCAAAAAATATTGATCAGTTGAGGAATGGAAGGTAAAATGATGCAAAATGATAAAGACTGGGGAAAAGGTTGCAAACTTTATGGACCATGTTAACATGGAGTAATAATTATAATGATCAACTTTTAAATCAACAAGATATTAATCATAAATGTATAAATAATTATGGTTAATTACAGTTGTGTTTTTATGGTTCAACAGTTATATTGGATTAGCAAGGGAAAGGCGAACAGGTGAAAACATGAACAAAACTGTCGATATTTCAATCAATTAACAGTTTTTTATTCAATGTTGATAAGTTGAAAATTGAAACAAAAGCTGATTCAGGGATAAAAATGACTCAAAAGTTGACTGACATCATAAAGGTACGCAATGAGTACAACGGGTTGTCCATTGACTTTAAGAGTCTAGAAACAACGAAAGCTCAACTTTGTTATTCTTTGTTTAATAATTTAGCATCAAATTGTGCGTTTTCTTGATATCGAGTACTTAGCTCTCATGAAAAAATGACGCTCGTCAATTTGAAAAAAACCGAATTTTTCAAAAGAAGACATCGAAAAACTATGTCTGGCTGTATCAAAAGTTCCGTTAAATGTGCCAATCAGTCATGATCGTGCTTTAAAGTCAAAAATTTTTTCAATTATTTCTTGCAAACATAAAGTGCTGAAAATTCGTAAAAATATATTTAATAGTTGTGTTGACTGACAAACGATTTTTTCTATAAAGCATTCGGGTAGCATATTATGGCCGTAAGGTCATTTAACTGCAGACGGGGGGGCATTTAAACAGTTTTAAACAGTTTAAATTTTTGATCGGTTCTAAATGCTTATGGCTATAGCCTGACGAATTGAATTTTCAATATACATAGTAGTTTGTTATACAAGTGGCCTTATTTTTGTCGACAAGCTCTAGCTCTCAAATTAATAAACATATTCACATGAAACTTTCACTAAAAGCCTTAGAGTTAGAGCCTCACTTTTTGCTGACGGAAGATGTAATTGATCCGAGGTCACAGAAAAAAGTTTGAATTTTGAGCGCTTGCTTTCATTTCAGTGAGTAACATGAAAGTGAAATCATGATTATCGTGATTAAAGTTTATTTTATCCTAATAGAAGCTTCATGTCATTGGAAATTGACATTTCTTACCAAACCTAAACCTGCTTACTTGAGGTTCAATATCATCAGTTTATTTTGCATTATTATTGTGACAAGAGATTGATAAGTCTGCAGTAACTCAAGCTAACTTGAAGGCTACTTTTGGGTCTAAAGTTGGCCTTATCTTAACACTGCTTAGAGTCCATTTCAAAGAAACATTTACTTTCTTTAGTGTTTTACCTTTTCTTGAATGCCAGCTGAAGACCATTAACTGGTGTTCATTAGCCTTTATGTGATGATATTTTTTGTTTCCTTACTTTGTGTTCATCTTTTGGTTTGAAAGGCAATTTTATTTTTCTCTGTGAATGATATAATATGGATAATTTGAAGATGAAAGAGTAGGAGTGAAACAGTTAGATGATAAAGGTTTCAAGATGAGAGTGCATCAGCATGATTGTTTCAAGTTGATCATCTCAATTTGATACTCGAGCAAGATTCAACTTCTACCCTTGACTTTTCAACCTGTTCCCATGAGAGTTTCAAGAGGAAACATGATTAGATACAATAGACTATTATTGACTTTAACACATTGACATATCCAATGTTAAAACTTATAACCAGACTAAAGCAACAATCACAAATGGTAACAATCATTGATTTCCTAATTGGATAGGATTGATCAATATAATAAATAATAACAAAAGTTAATATAACAATCATTATAACCTTTTATATTGGTAAAAAAATGTGTAAATAAACTGTAACTTTAATGTTTGTATCAACCATTAACCCAAACTAGACAAAATGCCATTAAAGGTACAATTTTACAAATAAATGTAAATTCATTACAAAAAGATCGATTTTCATGTGAAAACTCTTCAACTACCATAATTACAGCAAACTCAAAGAAACCAAAATTCGACTTTTATATTCTTATACAATTCGTATCCAAATTCAAATCAAAATCCATTTTCCAGAAACTCGAAAGACAACTGAGCAAATGAGCATTCATTCAACATAAAGAACCTAAAAAACTCTTGAACCTGAAGTTTGGCAGTGATGATGTTTAGACGCTATTTTAGACCCTTCATCAATAAACTGTAAAAACGAAATTTCGAGTTCATCCAAGATCAGTTTCATTGCGACAACTATGTGGTCATAAAGGTCACTTTCATATTTTCTGTTCCTTAAGCATTGAGAATATCAAATCTAAATCGGTCTCATGGTATAGTCTTGTCATGTTGCTGCTACTTTCATGTCATTACAAATTGTCCACTTGAAAGATGAACAACTCAATTTTGAGTAAACTTTCATGTCGAGTTTGAAACTGACAAAAGGCTAACTTGGCGGATTTAATAGTTGATAAAAAAGGGAAAGTCTTTGGTTAAACAACAATCCAAGTGAAACATAAACACACATTTATACATAATATTAGTGGATGTAATAGGGAAAAGCGCAAGATTGAAAATAATCACGCAAACCAATTAACATAACTGCAAAGGTCTAACAGACTATTAGTTTAAAGGTTAACCTTAAGGCTGTAACACAGACTATCATTAACATGACTCTGATGATCAACAACAACAGCAACATCATCATCCATCTAGCTTTTAAATCTCAATCTTTAAAAGTTGATCCATGATAACACCATGAATCAACATAATGTGAAAAATTGTTAAACTGTACAAGCAAGCAAGAGAGAGCAACTTTGCTGCCCTTTTATTTCAAGTTAACAATTGCACCACCAACACCACCATTATCATGATTGTGTTTGCATGATAAATTTAATTTTAATAGCCCATTGGTTTCAACCTCATGCTCATTATTACTCTTTCAACCAATTTAATCTTTTTTTTTCTTTTTTTTTCTTTACCTTTGCATGAACATTTTTTAATGCCATTTATTGATTGAAATGAGTCAATCTGGTTATTCAAATTAACTGTTTAATGGCCTTGAAAAAGTTGAAGCAAAACTTGTTGACATAATTTATCGTTTCATGGGCTTCAATCGATAACATTGTAAACACAGAATTGCATTTTACAATCTGAATAATGGAAACGATGAAAAGTTGAATCAACTTTGTTCTTGTCTTTAACTTTCGTCATTCAGTTGAATAATCCAACGAAAACATGATTAACCTTAATGTACTGGTCATGATGAAGCTGGACAATCGATTTAAAGCTTGTTCATTGAAACTTGACCAATTATCATGAAATTGAGGAATTAAACTGTCATCAGATTGTCTTGCCAAACATTGTGTTCAAGTAAAGACCAAAAATGTAAACCAATAGATTTGATTAAAAGCAGGAACCAAAAAGTGTATCAAAAGTTGAATTATCATGAAAATGGAAGACGAACATAAGTAATAAATGTTGAATAATAATGAAGAGAAGAAGAAAAAACATGATGAAAACAAGCAACGGAAAGTTGAAAATGTTCATTATCATGGTTATTAATACAGAAGATAGTAAAAGAGAAACAAAAAGTGGAACCAAAATGAAATACAAAAAAAAGATAAAGATAATATTTCCATTGGAATGAACACAATTCTCATAGGAATTTTATTCAAACTAATTGACCGTTTCCATGAATCATTTTTTACCTTTTACCTGAACCAAGTTAATGATAATCATAATTTAATATTAAACTCTATCAGTTTCCCTCAAAGTTTACCTTCAATTGTTCACTGGTCGAGTCTTTGGACAAGTTGAAAAGGCAAAAAAAATGAAAATGAAAAAGCAACAAGAAAAGGTAACAAAAAAGCAAAAATTGCAAACAAAACAAACTCAACTTTTCCAACGCCTCGTCACTGAACCACCCACAGAACTGGAACCTACTCAACTTTCCCTGTTAATAATTTATTGACTTTCTGTGGCTTTCACCCAATCTTGTTTCATTGAAGAGAGAAAGAGTTTCATTGACCTGAATATTAATATTTTCATAGTTATCATTATATCATTCAACTAATGATAATTATCATTTCATGATAGTTTTTCATCTCTTTTTTCATCTCTTTCTTTACACTTCTTAAATCATAGCAACTTTGATAAACTCTGATTGTCATTAAAATGATGCCAATGATTAAAAAACATTTTTCACTCCCAGTCGACCATTTGAGTTATTAATTTTATTATATCTTCAATTTTATCGATGCAACTTTCAACATTCCAAGTTAATTAACAATGACGGTTCATTGAGAATAATTAAATTACATTTTCTTAACACTTTGACAGCAAAAATCAGATTAACATTGAATATCTGGAGATGAATTGAAACTTGAGAATTGCTTTTGTTATTAGCAAATCATTCCATATTAACCGAAAAGTTTTTTCAAAGATTTTCAATTTTCACTTTTGCTTGTTAGGAAAAAAAGTAAATTGAAAGTTTTAAATCATTTCCAATTAAGGTTAATTTGATTTGAATCAATTGTAATTAAATCTCATTCACTATTTAACCAGAATTTTTCTGTTTGTCTTATCCAATAAAGTTGGATAAATTGGTTAAAAGTAAAATGAATGCGAATTGCAAGACTGTCAATTAAATGTTCAATTTGAATTTGCTCATTTAACGAAGCATTAAGAAAATTTCAAGTCTTGATTTAATCTCACTTTTCATCCTTTTCTCATCTTTTCTTCATCATTTCTCTCTTTGCTTCTCTCATCTTTTCCCATCTTGTTTCTCATCCATTTTCATTCCAATTTAATTTTACAACTATTTACGATCGAGAATGCAGAGAAGTTATTTTACAGTTGAAATGATTGGAACACACAAGGGCAAAGATGGAGTAAGGAAAAAAATTAAGACGATAAATGTAAATAATAGCAAAGATGAAGATGAGAAACGGCTAAAGAGCAAGTTGAACTGTCTTTTCAATTTTCAGTTGAAAATGAGTTTGACAGAAGTTGAAATTACAAGTAAAATAATCTGGTTACAAGTTTGGCTCAAGACAAGTTATTACAATCAACTAGCGAATCAAGTTGTTAATGTCAATTTCAATTGCAACTTTTGATTATCGTCTTTAGCCTTTATACATCATTTCACTTTATCAACATCTGATATAATTCACATCCATTTACAGCTGCTATTCATCATGTGCCAGTCAATTGATTTTGCCCTTTCATTCCCTTCATTACTCTCATTATCACTTCAATATTTTTAGATTCATTTTTTTCTTCTTCTGTTTTTGACTGCTTTTTTGCCTTACCTCAAACATCAAAGTTGATTAGTTTGAAATTGAGAGTCCAAAATCACAGTGTTGTGGTCAGTTGAAGATTACTTTTTTTGCCTGCTTTTTGTTGGTCAAAGTTACACGTTGACAGGTTGTGTTATATAAAACTCATATTTGGTGAAATGAGATAAAATAACCAAATGAAATTGACAGCAGATTATTGCCTTATCATGATGATCAGTGATAATAAAAAAAGATTTTTATACTTTTTTTTATTATTACATTATGTACATTGATACACTTTTATGGCAACATTGGCTTGACCATGATTATAACCATGAAATGCTATGAAATCGCAATCGTTATCTTAATCTTGGGCTAAAAATAGGAAAATAAAGAGCATTTTGTTTTCTCTTTTTTTCTTCGCCAATAAAAATGGATTCCATTTGAATGCCTTTGTTTACTGTTTATCATGAAAACTTATTGTTTTATTTATCAAAGCTGATTACATTGTTAAGCGTATTATCAATCGGAATTAATATTTGTCCACCTTTCAATAAGCTTTTTGTATTGAAATAAGATTTATTCCTTAAATTGATTCTAAACGCCAAAGTCACTCCAGCAATGTAAGGAAACTTTTTTCATTTTAATGCAATTTCGTTTTGCTGTAAAGTTAATATTGTCATAATATTCAACTTACAGCCAAAATAATCAGATAATCATTTGTAATTGATGTTAAAATAATGATAAATTGGAATGAAAAACGAGTATAAAAAACAAAATTGAAGAGTTCGCCTTAACCCAGAGCTAGACCTTCAACTTAACCTAGAAGAGTTGACCAGTCAAGTTGACTAACATTCCCTTCTCAGCCTCCTTTCATTATTCACAGCAAGTCTGTGAGGATTAATGTTTGATTGAAAAATAAGCTTTGAAGGTTTCAATGTTTGAATGCTAATGTTAAGACTTGTGTAAAACTTCAAAATACATTTTCCAGGAATTATCGAAATGCAAAATTCCAGTATCTACAATAAATCACACCATTCCACGAGGAACGATGAAGATTTATTTTTTCATAAAACTTTGATTATTCTATTCGAAACAAGCTTAATCCATGAATTAATCAAAAAGCAATTTTTCAAGGGGAATGGGAATCTTGCTATTCCATGGATGAAAAATTCAACAAAATTCATTGGGAATACGATTCTGTATTTCGTCGAAACCATGAAATTTTTTTCCAATCAAACCATTTCAAGTCTAGCTCGTATTTCAAAACTCATAGTCACAATCAACTCGAGTATTAACCAAATGAGAATCTAAATTAAGGTGAACAATTAGACCTAATTGTCACCAGACTGGAAAATCCTCACTTTAATCTCACTCATCATTATTTTTTTCGAAAAAAATTTAAAGAAAAAAATTCATCTAAAAAGTTCTGACTGAATTATGTATGATTACGAGTTAATGACATCATTTGCTTAAACCTGCTGGAAGCATAAAAAATAGAAATTCAAATTGGATCTTTTGTACAATTAAATTTTTTTTTGAGTCAACTTTATTCGTTAACTGAATAAAACTGAACCATTTATGGAATCAATTTGCTTCAGTTTTAGCAATTATCAGATTCATCGGCTCAACTCAAATGTACCATTCAACTGATTGTCTCATCAGTGAAGAAGCAATATTGCCAATCGATTAACCCTTTTCATCTTTTCAAATGAACTAATCATGGTTAAAACCTGTAATTGAATGAAATCGCAAATTGAAATGATATAAATTGTGACAAAGTTGAATTATCGAAAGTTAATGGCTTTCCAAATCATGTCAATAATGTTTCCATTTTCACTTGAACAGATAATTTATTTTCACCCGGAGGCTTTGAATCAAGAGTTTCATTTAATTTACCGTAAGATTTCAAGTAATATTTTGTTTTCCAAGAAACTCAAATTGACTCGATATTAACCATTTCAACTGTTTCATGTAATTGCGAATTGTTATTGATTTAACCATTTCCATGGCTATAAATATGTAAATAACGTGAAAATGAGTGAATCAAATCAGATAAACTGTCACCAAATGAAATGTTAATTTAACCCAAAAAAAGCAAGTAAAATTAATAGACTCTCTAAAGAGTTGAAAAACAAAAATAATCCCATGATAATAGCAATAACTTTATCATGCAACAGACTTTACTGTACTTAACAAAGCTTAACAAGTTCAAATAAGATGAAGTTTCCAACTCAAATTAAAAAGTGAACAAAATCAACTTTTGCTTCTTTCAAATGGACACTTCAATGAATAATTAAGTTGGCAAATTCCAAATTCCAAATTGGGAAACATTTCCATGGCCAAGTTTCATGAGTTTCATCTTTGTGAGTTATTGAACACAATTTATTAGTTTAATTTGTTGGCTCAAATTGTTATCGATAAACTTTCTGTTAATGATGATGGCGATGATATCTTTATAATGGGTATAATTGGAAAATTGAAAAATGACTTTCCAAACTAATGATGGAATCGTGATTTATCATTTCAACCTGAAACTTGAACCAATAAAACCGCAAATTATAGCCAGAAAAGTGCAAACATCTTAATCAAGTTAACATGTATTTACTAATCATTAAACTAATCTAATCTAAAAAATTATCCCGATTGGATTCATCTTTCATCTGTTCAATCTTTCATCTCGTTTCACTTTAAACCAACTTTTATGGCTTTCCTGACCTCTTTTCATCTTCAAATGTTTATTGTAAATTAAATTATTGCACTTTTCATTTTAAACAAAAGCATGGAATCTCGGTTGAAATTTTTGCTCGAATTTTCATCGATTTTTAAAAACGCGAAAAGCAGTACTAAAAAATGGAAAAGGAAAATCTTGCAGAAAAATTTCATTCATGGAATTGTCATGATGAAGAAAAAATGAGGTGTAAATTGGATGGAAATCCGACCGTAGAAAAAGAAAACTTTTGTTCGAAAGTAGTTCGAAGTAGAAAAGTTTTCGAAACATCTTTTTCCACTTTCAATATCATTGACAGAAGCTGATTTCGAGTTGAATAATGAAACGATTGTTCTTTTCAAATTTTTTCGTTCGTTTCTTTATTCTTGTTACATGTTAGATCAAAGGTTTAATTTAAAAAATTATCACTTTCATGGTTCTCCAATGCTTCACCTAAACTTGTTACGTGCATAATAGACTGAACCCCATCATGAAACTTGAACTAAGAATTTGGAGTAAAAACTAAATAATTGATTTCATGATAAACTCCAATTGGAAAACTTAAATTTGAAGAAAAAAACTTCAAAGTTGAACTTTTCTTGATTTGCTTCATTAACATCATTATGAGTATCTTTAGATAATGAAAATGAATTTTTATCATGAAAATGGTTTCTAATGAAAAGGCTGAAAATGTCGACTTGAATACTTGATTGTTGAGCAAAAATTTTTCTCTTTTTCAGAATTTTTGCAAAAATAATTTCTCTGATAAATTTCAAGTTTAAATCTGTTGTTTATGATTTACAGAACTTTTCATCTTCAAACTGAAGGTTGACTTAAAGAGACTCACAATTTTTTGACAATTTGTTTGTTTTTTCTTCTCCATCTTCTTTATTTGTGTTTACTTTGTTGCTCTTTTATTCCAACCTTTTTTTCACTTCATCTTTCTACTTTATCATCATTATCTTCATCAGCTTCATCATCAACTTCATCATCAGCTTCATCTTGATCATCCTTATTTGTCTGTTGAACAACTCATTAGCCTTGTTTAAAAGTCAAGTAAACAATTGTTTGCTGGAGAGAAGGAGAAAAAAGAAGCAAGAAAATGGTTCAAACTTTTCTCGTTTCCCTTCTTTTCTTTCCTCATCTTTTCCTCTGTCATGATGATGAATCTGGAAGAATCTTAAGAATCTTCATGATTTATGTTAACATTTTCATTTGGCAAATGATTTTAAAAATAAATGTAAATTTTGTCGACATTTTCATTCTCATTTAAATGTCTCTTCAGTTCAAGAAAAAAGACACTTTCTGTTCATCAAACTTTCACTTTTTTCCCTTTCATTTTCAAAGGTAATCCGATAGCTTTTCAGTTGATTGTTTGATCAACAGAAAAACTTAAACAATTAAACTTGACAAAATGTTCATCTCAAGCCAAAGATGTATTTATACACTTTTATCCTTTTAACCATCAAAAGGTTTTAATTGTCAATCAAGTGAGTTAAATCGTCAAACAGAGCAACAGTTTTAAAGTTCAATTGAATCATATTTGTTTCATTGCACTTGATAGTCAACAATAAGTGTCTTCAGGAAGAGTTTGGTGAAATGGCTTGGATTAAATCATTGAATTGCTAAAAATAGAATTTGAATGAAAAGAGAAAAGTTGAGCCCAAAATTAAAATGTAAACCCACATGAGATAAAGTTTGTACAAAAGCGCCGTGTTTAATGGAAAAATAAGCGAAACAAATGGAAGCATCAAAATAGATTTAATGAAACAACCAGAAAGATGGTTGAGAAGGCGAACAAAAATTGAAGAAAAAGAGAAATTATTTTTGATTAATTAAAGAGAATTTAAAATGTTAACTAGACGAAAATATGCAACACTAATTATGCTGAATATGCTTTAATTAGAGTCATGGACATCTTATCGGATCATCAAGGTAAACTGAAAGAGCAACTGAAAGGCAGTCCAAGTGTCATTTACAGTTGTTGAAGTCATTGGCTTTTGACTCGCAAAGGACAACATTGAACCGATCAAGACTGACTCTTTGCCCATTGAATGAGGCATCATTGATGGGAAACAATCAAAGCCTTTGGAGGACAACTACTCAAGTCTCCAACTGACTTTACTAATGACCTTACTGATCGTTCCTCACTCTATGATAACTTGATGGTCAAGTGTACCATCAATGGACAAAATGATTTTCATTTCACTTAACAGTTTACAGATTATGTAGCATTACAATTAACCTTTTCATTTTTCACTTGACCATCAAAAGTCCAAATGTTGTCTTTGAGAGTTTCATTTTAAAATTGACAGTTTCATATTTACTTTTGATTTTATTGAATAAATCTGTAATGACTTTTTTTTCTCTCTCTTCACTTTTCGTCAAGTTTAATCTTGTTTCTGATTTTGACTTTATTCTTTCCTTCACCATCATTCTTTTTCCTAACGATGATCACCTTGTTTTCATCATAATCATCATCATCATCACCCTGATCGCCATGATTATCGTATACATTCTTTAAACATTAGTTGCGTTGAACCATAAATCACATTCAATGGTTGATTGTATGGAGAAGAAGAGGAATGATAAAAGATGAAAAAAGATGCTCATTCCAATTCCTGGAGTGCCTTTCATCCCTTTTTACTCTACACTTTCATCTTTCGATTTTTTCTCTTTTCTCATCATTATTTGCATCATCAAAATCATTATCTTGATAAACATTTACAGCCCATTGATGGCTGGAAAAAAGCATTGAAATCTCCGGTTCTGTTCATTTTTTGTAAGATGTTAAATTACTCAATGACAACTTAATCTACCATTCCTTTGCTGTTTAAATATTTTACATGAAACTTTTTCTCATCAGTCACATTATCTTGAAATATTCTTGCATTCATCACAACTCTTCTCTTGTTCAATTATTATACAAATACCTATTTACCTTTTCCTTGCACATAATGATTCTTACCTCGACTTTCATGGTAACCAATTTATTATCGCATTTTCTCAGTCTTTTCAACAATTTTTTCTCTTCTATCGATCATGACTATTGATTGAGATTACATATTATTTGCTCTTTTGATTACATTCAACATCAATCAAATCATTTCTTCTTTTGCTGCTAATTGTAAATGCAATTGTTGGCTGACTCAAAGTTACTGTCAACCTTTGAAAACAAAACAAAAAACAGCAAAGAAAAAATGACCACTAAAATGAAAATTAAATTATGGTTGACCATTAAACTTTTTTGTTGGTCCACAACATGTTAAACTGTTAACACCCTTGATGATTGATTAACGCTTATTATTATACAATAAGCAAAGGTGGAAGGGAAGAAAAGTTGTAATGATAAATGATTATGTGTTGTTATCAAGTAAATTTCATTACCAATGAAAACCATTGAAGAATGGGAAACAACTGAATCTTTTCAATTCATCCAATATTGATGGAATAATATGATTTCATGATAATATTTACTGGTTAAGCTAATACACTGGACTCTGATAGATGAGATAACTGAGGTAGGTAAGATTTATTGTGAAAAACTTCAACTAGATAAAGTGTTGACTCAGCGACAAACATAAGCGACTGTGAGGTTTTCAAATCGAAAGATTTAGGAGTTTAGTTTATCATGAAATCAATATTCAAGTCTAAAGGTTTATCTGATGGGTTGTTGAATCTAAACGGCGATCAATTATTGATTATCTAGTGTTTACATTGAATGCGAGCTAAGGATCCAGTGTAAGACCATCTACAGAAGAGCAAAGAGGTGTGAAGAAGTTCATTTCTTGATGTTTCCAAATTAGTAAAATGGCCCAATAAACACACAAGAATATGCATCTAAGACTCGAGACAAGGCATAAATAATTGTCTGGCATCAAATTGGATCAATAGATTTATTTCTTCCGCACTTCTACGAG
Organism: Tetranychus urticae; assembly: GCF_039701765.1. Lineage (NCBI taxonomy): Eukaryota > Metazoa > Arthropoda > Arachnida > Trombidiformes > Tetranychidae > Tetranychus > Tetranychus urticae. The sequence goes on along the minus strand of NC_142959.1, from coordinate 14,195,848 downwards.
CTTCGTTCGCTAAAAAGGCGAAAAGTGCCAGTAGCTCTCGAATTTTTCAAATGCATATGTGTGAGTGACCCTCTATGTGTGCTTGGTTTTATGAAAGAAGGCACCGAAAAAATCATGAAAGGTCTAATCAAAAGGTTGTTTAGTTTGCCTTGCTCCTTAACGATTGTGCTTTAACGGTCAAGAATTTCAGCAATATCTGGTGATAGAATAAGTGCAAGTTTTTACAAATATAGTTGCCAGTTGGCTGATATGATTAAAGCAACTGGTAGCATAAGGTAACTGGGTATTTATGGAGATCAAACTGATGTAAAGCGTAGATCAAGAGCGTTCGATCGCAATGTCAACCATTCCAACTCTTCATAACTTTAGAATTTTGAGAACATTAGGACGACAAATCTTCTGGTTTAGTTTCATGATAAACGATGATATCGTCATTTGTATGTTTGACTACAGCTAGGTTTATATTTATCTATTAAGCTTTCCCTTGCCAGTTCAATCATCTAACCATCTCGATACTTTCGACAATAATACAATAGATGATCGAACGGGTCTCAGAATCCAGAAAAAACTGTAACTCAAAAAATCTAGATGGCTGATCGTCTCATCTCGCGTTTTTGGCACATGGTTTTGCTGCTGGACACTCTTCACCAAGATAAGCACCATAAAACAATTGAAATTTCAAGCGATGATTGATTTGAAGTTGACTCGATCAGCGATTGCAAATTTCATAATGCCATCGTAAAAGGCAACTGCTCGACAGTCAAATGATGAAATCGTGACAAAAAGAGTTTATTAATTTGATTTGGTTTGCAATATATTCAATGTTATCTTTTCATTAGTGATCAATCAATTGATTGGGAATATATTTGAATTGATTGCTTGTGAATTAAATAATACATTGGTCTTGTTTCCTCGATCAGATATTGATTTAGAGATTTTTTATGCTCCATGTTTCCAGGTTGAGCTGAGCAAATGAAAGTCCAATGATTATGGTAATAACTTTATACCTCCTTTTAATAGTTGTCAACAACCTTTTGCACAGCTATTTGATTAGTTTTGTATTTATAACCATACACAAAGCAAATAATATTATTTGTCGAGAAATGAAAAAAGAAGTAAGAAGAAGAAAAAGAGGAAAGAAAAGTTGTCCAACTTTTTCATGTTATTTCATGTTCTTCCATTACAGTTGAAATATTCAAGACTTTTCTCCTCAAAGCTGGAGACATACTTTTTTCATCTTTACCATCTTTATCTTGATCAACATTAACATCAACAAAAACATCATCTTATCAAGCTTCTAATGCTATTTATTAGGTTCAACTGTCTCTGATCACGTAGAGCCATGTGAGTTTTGACCACTGATGACCATTGAATTGAAGTGATTCACTTTTCCGGGTTAAATCAATGGATCAATCGGATTGAAAAGAAAAACTAAAAGGGATAAACTTTTCGAAGAAACTGAATCAATACAGAAAAAGGTAAAAGAAGATGAAGAGAAAAAGATGAAAGGAAATTATCATAATTATCAAGCAAGTTATAAATACATTTTCAATGGTTACTATTCTTGAATTGAAGATGAGCTAATCGAATTGAACATTTCTCTTCTTCAGAAACAATTTTCTTTCCTCAATCTTGAAACTTATCAAGTGAGTGATAAAAACAAAAGCCTCAAGGTTTCTCATTATGAATATCAAATACGAATCCAGTTGAATGTTGATAACTTTATGACTGATGAATAATGATCATGCTTTAATGATGGAGTTATTATTGTTGATAGGATCAACCTTTGAGCATTTTGCATGACCATTGAAGAGGAAAAATGTGAGAAAAGGTTTCCATTGAAAGAGAAACAATTTTACCTTCTAATTATTCCGTCAAAGTTGATCAATTATTATTTTTCCAGCAAAAAAGAGAAAGAAAAGAAAATGGTTTTGGAATAATTTAATTTAATCATTTAGGCCAACATTTACACACCTTTTTACCTATCATTATTCAGTTATCATATTCAATTGAAGTTCATTTAACTTGGCCAACTTTGTTATCATTTTAACAAGTGAAACCAGATTTTCCACAATTTCAATTGTGAACAGAATTGCAAGAGCAAAAAGTGAAATTGTCTTTTCCTTTCATTTCAATCATTTCCATTGATGATAATGATAATGATGATGATGTGAATCGAGTAAATTATCACAGTGAAATGAAGAAAGTCATTTTCCATGCCAATTGAATAGGAGAAAAAAGTGAAAAGATATTTCTTCTTCTTCTTCTTCGTACAAATGGCAAGACATCGATTAATGATTATACATTTTCTGTATGAATTGTAAAGTATCGCAAGTGAAAGGGGCAAAAAGTAAGGAAATTGTAAAAGAATTGAAAAAAAGAGAAAAAAAGATGAGGATAATGGTGATGATGTGAAGGTGATCATGAAGTTTATTCACCAAAACTATTCTCTCCTTACGAATACATGTTTTCATTTCCATTAAGAGACTGACAAAAGTCTCGACAATGATTAACTGTTAGGAAAATTTTGCACAAATTTCCCGTTCTTTAACTGTTAACACTTTAGAAGAAAATTATTTTTCCTTCAAAATTTACTGCGACAAGATCAAGGTGAATCGATCGAAAACTTGACTTTGAGTTTTACGACTAAACGAATCTTTGGTAAAACTTGTATTTCTCAGGTAAAATTGCGTGTTTACAAGTCGCTTTTCATTGTCTCAAAACTCTTGTGTTTCTGGTTTCATTTCATGTTACACATTCATTGTTCAAGAGTTTATACAATTTTTTTTTTCGTATAAAATTTACGGCTTTGGAGCAACTTTTTCCATGAATTGATGCATTTGAAAGCACAAAATTTGACTTCATTTTTTTACGATTCCATGCCTTCATGTATTATCAGTTTATTCATTTGGGAATTTTGATGTTCACTTAGTTTGTATCAAAAATGGAGAGATTGTTTTAATGGTAAAGGGAAATCCAAAAGATAACTTGGAGGATCATCAGAAATGAGAAAATAATTCTGACCCAAGTTTGTACCTTTTCTTGTTTGCTCAATGATTTTACAAACGCTTTTGTTCTCGATGATGAAGATTAAAGGAAAAGTGTAAATACTTCGACTTTGAAAATGTTCACTTTCAAGTGAAAAGAGGTTATAATTTTGTCTTTCCAAATCTCAAGACATTCTCTTTCTCACTCGAATAACACGATTCTTCAATCAGTTTTGATACAATGAAACAACCTGTCAATTTGAGACGATGAAGGTAGATAAGATGAAATGATGGCAATGGCGGAGATGATGGAGATGATTGAAAAGTGAATCTATCCTAACCTAATTTAACCTTACCTTTAATAGCAAAATGTTGATGAAATATGGTTAACTGATTTATCGATAATCATAAGACTGAATCTTGGTAAAATCCAATAATAATTGTATCTTATCCAATAAAATGCACAGAAAATAAATTTGAAAAGTTGGTTCAATTCTCTATCAGATAATTGGAAAAATTTTCTGAAAGATCACCAGTCTCTAGTTTTTCTAGACGAAATTGGAAAAGTCGAGTTCTTCGTGAGGCATCATGTCTGACAATCGTGAATCATCTATTCGAATTACTAATCTAAGTAATGGAGTTGATCGTTATCTTCGACCCACTAATAGGGAACGTGAACTGGGTTTAGATCGTCGTGAGACAGGTTAGTTTCACCCTACTGATAACTTGTCGTTGCAAAAGAAATCCTGCTCAGTACGAGAGGAACCGCAGGTTCGGACAAATGGTACATGTGCCTGCTCGACCGAGCAATGCCACGACGCTATCGTCCGAAGGATTATGACTGAACGCTTTAAGTCAGAATCCCGTCATTATACGGTAACGATACCGTTAAGTACTCAGTGTGGCCATAGGTAAAACTATGTTGGTGTAACCAATATTTACCATACCCTTTAATGGAGAGAAAGCATTCAGGTTTGGGTTGATAACAACATCAAACCGGCCTGAGTATAAAATCATCCATTCTTTTATTGTCATAATCCATTCGTTCATCTCTCATTTCTTTCCTTAATTTTTCCAAATATTGTTGTCGTTGTCGATTTGCTTCCTCAATCTTTTTCTTCATATCAGCAGCTTGTTCTTCTCGACGTTGATTTACTGACGTCTTCTGTGGCGAATGTGGAGGCAGTCGTATGAATGTCCTTGAAAAGGAGCAGCACGCACTTCGAAAGTACGAGAAATATTTTCACCAAAATATTGCAAAAGATAAGAGTAGAGTCTCCTTGTACCATTTCATACAAAAACTTCAGCAAAAGGAGAACCTAGAAGCACTTCACGAACTCTACATAAAAACACTTTATAAGGGAAAGAAGGTTGAAGATAACGATCAACGCCAGTACTTACAAGGCATTTCAGCTATTTTGTCCGATGTTAAACGTTCATTACTCAGCTCGTGGATCATCTAGAAAGATAATCTTTTATTTATGGGCGTTTCTCAGCTGTTCGCTGAAAAAAAAAAAAAAAAAAAAAAAGAAATAAAATAAAAAAAAAAAAAAAAAAAAAAAAAAAAAAAAAAAAAAAAAAAAAAAAAAAAAAAAAAAAAAAAAGAAAAAAGCCCTGACCAGGGCAAGATAAACTAACTCAGAGTCTAACGATTCTGATGTTGACGGTTCGAGTCCGGTCAGGGTGTTACATTTACCTTTTCCGTTTACTTTACGTTCGTTTTTTTTTTTTGTTCGCTATATTTCAAGTGTAAGGTCATTGAAGGTCATTTTTCGGAAATCGCTGCTGATCATTTTAGAGGTCAAAACGAGGTCAAAACATGCTTATTGAAGTCAGAAAGTCCTATTGGCAAAGTTTTGTAATGACCAGGTCAAAAGTTATCGGCATACGAACTTCTCAACATCATAAATGAATTTTTCTTTTTCGTAATTTAGCGTTTTTTGAGCTTATTAAGACTTCTTTCCGCACATTTTCGTCCGAAAATCGCAAAAACTCTCCACAAAACCGAAGTTGTTGCGCGAATTGAATGATAGCGTCAAACTTGAGCTGTTATTTCTATCAGAAATGTTAATGTTCGTGTTTATTTCTCTTAGTGGCTTCGCGTGGTATTATAATGACTTTTCGGACAAAAATGTGCGGAAAGAAGTCTATTTGTTCTTCTCGACGTTGATTTACTGACGTCTTCTGTGGCGCATGGGGAGACAGTCCTATGAATGTCCTTGAAAAGACCAGCACGCACTTCGAAATTATGAGAAATATTTTCACCAAAATATTGCACAAGATAAGAGTAGAGTCTCCTTGTACCATTTAATATAAAAACTTCAGCAAAAGGAGAACCTAGAAGCACTTCAAGAACTCTACATAAAAACACTTTATAAGGGAAAGGAGGTTGAAGATAACGATCAACTCCAGTACTTAGATTAGTAATTCGAATAGATGATTCACGATTGTCAGCCATGATGACCTACCAGATACTGCACCACTCTGGTAGGTGATTGTACTTATTAACTTTCTGACTCAATCTTATGCCGTCTTTTTATGAATAAACCCATGACAATCCGACTCGGTAGTGATTGTGACTATAACTTCATCCCAATTTTTCCAGATTGATTGTCGTTTATTACAAGTGAACACTTACACCGTTGGAAAGATGCGAAATTTTAGCAAAACCAATTGTTAAATGAAATGAAGTATGAAAACACTCACATCCTTTGGTCAGCATGAAAATATTTTCCCGAAGATTTAACCTTATGACCTTATGACACCCGATGACCTTGAAAATGTTATACGCCGAAGTTTTTTTCTCTATAAACCTCTACTGTGTGTATCAATGATATATATCAACTTTCAGAAGCCGATTGCTCAGCAATGGCTTCAGATTCTGAGATATTCTTCTGATGATTCGCACAGAGATATTCTTCTCATCGCGTGAATTGTCACTAAAGGAATTCTCACATAAATTGAATTTTCGATGATAATTGTTTCAGTACATAACTCGTTAATATGGTATCAAAAAAATTATTGGAAGAAGTTAAAATACTCAAAAAAGTTTCTTCTTCGATATGGCGTTTAGAGAACTGCATTTCACTATCAATCTGAATTTTTTCATTTTTACCATTGATTTTCAATGGAAGAAATATCCAACTTTGCGCCCAGATTTGAGCATGGAAACATGATTTTAAATCATGCTGCGTTACATCATTAGAAAGACAAATTTTTTGAAGTTTAATATAGCCGCAAAAAAATTGACCTGAAAATTCGCACAGCAAAATCTGCCACTTTTGCTACTTTGGTAACGAACACTTTCATGATAACTGATTTTGATTGAAACCAAAGTAGCGCCATACTAAACTTTGACATTTTTTCACTAATGTGACTTCAAGGACAAATTTCTATCTGAAGACATTGCAGAGCAATCGGCTTCTGAAAGTTGGTATATATCATTGATACACTCAGTTTATCAAGTGCTAGTTCGCTCGTATTGGAACTTGTTTTATTAAAACAAAAAGTGAATTTTTAAAGACTATAGTCGGAAAATCACACTTCTGAGTTAAGCTCTCAAAAATAGGCTAAAATGAAAATACTTAAATGTGAGAATTTTGCTCTGTCATCAGCAGTTTTTGGGAAAATCAAGGTCAAAGTTTGAAATTCGAACGCGTTTTTAATAGCTTCTGGTTCTCATAACTCTATCAGAACATGGTAAACTAGAACAAAGGGCTATTCACACGAAACTGGTGTGCAAAAAACTGATTCGATGTAACTCTGAAAATTTTTCAGCTAAAAACATTTATACCCAGTTTGACATATTGCACTCTGTCAATTACCGGAAAACTTTGTTCACCAGAATCGATAAGCTCATAGATGCTCAAGACTTTGGGCCAAACAAACCAAGTATTCATATTGAATTTATTTCCATTAAACTATTTTGCAAATCTCTTTCAGTTAATCGCAAAAACAGAGTATAACTTACAATAAGTTGCTAACCAAGTTTTACTATCATTTGTGCTGAGATAGACTTTGAGTAGAATAAACATTATTCAAGAAATCAAATTGATTTGAGTGATTCAATAATGAGCTCTTCACCTTGGAAACAATTTACATCTCTTGGAAGAATGAGAAAGAGCAATGAGATAAACAAAAAGGCAATATATTGATTATAAAAGTGTGAAAAGTATTTCGCTATTCTGATTCACAGATTGACGCAAGATAATCAATCAATAGTTAAATATAGTTGCATTAACTTTTACCGTAACCTTTCCATCCTTTCCCTCTTGACCATCACCATCATTATCCATAGTCTTTACTTGTAGATATAAGTATTAATATATTGAGAGTCATTTCATTATTTAATAGATTGATCGATTTTTTCTCCCATTTTGTGCAACCTTTCCGTTCACCTATCAATTTCAATTTAATTGACTTTTAAAAATTCATTTTCTAATTTGCAATTCAACATTTATTTACATTCTTACCAGTATAATGGTTCAACCGAAATTCATTATGCTGGTTGTTAGTCAAAGATTATTGATCTCAATTAGTTGTTGCTTCAACAATTCAAACTTTTTGAGTCGGATCAAATTTTCGATTAAAAAATGATTCGAAAATTTTCTCCCATTTCCATGATTGAATGAAAAGTTGAACAAGTCAAGCTTTAGAATCGTTAGTCAAATCTGAATGTTTGGCAAAGAAATACTTGTCAGTTTGTACTCATTCCAATCAACTAATCAATCATTTCATCAAGTTTTCAATCGATTCCAACTATTGACTTTTCCTGTGTGTTTTAAGAGACGATTGAAATTTTGCGGCTTGTGTTGTCTTTGATCAACTTGTATTGTCCAATGTTCACTCAAATTTCAATCTTTGATGAATAATTTCATTTCTTTTTCATTTTCAGACTAACCAAAAGACATGATTGGATCAAGATTGAAATGAAGTTTAAATTCACTTTATACCTATTTTACCTGATTCTGGACTCAATTTGTACTTCAGGTATTTATAAACCTTACAAAGTTTTTGTACTGAAATGACCTGCAAACATCATCACAAAATGAGACACTTTTTGTGGATATTCAAATGTCTGTAAATGGAAAAATTATTGATGCAAACTCTCTTTTTTTACCATTCAAGTTTTGACCTGTTTATGAATTGAATTTTCATCAAGTTAGCAACGAAAGCGAAAAAGACAAAGCAAGAATAGGAATTCCCAACTGGAATTACTTTGCTTAATCAGATCACATTACAGTGAAAACAGAATTGAGATAAAAAGAAGAAGTAAAGGAGAAAAAAGTAAATGCAGTAAAAGAATATTGTTTACCCAAAGAAGAAGAAGCAAAAAACGGAAAAAGAAGCAAAAAAACTGTTCATTCGAAACGCACAGAATTATCATGTTATCCTTTTTCTCTCACTTCTTCCATATACATTAGACAATTTTCATTATCATTATCATTACCATTATCAATATTGTGACATTTTTAAGGTTCCCATTGAATGTTTCACGTAAAACCAAACTTTGTTTTTCTTGTTGCTCCAAATGTTAAGTTATTCAGACAAAACTTGCCATGATTTTAAAGAAAAAAGAAAGAAAAGAAAAATGTAAATACTCAGAGTCATGATATGTGATTCAGTAAAATGAACTTGCATTTGATATTATAATGATATAAGTTGAGTCGGATTTGAATGAAACTCGAGACTGAAAAATATTGCTTCTTAAATATTAACTCCAAGAAAGTAAACTAAAGAAAAGTGTATTTTTGATAAAACCATTTTCTGCTCTACTTTTTTTCACTATGATAACATGATAAGCTTATAAAAAATAATTTCGTTGGCAACTTTAATTGAACTCCTAATCATGTAAAGAGCATTATTGCAGAGAGAATTTGAAAGGAGCGATAAAAATTTTCTTTTCTTCGCTTCCTTTCGTCCAACGAAATTATTTTTTTTTCTTCTTTTCTCTTCTCCAGCAAAGATTCTCCATTTTCATGATAATCATACATTAAAAGAGAGTAAAGCTGTTTAGCCATAATCAGTGTTTCTTTATTGATAGTAATCTTGAATTTCATTGTTGCGATAATATTGAACAACATGTTATTCCAGTGCAGCTATTATTACACACAATATGTTTACTTCAACATTGTTACATAATCTCAACATTGTCATGATGAAACATCATGATTATCATGATTATCATGGAAAGATAAAACCAAAACCAATATTGAGTTATCAATATCAATTGCTTTAATTCACAGACCATTTTCTCTTGAAACTTTTTTTTCGTTTTTTCCTCATTTTGCACCCTTTTCTCTATTCATAACATATTATCATTGTAATATTTTCTGTTGCACTCCCAACGATAATGCTGGGAGTGAGAAATATCTTCAGTAGAGAGTAACTTTCACATAATAATGAGAAAAGAAAATTTTCCCTTTTAACTCAATTATTATTATGCCATTTTTATTGTCATTATTTTGCTCTGAATCTTTTTTCATTATTTTTTATTATCGCTATTATTGTAAGTTTTTTGTAGTCACTTCACGATATTTTCATAACCACAGATATATTTCAATTCAACTGTTCAATCGATATGAAAAAAAAGTTCATTTTTTGGGTTTACATTTTTGTTTGAAATTTTCTTTTTCTCTCGAATTTTTCATTCCCTTTCTCTACCTTTTCCATCCTGGACTGTATTATGCATTATTATCATTGTTATTATTGCCATTATTTGATACATGTATTATGTATTATCTAATATTTTATATTTTATCACTTTCGACTCGAGTTTAGTTTTCTCTCTCTCTACAGTCGACTTTCTTTTGTCTGTTTGTTGTCTTGTTATTGACTTTGTTTCAATACTTTTTCATGCTTTTCTTTCTTGTTTCATGCGTTCATGCGTTATATTTGTTTGCACAAGATTGACCCGGTTCAAAAACATCATTTACATGTTGAATCAGCAGAAAAATTTCAGACAATTTTAAATTCATTTTTCAATGTTTCTTCAATTATTACTTGAAGGAAAACGGTTCAGATTCAAATTCAGTCAATTCATCATTTTTTAACTTTTTTATTCTGGGATGATAAATGCATATTCGGTTCAGAATGTCGTCAAGGTACATCAATTGATGTCTAGCTTTTGATATCGACTAGAAAAATCTGTTTAGGAAAAACTGAATTATTTAGTTCGACTATTGATTTTATAGGCTTCAACAATAATTTCATTATCAAATCATAAATTAATTCTATAACCTTTGTTAGGTTAGATTTACGATTTATCGAGAAAAGTTAGAATAATAAAGTTTCGAGAAAAGAAGAGAAAATTATTAGTGGAATGGTAAAGGTGGCGAAGAAATGGTGATATGAAAAGTATTATGAACTTGAAAATGATGTGGATTTTTTTCCTAATCCATTGATATTCTTTCAATTTTTTATTCAAACGATTCCAGCGCAAGAACATCATGTAAACTCGGTTCTTCTCATGGGAAAGGAAAACAATAAAACTCACAAATAGTATGACAAGTATGACTATTGATATTGAGTTGAGAATTCTTGATTCTGCCATTGATTCATGGCTATCTGGATAGAATCTCATTTGACTGAGGTTTTCTTGTTCGATCAGGCAAAATGTTGATCAAGTTTATTCCTATTTACTCTGCTATCTAATAATAACGGAACTGTAAGACCAAGAAAAATGAAGAAAATTTTGATCTTGATTTTATACTCTGTGGGCTGAATAAGGCAAAAAATTGAAAGTTTTAAATTCGATACCAATTAACCAAATTGAGGAGAAGGAAGAAAGTAAGACTTTATCGCTAAAGTTGGATGAAAAAAACGAAGTTTACTTTCTGCTAAAATTTCATTTTTCAATTTGTAAATTGAAATTTCGTTACTTAACCAGTTGCATAATCTTGGATGGTTCATCATTATGAAAACCCACTCAAAGAGTTTGACATTTCTGAAAATGTTTCAACATGTGATTATCTTGTAAAATGCAACAAATGTCAAAGCAACTTTTTTCTTGGCCCTGCAAATGCACATGATCTTGATGTTTTTCCTAGTAAATAACTTATCAGCTTGAAATCTTTGATATCATGACTTTTATGTGACTTGCTTATACAATCCATTCAATATTTTGAGCTGAAACAAAAAATTACCAAACTGAAAAATTTTCAGCATGTAAGCCATGATCAAACTGCATCCACGAAAAATAATCAGAGTGCGATCAGAATTTAGGTAACTAAGAAATACACGTTTCAACAGGGTTAGGGGAAAATACAGAATCCATAGTTCTTTCTATTGAATTTGAGGGAAACTTTTTTGATTACTCAGGTTGACGGTTTTTTGCTGGATTATGGGTATTTATAAATGTAAAACTGTCTTTCAAGTAAAGAGTAGAGCTTGGTGAGTAAACCTGATAACTGTACAAGAAAGTATTTAAGTTTCAATTTGAACAAGAATTGTCCATCAGAGAAATATTTGAACTCAAAAAATAATTGTTCTATTTTTAGTTTTTTATCACTGACGATGATTTTATTTCGTGGACAATACGAATCTTTTAAATTTGAATGAATTCGAATAGGAAATGCCATCGTGCTTTCATGATCGCAGCAGCTTCTTTTAAAAGTTTCAATAAAGCTAGTTAATCAGCAGATATAAAAGATGAAATATGATTGGTTTGGATTGACCAGCCAGACAATATCACAATGTTTGAACATTATTTTGTTGATTCGTATTTTTATTCAATTGCTTTTCATTTATTCAACTGATTGGACACATTTAATGGGAAAAATTGAGTCACAATAAAATTTGAGTTCAATAACATTTATCTGATAATGGTTGTGAGAGGTTGATAAAAGATGAACAGTTTGTTAACTCGGTCAAATGATGATGTTTACTGATGAAAAATTTTCACCTTAACAATATTTTAAAGCAAACTTTTCATGATTTACTTTTTTCTCTCATGCTTTCAGCTTCCGGAAATTATGTTGGAATTGTTGGTAAAAGTATTTCAATAGCTTGTAACACCAATTTATGGAGTGAAAATGATATCTCTTTAATCCTTTGGTATAAAGGATCCAAAGGTGTTCCAATCTATTCAATAGACTCTCGAACTACTTCACTCACCAATTCAAGGCACATGTCGTCTGGACCAAGATACAAGTTAAATGTTTCCATACTTCCTCCTGAGTTGATTATTGATTCTCTTGTAGAGGCCGACGAAGGTGAATATCGTTGTCGAGTCGACTACAAGAATGAAAGGACTCAACATTATGCCACATTTCTCGAAATTTTAGGTAAGTTGTTTTTAATTTCCTTACTTCGGTAGTTGAACAAAACAGACAAAGATGATCAACTTTTTTGCATTCATTTATTAATTCACTTATTTTTATTAAAACTTTCAAAAATTCATTTTCATTCAGCTTCTTTCTCATTGTTATAAATTCAAATGAAAAAATTGTGAAGGTTAATGATGTTTGTTTTTTGTATCAAAGTAACTCAATTATATTCACATGTTCTGGCACACCTTGATTACTTGCTCTCATCGTGCTCTGGATAGTCATTTTTCAATTAAAGTGCTGAATGAATGGTCGTTAAATGACAAAATTGGTCAAAGTATTGAAAGTGATTAAAAGTGAAATCTCAACTTCAACTGCAACATTAGATTTTAAGTTTGCTTGTCTGGATCATTCAGCTTATGTGATTCATTGAATTGTCTGACATTATTATTAATGTTAAGCTTTGTGAAGTAATGGCGAGAATGAAAAACCTCGTTAGATGTGATCTAGATAAGAATAAAAGTCAAATATAATTCCCTCAAATCATTGCCGACGCTTTAGTTTATTGCATGATAATTGTGACGACAAAGCGTTTAGAAATTACAAATGAATAAAATGCACTAATCTCATCACTTTGCTTTTTGACTGCAAACGTCACTTGTTATGTAGGGTGTTGCGCATCCTAGCTAAGTTAAAGATGAAGATGATAGAGACGCAAATAACAAGACCGCAACTCAAATTATTCTTATCCATTTGTATCTTTATCAGCTTTCAATCATCTTCAAGATAAGACGGTCCTTTCAAACAACACCCTTTACTAGCTCAAAAGTAATCAAAGTCACAAAAAATCGAAAATTCTGAAAGTTTTGCAATAATTTTGGAAACTAAAAGCGATAACGATGATAGAGAAAGTTGATGATGACGAAGATGGTGAAGCTAACTTTTTATTCGTCCATTTCAAACAAAACGCCCATAATATGCGTTTGATTCTGGTGCTTGTGTGTTACAGAATTCATCTTTTTTCTACTTCTAATACATTCTGATGAGCGATTAGGTTAGGTTTCCCTAAATTGCCCTCTACTAACGGTAACACTCTTTAGCTCAAATGATTGTGAAGTTTTGTAAAGTTGATTAAAGGTTATGATAGAAGGAAAAGTTTGTTCCAGGAATGAGGAAGGCTTATATCGAACCAATGATAACAAGAGTATTATGATGATTGCGAGCGAGTAATTGTTTGAGTCAAACAATCTGCGAAATCAAGTGGTTGGGATGAAAATTTAGAGGCTTAAAGTTTCATAAGCAATCGATACGCAACGAGAAAATTTTATCACAAAAGTAAATGAAAAAAGTCGAAAATTTTTCTTCGTTTTTTCCCTTTTATCCAAAACTTTTGTTGAAGGAAATGCTGAACGAATTGGATGAACAAATTAAAGCAAGTATCTTTGAAATCAATTTCATATGATTGACCATTAGATAACGATGTAATCACTGTGAAGGTTAAACAGTGAAATACTTGGGTTCATCATCATCAAACAGTCCAATGGATTTAACAAGGTTTCAATTGATTCCTTCATTTCTTGTTGTTCGCGTTTCGCCATTTGTTCAATCGAAATGGGACAAGAAAAAGTTGCAAGTGGATATGAAAAGAGAGAGAGAGAAGAGCAGAATGTTTCAAGATAATGATGATAATGATTTCGATGATATTGTTACTCTTCGTCATCTTCTTGCTCTTCATTGTTGCCTTTCTTTTCCATTCTAAATGATCTTCCCTTGGTACGAATTGTTCAGCAAAAAGATTTGTTGGAAAGCAAAAAACCATCAAATTGATTGATACCCATCTTCAGGTGAAGAGATGATGATGATAAAAAAGAAGGAGAAGATTGAACAAATTGACAAGCTTAAAGTGAAAATAGTTTTTTGTGTTCTTCTGATGGTCATCATCATCACACTGATTGCCATTATCAACACTCTTAACTCAATGGCTTTACTCTAATTTCATCCTGCAGTGAGAAGACAGAGTTTCTCTTCAACTTTCATCTTGCAAGCTCTTCATCACCAGCGGTAAAAAAAGAGATAGAAAAGAAACTTTTTTTTGTTCTTCTCTCCTCTTCTCTTCCCAATTTCACTCGCTTTTTTATTAGTATGATAATGATGATAATAACGATCGTTAATGGGTGATAATAGTAATAATAATAATTCAATTTACAAGTTTATTTCGTCTCTTTTGTTGTACCGTTAATTCAATAAAAAGACTTGAATAGAGATTCAACCAAATCTCTTTGCTTCTCTCAATCTGTTGATGAACCTCAATACCAACATCTTAATCAAGCTACACACAACTGGTGCTATTCATTGATAAGATAAAAGGTCTCATCAATGGATATCATTAATCGACCGAAAATGATTACACTTTTATCCATTAAACTTTGAAATCAAGAGTTTGGTGAAACCACGAAATTGTTTAATTTTGCAATTCATTTTGTGGCCTTTGATTGCGATAATGAAAAGTTTACAAACAAAGGTTTTGCATTTTAAACACTTTATTTGAATTTTATTGCCTCTCCAAGCTCAACATTTTGCACAATTCAGACTTTCGCTTTTACCGTTGAACGTAAAGTCTCTTGGAAAATAAGTGCAATTAGACAATAAAATAAGCATAAAATAACCTCAAACTGTATTGTTTCCAGTCTTTTATCTTTTATTTACACACGAAAAGAATTTTATGATCGTTAATAGAACCATCGTATAACGAATATTTGAAATTCTAGCCAAACAGTTATATGAATGTAACGAAGCGAGATAGAGATACACTTTTGGACGAATAATGGAGTAATGATGGAATAAATATTTGGACCAAAAATCGTTCTTTCACATCTTTTCAAACTAAGCTTGGTTGGTTGTACAGTAAATATCGCTAATCTTTTTCAGTGAAAATTTCATTTTTGACATGAAAAGAAATTGATTGATGGATAAAACCGAAAGATCAAAATGATATTTTTGATTTGTATACTGAAGATTCAAAGCATACAATGTTACAAAAATCAGTCGCATTTCTATACATTCTGTGTATAAAAATATTCCTGTACTTTCAGCCAGACAAAAGGGAAATTTCGTTTATGGAGAAAAGTTTCGATTTTTCTCAAAAAGTAACTGATTTCTCAAACACTAATAAAGCTAATGTTTCATTTTTATCAGAACAAAATTGGATGAATTTGTCCATCTTTTGAACAAAGTACACCGATAATTTGTTAAAGTTTGCTCGTTTTTTACCTCTAAAAAGACCATCTTATGCAGTATCAGCTTCAAGTTCAACAGTAGCAGCCCCAGCATCAAATACTGGATCAGGACATCAGCAGCAGCTTCAGATTCATCAAAAGAACCAAAACCACTCGGTAACTCAGCTAACTCGTGATCATCAAGATCATACTATAATGACAAGGGAAGTGCCTTTGCTGGTACGATCATTTTCAATTTTTTTCGGTCTTATATTGTAGAGGGCAAAAAATAATTAGACACGTATTTTTGCTTTTGTTTCGCTAGTGCGCGGTTAATGATATTCAGGCACTTTTTATTAAAGATAGTAATGCACTACAGCCACTGAGAAGTACATAAAACAGATGAAAAGCAGAAAATGCAAATCTCTAAATGAAAATTGTAAATCATTTTTCAGTAACTCCAATAGATTTCAATGCAATATCCTCGCTTAAAAGTGCTTAAATATCAATAACCGCGCACTAGCGAAACAAAAGCAAAAATACGTGTCTAATTATTTTTTGCCCTCTACAATATAAGACCGAAAAAAATTGAAAATGATCGTACCAGCAAAGGCACTTCCCTTGTGAGTACTATGCAGTTACAAATGACTAAATGTGAAAGTCGAGAAAAGTGTAATTTCTGTGATTTTTAGAGTTATCTGATGAAGTCAATGAACTTTGAAAATCACGTTTCAACAAAAAATGTTCAATTTTTATTTCCATTTCTCTCTTGCTATTGTACTCTGGTTAAACGTTTGATTGATCATTCAGCAATTAATAGTGAATCACCAAATTTAGTTATCGTTTCTGCCTTTGCCCAGCTCGAACTAAATACTGTATATGAAAACAATAGTTTTCCATCGGTCAATAAACAGTCAACCAATTTGCTAAATTCGTACACCCAACAGATGCAGAAACTTGGTTTAAACTCGTCAATACTGAAAAGCCTAGAGAATCAAATTAAGAGAGCAAAAAATCATTGTTATTCTCGACTTTTACAGCAACATTAAGGAAACACCAAAAAAAAGAAGAGAAAACTGGAAAAGAAGAAAAAAAAGTAAAACTTGGATTGTTGTCCCTTCTGTTGTTTTTCAATACTACATGAACAACACCTTTTAATCACTTATTAACTTGCAAGACATTCCATGAATTCTGAGCTTCCTCAATACAGGTCATCTTATTGATTTCCCAAGTTGGCACAAATCATTTTCACTGTTGAACAAATTTTTCATCTCAATTTGACTCTCAATTTTCACTGCTTATTCCATTGTTTCCCTCACTTCTCATCACAGTTAATTGGGAAGAGGAAAGAAAAGGAAAGGTTGAGAAAAGAAGGAAAAGTCAACCAAGTAATGAACATAAATAGATGTTGATTCAGATGATTTACTTGATGATGAGGGTGCCAAATTGAAGTGAAAACCAGGAGCCAGGGACGAAAATGTAAAGAAAACCAGAAACAAATGAAACATTTAATCAACTTGTTAACACAGCAAAAGAAAGTTGATTTTTTCATGTTTCCCAATAAAAAATAAGCCAAATTAAAGTCAACCTTTTACCTCGAAATGTTTTCATTTTCATGATACAATACGAATACCTTGAAGCATTCAATTTTCTCACTTATCCATTGTTATTCCTATTGTAACACTATTTATCATTACCATTGATGAGCCTTGAGCTTCATCACGAGTTAGATGAAAAATGATCTCTCGATGTCCATCAGTTTTCAACATTTTTACCTATTTTTTTGAATTAAATTTTCCAGTTTTGTTGTGGCTTTTGTTGATTTCAGATTCATCTTTGATCGTCTCTTTGAGTTTGGTAAATGCCTTTGAATAGATTCATCATTAGGCGATTGATTAAATTTGATTGATTAACTGTAATTGGTTTTGAGCTTGAGGTGCAGTTGGTGCTTCTTTCAAATTTAATTTGATTGATTGAGATTTGTAATTTTTAAAGATTGAAATGAGTTGATCAATTTGCTTGCATCAAGTTTTCCTGTTTACTTTGTACTCTTTCCACTGTCATTGCCTTTATACACTTGTGGCTTAAGGTATCGCTATCATGAAACTTGATCAATTACAATGATTAAGTTTGGTAGTTGCCTCGGGCTCAAGATTCAATTACTTTTTTTGTATTACAATTATTTTCACTTTTCCCTTTTCCTCTTCTTCGTCTCCTTCGTTTGTCTCTTCATTCCTATTTGGGTTCACCTTTAGTATCCTCTGTTAATCTGAATTGGCTAAAGCTAATTAGTTAAGCAAACAATCAAACTTGCTGGATGCCTAATGGTTGCCGGTGATAATCAAAGTCGTTTGGGTATCAATTTTGCATTTACATTACTCAACTTCTTAAGAGAAAAAAAAAGAAATGTAAAAATTAAAATACCCAAAAAATGGATCCTCCGAAATACTTTTCACCAAATTCAATTAATAGGTAATTTTGCTGAAAAATTATTTCCACTATTCACGGCAGACATGACAGAAAAGATAAACAAAGTTTTTACCTAAACTCATCAATATCAACAGTTTCTCTAAACATAATGCAAACCAGATCTACAGTGCAAAAGCGGTTGTTCGTCTCAACGAAAAGTCGAATCGAACTATGAAAGTGTCAAAATGATTGCTTTGCGAATGTGCGAAAAACTTCGATAATATTTTCTAAATGCTCATCTTTCAATCTTTCAATACTTTGCACGGTCAATTGTGTCAATCAATGCTGAGAGCGATCGACTCTTCAGCCTCTTTACCCTTATACAGCAATGCAATGTCAATCATCTTTAAGTTCATATCTCACGCTTTTTTCCTTTACTTTTTTTCGCGACACAACGACTCGAAATACCAAAGTTTATTTAGAATGGGCTGAGATGAAAATTTCGAGGCGCCAACTGCGAATCTAGTAAAGTTAAAGAGTTTTACTTCTCAACAGCAGATAAAACTATTGTTATTATGTACGACTTGCCTTGAATAGGCAAAAGAATGAAATAAACTAATAAATGTAAATTCATCAAGATAAGCTCAACTGGCTCTGTTTAGGTTACAATGAAAATACAACCTTCTGTATAACCTCTTTACTATCCAGTCCAAGTGACTTTTTTCTTCTCGCCTTTACTAGACTCATAATTGAATGCAACTTCTAAGAAAAGGCTTCTCCTGAATGAGCCATGAAAATTCCAACTCCATAATCACTCCATGAACTTATTCATGCCTTTGAATCCATTAAACCTTGATTGTGTTATAAACACGATTCAATTGTATAACTCAATGAAACCCTATGACAATATTTCACCCTCAAACAAGTGCAATGAACAATGCAAGAAGCAAACTCATTCATTATTATGTATTTACCAAGGCTAAGCTTTGCTCAGAAAATTTTGTCAAAAAAATAATCAAATGTTAAACTCAAAGATTTGTGGATTCAGTCTTTAACCTTAATCATCAGCTAAACCACTTGCGTCGTCTTTGAACCAATATTTATACCCAAAGTGAGCAAAGTTAATCAAAAAATGTTCACCCAACAGTCAAGATAAATCAAGACAGATAATGAGAGGAACAAAAAAGTTGAAGTGAATCTGTTTTTTTTGTGAATTTAATTGAAAAAAAGAAGAAAAAAACAGGGAGAAAATTCTTGACTAATCAGTAAATCTTTTTGCTTGGCTTTTGTTGCTCAGCTTTTCCAGTTTGAGTGTTTTCAAAACAATAAATAATCTGAATTTAAATCTCATTTTGCAAACAAGAAGCAACCAAAAAAGTCCAAAAATGTTGGGAAAAAAAGTTAATTTTTTACTCTTCTTCAAACTCACAAATCAGGCAAAATCAGAGTTTTCAAGTTTACCAAATCGAGTAACAAAAGTAAACAAAAACTTTGAAACTAAAATGCATTTGAATAATTTATCAACATGAAAATTTCAAGTTTAATTGTTTTTACTCATTTAATTCAATCAACTGACTGGCAAATGACAACCAGATTAGGTTACATAATGTTATTATCATGTTTAATAGGATAATAAGGTTTCAACCATGAAACACGATTCTTACACTTTAATCAAGATAATTCATCTCCGTCTATTACTAAATGAATCACGAATCTGCCCAAATCATTATCAGTTTTCAGTTTGGAAAAGAAGTCAAAAGAAAATGGAAATTTTTTACCTTTAAAAATAGCTCTTTTTCAGTCTATTTTTCATTCATTTTCGTTAGAATTTCTTTTTTCCTTTTTTTCTGTTTGAATTTTGTCCACAGTTTCATGGATTGATTTGCAATGAGTGATTCTCTTTCATTTTCATTGGATTATGTTCGAGTGTTGGTGTTCAAATTCTGCTTCCATTCAACATTTGCTCTTCAATTTTGTCAATTTCAGGGTAAAATTTGCTAAAGAATTCATGGAATGTTTCAAATTGCAAGTTTAAACTGAACCAGATTTATTCAAAGTTAGAAAGTTTTCCTTATTGATTTTTACCATTTTCAAGTTCAATGATTAAACTCATGAATTAAATTTGAAAGGAAGAAAAGGATTTGATTTGGTTCATTTGTCTTGATTCAATTTGAAAAGGAAAAACAATGAAAGAAGCGAAAATCAGTTTGTACCTTTTGAAATGCTCATTATGGTTGAAACTCACCTGACGATCAAAAAATCGATAAAAATAATGTAAAGATTTGAAGGAAAATAAAAGTGCAAAAAATGTCTCCGCCACTGAAAACGATAATCTAAACATGACGAGTGGAGTGAAGTCATTACGCTTTATCGACAATCGATTCCAACAAATGAAAAAATCATCAAGAGTTCAAAGAAAAGAATTTAAAAAGTAATCGCTTTTCCCTTGTGCTGCAACGAATAACCACAAGAATTCAATCGAAACTGCAAAGTTCTTTAATGAACTTCTTTTCCATCAATACGGCGATTAAGCTCAAATCGAAAGTCAATTTTGATAAAATTTCGAGCAATGAAAGTTCCAAACGAAGCCGTTCAAAAAGCTTAGAAAATAAAAAATCTGGTGTTTTCCAAAACTCTACTGTTTCATTTCGACGATAACTAGAACTAATTTCATGATCATAAAAGCTATCCGTCAAAAGAATTCCAAATATTGAATCGAATCGAAAAAATTCTTTTTAATCTTTACAAGCTGAGACACGATCATGGCTGATCGTAAATTTCTTTTAACCACCCATGCTAACCGTCTTTTCACGGTATTGTCCATGTGTTGGATTGAGTGGTGGACAATATGGTGGACAATACGGTGAAAAGATGGTAAAAAACTGGTGAAAAAAGTCGGTCCCCTCTTTACTCTCTACTCAAATGACAAAGTTTTACATAAAATCCTGGTCCAACAATCAACCATCAACCTAAATAACAAAAAGTTTTTCCCCCTCTCTCAATGTTATTGAATACGGATTCTACATTTTTTTCCCCAGTCTCTATTTTCATGAATTTCTCAGAGGTCATGAGATTCTGAGGACAGGTTTCCTATTTTTCGTCGTTGTAGTTGAATTAGGGCTTTCACGCTGTGTAATTTTTTTTCGTAGAACCCGCTCAGTTCGACCACAATCTTGACGCAAAAATTTGATGCTTTGACTTTATATATTGTATAGATTCGACTCTAAATTTGAATATTTAACATGTCAATCTTGTCGAATCTAGAACTTTTTATTTAAAATTCAGTCAAAATTTTTCGAGTTTTTATGCGAAATTACGATAGAAAAGTTGAAACGAAGAGAAAGCCCAAAAAGGTAACTTTACAATTCGATTTTTGGTGATGCATGAAAAATGCTTGAATCATGATCATCGCTTAATTAATTCATGACCAGAAAAGTTGCAATTAATTAATCATGATTCAAGGTTTCCCATGATAATTGTTTAATTTAAGGAGAAAACAGGAAATCTTTTAAATCACTGAAGAAACAGGTAAATGGACAGTAAAGGGATTTGGTAAAAAAGCAGGTGAATTGCCTTTTCCTTTACATTCATTTAATTATAATATTTTTCTTGTTTGCAATCAATTTAATAATTGATTGTTAATGGTTGCTGTTGATGAGGTTATCTCACTTTGAAATGTAACTCATTAATCGGTTAATGATGATGATTTGTTGATTAAAAGATCAGTTTGGTTTGAGCAAAAGTTTAATTCAATTTTGTCTTCTCGCCATTTCTTCGTGTTCGCAACAACTTTTCACAATTTCATTGCCATCACAGCATCATATTGTTAATTGTTTTAATCAACTGTTAAGAAGCATGTTTAATCATGCATTCAAGAGATTGATTGAAAAGCTGAACAAAAAACAATAAGAAATTCATGTTTACCTTTTAAAATGCTAATGATGGGAGAAGATGAAAATTTGGAGAAAAAATTGTTTTCCAATTTAAATTTCAATTTTCAACAATCATTTTGTGTGTTCTTGTCCTGACAATTTCAATGTTTATCAATATCAATAATTCATGGAATTGAAATATTCTCAATATTCATCAAAGAGAGGAAACAAAGAAAATGGTTCAAGTGATGAAACTGGAAAAAAGGCAAAATTCACAATTCATGAGCTTCAGGCCATTTCTTTCATGGAAAACTCAATGATTGTAACGAACATGAAAAGTGGAAATAAATTTGAAAATATTTTCTTGTTGGTAAAACAAGAATTCAAATCAATTGTTCGATTGCAACAAACAAGCTAATTGATAATCAGTGAATATAAATGCAACTTCAATTGAAATTCGTTGCTCTTCGTTGGAACACTTTTCCAAGTTTTTTCATTTTCGTCTTATGAGTTTCTCAGTAAAGTATGAAAAGATTTAGTATTACATTGTAATATTGTATAGTCTTACATAATGATAAAGTTAGTTCTGTTAACATTTGCTTCCCAATGAACCAGATATTAGTTTTTGTTTTGCACCTTCTTTCCCTTGTTATCCATTTTCATTTTGTCATCAGCTTAATTCACATATTATTTTTTGGCAACTTTTTTGTTCCACTTTCAACTCTTTTTTTCTTCGCAGCTCTATTATGTAATGTATTAACGTTCATCTTTTACCAGCAAATGTTGAATGCAAGACTAACATCTTTTGACACAATCTTTCAACACTTTGTTGCACTTTCTTTGTTCACTTGAAATATTTTTTCATTTATTTACTTCTTTATATTGAATGTTGATGAATACAAACTCTGTATCTTTGCTGTTTTATTGCAATTTTTTTTCTCATTCCATTGCAATTCACTTGATAACAAATCAAGTTAATGAGAATACAATATTAGCATAAAGCATTACTGTGCAAAAATAAGTCAGACTAACAGAGTTTTTTGCAGCATTTGCATTGCTCAGGGAGTGAGTGATAACAGATTTGTTTCTTTTTTCATGTAAAATACGAATTCGTATCAATTGAACTTTGATTTTCACAGAAAATCTTCTTGTAAAACGTTAATTTCTGCTAGCAAAGCATCAGAATTTTGCGGATAATCTGTTGAAGCTGTACAATTTTTCTTGCATGCTACTTGAACTACAGAGATTTCATGATAAATTCACTGCGTGATTCTGTATGCAAGTTATATGAAAGTTTCTCGGTTACCTATTAAAAGGTACTTTCCGGTAATTTTTTGGAAATCGTTTGATGACATTAGAAGTCAAGTTAAAGTGAAATCATCATTTTCAAAGTCAATCTCACAGACCAAGTCGATTGATTCTACGGTTTTTGACTCATGAGTTAAGTTTTAAAGCATCGTTCCATGAATTTTCTTCTTTTTGTATTTAATATTTTTCTCATTCGAGATGCTGCTTCAACACTTTAAGAGAAAAAATTAACTCAATGGTTGTATCCTTCCCTGAAATCTTAATCAGAAGAACCGCATAAAAAATGAATTTTTGTAATTCTATTATCATTATCTCTGTTTAAAATTCACTGGTTGAGACGCTCATTTAAGTGACAAAATATTTTTCGAATTTTAAGTTCGAGTCAAATTTAGATATTTGATCGATAACATCTTTGCAATTTTGTGACGGTTTCTTCAACTTACTATTGATCTAGTTAGAGGCTGGGCTACATCAAGAAGTCTTTATCACCGTTTTCTTTGCAACACAAATCAAGTCATCAAACAAGCAAAATTTCATCGACATTGCGTTTTAAACCAAAAATTTCAACCAAACTAGTGCAAACTTTGTTTTCTGGTTCCAAAACTTGGAATGAAAACACTTGTTTCCAAACTTTATTATTAACATCAATTGTTACAAGTTGATAAAATCAACTTGCAGGTCAACAAGGATATTTCAAGTCTCTCCATACAAGCAACTTTACCACTCGAAACTTGTAACATCTAATAGTAAAAACCTTATTCTTGTAATGTCTTTATTTAGTTTCATAGTTTGATATTTTAGTGTGTTTACTAGTTAAAACGATGAAATATAGAAGTAATTTTTCTCTCCATTTCTTCATCAGAAGTTTCTATTCAGGAAAAAAAGGTAAAGTTAGAAATGGAAAGAAAAGAATGGACCAAATGGTCGATAGAAAGGTTACCAACAAAATAATTTCGTTAACTTTTTTTGTCTGCCAATGAAAAGTATAGAATCAAGGTTGAATTACGATTAAGATGGCGAGAGAGAAGAAGATGAAATGAAGAAAATATTGCAAATAAAAATGTTGAATTTATGTGATGAAAAATGGAATGAAAAAGAAGAAGAAAAAATGAAGAAAAATAATAACAACTGGCCTCGTCATTTGAACAGATAAGCTTCTTAACATTTGCAACTTTTGTATTGATTGAAATTGTATTTCCTATCATTTTCACTTTTCCATCATCATCAACACTCTGTTTTCATGTTGCTTCATATTTTTCATTCTCACTGTTCAACACCAACACAGCAAAGTTGAAACATTTTCTTATCAAGTTGAGCAACATTTCAACTTACCTTTACCCAAAAGGTCAATAAGTAATTGTGATCATTTGAGAATCTGAAACTTCATTATTTTCATGCAAAGGAAAAAAATGTTTTCTTCGAACTCTTTTTATCCAATCGGCTGAATAACATATTGCAATCTGACAGAAATTGATATAACATTATGAATATTTTATTCAAACTTTCTCTTTATTCAACATTTTTGGTTCCTTCTTCTCAATTTTATTGTTGAAAGCATTAGTTTACCTTTATGTTGCTGTCATAAAATACACTTGAATGAAGAAAGACTATTTTTTTATTCGATTTTTGTTGTGTGATTTGGAAAAAAGTTAACTTTTAACTTCGATTCTAACTGCGGATCGAATTTCGTTCATTTCTTCTTCTTCCGCTTTTTCCAGTTTCATTGCTCATTTCAACTTATCAGTTTCTTTGTCTGGTTCAAGATGATTCCTGTGCAAAAACAATGTTTAAAATATAATCTGTCAACATTTGAGATTCAAAAGTTAAACTTGATTCTTTAGACTCTTTTCAACAATTGAAACGAAATGATCGGAAAATCGAGACATACTATTTTTGGAGTCAGAACTTTTCTTTAAATTCAAGTTCAAGTTCAAATTACATCTTGAAATTTCATTTCCATTAAGAAATTTTTCTCCAACAAAATAGGTAACTTGATATTTACTTCAATTGTTGAAGTTTATTTTAGTAAATTTCATGATGGATTCGTGAAAATTATCAGCCTTTGATTTGTTGAATTGCATTCATTGAAAATAACTTTGATATTTCTGTGGAGACTATTAGTGTGGAAATGAAATTATCAAGAAAGGTTACAATTTCATGAGGAAAAAGTTCGATGTTTATGATTTTGGCGAAATTGTTAGTCGCCCTTGATTTGTGTGCTCGAAATCCAGCGTTGATGGCCAAGTTAGACTACTGATATGGCATTGGAGAAAGTAAATTGAAAACGAAGAGTAAAAAATTCTTTGCACAAAGCAAAATCAATAATTACAAGGTAACTCAGGACTGGGAAAGAACAAACTGGGAGTAAAATAATATCATCATGAGTTATTTGATATCAGATATGTTCACCCAGGGAGTTACCTTGTTCCCCACACTTTTCATCATTATTATCAATTTGCAGTTTTGCTCAATTCTTGCCAATTTTTCGTTATGTTTTTTTCCCCAACGTCTGTAGGAAAACGTAACAAAATTTACATATTTTTGTTGATAGAGATAGATCTTTATTAGATGTTTGATTTTAAGATCGTCTAGTATAACCTACATGGTTTGGGTCTAATCGGCTCATGCGTTATTCTCGTAATCCCTTCTAAGATGACATTCAAAGGTCAATTAGAGGTCAAATAACTGAATGACCTTGAATGTCCTTGAGACTCTGTATTTATGTTTCTATAATTGCAGGAATTATAGTAACTAAATATCATGAAGATCTGACCTCTGGTTAAAAAGTTATAAACACAAACGCCCGACAGGGATAAAAAAACGCCCGGAATTAATAAAATTCATGAAAATGATGTATTATAATATAATATCATAATATATCGCCAGGTCCACAAAAGTTGATTTAAATTAGTTTATAAATTAACATATGCACCAAACATTTAGATAATTGAATTAATGTTAATATACCTATGCACCTATACCTATACTATAAGGATGCACCTATGGTGCATTGGCACTATTATTAAAATGGGCTATGGTCGCAAATTCCAACTTTTGAGTTAAGCTCTCAAACTTCGTAGGCTGATAGGGGCTAAAATGAAAATATAAGTATCAATCACACATGAACTACATTACTTAGAGGTACCATTATTGAAGTATAACATTGCTTGCAGTTGGAGTCAATGTCGAAAAAAACTCTCAAGGCCATTCAAGGTTATTTAGAAAAAATCAATTTAATTTAATCAGCTTCTTGCAAAGCCACGTCGTGTTCGATGGGTGATGATGATACAGGGGAATGATCGACCTCCAAAAGGACCAGTTTCAACTCTAAATATATTATGTGGATACTGTCGAAAATAATTAACCAGCTCATCGTAATCTAAAACATCGTTGTTTAATACAAACACAGGGAAAATACCACTATTCTCGGGGCAAACTTGACGTACTCTTGCCATAAACACATTATAACGAAAAGGATCTTAAACTCTAAGAGTTTGTCCAGTCGTACGATTAGTAACCTTTATATATTGGACATTGAACATGATGAAAAAGGTGAATTAACATTGAAAGGCAACTGCAATTTGACTTTACCTAGCAGTTGGCCGCTAACAACTTTGCTGCCATATGTTGTTGAGATGATCAAATGGATGCCATTGAATTGATTGAACAAAAATAGTTTCATCTTTTCTCTTTTGGCATTTGTTTGAACGAGTTTCGTTACTTGTGCGGTGAGTATGATGATCTTTATAAACTTTTTTGATGCTAATGTAAGTTACATCCACGACAGCTAGCATTCTTCTACTATCGTATTCGTTGTTGGGAAACCTTTTGTAAACCTTATATAATATTATAAAGTATATAAGTATGCATATTAAATTGATTTTTTCTAAATTACCTTAAATGACCTTGAGAGTTTTTTCGACATTGACATTGGGAATTTGCGATCATACTCCTTTTGATTTGTATCATATCATGGGATGAATTCAGTTTTTTTCTGGTTCTTATCAAATATTCACAAGCATACTGAGCTCAGACTTGCATCATTCGGCAAATAAAAAAATTTTGAGTAAAATTGCTTTATGCTTACCAATAGAAAGATAATCGAGTTATGAACATGTAATAAGCTTCAACCGATTTGAAAAGTTTTGTACTCTCACCGAAAAGCACCACCGAATGTCAATTAGAGGTCAAATAACAAAGAGACCTTGAACGACCTTGAGCATTTGAACTTATAATTCATCAATCTGCAGAAGCTCTTGGTCCGAATCCAGGGTCTGTAACATAAACTGTTCAGGAGTTATGCTTGCAAACCGCCCTAAATGTTAGCTGAATAGCCTGACACTTTCTTTACAATATACGGAAGGTACGATCCAGTACTCCAGAATGATTAAAAATTCAAGGCA
The DNA here is from genome assembly GCF_039701765.1 of Tetranychus urticae. Lineage (NCBI taxonomy): Eukaryota > Metazoa > Arthropoda > Arachnida > Trombidiformes > Tetranychidae > Tetranychus > Tetranychus urticae. The sequence continues at coordinate 14,168,388 of NC_142959.1, read as the reverse complement.
AAATTTATTTAATTAGTATCAACTAGATGTTATATTTATTCCAGAGACGATTTAATTTAAATCTTGGAATCAATGTAAAAGAATATTAGGTTTTATTCGATCTTTTAGAATATGCCTGGTAATGAATGAAAACGGTTACATTTCATCATTTTGCGATCGATAAAGTTAACTTCAACTGCATTGACAACAATAGATTAGGCAGTAACTGCATAGTTATTCAAAACTACGAGTAACTCAAAGGTTACTCCTCTCACGTGAAATGTCAAACTTAAGTCAGCCAATGACTTTGTTTAGAACTGCATTAAATGCTCAATTTTTAAATAAGCAACAATTCTTTACATGCTCTCAACAGTTGGAATATTTTTTATTTCAATGGAATTTACAACTAATTTTACCATCAGAGTTGTTAGTTATCAACAAGCAGTGGGTAAAAGTTACTCGAGTCTAATTTATATTCTGATTAATGTTATTACGCCAATAAAAAATAAAATTGCTCACAATTTCAGTATCGTCATTATATCTCATCATTTATATTTAAATTTTTTCTTCTTTTATGGATGACATTTAAAATGTAATTAATGTAAAATAGTTTAGATTGAAAAGCATCATTAAAATGCAATTAAATATTCTCATTGGCTCATTATTAAACAAAAAAGTTTCAAGTTGAGATGAACGAGTCGAAGAGCAAAAAAAGCGAAATAAAAAGTTACATTAGACTAAACTCGCTTCAATTTGAAGTGGAAATACAAATGAAGATGAAACTTGACAAAAAAATAAAACAATAAAGTTATCTATATCTTACTAGTAAATCAATTGATCACGCACAAGAAACAAAATGCTGGTAAAACAATGGAGCAACTAAATGAGCGTGAAAAAGGGAAGAAAAAAATGAATCATTAAATGATGTAATTATAATTGTAAACATTATCTCGAAAAGAAACGGGAAAAGTCGAAATGTTACCATTACCATTGGAAATGTTCAGCTAACTGAAAATGTTATTAAGTGGCAGAAAAGTTATTAACAATTCGTCAACATGAATATGTAATGATGATATTAAAGTCTGTGAATGAAGATCAATATAAGACAGTCTTACTCGTCTTTACTTGCATGAAGAAAAATTTTGCAACAATTTTTTCAATTTTCTGGAAATCTAACGATTGCCGATGAAAACCATCAATAGTTAAATGATATTCACTTGATATTCACCATTTTATGATGATTGGTCACAGTTTCACGATTCATGGTTTCATGTTTATTCATGTTTTCCTCAACTTGTTGCTATGGCCAACTTGAAGATTTTTATTGAGTAATTTCTATCGCTCTAGGCTATTTACTCTATCGTGTTATTCATTGAAAAATTTTATGCTCGGTTACTCCAACAAATGCGCGTGCAAGTTTGATGTTCAACTTGAACGCAATTCCATCGTATTCATCTAATTATCAATTGAACTTTTTTTATCAACAATTCAGTTGTCATCTTATTAATCTTAATGGTCATGAGTATGATACCATCGTCCTGATTAGGAATCGAATTGGTGTGTTTCCTTGAGACTTCAATGATTCTTTCTATTCTCATTGTTCCGAATCACCGACCAATTTGTCACAATTATTCACAATTTGCTCGAATTTTTTTCTTTATTTTGCATAAGTTGGCCATTTTACGTTACGATATTGATCAATTAATTCAATTGTAGCGATTGATCGAAAAAAAGATTGATCATTTTTAAGCACTTAATTGAGACTAATAATCAAGTTGCAATCATCTGAAACAACTTAATCAGAATCTAGTGTTGAGCTTTTCATAAGCAATTTATTGTTTATCTTAAGTTGAATCTGAATATAAATTGGTCTCATTACTTTTACAATAAACAATGTCAATAAAAAAGAAAAGGTCAATAAATATAACCTAAGGGTTAACGGGATAAATAACTTTTCTTGTTCCTTTTACCTTTTCTTTTGTCTCACCTCATAATTTTGATACAAATAACTGCAACGATTAATTGTTGTTAATGGCAAGCCTGTTGTCCAGAATAGCAATGTGATTGGACGATAAATAAGATGAAAATAGAGACAAAAGGTCAACTTGATCAATTTATTACGCAAAATGAGGAGAAAACAAATCAAGATTAATTCACATGATCTTTAGTTTCCTTCCGTACTCAAACGATTGATCAAGTTTCAATCAATTAGCATCAAATTATACTTTCTATTGATTTAATCTCATCTTATGTTGATTAACATTGGATAAACCCAAAGTTCTTTGTGGCTTTTCTCTAGATTCATTTCCATGGTCAATAGGAATTCATTGATAAATTAAATAATTCAAAAATAGTGACAATTAGAGATTCCAAGTTTTTCATTGGCAGTCTATTGCAATCTTAAATGCACTTGTCTGTCTCACGCGTCAAGCTGAAGCTGATTCAAGTTATGAGTCTATGACGGCTGTCAAGATCAACCAGGTAATCAATTTCCAGAGAAAGGCTTCTCCAGACAAACTACTAACCAAAACCGGTTCACGAATAATGAACTTCTATCAAGCATAATCTTGATCAGACTGACACTATCAGCTCATCAGTATGAATATTGATGTGCTTGTGAGTAACCTGACGAAATTGGTGTCTCACTGAATTAAATGTAGATTGACAAAGCTGTGAAAAAAGATGTTGCATTTAAACCAATAAAGTTGGCTAAGGATAACAACTTGAAAAACTTTGGATGCTGTAAAAAAGAACAGCAATTTTTCTTCTGTTCTAACTTTTTCTCATCATATTTTATTCTGGCAAATATTTTTTTCTCATTTTTGTTTCTCTTTTTTTGCACCTTCTTTTCACTTTTATTGTCAACTAAAGAAAATTACCTTCCCATGTTAGAATCATCTTTTGGATTGAGTTTAGAGTAGGAAAATATTTCCTTCCCTTTAACTCCAAAACTTTCATGGAAGATAAAACTTCTCGCCTCAATGAAATGTTATCTTCACAGGGATGAGTGAAGATGAAGGATAAATTTTCTCTTCCAGAGTCTCAGTTTTTCTCTCATTCTCTTGACCTACCAATGAAACTATCAATCTGATATTGTTTAGGTTTTCCTGAAGAGAAGAGGGAAGAAAAACGAAGAAAATTTCAACTCGCAACTTTCTCAATATACATCAATACTAGGCCCGATGAGTTTCACATAATTTACAGTTCATTGAATTCAATATAATTCAAGAAAAAAGACAAATTTTGTTGATCATCTTGAAAACTGAGAAAACCTTTTCAAGCCAATCAGTTTCAAAATTTTGTCATTTCCATTCATGAGAAGAAGATTGCAGACTGACCTTTACGTGAATCAACGTGAAATGTTAACCTTAAATCTAAATTTGTAGACTCAATTTGAGATGAAAAATGACTAAATTGATACAAGATTGACGAAATAGTGTAAACTGATCGATGCATTTGCTGAGATATTTCATAATCTTGAGCAGACAGAGACCACTGGATATTGACTCGAGTTTCAACCTAAAGCCTTGCAGCTTCAGCATTAGATTTCATTGGTAAGAGCTACTTACGTCTGATTAAATACAATCCTTCAAGCACCAATAGTTTGATCGAAAAGGTTCATATTGTTATGGAAGAATAGATTCACGTCTTCAGTTCGAAAAGTTTTTCTCCTCATTTTCCACATCACATTCACCCAATATGGAACTAAGTAGGATATAAAAATGCACTGATTAACTGCAAATCACCAGTCAACCAGAATTATCGCTTTCTTTCATTTGGAATCAAGTTTCTTAAACAAAACTTCAGAACATTTCGATTGTTTTCGGACAACTCTTACAAGCTTTAATTTGCCAAATTAGTCGGTCATTTTTGAGAGCCGTCATGGATCGAAAACTCTCAAGATAACTTCTAGATCGATTATTGCTATTGATCTACTGTAGCCAAAATTCAATGTAATTCTTCTGATTAATCAATAAATTTCAATTCTTCTGCAAATTCTTAACAAATATCAGAGAAAAGTATTCAACAAAAGTTTTCGAAAATTGATGACAAAAAAATCGATTAACTTCGATAACTTAACAGTCAGCAACGAATTGATTAAAAGAATAATTTTTTCACAAAATATTTTCATCTCGAAAAGAATAGAATCAAAGAGATCTAAGTGTTTGAATTGTCGTATTAATGATCGATATTGAAAAAGAAATGATTAGCACTTTTCCATGTTAAGATTAATCATAATCAAGCTGAAACAGTCTTCAGAGCTTAATCAGATCATTGGAACATATTTTAATGGGCAAAAAGTAAATTGAAAGTGAATGTTAACCCGATAAAGTTGCATGTGAACTAGCAAATGAAATTCAAACAATTTTTCGTTTGACCCTTGATTTGTATTGTAATGATGGCTGATTATTCAGTAGCATTGCCTGAGCGTGAGCTTATGCTAATTAGATAACTTGAAAAAGGGAAAAACAAAGTTTGGACTTGAACGAAAAGAAGAACAAGAAGAAATGCTAATAAAATAAGAAGGTAAAAATTGGGAATATTTTATTTTCTTTTCTTCTCATTTATTCCTTGCTCTTGAACAATTTATTTCTTCACTTATTTTTTTCTCTCAAGATTAATTCTTCTCAAGATGAAGAAAAACTCTTTATTCTGTATTTTTATTTCTTGCTATTCGTTGCTTTGCCTTTTCCCTTCCCTGTTCGTTTCGTCCCAAAAAGCAAACTACAATCCTTGCGGATTATATTATCTCATCACTCGGCGTAAAAAGATGTTGAAGAATGAAAAAAAAACTTATCTTTACTCTCTTCCTCTTGATCAATGAAAGATAATGTTGATAAAAGTTACCCAAAGCTTATCTTTTCTGGTTCCATAAGCTCAATAATGATAACAATAACAATGATAAAGAATAATAATATTTGATCATTTGGCCGATAAAACTGTGCCTGGCTTTTAATTTAGCCATTCTGTATTCACCAAGAATTGCGAATAAATGAGAAAAACTATTTCTCCAAAATCGACTTTTCAATAAGGTTTGGAGAAAAGAAAACAGAATTTTTTTCTTCTTTAAAACAATCATTATTAATGAAACGAATCAGAGAGAAACGCAACGAAATGTTCGAGTTTGGAAGAAGGCGAAAAATGCTTCAATATCAGTCCCTGTTATCTGAAACTTTTCAAGGAATGCCACTTTTCTCTCCATTGAAACTATTGAACCAAATCATGATAAACTCTTATTTTTCATTCTCGCTCAACTTAATCACTATCAAATTACTTTTCTTCAATGGCCAGTTTCTGATTTTTTTTCTCGTTTTCATGAGAACTTTTTTCTTTCAATTATCATTCGATTTTGTTGATTTTGCAATTGAAAAGTTCAATTAAAAGGTGACTTGAAAAGTGCAACTTGCATTTTCCAAATCAATAAACAGAAGCTGAATTTGGATGAAAAGAATCCCAGGATTGCTTTTAATCAGAAACAAGTTGAAACCATATTCACACTTATATAAACGATAATCAATCAATCAAATGATTTATCACTTTGTCTGTTTACTTGCCTATTCACCTCATGAGCTTGCAAAAGGCAAAGTTGAACTTGTTTCCATTGTTAACAATTCTAATTTTTTCTTCTCGTTCTTTTCATTCCTTTTTTCTGTCCCATTCAGTTCCACCTAGAAATATGCTAATTATGGATCAAGATGGTCAAATACTCAAAGGTCTTGCTGGACCTTTTAATGAAGCCTCTTCCCTGGCTTTAACCTGTCAAACAATGGGAGGTAAGTTGATCAATTACGGTTACTTTTGTTTTCGCCTGAAAACCAAAATGTCTTTTGTCTTCTTTCATCCTTCTTCTTCTTCATGGTTACACCAAACCAATGAAAATCAATTTCCAATTGAAGGGTCACAATGTGTTGACCTGATAACTCAATATTGTCTGAAAAATTTCATTTCCATTTCTTTTCTCTGCTCTGATTAATTGATGATGAAAAGAAAAAAAAATAAAAGGCAAATTATCATGCAATGAAAATTTATCCTTTTTCTGTTCTTCTTCATTTCATGATTTATTATTCAAGAAGGAGAAAAAAGAGAAGAAAAAAACAATTTTCGTTTCAATAGTAAATTATCATTCAAATGTTTATTACTTTATTCTCATCATTGAATAGATTTTGTTTACTATCTTTATAACTCCATTGATGGCATAACATTTATAAATAATATTATAATAGCAACTCTACTTTGAATAAAACATTTGCAAGTAAAGCATTAAATTGGATAAAATCAATTGTATTCACTTAAATTTTTAATTTTGTTGAAACAGTTTCGATTAGATAATCAATGAGTTTACAGTTTATCGAGTTGGAAAAGGAAGCTGAAAATCGATTCCAATTTTGATTTTTCCATTTCAGGTCGTCCACTTCCTCAACTTTCCTGGTGGTCCAACGGTCATCTCATTGATAATAGTTCAAATCAACCCGCTTATGGAACCATTCGTAACACAATTAAATTATCTTCCCTCAACAGAAGTGACCTCTACAAAAGTCTAGAATGTAAAGCTTTAACTGTAAACCAAACCGTCCTCATGTCCAAATCGATAACTTTAGATTTAAATTGTAAGAAGTTTTGTCTTTTTGTTCGTTTCAATGGATTTTGTTGAAACTAATTTTTTGTCCCTTTTTACTCGATTGGTGCTTGTAGTGAAACCGTTGGATGTCCGATTAGTCAAGTTGACTAAACCCCTTTCCTCGGGAACCAAAGCTGAACTAGAGTGCCTTACTTATGGTTCAAAGCCTGAAGCTCAGTTGACTTGGTGGAAGGGCCACAAAAGGTTGACCAATGCTCGGGCAATGGTTACAACAGATACTAATGTTACCATAAGTAGGTTGTCTTTCATTGCCACAACTGAAGATAATGGTAAATACATTTCATGTCGAGCCGAGAATCCGGCATTCAACAGTACTTTACTGGAAGATGGTTTCCATTTGACTGTTCATTGTAAGTTTGGCCACTTTTTACTAGGCACATTTGTTGGTCACTTTATAATGCATTTGTTTTTACTGTTTCGTCGCACTTGAACAGATTTACCTCAGCTAACAATCAATTTAGGTGCCAATATTAAAAGAGATTCAATTCGAGAAGAGAATGACGTTTTTTTAGAATGCTCAGTCAAATCGAATCCACCCGTTGATGAGATTATCTGGACCTTTGAAGGTGAACCATTGAGAAGCAATATAAGCCTTGGAATTATTGCTTCCAACCAATCACTCGTCATTCAAAAAGTTAAACGGGCGCATCGAGGCTACTATCGTTGCATTGCCCGTAATGCTCAAGGCCAGTCTACAAGTGATCCTTTTTTTCTTCGCGTTAAATGTAAGTACTTTCAGCTCCTTAATCTTTCAATTAAACTCGACATTATGAATGCTCTATGCTGATGGTTCGATCTACAAATTTGCAGTTTTCTCGTTTCAATTTAAAGTCTTCACCCAACCAAAAGTTTCTTTTCACCTTACAATGGAAGGCTTTGAAATGCAGTTCATTGTTCATGTACTTTGAAGCCATGTCCCTGATATTCACCAAAAAAATTAGATAATTTTAATCGAATCATTTTCCAGCCACAATAAAGTCATTTTTTGGTGTAAAATGTGGTTAGTTTTTTGTTGCAAAATGAAGAAATTGAATTCAACTATTGGTACCTTGGGATCCATTTTTGGTTCCTTTCATATTCCCTCACAATTATTATTATTATTACTTTTATTATTATTGTTGTCATTGTTAAACTTGACACTGTTAATAAGCAAAAGGCAGACAAAGTGGTAAATGGAAATAAAATGAAACAAAAAATGAAACTTTGCAACATTATAACATTTTCTTTGCGACAATTTTGTATCTTTTTAAACTCGACTTAATTCTCTTGCATTCATGTTGCTCTATTGTCCCTCCTAATGGCCATTTCCAACAGCTTTGTAATGGTAACAAGTTAATCTGTCAATTATCGGAATCACGTAAGGAATAAGGTTAGAAGAGGTAAAGGCAAATGAAAGATTTCAGTGTAAAACAGCTGAGGTCGCAAAAATTTTCACACGAAAAATGTCAATGGTCAAGACTTTGATTGGCTGGACTAAATCGAGATGTTTCTTTTTGACAGACAAGGTCGAAAATATGATTGAAAAGTCTCCAAATAAAATTATCTTTTGCTCTTATATAAGATCTTCCTTGATGTTTGTACATTTTAACCTTACCTTTGTGAATGATTCAGTGTTAGTCTCATTAAGTTTATTCAAAACCAATTAGAGCAATAAAGAGCATTCTGATATTGATTCTGTTGCGTTTTGCAATAATAAAGTTTATTTTTCAATATTTGCCGTTCGAGATACACTTCTGCAATCAGCGATATAATATGCAATGAAACTTATACTTCTGTCGTTTAATGCTTTTCATGTTAGAAAATTGATAACTTGGACGCTTTGATCTTTAGTCTGTAAGGTTTGCATTAAGTTTTATTCAATATGCTACAACAATTAAAACTTGAAATACTCTGACGCTGCCAAAAGTTGAGTAGTTTAGGCGCAACTTAAATTAGTTGCTTCTCTTATTGGCCTTTTGTTGTTAAAATTTCAAACGAATTACAAGATTTTACAATTTATTGAAATAATTACTTGTTTATATGCGAAGTACGCAAATTGCACAGCAATTGAATAACTCAGTTTATGATGAACAGGCATTTTTAGTGTGTTCTGTATATTGCATGGAAAGAAATGTCTTTGAACACACAAAATTGAATGTTGCAAAAGGTGAATTAGAGCAGCAAATAACACTAAAAATAAGTTGAAAATGAATTGAAAGTAAGACTGTATGTGGTCCAGAAGCAATGAGGAAATGGGTCCGGAAACGGAAAGTTGAAGAGAAAAACTTTGAGGCTTCTCAACATGCATGGTTTCATTTTGTTTCAAAATGTTGAGCCATTTCACTTGGAAAACATTCACATGCATTCAGAATTGAAAATGCGCTTAGCTTTCAACTAGATTGCTGTTGGAAACCAAATTGACTTGAAATAATCGTTGGAAAGGAAGACGCCTTTGCTCTTTCAAAAGTGAAAGCGAAACTTTCACAGCTTCTGATACCTTTGAACCAAAATAGTTGATCGAATAAGGTGAATCATTAAAAGTCAATGTTATGATTTGAAATGTTGGTTAACTCGCGAAACTTGAAATTACCTCAACTTATTCATGAATATTTGATTCTCTATTCTCTTGCATTGATTATCATTCGATTTCTCAATGAAACAATGTTTATAACTGGCAAAGAAACAATAATCTTTGGAACTATTGAGAAGAGAAAAAATTGTATGCAATAAATTTTCAATTTCCTCCAGGAAATTACAGGTTATTTAACTATTTTTACTGTTATTTTGTTTAGTTCATGTTTTCTTTTCTCTTTTTCACTCCTTCATGACAATATTATTGATTATTCTTTTATTCTTAAACTTTTCATTCTTTCTTTTCTTTCATTGTTTTCCCTTTCCATTTTCTGCCATCATCAGTATTCTTTCAGTTCTAAACATGATTCACTGTTATAAGTAAATATATTAGCAAAACAATGGTGAGAATAAGATGAAGGCAAGGAAAAGGGGCAAAAGTGAAACAACTACTTTTCATGCTGAACTCGAACTTTTGATTCTGACGAATATCAATTTTGACTTGCAGCTTTTGTTCATCTTTGTTGAGTTTAAATTTTCAGACTCATTTTCATCATTTCCATCATCAACTTCATTTTTCTTTTTCACACAGAGATGAGATTTGCTTTTATATTCTGTTGCTTTTTTACTGCCTTCTTCTTCATTCCTCGTAAAGAGTTAATTTTATTGGCGTGAGTTTTTAAAGTAAATCGTGGTTCGAATGACGAACTTTATTCTGCCATTGTTTCACTCTAAAATGAGAACAAAGTATTTTATTGTTTTCAATGTTGATGGTTAAAAATTGACGCAAATTGAGTCAACATCTAATCAACATTGAGTTCGACAAATGAATGTCACCCATTGAAAGGTTCAGCTCTTGTCCCTCATTCCATTTTCATGTTTCATTCTTACCTGTTTATGCAGCTTAACTCGTTATGATTGCAACTGCAGCACTTTCTGAACATTTACAGGGAACATAACTCAGTGACATAAAACACGAAAAAGACACAATGAGAAAAAAAGAACACAAGAAATGCAAAACAACTTTCGTTTCCCTTTAAAACCCATTTTCAAACAGTTCGACTTGATTATTGTTCCAACCAAATACATTGCATTGTTTCTGATTCGAAGAAAAGGCAAGACAAGAATAAGTTCACTAAAAGAAATGTTAGATTGTGCAGCAAAACCTTATAACTAATCATCAAATGCATTTAAATCGACTTTAACTTTTAGTTTAGATTTACAGTTTGTAGAAATAAAAGGCTTTCAGTTCGATTGTAACGACACAAAAATAGTGTGATGCAAAAGCTCTCCGCTATTCTCTTCTCTTCTGTTTTCACTATTTGACTTGAATATCGTTCTAATCAGTTTCTTGGACATTGCAATGATCCTTTTTGGACAAAAAAGCCATTTCCTTCGCTGTTGCTTTGTTCAATCAATTTACAAAACTGATTCTCAGTTGAATTTAAACTCAACTTCCATTTTACATTTGCAAATGAATGAAATCGATCCGAATTGAAACGACACAAAAGAGTTTTAGAAAAGTTGAAAAATAAAAATGAATTATGTTCCATTGTCTTTGCATGAATTCGTTTAACGATAATATTGAATAAACTGGAAAGCTAAACTTGGCACTGATCAGAGTTGCAATTTGATACAATCATGAATAACATTAAACGTTAACCAGTTATGATTCAAAAGGTTTTGTTTTTTTCAATCATGTATTCATTTCCATGTTAAAGTGAATGGCAAAGTTTCATGGGAATAATTTTGAGAAAATTTTTCATTTCCATTTTCTTTACACTTAAATCTGTTCTTTTGTTTATTTCATCGCCATTACAAAAACAGATGAGCTGAAGATATATTCACCATCAATAAACTGTAGTTGACATTGAATAAATTATTGTGAACAGACGAACAGAGGAAAAGTGATAAACAAATTGAGGTAACATTAGTTTCAGTCTCGACAGTTTAACCAATTGTTATCAATGTTTTCGCCTGTTAAAGATCTTGCAGAATTACAATGAACCCAAATTTCAATAAAAATCTCATTTTCAAATGCATCCAATTTCAAGGTAAAGAAGAAAAAAACTGAACAAAATGTTTCGATAATCATGCAATTCCATGTGCTAAACACTGATTAATCTGTTGACTCAACGACTATTCAACAATATTAATAACATTGTTAACAAGTTTTCCGACTCTTTTCTCAGTCACATAATTAACTCTAATCTGAGTTGTGAGTTTTCATCAATCAGATAGTTCATTGTATGTGCTCATTCCAACATTAATTATAATCTTTTGTTTATTTATAATTAACTCGAGTGCAAATATAAAAAGAAGACAAAAGTTGCACTTGGAATGGAATGAATTTGCATTTCAATTTGTTCACATTTCAATGAGTTAATTTCAATAATTAATACTTTTTCAGGTTACATTATTCAATTACTGAGTAAACAAAGCGATCAGGTTCAGGGTGAAAATGGAATGAAACTTTTTTTCAACAATTTTTTTTCGTTTTTTCTCCTTCTTCTTCTATTCTTTAGAGTCTATTTTCAACTTTATCATAAGCCTACCCTGACAAGGTTCATTTTTCCCACAACATCATGTAATAATAATCTTAATGCTTTTCTAGTTAAATCTCTTTTACTGAATATTGACATTGATACCTTTGTTTTCCTTGTTTGTTATAACTCAAAAATTTGACACAATTTTGTAAACATTTTTTCCTCTTTTCATTATTTTCATCTTGTATGGATCATGAAAATTACTTGCAATAATGTTGCCATGTTTTATGATATTTACATTGTGATTGATACAGGATTAGAAGAAAAAATTAAATTCTCATTAAATTAATCAATAAACTATTCCATCCAATTTCAAAATTTTCTTTAAATTAATGTTTTTCCATAAGTTCCAGGCTCTTGCTATTATATTTTGCTCATTTTTTTGATTAATTTGACGCAAGTTAACACATTATATTATTACAACTATCAATCTTTATTTTACTCAATTCATCTCAAAGCATTCCCTTTACAAAGATATTTGAATTATTACAAGTTCTAAATTTGATAACAATTTCGTTAATTGAATTTCTCATGTTGATGTTTCTAAATTGGAAAAATGTTCAGCTTCTATTCACTTAAAATCGATGCTCAACTACAAGTAATAGATTTCATGCTTTCAATCGATGCTTTGTTTTGTGGGATCCAACGAAAAAGCATTGAAACATTTACTATTCTTTCAGTTCGACCATTTCGTTACATTTCACAAAATATTCAAAAATTTGCATTTTCGTTTCGTTCAATTCTTGAAACTGACCAATTTTTCCATAGTCTTTACGTTTTCTTGATTGAAAAAAGTTGGTTTACTTATGCAAAGTTGTCTGCGAATCTTAAGCTTCTGACTTTGTACAAAGTCTTGTTTATTTCATGTTAACTGATAGGTTCTGATCGACCTTACCATCCTTTTGGAATACAACATTTTGACCTTATTCCGCTCTCTGAATCACTAGATCATGCATCTCGTCTATCAGATGGTGACTGAGACACATGCTGAATATGCAAGTTCAAGAGCATTTGGATTAATCTCTAATGTAAAGATTTTGACAACAGAAGTAAAAATGTTGATTGATTTTGGAGCAAATATTGTTCTTGAGTTTGACTTTAAAAAGAAATTTAATCAAATTTGCGCCGAAACTCTATGAATTAATCACGGTTCATGTAATTATCTAACATGATTATCTGATATTCATTTTAATTCTGTTTGTAATTTGGAGAATGAAAGAAAAGCAGATGTTGAATTAAAAAAAGAATGCAAAGTAAAGGTAAAGCCTCAAGGTGTTATCAAAAGATATGAAAATTTTCATTAATTTATTTGGATAAATGATGATTAAAACTGGATAATTTGACTTTTCTCATTCTCTCTACTTTCTCACTCCCAGCTTATTACATTTTTAATAATTACTTTTATCAGTTTAACTAAGCAAACAGTTTGACATTCTTAGTAGCAATGACTTGAGGGTGAATGAAAACAGTCTAATAATGAATACTTTATATGCATTCAAGTGTTGCAATGAATCCAAGTTAACATCAAATGCCTAATGATAAAGAGTCAAAAAAATCAACTTTGCGCAATTCATTGAACATTCACACTGAACAATCTGATTGAATTTTGATTCATAACTCGATAAACAAAATCGAATGTGCAAAAATGAAAGAAAATCAAAGTTGTTGATCTCGATAAGGAAAAAATATCCAAATTTGCAATTTGCATTTCAAGTCAACTTTTTTCTTCACATTTCAAAATGAGCTGAATAACAATTTTCTTCAACATAATTCTATTTCTTTGATTTGCGAAAATTAGAAACATCGCTTTGAATACAAACGAGTAAGTAGAAAGCATTCGACTTTCGAGTTAAGAGTTAGGACTTTGTGGGCTCACAGGGACACAGAAACCCATTAGAGTCTACAGTTAGATATTAGAGAGACAGTTAACTGTACAAAAGGCAGTCGAAGTTCCAGCTTTGACCTCGATTTTCGATTCTAGTTTCTCGAAAACTGTCGATCAGAGAAATTTTTCAACAGCACCTTCACTGAACGGTTTAAGTGAAAATTAAACTGTTGGTGTTTACACATCTGTTGTACAGAAACAGAAAATTTTATTTCCCAAAATAAGTGCATAAGTTGATCATCAGTAAAATGAGTTTCATTCAAAATCTGCTTCCATGATTGAATAAAAGCCGATCGAAGTTTAACTCTTGACTCAATTTTATGGAAAACATTCAATCTTATATTTTTTTTGTCTTATCGGACTCAGTTTTCTTGTCTTTACAAACCCACAAAGTTCTAACTCGTAATTCGAAAGTCACATTTTCTTTACTTAATCCTAAACAAATGTTGTTGAATGTTGTAAAGGCAACAAAGCGCAAATTATTTTCACCAATGAAAACAAGTCAGTGAAATGACTGTAAATGCAGAGAAAAACAGAAAATGATTACGATATGGAACATGCGAAATCTCATGTCACCCTGCAATCAATAACCATTATTTAAATCGCATTTTACTTCCACTTTGCATTTCCATATTCAGTGTATCTAATTTTCGCTATTTACAGGAAAAGGTAAAGAGAGAGAGAAAGAAAGAGAAGGAGAAACAGAGAACGAAGCAAAAATAAAATCACATTCCCTGATGAGTTATTTGCAAGTCAATTTGATATCATTAAAATGGAGTGAAAATAAGGGCGAGAAACCAAACATTGAAGGATAAAATTTGGAAATGATGAGAACTGCAACTTTTCAGTTTTTTTGCAAACGAAACGAAAACAATTTATTTTTTATTTCGCTTCCCTGCAAATTTACTCCATCTGATTGATATCAAGTTTTTTAGGGTTGATTGATAAGCGTTTTACCATTGACACACATTTAATGACAATTTAATGAGAAATGGTAATAAAAAAGTGTAACATTGAAGCCGACTGTCAGTTTAATATGTAAATAACAAGATGTGAGCCTTAAAAATGTTTAAATTGTTATCACAATGTTTTTTATCATCAACTTTTATCACATTTTGATGTATTATATTCAGTTTTTTTCTTCTTCTTTGCCTGGAAATGAATCATGCTGAATGGAAAAGGTAAGGTTGGAAACGAGCAAAAAGGTTAAATGAGTTTGATGTGTTGATTCATGTGCATGTTGATTGATTCCAGCTTTTCTGGTGATATATTTCCGGAGTTTTTGCTACACTTTTTATTCTGTTCATTTTATCCATGCTTCATGAGTTTACCAAAAGTGTACTCAAGGTGTGCTGAGAAAAAATGAAAAGAAAAGAGAGAATAGGTTAGAAGCAAAAAAAATGAATAAAAGCAAACATGAAATTGAAATGGAAAATGAAATTGAGAATAAAATGTTTATCAAGTTTAATATTACAAGATTTTCGCTGATTATCATCATTATCAAGGTGCAACAATTCTGCCACCAATAAATGATATTCATACTCCATTTATTCACTCCATCATTTTACATTTTTGGTCTACATGGTTTGATATAAAGAGAAACTTGAAAAACCCTCATCATTTGTATTGAACATTTTTCGTTATTTTTTTCAGTTTCTTTTCTTCTTTTACCTATTTTGATTTTTGGCAACCTTTAATTTACTCGTCATCATCATCATATCATGTTCAATAGTTTTGAGCAAATATTGATCATTAGATATGTTTTACCCTTTGCTTTTCAATATTTACCTTGGAAGGAAGAGAAATTGAAATGATTTTTACCGATAAAATTGTACCCTCATTTGTTGTTCAACACCGAGTAAACATTTACAGTTTAAATCAGCTTCAAGGCGCAAACTTTTCAAACAGATAAATGCTGCAACGAGACAGTCTCAAGCATTGAGGCAACTTTTGACTGTCTCGTTAAGTCTAACTCAAAGGGCGACCAACTGAATTGCCAAGTGACTCTAGTCTAGACATAGTCCAGGCAAGACACGCACCTTACCCCAACCAGAAACATTAGCTCAACCTAGCTCAGCATCAATTTTAACAAGTCACTCAGCCTCTAACCGTCAGTGTTGCACAAGAGTCTCAAGTATTGAGGAAACCTCTGACTGTACCGTGAAGCTCAAGGGAGACCAATCGACTTGTCAAGTGACTAGTCTAGACTTATTCCAGGCAAGACACACAACGTACCCTAACCAGACATCTTAGCTCAACCTAGCTCAACACCAATTTTAACAAGTCGCTCAGCCTCTAACAGTGAATGTTGAAGTTGATAAAATTTTATTTCCTTACTTTAAGAAATTAAATATTTTTTTCTCCTCATTATATTATGCATTGTGACCAAAACGACAAACAAAATGACCAATTATTTTGATTATTATAATGAATTATTCGCTCAATAATTGTTAAATAAATGTTTTGCTTGATTAAAATATGTATTTATTTAAATGATTATTTGTCACACAAGAAACTAGAGACTCCATAAAAATGATGAATATAATTTATTACATCATTTCAATTATCATAATTGCTCGTACTATTAATAGCAATAAAATGTTAACATGAGGAAAGGTAATAACATTTCATTGTTGCTATTCCAAATTATTCAGGCAAAAGAGGGGCCAACAGTTGAAAAAGTTAAACTTTATTCGAATCTTGATGAATCTAATTAATAGAATGATAATTTGAAATAAAATTAAATTATTCACATTAAAATGTCCATCATGGATCAATACATTTATCCTGATTAAACTTTATCTTCCAAATGAGTGAAAAAGCCTGAAAAATTTCCTGCCGATTCAGGATAAATTGTTGATTCAAAAAATGATGAACTGAAAACTTTTTTAATCTCAAAGTTGAATTTTTTCAGCCAAAAAGTGCATTTAATCAAGCTTGACCAACCTCAACATGAAACCATTAATTGATAAATGATACATTATTTAGAGCAAATATTTACATGGTCAGTTCTGTAAAGAAAGGGTTTAAAAATTTAATTCAATGAAAAATAATTTTCTTCTCATTGAAAGGTAATCAAGTTAATTGACCAGAAAAGGTTAAACTAGCGAAATAAATAAAGCTTTAATCAAATTCATAAGTAATGACTAACCATGTAGATGAACAGAGTTGTAATCATTATCAAAGTCAACAGATTATAACTGAGCATTTCATCTTAATCCAGTTAGCAAACAGTTGAAACATTAAAGATGGAAAAACTAATTTGCCGAATCTTCAGTTGAAAGGCGATTAAAGGTGCAACACTGAACAATTCTTGATCTATCATTTTACTATTATGTTTATCACCATTATAGCCCTGGGAGGTGAAAATGTTTTTTTTCCTTGGTGCTTCCACTTTTCACTTTTCACAGAACTTTTCTTTTGCCAAATTGTTCATTTCATGTGTTGCTGTTATAATCTATGTTCAATTGTCAAATGGTTCACAAACTGGTTAAATATATAACAATTTGCTCGCAATAAAAAGGGCTCAATAAGCTAGAAATTAGTTGAATTTTATTCTTTTTCCAACTTTTTTTACCTTTTCCATTTCACATAACAAGATCTTGTTTCATTCATTTGCCCTCAAGGTGAAAGTGAATCTAAAATTGAAAAGTTTTTCTTCTTTTGCTTCATTTCTCTTTTAAAGCCTTTTTTTAACTCTTCACATGGAGTGAACTCATTTCTGACCAATTGACTTTTGACAGAGAATCTAGTTTTACCTCAATATGGTTTAACTACCTTTATTATTTTCACAGGTAAGAGATGGAAGAAAAATTGAGTTCGATTAAAGGGTAAATTCATTAAATTTGATTAGATTTCTGTCATTTTGTTGATGGAGTTAGTTTGATTGAATGATAACGAGAAGAAAAAAAAACTTTTTTTTGATTCAATTCGGTTGCCTCTGACAGTTAACAATTTAAATGTTAAATAAATAATCTTGCCTTTGACCCTGGAAAATGAATTATTTATCATCCAAATTAAGATTCACCTTCTTATCAAATATACTTGAGCTTTCAAGCATTTCAAGATGATTGATAATTTTGCTTCCATTTAAAATGAATAATCAAAATTGAATAAACAATTGTAATGAAATAGGAGCGATTTAAATGTTATTTTATCATTCAAACGCATTTCTATTCAGGTTAACCATCAATTGAGAATCACTTTTCTTCTCGTTGGCAGAATAAGAAAATAAACTTTCAATTGTTATTTGAGTTGCAGGGAGTGAAAAATTCCCAATTTGAATAGTAAATAAACACAAAATAGAAACCAAGAAAAACAAAACAAAATTTTATTCAATTATTGCTATAACTGGAGAAGCAGGATCAGCGAGACTGGAGCTGATTTGTTGAGAGGACACTTTGGGATTCAGTCAAGTTGGACGTATTCCACCAAAGGTAGCCTGTGAAAGTGAGAGAGTTAAAGTTGATTTCAAAGTGATTTAATGATTGAAAAGGGAACTTTTTATTTACATTGTAATGTGGAAGCAGAGAGAACGCCGTTGGACCTTTAGACGGTCAGAAAAACACTTGTTATCATGTTTTCCTCTTGAGGTCAAAATCTGAGTTTTGAGAAGGAATGAGAAAGATGTGACAGTGTGTGTGCAAGAAGGTATACAACTTGTCTTCGAAATTTCGTCACAATTTGGAATGATCCTTTAATCTGTTGTAAACTTATGCCACTTACTCAAAGCACGGTTACATCTAGTTGTTTTGGCGGCTCTTTTTGAGCAAGCAGATTCATACAGCGAAATGACTGGGGGTGGAAGTCGATCAAGTCAGCATTGACGATCGTTGAAGATCGTGGATCGGAGCAAAACATTACAAACGGACTTATTCGAATCAGGTGACTTGTCTAGCCATCTTATTATCACGCTCATAGATTCACTCGATGAAATCTCGAAATCGATTTTTTGTAGAATACAAATTCAATGCTTGAATGAACCAGGATAAGCATTTTTATCAATCAATCTAGTAAAGTTACAAAATTAATATCTTTGAACCACTGAATAATCTGCATGCTAATTAAATCTTGATTGGTTAATTATAAGGCTGATTTCAACCTTTCCTGCTCCTTGTAATGAATTGAATCTGTTTTTGACACATATTTTGTCACATCAAAGTACAGTCAAAAATTTTTACCCACAAACACATGAAATGCCAAGACAAACTGGCAATCAAGAGAAAAGTAAATTGCAATAAAAATTTAAAAGCTTTCACCTGGATTCTTTTAACCCTGATTCCAAAACATGAACACACATCGATTTATCTAAACACTTTACAATCCATAAAAGTGATCACAGAACTAGCTAATCCTTTTGGAATTAATCTTTACTCTTATTTCTTTCAATCATCATCATCATCATCATCTTACAAGGTAACGAAAATTTGGGAACCTTTTTTTTCTCTATTTCGCTGTTTGATCCCTTAACCTTCACAATCTTTTAAGTCACTTAACCTTAACTTACCTTAACATTATGTTAGCCTGTTATCCAAGGATAAGAAGTTTCCTCTTCTACAGATAATTAGTGAGGTAAATAATAGTTTCTTTTGATGTGAGGAAAGGAATGATATCATGAGAAGATGAACAGTAATATATAATAACACACTCATCGTCATCATCTTCATCATGATTACAAACCTGTATTTACCAAGAATACATTTGTATGAATGTAAGCCAAACGAATACGAAAATAAGTTCATCTTAATCAGATTAATATTTCCTCTTTTCTTTCTTCTTGTAATTGTATTTTCGTAAAAAAATGATTGAAAAATATTCCTCACTTTTTTGGCTCTTCCCAAAGATGCAAAGGGAATGATTAACGTTTTGATCAAGAAACAAAAATAACAAATAGAAGTAGGTAAATATATAAATTGCAAGTTAAACTTGAATGATTTATCAACTGATTTTGTATGAGTTACATCAAAATATGTCAAAAGTCGAGTTTAGTTTTGTTTTCATTTCTCAATTTTTACTTTTCCAAATGTCACATTGATAAATGTTGAATCATTTTTCAATTGACACTTAGAGAGTAAAATTGAAAACTTTTCTTGCCTCAAAGCTGGTCAAATTAGCTGTGCAAAAGAGCCTGAAATTCAACGTGAAACCTTAGAGTTCAATTGAAACTTATTTCACATTGAAATATTTCAGTTTCATGCTTAATCGAAAGGTGATAAAATAAGTGGCCAGAATAGTAGGACTTGTGTTTGAAACGAAAAGGGAAAAGGTTCAGGTGAAATACTGATGATACAATTTTGTTGATAATGAGAAAAGTCTGGTTGAAAATTGAAGGCAAAAAGTTTCCAAGTATGAGGAGAACGATAAAAAGGAGAAAATATAAGACTCTTAAGATGAAATCGCCCGAGGAGGAAAAGAAAGTGTAGATTGAATCATTCTTTTTGTCTCGCTTTTCGATCAAAGAAAATGAGTGGAAGATGATGAAAGTTCAATCGACTGTTCTGATAAAAGGAAAAGTAAATTTCACGAGGAAATCTAAATAGTGATTGACTTTATTTCTTGCTTAACTACTAGCCATATTGACCTGAATATTATACATTGTTTCCAATCAAGTTATTAATACAGTCATACAGTCATACAATGTAGTTGTGATGTCAACCTTAATCGAGCTCTAACCATTTATGGTTCAGTCTAACTGGCTACGACCTTTATATTAGATATCTCAAGACATAAACAGTCTCGACTTGATTCGCACTCACTCGGGATTAACTAAGCGTGCTAATGATCAAATCGAAGTCTAAAGCCTTTTAAAATCTCGCATTCTCCCATTCACTTTTTCTCGATTGGAACATAGTCTCAGCATTTTATATGTTTGCGAGCAAAAATTCTTAACTTGCTTGGACTTATAATGTTGCAATTTTAACCAGGTGAAAAGAGATTCTCTAATGCAAAGTAGATTCATGTAAGTTTAACTAGAGCAGTTAATGAATATCAAACTGTATCGTGAATCAAAAATTACGACAAAACAATGAAGAGGAAGAGTTGAGATGAAACATTGCTATTATTTTTGATGTTTGTTTTAAATATTATTGATCCAACAAAATGATCTTTTATTTCGACAAATGATGCAGCTTTTCAAAGGTGCTCTAATATTCAATTCAATATACAAATGGTTAAGATTGCACTTGAAGTTTGTCCAAATAAACATTGAATTTTGTTATTTGTTTGATTTGACGCTCAATTTTGCTTCCCTAGATTTTTCCTTCTATAAGTGTTGGTTTATAAATAATTGTAGAGTAAATTGTTGTCTTAATCAAGAAGATATTATTAGGCACAACATATTACCAATTCAATTTAGGCTGGCTCAATTGGCTGAAGAGTTGAGCAAAAATTTTCATTTCATTGACCAATTCATTTTCACTTTCCTTGCCACCTTTCCAACTCCAAGTTGGTTAAATAATTTAATCAACAACAAATCAAAATGAGCTTCACTCGTAAAGATATTGCAATGATGGTAAAAAAGGAGTGGAAGTTATTATTACATTATAACAGAAAAGTTATCAAATTGACAAAATGTCAAGTGCATGTAATTGGGAAAGTTGGTAAGGAGAAAAGTGATTCAATCATTTTGACCATCTTTCAACGGGAAAAGCTTGTTCAATAAAGTACACGAGAATTCATTCAAAAGGCAAGAACAGGAAAAAATAAATATTTTCATCAAAATTGGTTGGTTCAAGAGTAAGTGTGATATTACTCATAAACTGGCAACAAGTTGAAACAAAATCACGAACTGATCTAATCAAGTTGAACCTGAGACACCTGTACATCTAGGTTTACTCAAAAGATCAAGTTGGGCTTCAATTTTTACTTTTCAACTTTCATCCAATTCAATTAACACATCATAAAAAGTATGAAATGATCTTGTTTAGCTTGACCTGAGAAACACTAGGGTCTAGGTTAATGTAGGAGTACAATGTTCTGGTAAGCTTTTCAGATAATTTGTTCATCACTCCTAGAGTAGGTTTGATGTAGCGCATGACCTGGTCTAAGTTGAGTTGACCCAAGACGCCCTCATGTCATGTTCAAAAGTTGAAGTTAACTTTGACTTACGTGAACTCCAAGTGAGACAAAGTGAGCTCAACCTAGGAAAGTTTCCCATCTGCACAGTCAATTCAAGTCTTGTGGCTCCTACAAACTAGAAAGAGTGTAAAACCAGAACACACAGATTTCTTCTGCGTTTTTGCGTTTAATGCAATTATTTTCATCCAAGTAGAAGTATCAATGCCTGCTTCCACCATAGTTGTCATAAATTTTGTTTAAGAAACTAATTGTTAGCTCAGTGGTTGAAGAGTTGGCAAAGTTAGAAAGGATTGATCAAAGATCCAGACTGACTTCTGTGGCTAAGATGCCTGGCTTTCAACTGGGTGACTGGCGGAGGTCGACTGGCTAGGTTGATAATAACACTTGGTTAGACTCGAGTTGAGCAACTTGAATCAAAGACCAACTTAAAATTTAAAATAGTTTCATCTTCATTTGTTGAGGTTAACTAATTCAATTACTTTGACTTCATACAGACTAAAGTTTTACTCTCATGTCAACAATTTGATTAAATTAGAAAGTTTGGTTTTGTCTAATTTTTTCACTCATTTCCCATTATCAACTTGAAAAGTTAAATTATTCATGATTTTGGGTAAATCAATTAATAAAAGAACAACTTTGATTTTGAAAAATCCATGAGAATAGAAGAGACGAAAAAAAGAGTAAAATTTGTCAAATAAACTAACCTCAATTTTTGAACAATATGTAAATGATTCCTAATCAACTTCAATCTTGATTATCTTGTTGCAAGTTTAGAAAAGGATAAACAAAGAGTTGAACTTTCAACATGAATTTTGATACTATTGATCATTTGTTGATTCAATTATTCACCATTCCAAATGAACAATATTTACTTGCAATTAGCAATTGTCATCTTTATGATTCAACTAAAGCCAAGGCACAAAAAGACTCCCAATGAGACTTGGAATGAATTCAAAGCAAAAAAAGTGAAAAGACTTTTTCAATTTTCCATTCTTCTCTTTACTCGCAAAATTATTGGTAATGATGATGATAATTATAAACTGACTAAGCAATTCGCAGTTGGCAACAGCTTGAGTTTCAATTTTTCATTTCACTCTTTTTTTGCTTCTTTTTTCTCATCTACAATTATCATTTATGAATATGAATATTTGCCTTTTTGGTTGTGCATTTTTTTGCACCCAAAAACTGGAAGCTGATTTTTGCAACTTTTTGTGCAAAAACTTTTCTCACTACAAACCTGAGTTGAACATGAAGATAAACAGATACAGATGATTGTGACAGAATGCTAAACTGTAAAATCACTTTGCTCAGCAAATGCGCCATTTCCTAGTTGAACTTTTTTCTCTCTCTTCACCTTCCATTCAGATTTTTATGCTCATCAACTTTTGTGGCAAACCTTTTCTTTCTCTGGGTTAACTTGTTCTAATTAACCAGATTAACCATTTTACAAAACTAAGCATTTCATTTGTTTCATTTTCCATTTGATATTCTGTTGACTGGGAGGCAATATTTTTTTCTCATGAGTTTCAATGTTTTCTTGCGAATGGGGAAAAAAAGTTTGCTGAGTAATAATTTTTGATTGATAACAAAATATTGTTTAGCTTGACTGGCAAGGAGTAAGCTGATTGGGGAAACTTAAAGACTGTAAAAGGGAGGGAAACTCGAAGGATAACTGTTGTCGAAATGGCGCATTTAATTAACTGTGAATGAATGGGTCTTCAAATAATATGTGAATACATTTGAAACTGAATCTAGATTTGTGTGTGTAATAAGTCAACAGTGAAAATGGTTATCCAGGAAATTAAATGTATCGAAGGAAATGAGGGTTCAATTGGAGTGTTGAATTGATAAAAATGGGGATTTATAGCGGATGGATAAGTTGGAGTTAAATCGCAAGTGAAAATGTTCATCAATGAAAATGATGATAATGATGAGAGAAAGTGAAAAAAGGAAAGGTTTGATAATGAGGTGAAATTGGGATGATAAAGGGAGGATACTTTGGGAGGTAAAAAAACAAAGGTTCACTGGGAGTAAATCCGTTGCAAGGTGAATGGGTAAAGTAGAGGTTTGGTTTGTGCTGAGGTTGAGCTCAGTTTGGTTGCAAGGTGAGGTAAACTTGATGCTACTCAGTCAAGGCCTGCAAGTTGGTAAAGTATATTAGAGGTTCAGTAGAGCGAAACTTGACTCGTAGGGAATTGACTGTACAAAGTCAATGGCTCTTGTTAATGAAATTTAATGCAACATGAAATCCTTTTTTCAGTTGTTGGCTCCTTCTCATTGTACCAAAAGTTTATTGTCAATATTTTTGTTGGCCTTTCTTTTGGCCAGAATCGTGAAGAAATATTCAATCCTTGTTTGCTCATTTTTTCCAGTTTCATTCAGAGTTAACTATGTGAATCAAGATTGTGTCATTTAATATGCATAAATTGAAAAACCAGTTATTGACCATTTATTATGATAATCATTTCTCTACTTTTGTCATTCTCTCGTTGACATGAGTTTATCAAATGGAAACATTTTTTTATTGCTTTGCGCTTTTCAGATCAATACTGTTTATCAGGTTGACATCAATTTTCCAATCATTATCATTGCCATTAATCAACAAAAATTGCCTTTACTTTCATGTTTACCCAACAATAAACGCTAAACAAACAATAACATTTGTTTTTTTGGTTGCTTTTTCCTTTTCCATTTATGAATATTTCAGTGTTGCTTGACGAGCAAATTGAATCTCTGACCATTTCAAGCATCAAAAGTTGTTCAATCTTGTTACCACAATTTACTCTAATCGAGATCAACTTCTGATTGGAAAATCAACTTTTCCAACTCTAATGTTCCAATGTTAATCACACTTATTTTCCTCGAATTTATAAACCAATTGATTCACTCGATTTGTTACAACTCTGATTTCTGAAGGAAAATCTGTTGTCCAATTGGTTCAGATAAGTGTAACTATAAAATGATTAACTGAACAAATGTTAACATCTCAATTGGGTCCAATTAAAGAGAGAAATAAATTTTAAAGTAAATAGCAAAAGAAAAAAAGGAAATTTTTTTTGTCTCATTTTCTCATTTTCTGTTCAATTCTGTAAAATTGTGTGTTCAATTTCCAGGTAAAAAGTCAATGATGATGATGATAAGAAAGGTAAAAAACTCGAGTGAATACACATTTAAATAGAGGAAGGAAAAGCAAGTGATGGAAAAAACTGGGAAAAAAACTAAAAGTAATAAGAATAAAAGTGAATAAAGAAAATGTGAAATAATGATATTTAATATTGCAAAGTTTCATAAATTCATGTATTCAATGATGAACCTGAAATAAGTGTAAAAATAGCATCAACTGTGTATTCACCTAAAATGTACACCTTAGTGTTCAACCTTTTATCTCAATTCAGGTAACAACTTTTCTCTTTCCTTTTATTCATTTGTAAAATGAACTCGATTGTCAGAACTGAACTTTACTTGTTTTGCTTGAAATTTTTTTATTCATTTACTTCTTTGGACTCTACAAGGGAAGGTTAAAGATACTTTTAATATTCACTAGAAACACAAGCAAATGAACTTTTTTTCATTGAAATTGTTTCCATCAAGACTTGAATGCTAAGAAAAAAAGTTGAATTTGAACTTTCTTTTTTTAACTATTCATATTCAAAGTATTTGGTGAAAACTTTCGCAATTATAACCTGACAAATGAATTTAATTTGCATTTCGTTATCAATTAGTTGGCAATAGATGAGTGAAAATTAAGATGAGAAAAGAATTGTTTGTCGAAAAGTTCTGAGTTTTTCTTTTCAGATCAAGGTTTACAAGTTGATAAGACAATAAGAGCACAATGTTTGAAAAGAATGTCGAGTTTTTCTCATTTTTGCATTTCTATTTGCATTTTATTCTTAAATTTTAATTTCTATTTTTGTCTTTTCCAGATTCACCCATTTGCAAACCTGGACAACGTTTTGTCTACGCAACTGCTCGCAATGAAATGATTACGGTAACCTGTGACATGGATGCCGATCCAAGTGACCTTTCATTCAAATGGCGCCTCAATACAACTTCAATTTCAACGATCATTGAAGGATTTTATTCCAATGGTTCAACCAGTACAGTTCCTTACATGGCCAAAAACCGATACAGTTATGGTCTGCTTCTTTGTTATGCGGAAAATGAGATTGGACCTGTTAAAGAACCTTGTATTTTTCAACTCATTCCAGCAGGTAAAGTTTACCTTTTTCTTGTGCCTGTTCATTTCAAACCAAATTTTCGATTCAGCATTTTCCTCTCGTTTCATCAAAGTTTTAGTGAAAGAATGAAAAAAGCAATTTGACGAGTAAAAGTCAGCAATTGATTTTTATTCAACACTCGATCTTTCATCAGTTAATGCGAAATCACAATAAAATGAATATACTTGTATGACCGAGCAACAACTTTTTCAGAACTGTTTAGATGCTCTTAGCACATGCTACTGGTCATCTTATTTGATCACGCAAAATGAGTTACTCGGAGTGAGAAATCACTGAATTAAATCTAAAAAATGAAAAATAAAAAAGTTCAAACTGAATTCGTGCAACTGCAAGCGAAAATTGAATAGTCTGAATTTTGTGGTTTTCATGACTGGTGACTTGAAATGAAATCGACTAGAAAAGTAAGTTCATTTTACTTGAGAAGTTCTGAAAATTTAAACTATTGGATTCTTATTATTATCGAAATTACAGAAAGCTGTTGACGAAAACATTTGTTCATTCAAAGTTTTGAAAATGGCTTTTTCAATTAAGATAATCATTCCGTTCATTTGGCAGAACAAATTTTCCATTTTTATTGGTCAAGAATTTTTATTCTTCTCACTTGGTTCCATATTTTCAGTGGAATGGTTGCTTCTCATATTTGCTCTTTTCACTTGAACCAAGACTTTTGTTTGAAGACTTGAAATGCTGGCCTTGTTTAACGAGTAAAATTGGATTCGTTTATTTCACCTTTTCTGTTTGTCTCGAGTTTTAATCAATACCTTTGAGATATTACAATATTTATTAGTTGAACACAACATTTTCACTGTATAATGATGCTAGAAAATGTTGGATGAATTGTAAAGATAATGATAGTGACATAATGACTTATCATGTTGAACCAAAATTATCATGTATTGCACTTCAATATTTATATCATTTAGCTAGGAAATTAATTATAAACTTTAATCGTGATTTACATAAGTCAATGTTGATTTAATTGATTTTGAGGGCAAATAATTGCTTTCACTGTTTATATTTCCATTTATGATCAGCTTTTTGTTTGTCCCTTTACACACGTGCCTTTACACCCAACCCAATACATGTAAAGGGCCAGTGAAAAGGGTCACCATTCGAACACAAGTTGCTCACCAATCAGGTTAACTCGAGTTCCATCAAGCCAAACAAAATCATGTTTAAAGTTACCTGACTTGAAGTATAATGAGAATAAAAAATAAAATTCATAATTATTTACTGTTTAAGTGGTTTTTCATCTGTATCTTTTATTAATGTTGATTGTCCGAGAGGCAGAAAACCTGAGGCATTCAAGCGTCCACTCCATGCAAACAATTCAACCATAAATTGCGGCGAAAAGAAAAATTTGAGACGGTAAATGAAAACATGATGAAAATTTTCTTTTCCAGAAATTGTGCGTTGTGTAATTATGCATTACAATGAAAAGGAGTAATTTCAAGTATTTAAATAGATTGGGCAAGATTTTCAGCCATCGTTTCGCAGATTGAAGAACCATAGGTTTGAAACCTTGCGGTCATTCAAGATCACTCCGTTATTTGACCTCTAACTCACATTTGAAGGTCATTTTTAAGAGTGTAAAATTTTTGAGATCTGTGATGTTTTTACAAATTACACCGATAGAGAGATAACCGAATTTTTTAAAACCAATTGATTAGTTGAAGGCTATGGTCACACTTATATCTTATGGTCAGCATGAGTTACATTATTAGTTGTATTAACATTTAAAGACATTAAACTATCTGAAAATTTTGCAATCTCAGGAAATGGCCTCCAAATGTCAGTTTTTAAGCTATCAAGAAGTTATCGAAACTAATGCGAGTTGTAAATTATCAGTTTGGCCCAATATTTTCTTACGCTACACATTCAAATATTAACATGTTCAAAATACTCATAGATGATACTCGCTAGCATCTCCTAAATCTATAGTTGCACAGGTTTCTGAAGCTAATCACTCATCATCTGAACCTTTGTTAAACAACTTGTTAATCTTGCTCATTGGCTCTAAAAGGGATTTCAGTTGATGATTAAAATGGTTCATTAAGTTGATCATTATAACAAATGTCAGAGAAGGAAAAAAATGTAACCTTTTACTTTCTAATTAAACTGATTATCGGATTTTTCCGTTTTTATTCAATTAAAATCATTAGAAATTCATTAAAATTTGAAAAAGATAAGAAAATTATGGAAACGATAAACTGAAATGTATTGATTGAAGTGTTTCATGGTAGAGAGGAATACACACAAAACTTTCTTGGTGTCAAGATTGGCAATCATGAATAATATAGAAAAGTTTGGATAATGATATTTATCAATTTTTATCAAATTACATGAGATGGAATTGATTTTCTTTTCACATTTTCTCTTCTCTCACACATTTTATCCTTTTTCTTGTTTTTACCTCTTCATTTTATCCAACAGACTCATTGACATGATTAATTAATGAGTTAATTGAATGACGATAATGATGATGAGAATGTATAAAAACTAAAGTGAGATGAAAATGTTATAACAGAAGATGAAGATGCAAAGAAGAATAATGAATTAGGTTTGAATGAGTTTGACATTCCAAGGTATTTATCATGTCGACCTAATTTCAATATCATGATTACATAATTGATGAGTAAAACTGTTATAATGCAAGTTGACGAAAAATTTATCAATTGCATTGATGATTGAAGGGTAGATTTCGTGCTTCTTGAAATGATTCAATGAATCCTTCTTAACTCGAATCTTAGATTCAAATTGATCTTATTTCTTACTTTTAATTCATTCATTTCATTGTTTTTATTATAATTCAAATTATATCTTAAACTTTCTTAAGTTCCTAACTATGTTTGTCCCTGATTAGTGCTTCTGAATTTTACTTATTCTGTTCAGTTCAGGCAACAGATTTATCTCTTTTAAGATATCCACCAATTTAGGCTTATTTTAACCAAGAAATTAAGATTGCAAATTTATGTGCCATTTAGAAAGAGAGTGTAAATTCCCTTTCTTTTTTAACATCAATTTCAACTGTACATCATCTAGATGTTTTAATCCCTTAGCATTGATAAGGCTAGAAGCATCTCTCACGAGATATCATTCAACAGTTTATGTCCCCAGACATTTACTTAGGTAAAGGCTACAATAGCTTAATCAAGCCTCAATTAAGATAAAGATATCTTAGTCATCTTGGTACATTACCAATCTGCGACAAACATAGAAAGAGAAAATCTTGACCCTCACAATTGTTCCCTCCAAATTGTATTCTTTTGTCTTAGCTTGCTATAAAAAGCTAATTCATCTTTTCATTTAACTTACTTGAATATTCATATTATCAAGACTCACGTCTTACCAGTATTCTTAACTCTGTTCAAGTCACCCTAGTCTTCATAGACTTTGCGATCCTCCTTCATAGGAGCTAAACTTATATTCCTTATTCTTATAAACTTCTAATAAAGTTCCTTAAACTCAAAAAGTTTCTTTAACCCTAAATTAGTGTTAACCATCTCTAATGAGATCTCAAATTCATAGTAGATTGTGAAAGCATTCAAACGCTATAAAGTGATCCTAGATACGAATTTCAATCTTGTAGTGAAAGCAAGAGTGCAGTCTTCTCCCCAAATTACCAAACCGAACCTTTCACTTGGCGACCACGGCAGGATCGCTTTGTTTGTCCGTGCCTTCTCATTCTGCTGTGTTCAACCACATTTCTTGGTGTCATTCAGTGACCTTCAGTTCTAAAGTACGTCTTCAACGTGCGTGTGCCTGTTCTCAGTTCTTCAGAATTCAACTTCAACAAATTAAACAAAATTCGTCAAATTCTCAAATCTTAATTCTGTGATCAGACTCAACCCTCAAAGGTTCTCCTGTGTGTTCATCAAAATTTGTGGTTCTCAACACTAACTCTATTCCTCAAAGAAACAAATTTCAAGAACAATAAACCTTATTCAACAAACTTTCAACTTCTCAAAAAACTTTGTTCTAACTCCATCACTCAAGTGATCTCATTCATCCCTTATTATGGCAAATGTAACCAGAAGAAGACGATTCGGTGTTCCACCCGATGTTCAAATTGTCCATGAACTAGAAGATGCTGAAATTATAGAAATTCTAACTGGTTGGCAAGTCAATGTTCCTGTACCATGTTTGGCAAGAAAAAAGCTGCTTGATTGTACTCGCACTCACATGCTCTGTTCAGGTGAAGACATGATCGAAGCTGACGTAGAGTGTTTACCAGTCACTGCCTTAACTGCTGTTACTGTCCCTGATTGGATTCAAGCATGCCGAAACAGAGGTTTTACCGAAGAAGAGATTCAAACAATCATCCGTTCCATAGGACGTGAAAGAGATACGATCTTAAGATCAAATTTGAATGAAATAAATTCATTGCCCATACCTCTTGGTAATATACGAAGATTTATTGAAATTTTACAATCTCTTGGTGCAAACTTTGAAATGCCCCCTCAACCAATACCTCAACCACCTCCAAATCCGGTACCTCAACCCAATATTGAACATCCTCCTCGTCCTCCTTCCTCAAGCCATACTATCAATCCGAATGATTCACATTTCCTTTTACAAGCTTTAACCAATTTGAAACCAGATCCCCCTGTAACTGAGTTTCAGAAAGGTGAAGACGCCACTGAATTTATTGCAAAAACAATACAGAGACTCTCTCAAGAGAACGTAGACGACAGTACTAGACTTAGATGCTTTAAGAAAGCACTTGCTCATGAACTTTTAGCTCTGGCTAATACGTTAGATCAAGACATTAATGAGTATAATGCGTTTGTAAAAGCTCTTCAAGATGCACTTAAGACTCCAGCTATGCAGTACTCTGCTCAATTTCAGCTGAGACAGTTGAGATTCAATTTCTCTGAGCACCCTAACATGTTTTTGCTTAAATTAAGAAAGGCTTTAACCAAAGCAGTTGGTCAATACTCCGAAGAAGTATTTAAGTTAGAACTTCTAAATCATATTCCTCAATATTTAATTCAAGAAATCAATACCTTAGGGTATACCGATGATTTACCTAAAATCACAAACTTATTAATCAGAAAATACTTTGAAGCCGAGCAGAACAAACAGTTCAACAAAAATAAACCAAACTCAACTCAGAGTCATCGAACTTCAAACTTAAATAACTATCTCAGAAAACCTGATAATAAATCCTCAAACTCCCGAAATCAACCTTATCGAAACCCTCAACAGAACTCAAATTCAAATACCAGTCCTCCTACTTGTGCCTATTGCAAACGAATAGGTCACACCATTAATCAATGTCGTACTAAACAGTACCGAGACAATAACCCTCAAACTCGAGCAAATCCTAATACCCGAGCTATTACTGCTCCTCCAGCTACTTCAGCTAGTACTTCCAACGAACAACCTTCATCTTCAAACATGGCTCATGCCCTTCCTTTACCTCCAGAACCGCGCTCTGACGCTATACGAAATCCTGGATTCTCTTATACTTTATCTACCATTCCCTCTGTACCTCTATTAACCCAACTTGGTGATACTAAATTAGCTCACATGCCCTCAGCTACATTCAAAATGTGTAATTCCTCACGAGAATTGGTACGAGAAGGACGGATACTTCTCGACACTGGTTCGACTATTTCAGCCCTCGATTCAAAGATTGCTGAAGAGTTAGGCGTTCATATTATCCCCTACTCAAGATCCCTCAAGGGAATTGCTGCTAAAGAAAGCGTACCATCTCATGGATTCGCTTACGCTGTGGTAAAACACCCTGATATGGCTGAGTCTCGAGTCTTTCGACTTCACATTGTAGACAATTTTGAACCCATTTGTCTAATAGGGAATGCCTTTATGCATCTGTATTATTTTACCATGAAATCTGATGGAAATGAATACCATACAACTTGTTCCGATTACTTCAATTCAACTCCTCTTGAACCTAACTTTTACTTTCGTTTCTGTACTGCTGAAGAAACTCAACAAATCTTCGATACCACTACTCTCCCTGCTAACAATTCAGAAGATAATTATATCCTCGATAACCGATCTGCACAAACTCAACCAAAAACAATCAACATTCCAATTCAAGTTGGCAATACTCCAGCCGTTATAGCCAAATGTGATCTTCACACCCAGGAAGAATATGCTGAAATTAAAATTCAACCTTTTCGCGCAAAGATAGCTGCACGTATCAATCCAGATCTTCCTCAACACATGCAAGAGCAACTAGCAAACTTAATTGACTCCTTTCAATCAAGCTTTTCAAAGTCAAAAAATGATTTAGGGCTCGTACCCTCTAACGTTTGTCCTGTCACTATTGACTTAGACAGCAAAGAGATTCCAAATCAAAATCCATACAATTGTGCTACTCATAAGAGACTTGAATTTAAAAAGATAATAAACGAAATGCTAGAGAATGATATTATCGAGCATAGCGATGCTCCTGGTGGATCTCCATCTATTCTGGTCCCTAAACCAGATGGTAGCTTCAGGATGGTAATCGACTATCGTCGATTGAACAGAATTACCAAAGTTCCTCGATACCCAATGCCTCGTATCGATGATTGCTTGGAGGTAGTGAGAGGTGGAAAATACTTCAATATTTTCGACCTTGCTCAAGGGTACCACCAAATAGAGCTTCCTGAAGAAGAAAGAAGAAAGACTGTTTTCGTCACCCCAGACGGAAAATATCATTACAAGCGCCTACCAATGGGATTAGCTTGCGCTCCGTTTATTTTCCAACGCCTTATGAATAAAGTTTTGGATGGTCTCATTTACCAGAAGTGTATTGGATACTTTGACGATGTACCCGTCGTTGGTAAAACTTTCTCAGAGTTATTAACTAATACTGAAATGGTTTTAAAAAGATTGGAAAAGTATAACCTCAAGGTTAAACTGGAAAAATGCCACTTTGGTTATGAAGAGATCCTACTCCTAGGACATCTCGTTTCTGGCAAAGGAATTCGACCTGACCCAAAGAAGGTTGAAGCCTTGAAAAATTTGCCATATCCTCGAAATGTTCGAGAACTCCAATCTATCTTAGGATGCTATAATTATTTCAGCAGATACATTCCTAACTTCTCTACTCTTGCTGCTCCTTTGTATCGACTCATATCGAAGGAAAAAAGATTTAAAATTTTACCAGATGACAGAAAAGTTTTGGATACTTTGAAAGAATCATTAATTTCAACTACAATGCTCGCGCACTTTGATCCTCAAATGAGACGTAAAATCTCCGCTGATGCGTCTGACCATGCCGTTGGAGGCATCCTCTTGCAAGAAGACCCGAATTCACCTAATTACAATTCTCAAACTCCAATCGAAGAAGTAAAAGATTGGTTGCCGTTATCTTTTTATAGTCAAAAATTACAAAAATATCAGAAACATTATTCCATTTCCGAAAAGGAACTCCTAGCTATATTTGTAGGAGTAAACAAATTCACTCATTATCTCGAAGGAGAATTGTTCCTAATCGAGACAGATCACCATGCTTTGTGCCAGCTTACCAAAACTAATTTCAAAAACTCTCGTTTACAAAGATGGTCTATCATGCTAAGCACTTACAACTTCAAAGTTGTTTACCGGAAAGGCTCAACACACCCTCCTGATTGCTTTTCCCGGTACCAAAATTCTTGGTCACACCGCAAAACAATTGACCCAGAAGAAGAATTTTTAGATCGGATTTATCTAATAGACTACATTGCTGATCCTTCAGATTATCACTATCATGATATTGGTCTCAACGCTCTTTGTTTCAATGAAATCCATCACTTAAATGATCTCAACCTTATTCCTGCTATCAGTTACTCAACAACTTTTGAAAATCAACACATCAAACCAACAGAAAATCCCTCTCCTACTGAACTAAATAAATGGAAAGAAAAAGTTCGCACAACTCAATCAGAAAATCCAGATATCCAAAGTATCATCACCTTATTCAAGAAAAATGATCCAATAGCGCTCAAACGCTATACAATGCGAGATGGACTGTTGTATCGTAAAGATATCAACACACCTTTTGGTTCTCGATTGGTAATAGATGCTCCTCTTCTCAAAGACATTTTTTCCTACGAACATGAAAGCCCATTAGGTGGACATTTTGGATTGGAAAAAACATACTTGCAAATCGCTCGCCGATTCTGGTGCAAATATCTTCATGATCTTGTGAAGCAGTTATGTGACAATTGCATAACATGCCAAATTGCCAAGCCTACCAATGTGATTTATGTAGATCCCTCAACCAAACCAATTCCTCAAGAAATCTTTGAACGATTTGAATTAGATGTACAAGGTCCCATAGTGGTAAACCAGGTAAAGAAATATATCATAGTGTTAGTTGACATACTTTCTAGATATGTTTTTGCTAAATTAACGAATAATCAGACAGCTTCAACTGTAATATCCCTTCTAACCTCTCTGTTTCAAAACTTTGGTTTTCCTAAAGTTATTCAGACCGACCAGGGAACTAACTTCACTTCCGAAGCAGTTCATCAATTCCTCAAGGAAAATGGGATAAAACACGAAAAATCCAACCCATATCACCCTCAGTCTCAAGGTATAGTCGAACGATGTAATCGTACGATTGCCGAAAGACTCAGGTCTTATGTTGTTGCAAATAGTACAAAGAATCTTAAAAACACTCTCGAAGCCTCAGTATTCGCAATTAATACCTCAATACACAAGATTACTAGAATTTCTCCATACTTCTTAGTCTTTGGACGTCATCCTCGAAAACCTCTTGACAATCTCTTAGATTTTCCTGACTTGAATTATTTCAATGTCAATCAAGCTAGAAAGTTAGCATATGCAAGACTTCATTCTCAACAGTTGTATCAAATTCAGCGAACTAAATCTCTTCATCCTACTTCACCATATCGCTTAGGCGATTTTGTCTTTGTAAAAAATGAATCTGTTGATTCATCTATTGCGAAGAAACTCAGACAAAAGTTTCATGGTCCCTATCTAGTTTGTGGTATCCAAAAAGGATCTATCTTACTACTAGAAACCGAAGACTTAGGTCTTTTCAGTACTAATGTTTCAAATACGAAACTTTATAGAGGTGAGTTAAATGAACGCATGATAAAGCTTAAAAATCAGTATTTCAATCCAGAAACCTACTTACAAAATGAAACCTTTAACTTCCAAAATTCAATTCCAGAAACAAATTCAGCTCAAACTGACTTAAATAATGATAATTCAGTCTCTCCTATTTCAGATTCAGATTTAGACTTAAATCCAGAAAATGCTTCCTCAGATCCTCAAGAATCATTATTAAATCCTGATCAATCAGAAACTCAATTAATAATTGAAAAAGAAGATTTTGATCTAAACAAATTTCTCAAGATTCCTTTTTATCCTACTTCAACTAATTTCAATTCAATTAACCGTTCCAAAACCATATCTGAAGATATCTTTAAACAAAGCAAAAGCAATCAAGAAAATTGTCAAAATTTTGAACAAACTAAATCAAGTTTTAAGCCAATCTCTCAAGAGATAATCAATGCAAATGATTCTGATTTAGAAGATTTAAGTACAGAAAGTCCAAATTCAAATATTGATTCAGATTTTTCAGATAATTCAAATTCAAATTCAAAGATTTCAACCCCCCATAATTCAAATTATATTAACAAACAATTCCCCATCAAAGCCAAAAATCCTAAACCCAAAAGACAATATTTAAGCGCTGATAAAGAAATTGCTAAACAAAAAATTATTAATCACTCTGGTGATAAAAGGCAAACAAGATCCCAGACAAGAAGCATAAACCCAGCCGTTAATACTTATATATTATTTTGCTGTTATGAGAGCTCATCATCGGTAAAGTTAACCCAGGCAAAGGATTATGATAACCTCTTACTTTTATCAAACGCCTCATTGGCCAATCAAAATCAATCAGTTAACAAAGGGAAATCAACTTCATCCCCCCTTGGTGCCTGTGTCGACAAAGTTAAGACAATAGACAATCTTAATTTTCCCTCACTTTGTTACTTGTCTCTCTTAAGACCATTTCAAAGCTCTAGCTTTCTTCAGCTCAATTATTCGCTTTTAACCTCAAAGTTTCCGAACTTTTCCATTTTCACTTTAAAATTGTTTCAACTATTCTTAAGATTTTATAATCTTTTCAGTTCTCTGAATTTTAAATTCAATTCAAATTTTAAACTCTCAGTGTCATTCCGACTTTCCAACTCCAATTATTCATTCCTTCAACAATTCAATTCCCTCCGATTATTCCATTCCAACCATTCCTTTTCCCTCCAAGGACATCATTTCACCCAGTTCTCAAAAACTATTTTAAAACTTTCCTCAAATCAAAGTTTTGCTCTCTCGAGTGTGAAAATTAATTCTGTGAAAATGAATCCTGAACAAAAGGATACTGTTGACCAATCTATCACTCTTGTGATCTCTGAATCTGGTGTTTCAACTAACATTGACAATGTTCAAGCGACTTCATTGGTTACGCTAAACAAGTATCCAGATGATCAACTTGTTCAAGCAACGTTCAAGGATGAACCGAACACTCAAATTCTTGTGCCTAAACCTCCTGGTCAAAGTGAAAATTTGGTTCCTCAAGAATCTAATGTTGAATCAACCGATTCCAACACTCTTCCTCCACCGCCACCAGCAAATAAAACCTACACTCCTGAAAATTTTGACTTTGGTTCAATTGTCCATCAGGACAGTGATGATGAAGAAACTTCTGCATTACGATTGACCCGTATGATATCGAAAAATGCATCTAACAAGGATGGTGCTAGTGTTTCAACTGAACAGTCCTCTGAGACTTCTAAAGTTTCCACGAAAGAAAAACCTTCAATGGCTGATCTTATCAATAGTATGGGTGAACCTCCTAAAAGAAATCAAACTCAGGCTGACAAACCGAAACCAATTGCAGGACCTATTGATCGAGAAACTCTAAAAGTTACTCCTCATCATTCGGTAAGCTCCACTAAACAATTGCATTCATCTCTTCCGAGTCATCCTCTCAATCTTTCCTTTAAGAATAAACAGATTCCTCAGAGTCCCTTAGCTTCCGATAACCAACCTCAAAAAGAGTGGCCTGAAAAATATATGAAACCAGAAGATTATCCTTTCCCTCCTGGAGAGTACCCTGCTCCTCTTCCTACTGCACCCTTACCAGACTTTTCCTCAGACGAACGATTCCTTGAAATCAAGGCTATAGTCAAAGAGAAAGCTCAAGTTTTCTCAAAATTGAGGAAACAATTTCAAGACATGATGCGAAGAAAGATTTATGATAATGTATTTCACGATGAATCCATTCTTACAATGGATCTTCCTCTCATTCCTCATGGAATCAATAAGGCTAGAATAAACAACCCTGAGTTAGACTCAATCATAAAGTTAGTTATGTGCTTCCTTTGTGAACAAATTAGTCTAGATCCTCGAGAATGTCGTTCATGTGGACGATGTTACTGTTTAGCCTGTGTAAACTGGTTACGCGAACTCGTATCAATCTTGAAACTTTTCCCTCTCAATCATCCTCACCAATTCCTTTGCGTACTCCCTGAATGTATTAAATACTATTCACAAAAGGATGATTATCCGTTCTTTCAGCCCCTATCTAATAAAACCAATCTTGAAATTTATAACAAGTCCTCATTTAAATGCAGACGTACTCTATGTACCGAAAGCTTTCCTCCTGAAAGATTCTTAGCTCATGAAAACAATTGCAGACTCGGTTTATTCAGCGAAGAAATCGAAATCTTATCCACTGATGAGTTACCTTTCATTTCAAATCCTATTAAAGATTCCCTCACTAATGCTCCTAAGAGTATTGCTCAGTTCCTACCTGCTCACCTTAGATGTAATTCATTAGCCATACCCGAAAATCAAAAAGATCATTCTAACCAGTGGTATGAAAAGATGAATTTATGGGCTTGTCTTTCGCACATGAAAGATGAAAACCCTGAAGATCCTCTCCTCAAACCAATAGCCATAAGGTCAATAGCAAACTTTAGTCTAGGATTTTGGGACGCAACCAAACAGGTTCAAGATCCTACTCACCCTCTCTACGAAGGAGAAAAGTTTATTCAACAACTTGTAGGTTTCGAGCCAATCGTTGGTAAGAAAGTAGACCCTGAAATAATTAAGCCTAGACCTTATACTATTAAATGGTCTGAAGTCCCCTTTTATCTCCTTTCCGACTCGGAAGAATGGGTAAAGATTGCTTGTGGGCTTCCACCTAGATTCATTCCTAGAGTTGACAAATCAGTCGCTCCTGATTCTGGAACTGAACTTATGCCTTTTGTTAGAATCAATCCTCTTGAAAGGATTACTCCTGAACAACTTGCTGAATTAATCAAATTAGCAGAAAAATATTTCCCTTCTCTCCGTGGTATAAAAATGCAACCAACAGTCCCTACTTGCAGTAAACCTCGTCAAATCATTAACAGAGCTAATAAGCTTGAAGTAGCTATCCGCGATTTTCATCGTATAACAACAATCAACATGCCAAGACTTCGTGAGAAAACTGAAAATCTCATTTCTGAAAATGCTGCGATTCACCCTTCTCCTGAGACTACATTCTGTATACATATGGCATTCTGTCGTATTGATGGTGTTTCAGTTGATGGTAGACGAGACGCTCTAAGACCTCGTCCAGTTTGGGTCGTTATTGTGGATGGATTCCGCAATATTGTATTCGAAAGCTTAGTTTTTCATGACAATATCACTCGAATGGATACTGCTTATCATGGATTAACTCATCGTGATATCCGACATGCTAAATCATTCATATCTGTCCGTGATCAGATCTTAACTTTCTTCCTTGCTGCTACTTCTATCATTGGTTCAGGACTAATAAACATGCTACATGCCTTAGAGCTCACTGATTCTGAAATTCAGATCTTACAGCCTAAGCTACGAGAAATAACTCAATATTTTTCACCTTATGTTGCTTCTCCTGCTTCTCTTTCTTTGATATCTTTTCTTTTACTTCCTGCCTTCACCCTCAAAGCAGAACCTCATTCCCCTGCTGTTGAGGCAATTACTGGTATGAATCTCTATCTCGGACATTGGCAAGAGATAGAGGCTAAAGCAAGACAGCACTATGGCATTCATCACGCTAACGCTTCAGTCACTTGTGGAAACCGAAGAGTTTCAAAACTTCTTCAAATTTACAGAAATCGAGTTCAGAATAATCAGGCGAGATGGCCATCAAATTGGGCGTATGTTCTCAGGAACAAAGATCTTGACTTTAGAGCACCTTGTGTTCCCCCTGCTTCATCTAATGATTCCTCTGATTATTCAAATTATGGAGAAAGTGAGTGCAATGTTTCAATACATTCTGCTGATTCTTCTCATTCGGATGGATCAGACAAGTCTCATGGCTCAAACCATTCAAAGGACTCACAACATTCTGATAAGTCTCAAGGCTCATATCATTCTGCTAAATCTCAAGATTCCACTCACTCAGTCAAAACACAACCTACTCATCCTGCCGAAGATAAAGAAAACATTCCTACCGAAGATAAAGAAAACATCACGACCGAAGAAAAAGTTCCTACGGAAGAATCTGAAGTCAATCCTGATGATGAAAAACTTTCTCAAACTCTTCCTTCTGAAAGCTCTGATCTTCCTTTACTCAATCTTGAAGATCTTCCTCCTGTCTCTCCTCTACTTCTTGATCCCTTATTCGATTTTGAAGTCACCTCTGATAATACTCCAGTTATGTCACCGGTAAAAGTTATTACTCCTCCGCCTCAATTACCCGAAGTTGCTATTCTTAATGTTGTCTCACAAGAAACCATAGCTAAAACTATCTCACCGGAAGCACACTCTGCACCTAAGAAAAGAAGATGTGAAGAACCCCAAGAATCCCAAGAACCACAAGTTCCTCAAGAACTTCAAGAAAAGCAAGAATCTCAAGAAGATCCAGAACCTCAAGATCAAGATCTACCTCCGCCTTCAGCTGAACTGGATGAACCAGCTTCACCTTCTTCAACCATTTACTCGTACTTGCGAGACCTTACTACTGAAAGTGGATCCAACCCTGATTCAAATAAAGGTTCAAATCAGTCATTGAGTTCACACTCTGAACAAACTGGAAGTTCAAGCTCAAGCTCTGGTTCAACTTCAAACCTCTCTTCAGACAGTTCCTCTTCTTCCTCTTCTCTTTCCGAAACTTCTTCTATTCCTAACAGAGACCATGGAAAAATATTAGCCTACCGGATTCCACCCAGTCCACTTCAAAGATTAGACAGACAATCGGATACCTCGAATTTATCTTCAACTTCAAACCAATCATTCACCTCTACAGGCTCTTCTTCATCTTCCTCTCACACTGTTATTCATTCCTCTCAGGTCCGACGTCACGTATTCTACCCCACCAGGCAAAGATCATCTTCAGCCGATTCTCCAAGAAGTAATCCATAAACCTCATTTCAAAAAGCGATCAAGGTCTTGAATCCACCGAAGTGAAGGGTAGATTTCGTGCTTCTTGAAATGATTCAATGAATCCTTCTTAACTCGAATCTTAGATTCAAATTGATCTTATTTCTTACTTTTAATTCATTCATTTCATTGTTTTTATTATAATTCAAATTATATCTTAAACTTTCTTAAGTTCCTAACTATGTTTGTCCCTGATTAGTGCTTCTGAATTTTACTTATTCTGTTCAGTTCAGGCAACAGATTTATCTCTTTTAAGATATCCACCAATTTAGGCTTATTTTAACCAAGAAATTAAGATTGCAAATTTATGTGCCATTTAGAAAGAGAGTGTAAATTCCCTTTCTTTTTTAACATCAATTTCAACTGTACATCATCTAGATGTTTTAATCCCTTAGCATTGATAAGGCTAGAAGCATCTCTCACGAGATATCATTCAACAGTTTATGTCCCCAGACATTTACTTAGGTAAAGGCTACAATAGCTTAATCAAGCCTCAATTAAGATAAAGATATCTTAGTCATCTTGGTACATTACCAATCTGCGACAAACATAGAAAGAGAAAATCTTGACCCTCACAATTGTTCCCTCCAAATTGTATTCTTTTGTCTTAGCTTGCTATAAAAAGCTAATTCATCTTTTCATTTAACTTACTTGAATATTCATATTATCAAGACTCACGTCTTACCAGTATTCTTAACTCTGTTCAAGTCACCCTAGTCTTCATAGACTTTGCGATCCTCCTTCATAGGAGCTAAACTTATATTCCTTATTCTTATAAACTTCTAATAAAGTTCCTTAAACTCAAAAAGTTTCTTTAACCCTAAATTAGTGTTAACCATCTCTAATGAGATCTCAAATTCATAGTAGATTGTGAAAGCATTCAAACGCTATAAAGTGATCCTAGATACGAATTTCAATCTTGTAGTGAAAGCAAGAGTGCAGTCTTCTCCCCAAATTACCAAACCGAACCTTTCAATGATCATGTTTTAATCTTGTAAGTTCATCTTTTTTGCAACAAAATTTCACTTCAATCTGCGAAAAAATGAGATCTTTTTTGTTGAAAAACACGAAAGCATTTGAAACGAAATTCAATTTCTCGATTCATTTGAATGCTGCTGTTGCTGGGAATAATGTAAATATTATCGCAAGCTGTGGTTGCAAGTATTATTGACACTTGAACATTTTATTTATAAAATGAATTCCAAAAATGTCATCCAAATCGATTTGATGAGAGACATTTTCCGACTGTCAGCTGAAACTCTCATTGAATATCATTGATACTTTGTTTCAAGTGAACAATAACAATGATAACTGGGAAGGAAAAGATAACTCGTCATGTTTGGGTATTCATCAATTAATTGATAAATGTTATTCATATGCATATGTGTCAAAATGCTGAATGGAATAATTATATTTGTCTTTTGCTTTTCTTTCTTTCATTTACTACCAATAATTTTCCTAGGTTCAGTCCTGACCAT
Source organism: Tetranychus urticae (assembly GCF_039701765.1). Classification (NCBI taxonomy): domain Eukaryota; kingdom Metazoa; phylum Arthropoda; class Arachnida; order Trombidiformes; family Tetranychidae; genus Tetranychus; species Tetranychus urticae. The sequence continues at coordinate 14,126,608 of NC_142959.1, read as the reverse complement.
ATGTTGACTCATGTTTTTTTTCTTGTTATTTCATCAGGTCCACCGGATAAAGTATCTAATTGCATCAGTAATCATTCAATGTCAACTCTGTTTATTGAATGTTTGCCAGGTGATAATAATGGTTTAACCCAAAGTTTCCATGCTGAAGTGTTTAGTGGATTCTCTTCAAACCTTGAGCGAAACTTGACCAATCCCAAAAAGCCAGCCTTTCTTATAAGCGACCTTATACCAGGATCGACTTATATTTTTCACATTTATGCTTCCAATGCCAAAGGTCGATCTCACTCGTATCGTTTAGTGGCAACTACTCTGGGTGAACCGGAGAAACAAATGAGTCAAGGTAAGAGTCGAGCCAGTCAAGGCAATAGTCAAACCCAAATAGTCGAGTCTTGTTAGCATCAAAATACTCAACACAGTCCGACCCTTGATCGAGACTAAAGTTGATCCAGTAAAGGTGATGGTTAACGGTTTGAGTTGCCTCACTCAACTGCTTCTACTTGACGTTAGACTTGAACTTGGATCAACAAGTTCACCATCATCCAACTTTTTAACAGTTTTTGGACAGATTTTCTTCTTCTTTGCCTGCAATTTTTACACATTAATTAATAATAATCAAGAGATTAATTGGTCTCAATTAAATGTTGATGCCAGCTGAAAATGATATATTTATGTTGCCAATCAAAGTCAACTTTTCTGTATGAAAGACATGAGGAAAGCAAGAAGGTTTCCTTCAATCAAAATGAATTTGCTCAGAGAATTGGGAATCTTTGATAATCAATGGTAATAAATGTCTTGGTGTTTTAATTTTTTTGATTCCTCCGTCAAGATAGAGCATATATAATTCATTATATTTGACTGTTTGTTGCAATGGCAAGCAGAAGGCGAAAAAAAAGTCAGAGACACAATTGAAAACAATTTGTTTAATTTGATTGCAATTGAAGAGGATAAATGATTTACAGACTAAATCCTTTTTCAACTCTAAACAAGTCTATTGCCAAAATCAAGGGGTTACACATTCAATAAATCAATTGGGTTAAAGTCAAAATAATCTGGTTCACTGTCAAGGTAAGCACTGGAAATACCCAAAAGCAAATCAGAATTCGGTATTTCTTGTTTCAATTTTTTGTGTGGCTCTCAATAATCATGAAAAACCATCATGTTTCCCAGAATCTTTTTATGTTGAAAATGAAGACGAGAGAGAGAGAAAAATGATGATGATAAATGAAAGAGTAAAAAAACCAAGAGTCAACACAATAGCAACAGGAATCGAGAAAAAGAAAAATAAAGAACCTTCGGTTTAAGTAAACAGAAAAGGTTTTTTTTCCTTCTCTTCGTTCTTCTGTTTAACCAAAATAATAAGAAAAGTTGAAAGAGAGCGAAAAAATCATCATCAGCATGAAAGAATTGAGAAATGTTGAGCCCTTCTTTCAGAATAAGATGATGATTGTAATGATGATCAACAAAAACAGAGGAAACAATGAAATGTAAAGGACAAAAAATAACAAACAAACAAATCTTGACTTGAAGAAAGTTATGGATAAAAGGAAACATGAATTTTATTCTTGGCCGTTTACTTTGGACAATAAAATAACCAAGAAGATCATAAGGAGTTAACAATCCATGAGCATGTAAGCAGAGATAAATATCGAGTGAAAAGTTCAAGTTGCATTCAAAAATAGCATTCAAAGCAAGGAATAAGCAAAGACTAAAAGCGTAAAATTGAAATCTCACAGTTTCCATCTTTAACTAGACACACTGTTGGTAACAGCGAAGTCTGTGCGGGCATTCGACTAAAGATCTTGCAGTTTTCATTCATTCATTTCATTCAGTATAAAATTGATCATCTTCACATCATCAGAATGTTTATTCAGAAAATTCACTTTAGAACAGGTTGGATTATTGACTGAATACGTAAATTAGTAAACTTTGAGCCACACCAGAGAGCATAAAATTGACTAAAGCATCTTCTTTGAACTGTGTTTCGAACTTTAACCGAAATTTCTTTCCAAAATGTAACTTTCAGATGAGTCGTGAGAAGCGAGTTTGTAAGAACTGAAAGTTTTGGAATTGCGAAAAAGAACTTTTCCATTGAAGTTTGAAAAAAAGATTTTGACAAAATGATATCAAAAGTTGATCGTTAATTGATTGCTGGTGAAGCATAATGTTTGAACTATCAATGGAAAGTTATTGAGTTTCATTAGCATTATTTTGACAGGAATCTGTTTAATAGTTAAAGTTCAGTTAAAGTTGAAATTGATTTAGAAAAGGTAAAAATAGCTTGAAATCAGTTTAAATGATAGTCAGTAGTACAACGAAAATGTATTAAAATTAGCTTTTACCCAATATTGTCACATCCAGATTATCATGTCAACATTTAATGATACAAAGTATCCAAAGGCAATAAGTTTAAACTCGACTTTGGCGTATTTTCATCAACTTTACCTTTCCATTGAAGCAATGAAAATTTGACATTTTTCTCATTCTCTTTCACTCCACAGAAAGCATTGACCAAGTAACCTTTGGTCCAATTTTTGTATCATTAATCGGATTTGTAGCAATACTGGTCATCATATCAATCACAATAATATTATTTTTACGGAAACGTTCACATCGACGATTTAGTTCAATCAATGGACAAGGTAAGAAAATACAGTGAAAAGAGAAACAGAAAATTTTTCATTTTTGACCATTTTTTCAAATCTTTTCATATTTTCACATTTTGTGTTCAAAACATCAACTAATAAATTGCCTTTTCAATAATGTTTCTTCATTTGCACATCAATTCAACTCGATTGTTGCTCTTTTGGATGTTCCCTGACAGTTGAAGTCAATGTAAACTCGGATCATTCCAAGTAAGTATCAACAAATGAAATGACAAAATCCATCATTTGGCTCAGTTGGAGTCGATCCATCATTATTAACCAGTTTTCATGAAATGGTTAAATTAAATTTCGATTCCAAATGAAAAGAAATCTTTTTCAAAATTTTCTTTCTTTTCGAGAAAAATGTTGACCAAAGCTCGACACGTTTTGCCACCATTGATGAACCTTTATCACTCTATTCCAATCAGATTCAACAACATTTCTCCCGGAAACAAACCTTTGAATGGATCAGAGACTCGAAAGTTGAACAACGTTTCAAGTGCCTTGGACATTGAGTGTAAGTTTACAGAATGCAAAATGCAATAAATTGTCATTTAAAAAGTGATAAAATTGACATTCCAATTGAGGTCAAATAGTGTCGTTTGTTGCATGAAAAAAATGGTTGTCATTTCGAAGAGAAAAAAGTGTTTTCTCAAAAATAAGGTAAGATTAATTGTACCTGTGCATGTTCAACATTTACATAAAGTATTAATAAAGGTTGATCATCTGGAAATGTTAACAATTTTACCAGCAAATGATTTATGTCAATCGCAATCTTACGATCCTTTGTTTTACCTCTTTTAGTTTCAATCATTCAGACTGAACAATTGTTGTTGTTTGCCTGTTAACAAATGAAAAATGTTTATCCTGACAGATTAGCTGAGTTTATATATATTTTACTCCTTTTTATCTTGTACACTTTCCAGGTCCTGAAAGCAACTCATTTTTTAAACATTTTTCATGGGTTAGACAAGACAGGGTAAAATGGTGAATCGAGAAGAAACTTTAGATAACATTTCAGGCCTTTTCTTTTTTTCGACTTTTTCTTTTCTCTCTTTCTCAACCATCTTTTTTCTTGCTCTTCTTTCCCCAGATTTACCATGTTTCTGCAATCTTCTGATATATACTTTTACCGTTCATCATTTTATATTTGAATCTCTGAGTAGCTTTTTTTGCTTCTCTTCATTTTTCCATTTATGTATCATTGATGTTACTTGAGCTTATTATCCCAAAGACAAGATTAATAGCAATTCAATTTGAAAATCATCTTTGCTTTGTGATCAAGAAAAATGATTGTAACTATTCAATTATTATCGCTGTAATAATCATCGGTGAAGAGTATTTTTGGGTAAAAGATGATTGAACAGACTTTAAACTTTGATTTGTAAGGACGAACATGAGAAACTGTCAAGTTTCATTCATTCATTTTGTTTACAATGTTTATCAAGTTCTTGAAGGGATTTAGTCGGGGAGTGAAACAGGGAGTTATTTTTGGAGTTGTGATTATCAACAGAACAGATTTGTAGGATTTCAGGCGTTTTAGATTAGTGAAAGAATAACTTTAGCTAAGGAGATTTTTAAAGTTTGGCAGTTGATTTTAATCAGTAAACTGTCGAGAGTTTTCAAGCTTGTAAAAGCGTTTCAAAATCTTGAAGGTAGTTAAAGCATCTCATTATTCACCACGATTAGACCAGTAGATTTAATAAAAAAAATCACAAATGTTGACAAATTCTCTTCTTTCACCAATTCACAGTTTTAAAGCGACTTCTTCAAGTCATCAGACTGTTTGTAAAACTGTTCAAATATATCGATCAAAACCAGCATTAGTTCGCTAAATTCTTAGATTTTTTAATAGTTTCGATTCTCAAAACACTGAGGCGTTAAATAAAAGCTGTTTTTGGAAAAAGTTGGAAGTATTTTCTTTTAACAAAAAAACAAAATTTTGTTTCGCTGTGCTGAGTTGCTCTTCGTCGCATGATTCTCGATTTGATGAAGATTTTCCAAATTTCCTAAGAATATGCCTGTGAATATCTGTCGACGTTTAATAGTTTATCGGTCGATAAAATGTTTTTATCTGAAAATTTGAAAAATCCTTTGAAGTCAATGTCGATGGAAAAATTTGTTTTGTAGAGTAAAAGGCTTTCTGTGCAAATATCTTGCTTTATAAAAGTCTCAATTTTTATTCTTGTAGTTTCAAGTTTTGTTATTTCATTTGAAAACTTATTTGACCCTGTCTAAACTATGCCAATAAAATGCAAATAAATGAAATATTTATTTAATAATGCCAATCAGATTGAATAAATAATGAATGATTCAATTTTTGTGAATTATTTCAATCATTGGATTTGTTTTTTCCATCCAAATCCGTCTGTAAACCCGTTCTTTTTACTTGCTTTTTTCACTTTTTTCTTACAACAATAATACAATAAAACGAGAGACAATTTAAATTTCCATCGATATTATAAATTCATTGGAATAACTTTTTCTCTTTTTCCTTTTCTCCCATGCAAATTGTAATCTTGAATGCAAACCAATTTGCATTTGAATTTTCGTTTTTTCTTCTTTTTTCGTAACTTTCAACGAAAAAAAAACTTCTGTAGATTATACATGCACAAGGCTTGCTTCTGGAGACAAGAAAAATCAGGCAAATATTCAGTTCCATTGAGATTTACCAATGAAGAAATAATCTGAAAATGAAAAGAGCCGAAATGAACACTTGAAATTGAAGAGTTTTTTTTTCGGTAAAGTCAATGTTCATTGATACAGGTAAAGATTTTTGGTCAAAATGTAAAAGTGCATTTGAAATTGAATTTCATGGACAGAAAAAAGAATAAACTGAAAAGAATTTTCCTTTCATTTCAACCTTTTTTATTAACATTTGTGAATCTTTTCCATCAACTATTCAATTTAACATCAATCACATTTAGCATGAAACATTGACAGAAGGTGAACATTAAAATTTAGGTTCAACTGATAATCACATTTAGAGTCTTTTTGCTTCTTCTTTCATTACAATTCATTGAAGGATTTGCTTTTTTTCATTCAATTGTTTCAAGTTGACCATTATTCAGTCAACAATCATGAAACTAATATGTTACGAGTAAACATTGAATATAAATTAGAGTGAAGAGATGATTAACTTTACATGTAAACAACAAATGGACAGCATTAATAATGTGTGTGTTCATATATTGTTATCATTATTGTGAATGTTAATAACAATTGTTACAATTGAGTTGCAACCCGAAAAAGGTAAACATTATTACTAATTCAATTGAAAAGATGATGATAATTACAAAGCATTATCATAAAAGAGGTAAAACATGTTTACCTTTTCAACTTTTCCGTTTGTAATATTTTTTCTTATAACTTAATAGCAAGCAAATTATGATTAATATTGCATTCATATAATCTAATATCATTCCTAATTCAGGGTAAACTTACATAATATTACAATAAAAACAACAACATTAACAGCAACATTTATCTTGTTTTATTTGTTAACATTTAGAAATATTTTTATCCAAAATTTACTGTTCCATAACTTCTTGATTGCATTTGGTAAAAGTAGAACCAGGAAAATTAAAGTGGATTTAATTATTATTTTATCGGTTGATTAGGTGAGGTTTAGTTTGGACTCAACCCAAAACTCTGTTACAATGTTTTAGTTTTGTTTCACATTTGGAACCGATTTCACTTTAGGTTGAGACTCGACAGCTTTTGGGTTTCCTTTTTGTTTTATGATTTTGACTTGGAAAAAGATCAGAGTTGATCTTTCCGTTGATGCTTTTTGATTGAAACCAGGATAAATGGTGAATCTGTGTGTGAAGATGTAAAGGTTTTGTCAATATTGGAAGTCAATTTTGGGTTATGTTGGAAAATATTTTGCTCTCTTTGATACATTTTCATCTCTTTTGACTCTACAGGTTCAGTGTTTGAACTGAAAGGGGAAACTCAAAAACGTACTTTAAACTCACCTGATGCTCGATACATTTACCAACCCAATGGTCCACAATATCAGGTAATCATTGAGTAACTTTTCGATATTTTCATTTCAATCTAAATCTATTTGTTTTTTTTTGTCCACAGATAAACTGTAATATGCCTAAGGATCAAATGCTTCCCTTGTTACCTGGAGATGTTACTGAGGCAACATCAGTATAAAACAAAAATATTCATATTTTTATTTAAAAGAAGCAAAATTTACTTGAAACACTTTTCTCCAAACAAAAAAGGTTCTCTCTTTTTTTGGGTTATTTTACGAAAGAGGGAAACATTTGAAACTGTTGTTCACAGGTAAACATGATCAACTCCAAGGAATGATGAAATAATATGAAAATGATTTTTCATTCGATAACCATGAATAACAATAACAAGAAAACATGGTGAAATTGCTAAACAAAAGTGAAAAAAGGTTGATTGCGAGGAGAAAACTTGAAAAGCCTGAGGGAATTCAGGGAAGAAGAAAAAAACAGTTTTGGATCAAGAAAAAGATGAATGATTATGATTAGCTGTTTACAGAAATAATAATCAATTCAACTCGACTCTTCATCTTTCAACAATCAACAGTAATTGGAAATTTTCAACCCAAATAACAAAAAATCCTAGTCAGACCAAATTGTCGAGTCTAAATTGTTCACTTTTTGTTAACATTGGTAACTTGATAAATGTCCAGTTTTGAATCCTTTTTATGGTCATAATTTTGTTGAATATTCCTTTGGCTAAATTGCTGTTCATCCATTGAAATCAAGTTCATGTCATTTGCCTTGTTCAACTGTTTGTCCTTTTGTTTGGTCAACATTTCCATTGTTGGTCTCTTTTAATGGTCACAATTTGGAATCCATTTCTTGACCTCTTCTTCCTTCGGCACCAGTTAATTGCTATCTGTGATAATAAATAAATAAATTACAATTATAATTATGTATTTACGTTTAAACAAAAGGTTTTACTTTATTAAACTTCAATACAAATGAACAAACCTTTATGTTATTGTCATTAGTATTAATACGTTTTGTTTTATCCTTTGTTTTAAATCATCTTTTCTTGTTTTTTGTCAATTTTATACACCATTATAAATCTGTAGTTCATTCATTGTAATTTGCTAATCAGTGTTTAATACATTGGTATAAATATAAATATATATATTTGGTTATTTATAAAACAATTGATTGTTATGGACTAAACTGTATTAAACTAAATGGTTTCAGTTTTTATCTTGCGTTTGTCAGCTGATTTCTTGGGCGCCATCTGCGGTAATTTCAATCAATCACTTTAATAGTTGATATTATTTTCAGCATCTATTAACTAATTGGAACATACCTTTAATTGAACCTAATTGTGCCTTTAAGCTGGTAGCCAACAGAGTAATTTCATTATTGTATGAAATGTAATATTTACATTAAACGAGTCAATCATTTGCTTTCTCTCAATCCATTCATTTGATGTTAGGCCTTTTCTCAATGAATCGTCCAAAAATTGTCTTTGATTGCTTTAAATTGTCCAACATTATTCCGCTGTTAATGTTGCTCATTAATGCCAATTCATCCTAGTTTTATCAACTTTTGTCATTATATTTATACAATAATTCCCTAATGACAATTGGTAAAGTTTTTGCTGGTGAAAAAGGCAATTGAAAAGTAAATGAAAGTCTTGATTCCATTAGAGGTGAAATTATTCCTGAAACTGGTTTATCTCTTGTCAAGGGTGCATTGATTGATGACTATTGTGATTAGAAGATGATCAAAATATTGAGAATGATGAGGATTGAAGATTTTCAAGAAGCAGCTCCTCAGTGAAGAAGATTATCTTTCATTTTATTCCTTTTAATAAATGATGTGCAAAATTGTTCACCCTTATTAACATAATTGTAATCCAGTGAAAAAGAGTCAGGATGACAATTCGTAGCATATGAAGATTATCGAGGATATAAAGTGGGTAAAGTTGAGTTTTTCATCATCTTTTCAATCAAAAATAATGCAAGTCTTTTGGGTAAGATTCGGGATTTAAACTGCAGAATGTGATTTCCATATTCGCCTTTTCCAAGCTAATTGTACCATTACTTTACAGTCTGATCAACCAATTTCCCATCGACTAATCAACATAATTTCAATGGTCAATGGATCCTAAAATTGGTTAAACCGGTCAATTGATGGTTTCATCGAAAGAGTTGCAGCACATCTCCAGGTTACTTTTGATTGATCAAAGTGAATCAGGTAGGAATTGGAAATACCAAGGAATAGATGATTACGTATTCATATTATCATCAGTATCATCAATCAATGAAGTTTTTCAAGGATAAGCAGGAGAAATTGCTAGAGATAAATTATCATCTTCATCAATCGTCATCGCCAAGTTTACTTTAATTTTCAGTGACAATTAATGAATTTCCAGGAATTCAGTTGAATAAGTAAACAAAGAAACTGGAAAAGAGAGAAAAGATATTCATTAGTAAATCATCAACATGTGATTGTAAACCATAACCATTGTAACATTATTACGATAGTTGGGATGAAATTAATTTTTAGGGTTATTTCATCATTTAGAAGACTAAATTTGTAATTGTAAGATACATTACTGGATACTTGCTTGGTTGACATGCAACTGGCAATAAGATGGATTCAACTAAATGATTACATTAATGACAATAAACACATTAAAAAAATGTTTAATACTTCTATTCTTGTAAATGTATGATGTTGTACATCTTTTACAGGTTATCAACCTGTTTAAAGTTAATCTATCTAAATGAAATTAAGCTAATTGTGGTTAAATAATGATATCATCTCAACTCTCCTATTTAGTTCAATGTTAAAATCATGTGCAAGAAAAAGTTTTGGGTTCAACAGTTGAACACCAGAAATGAAACCTGGTTACCCTTTTTTACTCTAAAACATTGTTTAAGGTAGACATGATGGTTGCATCATTGAACCAGGAATTACAGTTATTATCACTCTAATTAACTATTCAAATTAATCAACCTAAGGTCAAAGGGGATGAAGGTTAAGTTGACAGTCTTGAAGGTAAATCCATTTCCTTTTGAAAATATCTAGATGATTCTTTATTTTTTTTTGAATACATGGTAAAGCTAAAAGTAAAAAGATACTTACTTTGAACAGTTTATTTCCGTAATCAATTTATCATGTCAGTTGAGATTTATGATGAGTTACAAAGGAAAAGGGTAATCAAACTTTACTTTAGTATCGAGAAAAGATGATGATGATAATGTGTTGAAGAGGAATAAATGATGATAATAATGATACATCAATAATACATAAAGTACAATATTAACTTTGCTAGGGCAAGAAACTCCTTTGAGGCAATCATCATTTCTTTCATTCTTGTACTTCATCTCAAGTATTACCTTACCCAATCCATCAACAATGTTGTTTAACACATTTACTTATTGACACAATTTTAATAGAATAGTAAATCACAGAAATAAAAAATCATTAACAGCTGAGAAAATTGTTTAATTTCAAATCAATTTTACTTTTGAGTTTCCATTTTACGCCGCGAGGCTGATTACATAGCAAAAACTGGTAATCACATGATTAACACATGGACTGATTGGGTTAAGCCAAAGAGCATAACCAAAAACTGGTTATCTCTTGATTAATTATGCATTTTAATTAATTTACTTGTGAATAATTTATTTCAAGATGTTCATCAACAATTTTCAACTAGCTGTTTAAATTAGTGTTAATCTAAATTAATTAAAATAACTTATTGTTTTGTTGGGTTTACAATTTTCTCGATTAAACACTTGCAGTAAAACGATTCTCTCAGAACGTTTGTATCCCATGTTTTTGGGTAACATTTGGGTTGACCATCTTGTTAATTGGTTAAATTGTCGTTAATTAAGTGAAACATCTTGACTTGAGGAAAGGATTTTCCTTGGAATGATATGATACATGGTATGACATCAGCGAAACATTATTTCATTTCAATGGAATAATAATAATGTCCATCAAAAAAGGTAAGAAACAAACATTTAGGTCAAAATAATTAGACTATAAGCGAAGAGGGTTAACGTTCACGTTTTCATCTTTTACAGACGCAAATCAATGGACTGAAAATACAATCTAAAGTTGGTAAATTGTTAATTGTTGCAATGTTTTTTTTTGTTATCGTTAAAGAAATGAATACCAAAGTTGTGGAAAAGAAAGATGAATGTCCAGATATCCTTGTGGAACTGGTTCTTTTGGTTATCATCCTAAAAATCATTTATCGGTACCTAAGAATAGCTCACTATTTACCTCTCACCATCATCATCCGTAGTCTTATTAACATGGCATAATTAACGTAATCATCATCAAATGTCCATCCTCTTTGGGTTGATCGTAAATTTTCCCGGCTTTTTTGGTCTTTCACTTCATCATCGTTGTTTGTCTGCCGAGTAACTCTTCCATCATGAAAAGTTTATCCAGAATTTAACTTATATAAAAAGGTTTACCACTTTTTACAAACCATCATTCAACCTTCAACCAGATTGACTATGATATCTCTTCCAATTGTGTAATATCCACTGCTATTTTTAATTTACAATTTATTAATTTGTTTGCACCTACAGTTGATTCGACCATGTTCATCATGCACTGTTTATTGACCATTTCAATCCTGGTTTTACCCACAATTCACGGATTAAGATTCCAATGTAAGTAGACCTTTATTTTGTGTCCAAATCCCATCATTTGCTGTTCATTTTTCACTTGGTGTCAAGTTTTCTGAGTTAATCAGTTTCCAAAAGATAATTTCTATAGATTGTCAGTTAATTGCCAGCTGTTAAATTTTCACCACTCGATACTGTGTTATATTGAAATGTGAAACTCGAGTTGTACATTTTTACTAATTGGACAAAACTTGTGCTTAGTTAATGGTGCATTTTGGGTATGAGTTAATGTTAGATATTGATGATAGTTATAATGATTTCAATAATGATGATCATGGTTATGATTATTCTTGTATGATGTAAATAATAAGAGACCATTTCAAGTATTATCATGATTATTACCATTATTATTTAACCAATGAAGTTAAAAGGAAAAGAGCAAACTGTAAAGGTGATGTTAGGTAAGGAAATCCGGAGGAAATGATGAAATGGTAAACAGTTTAATAATGAAGACGCTTTTCATCTTCTCCTCTATTCATCATCACAATTATAATTAAACTGTGCTATCTTGTTTAGATTAAGTTAAAGGTCAACTATGGTGACCATTAGATGATAATTCATTAATCATTTTGCCTTTGTGGATAAAAATGTCAACAAATTGTTTCACTTTTTTCTTCTCTTCTTCACATCCCTATTCAAACATTTACCAGCATTTACTCTAATAATGTTATTGTTCTCGTTATGATTTGTAGTTTGTTGTGATATACGACAATTAATCATTTTCTTGCCATTGAATAGTTAATAGTTTAGGCTTAAAAAAAGGACCCAACAACAAACAAAAGCTCACAATTTTAGGTAACTTAATCAATTAATGAACGATATGGTTAGTTAATAGCATTCATTATTAATGTTTCACTAATGGTTATAACATTGTAAATTAAATTTTCAACTGTATAATGATGTTAATAATTGATGTTAATTTTTATTTTCAATATTTGTTTGTTTGTTTGGTCGGGTTAATTTAATTGTAAACTTCAATGAGAAAATAGGAAAACAAAAGAGATCCGGATAATCTAATTTTTTTATCAGGAAACAATTCCAATTAACTCATGCTTAATGATGAGCTTACAAGCTAATTTTATAACCATTTTATTGAGTTTAATTTAATTAACCTTTTCATTCAATTAACATCAATTCAAATTTTCATGTGAAATGTAAAAGTACATTAACAGGGTTAAAAGTATTGAGTCAATTTTGGATGTCAGTGTTTGCTCTTTTGATTCAGTCTATTTCATTTTTCATTTCGATAAATCCTTTACCTTCATGATGAAGTGGTTTAACCAGATTGTGTTGACTATTATAATTAATAAACTGTGTTCTGTCTGTTCTCCTTCTGATTCATTAGCGGACGATAGGCCTGGACATCGATTTGAAGGCGATGACAATTCAGTTGGATTGGCTTCTTGTTCAACAGCTCAAAATGGATCAGGAGTTTGTGTTCACATCTATGAGTGTCCCAACTATAAAGATTTAATACTTGTTCGGTCAAAGCCCAAGATATGCCACTGGTCGGGTCGTGTTCCAGTCATTTGCTGTCCAGTTGTTGATCCACCAAAAAAGCCTAAACCTGAACCCGAGACTCCAGTGGAAGTGCATCGTCGTCAGCGTAACTCGAGTGACTGTGGTACTAGGTTGAGCAATACAAGGGATGTATCTCGAATTGTTGGCGGTGATGTTGCCTATGAAGGTGAATTTCCTTGGAATGTGGCCATTTTCATCCGTGAATTGGATGGTGATGTTGTCCATGAATGTGGTGGCTCAATAATATCTGATCTATATATTTTAACGGCTGCCCATTGTTTTGAAAATTTACGTCCTTCCAATTATCTTATTGGTGTTGGTTCCAATGATTTATCTGCTACAGTTAAACATGAAGTTGAGGAAATTAAAGTTCATCCCAATTATGATAATCACCAGTTTTACAATGACATTGCCTTGGTTCGGTTAAAGAAAAAATTAACCTTTAATGAAGCTGTTCGACCCATTTGTTTACCATTTGATTATTTATCCAGTCAATCAACATCCATCAAATCACCTTATAATGAAACAGTTACCATCTCTGGTTGGGGATTTACTGAGTATAATGGACAGCGAAGCCGTATTTTGTTGAAAGCTGATTTAAATTTAATGCCAAGGGAAATGTGCAATCAAACCTATTCTCGGCTTGAGTCGAGAAGGATTTCACGAGGAATAACGGATGATTTTATTTGCGCAGGAACTCCTGATGGGAAAAAGGATGCCTGTCAAAGTGACTCTGGTGGTCCTTTAATTGCCAAATTAGAGACCAATGATCAAGTTGAACCAGGATGGGAATCTAAATTTGTTCAAATTGGTATTGTTTCCTTTGGTTATAAATGTGGGGTTCGTGGTTATCCCGGTGTTTACGTTAATGTGTACAAATATTTGAGTTGGATTGTTGACAGCATTAAAGAACCATCAATGCCAGCAGTTGACCTTAAATTGAACTTGGACAATTTTAACAAATGATAAACTCCTGTTGATTATGACGATGATTGTTTTATTGTAGACAAAATGGAGGAAAGAAAAAGGAAACAGGAATAAGTATAGAGACTTAAAAAAGAAGTTAAAATGCACGAATTATCCTTTTCAATAGCTTTATATTGATGAAACCAGGAGATACAAATTGATTGAAGTGAAACCATGTTTCCACGTCTCTCGTGGCAAATTACATTACTCACCCGGAGGCAAATAATATTGGTCATCTTTTATTCTGTGTCTTGAATCTTCATCTTTTTTTCTCATTTAATGATGTTGGCCAGCTTTTAATCCACTCGTTTTTGACGGTTGATGGTGCTATTATCTCTCCATTTTTTCAATCATTGAAATGTATTCCACTTTCTCATCTACTGCCAGAATATTTTCAATTTTTCCTGAGAATACTTGATTGCTACAAATTATATACGGAACAAGAGAAGCAAGGAAAAAGCGGAATCATTTTCACTCATTTCAAAAGCAAAAAAGACTTTGATTGATCAACTTTAACTCTTGATTATTCCAGTCTGATCTCGTTTTTTATATACTCATTTATTCTTATGGCTTATTAACCAATGTGATCGCCATCCTTGGATCTCATCTTGGACTTTCTCAAGATCATCAACTATTTTTTTTGTGCTAACTTTCAAAGAAGATGATAATAGCCTTGAGGTTAAAACCAAATCTACAAGTTTACATAACTTACTTGGAAAACAATTTCTTTGCACTGATTTTGTTTTACTTTTCTCTTCATCATTGAATTGACTCTCATGATATTTTCATCGTCATCATCATCGTCATTATCATCATCTTTTTCAAGACGCTGGATTTCCATCAGATAACAACTCTCTCTCTCATTGACGAAAGTAAATCAGAATTATCATCACGAAACTTTTTTTTTCTGTGAGACTTTATCAGCCTCAGGCAAAGACAAAATGATTTTCAAGTAACCAACGAATTATCGCAGAGTTTTCTCTCACATTTTCCCCATTTTTATCTCAATTATCATCACCATTCTTTGTCTTTTTTGTTTACAGCCTGACATCTACTTTTCCATGTTTGTGTTGCTTAATGAAAGGACAACAATAAAACAAGATGGTAATCATTTATCAAAAAGCTGGACGTAAACATTTGTCTGTAAATAAAACACACTTTTCAAATAACACTTGTTTACGTTTTTTATATTCAGCTCGGACCGCTCTCCTAATTATTTTAACCTTGTATCAGAATCTTTAGGAATTACCATTTATTTATTTACACAGAGTGTAATAGCTAAAAAAGAGTTTGCTTTTATTTGTCAATTTTCCAGGAATCAAGAGCGGGATTATCCAAATGTATTTAGCTTTCCAAGATCAGATAATTTTTAAACGTGCTTCCAAAGTCATTCAAGATCACTCGGCTATTTGACTATTGATCACCTATCAGTTAAAGTAAAAGTTCAAGTAAACTCATATTTTTTATGGTTGGTGTCATTGACTTACAACAATGATATGCTATCAATCGCTATTATTGAATGATATAATTTGTTTTTTATACAGCAAACTTCAAATTCTAGAAATATTTTCAAATATACGAATTCAATTTACATGAAGGTTTAGCTCGAGAAAATGCCACTGCAGCTCGGAATCCGACTTCTTTTCATCTATTTCCATGGCCTACTACAATTGTAATTAGCGGTTATTCATAAATGGTGTATCATTTACATTATTTATGCCAATTCAATCATGTCTATTTTAGTTGATCAATAATATGGTGAAGATAATACCAAAAATGTAAATCAGAAATGTGTAAATTTTAAAAATAGATTTTCAACACTCCCGATCAGATAAATTTCAATTTTACATTGTTTGTCGATTATACGATTTTCAGCTCAATTCAACTTCTTCGTGTATCAAGAAAATCACCCATCAATGGTTATTAGAGCAAGCTTGATATTTTTGATAAATATTGAAAATCACAAAAATAGCTGCTTATCAAGTGTTACAAAAAAGCTCATTCAAGTATTCCAATCCTGACGCGTTATCTCGATGATGATTGTAACCACAAATAATTAATAAAACGTTAGATTGATAAAACTAGGAATTTTATTTTACTGTTATGAAGTTATCATGGATCCCTCTACCGTTAAAGTCATACGAGAATGAATTCGATCATTTGTTCGAGAAATGGTTATAATATGCAACAAGAGATGGCAGCTCAGTTAATGTAAAGAATTTTTGTTTGAAAAGATTCATTAATCAGTTTTGTTTCAATCTTATTCTGTATCTGATGAGCAATAACTATAAACGTAATCAGTCGATGTATATTCAAAGGATGGTTATTTACTAAGCATCTCAATCTATTCAGATAATTAATAACTTACGGGAAAAGAAGGAATAATCAGATGTAACGTTTGATTGGTTATTTTGAGGAAGAAAAGTGTTAAGTTTACCTTAAAAAACGCGTTATCAGCTGTTTACAGAGCCATCTACATTCGAATAGATTTAAGTTGTATTCTGGGCTTGGATCTTGGATTTTTTTGTTTGGTTTTTTATTACAATTTTGTTTGTTTGATTTATTGTATTGAATTAATTGTGTTTAGCTTGTGTAGTTTTTATTGATCCAACCTCAATGTGCTTACCCTAAGTGTTGTTTATAACGCAAAAGCACCTTAAATTGCAATTTTTGTATCAAGATATATTGGTTTACCATCAAAGACAACAATATAAATTATACTATTGTTTCAAGTGTGAACAAAATTTAACAGAAATCTCTTCATTTCTATTGTAGATCTTGTTTGACTCTCTCCTTCTCCCTCTCGATTTTTTAATTTTGTTTTATTCCTTCTTTTTTGGCTGGTCCATTTGAGAAGTGAAAGGTTTAAAACAAATGGAGAGGCCATTTGATATCTGCTCTTTTGGTATGATCTTGCAAGGTGCTGATGGACATCATCTTCAAGGAAATGATCCTACCAATGGAAGTCTTCAACACAGGGACGCAGGACGCTATGGAGGTCAACATCATTATAATCAAGTTGGCTCAGGTCCTGGGCATCAGCCTGGTCCACATCAGGGACATCACGGTCCAAGTGGACATGCAAGTCAGCCGGGTCCTCCTCCACCAGGACCACCGCCACATACTGCTCCTGGTCCTACTGGACCTTATATGGATATATTTGGTTACAATAATTTTGGACCTTTTTTCCCTAGTGCAACCCAAGCTGCCAATACCACTGGTAATGATCATTTCTGGTCTAAACAAGCTATAGGACAACCTTTACCTGGTAATCCGTACCTTTCAGTCCACGATGAAGCCTCTTACTATTCAAGGGACACCTATGGTGATTCATTTAATGCTGGTGTTCTCAAACATGTTGAAACTGGTATGGGTGCATTGACCCTTGATTATATAAAGACTGATTTTACCGGCCAAACAGTTGGTGCACCTTCATTTCAACAAGCTAACCCTGCACCTCAATCAGTAGCAGTTACTCAAGCTGCTGTTCCTTCAGCAATGCCTGGTGCTGGTCACTCAGGAATCGGCAATTCATTTGATGTTGCTAAACGATTGGACTCTATTAACTTAACATCTAATAGTGTTGGACTCGGTGTAAATCAAGGTTCTAGTAATGTTGTTGGATCAGCTAGTAAAAAGCCTTCTTGGGCTTCAGTAGCTTCTCAACCTGCTAAACCTGTACCTAAATCATTAAAATCAAAAATATCCGGCTCAACAGTTCTATCTTCGGGTAAACACATGCCTCCTCCTACACCACCCACTAGTATTGACAGTATAGGTACATGGGAGAGTAAAAATGGTTCCTCAATTGGTGTGAAAAATATTCCTGGGTCTGGTCCAGTATCTGTGACTGGTCATGGTCAACCTTCTGGAGTAGGGAGACACAGTGGTAGTTCAAGTAGTGTCAATCCTGTCGGTGCGATGAATAGTAATAGTGGACAAACTAATCCACCAATAGTTCTTGGTAACGGTTCAACCTCATGGGGACCTTCCCAAGGGAATAGAAATGTGTCTAGAAGTGCAAATGTAGCCAATTCAGGGACTGGTTATATTCCATCGTCCAATTTAAATTCATCTGCAGTTCGACAAGCTTCCGGGCAAGTCGTTACTTCTGCATCTAATCATCATCACAGTGTGACAGGAGGTGGTGCTATTCAAAACAATCATCATTTTCATCAATCTTCTACTGGAATGGGCCAAAACTTTCAAGCAAATGAAGTAGGTTTAAGTGGTAGCGGTGTAGGTGCAGTACACCATCATCACCACCGAGAAAATAACCGTTATGGAGGGCAACATCAACATAATCATGTTGGCCCTGGTTCACATCCACATCACAGCCATGGTCATCACCATTCTTCCTCACACCAGCATACTGGTTCTGGTGGTCATAGTTCCAATCATCATCAACAACAACATCATCTTGGGGGTCATGGACACTCAAGTGGAACTAATCATCATTACCATGGTCATCATGGTCAACAAAGTCATCATCATCAAGGACATCATGGTGCATCATCTAATGCTGGTCCCCAAGGTTCGGCTAGCTCCGGTGGTAGTGGTGGAGGTGCTACCAGTAATAGTTCAATTGTTCCATTGGATAATAATGGACCAAGTTATCCTTCACATCCAATTCTTGACAAGTTACGGCTTGAAAATAACTACAACCCAAAAGAATTTGACTTGTCCCCCAAGGATGCGAGATTTTTCATTATTAAATCTTACAGTGAAGATGATATCCATCGTTCTATTAAGTATAGTATTTGGTGCTCAACTGAACACGGTAATAAGAGGTTGGACAATGCATTTAAATCCCAAGAAGGCAAAGGTCCTATGTATTTATTTTACTCTGTTAATGGCAGTGGACATTTCTGTGGTATGGCTCAAATGTTGTCTATGGTTGATTACAATTCTAGCAGTAATGTATGGGCTCAGGACAAGTGGAAAGGACAGTTCAAAGTTAAATGGATTTATGTCAAAGATGTTCCTAATGCTCAATTAAGGCACATAAGGCTAGAGAACAACGAGAACAAGCCTGTGACCAATTCTAGAGACACTCAAGAAGTACCTTATGCCCAAGGTAAAGCAGTACTCAAAATCATGCATAATTATCGTCATACAACTTCAATTTTTGACGATTTTTTGCATTACGAAAAACGACAAGAGGAAGAATATCAGAGACGAGTTGCTGGTGACTCCTTGCCAAATAACAACAGTTCCGGAAGTGTATCAAGCAGTAATGGCCACAACAACAGAGAAGATAATAATAGAGGAAATACTAGAGAACCTAGAGACAGAGAAAATTCAAGAAAAAACAACAGAGATAACAATCGGGACAGCAACAATAAAGATAACAGTAGTTACCATAATTTAGCGAACTCAAGTGGACATGCATCTAACGCAAACTCTAGCAGTAATAAAAATCCATCAAATTTTTGGGAATTGGATGATTAACAACATCGAACATTGCTCGAAAGTTTTATTCCTTATGAAAATTGGTCTGCTTGATAGTTTCTTGTGTATTCCTTTAACTATTTCTCCCAGTCTCTTTCACGCACTCTTTCTCAGTTCTCAAATTCTATCTCTTGATTATTTTTTCCATTTCTATTCCTTTTCCTTCTTATCCTTAGCCTTAAATTTTTAGTGTTATCTCTTTCTATGCCTTTTTGTTCTTTTCTTAAGTCTCAAGTCTTCTCTTCAAATTTAAGACAATAATCTATTACCAAACAACCAACATCAACAATAACATCAACTGCTAGAGCAAAAACTTACCAGAACAAGTCTAAGCTGATATTGGTCACGCAAACAACCTGCCAAAATGAACTTATGAATGAAAAACTTAAAAATAAAAGCCCTCAATTTGTTATTTCAATTCAGTGATAAAGACGATATAAAGCTTCAAAGGATCAACTCACTGCTACGGAAGCTTTTTCCAAATGTTTTAAAATCATTCTGATGAACGTTGGGCTATAAAATCTAATCGTGGTTTTTGAAAGGCGACTTGTGGTCATTTGAAAAAAACTTTCATTTTTCCTCTTCAATTCTCGCAAACACCAATGTTTAACCGCAACCTGAAAATATTTAAGCTCTCTTTCTGTCTATTCTTTTCTCGCTCTCTGTCTCTATCTCTATCTCTTTTCTCTTCTTTTCTTCCTAGCAACCTTAGAGTTACCATTTAAAGTAAAAGAAATCAATTTTTGAGACTTCAAGCTATGAGTGATTAAAGAAAAGAAAGAAAAGAGAAATAAAGAATCACACACAATAATTCTGGTCAATTTTTCTCAAAGAACCATCTTTAAGCACAAAGAAGCAAAAAGATAACGGAAACTTTTGACATGTAAACAATGATCAAAATTTAATTGATTCTGATAGAAACGTGTCGATTAATGTATATAAAAAGATTTGACTTACAAAATAACAGACAAAAAGAGACCACAAAGGTGTAAATGTTATTGAATTCAATTTATTGATTCAATCAATCACTAGCAACAAAGATCGACACAAAAAAAACATATTTGATTACGGAAACTGAAATATGCTCTTTATTATGACCGTCTCAAACGATTGGAATCAATTTACATAAATCATCAAAACCATCAGTGAGAATCAAATTCAGCTATTCTCAGTTTGCAGTTTACCAAGATAACACAAAAATCAATTAAAAGCCTTTATTTTTGTTTTGCTTAATAGCTTCAGTCGAGATTCAATGCATTTTTTAATGATCTTACTGTCAGTTGTTTAATGAATTACAACTTTATTTAACAATAAGATTTCAATCTTTAAATCATTGTTTTTCTCTTCGATTTTTCCATTTTGTCAAATTTTGCAAATTAGATTGCAATTCATCTTCTTTCTTTAAGCAAGGAAAAGTACTTTATTCATTGATTTCACTAAAATTACTAGAAATAAGCTTTTGTTTCAATTTATTTTAATCAAATAAAATCGAAGATCTATTGATTGGACGGGAAAACATTAACATGTGGAAAAAAGAGGATCAAGCACAGATATAATTGTAAATTTGATAAAAAAGCATTAGATTTAGTGATCTAAAATTGTGCAAAATTAATCATTGATCAGGCAAATGCAATTTATGAAGTCATAGTTTTTAAAATAGCTTTACGACTATGTTGAAAAAATTGTGTTGGGTGATAAATAATTTCATCCAGATCAGAATTGGGGTTTTTAAAATTGAAATACTTTGTACAGGCTTCTCTAAATTGTTTATCAATTGAATTTTGTACTATCGAATTAATCAAGATTTCTGGTAGATTTGATTTGGATAGAAAACTTGTCAAATTTTCGCGGTTTAACTCTTTAAAAGGACAACCATGGCAATCTTTAGGTCCAGTGGTGATTGAGTTGATAATTTTTGCACAACTATAACAGCTAATACTCCGTCTTTTACCTTCTCTTCCATAAATATAACGGAGAAAGTATCCATATTTAGAATTAAACTTCTCAACAGTTATTCGATGTGTGAATTGTTGTCTCAATAATTCGGTAGTTTCCTCCAAACGAAGACCTAAACTCTTCAAAAATAGGCAATATTGCAACCGAGCGTAATGTCGAAGATGATGATTTTGTAACAATCGATGATGAATATTATTCATACAAGGTGGAAACGATTGATCCACCAAAGAGTTAACAATTTGTAAAGTTGACATGTTGCTATCTTTGGTTGGTAAAAATTTTCTTATTGAAGAAACTGACCCAATTAGTCTATTATGAGCATTCTCTATGATTGGGATCAACCGACGTTTTTCATCCAAATCTGCTAGAGATTTTCTTAGCGTCCTCATAGATGTATACATTTCTTTCTTGAACCGTTGACAAACAATAGGAACCATTTGATATCCAGTGACTAGGACATTTCCTTTGTAAGGAACAACTCGTCTAGAAGCAATTAATTCCAAGGCATCTTCAAACTTCACTTTAAACATGATTCCGGGTTTGGTGGCATAACTTTTGAACTTGACACCATGTTCATTTTCTTCAAATTCATCATCGATCTGGTTTCTTAGGAACTTTAAACTTTTATAGCAAAGAAAGTCATCTCTGCTCTTTTTGTGAGAACGGTTAATCACTTTGCGATAATGACAGGCATCGCCGTCCAGTTTAATGACTTGATATTCATGGAGATTGTTTGCATAAACAAAGTCAACAATTTTGTGTCTAACACCTTCATCCATTAATCGGAATCGCAGCAGTTCACATTCGACTTCCACAAACCATCGTGTCATTGATTCATCAAGAGAGTAGTAGAGGCGAAGAAGGAAATGGGACACTTCATCACGATAAAGAGCATCTTTTTTGTTTTTAGACCAAAGCGTCGGGTTAGTTGATAAGATTTTGAAGAAATTATCTTCACCATTACTTGTGTCGATGAGATTTTGTTTCAAAGTTGCATAATAGTTTGGGTTGCCTTTGATTGTTGAGTAGTCATCACGATTAGACACTAATATTCTGAGAATCTTGAGCCGTTCATCAATCAGTCTGGGAACTTGATCCAATATCAAATTACCAATCGGTGGTTCGCTATAAAAAGAGACACCAAAAAACTTTTGATCCATTCCAATCCAAGAGATGAAATTCTGTGCAATAAAGTCATTATTTGGATTGAAAACACTTGAAAAATCAATAAAGTTATAAGTAATAATCAAGAAATTTGTTCATAATTATTTAATCGTTAATATCATGTTTAAATTTCAACACAAACAAACTCGACCAATCAAAAAGGAAGAGTAATGTGCCATCTGCCATGAAGAAAAAATACTCAATAGAGGATGGGCTTGCGTTCAGCTAACTCAAGGCGGTTATTATAACTCCAGTTAGTAAAATATCGTATTTAATTAATCTTTAACAATCAACAAATGATTATTGCTCATGATAATTATCACTATGCACTATCAATGCATAAAAATAATATCTCATCTCACAGTCAGTTGAGTATTCAATTAAATCCGAGCTTTGCCTGTGTTTGAATAAAAAGTACTTTAACACTTGTATTTTACTACCACCAATTGAAATAAAATTTTATCGCATCAAGAGATACAGATCATGATTTAATAATTGATATAAACATCTTGGTTCAACAAAGAGTTTAGAAAACATTGGTTCTTAACAAATCAAAGGCACTACGTAAAAATAATGTATCTTAAAGGTGTCCGAAAATATATTTCCAAAAGTTTTAATCATCGAAACTCCGGGAATTAGTTTATTTAAATTCTTTGAATAAGAATGGCAGATGCTCCTCCACCTCCATTACAAATTGATGCGATACCGAATTCCCCTGATTTCAAGTTATGGACAAGATGATTGACAATTCGAGCACCTGACATTCCAATTGGATGACCCAAACTAACAGCACCACCGTTCATATTAACCTTTGCAGGATCCAAACCAAGAATTTTAATGTTTACTAAGGGAACGACACTGAAAGCTTCATTGATTTCCCACATAGCAACGTCATGGGCTTTCAAACCATTACGATCCATTAACTTTTGCATAGCACCAACTGGAGCAATAGGAAAATCTATAGGTTCTATTTCGTTGTCAGCATAATCAACAATTTTTGCCAAAGGATTAAGGCCTAACTCTGTTGCAGTTGTTGATCTCATCAAAAGACAAGCAGCAGCACCGTCATTTAATTTACTAGCATTGGCAGCTGTAATGGTACCGTCTTTTTGAAAGACACTTCTCAGACTGCTCATTTTATTAAAATCTACCTTGTGGTACTCTTCATCGTCAGTAATTGTCTTGGTACCAGCTTTTCTGTCAGGAACAGCAACTGAGATCCTTTCTTTGTCAAATAAACCAGCTTTAGCTGCAGCAGCACTCTTCTCATAACTTCCAATTGCATATTTATCTTGATCCTCTCGGGTTATACCGTACTTTTTGGCAGTATTTTCACCACAATTACCCATGTGAATTTGATGGAAAGAGTCCCAAAGACCATCATGAATGATACCGTCAATCAGCTGAGCATTGCCATAAGTTGCATCTCCACGTCTCAGGTAAAAGGGGACATTAGACATACTCTCCATTCCACCGGCAATCATAATATTGGTTTGGAAAAGGGCAAGTGATGAAGCACTAAACATGATTGACTTCATTCCTGAGGCACATACTTTATTGATAGTTGTTGTAATTGTCTTCGGTGGTAAACCAGCATTGATGACTGCTTGGCGAGTTGGTGCTTGACCAGCTCCAGCACCAACAACATTACCCAAAATGACTTCATCTACTTGCTCTGGTTTTATGTTTGATTGCGATATCAAAGCTTTCACAGCTTGAGATGCTAATTGTGGAGCAGTTAATTGAGACAGAGATCCTCTAAAAGATCCAATTGGTGTCCGAAGCGCAGAGACAATAACAACATCAGGTTTACTTGCAGCTTGAATGCTCAAATACCGTATTGATTTGATAGAAGTTGGGGAAACAGTTTTGAACACTTTACTAATCATTTTGTGGAAATAAAACTGTAACAAATTGATAAATTAAAACAATTATAAATCTTAAAGGCACAGTAAATCAATTATTTAATAACAGACAAACAAGTAAAGAGTCATAAGCTTGTATCAAGTGAGAAAAATGAAGACAGACGGCTTGACAGAGAAACAGCTTGAATTGTAAATATCTCAGTGAGTGTGAAAATTTTTTGAGGTTTTTTCTTGTTAGATTATGATCACCAACTGAATTGATAATTGATAAAATAAATTGATCTGATAACTCAGAGTGTGTAATTACTTGTGCTTTAAATTGAAAATTATTCATAATGTTTATTTATCATTTCATGTAAAATACTTTTAGGAATCTTTTCAAAAAATTGCCTCCAGAATTAAATCAATTTTTAAACATTATTTATGTTCTAAATTTCTCATGTATAGAGTAAATTGAATAATTTTATCACAATATTTCGACAATTTATTTTTGTATCTGGACAATATTTGAATTGTAGTTGGACATTTTTCGTATTCTGTTGACTGGCAAAATTCTGTTGTGAGTCAATCTCAACTTTATCTCGATGTTCTTTGAATCTTATGAAATAATTTTTGACCTTGGTGTTGGAAACGTTGCAATTAACTCTGATCAATTGAGTTTAATCTAGTTTGATATCATTTCAGACTTTCTCCTATTCTTCAAATAATCCTCTTCAATCTCATCAGATTGTAGCACTACGTTATCAAAGCAACAATAGATCTAGTATGCTGTTAAGGTCCAATTGTCTACTCAGGATCCTAATTAATGCGATTTTAATCTAGTGACAAATAATTTGGTATAATTATTAAAGGAAGGAAATCAAAAATTCCATGTAATCAAATACAATTGGAACAGATCAATAACCTGAATACAATTTGAAATTATTTGGGATGTTTCTAGCCGTTCACAGTTCCAATTAATTGGATTTTTACTTCTCTGGTTGTTCTTTTAAAGAATTAACAATCAAATTGACTCAAATTACAATTGAATTTGGTTTTATTATTAGTTAATGGAAGAAATCGATTGAAACAAGTTTGAATGAGAAACCAAAACAATAAAAGAACTGGTACACAAGAATCAGCTGTAACCAGTCAGCCATGCCTAACTGTAACTGAAAACAAATATTTGGTTTGACTTCATTTTTTTCAAACGATTGTAATTGAATGTTTTAAAATGCTAATTTTCCTAATTTAATTCCAAGTGAAACTTAATAATTCAAAGGATAAAGCTGATACCGATACAAAAAGGTAAGATGAAAACTAGTTTCCTACTTAACCTTCAATGATCAATTGTGAACAATTTTTCCTTGTTTTGGTTTTTTGTTTCTCTCAAGATAGAAGACTGTCAATCTTACAACTGTGTTTCTTATTTTTTTCTGATTTAGATTTCATTTTAATATGTGAACCCTTCTGATCTTTGGTGGCTAACTAATTAAGTGATTAATCACTCGGTTACCATGTCTGGGAAAACGATTGAAGAGCCTAAAACTGTACAGTGGCCTTTGTTTACAATCTTCTCCCCAACTAAAATAATCATCTTTCTTTGGAATACTTTTAATCGGTTAACTTTCATTTTCATAGCCTTCTTATTAATATGTTGGTCATCCATGTTCATCTATTTAACCTTTTACTTCCTCTATATACCTAAAATAAGTCACACTCGGAATATTAACTTTCAATTTGACTCACGGTGCCAAGACGACTGTCTTAATCCTTATGCTGAAGTTGCCTTACACGATTTCAAGACTCCATCAATTTTTGCTCGAGGACAATCGTATCAATTCACTGTAGATATGAATGTTCCAGAATCTGATGTTAATTGGAGTCAGGGAATGTTCATGGTGAGGTTAAAGTTAATGGATGAAAAGGAGCAAGTATTACTCAACACAGCTTCACCAAGTATTTTATATTATAAATCACCAATTTTGAGAATTATTAATATCATCTGTTATTGGCCATGGCTTGTTACTGGGTTCACCGGAGAATCTCAACATCTTACGGTGCCATTAACGAACGAGTATTCGGATTCACTTCAACCTGGCCATGGATCAGCTTCGAAAGCAATGATTTATTTAGAAGGTAAGTCGACTTGTATTCGCTGTTCGTTGGTAAAATGTGTGAAATTTAAATTATCTTTTTACTTTTTTCATAACAGCTCGACAGATCCAAATCTACTCAGCAGTTTTGAATATCAAGGCTAATCTTAAGGGTCTAAGGTATGTCAAACACACAGGATAAATTATCATTTATTAATATTGATTATTTTCATCATAGGTATATGATGGTTAACTGGCCTATAACGAGTGCACTGTTTGGTACTTTCTCTATTGGATCTTTCTTGTCTATTATCACGTTATTGAGTGTTTATCGAGCTTTGAGCAACCAAGGCAATGATATTATTGCAGATGACCAAAGACAACAACCCAGCTTGCATATCAAAGGAAATGAATTACCAGATCCTAATTCAGGTCTTTCTGGAAATATTGATTCTGAAGCTTCCTCAAAGCTTGGTGAGGATGATGGTCCTGATTCTACAAACCCAATCTAGTCGGTTAAATTTTGCCCCGTACAAATGTGGATCTCATTTTCAATTGTCTAACTTTAGACGAATTCAACTTATTTTTGTGACGAGGAATATTTTTGTTGCATCTCAAACTTTATACGAAATTTAGCTTTTCATGTTATCAAAGAAATAAATTTTCTTAATTTCTTAAGATCATTGAATGCTTTATTAATGTTCACTCATTGCAATTCGTAGCAATTTTACAAAAAAACATCAATGAATTCTATCAATATAATAATTGTTAACAAATCAATAGTTTGGCAAATAATTTTCATGATTTATAATAGAAAATTCGTATTAGACTAAAAGTCAAATTTATACACTTTTTAAAGTTAAGAAACCTTAATAGTAGTGTAAAATATAATACATAGTAATAGTAATATACATGTAGATTGAATGTGTTCTCTGTGGAAATGAATGAATTCACAATTAAATAGTCAATAAACTAGTAATTTGGAATAGGAAGACTCATTTAAAGAGCTTGAACAAGCATAGCTGAAGATCCACCACCTCCGTTACAGATAGCAGCAATACCATATTCACCGGATTTCAAAGTGTGAGCTAAATGGGCGACAATCCTGGTTCCAGAAGCAGCAACAGGATGACCTAAGGCTACGGCACCACCATGTATATTAACTTTACTAGGATCTAGATCGAGCAGTTTAACATGGACCAGAGGAACAACACTGAATGCTTCGTTAATTTCCCACATTTTGACGTCGTCTTTATTGATGCCATTGCGAGCTAACAATTTCTTAATGGCACCAACTGGAGCTTCAGGGAAATCAATTGGGTCTAACTCATTATCAGCGTAGTCAACAACTTTGACTAATGGATTCAAACCGTGTTCTTGAGCTGTTTCAGCCCTCATCAGGATACAAGCAGCCGCACCATCGTTCAATTTCGAGGCATTAGCAGCTGTAATGGTTCCGTCTTTTTGGAAGACACTTCTCAAGCTACTGATTTTACTGAAATCTACTTTAAGATATTCTTCATCTTCACTGACTGTTTTGGTTCCGGCTTTTTTGTCAGGAACAGTGACAGAGATCTTTTCTTTGTCAAATAAACCAGCTTTAGCTGCAGCAGCACTCTTCTCATAACTTCCAATTGCAAATTTATCTTGATCCTCTCGAGTTATACCATACTTTTTGGCAGTATTTTCACCACAATTTCCCATATGAATTTGATGGAATGCATCAATTAACCCATCAGATAAAAGAGCATCATATAGTTGAGTGTGTCCATAATTGGCATCACCTCTTTTCAATAAGAAAGGGACATTTGACATACTCTCCATGCCCCCAGCAATCATGATATTTGCCTGTTTAAGAGACAATAAACCAGATGCAAGCATAATTGACTTCATTCCAGAGGCACATAATTTGTTAACTGTAGATGTAACAGTGGATGATGGAAGGCCTGAGTTAATTACAGCTTGCCGAGTAGGATGTTGTCCTCCTCCATGTGTTAAAATGTGACCCATAATTATTTCATCAATTTGATCTGGTTTGATTTTTGATTGGCTGATTAGGGCTTTAATAACTTGAGTTGCCATTTGGGCAGCACTCAATTGCGATAATGAACCTCTAAATGAACCGATTGGAGTCCGTAAAGCAGAAACAATAACAACATCTGATCCTTTTGCATTACCGGTACTCAACTGCCGAATTGATGACAATGTTGAACGACTGGTCAAGAATTGACAGATCCTCATTTTTAATATTTAAAATCTGTAGATTCACAAAATAATTAAAATCAAACAGTTAGTATGGAATAGGTAAAGTCAGTGACTTGAAGTTGTTGAACAGCTTTCAAGTAGAAACAACTGATAACCAGTAAAGCTGCGGGCAAGTTGAGTACATCAACAAGTAGTATCTATCTCTATGTTATCAAGATACTTAAGAGTAGCGGTAAGTGTAAATCAGGTAAAATTGCACTTGTTGTATCGGTGTCCATTTTTTCGAGAAAAGGGATTTCATGCTCGAATTTTCAAGCCATCTTTCCGTCAACGGTTTCTTAGCATATCTTATTGATTACTCAATTCCGTCTACCCATCTCTATAAAGCGTTTGTGAGTATGACAGTCGTAATATTGTCAAGAAATTCAGTTTCAAAGTTGAGCTCTTCAACTCCTTAAATTTCACAAACTCTTAACAAACAATTTCACATTTCTATCCTTTATGACAGCTTCAACCATTGAAGTCCTCAAAACCTTATTCACCAAATCTTCTTTACATCTGAATCGCTCTGAAAATTCCTTGCAAAATTTCGCAGATGAATACGATCATAATCATCCCAAATTTGATCAAAATCTTTCTTCTCTAGAGCAATCAATCAATTTTTTACAGCCAACTATCTACTGATTGCTCTGATTGAACTCAACTCACATTCATTTGATGAACTTTGATGGTTAACTGGATAACTAAAGCCACGGTTAGATTGTGCCAAAAACACTGTCTGCTTAAGCTAATTCAAGACAATAAAATCTATTATTAATATAATTTGCACAAATTTATAATAAATTTGATCAACAGTTTTCACAGTCTTTATTTACTCAGATTTTCAGTTGCAGATTTGAGATTGGTGTTTGGTTCGTGCGATATTGAAAAAACGTGAAGTAAATGAGACTGACTAGCCCTGCATAATAAGTTGTTAATAAGAACAAACCAAAATTTGGCTTTAAAATGAGATACTGTATAACAGTGTAAAAGTATAACAGTATAAAATGTATAACAAAATTCTTAAATGGTTGATCATGAGCCATTTAAGCCATGAAACATTTTCAAGTTTGTACCTTTCAATATCTCAACACTTACAATTGTTAGAATAAGCTGTTAATAATATTAAACCAGTGATATGACGGATGTGCAAATCACAACGCGAAATGGAACTACCTTGCAAGTTCTATGATTCTTCAATTATTCCTAGTCTCCCTGATCATATATCACCAATATAAGAACTGACTTATGAGTCTCGAGTTATTATTACAAATGACCGTCAAGAGGGAAAAACGCCCAATACCGTACATAATTGAAGATCATTGTTTTGTTCAATCCTGGTTACTTACAAAGCGAATAGAGTGTGCGACTATGCCTGAAGCTATGCTTCATGCTATAATCTATCAAAAATACTTGCAAAATGCCTTTACAGGTCTTTTTAGGTTGCCGCTTTGGGTTTTGGATTTTGCTGCAAACTCCTGAATCAAGACATTTTAGGAGCTTATGTAGAAGCGTCTTTCGAGTAATGAGTTTTGTGAAAAAGTCTGGTGTCTCAAATGTACAAAATGAGACCAATGTTGAAACTACGAACATAATTTGCTATCAAGATTGCTATCAGAGATATTTTTAATTCGAAAAAGGGAATCAATTTTATTCCCTTACAACCAACAAAGGTACATCTCTCAATCGGAATGAAATATTTGGATGTGTTTAACGAAAGGTTTTATTCCAAATGAACTTTGTTGTGACAAAAGCTAAAGGTTCCAACTTTTGGATTTCTTATTCTGACGATGATTTTTCATTAAGAATTTCTATCTTTTCGATATTGATTTTTTTGAGATGTGGTTGATCGTTGGGAATAAATGGCTTCATTTTGCACCCAATATTTCCGTCACTTAGATTTAGATCTGTTGAAACTTTGTGCAAGGGTTTGATGTAAATCTACAAACCACTCAATGATGGAAGTAGACTATATGCAGCCCACTCTGGCACACTGTGCTAGCACAACTTGAACTTTTTCTAGGTCTAAGTTCAAGTTGTGCTATCACAGCGTTCCAGAGAAGGCTGCTGAAGAAAGAGAAGAAAGAGAAAAAGAAAAAGGCAGGAAGTAAAAACGATTTAAATTCATTGAAGGCCACTTCCAATGAATTTCAATCGTTTTATTAGCACCTACACTCGTTGAAAAATTCCTGAAATGAATACGGTTACTCGTTTAGTCTTGATCCCTGAAGATGAATTCCTTCGACTCAAAGAGCCAATGTGACTGATAGGATAATTCACTCAAATTTGCCTGATACAATGAAAATTGCATTATCAAATGAAATCAATCATCTGAAAGCAGAACCACAAAACAAAATCTTTCAAGGTAGCCTAGGAAACGTGATTACAGAAAAAACAGTCGTTGAAATTCCAAACAATATACTCGACCATATGGAAGTACGTGAAGAGGTAAAAGCTACTCCTACTGCACTCAAACCTTTTTTGATATTTTCAAGATAGTCTTTTGCATGCCTCACTCGTTCTCGCAATTATTGGCCAGCAACACTATAAATATATAAGTAAATGTATCAGCGTATTGAACTAATATACATTATAAAAGTAAATTAACTTACATTTTTGATGGTTTTCGGGCAAAACTCGGTCACTCAGAACATTCATATAGTTGATGTTGCTGTTGGAATTGATGATCCGGTTAAAAAGATGTTGCAGTTGGTGTCTTATTACTGGGCAACAAGTGAAACAACAATTATTACAACAGTGAGGCGGTACAAATGATGGTGGCACTGTTTTGACTGATCCCGATTGCACATTAGTAGTAGGTATGATATACAGGCTGAAAGAGGAGGAGCCTCTTTCAGCCAGTATATCACGTGACTTTTTAGGGGGAAGAGAAAGGGGAAATAAGAGAAAGAAAAAGAAGGAGAGGAGCGAAAGAAGGTAAAAGAGGGAATGAAGGGAAAACTTATTTTCGCTCGTTTTATTGCTCTGAGGGTCAAAGTTGAAGTCGCTAAAATTCCTCAAACAAAAGAGTTAACTGAACCTTTGATGGTCAGAGCAATAAAACAATGAAGGAGGTTAAGAAAGGAAAGAAAAGACAAAGGTAAAGATGAAGATGAGTAAGAAAGGAAAACAAAAGAACAAGGCTAAGTATGAAGAAGGGTAAGAAAGGGAAACAAAAGACAAACCGCAAAGATGCAGAAGGTTAAGAAAGGCCAACAAAAAAAAGACGGTAAAGATGAAGAAGGCAAAGGTGAATAAAATGAGAAAAAGAAAGAAAGAAAGAAGCTAAAGATAAAATAAAGCAGACAAAGAAAAAAGTTACCAAGTAAAACAAATGGAGATGAAGAAAGAGAAGGAAAAGATGAAAAGAAGACAAAAATTCTATTCTTGTTTTATAATTATTTTGTTTTCAAAAACTAAAGCGAAAATTGTAAAGCTTATTGACTGCACATTTATTTCATTATCGCAAACTTTGTCAAAAGTTTTACAATTTTATTTTTAAGTTTGAAAAAAATAAACGGTGAGAAAAAGGAAAAGGTTGAATGAACAAAAGCGCCTGTGTGCCTAGAAGGGATAAGAATGCACGATTTTTAGTCAAAAAATTTAAGAATGCACTTTAGTTTTATTGCTTTATTTATGCATTATTCTAAAAGATTCAAAGTTAAAGCGAAACTCAATGAAGGAAAAAAAGTTAAAATTCAAAAAATTGACTAAGTGATACTAGGGTTGGAATACAAGTCTTTAGAGATCCATCCATTTCTTCTTTAAAAAGGTTAGGATGAATCAGTTTCAGAATCACTTATGCTACCGATTTCAACCAGTTAACTTTTATTCCACCGTTTTTCAGTTAAAGTTTTGTTTACTGTTTACATCCTTTAGTTTTTCTTTGTTTATCCTCCCATTTCAACTTTTTCATCATGCAGCGTAAATATCAGTATCCATCCAACTATAGTGAATTGGAACTTGATTCTCTTTTATCTAGTGTTGAAGATAATGAAATCTGTATCAACTGTGAATTGCCAGAGGATATTTTAATGAGTGATGACCAAGCGGATAGACTGTGCCAGGAAGTCGAAATACCTCAATTGAGTCAGCAACAGGATCAACGCAACAATCTCAATCAACCTGAACTTCCTGAACAAGTGCCAGTGCATGCATCAATTAGTGCTCAGCCTGTCAACTCTCGAACTCAACGAGACGATTGTATTTAATCAAGATTCGGTTATATTTTAACATCTGATGTGAGTTTTCAAATTTTATCTGAAAGTGATTGGAAGAACAACAGATGTTTTCACACAAGATCCAAAACCATCAAAGCTTCAATATCACATACAGTTAAAGACGCAAACGTTGATTTTTTGAACATCGCCGGTTCTATCAACAATGCTTATGAACGTTTCATTACAGATGTCATTTCTGATTCATCTTCCGACGATTGTGCAAGTCTCACATTTAGAAACCCTAGAGATGATAGAGAAATTTTCATCTATTTCAAAAAGAAAAACTTTGATAAAACAGAGTTTCTAGCCCGTGCTGAAAAATGTGCTCAGTCGAGTGGAGCTTTCATTGACGGTGGTGCTTTAGGAATATCAATAAATGTTATCAGAAATATCGTTGGATTAAGAAGATTGAATAGACTGCAACCCATTGAACAATTATCATCAAAAAGACTAACAGTTGTTCAGGTGAAAAACAAAGATGAGTACTGCTGTTATTATGCTATTGCATTAGGTAAATTCCATTCTGATAAGACCAAAGACGCAAATCATCATTGTCGATACAAAAACAAAATTGCAGTTATTTTCTGGCTCTAATGCTACAAAGAAGATCATCCTTGAATATCTTGATGCACCACATTTCAATCTCATCACCTCAATTGCAGGATATATGCAATGGGATGAGTTCTGCACACGTTGTTGGTTGAAGATAAAGAAGGACAACCATTTGTGCAAAGATGAGTGTAATTCCTGTACATCTTTTCCACAATGTAAACCGAATGAACCAATAAGCTGCAGATTTGGATTGTAGGAGTAGGATTGAAATGAACAATATTCAATGCTTTAAAAATCACAAAGATTTAAACATACGCGGAAGGAAAATTAAGTGCAAGACTTGTTGGATTATACATGACACTAAAGAACAGAATACCTGCGACGTCTATTATTGTCAAATATGTATGCAAAAATATGCTATAACTCCACATTGTTTCATCACTCACCTTTCAATGGCAGCTCTGATTAAACAAGATTGTGCTCCATCTATAATAGTCTTTTACGATATTGAATCCATGCAACAAAGTCAAGATTCAAATAAGGCTCTTCATGTACCAAATCTTTTGATATCCAGTACTATTTGTGATAAATGTTTTGATTACATAACTATGAAAAGAAGTGATGATTGTGAAATTTGTGGTAAGAAATACCAAAAATTATACGGAGAAATATGCATGAAGAACTTTTGTGATTATATTTATAATGATATTTCGTCAAAAGCTAGAACAGCAGGTGCTTGAGTGAGAATCATTGCCCACAATCAAAAAGGATATGATGGACATTTCATCCTGAGAGATTTTTTTGTAAGGGAATTCAAAGTTGTTCCTAAAATTATAATGCAAGGATCGAAATTGTTGTACATCAGAATGCAAAATCTTAAGATTCATCGATTCTCTGTCTTTGCTTCAACAACCATTAAGTGCTATTTGTAAATCATTCAGTATACCCGAAATGAAGAAAGGATTCTTTCCACATTATTTCAATATTCCTGCCAATCAAGATTACGACGGTCCAATACCATATATAGAATATACTGGAAGCTGATGAAATGAAAGCCGCAATGAGAAAAACTTTTTATCACATGGTACGAGCAAGAAAAACTTTTAAACAAAATTTCAACTTTAAAAAAGAGCTCGAAGAATACTGTCTCTCCAATATCAACATTCTTACGACAGCAATGATGAAGTTTATTTCTCAATTTAGAAATATAACAATGCTAAATCCTATAACTCGAAGATTCACATTAGCTTCTGTGGCGATGGAAACTTTCCGTGCTCGTCTTTTACAACCAAGAACTTTGAACATAACGCCAATTAAGGGATACACTTCAAGATTGTAGTCTATATCTGCTTCGGTTTGGCTTGATTACCAACGCCGTATTTTAGGAAGTAATTATATGATTCTGAGAGAATTCAGAATAGGACCATTTTATGCTGATGGATATGAACCTGAGAAGAAAATAGCTTTTGAATTGCATGGCTGCCTCTTTCATGGGTGCCCAGTTTGCCATCCTCAACAAGATGATAAATGTGCATTGTTAGGAGTTAAGTATGGAATCTATATGCAAAGCTGCTTATAAAACGTTTCTACTATGAGAGGAAAGGAATAAAATTAGTGGAGATATGGGCACATGAATTCAACACGATGCGAACACTGCCATACCTTACCGAAAGATTACATCATCGTCATGCTATCAAAGAAGTTGGCCCTATAGATATATTTGAAAGTTTCTTCAGAGGTAGAACTAATAATATAAAGTTTTATCATAAGTGTCAATCCAACGAAAAAGTTAAATATGTAGACTTTACATTATTATATCCCTTTGTGCTTAAAAAGAATTCTTTTCCTGCTGGTTCTCCTTTACTAATAGAAGAAAATTTCAGAAGAGACATTACAAGCTATTTTGGTTTTGTCAACTGTAAAGTTCTACCTCCTAAGGATTTGAATATTCCGGTTTTACCTCTCAAAGCTAACAAAAAACTCGCCTTCCCTTATGTAAGGCTTGTGTATTAACATATAATATGGAAGACTGTGAACATAAAGATATTGCCAGAATGATAACCAATACATGAACGACTATCGAATTGAAAACTGCTGTTGCATATGGTTATAAAATCATCAAAGTTTATCAAGTTTTACAGTTCCAAGAGTCTAAAAATCTTTTTTCAGGATATGTTGATATGTGGCTCACGATAAAACAAGAGTCGAGTGAATGGTCAGCATGGTGTGAAATCAAAACAGATAAAATTAATTACATCATGCATTATGAAAAACATGAAGAAATCAAGTTAGATCCATAATCCATTGAAACCAATCCTGGTAAACACAGTATCGCTAAACTGATGTTAAAACAGGAGTCTAGAAATGCAAAGGCACCCAACCAATCACAGAAGAACATTTAGCGTCTTTGTTTACCAAGGCAACGGCTGCCACAGGAGTCAAGAAATCCAAAGGCACCCGTCATTTTGAGCATGCTCAAGTACTTTAACTTTTTGCTAAAATTCAAAAAGTTAATAATTGCAATCAATTGCAAGATATTTTATTTAATTTTGTTGATTTTCAGAATAAAATTTTGCATTTTTGATCTTTAAAGGACAAAATTTTCTATTGATAAATATCACATATATTTAACAGAAATGAGAATTCATTTGATCAGCTAGAAAAACATTGAATCACATTGGATTGTCTCGTTTCTATTAGTTCTAATTTCTATCAATAAAGCCTTCTGATTATTTTTTGGTAATCTAAGATTGAAGCGGCTCCAATCATCAATTTTTACCATGTTTCTCACATCAAAATTAACTTTAGAGATACTTTTATAATCTCCAAGCCAGGTACGATTAAAGTGGGGGAATTGTGGGGGATCTCCTAAATTTGCTGAAAAACTCATAATAATATATATTTTTGTTGAGCTAATTAGACTTTTTAACAAGCAGAATAAGCTCAATGTTTCAAAACCTGATATTAACTGGTTAATTCATTGTAAATCAAAATCATTAAGTAAACCTGCAAAATGATTTGAAATGTTCACAAAAAGTTAAAGTACATGAGCATGCGTAGAGTCGGGTGCCTTTGCATTTCTAGACTCCTGTGATGTTAAATAGTTTATGGGGTAAATTCGCTCAGAATGACAATCTCATGAAGACAACAATTGTAAGAAATTATGTTGATTTATACTCATTAAGGAATGATGAAACTCTAGGAATCCACAGAGTCTACGAAGCTTCCCCCTCTGTAATACTTGTACAACACAAAGTTGCTGAAGGTCATGAAGAAAAGATAAGGTCTTCTAAAGCAAATATTGCAATCGCTAGCTTTGTCCCAGCATATGCCCGCCTCGAGCTATTTAACCTGATTCAAAAGATAGAAAGCGTTAGTGAAGGTAGAGTCATATACTTTGACAACGATTCTGTTGTATACATTGAGAAAGAAGAAGATACTGAAATAAAATGCGGAGAATACTTAGGACAATTGACCGATGAAATTGGTAATGGAAATAAATATGATAAATTTGGTCCCAAAAACTATGGGTATGAAATTGTAAAACCAGATGGTTCAAGAAAAGCAACCATAAAAGTTAAGGGTATAAAACTGACTGTAAATACTTTAGAAACCATTAATTTCAAACGTCTTTGTCAAATGGTTGAAAAATATATTGAGGGTCATAAAACATCTTTAACTGTCGCACAATTGAACATAACAGCATGAGAGTATACACACAAAGTGCATACAAATAGATTTCTTAAGATTTATAGAGCTGTGTCAGAGAAAAGAAGAATAGTTTGAAATAATACAAGACTTTTTGGCTACAAGTCATAAATTGTAAAAACTGTTACCTGTAAACTATTCTAATTGTCAATAAAAATTCAAATTGCAAAAGATACAAAGTGTTGCAACATTATTTTGTCAAAATACACGTTGGGAGCTTAGAGGTCGCTCCGATCTGCCAAGTAGGTATAAAATAGAGGAAAATATCGGAGATAAGTCATTCAGTTTTCTGCTTTCTTATATGAAACTTTTCTCATAACTCGTCTAACCTCTCTAACTTGTCGGACTTCTTCTGTTTCCTCCAAAAATATATTCATCATCATGACTGAAATAGTTCGAAGCTCAACACCAATCCAAGATAAAACTGCTTCTGATATCTCCGCATTTCGAAGCAAATATCTTGGTGTTTTTACAATTGTTTCATCTATAGATTTAAAGAACCCATGGGCCTCTCCAATGGACGAACATCCTTTCAAACATGAAAGTAAATGGTTTTTTTCTTCTCATGAATTTGTTACAGAGTTTTTAAGAAAAGTGAAAATCAAACTCAGCTCTATGAAGCAGCTACGGATATGCTCTACAGCAAATTTTCCCGAAGCCGTTATTTGCAACATCGCTTATTAGCAACTGGCAGTTCCCTAATCGTTTATGCTGACCCGGAAGATAATATCCTAGGAATGGGCTCAGTGCTGATCAAAGAGAGTTCAACAATCCATCATTATGGAAAGGCAAAAATATCTATGGTTTAGCTCTCATAGATTTACGAAATTATCTAAGAGAAAGCTGGAAGGAAGAAAATTTTGAAATGAAAGATGGTCTTTGCGTTCAGAAAGACAAAAAACGGAAAATTGACGCAGTTGATGAATTAACTGCTTCTCAATGTTTTCATGTAATCTATATAAACATGAATTGAATGATTGTAAAAATTGATTTTCTCGATAAAATATGTCTCATTTCATTTGCAAACACCCTTTCACGTGTATGGTTGCAGGACCAACATCCAGTGGTAAAACTGTCTTAGTTGAATCAAAAATAGCCAATAGACGTGCATTGATACCAGGATTAAAAATTTATTCTAAAGTATTATGGTGTTATGGTCAATGACAGCGAAGATTTTCTAAGCAAACTGATATAACATATCACGAAGGAATGATAGAAGATCCTTCACAATACGGTCTCATCAGTATGACTGATCTCATGAATGAAGCTTCAGCTGATACTTGACTTTTAAATTTGTTTACTAAAAAAAGTCATCACCTCAATATATCAGTTATATTCATTCTAACAGTCACAGTAGCTCTATTTCGTTAGATTCGTTCTCACGGAGCGAATCTGACGAAACCGATGCTGATAACGAGGGTAGTATCAACTCTAACTACGTCTACGACAATATTGATCGGGTCATCAAACGCCGAAGATTTTCGTAGACGTAGTTGTTTAAAATTATTTATAATGATAATAATAATAATAATAATAATAAAAATTTTATTAAAAACAAAAATTACTTTGTTTCCTTTTCTTTCTCTTCGTCTTTTGTTTGCCTTCATCATCTTTGCCTTCTTCATCTTTGCCTTCTTCATCTTCTTCACCTTTGTCTTTTTCATCTTAACCTCCTTCATCTTCGCCTTCTTCGTCTTTGCCTTCTTCGTCTTCATCATTAACGAAAAGGTAAAGTTGTAAAACTTTTTGTCAAAAAAAATTATTTTAAACGCAAAAAGCATTTGACAAAAAGTTTTACAACTTTACCTTTTAGTTAGAAGGCAATAAAACAGAAATAAGTTTTTTCCTTCATTCCCTCTTTACCTTCTTTCGCTCCTCTCCTTCTTTTTCTTTCTCTTCTTTTCCCTTTCTATTTCCCTAAAATGCGGTGTTATCTAATTTACTACGAACTTTACAGCTCTTATCTTCACACAAGTCCAATATGAGACATCTTTATAAGTTGACTTACTTCTATACAAAAATTTATTTACACAATTAAAGAATGGCCTTTACCAGACTCAATGAAAGAGAAGTTCATATTTGGATGTATTATTTGTGAACGAAATTGCTTATTTTACGAAATTTAAACTGATTAGAGTTGTCTTAAAGGCTGGCTAGAAGTAAGGTGACAATGTTTACAAGTGAATAACTTAATTGTTAATATCACGAAATTTATGAAATTGGTCAGTGGGAGAAGAGATGTTGAGCTACATGAAAATAAAGAAATCACAGAATTTGGACCTTCACGCGCAATTTTACGCAACTTCTGTTTGAGGCCTGACATAAGAGATTTGCCAGAGCTTTCTGAGATTTTATATGAAATATTACGCCAAATTTTGGCAAAATTACAGAGTCTCCTAGTTATATTTTTTCGTTTAGAATACTCAGCCTTACATAAAGCCCAAAATTTTTCAATCGGACCACACTGAGAGAGATTTGGAGGGTTCGTTTTTTTGTCTACGAAATTGATCTTTTTTGATTCAAGAAACTTGATCACGTCTTTTTGATAGTGTGACGTGGCCAAATCAGGCCAAAACAAAACAGAGTAAACTTATAAAGTTTGTCACCTTACTTTTATGCCAGCCTTTATTTAAGCCTATTATATCTGGCCGTTTTAAATTTGACTTTTTTGACTCTTTGGATATTTTGAATTTGGTTGTTTAAGTTTGGCTATTTTGAGTGCCGCGCGTCTTTTTGAGTTCATGTGAACGAATGCTCTTAAATGACTCCGAAACTTTGTAAAACTTTGTCCTTCAATTAGACGTGAACAAGTATTCGTTCTAACTAAATACTATCTACCTAGCACGTCTAATTTGTTAGATATTGGATAAAACTTGAAGTGAATGCGACTGAAAACCCATATATCTTTGCAATATTTTATAGATTTCCTTGTGAATTCGTCGATATATTACGTATATCACGTATTACGTATTATTTTATTATGTTGATATGAAAGGAGTCTTGAGTCCTTTTTCGCCTTAGGAAAGCGGAGCGGTGAAACCATAGCTTGAGGAAACTTTACATGGACAAAGCAAGAGGATGATTTTACCATTACAATGAACAATCACTTTCAGGTCACTCTAAACTCTCAGAGGATTTATAAATGTGTATCAATTTCAATCTTTCTTGTCTCTATCAAACTGTATATTGAAAGCTAACCTTGTTCACTGTTAAATTATTATTTGCTTTATTTACTAGACTATGAATAGCAGACACAATGCTTTTCACAGCTTTACTAGCTTATCGTTTCTTAAATTCAATCAAGTGTGAACATGATCAAATTCACTTAGCTTTTTTTCACAAACTCTGAATCTATTATTAATAAGATGATGCTATCAAGCCATGAATTTATTGAATTATCTGATTCAATATTTTGCCTCATATTTTCTTGATAATGCCTATCAAATGCTTTGATACAACAAACTCAATCTCATTATTTTTCCATCTAACGGCTCTGGTAAATATTATTACACACCATTTTTGATTTAAACAAGTGTAATCATTGATCCAATTCAATTGTCACTCAAGAAACTGTTAATTTTTACTTTGACGAAGAAAGCAACCAAAAAAGTCTAATCTCAACTTCAATTATAATTGGAAATAATTCGAGCCTCGAAAGTTTTACACATTTCATGTTCAAACCAAATAAATTATCAATAAACTGTAACCTTAAATTGCGTGATCACTGAAGAGCAATAAATTTCAAACCAATCTAAATAAATTATCTCATTGTAACACTAATTGGTTCATTTCGGGCCAATAATTTCATCATATTATACCTTTAAACTAAGAATTAATCACTGATAGAATGGTTGATAAAATTCATCAATCGGCTTCACGATCATACTGATTCGATCAGCTAATATTCCTCCGACAAATAACATAAGCCAAAATTTTGCAGCTAACAATTGAGTCTCTTGATAGAGGTAAGAATGAGGAATAAAGATGATACAGGTTGAAGGAAACAACAGAATAATTGTTCAATGTTTTGATTCTTTCGTTGGTTCAGCTGTTTGCATGATGTTGGTGTGATTTATTGATGTAAAAGTTGACTATTTTTACTGATAAGATTTTTGACCAACTCCAAAAGGTTTCAGTCTCTTCAATACATCAACCAGGAATTGCTTTGCCACAACTAAACAGCTTCATTTGTTCCCATTCCTGGCCCATCATTGATGGAATCGGCAATGGCAAGTCAACTCTTTTTAACCTTTTCAATATTTTTCAATATATGCCTCCTGAATACATGATTTACATGATGCACTTGTGCTCATCTTTAACTAAAAGGTTAAAAAGGTTTCTAATTATAAATACGAAAACAAAAAATGAAGAGAATTGCTCTTGAACAAGCTAAGACAATCAAAATGATTGGTAAGGTTGAAAAGAGTAACATAGACAAATAAAAACATTATATGCTATCTGATATATTACATAAAACATTATCCTTTTTTTCATGTGAATACATTGAAAGGCTGGGAGTGAGATGTAAAAAATAGTTGAAGAGCTTCAATGGCTCTTCAATAATTAGTCTTGATTAGTCTATGTTATTAAACTAGCCAGAAAAAAAGCTAAGGGAAAGCTTTAACCTTTCCTCTCTAACAATTTTACTCATTTTCATGAAGATGGGTAAAGTCGAGTAAAATTCTGGTCTCTTAGCAACTTGTTGTATTGAAACAGAATCAGTAAATGAGAAAGTATTCCGTACAACATTGGTGAGGTGAAAGTGAGAATTGGAAAAGGTAAATATTAAACTGGGAATGCGCATTTAACTTACCATAGCAATTCAGTTTGGATATTTTTGCCTCTCAACTTCATCTCATGATTCAACACTGAACAGTGAACATCCAGATAAATTATTAACCAGGTAAAACTCAGCTAAAAGACGATGAGTGAAACAAAAGCAGCAACATAACAATTTGCAACAGTACCAACCATTGAAAACCGACACTGAACCAATCCTTCAAATTACATGTTTTGCAAAAGATGGACCAAAACCATAATCAAGTGCGGATTTATACTCAAAGATTATCTCATGATAAATTGACAATGTGAAAAAGTTGAGCAAATTAAATTGAAATTAAATTGAAACTAAAAGTGAAAACCAGAAAACCGTTAAAAACCAACAATTTAGCTTTTTTTGCTACGTTTGCCATCTCGTGTCCGTTTAAGGGGTTATATCCTTATCAGTATCTCTTGTAACCTGTGTAACTTTACCCGTTAGTCTGATGATCTCATATGATTGCATTTGTTGATCCATCTTGTTTTTCAACCAATTATGGGTGCTCTATCTAAATCCAAGATTCATCCAACATCGATACACTTGCAGGTCGAGGATAATTACAACAATCATAATTCATCTACACAAACAGTTAATCATCCAATCGCCAAGAGTAAAGTATTTTTCAAAGTAAATGGATGGACTCAACCTTTCCATGCACTTCAACTTCTTGCTTTCTTTTTCTTTTTCTTCTTTACTGGTAAGTAATTATTCCTCTTATTTTTACGACCATAATTTAGCTAAATCATTAAATAGTCATGAAGCAACCTCGTAGATTACCCAGAATTCAATTTAACAGTCTAAAAGTGGTAAAACAGAGAACCAAACGAACAATGTTGATACCGTTCTACACACAGTTGAAGATTGAAATTTTCCAGTCTTTCATTGTAATACATGGAGACATGTTTCTGTTTACTTGATTATAATTGATAAATGTTAAATTTTAATGTTAGCCACTTGAGAAGTAATTAATGTAATTGCCCAGTTTGCTTGAGCCACTTGTCTTTCATAATTTAATCATGCAAATCACTTGCCAACCTTGACATTTTGCTGTCTCTCGCCAAAAAGTTAACCGAGTTTCCTTTCAATAATTGCTGCTTCACTGACTTTGTATTACTATATTTAATAGACTGATTGCTTGAAATATCTGTTTGATGTCAAACCAAATTCATTTACCTAGACCGAGCATTGAACCACAAATCTGTGTGAAAACACAGATATTAGATACAATTTTAACATTAGATTTACTCTCTTTGTGTTTCTGGTCAAAACAATTACAAATCCCAACTACAATACAATACTAATCTTTTGATATTTTTCCTTCAATTCTAATTGTTTTTATTTTTCTCATTTCCAACAGGAATCTGTTTCTTTATCATATTTCCATTGCTTCCAACAAGTCACCTTCGTAACACAATTTACTCGATAGCTGGCCTTTTATTTGCAAGTCATCTAATTTTTTACCTGATTAACATTACAATCAATCCTGCTGATCCTGCTGTGATAGATAAATATAGAAGAGACAAAAATACAAAAACAAATGAACAAGCAAACCAAAAAGGTCCAGCAACATTTGACCGGTCCAAGCACAATCATGTCATTGAGAATCAATTTTGCTACATTTGCGAAGTAACCGTTGGATCAAGATCGAAACACTGTTCAGTCTGTAATAAATGTGTCTCTGATTTTGACCATCACTGTAAATGGCTCAATAACTGTGTTGGTGGAGCTAATTACAGGTAAATGCTATTAACTATTCAGACAAATGTGTTGACAAAAACCAGCAACATTAACATCAAACCTGAAAAACCCATTTTTGATGTCAATATTGTTATACTTTAATCCATTGTAGTCAGATTTTTTTCGACCAACAACAAGTCCATTCAATTTGTTCAATTCAACATTACCATGTCATTAAAAGACAATCAACTTTCACTATTGTTGCCGTCTGTTAATGTGTTCACTGTCACAATACCGTTATAGTGATGATGCTTACCTGCTAGAGGGAACAAAAAAATCTGACTACAAACCTTGACCTGAAAAAAAAGTATAATAGTAATATCAATGCTTTGCTCATTTATTTATGATAATAGTTTTCATTTATTGTCAATAATTCATGATCAAAAATCTATCAACTGATCAATAATGTTTGTCTGTAAATAGTTAACTGAAAACATCATTTTCCCATTCATTTGTTCAATATTTTAACTCATTTTTCTCTCCAATCCTTTCTTCCATCTACTCATCATCGGCCAATATTTACACTCAAACGATGACAATCCAGACTGTTTCTTGCCTGTGTTACAATTGCAATGCTTGGAGCCATCAGCATCTTTGGGTTAACGATAGTATTCACAATTGCCTATTTCAACAAATCAAGCTGGTTTTACGGTGAGCAATCAAAGATATTCATTTCAATATTCAAGACTTGAAACTGGGAATAATGCTGAAGATTGACTTATTATCCATTTGACTCTATCATTGCTCAATATCAGTATCATTACCAGAATCATCAGATTATAGATTTATTAATAGCTGAAAGAAATGAAAAGGATATTAAATTGTTAATTGGGTACAAAATTTGCCTTGAAAATGTTTCATTTTTCCTGCAATTTTTTCATTCAATTGATTTCCAATTTTATCCAATGTTTAC
The DNA here is from genome assembly GCF_039701765.1 of Tetranychus urticae. Classification (NCBI taxonomy): domain Eukaryota; kingdom Metazoa; phylum Arthropoda; class Arachnida; order Trombidiformes; family Tetranychidae; genus Tetranychus; species Tetranychus urticae. The sequence goes on along the minus strand of NC_142959.1, from coordinate 14,082,107 downwards.
CATCTTCACCTGACCTTAGCCTTTACCGATTGTCAGCAATAACAGTATTGATTAACCTTGAATAATGTAAATCATGCAAACCTCTGAATGTTAACTATTATTAACAATCATTAACAATGGCTACTATTTTTTGCGTGATTGACAAACATTCTTAACAATTCTTGAGAATCCCTTTTCTGTCAAGTCACACAGACGCAATTATGTTACCTTTTCCAGGAAGAGAAGAGCAATTTTAATCAACTGATTGAGAGTGATTAATTAGTGTAAAAGGTTAAAGCCAAAGAAAAGGGTAAATTAGGAAATTGTTAACAATCATGAAAATTAATTACAAATGATGATGTCAACATAATAATGGAAACCATTTTCTGGTTCAACTTTGCCTAAGGATAAAGCTGTTTATGCCTACTTGGTAGACAAAAACAGCTAAACAAGAAAACCCAAATTGTTCAATTATCCTAATCATAATTATTGATTTTACTTATGCAAACCTTGTTAAGTTGATTGAAGACTAAATTTCATTAAACTTCAACTCTCAAAACTGTTCAACAGTCAGTCTCACTTGTCAAGTTTAAGAAAATTATTAATAGAATCAAAAGGCTTAATTAAATGTTCAAGTTTACTGAATGGTAATTTAGTGAATAGATTAGCAAAATTAAGTCTCAAATCCTTTAATCTACTCTTGAACTTACATTGTCCAAATTGACGGTAGCTGTAACCAGGTAACAACACTGAGAATCGAGTTGACAAAAGCTGAGTTAATTGAGATAATTCATTTGCTTCTGTAAACATCAATTTCTGTATCTCATTGAATAAACATATTTAAAGCCTTTATTTATCTTTCCAATTGCAGCAAACTCAGGGTAAAAGCTTTACCATGTTACACAGGCGATGAACAAAAAAAACATAACAAATTGATAAATTGAGTGAAATGTTTAGGTAAATATACAAGTGATAATCTTGAATTGAACTTTTGTTTTCTGTTTCAACAGTTTAAAATGTTTCAATACAATTTAATGTAATCATTGTTATTGGCAAAAAAGTAATTCTTTCATTGTGGTTAGATTAAGGAAGTAAAATGATTTAAAATAATGAATTGAAATGAATGTTATTTTAATGATAATGAGCTGAATGAAAGTGAATTTGAAAGAAAAGGTTTTTTTCTTGGAATGATTGGATTGAATGAAATGAATTGATTGAAATGCTTTCCAATTTTTGCAATTTTCATCTTTTCTTAAACAAATTGTTTATATTTTCATCTCACGTTTAATCGTTGTCAAGACAATTTACTAAGTGAGAGGAAAAGTAAAGTTCAATATCTTCATCTTTACCAACGTTTTCTCCATTTTACTCTGTACCAATTTGAGATAAAATTCAGACAGTTTTAGCCTGAAGCTGATTCAAAATCATTTTGTCCAACAAGACTGGATAATCTGAAGTGGTCAAAATTGCATCTGAAAAGTCAATGGAAAAACATTGAAATATATTTCAATTTTTTACTTTTTCTGTGTTAAGATAGTAAAATATTTGATAACAATATAATGCAACATGATAAACAACTTGAAATGCCCATTGAAAGATAAATCTGGTTATTATACAAACAATGGATAGAGTATTATGAAAATACACGCTTCTGGCTCATTGGTATTATTTGAAGCAGATCAAGCATAACTAAAATTATTGATCGAGACAGAGAAAATATCAAATCTAAATGAAAATAAACAGCTAGTTCAGACGATCGCTAGAAACAAAGCTGATGAATTTGAATAAACTGTTAAATGTTTAAATTAATGAAATGCATAAGCAAATCGAGGCCAAGAATCGTTGATAAGATGAAAAAAATTCGTTCACCCGTGCGCATCAAGCATTTTTAGGAGAAAATCAGTTTCAAATCTCTAACTATTAAGGTCACTCGAAACAACACGACTAACTGAAAATCGAAGTGATCTTTTGTAAGAAAATGAAAATTTTATTTCACAAAATAAGTGCATTTTCTGGTTGCTCATTAAAAGTTACAAGATCACCATGACCTTATACTGTATGAGCATAAATTGAGATTGGAAATCGAGCTCCGTTGACAAGGCTGATAGTGAAGATATATTGTGATCCAAACTCTGAAGCATCTGTGGTGATTTAGGGTATGGTGAAGGGTTGAATTTTCGTTGTCTAAGGACACCACAAACCGCATTAATGGTAAACTCGAAACCACAGGAACCGGAAAGGATATAATCATCAGGATGTCCATAGTCTTTGCAAGTAAGATCTGATTGCCCAAATGCATACTTCTTGTCCATATCAGCTGACCCTCCGGCCCATCCTCGGTTGTAGCATTTTACGGTTTCACCGCGGCATCGATGTCCCCGCCGCTATCGTCAGACCTTTGTGCATTTACCTTTCTGTAAAGTAAGCACTTACAAATCCTTTAGTTCTATTGGATCTGATTTTGAAAAAACTTGTTCAATTAATAACAAGACGAAAAAAGATAATGAAAGTTTCATCTTGACTACTGACGAAAATCGTTCGTGAGTTATTCAAAACGAAAAAAACGTTGAGTACAATAGTCTAAAAATATTATGAGGATACTTCAGTAAAGATGACCACAACGAGGGCTCTCTTGGTAATATCTCATTGCTAGTTTGTGAAACACCTTCTTAAGCCCTTTAAAAGGCCTTAAAAACCTTGACATTGTATTCTCTTGACGCTTGACCCTTAGAATAAACCCGTTTTGACCTTTAGTTTATGTTTTATTGTTTTAGTAAATAAACCGGTTTTTGCCCTTAACATTGGCGACACGGCAGGATGTTAAGGGCAAATCGAGGTCTCTCTTAGAAATCTCTTGAAAATGAAATGGATTACATGAAAATCAATCACAAAAATAGACACATTTGACAAAATTATCAAACAAAGGAGTTTTTTTTATTTTAATCAAGGAATACAAAGATTTCTACAGAACGATGGAGTCTTTATAGGTCCGTAGCCTTCTTTTTTCGACCCAGAGTACCTAATTTATTTCCAATCCTGGAATCTACATCCGGGACGCACTCAGTTTTACCACGAGCGATACAGTCCTTTTCATGTCGGTACTGATTTTTCTTGGCCGAGTATTGCCTACTACACCATCGACACCGGTATGGACAAGGTTTGCTATCAGGCCAACTGGCAGGATCCTCACAATCGATAAGTTTTTCCAGTCTTTATTTCCTTGGGGTAAATCATGTGGCAATTTTTACACTTCGAAGGATGTACCAAGAAATTGGCCCTTTGAAGTTCCACTCGCAAGTATTTGTCGGTTCTTGGTATACCCGGCAAATACACTTCTTTCACGGCACCACTATAGTCCAAACTATCTCTTCCGACGCGGTAAAGGTGTTACTACTTTCATTTTCGGCAGTTTCTTCATCACCATTATCAGGTTCTATGTATGGACCTTTTCTCAGATTCTTCGATTTTGAAGACTTTGCTGCTTTCTGGAGACCCAATCCCGAAGGTTCATTAATATTGACCACCTTTTCAATAGTTGTAATTAATCCCACGGTTTGTGATAAGATTTTTCAAACGCGAACGAGTTTGTGGTCGAGCATTAAGGTTTACAAACGTACCCATGACCGCGCAAACAAAACAACCCTTTTTACCTGTTTTATTGTTTTAGTAAATAAACAGGTTTTTGCCCTTAACAATATATCATTTCATGACTTTGAATTTTTCACTTTTGTGTGAAGTCAAAAGGTAGTAGTATAGCCATAGATAGTAGCCATTCATAATAGTTCGAATATTTTTAGTTCAAATAACTTTAACTCAAACTCTTGTGAAATAAAAGCACACAGATCAATATTCGTGCTAGGTACTCATTTCTGAGCGATCATTTCTGTTTTCTTGTGTTGTGAAAGAGGGTACTCTTTATATGAAGATGTTTCGGTAAAATGAAAATTATCTGGACATTACTAACGCATGATGAAGATCAGAATTTTCAATCAATTCTGTTCATTCAATCCACGAAAAGAACCTTTTCTTCCATGGACTTTCATTTAGCTAATTATCATTAAGATAACATTCATTTCAATTCATTATTTTCCTATTTAAATCATTTTACTTCCTTAATCTTACCACATTGAGAGTATTACTTTTTTGCTGATAACAATGATTATATCGAGATTTAATTTTATGGATTTAACAACATCTTTTAATCTCGAGGTTTCTCACTGAATAATTCATCATTTTATTCAACCCGTTAACAGATTGATTCACAGAATGAAAAGATAATTACAAAGAAAAATTTTTGTTTCCTTTTTTTACTCCAAGTTTGGTGCAAAAAAATGTCATGAAAATGCAATTTACTTTAACCAGAATATTTCCCTCAAAAAGTACCTTTTGTATCATTTAATAGACAAAAGATTGAAATTGAAAGAAACTTTTTTCACCCAACAATTTTCATGAATTAACTCGCTTGAAACAACACTTGATAACAATTTATGTTAGCAAAAATGAATCTATGGAGAGATTCAATAAATTTGATTATTTCCTGTATTAAATATATGCTTTTACAGACTTCATTAGCAGACCTCGTTATTATTTAAGTTTATCATTCAAAACAATATTTTCACTCCCAGCCTGGTTACTATGGATTTTGCTTAAACTACTAAAATCTGTTAATGTAAAGTTTTAATCAAGGTAAAGAAGCAGTCAGTAAAGAGAGAGAGAAAACTCTGAAAGAAAAGGTGAATCAATGGGAAAATTAAATTCATTGTTGGGCGGTCAGTTCAATGGATTTTATTGATTTTTCACTGTGACTTTCATCCAGACAGGAATCAATCATTCAGGCCAAAGACTTGTATCGACAATTCATCACTCATTCAATCACAATTTTTTAGTGAATGTTTTCAAACGAGGAAAAAGCTAAATGAAACAATTTCCTCTTTGAAAGGTTCATGAGCTTCACTTTTCAATAAAGGGCTACAATTGTTGGTTAATTAATTTTGTACCGATTTTGATTAAAAGATGATGAAATTATCCATTTCATTTTTCTTTTACCAAAAGGTCAACCATTGACTTTGTACACTTTCATCAAAACCAGTGTAACCCAAAAACACAGAAAACCAGAAAATTCAATTTTAAAATTAAAAGCTTTTCCAATTGAACAAATGGAATTATGAAAAGAGGAAAAACCTTTTTGATTGAAAAAAAGCTCAAACTCGATTCCAGTGATTTACAATTGCTTGATATTGTTAATAGTTGATAGTCTAAATTGATTTCCAAGTTGGTTAATAAGTTAATCAACGAGAAATTGTTTCAAACATCACAAATGGAATCAATTTTTTCTTTCGTTTCTTCCCTGTTGACCAATGGCTCAACAAAAGTCTATAAAATCTGCTTACTTTGGGTTTATATTTTGGCCTCTTGATAGCCTTCACTTGATCCAGTTTTCTTGATTGTAAATGGTCTTGAATTTAATCTTGCTGTAAACCAGACTTGACCCAATCTTGTCTTTAGATCCAAGAGTGTGTATGGTTGACAAAAAAATAAGGAAAAGGGAAAAGCTGGACAAAGGAAAGTTTCTCTTGTTCTCACATTGTTCATGTTCAATGGGCATCAATTTGTTGACACTTTTTCTCTGCCTATTTAGCTGGACCATTATCAGGGATAAAACTTCATCGATTGCAACTTTCATCATTATTTCACCATAAACTTGACTTTTCTCACTTTCAATTTACATAGACTTTTCTTATTGAGCCAATAACAGTTGACCATAACACTTTTAATTCTCGCCTTTCCCATTGATTGATGAGAAAAGATTGACCAAAGAATCGACATTAAATTTCCAGCTCAACATCTTTTACAACTCATGTTTACTTTGATAATTATATTTCCAACTCAATATTTAACCTTTCATCTAATATTTGCAGTGAAAACCGATAACATTTAACCTTTATTGATATCCAACACTTGAAATGTATGAGTTACAGGAAACTTGAAAACATCAATTTCTCACAATTTCATCTTATATCCTTTATCCATAAATAAGTTGAACCTATTCCCGACCAATTGATTGTATTCATTGATTCTCAGATTGATTAGATTTACAGCAATTCCAACCAATATTGGTTTGAACAGGAAAAGCAAAAGACGTTAAAAACAAACAAGGAAACATTATCAATATTAAACTTATGAGACGTTCAGTGTTATAATAACCAGAAAAGTCGAAACATGAGAAAAGAAGAAAACAAAGCAAATCTCTTTACTGGTCAATGTACATGGTTAACCAACCTAATGAAGGAAATGTCCAGTTTTTGTTAATCGAATTGGAAAAAAGAGAAAAAAAAGTTAAACTCGAATTGAGATAATTGATTATGTTCGGTTACAGGGAAAGAGTGAAAAGTTAATGGATAAAAGGTGAAAATGGACAATGAAAATTAACCCAAAATTGTGGTCAAAAGATGAATTACTTGTTATCAATCAATAATTGTTGAAACACAAAAACAGGTTTAAAAGCAAAAGTTATTAATACATTTATTGAATTCACCTTTTGCCATGAATGAGACTGAAAACCTGGAAAACACGAAACAAAAATGAATGGAAAGTTTAATGAAAAAAGTGATTCTCTTTCATCCATCAATATGAACGATTGATGATAACCATTGGCAATTGTCAAGACAATGAATCAATTGGATAAAAGTATATCTGGAAATGGGCAAAATTTCAATGAATTATTCACGTAAAGATGAAAAGTGAAAAGATTTTCATTGTTGATTGAAAAATGTTTGACAAAACAAGAAACATTTTCGGGTTGAACACACACCAAAAACATGTTGATAAGATGTTAACAGATAATCTAAATCATCTTGACATTATCATTTTACAAGGTAAAGTAAAATGTAACTTTATTTGTTTTACGAAGTGAAAAAAGAGGCAAAAACTTTTTCCTTGTTCATCTTAATCAATTCCTCGATTCATCTTGATTTATCGATTGAACTTTGTTTTTCTTTTCGAAAAGGGAAGCAGCCAAAAAAAGAAGTCAAATTTCCTCTTTTTCTTCGCTCAAATTTTCTCTTTTTACTGTTCAGTTGAAAAGTTCTTGTTTCAAATCAATACAATTTTCAGTCTCTATTTTAACCGTTTATCTTGTATTATTAGGAAGAAATGAAAACGAAGAGAAAAACTTTTTTTTCTCTCTGCAAAAGAAAAGTTCGAATTCAATTTCATTTAGTTTGCTGTAAAAGTGTCAAATCGTTTTCTTACCTTTTATTTTTACTCCAATCATCTTAATCATCATGTTCATCTCTTGCATTTATCATGAATGCTTTCCATCATTTTCCCTTTTCCTTTACCCTATCATCAGCCTTTTAAGCAGGAAAAGTGAAAAAATGTTTTAATGTTTGGTTTGATTTAAATGTGATAACAATTTTGATATTTAAAATGAGTTCATCTTCCAACATTCAATTTTCATGAACCAACTTTGAAATGTTTGCTTTAGTTTCCTCAACATTTCAACCCTATTCTTCACTTCTCAATACTCATTTTGCACTCTTATTTGCTCTTCATTATCTTTCGACTAACATTCAACTTTCCATTATTTCCTTACTCTAGTTATTCATTCAATTTCAAGGTAGATCTAATGTTTATCCTCATGAGGTTATTATCATGAAGAAACAATTTATACATTTTTCTCTTCTTCTTTTTTTTTGTTTCAATTTCATCAAAAAATGTTAGACAGTTGTGAGATTTTCTGACTTATTTGATAAACATTAAATGCATTTGATATTCAATTTGAGCTTTTTTTAAATCCATTTCTGACTGACAATGATTACAATGATTTAGCTTTCAGTTTCAGTTTTTGGCTCATGTAAATGTTATAAATTAATCTTCTAATCGCCAATTGAGCTTGAATCACGTTGCGTCTGTTTTTGATCTGCATATCGATGAGAGTTGAATGTATTGCCATGAATATGAAACAATTTTCAAGGTAAAATGTTGCTTAAATGATTGCTTTTCATTTTAATGTTTTCCTCAACTTGTCTCAACTTGTCTAAGCTTGTCTGAAACTTGGATAGATTACAATTGGGTTTGTTTATCTTGCAATTTTCTGCTTTTTTTCATTCACTTTTTTATCTCCAATAAGACTTGGAATTGGCATGGAAAAGGAAAAAAGTATTATCTTTCATTTTTCCCAGGCTTTTATTACCTGAAATGAAAGGTTATCATCTGATCTTGTCACGTTTCACAAACGTTTCACTGGTTCAGCTTATCCAAGTTTCCTAATCATTTCATATTAGACTCGTCTTATGATTAATAAACTGAAAAAAGGTCAATATAATCAATTAAATAAGCTTATTAAAATAGAAATGAAAAAATGTTTCATTGGAACATTGATTCGTTGAAGAAACAAAAACATTCATAACTTGGTATTGACATTGAAAATAGTTTTATAACATTTCTCATGATTTAAGGATAAATAGTCAGTCTAATTTTGATTTTATTAAATCAAAGTTTTTCCAATTTCAATCTCACCTTTTGAATTCCAAAAGGTTTATTATGAAAAGTCGAAAGAATTTGAAAAATAATTCTAAACTTGGAAGAACAATATTTCCATAATTGGATAGTTTCTCACCTTGATTTCATGAAAAGAGGAAAAATTCATTTCTTTTTATCCAATTGCATTACTTTTCATGAGATTCCATTGAATGTGACTTAATGAATTGACAAGAAATTTCACCAATTTTCTAATTCAATTATGAAGCCAAGCAAAGCACAGAATTTGTCATGAAAATTTAGCCTCAAAATTATTTGCCGATTATTTCATTACTCAACCCTGAACATTGAATCATGAAATAAATCATTTATTAACGACAAAATCAGCAAGAAAAAAAATGTTGCTCAAAAGATCATAAATATTAAAATGAGTGAAGACAAGCAACTCAATTAATAAAGCAAACACGGTAAAAAAAGAGGAAGAAAAAGCTTGCAATGCAATCAGCAAATTAATCTAATAATCACCTTTAGCCAATTCCTCGATTCTGGTGTTTTCTTTGTAAACTGATGAACATTATCAACGGTTAATTAACTAATTACAAAAGCATAACTTGAACAATCAACTTTCCCATATTAGTTACAATAGCAACAGCAAAAGACAACCTTTTTATTAATAATAATGGATACAAAAGAAGAGGTTCAACAAAAAGTGAAACAATAAGAGACAACAAAAAGTCATCTCAAGCATACAAGCAAAACAACCTGAAAGAGTCCAACATTTCCAGTCAACATTTGACTAAACCCATTGCCAACCTCCCAGCCTCACTCCCAGTCTCGAGTCTCAACTTTTCCAATCAACACCAAAAATACTAATCAACGCTCATTCTCATTACAGACGATGCGATCTGGGAAAACGATTTCATCACAAATGGTCTTCTTCGTGCCTACATAACCAATCCATCATCGAGTTATCCATCAATATGGATATCTATTATCATATTGACATGTATTTTATCATTAATAACAGGCATTTTGCTTCTCCATCTTCTTTGCTTCCACATTTTTCTCAGTAAGTACTTTTTTCTCATGAATTTCGCATTCATACCCATGAAGGATAACACTGATAGAAGTGATAATAATACAACACAATTGGGATTAAGGCTTATCTTTTTTTTCTCATTCAATTACAATCTATCATTTACCGTTTCAGTAACTTAGTATTTTTTTTCTTGCAATCTTTCATTTACAATCTTTCTCGATGAGTTTTTGATTCTAATGTTCAAGATTTCGTTTTTACTAACAAATTGATCATCAAATGCAACTTAATCGAGATTATCATTAATCTTTATTTTGTCTTAATTTTCCAATATTTATTCGACATTTTGCTCACCATTTTTTCCATCAACATTATCATTCCAATTATATTGAGACTTTCATCAAAGTACAATTTAAATTGTTATTGATTAGTTTTTCAATATTAATCTTTATCATTAATCTTTATGTAAATGGTTGGTTGAAGTTTCCATCATTATAAATACTAAACAAGTGTAAATGGGTTTCAAATGCGCTGTTAAAGAAGCTTAAATAATGATAATAAAAGGAAACAATTTGATGATTTAATGGCAGCTTAATTGTGTTAATCTTTAATGAGTTTCCAATTTTACCAGTTAAATTGCTAATTAATTGTTCGTTAAAGTCGTCATTTCATCAAATTGAGCGAGTAAATTGCAACAGTTTAACAAAGTTATCAAAGCCAAAAGTCAACAGATAATCACAAGATTAAAGTAATTAAACCAAACCTGATCTCGTCATTAGAATGCATTGATCAACAGTTTGTCATTAGTAAATCAATTAATTACATCAAGTCTTTACATTACATCTGATTTGTTTAATAAAAACGTTAAAATTTCGAGCTTTAATAAGCAAGAAAAAAAGCACCCAAAAAGCAACTTTGGGTTACAAATAAACCAATTTTGGTTCAATTGTAATATACCTTTAATGGTTCAAGATTAACTAAGGTAAAATTGTTTATCACAGTAAAACATGCCTGAAAGTAATGCATTATTATTAGAAATAATAGAAGTTATTTTGAGACGAAAAGCAAATTCCTACTCATGTCAGTTACCAGGGAGAAATGAGCGATTCAGTTTCATCTGTTTTTCTGAATGCTCAACGGTGATGAGGGAAAGGAATAACCTTCTGTTTTTTCCTTCTCAACCCATTTTCCCCTGAATATTTAGCAAATCAAATCAGTCTGATTTTCAACTGATTCAGCTGAATCGATAGTAAAATCATTTAAAAATTGGAAACAAGGAATGAAGAGAAAAACGATGAAAATCAATATTACATTGTATATCATTTTTTCCTCTCTTCATGTTCATCTTCTTCTGTATCTTCAACTTATCCTTTCCCATGTGCATCATGGCCATCATCAGCATCGTTACAATGAAAGCTTAGGTAATCAGTTTATATTTATAAAGGCAAAAATAATGATAAAAAATAATTTACAAATGATAACAATGAAAAGATGAAAAAAGTGATTCAACTTACAATGAACATTTGGTTGGTTTACAAAGACGCAAGTTTGTATAATGATAAATCCTTTTTCTTGGTCTATTCATTGAATTATAAAATGTGATTTGATTTGTAGATTGTATTGTAAAGCAAAACTATTACAATCAGATAAATGAACACAAGGATAATCAGGGAAAAATTGAATCTTGTCTCTATTGTATCTTTTTTTGTATATTAAAAGATTGAACAAAGTCGCTTCCTTCATTCCCAATAACAATGGTTTTCATCTGTTGTAATGCATTGACAGTGACCATGTTTAACATTTACCAATCAATCGGATGTTTCAATTGTTGTCCAACAATTGGAATTACAGTTTTTCATTTTCTCTAATTTAATCAATTAACTCTGATTAAAGCTTTTAATTGTGCACAAAATGGGAAAACATTTCATCTGCATTTTACTCTACCATCATCATCATTTTATCCTTTCATTACCATTTTTGTTTACCAAGGCAAGACTCGTTCAACCAAGATAACCATTAGCATTTGCATATAAATACATGTTCACTTTAACTGTAATCACTGATTTACAGAAATCAACTTTCACTAAATGCTCGACAATCTCTGAACCTTGACTTAATTACAAGCTCAATCCGTTGACCATTTACAATGGTCTCAGAGTCTGACATTTGTTTGGCCATGATTTGTGTCAGTTTTTGGTCAAGATTTAGAGATCAGTTGAAAACATTTTTTGCTGTTTGTTTAAAAATGGAAATGCTATTTTCAATTTAAGATTGGTTAATATTGAAAGTTGTAAAGCATTTTCATGTTGTTTATTTACCGAACAAGTAAATTGAATAATTTAAAGATTCAATGGTTGATAGATGAGTAAAAGTGTAACATGATTCATGATTTATTCTTACTGGTTACCATGTAAATCCTCGTGAGATTTGGGTGAACAAGCAAAGGTCAGCTAACTATTGTTGAACCTTTGCTATATGTAAGAATATCATTTGTATTATCGATTTGAACACATTTTTTGTTTGCTTTACAATCACATTCAATTGAATTACAGTTTAAAATTTCATCAAATTTGATTAACTTGAAATTGATAAATTGATTGAAAAGCAAATTTGTTCAATTGAAATCAATGTTATTCAACCATTTTTGTCTCTTTATATTACATTTGAAACATTTCTTTCCACCAAGTTTGACCATTTTACTGGATTTGATTGAAGTAGCAATTTATAGTTAATCATGAAATGAATAAATAATCAAGTAAACTTGTTTTTTGCCCATTAATATGGTTGACCATAAGACCATACAAATTGATTCAAATTGTAAACATTGAGATGTTACAATTAAAATGTCCTTTTATTGACACGCAAAAGGCAGCTTAAACTCATCTTTATACATGATTAGATGGCAATTAAATTGAAATTATTGAATAACCAGCTAACCAAACAAATGAATGTTCATCAATATTTATCTTGATCATAATGAAACCCAATCAAAGTAAACATTGGAAACGTTTAAACCATTTAAGTGTAAATGTTAATCAATTGGCTTCGTAATAAATTATATCATGATGGTCAACATGATTATTTGACATTAATCTACTCAATTACATTATAATGTAAAACAGATTGCTTTTTGTAAAGGTTAATCGTTCTTGATATCAATTGTGATCAAAAGACAATGTTTACATTCGTATCCAATTTACTTTCGTACGATAATCTTGAGGTTGTATATCATGGTAATTATGATCAACTGATCCAAGTCTTAATGATTAGTTGAGCTCAAGATTAACACATCACTTAAATTGGAAAATTACAGTTGATTGTATTAAAGATGGTATTATGAGAATCCTGAAATTGGTATCTCTTTTAATCGTAAATTATTGTTGCTTTAATTAACTGGTTTCTGTAACAAATCATGGTTTAATTGAACTGCTTTCTGTTGTTGGCTTTAAGACAGTTTTTATAAGTTGATGGAGGGCTGAAATGTTTCATGATAATAACAGGCCTGATCAAATTGTCTGCATCTTGCTTTGTTATTGGCTAGGATTGAGAATAAGTTTATTGACATTGGTCAATATCCATATTTATTTTGAAATAAAATCACATGTAACATGATAATAATATCAATAAATTAATATAATATTTGATATAATAACTTTTCCACAGGTTAAGTGGTTAGATTGAGAAAACATGAAATCAAATGTCAGGTTAAACTGGTCAATTGAGGGAAACGTCAAGTACATATTGGTCCAAAATCGTCCATTTACTTGTCACATAATAATAGAGTTACTCTATAAAAATGGTCAAGAAAGGATAAAAAAAGTATTTTGAGAAGGAAAATTAATGTAGATACATTTCATGAAACAGTCTATAAGGCTTTAAGAAAATAATATAAAGTCTTGTAGACTGTTTCATGCAATTCTGAACACAGTTCACATTGTACTTGAATATCAAAGTTGTTTTAGATTAGTTATTGGAAAGATTTGGTAACAGGGAAAACGATCTTTAAGCTGTCTTAAACAAGTAACCTGTCTATCGTAATGAAACATGAGTTAATCGACAAAGTTTACAGACCATTTGAATATGTTTGTTACAAAACTAAACTTTCAAAAGTAACATCTCGACTTTGCACAGTAACTATCGGAATCAGTTTTATGTAAAGGTTGAACTTGGTGGGATCCTCAGGTATCTCAGGGACTTATCTAATAACTCTCTATTGAATAAGAATTTTGATCTGATTTTTAGCGATTCATACTCAACTCAGTATGAGCTTTTGATTGATATATGGTTCATCACATCTGAAAGGTCGGTCTGACTATTGGCCTTTGGTTAAAGTTGAACTCAACAATCAACCACTAGATGTAGACAGTGAGAAGTGATATTGAAATAAAGATTCAAAAAATTACTTTTATTGTTTAGAATGGTTTTGTTGATTGAAAAAAGATTATTTGTTAGTTTGGTTTATATTTCCAATTTGTGAGTGGTTCAGGATATAATCTATTAGCTGTTTTCATTCTACTCAATTCTCCGATAATGGAAATTTTCCAGCATACATTGTTTACTTATGGTAAATTTAATATTTTGTAATATAAAACCCATTTTTATGTTTTTGATTCAACTTTGAATTTACTTTTGGATTGGAGGTTTCAATTTATCTTTGATACATTTTGTTAATAGCAGTTGTTTCATTTGTTTGTGTTTAGTTTAAATACAATAAGCGGAAAGAGCAATCATTTCCGATAAAAATTTTGACAAAAGTTCAATTCAAACCCTGAAAATGAGCTAATTAACTGTCAGCTATTAAATTAAGAGTTGAGATTTGGTGCGTCTGTAGTGACATTTTTCTTGCAATTTTTTCAGTTTAGCCACAGTTTTGACACAAAATTTAGTCCATTCTGTATATCAAATAGATTGTGTATATTAATAAGTGCAACCTTTTCTGTTTTCAAGTGATTGAATTAACGGTTTTGTTAATTTAATTGCGTATTATCAAGATTGCTATTGTTGCTGTTATTCGTGTGATTGTGTTTCTTCTCTATATTTCTTTTCCTTGATCGATTTTCAGCTAATGTTTCTTTTTTGTATTTTGTTTTCCTTCTTATATTAGATTGTATTGGCCTTTCAACTTATGAGTTTATTGTTTCTCGTCGTCAAACCAAAGACCTGGAGTTGGAAAACAAAACATCATTGATTTCATCTTCTTTGTCTAAACTCAACCTATCTTCCGGATCAATTCAATTTACACGATGGTTCCGTTGGTGTTGTCATGAGCAAAATGATGAGAAAACCCAAAAAGTGACAGTAAATGGTTCAACACCAGTTTTAAATTCAAGTAGTTCTGACTCCAAATCTACCAAATCCAATGCTACCAGTGAAACAACCATTGTCTCAACCAAAAGTCATGTTAACCAGAACTTGTTGACTGGAAGTTATCAGATGAATGGTTCATCGTTATTTGAAAGGTTAACCTCTGCTTCAGCAGCCTGGAATCTACAACAAAATCAATTAAACAAACAAAATGGTTCACTGTTAAAGGAGCCAAAAGTAGAGTCACTGGATGACAATTGTAACAATATAAACACAGATTTATACATCAAATCAATACACAATCAAAGATCATCAATGTTGAGAAATTCATGGTTAAATAGTCATCGTTCATTTGAGGAATCACACGGTGAAGTCTACCTTGGTAGTCCTGAAAGGAGATTTTGGGAATCACTGAGGACAAATATACTTCCAGCCAATGGATTACCGTACAATCAATTAGCTTTAAACAATGCCAAAAATAGTATTGAATCTAATAGCGAACAATCAACGCA
The DNA here is from genome assembly GCF_039701765.1 of Tetranychus urticae. NCBI lineage: Eukaryota > Metazoa > Arthropoda > Arachnida > Trombidiformes > Tetranychidae > Tetranychus > Tetranychus urticae. Next base: position 14,066,795 of record NC_142959.1, on the reverse strand, counting down.
CAATTCAAATGTAAATTCAATTGAAAACATTCCTCATTACCAGATACCGTCCAAAGAGATTCATGTCCACCAAGACAACACGAATGTCAACAAATTCAAAGATATTAGTCCATTGGATTCAAATGACAAACTGTCCTACTCATTACAACCAACTGAACCCATTTTCACGCCAATTCATTTTCGGAGCAACTTGATCAATGGCCGAACAAGTAGATTATCATTTGTACCCAAGTTGATTGATTCACCAACAGTATTACCAGCATCGACTACCTCTGATGTTTCCATTATTAACACAGCTGCTAATAATGCCACAGCTAATTTAATTTCAAATCTACCATCAACTAATCAACTCGAGTCTGGAAATGACAAAGCAACTGCTGTTATTAACTATTCTAGTCGACAATCTAATCCAAAACTTATGATCAAATCAAAATCAGTTGACCAACACTCGGAATCAATGCTTAATGGTCGACAGTCAACACAGCCTGACATTTTAGCTGGAATCGAGCGTTCATTGCAATCTTCATCGATTGATAGTTTGCGGGAAAATTTACGAAATCAATTGTTGAATGAAAACAAAGGCAAATATTTTCCTAGAAGAGCAACAATTGATGAAATTAAACCAGTCAACAATCAAAATGACCATGATTGCCATATTTCAAGGGACAACCATGATCTTTCAAATGTTGACCCAAAATTTAAAGTTTCCTCGGAAGACAATCAAACATCTGTTTTAACCATACACAATAGTCAACTAAAACGAATCCAATCAAACGTCGAAATATCTAGTCAATTCTAAGTTGATTACCAAATGCTTTATTTGGTAAATTAAAAGTACAACTTGTATTTTTGCCAATCAAACAAGATACATATATAAATATATTTACTTTATGTAATATCATCAATCATTTTTCCATTTCCATTTGTATCAATTGTGATATATAAAAAAATCAAATGAAAATAAAGACAATTTTCTGTTTACCAACAATTTACAAATCATCTTTTGCATTCATTTACTTTTGAACATATTTTCACTTCATTTAACTGACGTTATAAAATAAGATATTGTAGTAATCAAATTTTGATTGAATTTGAGAATCGAATCAATGACCAGTTAACCTTAAATCTTTCAAATCTCAACTGAATTCAGAAGCAACTATTCATATATTCAATTTTACTTAGCGCAAGTTCAATGATGAAAATGTTCAGATCAATAAAATACATGGTTACCAGGATAGATACCAAATACCCTTTGGTTGAATTTATCTTCCTACACAAATTCATCTTTTGACTATCATATTAAAACATATTGAATCGTTTCACAGAATATCCAATGTGATTTCACTTTGATAATAATTTTAATTTGTTGTGTGAACAAGTTAAATATCAACATAATCATCAGATAATACAAATAAATGTTTACCGCATAATATACTCGTTGTTAGTGTATTTTGGTAAAAGCTTCATTAAAATTCACAAATATAGCTTCGTAGTAATCAACTATAGCTACAATTAGAGTTACCAGAAACAAATCAAACTGATATGGTCAATCAAAGTGGTAACATATTGATCTCACTACTGTTATTTGGCTGTTTAATTGCTAATTTAATCAAACCAAGTGAAGGAGCTTATTATGGGTACAACCAGAACCTTCAAGATCTTGTTGATAATGAGGATCTCATTGGAGGCTATGAAGCAGGCATTTTGTCCCAAAAATCGTTACAGGTAAGTTTATCCACAGTCTCTTTATTTGAATAATTTAATCTATCCTGGTTAGAAATGGATACTGATTTGTTCTGGAAGTATTGCCAAAAATTATTGTGATTCCTTTTTCATGTATTAACTCTTTTATTGGTAGGAAATTGGTAACTTAAGAGATGATAACTCTGCTTGGGAACCTGAATTTCCGAGGTTAACTGAAGATTCTGATTGGCTTAAGCATGATTTCCTTAATAATCTGGGTCAAGTTGCCGGAATTTCTTCTCATAAAAATGATACACTTTATATTTTCCACCGAGGTAATCATATTTGGGATCACAGGTAACTATAAACCAAACTAATTTAATGGATAAACATTGCAGCTATTATAATAACAAAGAGTAATACTCTTTAACTATAAATCACTTGAATCACTTAGTGCATCATCTAGTGACCATAATTATTATTAATGTGCACTTATAAACAAAACACATTTTCCTTTGTTTATTTTGACTTGTGATTAACAGAACATTTGATTTAAATGAACATTACAAACACATCGGCAATGGACCAATTCCAAATGATACTGTAGTTGTTGTTGATACCAAGACTGGTAAAGTTATCAAATCATGGGGAGCTAATAAGTAAGTTATTTTTTTAGTGCTATTTTATTCTTTCCGTTATGAGTTTGTGATTATAACATGACTTATAATTAAATTGATCCCTTCAATATTCATCAGATATCTTGAATTTTTTGTTTCAGATTTTACTTGCCCCATGGTATTAGTTTGGATAAAGAAGGAAATATTTGGTTAACAGATGTTGCTTTGCAACAAGTGTTTCGATTTAAAAAGGATGATCTCGATAAACCAGACTTGATTTTGGGTCAACCCTTTCAACCAGGCCATGATTTCCATCACTTTTGTCTCCCCACCGATGTTGCTGTAGCCTCATCTGGGTTAGTTTATATCAGCGATGGATACTGTAATCGAAGGATCTTAATCGTATCTCCATCAGGAACAGTTCTTGATGAAATTGGAATTAAAGGTTAGTAACAACATTTTAGAGGATTATTAGCTGAGGATTTTTTCACAGTTTTAGCGTCACACTTATAATTTTATTTAAATTTCCGATTTCACATTCCAATAACTAATTTATTCTTTTCATACAGATAACTTGTTTATACCACATAGTTTGGTTCTTTTGGAAGAGGAGAACTTGATTTGTGTGGCTGATCGTGAAAATCGTCGTATTTTGTGTTATACTGCAGGACTTGATGATCGATCAAGGCCGGGAATTCTTACTTTCAATGTTAATCATCCGAGATTAAATCGTGTCTTTGCTGTTGATCATGTTGGTGATGTATTATTTGCTCTAAGCGTCCCAGATGATGAATCTCAATCTGAAGGAGTCACTCTTGATTTGGCTACAGAAAGAATTATAGATACGTGGAAACCAGCTTCAGGATTTGGTCAACCACATGATATAACTGTATCATTAGATAAAAAGAGTCTATTTGTCAGCGATATTGACCCTAAAAGTCCCAAGATTTATAAATTTAATATGTGACTCGTTTAAATTTGAAACGAAATGAAATCAGCTAAAATTGTCAAATTGTTTTATTGTCGTTTTTGATTTCAATTGAGTTTATCTTTACTTATAAATTGGCCCATTCAAATCTTGTCAGTATCAAAATGATTGGATATGAAACAAAATTATAAATAAATGCGTATTTTTTTGGTTATAACTTACTTGCATTTTTCTTCGTAATGTAAAACATATCTACAGGTTGGCAATCCACAAAGTAGTGAATAGAACGGTGCTTGACTCTTGATTCACCAAGGGTTCTTCATCCTTATACCAAGAAACTTTAATCTTGCAGGATTACTTTCGATGTGAATTACATTAATTTAAGTCGCACAGTTGATCCTATTGGTTTGGAGTAATTTGATAAGGGCTCCAATGCACGAAGGGAATGTTCCCTACCACTATCAAGTGATGTGGTTGATGAAGCTAAATCCGTTTGAGTACCTATTTAAATTAATTTAAAATAACATAATCAACAAATAACATATTCATAATGCATGAGAATGATCTTACTCTTTGGTTTTACCCTTCATTCAATGCTTTGGTTAATAAATCAAAAAATCGCGGTCCCACTGGTTTCTATCGATAGGTGGCACTGTAATCAAAATCTTTTACAGTAATTTGAAATATTTATCAATTTTGACTTGTCCTAAGTTGATTCCTTTTACTTGTTTTTGGACTATTTTAATTCGCTTTAATTGAGTTGGTCTATTTAACTGGGAGATAAATATGTTCAGGAAGCTATTGACCATTGCAAGTCAGCCAATCAGGCCAAGGGTTTCTTCCCTTTTGCATCAGACAAGTAAGTAAACATGTCCTTGAGATTGCCCTTATGAATTGTATCGGTAACCTTATTAACTGTTTGTTTTTATTGTTATTACAATTGTATTTTATCATTTTATTCAGGATTTTTGGCAAATCAAAAGCCTGCTGAAAGTGCATCAGTCATCTATAAGCCGCCTCATGATGTCCATGAAACAGATGAAGAATTTGATAATAGATATTACCAATATTTTTCTAGGTGAGACATGTGTATTTACTTTGTCCTTTGCTTTAAAATTTCATTCTTTATTTTGCTAACCTGTATATTTTTCACATTTATATCTTTAGGCCTGACATAGATGGATGGGAAATCCGAAAAGCATTAAACGAACTTATGGGTATGGATCTTATACCTGAACCCAGGATTATTGAAGCAGCATTCAGAGCCTGTCGACGAGTGAATGACCATTCACTATGTGTACGATACTTAGAAGCTGTTAAATGGAAGGCAGACAACCACGATAAAGACATCTACCCATACTTGCTCCAGGAATTGAAACCAGTTATGGAAGAACTCGGTATCAGTAGCCCAGCTGATCTTGGTTATGATAAACCTGAATTAGCTTTACGCAATCCAGATTTTTACTAAAAAAGATCGCAATTACTCATGCTGCGTTTAATTGCTCACTTGATTCGAAGAAACAAAAAAAAACAAATTGTCAATTTTTAGTAACACTGGATAGTGTTTCCGAGGTAGTTGCATGAAATTGTCATGGCAATTGTGTTAATTATCCACGAGACATTACAATGTATTAAAATCGGTCATGAATTGTTAAATAAGAATTATAATTCAGTTAGTAAACAATAAAATCATTAATCAATTACTTCCCATTAAATGTAAAGCAATCGATTCTGAATCAATGCTATGTTAAATGCTTTGCTATAAATTTTTATTGTGTAAGTAAAGGTGACCCAGCATCTTTATTTTGTCGCACATTCGTTGTTAATCCGTAATGTTGAGATAATGAAGATGATGAATGCGGCGATGATGACGATGTTGGTGATTGAATCAGATGATGGTGAAGATTTTGATTATTATTAGACATGTTTCTTGCTTCTCTTCCATCTCCTCCGATTCCTCCTGATGTTGAACGAGATCCTAAAGTTAATGTTGATTGTGAAGTTGCTCGTGTTGACGACGCTGTTGATGTTGATGATTATGATTATGATTATGATGATGAGGTAGAGTTGAGCCCATTAAATTAATACCAGAATGAATCCACCAACACCATTTCGACTTGATTGTAAATTTGATATTGAAGATTCACTTTGACGTCCAGAATTAAATTGTGGACCAGAAGATTTAGATCGAGGTTTACGTCGAAGGCAACATAAAGCTAATAAAAGTATAAACAGGACTAGGGCACCAAGACTTGGAACAACAATGTAAACCCAAAAATTGTCAACTGTAAATAAAATAAAAAATGGATAAATATTAAAACAATGTTGTTAAAGTAGTGTTATAAATGAAATTCAAGTACTCATGAAATGAATAGTGAATATGTTATGATAGGAACAAGATAAAATATTGAAACCGGATTCAATCAATCTTCAGTGCATAATCCAAATGCAACTAAAGAATCAAGCAATCATTTTTTGAATGTACCAAGGTTGAGATTCCATTCCACCAGGATTTCGACAATAATTATGTCCACCAATAAGCTCAGGATAATCAGCAGTCTTATAAAAAACTTGTTGATGCCAAGGAGCACAATCAACTCCAGTTGCTGTTCGTGATGTAGTTCCTCGATAATTTTCACCATTATCTTGATAACATGTATCATCTAGTAAATAATCAATAAATTCCTTGCAGTGAAACCATTCTCAACTAATTCTTGATAAACTTTATCCTGAATATCAGGATTAGCGGCAAGATTGAACATAGTCCATGCCATAGAACCAGCAGTAGTCTCATTTCCTGCAAAGAGCGCACTATTTGTCTCTTCAAGAACATCCATAACAGTAAACTCGAAATTACTCTTGCCTGACTGACTTAATAAATGTAAATCAATTAGACAATCAAGTAAACTGAACCGAACTTTTAGGTTATAAACTGGCTCGCCAATTATATTCACTCGATTATGGGCGACTTTGGATATTGTTTGAAAATAGTTTGCCAGTGTAGCATAATGATAACCTGGAGCTAATAGCTTACGTCGACCTTTCCATATTACTGGTGTTACATTATTGCTATTACTGGCCATATGTGGCTATCGAAGAAATGTTAATCATAGTTATGTTAATCAGCATGACTATGCTTATGCTCTAGCTGACCTGAATGATAGAAAGGTCTTCGTTTGACAATAGACAACTCATTCAAGTGCGAGTGTTCTTTGCAATGTTTTTTCAGCATAGTAAAATTTACGGCACAGATAATTGCTCCGAAAGTCTGCTAGCTGACATGTACCTTATGCGAACGCATGCTTAACACATTTAACGATTGACTAGCTATAGCAATGCATATGAAATAAACTTACCAGCAAAATACTGTGATCTGTTATAATGACAATAGGAAACCAGGAGACCCAAAAGACCATCAAACCATTTCCATGAAGAAAACTTTCCATTTTATCGACACAGCTTTTCAACCCTTCAGTTAAATGCAGATTTAAAATATTATTACATAAATGCATAAATAAAATTTACAACTAATTTTCCGCAGAAACCTTTGCACAAGTTGAACGTTAAATCAAGATTTGCAATAACTTGCCAATCGATAAAACTAGGAAACAAAAACTTCTTCATAAAGGACTATGAACGAAAGATACAATTAAAAAGTTAAGATTTGCAATTCGCTGGTCTCTAGCAGTAATTTAGTGCTAATAGCTAATTTCTGTCATCAATAGTTTTCGAGAAAATTGAGGTCGAAGTTTAAACTTCGATCGTATTTTATTCAATTATGAAAGCGAATTTTTATGTGAAACTCATTATCCATATGTCAATTTTGATAGACAACCAGAAAATGAACTCTATTTGGACAATAAAATTTTCTGTTCGAAATAAAAAAGATTAGTTCGATTTTCAGTTAAACTGGCCGCATTCAGTAATTGGTAGAGTTAGAGTGCTCAAACTTATAATTCGTGCTTAAACATTTACCCTCAACATCAGAGCTTGCAAAAGTTTTACATGGCATCAATAGTTCGCTTGATTTTGGCCATCTGTTTAAAATCTTCGAGCCTCGATATTTCGAGAATGACAGCACCCACAGCCATCATTTTATGACTAAACAGCAGATTTTATTATGGGCTATAACATGATTTCACTAAATACCAAGGAAAATTTGAACTGATTAGTTAATTAGTGAATCTTCTTCAATGACATCATAAGATTTGTGCTTTAATAGCATTTTACCTTTATTTGTTACCCAAATAGCTCAAGCTACCCAAATTGATACTCAAACAAAAATTTAATGATTTGTTTGAAGAACATTCGTTATTTAATTGATCAACTCGATTTTTCTTGTATGTTCTATCATATTATATGATAGCCCATAATAAAATCTGCTGTTTAGTCATAAAATGATGGCTGTGGGTGCTGTCATTCTCGAAATATCGAGACTCAAATCTTTTAAACAAATGGCCAAAATCAAGCGAACTATTGATGATTTGCAAAAGTTTTGTAAGTTCTGATGTTTAGAACAAATGTTTAAGCACGAATTATAAGTTTCAGCACTCTAACTCTACCAGTTACAGATTGCGGGCAGTTTTACTGGAAATCGAACTAATCTCTTTTAACGAACGTTATATCGAGCAGAAAATTTTATTGTTCAAATAGAGTTCATTTTCTGGTTGTCTATCAAAATTGACATATGGATAATGAGTTTCACATAAAAATTCGCTTTCATAATTGAATAAAATACGATCGAAGTTTAAACTTCGACCTCAATTTTCTCGAAAACTATTGATGACAGAAATTAGCTATTAGCACTAAATTACTGCTTAAAAGCAGCGATTCTCAACAATTACACTTGTTAGCTCAAAGTTTTTGTCCATATTTCTTTGTGAAGCGGTTTTTGTTTCCTAGTTTCATCGATTGGCAACTTACTGTAAATCTTAATTTAACGTTCAACTTATGCAAAGGTTTCTGCGGAAAATTAGTCGTAAATTGTTTCGGTTTTAGCTAATTGTTTCATTTGTGAACCTTTTAATATTTATTAGGGTATCGCACGGAAATTATTAATAACAGCTAGTCTAATCGGTTTGAATAGAAGACAGTGTGTAAACCAATAGCAACATTAATAGGCTAAATATCAATTGCTAATGAGGTACAAATAATAGGAAATAATGATATACACTAGAAATTTTTTCGAAAAATAGTTTAATAGTTGATTTATAATAAGCTTTGTTAAAGTCAGTTTTTATATTTTTTAGACAAAATAATGTTATGTAGCTAAAACTCGTATGAAAATAACGTCTTAAATAATGTTTCCGAACATATTTATGTTAAATTAAGATGCTTTATTCTTGATTTAAAGTTCGAGGTAAAAATTTGATTTTTAGACTTTCAATTGAACGATATGTACCAAGAAACGCTGTTTCTATTTCATCAAACGATTGACAGTTTTCGAGACTAAATCTTCTAATTACTTCTGCAATAACGACTTTGATCTCTCTCATCGCTAGTTTCTGTCCTAAACACTGTCTTTGTCCAAAGCCAAACGGAATGTAAGCAAGCGATGGTCTGTCAAAACTATTTTCAGTTAAAAATCTTTCAGGATTATATTTGGTTGGTTCTGGCCAATGTTTTGGATCTCGATGAATATAATAGATACACAAGGCGAGAACACTTCCTTTCGGAATAACCTGACCTTCGTCTGTGATCAGATCTTGATCCAATCTTCTAGTAATTGTATGAATCGGTGGACAAAGTCGAAGACTTTCTTTAACACAACAATCTAAATATTTAAGAGACTTTAAACTTTCTTCATTATAATCAATAAACTCTTTAGCAGTGAACCCGTTCTCAACTAATTCTTGATAAACTTTATCCTGAATATCAGGATTAGCGGCAAGATTGAACATAGTCCATGCCATAGAACCAGCAGTAGTCTCATTTCCTGCAAAGAGCGCACTATTTGTCTCTTCAAGAACATCCATAACAGTAAACTCGAAATTTTTCTTGCCAGACTGACTTAATAAATGTAAATCAATTAGACAATCAAGTAAACTGAATCGAACTTTTGGGTTAAAAACTTTTGGGTTGATGCTTCCTGGTACATGAGTTGTTTTCTTGACATTTATCAATGAAGTAGGAAACGATCGGATGTATTCAGCTGCTTGTTTTGATCTTTTACCATCAATAGTGAACCTAAATATAAAGTCGAACCAATAAAGTGGATTTACTGCTTTAATCAACATCATCTCAAGAGCAACGTCTATGGCTTTTCGGTATGACCAACCAGGCGAACCCTTAGTTCCACTCTCTATTCCCAATGTAATTTCACATGTCATATCCATTCCCGTTTCTTGAGTGAACTTTCTTGTGTCAACTGGTTCATCAATTATATTCTTGTTCACTAAAATATTTACTCGATTATGAGCGACTTTGGATATAGTTGGAAGATAGTTAGCCAGTGCAGCATGATGATAACCTGGAGCTAGCAGCTTTCGTCGACCTTTCCATTTGGTTGAATTTTGTATAACTAAGCCATCACCAAAAAAGCTTCGAGCTACATCAGGACCAGGTCCCTTCTCTATTGTTGCCGGTGCCAGTTTCTAAGCAAGAACAAACATTAAATATTAATAAAATAAACCTATCAAACATGATGTTAATCTGCATGTCGATGGATGTGCTCGAGCTAACCTGAATGATAACATATTTATTGTTGGATCGTTTTAAGGCGAATTGTGCATTCTGTTGCAATGTTTTTCAAAGCATAGTAAAATTCCCTTCACTGATCATTGCAAAGACCGGCAGTTCGATATCTAACACGGCATTTTAAACGAATGTTTTTATTTTATTTAGTCAAAAAATTAAATTGATTGTGTGCTCAACGCAATCAACGATTGCCTAGCTATAGCAAGTCTCCTAGCTAACATGTACTTTATACTAATGCTTAACATGCTTAACGATTGATTAGCCATTAGCAGTGCATATGAAATAAACTTACCAGCAAAATACTGTGATCTGTTATAATGACAATAGGAAACCAGGAGACCCAAAAGACCATCAAACCATTTCCATGAAGAAACCTTTCCATTTTATCGACACAGCTTTTCAACCCTTCAGTCAAATACAGATTTAAAACATTATTATATGAATGCATAGATGGAATTGAGAGTTAAATCAAAGTTTGAAGTAAGTTGCCAATCGATGAAACTAGGAAACAAAAACTTCTTCATAAAGGACTATGGGCATAAGCTACGATTTAGAAGTCAAGATTTGAAATTTGCTGGTCTCTAGCAGTCATTTGGTGCTAATAAAAAATTTCTGTCATCAATAGTTTTCGAGAAAATCGAGGTAGAAGTTTAAACTTCGATCGTCTTTCATTCAATTATGCAAACAGATTTTGTTGCGATACTCATTATCCATATGTCAATTTTGATAGACAACCAGAATGTACACTTGATTTGAGCAATAAAATTTTCTGTTCGAAATAAAACAGATTAGTTTGATTTTCCGTCAAACTGGCCGCAATCTGTAACTGGTTGAGTTAGAGTGTTGAAACTTATTATTTGTCGTTAAATATTTGTCCTGAACATCAGAGCTCACAAAAGTTTTACAGGGCATCAATAGTTCGCTTGATTTTGGCCATTTGTTTCAAATCTTCGAGCCTCGATATTTCGATAATCACAGCAACCACAAGCATCATTTTATGACTAAACATAAGATTGTATTATGGGCTATCATATAATATGATAGAACATGCATGGAAAACCGAGTTATTCAATTAAATAACGAATGTTCTTCAAACAAATCATGAAATTTTTGTTTGAGTATCAATTTGGGTAGCTTGAGCTATTTGGGTAACAAATAAAGGTAAAATGCTATTAAAGCACAAATCTTCTGATGTTATTGAAGAAGATTCACTAATTAACTAATCAGTTCAAATTTTCTTTGGTATTTAGTTGAATCATGTTATAGCCCATAATAAAATCTGCTGTTTAGTCATGAAATGTGACTTGTGAATGCCACCATTGACGAAATATCGAGGCTCAAAGAATTTAAACGAAAGGCCAAAATAAAGAAAACCATTGCTGGTTTGAAAAAGTTTTGTGAGCTCTGATGTTTAGAACAAATGTTTACTGGCGAATAATAAGTTTCAACACTCTAACTTAACCAGTTACAGATTGCGGCCAGTTTAACGGAAAATCAAACTAAACTCTTTTATTTCGAACAGAAAATTTTTTTGTTCAAATGAAGTTCGTTTTCTGGTTGCCTATCAAAATTCACATTGAGAAAATGAGTTTCACAGAAAAATCACCTTCCATAATCGAATAAAAGACGATCGAAGTTCAAACTTTGACCTCAATTTTTGCGAAAACTGTTGATGACAGAGATTTGCTATCAGCACTGAATGACTTCTACAGACACCCAAACTTTTAATCTTGTCTTGTATTTAAAAGTTTTGTCAGTAGTTCTTAGTTTTTAATCATTTTACTTCGACTTTTTATTGTAAAGAAGTAGCTAATAAATTTTCATAAATTGGAATATAATAGAAGGCAATTGTATTGAATTGTATTTACCTTGTCCAAATTGATTGTTAGAAGTAAATGGAGGTGGAAGTAAATCACCTAAATGTCCCATTAACCAATTACCAGGTTTTTGAGGTAGTCTTTTCAAGACGATTAACATACGGATGAAGGGAATCAATTTGATCAATAAATAACCGATCAAAGTAACAACCAGTGAAGTTATCAAATTGTTAAAGTTAACTGTTGAATAGATCGGTTTAAGAAAATGTTCCCATGAGTTTGTCACTGATACAATTAAGGGTAAATTAGAAGTATCATTTGATGTAGAATGGGTAACATTTTGGGTTAACATATTGGTTAAAGTTTCATTCATTTTGACTATTAAGTTGATTTAGGCTTGATTTGTTGAATCCAATTGATTGTCATGCAATATTTACACCAATCAATTAACGGTTCACAGTTGAATAAAAATACATCACACATGCAAATGAAAATAAAGCAATAAATAATTTGATGAGATCAAAGAGTAATTCAGTTGAAATTAGTTATCTAATTGTTTTAAATTGTAAGACAAGGTTTATCCATATAAAACAGGTAATAATCATTTCGCTGGTTTCAACGCCTCTTCAATTCCCATATAATCACATGAAATTATTATGAAACAATCAAATATTTGATTTTGTTGAAAATTTAAAATTAAAATCGATTGTTCCGTTGAACCAAGTTAAGTTGAACCAACATTTCATTTTCTTTCAAAACTATTGGTCAACCAAAACAAAAATCTTTAACGATCTTTAACTTGTTTTCATTCATTTCTGATTGAAAAACGAGAATGAAAACAAGCTAATTGAATTAAATCAATCAAAATGAATAATCAGACCTTGAACAAGGAAATTCTTAGTAAAAACTTCCCATAAAATGTACTAAAAATAGCCTCTAAAATTGAAACTAAATACTGATTGAAACAATGGTCGAGCCATTAAGACTACAAATTAAGACAATGACGGTTCTATCACAATTAAATTGTCCTCTTATAATAAATTGTTGACGATGTACTTCAAGAACTAAGTCAACTTTAATTCAAGAAATGTTTGCTTCAATGTTCCATACAAGTTTCACTTGTATCTGTTCATGTTGCCTAACTTTTCTCATGTAAATTTCCCCATCGGCTATTTTGATTTCCTGGTCATTATATTGTTTCTGGTCACGGATTCTCAATGGATGTTGTTGGGTAAACCAGAAGATTTTACCAGAAAATTGCATTCGAAAATATGTAATTCTTAAATTAAATTATCCAGTCTATGAAATGATCGCAATTGGCTTCAATCGTCTTTCGAAAAAGTTATATAAAAATCCATTTTCATGGAAAGTTTGTGACTTTGAGATGAAAATGATTCCATTTTCTCACCTTTTAACCCGAAATGGGATTCTCCTTTGATATAAACAAATGATAATATAATGACCTATTCGGTATATTTTTACATGCCAATTAAAGAACATCAATGAAACAATCTAACGGTGTTGTAGCCAAATAATCATTAGATTGTTGAAAAAGATACGAGCTTAAAAATACTTTGTCTCATAATTTTTCCGAATACGTTATATTATCAGTTAGGGACTTTCGTTCGCCTATTAACTGTTGCAATAAAAATCTATGCTTAATGAAGCTATCTAGTGACATCACTTAATCATGAAACTCAAATGTAAAATCAACATTGAAAATTTCAAAGCGGTTAATGAACATCAGTTAACCAGGATGAGTGTACCTGAAATTTTTCTGGTTTACGAACAAGAAATGTTGAAAAAAGACATTAAAGTGGACGACTATTTATATTTCAAGTGTTGCAATTGAAAGGGAAAATTTAAAATTTTATTGACATTGAAACACTTTCCATCAACAAGTGTTATCCCATGTAATATAAGATCAAGTTATTTGGATGAACAGCAATTGCAAACCGTATACGTCAATTGACTTTAAACGAAAATAACATTAAATTTTCTGCTTCTCATTTATTAATAGTCGATCAAGTTGCCTTTAAATTGTAAACAATTTTATTCAAATTAAGAAAATACAAATGGTTAGATTCACCGGTTGAACCTAAATTATACCTAATACCTACATACATAAATTTAGTCACCCAATGAAGCATCTACATGATCTGATTGTTTCATTATCATCAATCAGTTAATGTATTCCCTTGAATGATAACTTTATCTCTATGCTGTAGACTTTATTTTTGCTACTGTAATGTTTGATAATTTGATCTGTTATAACAATAATGAACCTTGATACTTCTACCAGTAAATCATTTAATTGGTTTAGCAGTTCAAATAAACTTAGAGCTACAAATTGTTGAAGCTTACTGTGGCTCATCAATACTGAATTTATTATATCTACATGAATGATCACAAGTTTATCAATTATTAAGAATTTCAATATCTTTATTATATTTTCCGCTTAAGACCAATGTTAACTGTCCGGATTTAAACCATTAATACTGTATATCAATATAATGAAAATTATTTTACTGCTATTATTATCAATCAATTATGCTTTATAAAATAAATAATAGACACAAAATTTAAGAAAAATTTTTTATTTAAAAAAATATGAGCCAAGAATGGACTACATTTATCTTGAATTGAATTTTTCTGACGAAAGTGAGTTGAGTTTTCCATAGAGCCATTGGTTACTCCTTACGATTTTTACTTTGCAGAATTAACAAATAATATTTCTTTTCCATTTATTATCATGACCATTTAATTTTTGGCATTTCGATGAAAACGACTTTTCAAAATGCTATAAATCACACTAAGAACAGTTATCAGTACTCGATTCTTTCGAAGGGTTGAAAGATATGAGAAGCTTCTCTAATTTTAAATCTTGATTTTTCTCTAATTGATAGATTTTTTCAATGAAATTGAGCACCTTTTTCTCTTCGCAATCTTCGAGTTTTGACAATGATGATTAGGATGAGCTTGATGACATAGAGACTTTGAACAGTATATAACTTTAGTTTAGATAAATATTCATGAGTCAGTCATGTATGATTAGATTCTATCTTCATCTTTAAGCTTTCTTTTTGATTCACATTTCTTGGAAAGAATTTGATTTTAAGACTTTCAATTGACCGATATGTACCAAGAAAAGCTGTTTCAATTTCATCGAACGATTGACAGTTTTCGAGTCTAAATCTTCTAATTACTTCTGCAATAACAACTTTAATCTCTCTCATCGCTAGTTTCTGTCCTAAACACTGTCTTTGTCCAAAGCCAAACGGAATGTAAGCCAGCGATGGTCTGTCAAAACTATTTTCAGTTAAAAATCTTTCAGGATTATATTTGGTTGGTTCTGGCCAATATTTTGGATCTCGATGAATGTAATAGATACACAAGGCGAGAACACTTCCTTTCGGAATAACTTGACCATCGTCTGTGATCAGATCTTGATCCAATCTTCTAGTAATTGTATGAATCGGTGGACAAAGTCGAAGACTTTCTTTAACACAACAATCTAAATATTTAAGAGACTTTAAATTTTCTTCATTATAATCAATAAACTCTTTAGCAGTGAAACGATTCTCAACTAATTCTTGATAAACTTTATCCTGAATATCAGGATTAGCGGCAAGATGAAACATAGTCCATGCCATGGTGCCACCAGTAGTCTCATTACCTGCAAACAGAGCGTTATTTACTTCTTCGAGAACATCTAGAGTTGTGAACCCAAATTTTTTATTATCACATTGGCTTTGTAAATGTAAATCAATCAGACAATCAAGTAAACTGAATCGAACTGCTGGGTTATAGGCTTTTGGGTTGATGCTTCCTGGTACATGAGTTGTTTTCTTGACATTTATCAATGAAGTTGGAAACGATCGAATGTATTCAGCTGCTTGTTTTGACCTTCTACCGTCGATGGTAAAACGAAATATAAAATCGAACCAGTAAAATGGATTGATTGACTTGATGAGCAGCATTTCAAGAGCAACGTCAATAGCTTTTCGATATTGCCAACCAGGTGAACCTTCTTTGCCACCTTTAACTCCTAATGCGATTTCACATGTCATATCCATTCCCGTTTCTTGAGTGAACTTTCTTGTGTCTACTGGCTCATCAATTATGTGCGTGTTTACTAATGTATTAACTCGATTACGGGCGATTTCAGATACAATTGGAAGATAGTTAGCCAATGCAGCTTGTTGATATCCTGGAGCTAATAGCTTACGCCGACCTTTCCATTTGGTTGAATTTTGAGTGACCAAACCATCACCAAAAAAACTTCTGGCTACATCAGGACCAGGTCCCTTCTCTATTGTGGCCGGCGTCAGTTGCTAAAACAAAATAATATAGTTTAATTAATTGAATGTTTTGATTGAACTCCCGAAGAATTATTTCAAAAAAGTGGAGCAGAAGTTTTCGTTCAACTAACCAATGTAAAGATTGTTATTATTACTTACGAATAAAATACTGGGGCTTGTAATTACAACAATAGGATACCAGGAAACCCAAAAGACCATCAAACCATTTTCATGAAGAAACTTTTCCATTTTATCGACACAATTTTTCAGACCTTCAAATATAACAAAATTACAAATTAAATGATTGAAGTTAGTGTGAGATTGTGTTAGTACATGTGAATGAGTTTCAAATTGATCTAAATGGTTTTAAGTATACAAAATTGTTCTTTATTTACCTTGTCCAAATTGATTATTTGAGATGAATGGAGGTGGAAGTAAATCACCTAAATGTCCCATTAACCAATTACCAGGTTTTTGAGGCAGCTTTTTCAAAGCGATTAACATGCGAATGAAGGGAATCAATTTGATCAATAAATAACCGGTCAAAGTAACAACCAGTGAAGTTATCAAATTGTTAAAGTTAACTGTTGAATAGATTGGTTTAAGGAAATGATCCCATGAGTTGGTCACTGATACAATTAAGGGTAAATTAGAAGTATCATTTGATGTAGAATGGGTGACATTTTGGGTTAACATATTGTTCAAGTTCCTAATATTTGCTTTTGCTGCGCTATTATGGTTGAATTGAAAGTACTAAAAACAAAGATACAAACTAGCACTCGGTTTGAGCAAGATTGTCACGTATGTACATGATTTACCCTGATCATTTGCTATTTTGAATCATCTTTCTGCCTTTAATTGCTCACTTGACTAGAAAAATAATACATTTTAGCGTTGCTGTCCAGTATTATACGAGTTAGATGCAATGTAGTTGAAATTATCATTGCAATTATGTTAATTATCCACGAGATATTACAATGTATTGAAATCGGTCAAGAATTGTTAAGAATTAAAATTCGGTTAGTAAACAATATCATTAAAGGGTGCAATCAAAATAAGTGTTTTCCCTTCAAATGTATATTTTTGAAAACAAGTTTACTTCAATTACTTTAAATTACTTCCCATTAAATGTAAAGCAATCGATTCTGAATCAATGCTATTGAGTAAAAAATTTATAATTGTATAAATTGAGCTACTGGAAATTAGTGTGGACGTCAGTTGTAATTAATAATTGAAAATCAACTTTTATGCCGTTGTCTTCGAAAATAACATTTATCGAGTTATGATTTACGAGCTAGAGAAATATCGTCGGACAAATTGAAGTAATTTAAATTGAAATCCCAAAAGATAAAAGTTGTTACACTGACAAGTTGTGAGTAGAAAGTTTCTTTCAGAGTAACATGAAAGGGTTTTTTGAGAAATTCAAGTTTATTTAAAAAAAGATGAAGGTTCGTTGGATGATAAACCTCGAATGGTTTTGATAATCTTTGCTTGAACCAATTTATAAAATTAAATTTCTGCTAATTAAATGCACTATTGTGATGACCTTTGAATGTATGGCCTGTCATTGTTGGAATACTTCGATTACTTAAATTTGATGGTGAATTTGATCCATGATTAGTTGTTATAAAATGATGCTGATTTAATATGTAAGGTGTTTGATTTTGATGTCCATTAAAATGTTGTTGAATTGTTTGATGATTCATAACTGGAAATTTTTGTTGTGTAAGTAAAGGTGACCCAGCATCTTTATTTTGTCGTACATTTGTTGTTAATCCGTAATGTTGAGATAATGAAGATGATGAATGCGGCGATGATGACGATGTTGGTGATTGAATCAGATGATGGTGAAGATTTTGATTATTATTAGCAACAGTTCTTCCTTCTCTTCCATCTCCTCCGATTCCTCCTGATGAACGAGATCCTAAAGTTAATGAAAGTTTATGTTGATTGTGAAGTTGCTGTTGTTGATGATGCTGTTGATGCTGATGATTATGGTTATGATGATGAGGTAGAGTTGAGCCCATTAAATTGATACCAGAATGACTAGATGAATGACTACTAGCTGAAGGTAATGTAGTTGATGCAATGGTGTTACTGTAAACTGCTTTCCAATTTCTCAATCTTTGGTGAAGTTGACTAAAAGAAGGTCTTTGTGCTGGATTTTCAGTCCAACATTGATTCATTAGAGAATAAATGTTTGGTGGACATTCAGATGGACAGGGTAATAAATGACGACCTCTTATCATATCAATTACTTGTTGATTTGTATAACCATAATAAGGTTGTAATCCATATGAGAATATTTCCCAAAGTAAAACACCAAATGACCATACATCTGATTCAGTTGTAAATTTACCATATAAAATTGATTCAGGTGGCATCCAACGAACTGGTAATAAAGATTTTGAATGAACACGATAATAATCCGATGCATAAATATCACGAGATAAACCAAAATCAGATATTTTTACAGTTAAATGGTCAGAAACAAGACAATTTCGAGCTGCTAAATCTCGATGAACATAATGATGACTTCCAAGATATTCCATACCAGCACCAATTTGAGTTGAAATATGAAGAAAATCATTTATATCTAAAACTCGAGGTCTAAATTGACACAACAAAGAGAGATAGAGACAGAAAGTATAATTAATATTTTTCTTGAAGAAAAAATTGAATAAAAAATCAATAAAATACCTTGTTCCATCTTTATTAACCATTTCACTACCTGGAGAATGAGTGATCAAATATTCATGAAGATCACCTTCTGACATAAATTCAAACATCATACACATTGGTTCCTCTTTAAAACAAACACCAAGAAGACAAACAATATTTGGATGAATTAAATCTGCCATTAAATCAGCTTCACGTTGAAAATCTTGTCGAGTTTTCATATTAGCATCTTCTTTCAATGTTTTTATGGCAATAGGTACAGTATCATTAAGTGACATAATCAATTCACCTCGATACACTTTACCAAAAGCTCCTTCACCTAAAACTTCAATAAATTTTAAACAAGATAATGGATATTCTGTTGCATGCGATTGCTTTTTAGGTAATAATGAGTTCATTTCAACTGATCCACTTCCACCAACACCATTTCGACTTGATTGTAAATTTGATATTGAAGATTCACTTTGACGTCCAGAATTAAATTGAGGACCAGAAGATTTAGATCGAGGTTTACGTCGAAGGCAACATAAAGCTAATAAAAGTATAAACAGGACTAGGGCACCAAGACTTGGAACAACAATGTAAACCCAAAAATTGTCAACTGTAAATAAAATAAAAAATGGATAAATATTAAAACAATGATCTTAAAATAGAGTTATAAATGAAATTCAAATGCTCATGAAATGAATAATAAATATGTTATGATAGGAACAAGATACAATATTGAAATCGGATTCAACCAATCTTCAGAAAATGTCTTCAGTAATGGGTGGCTAATGAAAACAAACAATCATTCCTTAATGTACTCACCACATTGAGGTACATCACAGTAAACTTTTTTCATCTCTGGCTCACGAATAAAACACCAAGGTTGAGATTCCATTCCACCAGGATTTCGACAATAATTATGTCCACCAATAAGCTCAGGATAATCAGCAGTCTTATAAAAAACTTGTTGATGCCAAGGAGCACAATCAACTCCAGTTACTGTTCGTGATGTAGTTCCTCGATAATTTTCCCCATTATCTTGATAACATGTATCATCTAGTAAATAATGATAGATAATATGAAATAGATCATTTATAATAATAATAATGCATAATTATTAGATAATTTTTATATTAGAAAAGGAAATATTTTTGAGTTATTAGATCAAGCATTTCTAATTAACTACATGTACAATCTATTTCTAATAACATAAATGGCTAGCTCAAAGTAACAATGGATCAAACTGACAATTGGGTTTGCAGTAAAGTTGAAACATAATTAATGAAGCTGCATTTCATTCAATTTATTTTGGCCTTTGAATGAACAAAAGTAGTTTAATTAGTTATTCCTCGCAGCATGACTTTATATTATCTTGACAGCAAGAAATACACATTGAGAGTTTGTAGCACCTTTTAAGTTGAATTAACAAGATGAAGATGATCGTAAATTTCTATCTGCCTTCTACAATAAATTAAAAACATATTAAAAGACTCAAATTACTGATGAAATCCATCGTCAATGTGAAAAATTAAATAAAATGAAGTTAAGTTCGAATTTTGAAAGCGATTTCATTGTGAACCTTCGATTAGAGAAATCGTATGGTTCCAGTTCTTACAGTATGGTTTGGTTCCAACCGTCAAAAGATTAGATTTATTTTTGTAGCACTTGCGCTGAGCAAAGCGAAGACTAAAATCAGCTCTGATTCAGCTCTGATTTTTTGGTTAAAACCCAAAAAAAATTGGACAATCAATTGTTAACCTTTGTTATATCAGCACTTGTCATATATCTAACTCATATACCTTCAGAAATATTACCCTGAAAATAATTTACTATAGATAGACTTAAAGTGTACCTAAATTTGATTTGAGTTCGGACAAAACCTTGGCTTTATATTTTAGTTTAATATTATAACTGTATTAAGACGCATTATTAATCCTTTATTTCATTTGAAATTTACTAATGTCATTAGAATAATTAGAAAAATTACAGAGAACACAACCAATCAACTTGACCATTTTTTCATTATTCGATCAACAGTGAAGTACAAACTAATTTCGATAAATTGTGAAGCGAAATGATGACAATTCCAAGAGTCTCAGATACAGCTTTGTTATCGGCTTTGATAACTAATGGATCTAATTGAGATCTGATTTTCTCGTGTAAAAGATGTGTGGCATGAAAGTGGAAAATTGGACATTTGATAACTAATTTATTGTTTGATTCTCATATACATGTTAAGTTTCTTCAACATTTCTCGATTAATAAAATCAATTAATGAAGTACATCTTTCGGAATAAGGTTTGAAAATGCATTTTCAATCAATTTGTCATAAGTAGTTTTTTCCACCCTAGGGAATGGGGGTTTAGTCTTTGTAAAACTTCTCGCGAGGCATTTTAATTCAGCGATGAGTTCCATATGATCGCTCCAACTCTTTGGTTCTGTTTCAAAATCTTTCACTCCGAAATTGTCGCTGACAAAAATGTAATCCAATTGGTTGAATCCACGTGTAGGGGTTTTTTGTTTGCTTGCTGGAGTAAGATTAAATTTTTTCATTATTTCTTTCACATCACGATCATGTGAAGTTGTCGTTCCACGAACGAGAGACCTCAAGTTATGCCTCTCCCCAAGCACTCTTAGATACTGCAGTTACCTGTCTCTCCCTGAAGAGGTAGAAAAAATCATTTAGGCTTCCTCGTGGAGAAATTCGCTTATCACTAGTTATAAATGATAATTTATGAAACCAATTCTCCGGCAAAGGAGAGATTCAGACTCAATAATGGTGGTCTGAATTTCTTTCCCATGGTTTCTAAATTCCACTCCACTCTCTCCTGGAGGAGAGATTCGCTTATAACTAGTGATAAGCGAATTTCTCCACGAGGAAGCCTAAATGATTTTTTCTACCTCTTCAGGGAGAGACAGGTAACTGCAGTATCTAAGAGTGCTTGGGGAGAGGCATAACTTGAGGTCTCTCGTTCGTGGAACGACAACTTCACATGATCGTGATGTGAAAGAAATAATGAAAAAATTTAATCTTACTCCAGCAAGCAAACAAAAAACCCCTACACGTGGATTCAACCAATTGGATTACATTTTTGTCAGCGACAATTTCGGAGTGAAAGATTTTGAAACAGAACCAAAGAGTTGGAGCGATCATATGGAACTCATCGCTGAATTAAAATGCCTCGCGAGAAGTTTTACAAAGACTAAACCCCCATTCCCTAGGGTGGAAAAAACTACTTATGACAAATTGATTGAAAATGCATTTTCAAACCTTATTCCGAAAGATGTACTTCATTAATTGATTTTATTAATCGAGAAATGTTGAAGAAACTTAACATGTATATGAGAATCAAACAATAAATTAGTTATCAAATGTCCAATTTTCCACTTTCATGCCACACATCTTTTACACGAGAAAATCAGATCTCAATTAGATCCATTAGTTATCAAAGCCGATAACAAAGCTGTATCTGAGACTCTTGGAATTGTCATCATTTCGCTTCACAATTTATCGAAATTAGTTTGTACTTCACTGTTGATCGAATAATGAAAAAATGGTCAAGTTGATTGGTTGTGTTCTCTGTAATTTTTCTAATTATTCTAATGACATTAGTAAATTTCAAATGAAATAAAGGATTAATAATGCGTCTTAATACAGTTATAATATTAAACTAAAATATAAAGCCAAGGTTTTGTCCGAACTCAAATCAAATTTAGGTACACTTTAAGTCTATCTATAGTAAATTATTTTCAGGGTAATATTTCTGAAGGTATATGAGTTAGATATATGACAAGTGCTGATATAACAAAGGTTAACAATTGATTGTCCAATTTTTTTTTTGGGTTTTTAAACTTTTGTGATTTAATTAGTTTCATCATCAATAGGGTTAATTCAATTTTCTTGCGATTTCAAATATCGATCCAAAACTTTCAAAATCCGTTTACAACAAAATTGTAAAGCAACTTTTGCTTAAATTTAATCTATTATATTAAGGAAATCATGAATTACGCTGACAGACGAAGAGTGTAAATAAGCTATTTTGCGTTTCTGGTAGGCAAATCTGGTAGGTAGGTTTCTGTGATTCTTTACTATTAAGACAATTTTACATATCCTTCTAATCCAACTATAAACTATCAACCTGAATAATCAAAAAGAGTTTTTCCTCCAAAGTCAATAGTAATAGATACGGATTCTGCAGTTTTCCCTGTCAAACACTAATTTGTCAGTAACCTAAATTTGGAGAATCTCCTGCCTATTTTTCGTGGATTTAGTTTAATCATGGCTTTCAAGCTGTGCAATAATTTTCCATACAATCCTTTTAGTTTGGACACAATCTTTACGCAAAATTTACATGTTTTGACATTATGTATTTTATGTATGTACAGATATAGATGTATAGATAAAGTCAGCATACCTTGGATGACTTGGACAACATTTGGTACTCCTAATCGTACACAATCAGCACTTTCTATCGAGCCTGATGGTGCCAATTTTTCACAAGCAGGCAATAAATTTGCTTGACCAATTAAGGGATGGCGCTTAGCAATGGTATAC
The DNA here is from genome assembly GCF_039701765.1 of Tetranychus urticae. Lineage (NCBI taxonomy): Eukaryota > Metazoa > Arthropoda > Arachnida > Trombidiformes > Tetranychidae > Tetranychus > Tetranychus urticae. Next base: position 14,043,531 of record NC_142959.1, on the reverse strand, counting down.
TCTAAGTGACATATTTGATGTTCCAACATTTCACATTCATCTCGGCAAACCTGCAATATTAGAAAAATACAAAATTTTAGTTAAGACACAATAATAGAATAATTGGAAAAGTAATTAAGTCCATCATGGGCTATATGCATATGTATTTTAGCTGAGAAAAGCAACTAATTTTAGGTTTCAATCTGAAACTAATTGTTTAATTTTCAGTAAGTCATGTTTGAATGGAGAAGGACTGATGTTCATCGGAAAAGTTTGTTTGTGGTTGTAAATTGTTTTCACGTTTCTCTGTTTCCCTCAAAGTCACTGCACAATCAATTTCATCTTTTCTTGACAGTCTTCTATTTAATGCATGAGATACGTGACACAATGTTAAAAATATCCCCAATGCGATTTACGATCGTTTAATTAGAATCAAGGGAGTTCAAGTTAAATACTCATTCAAAATGACACACTCTAGCTTGACTTTCCTAAAGCCATTAGGATTCCAAGTTAATCAATTTTCCTCATTACTTGCTTCTCTTATTTCCAGCTGACTAATGATCAAGTTTTTTAAGCAATAACTGTCTCTGTTTTACGATTAAACTTGATGATGAATTGTTGAGAATAACGTTAGGTTATACTCGAACCTTACCTGTCTGGGTTTATGTTGAAGTATATGATGAAGATCTTGACTACAAAGTGGAAATATAGACAAACAAAGTGAAGGAATAGCGAATCGATGACATTGATGTGATATGTCTCTAGAAGATTTGATAACAGTGAAAACTCCGACAATCTTTCCTTCCAATATATCTTGACTGCCCTCAGTTTCAACATAAATTGTTTGATTTCCAATAACTTGTGAACAAACAGTTCCTCGATAAGGTTCACAGAAATTTGTCTTCGCCTTGTCTTCGACGTCAAATTTATCAATGTAACCAGGAATAATGCCGCTAAATCATAAGAAAAGATAGTAAAGAAACCATCAGTAAACCAAAGAATTGGTATTTGAAGTTTTACCTTTCAGAGTTCAACTGTGGAAATTCGGGAACAACTTCATCATCAATGGTAGGAATGACCCCGAGGTGGGAAGAAATATCATCTGGAAGAAGAAAAGGAAGATAAAGAAATCAATCAATCTAAAGCTGAAAAATTACATGAAATTATTTACCAGTGCAAAGTTTACGCAAATGGCAAAAATATTTACAAATGTTTAGATTATGAAAAGCTTGTTGGTTTTTGTAGTCAACAAACCTTAAGAATGCAGGCAACCAAAAAGTCGATATGCTGAGAAAACTGGAAAGACATATGATTCAAGAATAAAACTTATCTTTGTTGTTGATCTTTTATTTTAAATATCAAATAACAATTTATTTGAAAACTGAAAAACCTGAAGAAGCTTTGATTCTAATTTCAAACATGGCCAGAATATTAAACATAATACTTGCTTTCAAAAATCTCACATTCGATGAGATAAAAATGAAACAGGTTGAAGGATAAAATTTCATGACTTTAAAACATTCCAAGGCTTTACAGTACCGAACATGTTGTAAACAAACTCACCTCCATCAACTCTAACGATAGCTACACTTTCCATGGTGTCCTTTCCATTATTGGCTTCACACTTGTAAAATCCTGAATCTAGGAACATAACTGACTGTATTTTCAGTCTGGCGACAGTTTTCTCCTTGGCGGGTTTGCTTTGTTTGATTTCAATTCGTTCATCAGGCTCCAAAGGGGCTTCATTCTTGTACCAAGAAACTTTAATCTTGCCAGGATTACTTTCAAATATACATTTAAGTCGTAAAGTTGATCCAATCGGTTTGGAGTAATTTGATAAGGGCTCCAATAAACGAAGAAAATGTTTCCTACCAATATCAAGTGATGTGCTTGATGAAGTTAAATCTGTCTGGCTGCCTATTTTAATCAATTTAAAAATAACATCATTAGTATATCTATTATAGAATGTTGTTAATATGTACTCACTTTTTTTACCATGGCCGAGAAATTCATCATTATTTCCTTTTCTATCATTAATGTTTGCAGTTGACCCGTTTACAACACCAACTGATTCACCGTTTCCGCCTTTGAAACCTAAAGTAGTTTCAACAGATGTATCGGTTAGCTTGGAGCCTCCAGATGATCCTTTTGATCTGGATTGAGCATTTTCAGTCTTGACTCCAGTTAATTCAGGCAGATCTTGTGGACCAAGTCTTCTTGGATCATCTAATGTCAACGAGTTTACAGCTAAATCACCTGGTTCACCCTAGGATGAGAAATAGAGTAATAAGATTAACAATGTAAGATGTAATTACGATGATAAAGGTTTTATACAAAACATTAGTAACAATCAAAGATGTAAATTAACTGTCAAAAAGAGACAAGAACAAAGAAATTCAACAAAGAAAAAAAAACATCAGTAACACATTGAATACATTTTTGCATAAAAAGTGCGGGTAACTATCTCATTGCTAAGGGGTGGATTAATAATCACTGAAATTATGTAACCAACAGTAAAACTTAAAATAATTATTAAATGATTTATGATATTTACCATTCACAGATAATTAAAATAAATTCAGCAAAATGAGTTAAAGTGACTGAAACAGTAAAATGAAAAACCAAGCAAGAAACTGCTTCTGAGTCAATGTTATAATGATTCAACTCCAATTTTTGCACTCAAATATTTGAATTTAACATTCTCAAACATGTTAACCAGCGTCAAAAAAAGAATAGTCAATTGATGATAATTAAAATTAATTAGTACAACATGTCATTTGTAATTCAAGATTAGACCAAAAATTGAAATCCATTTGTCTTTAAAAAGCTCAATGACCAGCTTCATCTTTCAACCAAACTTCCTCTTTTTCATCTCATTTCATCTCTTGTTTATTTTTGATTTGAGTCCAGAAAGAAAAAGTTAAACTTGATCCTTATGAGACTCTTTTCCTATCTTCCTTCATCATCTTCTCTTCTCTTCTCTTCTTCTTGTTTCTGTTTACCATCTTCATCATTCAAACAGACCGTTAACTGTTTTGCTTATTCAAAGCAAAAAGGCAAAGCTTGAAAAAAGCCATTCAAAGTTTCCAACTTATCATGGTCTGTAACACCATAATAAACAGTGAAAACCTCTGGTGAGTTGACCTCGCTTGAGTTGAGTTTAGGCTTATCAGTTGAAAGACTTGCTCATATCTTTTGTATGGGTTTTAAATTGTTAATTAATGTTTATAAGGCAATGTTTGGTTCACTGTCAAACTATGGACCCACTGCTGGTAAGACTACAAGCTAACAAGACGAGAGACTTTACTCCGTGGCTGTTTTTGGCCTAACAACCAAAAGCCATTGGTATAATCAAATTTCATCGTTCAAGGTTTTGCTTTTCCTTTCAATATTTGGTTTTCTTGTTTCTGGTTAAATATTTTACCAATACCAATCACCAACAGTTGCATTATTATCAACACGTTTTTACAGTCTTATCCACATTTTAGGAGCTTTCAATCACTCAAAATAATCTACAGTTTAATCAATATTTGAATCTTGAGCTATCAGTCAAGCTTGCATATTGAAACTGGTACTTCAAATGATTAGCTATCAATAAATTTTAGTCCTTTCCCCATTTTGCTGTTGAAATTTAATGGTTAATATTGGTTTACCGGTAAAAACAAGTGAGTTCACATAAATCTAAATCCATATTCAACAAGTTTATGCTTGAAAACTCCGGCAAATTAAAACTTGAAATGATTAAGTTGATTAAACCTGATTTTACAATACAAATGAGCAACAATTTAAATCAGATGGAGAAGATTATAAAAATAAAGTCACTTTAATCATGATTAACCTGGGTTTACTGGTAAACATAAACTGTGGTTTGATAAACTGCATTTCAACCTGAAAATGATGATCTGGTTAAGATTGGACTAGATTATTAACCCATCACGATTGTATCAATCTGATTAATCATGGTTAAGATTAATCTTGGATTGTCGACTTAAAAAACAATTTAAGTGTTGGATTGAATTATTTTCATAAGTTACTTACCGCTCGGGCAAATGTTGAAAGACTTGTTATTGCTAGAAACAATGTAATATGAAATAAATCACTTGGAACCATTTGAATTTGATTAACTGGTAATCACATATAACAAAAACTGATTTAAATGGTCACTGAACGACATTTGGTGGTTGAACAAATTGAAATGGTTTCCATAATATTCACAATATCAACAGTAAACACAGTAATAATCATTGGTGAAAAGTGAATGTAAAAATGTTAACATCATCTTTGATTGTTGAATTTACTGGAACCAATAGCACTAATCCATTTTGATGAAGCAAAATTAAACTTGAGATGATTATAATGCAAAAAGTAAATAGTAAAGTAATTCAAATTGTAATCATTGTGTTGATCAATTAGGCACAGGCAGTTGAATAAACGTGAAGATGTAAGTTAGGAAAGGCCAATGTTTACATGACTCTATGTTTAGCTGAGTTTCTTGAGTTGAACCAAATTGAAAACTAAAAATCATCTTATACTGTGGCTAATAACTTGACTTAAGGATGATAAAGTAAGAGCAAAGAGCAAAGAGAGTGAGAAAGAGAGGCAAGAAAACTGAGAAAGATGAGAAGATGAAAAGTGAAGAGAAAGAAGAGAAGATTGAGAATCATCAATTTTCAAACATATGGAGAGTTGTAACTCGCCTTTCCTTATTTATCCTTCATCCGCCTGTTTTTCAACGAAAATTTGATTTGACAGTGAAATCTAATTTGAATTCAACTTTACAATTGTACTTAAATCAATCAAACAATCAATCAATTGTTGAATTACTCTAAACAAAAATCCAAATACAAAATTTAAGTCTTCATTTTGTTTAGTCGCTAACAAATAAGTTACTTGACTTTGTCATTTGATTGACTTGTAGCAAATAAAGACACAAAAGTAAAGCATTTTGTTTAGTTTGAGATAGTTTCGATGATTTTACCTTTAAAGTGTTCATTTGTCACACATCTGAACCACCCACAGATTAATCAAATAGCTGAGATGAAAATTAAATTGTTGCAAAACTAATAAATGAAATGTACTTTTACAAATTTTATGCACAAAAAATTACAAATTTAAGTTTTTTCTGTCCTTATCCCAATGCCATCTATCGACAACAATACACAATAATAATTTAGCAATTATTTGTTCAATTACCAGATGAACTGAAATAATCAAATATGAAGTTATTTCGAATGGATAATCAAATTAAACTCGATTTTGTTTTAACTGATTAACAATTATTATCATTATGCATGTAAAAATCTCCATATCGTACTAACAGTTACAATGATTGCGGTATTAACAACATTCTTGGCCTGTTAAATAATACGGATTCATCAATAATAATTGCAGCAACCGACATTGACTTGCTTCCTCTATCATAGACAAAAAATAACAATTAACCAGAATCTAATCATTTTCTGAAGTTTAATATTTCTTTATGAAAAAATTATAACCAAACAGCATGTAACTCGGCGAATGGATTGATCATTATTCCTTTTACTCTTTGAACTTTACGATGGACTTACAATGGTAACGAGTTTTTTGATAGATGACCAAATTATATTTTTATATTTGAAGCAAAAAAGGATGTAAATATGATCAAAAATATCCTCGAAAGTTGACCTAAAAAGCTTAAAAATTGGCTATTTTAGAGGAAAGGAGTAAAATTTTTGTGATCCATCAGTCAAATTGGTAAATGCTTACTTCTTGATCAAGAAAGATCTGAACAGAATTAAGGAAGCTCTCATGATTGATTCACTCAATTCAATTATTCATTTTGATTCAATATTTGTGGCTATATTTGTGTTAAACAATAGATTGAACATAATCTGTTTTATAGCAGAGAGTAAAGATAAAATCTTATCCAAACAGGAATGGCAATAAAGATGAAAATATCCAAATATTGGTTCGTAAATGTAACAATGTACCAAAAATGTAAACAAAAAGGTCATTTCTTATGGGAAAACAAGATAACCAGCATTCAATAAGAGCTGATGATTATTTAAATTTTGCTTTTGAAATGAGATTTAACTTCATCAATTAGTAAAACAATTCAGCAATTATTTTCTTAGCCTTGGGTTAGATTTTCAATGATTTTGATTCTCATCTTGATTAAGATAAAGTCTGATTTTTCAAAGCTTGGAAAATTAATGTCAGTAAATCGAAACATTCAACCATTCATTTGCTTTCATTAAGATATGATTACTAAAATACTATCAATTCAATTGTCTTTAACTGGATCAAATTTAGCTCTTATAGTGATCAGTAGATGGCATTTTTGATTCCAAAGTCTGTGAATTGATCATGAAGTTCAACAGACACATTAGTTTTGTCAGTTTAATCAACAGCAATATTTAATAATGTAACAATGTACAATGTTGGTTTGAATTAGGTTTCTCACACTGGAAGATGTAAATATCTTAACCATGATTAAGCTGTAAACCCACGTCTCAGTGCTAATAAATTATCTTAAATCTAAGGTTTGACACAAAATTGATGATTGATAAGATTATTTGGAGGAAATATTAATTCCAATATAAATCAAGTTGATTTTTTGCTTCCCAAATTTTCAATTTCAACCATTTTAACAGGAGAAACGTCTTGATAAATGCTGTTCAGATGCATTGATACAGTCAACGGTTGAGATGGCTAAGCAAATGTTGAACATCAATTGTGATAATCGTTTGCTTAAGGTTATGTTTCGATTCGGAGATTTAGGAACAATTTAATAAATTGTTGATTGGCGATCATAATAGTTTCATTGTTATCAGAGTTTCCCTTTTATCAACCCTTGTTGAATAATTTATGGTTAGTGTATGTGTTTACATTGAAAGTTACCAGAAGTGTTCGGTTATGATTAAATTAAATTACAAGGAACCCAAAAAATAGTGGGAAACTGACAGACTGATGAGGATGATGAAGATGATGATGGGAAGAAACCAGAGATGATTAATAAATAAACATTATAAAAGTACATTATTTATAAAGTGATGAAGGAGATACAAAATGATGAGGATGAAAAGGATGAAAATTGAAGCTAAAATTGGGTTTAGTGTGATGAGGAAAGACAATTATTTGATTAATATTTTAATTGTTTCGCATTTGTTAATACAATTAGTGTTTAAATGTTGATCAAGACTCAGGTAGCATCTTTTAATGGCTTCACTCAGCAACATAATTGTATTTGCTTTTACTTTCAACCTTTGGTTCAACAATCAACAGTTATTCAACATTTGTTGTCCAATTTTACTCGAGATCAAATTATGATAAGCTTCATCTCTATGTTATACTTGGGTTCAATTATAACCCGACCAGCTGGTTTGATTACTCGAGTATAACAGCTAATTTGAGGTCAACATTAAAGGTTAAAGCTTATCCTGTGTCACGAACCTCATTGTTAAAGCAATGCATTTTTTGTAGCTTATCAAGATTGGTCCAAGCAAATGAATCCAGCTTTAAATTAGATAACAATTGATTAAACTCGAGTTTTGTCTATTTCGCAGTTTATTGTCTTCATATTTGATCGATAATATTGTTATGATGAGACAATGACCATTAGTTATTAAGTTATTAGTTAATCGTCTATTTTTTGGATTGTTGATTAAAAGCGATATTTATCTCTCTAGATGGCGTTGTGTTCTGGTCCTTTTTTCAATAGAGTTCATTACTCCGCCTAGTTTTGGCTTCCATAGGCTATTTTGACGCCATTTTGATCACAATTGTCTAAACTGTTTCTTTTTAATGTTGATTTTGATTATCCGAGTAATTTACAGTTAACTGTTTGTTTGACTTGTTCAGCGCTGAAATACATCGACTTATGTTATTCAATAATTTTTTTGACAAAATGTGAACCAAATGATCAATTTTACATTATCTAACGGATAACAAATTCAACCAAAACCAATGAATAGCAATTTGTAGGTTTTCAAGCATTTTTCGAGTTACCATTTGCATTTGCATTTGTAGTTGCATTAATGCATTAATCGATCAATCTTTTTTTCACTCTGTAGAGATATTCCTGGTTTCAGTGATAAAAACGACAGTGTTGATAAAATGAAATCTGGTTTCTGTGAACCTTATCGAGGAACCGTTTGTTCCCAGCTCATTGGAAATCAAACAATCTATGTCGAATCTGAAGGGATTCAAGATTTGATGGAACAAAAAATTGGCGGAGTTTTCACTGTGATCAAATCTTCTCGTGATGTATCACTGCAGTGTCATCGATTTGCCATCCCCTCACTGTGTTTTTCAATATTTCCACTTTGTAATCAAGATCTACCTCAACCTAAACCAAGACAGGTAAGCTGAGTTTCGAACAATTGATTACCATTATATCGCTCAGTTAATTATAATTAAAGATGAAAAACCATTTTTAATTTTAATCATTCCTTAATTGCCGCTATTTCCCAAAACAAGCTTTGATAACACTCAATTGTTTTCATAAGATGTTATTTAATAATGCAATCTAGTTTTAGATTCTGTTAATTTCTAACATTAAGTTATACATGTATGTATCTTGACTAAAATTTTGTATTTTTCTAATATTGCAGGTTTGTCGAGATGAATGTGAAATGCTGGAACATCAAATATGTCACTTAGAGTATACCATTGCTAAGCGCCATCCCTTAATTGGTCAAGCAAATTTATTGCCTGCTTGTGAAAAATTGGCACCATCAGGCTCTTTAGAAAGTGCTGATTGTGTGCGATTAGGAGTACCAAATGTTGTCCAAGTCGTCCAAGGTATGCTGTCATGATCTATTTATCATTCAAGAGAAGTACCCTAAACTTCTACGATATTTTTGGTTTTTTATGCTCAACTCGTACAGGATAAAAATCAGAGGAATGCGTATTTTTCCTCTTGTTTCGCCAGCTAACGTCGTTTATTAGATTCAGGGATTTTCACATTTTCGTATAATAAAAATAGTTGTAGCATCAATATGAATCATCTTGAAATGCAGACAATTTCTCAAGACAGATAGTTTGCGAATCATAATGAGCTTACTAAGTTAATCAAACTGCATGTCGATTCAAAAGCCGAACAAAAATTGAATGAAATGCAACTTCATTGATGTTTGTTTCAACTTAACTCAAAATCAATTGTCAGTTAAATATTTCAACCATTGTTACTTTGTCGCCATTAATGTTAGTGCATACATTTATGCTATAATTAAAACGCTTGAATTCAACAATTTTCTAAAAAATTTGGGGTACTTCCTTTTCTAATATAAAAATTATCTAATAATTATAAATCATTATTATAAATGATCTATTTCATATTATCTATCATTATTTACTAGATGATACATGTTATCAAGATAATGGGGAAAATTATCGAGGAACTACATCACGAACAGTAACTGGAGTTGATTGTGCTCCTTGGCATCAACAAGTTTTTTATAAGACTGCTGATTATCCTGAGCTTATTGGTGGACATAATTATTGTCGAAATCCTGGTGGAATGGAATCTCAACCTTGGTGTTTTATTCGTGATCCAGAAATGAAAAAGGTTCATTGTGATGTACCTAAATGTGGTAAGTACAATGTTACTATGCAACATAAATTGGCTTCAAATAGCATTTGTTATTTCTCATAATATGTGCTTCGAATGTTAATCATTAGGCACGTTATTTTCATGGTCTTTTATATTGAATAATTGGTCATTTTGTAGGTCTTCTTATTAGTCAATCTAAACGGTTAGATGAACCCGCGATAACATTTTTTTCATCTGAAAGCATCAGCGAAAAGTATTTCATCTAAAGTAAACATTATGATTATGTTATGGTTATTGCTTGTGAAGGCTTGTCAACAATTTCCTCCAATTTCCGTTTTTCTTGTTTAGCTTGAACCATTCTTTGGTTTCCTTCATTCTCCTTTTTTTGGTTTCATCTTATTCAAAATGACATAGTATGAACCTTCAAATATTTGTCATTACTATCACTCTCAACGGGAGGAAAACTCTTTATTACATTTCCGTCCAATCAATTAATCTTGCAAATTGCTGAAAAATGTTAACTCAATTTAAAGTGCAACAATCTGAATGTTTATGTTTATTCATTCATCATAGATATGTATTGCAACTGACCACAGTAACATGCAACGTCAAATTGATGAATTGTTTCTTTAGATTGCTACTGAATTTAGATGTTACTCACTGTTGCAGGACTACTTGTCACACTATGTAATACTTGTCAAAAAAAGATATTGGCTACTTAATCATTCTTGGATGATTTATCTTTGCTTCATCAATACTGTAGTCAATCATTTTCGAACTGTTAGCATCCGAATTTCAAATTGTAGACAGATTCAATTATACGATGTGTCATACCGTGAAAATTCAGAAATTGTATAAAAAAGCGAATTGTTATTTAAGATTATTGTTTTAATATTTATCCATTTTTTGATTTTATTTACAGTTGACAATTTTTGGGTTTACATTGTTGTTCCAAGTCTTGGTGCCCTAGTCCTGTTTATACTTTTATTAGCTTTATGTTGCCTTCGACGTAAACCTCGATCTAAATCTTCTGGTCCTCAATTTAATTCTGGACGTCAAAGTGAATCTTCAATATCAAATTTACAATCAAGTCGAAATGGTGTTGGTGGAAGTGGATCAGTTGAAATGAACTCATTATTACCTAAAAAGCAATCACATGCAACAGAATATCCATTATCTTGTTTAAAATTTATTGAAGTTTTAGGTGAAGGAGCTTTTGGTAAAGTGTATCGAGGTGAATTGATTATGTCACTTAATGATACTGTACCTATTGCCATAAAAACATTGAAAGAAGATGCTAATATGAAAACTCGACAAGATTTTCAACGTGAAGCTGATTTAATGGCAGATTTAATTCATCCAAATATTGTTTGTCTTCTTGGTGTTTGTTTTAAAGAGGAACCAATGTGTATGATGTTTGAATTTATGTCAGAAGGTGATCTTCATGAATATTTGATAACTCATTCTCCAGGTAGTGAAATGGTTAATAAAGATGGAACAAGGTATTTTATTGATTTTTTATTCAATTTTTTTCTTCAAGAAAAATATTAATTATACTTTCTGTCTCTCTCTTTTTTTTGTCAATTTAGACCTCGAGTTTTAGATATAAATGATTTTCTTCATATTTCAACTCAAATTGGTGCTGGTATGGAGTATCTTGGAAGTCATCATTATGTTCATCGAGATTTAGCAGCACGAAATTGTCTTGTTTCTGACCATTTAACTGTAAAAATATCTGATTTTGGTTTATCTCGTGATATTTATGCATCGGATTATTATCGAGTTCATTCAAAATCTTTATTACCAGTTCGTTGGATGCCACCTGAATCAATTTTATATGGTAAATTTACAACTGAATCAGATGTATGGTCATTTGGTGTTTTACTTTGGGAAATATTCTCATATGGATTACAACCTTATTATGGTTATACAAATCAACAAGTAATTGATATGATAAGAGGTCGTCATTTATTACCCTGTCCATCTGAATGTCCACCAAACATTTATTCTCTAATGAATCAATGTTGGACTGAGAATCCAGCGCAAAGACCTTCTTTTAGTCAACTTCACCAAAGATTGAGAAATTGGAAAGCAGTTTACAGTAATACAATTGCATCAACTACATTACCTTCAGCTAGTAGTCATTCATCTAGTCATTCTGGTATTAATTTAATGGGCTCAACTCTACCTCATCATCATAATCATAATCATCAACATCAACAGCTTCACCAACAACAGCAACTTCACAATCAACACAAACTTTCATTAACTTTAGGATCTCGTTCAACATCAGGAGGAATCGGAGGAGATGGAAGAGAAGGAAGAAACATGTCTAATAATAATTTAAATCTTCATCATCTACTCCAGTCATCAACATCGCCACATTCATCATCTTCACTGTCTCAACATTACGGAATAACAACAAATGTACGACAAAATAAAGATAGCGGGTCACCTTTAATTTCGCAACAACAATTTCCAGTTATGAATCATCAAACAATTCAACAACATTTTAATGGACATCAAAATCAAACACCTTACATATTAAATCAGCATCATTTTATAACAACTAATCATGGATCAAATTCACCATCTTTAAGTAATCGAAGTATGTCAACAATGACAGGCCATACATTCAAAGGTCATAATAACGGGGCATATAATCAGTAGATTCACTGTGTCGATGCACATATGAACATGAAAATTCTGTTCACATTGGAACCATTTCGACGACTAATCACTGTGAACTCAATAAAATTTCAAGTTATAGCAACAATTGGTCTGAGGAAACGTCAAAAGAGATACATTGCTCTTATACAATTATTCAAATTAGGTCCACGAAGCAATGGTATTTTATGGTAAAGAGTAAACAGAAAAAACAGGTTAAAATGTAGTTTCTTTGGATGTTACCAATGTTGATCCAGCTTATAAGCATCATGTCTAAAAGCATTACAGAACAAACGAATAAGATGTGCTTCATTATCCAATATTAGCCGGTCAATTCTCACGAAACTTACTTCTCACTGCACTCTGAACTATTCAACTGATTTTTTTCTAATTTATTGAGCACAAAGATAATGTTCCAATGGATCCATCATTAGTAAATATGAGCTATTAGCAATTATAAAGACACTACAAGACAAACATGATAATCGTAGGAAAATACCAAAAATGTAAATCAACCATTAATGGCACACAACTAACAAACTCAATTGTCTTTACTTCCGAAGCGAATTCAAATTGATGAGCTCATTCAACAAGGATTTCTGGGAATTACTTGTGAGGCTTTTCAAAAAGGCAACAAAGTAACTTTCAACTTCCTCTTCTTTTTACCCTCTTTTCTATCTAAGAAACATGTTCTCTTTTTGTAATTTATGATGTAAGTTAATTTCATTGTCTATTGAAATTTATAACTTAGTTTACATGATTACAATTAGATAAAATCAATTTCTTTTATGTCTGGTCATTTTTCAAATGTTATAATTATATGTTCACCTTTACTTTTACTGTATAAATACACGAGTTTACATAAATTCATATCATTAATAACAAGTTTTTAATAACTATTTAAAGATTTTGTCATTGTATGATTTAAGAAATTTATTTAAAAAAAGTAAAATCGTATGCTTCCAGATTCATTGGCGTATTTAGGAGCAATAATTTAACCTGAGGAACGACCGGGAATAACATGGTTTTAAGTAAGACCTTTTAGCCTGTAAATTTTAGCTTATTAGTCCTAAACATATTTTGTTGGTTCACCTGTTGAACTGAAATAAATCACTCAAATGACAAAGAACAGTCTAGACACAAAGAAAATATAAATGAATAATAAACTAAAAACTGAGAATAATGAGTATCAATTATTGGAAAAACACTTGTTGAGCTAACAAAGGAGCTCATTAATGATATTTAATAATTATAAGTGATTATATAATTATGATCAGCATACAATCCTAATTAAATGTTGTCTACCAATTCACTACGAGAAAACCAGAAGAAGCTTCGAACCAGAGAAAACCAATTCAATTGGTTAGTTAAAGTAATAACTATTTGTTGTTTTGTATTGAAATTGTACATGCAAGAATCATGAAGTCGACGTAACAGATTATCATAAACTAAAGATTTGAACGGTATTTTTATCGATTAAAATCTTTAACCAATCTAATTAACTCTGTGATCTTTTGGCAGACATTATTTCATGATCAAGGCATAAAGTTTCAGGAAAAACGATCAAGCTTATTTAAAATTCTTGAACCTAATCAACATCAACCAACAGCTTCAATGTAATTCTCGTTTACAATTTATTGTGGGAAAGCTCGTTGGTAACTATGGTTGCGCTACCAGTGGGAAATACAAATTTACAAGAAAACGGCAAATTTAGTTATTTGTCTTTTCTCTAGATGGCACTTTTCAGCATGGCAGCATTAAAACGCATGGTTTTAAGCAGAGACGTTTTCTATTTCTTTTTAAAGCATTTTTTGTTTCTCTACTCGATTGTCTCGTAATAATTTGTCAACAATTAATTATATCTTGCCATCATTAGTTATTTTATTTAGTCAGTGACCACGATCTTGAGAATTGAAATTAACAATGAATAGTTCTGAAGTCCTCAATGATCCTGAAGCTTTGGCTTTAATGCAATCCAAGCTTGCTGGAATGGTTGGTATCATGTCCGGTTATTACGATACCTTACCTAAGTCTGTGAAAAGAAGGGTTAAAGCCTTGAAAAAGCTTCAAGTTGATTTTCTTAAGATGGAATCTCAATTCCACATGGAGATGCATGCCATCGAGTGTAAATATAATGCTATGTATCAAGGTCTAATGAGCAAACGATCCGAAATTGTTAACGCCGTGTACGAGCCTAATGATGAGGAATGTGATTTCCCATCTGATTCTGAAGAGGAAGATGACGAGAAGAAAGAAGGTGAAGAAGGAAGTGACGGTGATAAAGAGAAGAAGCTGTCTAAAGATTTGGAGGAGAAGATGAAGACGGACGAACCAGCCGAAGAAGACGATACCAAAGGTATTCCCGAATTTTGGCTTACTATCTTCAAAAATGTTGAATGTATCGCTGAGAATATTCAAGATCATGATGAGCCTATTCTTAAACATTTAACTGATATTAAGATCAAAATGACTGACAAACCTATGGTAAGTAACAGTTGATCAATTCACTATCTACAACTTCGATTAGTTCCATGCTAATTTTTCCTTCATCTTCTCTTTAGAGTTTCACGTTAGAATTCCACTTTAGTCCCAATGAATTCTTTACCAATACTATTTTGACAAAAACTTATGAACTAAAGTGTGCCCCTGATGAGGATGACCCTTTCTCATTTGAAGGGCCAGAGATTTCTAAAGCCATTGGGTAAGTTAACTGACCTTGAGTAATATTCAAATAAAACGTTTTCTCTAACTCGTGGCATGCTTTCTAACCATGTGATTATCTTGTGTTTCAGCTGCAAAATAAACTGGAATCAAGGTAAAAATGTTACAATAAAGACTGTTATGAAGAAGCAAAAGCATAAAGCCAAAGGATCAACCCGAACTGTCCCTAAAGAAGTTGAATCAGACTCATTTTTCAACTTTTTCACTCCTCCTGATAGTAAGTTGCTTTTTTTAATTTGTTTAATTTTTTGAATACATTTTAAACACTAATTTAACTGTTCGTTTTTATTTCAACAGTCCCAGAAAACGAAGAAGATATTGATGAAACTACTCAAGAAATTCTTCAGGCAGACTTTGAAATTGGAGAAATCATTAGGCATCGTCTTGTACCACGTGCTGTTCTTTATTTCACCGGTGAAGCTTTGATCGATGATGATTATGATGATGAAGAAGAAGAGTCAGAAGAAGAATATGAGTCCGATGAAGAAGATGACGACGACGATGAAGATGAGGATGGTGATAATGCTCCAGAAAAAAAAGAGCGTAAACCTCGTAAAAAGCGTGGTCAAGGTGAAAACCCTCAAGAGTGTAAACAATCATAAGCATTTAAAACATTATCAATATCGTCTGTTACCAATCAACAATCCATCAACCAAATAAAATGGTAACACGTTCGTCCAAACGAGCTAGAAATTGCGCAAGATAAAAACATCAAAAACCATCATCATCTTCAACGCATTACCACCAAACATGAAAAAAATTTTCTGTCTCTTGAAATTTATCCTTTAAACTGTTGCTATAAGAAGTGAAAAAAAAGTTAAATGCTCATTACATGCTCCCAATGATTTTGAGCTAATTTTATTATTGCCAATAAAAAGTTCGCTTCGATTTAATTTTGCAAAAGAATGAGTGTTATAAAAATTGATTTCTCCTTTGATTGGCTTATCAATTGAGCTACGTTGTAATTTTTGTTTATTCACTTTGCTTTGCTTGCTATTGCACATTTTATGAGATCATTTTAATCTATTTTTTCTTTATCGGTTCAATCAAATAAATATTTTCTTCAAAATGAAACATTTTAGGTGATTATTAAACATTGGTCAAGAATTGAGAAAATATTTAATCTATACTTTCACAACGTTCAAGTCAGCCTGTAACTGGTCAATTATATAACTTCAAGTTGATTTACTTCTAATTATCTGATCTAATAATGACAATATTTAGCAGCAATAGTGAGCCAAATAAGGAATAATTAAAATCCTGTTGCATCATTGTTATTTTTCACTGTAACCATTATCATATGAATCTTCAGTTTCTATTTAATAAAGCTGATTAGTAATTACTAATTGGCCTGCGTCAGATAAATCCTCTTTAGATAATCAAATGGTTCACAAGAATCATATCCAATTGCGGTTGTATAAAACAGATTTGTTGAGCATCAATAGAAAAATCTGGAGGCTGAATCGCGGTAGAGCAAAAATTAAATAAAAAACAGTTTTCTGTTTCTTCTTCTAGTACAAATCAGAAACTCGATTCCTACTAAGCTACTGGATCCAGTTTGGATTGATCAGAAGACAACATTCAACATTGAATAAAGTTTTGAATTACTCAATGACTAAACACACAAAAGCTTTCTTTGTTAATGCTAATAGCATCTTGAAACTGGATTAGCATAATTAATTAAGAAATAAATAGAGCAGTTTTAATAAAAATTGTTTATTGGCTTTATGGATAACAAAATGGGCCGATCAAGGCTTCTTATATCCATTAAAATGTAAGTTTTTTTCGGGCGATTTGGGGAAAATGTGTTTTGCTTTCAAAAAGATTGAAGACAATTGTTTTTATTCACAGGTCATGAAAAGAATGATATAAATTTTTAATATTATCAAGATGAAGGAACCAAAAAGTAGAGTCAGAAATAGTGATTTTATTTTGAGTGGAAAAACGTCGATTTTAAGAATTGAGATTTCCTCCATATTTGCGATCAGTATTCATAATCGTTGCTGGCTTCTTAACATCCACTTTAGAGGATAACCAATAAAGTTAATGTAAAATGTAATTTGATTTTTTAATAAAAATATTGATGAAATGGTTTATATTACAATGAACTTCAAATCAGGTATCAGAATCGCATCTCATCATTAATTCAACTTAATAATGGACATCAGCTCAATGCTTATTCGTGAATTATATAACTCATAAATGGTAGCTTCTTGTTTACTTGATTAATAATCGGGTCGGATGATTTTATAGTTGTAAGCTGGTGTGTAAGGTTCTTTCACATAGTCAGTCTTGTAATTTGATGGGCGATAGTAAGGAGTACCATAAGATGGACCATAGGTTCCAGTGTAACCATTTGTTGGATAATAATGGGGCTTATGATGACTGGCGGGTTTGTAAGCAGGCTCTGGATAATCATGGTCGTAGGACTTTGAATCATACTCTGGTCGATAACTTGGTGATTTATATTCAGGATGGTATGGCTTGTGATCTGTTTTATAGCTTTGTCCGTATTCAGCTTTGTAATTGGGTTCATAACTAGCCTTTGGGAGACCCTTTGGTGGGTCGTTGACTTCGAGGTTAACAGAAGCAGACTGCTTCTTAACTACTCCAGGTTCATTAGTACGAATGTTTGCTCTGAAACCATACTCATCAGCAACATAATCGACCACTCTATAAACTCCGTGAGCATCAGTGTATCTAAGATTGGATTAGAGACATGAATTGTTAATAATTTTAAAAAGTAATACAAAATGTATAAAAATCTGTGTTTGATTGAGATTTTTAGAGACTGAATGTTCAAATTAATAATTACAATTTTAAAAGTTGAACGTTAGAATTTTCTGGCTCAAGAATAAGAAGATATAACACTTTTGAATATTAAATAAGCGATGAGCATCGCTAATTAACATAATCTAACTAATGGTGCTTTAAAACATGCTAACTGAAATTCTAAATACTAAATGCGTTATATTCAGAACTAATCAGAAATTCAAATAAAGTTGTAATAAAATAACTTTTGAATCATTATGTTCTCAGCAAATCGTTTGCTTGTTGAAGCACAAACTTACCCATAGGATCCCTTTTTGTTTCCATAATCATCTCCTCTCTCTTCTTGGTGTTGAACATTTCCGAATCCATCATCTACTTGATAACCGTAATTGTATGGTTGTTTGTGTTCTGATTTGTATTCATGTTTGTACTCATGTTTGTACTCATGTTTGTACTCGGGTTTATACTCAGGTTTATAATCGGGCTTATAGTCGGGTTTGTAATGTGGTTTATAATCGTGTTTGTACTCATGTTTATACTCAGATTTGTACTCAGGTTTGTACTCAGGTTTATAATCGGGCTTATAATCAGGCTTATAATCAGAATTATAGTCGGGTTTGTAGTCAGGTTTGTAATGTGGTTTGTAGTCGGGTTTATATTCGTATTTGTAGGGTCTTGAAGTATATGGCTTTGGATGATAATTATGAGAGTATCCATGAGTATATCCATGAGAGTAGCCATGAGGGTGGTAAGGTTCAGGATGGTGAGTCTTGTATGATTTGTATGATGATGGTCGGTAATGATCTGATCGAGGATAATCCGGTTCATATCTAGTATATGAAGGTGGAGGTGGTGGATGATATTGGGCTGGTGGTGGCCCATAATCGGCTAAGACGATGCCCACTAAAGGCAAGATCCATAATATCTAAGAACATTTAACAGAAAAGGAAGAAAGAATGGCGATAAAAAACATTATGATGATTAAGATGGTAAAGATGATAATGATGTAACGGTGAAAACAATTTAAAAACAAAACAAGACTAAAGGGATAATTGAATAATAATCCAATGTAAAAATAAGCACATCCATGGTATTCCGAGTCGAGTCACTTTCTTTAGGGAAAACCTTTACATTGAGGCCTAATATTTAGATAAATCTTCAAGATCAACAAATTAGCATACTTACTTTAATCATGATTAAATTTGTTAAGTGTTAGAAGCAAAATAAAAAAAGTTTGAAAATTTTCAAATCACTTCTCTCAATCGAGCAACAATCTACAAATGATTTGGCATCAACTGTCGATTCCTCTTTGTATATGAGACGAAAAGGTCGACCTTGCAAAATTACTGGACCAAATGTCCAAATGATGATAATAATAATAATAATTCATCGCAAACTTGATATTAAAGCAAAAAATGAGCTCAATTATTTTACCAATATAATACTATTCAGGCCAAACAAGGAACAGATTAACAAGCTTTCTTAATGATAATTAGCTGATAATAATCAACATATTTTTTCCTTTCTCTTCTTTCCAGATTACGGTTTATCATCAAGTTTGGACATTTATTTCGGCCTCCTCCTTCTTACAGGCTCATCTTGAATCCGACATATTCCACTTTCCCTGGTTAGGCCTTAAACCAGATTTTAACTCTCACTTATTATCAGCATTAATAAAATTGAAATCATCATTTAAAGAAACCATCCCATACTAACCGGTAATTGTGAGACTTAAACGTTGACCCAGCGATATTCATCAATATTTGCTTTAGTTTTTGACCTTGCACCATTTGTAATAAACTTTGTTTATCATGAAATAATGAATTCACAGTTGAGCAAAAAACATTGAACCACCTGAAAAATAGCAAAATAATAAGACATAATAAGACACCAAATGTTTACTGTTGATATAAAAATTACCTTTGATAGCACAGCTTAAACCTTTCCAGTTCCATCGATTATATCATTTCACCGTTAACCATCTTTTTCTCATTTATTGATTGTTGGTCTTCCGATTTCACAAAAATAGTCTTAAATTCAGGTAAAGTGAGATATTTAAAAAGATAAACAAATATTTTAGGGACAATTGAAAAATTGAATAATAAGACTGACTTATTACGATCATAATAGTACAATGAAACATTACACTGAACAAAAAAAATAATTAAACTTAACCATGACCTTTTTTATCAACACTGGTCGATAAAAATTGAGACTTGCCCATAAATTGACCTTTTACTCCGTGTGTATTTATCAAGATTGATAGGAATTATAGTGAAGATAATGATGATCTAACCTTTGGCTTGAACATTTGACCATTCGTTTTAAGTAATACTGTATTAGGGTCAAGCCTTGAGGGTCAATCTGACACCAGTTAGATTAGGTCCTACTCTTGTTTGCTCATTAGATGACCAGATAATTAGATGTAACATGAAAGGTTATCTTAAAACGGACAAGATCATCTATGTTGATGGAAAATTTTGCATCATCAATAACCAAGGAAGTTGATCAGTTCCGTTTATAAATCACTTTCAATTAATAGCGAAAGCTTTCTTCATTTTTCCTTGACCAATAAATTCTCTAAAGGTAGATTAAGATTATCATCATTATCATCGACAAGCTCATCAAGTTACATTTGGCCTGAACATTATAAGAAGCCAATTTTAAAAATTAATGTTCGACAATTTGTGTTTTTGTTTTTCGCTTGAAAATTTTCCACTCATCTATTGATGAAACAATCAATCTAATTATTCATCATGATTGTCACTGTTAAAAGGTATAGCAATTTAAGAGCAAATGCTTCAACCTTTCATTGAAGTTAAATTTGCTTTACTTTAAGGCCAATCATTAGCCTTAAAGGTTAATCAAATTGTATCTTATTCGCGTGTTTTAATTGAAAGAGTAAAGATGTATTATTGGATAGAAATGAAAAATGATTAAAATGATTGTGAAAGATGATCATGATGATTAAGTTATAAATCAATGTGGTTCACATGATTTAACATCATAAGTTAAAATTTAGTTTCAACTTTGAAGTCGCAAATTGAGTCGATTTTTTGTTTTTCTGACTTACTTGTTTGATAAATCAAATGGTTATCGTCATTATTGAGCCTAAATTAATAAAGAAGATGATTATCATCTAACTTAAGGCTTTTCTTTTTCGTTTTTCTTCCGAATTATTTGATACAAAGAATCGTATTTTTCACTCGATTGGTAATGGTTACAGAGTGATCATCTTTCCACCAGACAAGAATCAAAATCAGGTTAAATGTTGATTATAATGATGATGATTTAGAAAGGCTAACTAAAGGAAATCAAATTTTAATGAACTTCACACTGAGCTCAACTCGCACATTTACTATATTTTATGGAATCACACATTAAAAAACAATCTTCTTCTGACAAGTTAATTTAATTTAGTAAAGTGATTTCACACCAATCAGTAAATAAAATTTACTGCTGATTATATTCGTAAACAAAATCAAATTCTTATAAGTAACAGAGTCCATCCACTTTCACTTTGGATCCATGTTGAGTTGACGCTTTCAGTTCAATTGAAATTGTTTGATCAATGAAGAAGCGAAGACTAATAACAGAATGTATCTTTACTTTTTGTTCCGGCCTGTTTTAGATTTCACTGTTTCCAAAATTGTATTCAACTTCATGTCCGAGATATTTTTCAGATTCTTTGATAGCCATGTTAATGAATCAGCAAAGTATTTAACTGAATCGGGATAGTCATCAAAAGGATGTTTGGATAAGGTGAAACTTTCAGGACGAACGAACCAGTCTCTTAGAAGCCAGTATCCTTCGGCCAAAATGCGGGCTCCTTTGTTTCTCCAAAAGGCTTCTTCATTATGGCCAGCTCGAGCTTTCAAACTTGAGTTGATGTAAAAGTAAACAGCACGAAGAATAGACGCAAACATGCTGGGACAGTAGAAATTTTTCAAATTGATTAATGTACAAATTGATTTAAAATGGTAGGGTATGATGAGAGTGTCAGGAACAAGAAAAAAATTTTGATTTTGTCCTACAACGAAACGAACAATTGGATTGGCATTGTAGAAGGCATAGATTGAACACCATTCAGAGCAACAGCAAAATTTACTACACAATGGTGAAGTAAAATCTAAATTAGATGGCTTAATGGGGTCATCCCAGTAAAGGTTTGGCAAATCCTCTTCGAAAACCATCGGTACCATTGCAGCTCTTTGTTTTGATCTTTGACATTCGGCATGAGATGATTGAAGATTGGCACGTTTTCTCCATCTATAATGAAAAAATCGCACTAAAAGTTGGTCATGTAATTTCCACGACTTCCTGAATAAATTGTAACCTCCTCTGGCCAGTTTAGGCTTTAAAGCCCACTTTAATTTCATCTTTAATCGCATTGTTGGTAATCCTGGTGGTGTTTCTGAAACGGGAAAAGATTTGACGACACCATTCCAATATATTTGTGAAGGATTTAGTGTCACAATCAACATTGATTGTGTTTTTGAACACCAGGAACCCTTTAACGGGCAAATCTCGGACTTTGCTTTCACAATTAGTAATTTCAAGCTTATGGTCTGGTCATTATCAACAACAAAATGTGATAAAGGTAACATTAAAGAGTCTTTCTTTTTAGTAATGTAATTGTAGTAGGGAAGCCATTTACCATTTGCTGCGAATTGAAATAATTGCATAGTCTTTGAACGAAGCTTGCCTTTTGGGTCAACGTATTCAGCAGCTAAGAAAACACGATCTTCTGTTCCTCGAGAAGCAATCTTTTCAATGGCATCAGTTGAAATAAGCGAAATGTGCAAATAATAAGAAAATGATTGAGCTCGGTTCTGAGATACAGTCAACAGTCTATCACGTTCACGCTCATTAAAGGAAGATAAAGAGCAAACATCAGCCATAATGTCCATGAATTTGGTGAACTTGTCCGAATAAATTGTATCTTTCTTAGCGGCCAAACATCTAAAAGAAAGTATAAAGATGGTACAACAATGAATAAATAATTTTTCAGCTGGTTGTAGAGTTGAATCAATTTTTTTCGACTTAAAACAAGACATGAAGTTGCAGCAACTGTTCACTTGAGAATCACTCTCGTTTATTCCCGTGGAATTGTTACCAGAGCTGGAAGCAACTGGATCATCCATCTAATATGCTGGATATTTAACTCAGATCAACCACCAGAAAAACAAGCGTCACATTAATAGAAAGATAAATTTAAAACTATTGATATCCATTTCTGTCAGGATAATAAATTCACAATTATCGCCAGTAAAGCGTAGGGTATTAGATGATAATTGCTGCATTGCAAAAATTACGAAGAAAACTGTAAAATGTTGAAATTAAACACTATGGTAAAATTGACATTCCAAATAGACAGTGAGAAAATTTTTCCTTTGATTTAGTTCACATGTAAACAAAATTAAAAACATTGAAAAGCTAATCAATCTGATATTTAATCAAAAGATTGGTTAATAAGAAATTTGAAAAGCTTAGCTACTGGCGGGAAAAAGAAAAACCGAGAAATTACATAAAACTCCGCCATCTTACGTCTTTACAGTGAACCTAATTGTCTCAATTCTTTCAGGATTGAGTTTTGATGCTGATGTGAATCTTGTCTCATCATTATTTTGAGCCTCTCTTAATTACTAGGCTCTGGATTAATTATTTTAATCATGTCTCAAACACTTCCAATTAAATTTCAAGAGCATCTTCAGGTAAGAATTGAATCTTTTTCATCATTCATTTTAATAGATTAGTTTTTTCCATTGGTGAAGATAGATAATAACTTGCTTTTTTAATCGTTCAACCGGTACTGGTTCTAGTTATGTTATTGTTTTACTGTTTTAACCTTAAATACCTATTAGTTTATTATCTTAATTCAACATAACCAATTTCCTCGTTTGATTAATTTTATATTGGTCAAGTTTTTTAACATGTTCTTAAACAAAAATATTGATAAACATGATTCAGACAAATGCTTGGTCTTAACTTCTCAGACAGTGATAGTGTTACTCCTTGTGTTACTTGTCAGACATTGCAGATTAAGTAATGCAACTTGCCGCCCCTTTTAGCGTATATCCCTTCTAACATATTATTCATTCATTTATCCTGTTCTCTTGCCTTTTTGTCAATAAATTTTAATTTTTTTCTTCTTTTACAGCTCACAGCAATAGGAATCAATGCGGCCAACATCACATTCAATACTCTTACTATGGAGTCAGATAAATTTATCTGTGTCCGAGAGAAAGTTGGTGACTCGGCTCAGGTCGTTATCATTGACATGTCTAATCCTACTACACCGATTCGTAG
This sequence comes from Tetranychus urticae, assembly GCF_039701765.1. NCBI lineage: Eukaryota > Metazoa > Arthropoda > Arachnida > Trombidiformes > Tetranychidae > Tetranychus > Tetranychus urticae. The sequence goes on along the minus strand of NC_142959.1, from coordinate 14,019,551 downwards.
ACCTATTTCCGCCGATTCAGCCATCATGAATCCCGCATCTAAAGTTATTGCTTTGAAAGCGATGAGGACATTACAAATATTCAATATTGAAATGAAATCAAAAATGAAAGCTCATACAATGACAGAGGATGTTGTCTTTTGGAAGTGGATCAATCTTAATACTATTGCATTGGTTACTGAAGGAGCAGTTTACCATTGGAGCATGGAAGGGGACTCTCAGCCTGTCAAAATGTTTGATCGTCATGCATCTCTTCAAGGATGCCAAATAATCAACTATCGAACTGACCATAGAGTTCAATGGTTACTTTTGATTGGTATATCTGCTTCGGTATGTCATTTCTTATTGAATAATTTCCTCTCCCATATGGTGAGGGCGCACTTGACATTCTTGTCTTGACAAACATAACCATTTATTTTTGCTCCATTTTTGCTAACTTATCTATTTTATATTTTATTTGTTAATTTTACTGATTATAGCAAAATCGGGTAGTTGGAGCTATGCAATTATATTCAACTGAACGTAAAGTTAGCCAACCTATTGAAGGCCATGCTGCTGCTTTCTCTAAATTTAAGATGGAAGGTAACTCCGAGCCTTCAACTCTATTCTGCTTCGCTGCAAGAACAGCGCAAGGAGGAAAGGTAACTGGTCTAATGGGTCTACTCATTGAAATATCAATAAAAGGAGCTCTTCTATGCTCTAATTTATTTCTCACTGTTTTTTCCATTCTCTCATGATTCCCTTTTCTTTATTGTCATTTTTCGCACACAGCTCCATATAATAGAAGTCGGTCAACCACCTACCGGTAATCAACCATACCCCAAAAAAGCAGTAGATGTATTTTTCCCTGCTGAAGCACAAAATGATTTTCCTGTAGCGATGCAGATCTCTACTAAATATGACATTATCTATCTCATCACTAAATTTGGCTATGTTCATCTTTATGATATTGAAACCGGAATCTGTATATACATGAACCGTATTACAGGAGATACCATTTTTGTTACTGCACCTTATGAGCCGACTAGCGGTATCATAGGTGTCAACCGTAAAGGTCAAGTTCTTTCGGTTTGTGTAGACGAAGAGAATATCATTCCATATATTACTACGACTTTGGCCAATCCTGATTTAGCTTTAAGGATTGCTGCTCGTAACAATCTTCCAGGCGCTGAAGATTTGTTTGTCCGCAAGTTTAACACTCTTTTTGCCAATAGTCAATATACTGAAGCTGCAAAAGTAGCAGCTAGTGCACCAAAAGGTATTCTAAGGACCCCTGAAACCATTCGTAGATTCCAACAAGTGCCAACTCAACCTGGCCAAACTTCACCTCTTCTTCAGTATTTTGGCATTCTCTTGGATCATTTTCAACTCAACAAATTTGAATCTCTTGAGCTTTGTCGACCTGTTCTTCAACAAGGTCGTAAACAACTACTAGAAAAGTGGTTAAAAGATGATAAGGTAATTTTATCCCAATCTTTATTATCTTAAAAGGCTTATTTCCCTTGACTAATTAATTTTATGCTCTTCTAAATTTTTTCTTGGAATAGCTTGAGTGCAGTGAAGAACTTGGAGATTTAGTTAAAGCCGTGGATCCCACCTTGGCTCTGTCTGTTTATTTAAGAGCCAATGTACCAAATAAGGTTATTCAGTGTTTCGCAGAAACTGGACAGTTTCAAAAAATTGTTTTGTATGCTAAAAAGGTTGGATACACCCCTGATTATACCAATTTATTGCGACAAGTGATGAGAACCAACCCCGATCAAGGAGCAGCTTTTGCTCAAATGCTAGTTCAAGATGAAGAACCTCTTTCAGATATTAACCAAATAGTTGACGTTTTTATGGAATCAAATCTGGTTCAGCCATGCACCGTCTTTCTTCTCGAAGCTCTTAAGCATAACCGACCCACCGAAGGACCGCTTCAAACTCGTCTTTTGGAAATGAATTTGGTCACTGCTCCTCAAGTAGCTGATGCTATTTTAGGCAACGGAGTTTTCACTCATTATGATCGAGCTCATGTTGCTCAACTTTGTGAGAAGGCAGGATTACTTCAAAGAGCCCTAGAACATTATACTGACCTGTATGATATTAAGAGGGCGATCGTTCATACACATCTTTTAAACCCTGAATGGCTTGTCAACTATTTCGGTACACTCTCCGTAGAAGATTCGATTGAATGTCTTAAAGCAATGTTGACTCACAACATCAGGCAAAATCTTCAAATTGCTGTTCAAGTTGCCACTAAATATCATGAACAACTTACAACAACATCTCTTATTGAACTTTTCGAGTCTTTCAAAAGTTACGAAGGTTTATTCTATTTCCTTGGTTCTATTGTCAACTTTAGTCAAGATCCAGAAGTTCATTTCAAATATATTCAAGTAAGTACTAGTGTTAGCTTTTTACCAATATTGAAATTTAATTTTCCAATTTTCTTAATGTTTTGTTGTTGAATTAGAGAAATAATGCTTATTCTCTTTCTTATTATCTCCTAGGCTGCCTGTAAAACCGGTCAGATAAAAGAGGTTGAAAGAATATGTCGTGAAAGTAATTGTTATAACGCAGAGCGTGTTAAAAATTTCCTCAAAGAAGCTAAATTAACTGATCAACTTCCTCTTATTATTGTTTGCGATCGATTTGACTTCGTTCATGATCTTGTTCTTTACCTTTATCGTAACAATTTACAAAAATATATTGAGATCTATGTTCAAAAAGTTAATCCATCTCGATTGCCTGTAGTAATTGGTGGATTATTAGATGTTGACTGCTCGGAAGATGTTATCAAACAATTGATCATGGTAGTTAAAGGACAATTTTCAACTGATGAATTAGTTGAAGAAGTTGAAAAGAGAAATCGGCTCAAGCTTTTACTTCCATGGCTCGAAATGCGTGTTCATGAAGGCTGCACCGAAGCAGCTACCCATAATGCATTAGCCAAAATCTACATTGATTCCAACAACAATCCTGAAAGATTTTTGAAAGAAAATCAATTTTACGACAGCAAAGTTGTTGGTAAATATTGTGAAAAACGTAACCCTCACCTAGCCTGTGTTGCTTATGAAAGAGGACAATGCGATATCGAGTTGATCAATGTTTGCAATGAAAATTCCTTATTCAAAAGTGAAGCACGTTATCTTGTCAAGCGAAGAGACCCTGAGCTTTGGGCACAAGTATTAATTGAAAGTAACCCATTCCGACGACAACTTATTGACCAGGTTTGTAAAAAAATTGCTTTACTGGTGAATTTTAAACTAATTCTAACTGTTTCTTGACAGGTTGTTCAAACTGCTCTTTCAGAAACACAAGACCCTGAAGATATTTCAGTTACCGTTAAAGCCTTTATGACTGCTGATTTACCAAATGAACTGATTGAGCTGTTAGAGAAGATTGTTTTAGATAATTCTGCCTTCTCTGATCACCGAAATCTCCAAAATTTGTTGATATTGACTGCTATTAAAGCCGATAGAACTAGAGTTATGGAATATATTAATCGATTGGATAATTATGATGCCCCTGATATCGCTAATATTGCTATTAGCTCTGAATTGTTCGAAGAAGCTTTTGCTATCTTCAAAAAGTTTGATGTCAACACCTCAGCTATTCAAGTTCTCATCGATCATATTAAAAATCTTGATCGATCCTATGAATTTGCTGAAAGATGTAACGAACCAGCTGTATGGAGTTTATTAGCTCGAGCTCAATTGGCTGAAGGAATGGTTAAAGAAGCAATTGACTCTTTCATCAAAGCAGGAGACCCATCAGCATATATGGATGTTGTTGCTACTGCACATAAACTTGATCACTGGGAAGATTTGGTTCGATACTTGCAAATGGCTCGCAAAAAGGCGCGTGAATCTAGTATTGAATCTGAGTTGCTTTATGCTTACGCTAAAACTGGTCGACTCGCTGATCTTGAGGAGTTCATTTCAGCACCCAACCATGCTGATATCTCTCGAGTTGGTGATCGATGTTTTGAAGATACTCTTTATGAAGCGGCTAAACTTTTATACAATAATGTGTCCAACTTTGGCCGCCTTGCAATAACCTTAGTTCACCTTAAAGAGTTTCAAGGAGCCGTTGATTCAGCCCGTAAAGCTAATTCTACCCGAACCTGGAAAGAGGTTTGCTTTGCTTGTGTTGATAACGAAGAATTTAGACTAGCACAAATGTGTGGTTTGCATATTGTTGTTCATGCTGATGAATTGGAGGATCTTATCAATTATTATCAAAGTAGAGGATACTTTGAAGAACTTATCAGTTTATTAGAAGCTGCTCTCGGTAAGTTAATTATAATTAAACTTTTTGTTTGCTTTTTGACCAATTTTGTCACTTCTAACTTGATTATTTATTTACATAGGTCTTGAAAGAGCCCACATGGGAATGTTCACAGAGTTAGCTATTCTTTACTCTAAGTATAAACCATCTAAGATGAAAGAACACTTGGAACTTTTCTGGTCTCGTGTGAATATCCCAAAAGTTTTAAAGGCAGCTGAACAAGCGCATCTTTGGTCAGAATTGGTATTCCTTTATGATAAATATGAAGAGTTTGACAATGCCGTGATTACCATGATGTCTCATCCAACAGAGGCTTGGAGAGAGGGCCATTTCAAAGAAATGATAACCAAAGTAGCAAATATTGAACTTTACTACAAGGCAATCCAATTCTATCTTGATTACAAACCAATGCTTTTAAATGATTTGCTTTTGATACTGGCACCTCGAATGGATCACACTCGAGCAGTTACATTCTTTACCAAAACTAATCATCTTCCTTTAGTTAAAGCTTATCTGCGATCGGTTCAAAGCTTAAACAACAAAGCTATTAATGAAGCTCTTAACGGTTTGTTGATCGAGGAAGAAGATTATCAAGGATTACGCACCTCAATTGATGCATTTGATAACTTTGACAATATTGCATTGGCCCAGAGACTTGAGAAACATGAATTAATTGAATTCCGACGTATCGCTGCATACCTTTACAAAGGTAATAACAGATGGAAACAATCGGTTGAACTTTGTAAAAAAGATGGGCTCTATAAAGATGCTATGGAATACGCTGCTGAATCAAAGAATCCCGAAGTAGCAGAAGATCTTTTACTTTGGTTCTTAGAACGTAAAAACTATACTTGCTTTGCTGCATCTCTATTCCAATGTTATGATCTTCTTCATCCCGATGTTGTTATGGAACTGGCATGGAGGCATGATATCATGAAATATGCTATGCCATATTTTATCAATATCATGAGAGAGTACATTAGCAAAGTGGACGAATTAAGAGAAACTGTGGATCAAAAACTCGAAGAAACTGCTTTAGAGCAGAAATCTCTAGTTTATGGTTAGTATTTCTTTAAATTATTAATTAACTTACTGTGGTGTAACTTATTTTAAAGGGTTTACTCTATTCATTAGCAGCAAGTTTTTAATTTAAAACCTTCTCTAAACGATTAACAAATAAGTTTGACCATTTTATAATTTATTTCATCCTTCCTTCATCCTAAATTGAATTAAAATTAATCGCATTGGTTAAATTTTCAATTATTATCTGCTATAATTACTATCCTTGTTCATCTCGTTACAGCTGCTGAACCCCAATTAATGTTAACTGCACCTCCAGGAATGACAGGAGCTGCTCCCGGAGTCGCTGGTGTCCCTGTTGTACCTGTTGTACCACCAGGAGTACCTGGAGTTTTCCCTGGTAGCTCTGTTCCTGGAGCTTATCAATACCAAGGATATAGGATGTAATGAAATCATTTTAGGTTTTGAATTGCTTGCTATAAAATAACACACAAATAATCCGTCATCATAGTTAATTTTTATTTAATAAACACACACACACCATCAAGAAAAGCTAGAGAAACAGAAAAACAGACAACGGATAATCTTGAAGACGACGGTTTTTGTCTCTCTTTTGTTCCATTCCAACCAAGTTTAAATAATAATAATAAATGGGATAACAAAGGATTGACATATTTCAATCCTTTTCATTTTAAAAATTAACATTATTCGATTTATTTCCAATTGATAAAACAACGCGCTCCCAAATCCAAACTCAAATAAATTAGCCGTAATTCAATTTCAGTTCATTCTCCACAAAATATTACTTATTGGCAAAAACATGGCTAAATATTATATCTCACCATACCTTGTCAAAATCAAAAAATTCACAAACATTGATTTGATCCTAAAATATAAGAAATCCTTATTTTTCAACATTTATTATAATCTTAATGTGTTTTTCCTGGTTTGAAGAAAGATGAATGAATGAATTGAGATTGATGTTTACCAATAGATATAATCTAGACCTTAAATGAAGTTTTATCAATCCTGATGAAAACAATACAAAAACAAATCCATTGAATTTTACAATAATGTAGATATTAAAAAATCATACTTTCCAAACAATCGAATATTAAACATAAAAAATCCAATAATAATTTCCAGGAAACACAATTGAGTCAAATTAAGTTATCATAAGCCACAAAAAAAACTATCATTAGCACAACTTTTTTCATAATTTCCTATGAGACTTATTAGTGAAAGCCGCTGGATGATTGTTAATTTTTTCAACTTATTTTTTCTCATGTTAACTCTACCACCATTAAGAGCAAGTCTAATTTAGTTATTATTACTCTCATCTAATAGCTGTTATAATTAAGGCGATGATACAAATTGAAAAGTTGTTAACAAGCTTACTAATAAACCTTCCCAGGGAGTTAATATCACAATTAGTTGACAGACATTAAACGACTGTATATCAACAGTATCCATCTAAGTCAAATTTTTTCAGTTGTTCACTAATCTATCAACATTTCCTTTATACTGCACAGTTCCACTCCTAAATTATCATTAATTAACAGTCGTCAAAATCCAACATTAATTAACAAGACTTGAATAAATGTGTAACACAAACCTACAATACAACAACAATCAAACCAGATGAAGTCAAGATTTTTCCTAAACAATTGATTTTTTGCACATTTTGCAATTTTCCAGTCGTTTCAACAATAAATATTGATCATAATAAATAACCTAAAGGTTTATTTTTAAACCCAAAATTAACCGGAAAATTAAAAGGTAAAACAGGAAACTCGAGTCCGGTTCAACCTGATTTATCATGAAAAAAAGACAAAACAAAACAGAATAGCCTTTTCCAATGTAAATTCATCAATTTTCAACCATTTTCAATGTATTAGTAAAATATGTTTACAGAAACATTTCTTTATTCATTTGTTCAGCTGTTATTGAAATGATCAATTCAAATAACCATTTGATTGACTATTAAAAGCGTAACACATGTTAGGTGAAAAAATTCAGTATTGAGATTGAACAAGATATTAAGCTTGCTTCTACTTTTTTCATATTTTTCATCATCTTGTTTCCATCATGTTTGAGTGAAAAAAATGAATTAATAATAGTGATGATAGGGTAAAGCGGATTATATTTGAATCATATGAAAGCTTCTTTACTTTAAGCATACATTTTCATGTAACTAAATTTTTGATTCCCATTTTTTCTGCCAACCAATTCAACAATCTTAATAACTCTGCCATTGATGGTAACGATAATGCTAATAATAATGATCAAAGATGAGAATAATTTTTCCTTTTTATTCATCTTCTTCTTTTTACCTTTAAAAGGCCGTAAAAAAGGTAAGGTGTAATGGTGAAGGTAAAGTGAAATTATCATTTTACGTTCAAAAGGCGTATAAAAATTGAAGCTGTATTAATGATGATAACAATTATATTTAAGTTTTGAGAATTGGTTTAAACCCTTAAAAGCTAATTTAACAGCACAAACATTAAATTTGATTGCTATTCAACAATATGATTGTTTATTTGCATCCTTCTATTAGCTATTAATTTCATTAGTCACCAAGGAATTGATAAAATTTCAACAATCATTAAGTAAAGCTTGAGTTATCAATGAGCTTGTAAATGTGTTACATTGGGTTCTTGTTTTGGGTTGTTCAGTTTATTCAATTTTAACCCTGGAAATGGAGTGAAGTTGAAAAGATTTGAAAAATTTTACTTTCAATCTCAGCTTTTCATTTTTACCTTTTATTATTCAAGTCACAGGGTAAACATTTAATCCAGTTATGGTCAATCTGTTGACATATTATCACGATTTAACCATTTTTCACCTTCATCAACACCATTTATTGAAACTGTTTGCTGTGCGTGAATAAGATGAATAACATTAATATGTCAACAAACCTTTACTGTTATTTGCAATTGTAATCAACTGATTGTTTGTCTGTCTGTGGATAAACATTAGGAAGTTAAAAAGTTGAACAGATTGAATAAGAAATGAGGAGAGGTTGAAAAAAACGACTGAAATCAAAAAGCAAGTGATTGTTCATTTGTATCAATTCAACCTTAAACTAAATATAATGAGTAAAATGGTTTAGAAGATGGTTTTTTTGGAGGAAAAAAATGAAAAGATTGGAGTAAAATTCTGAACATTCAAAAAGATTATCATTTCTTTTGAAGGGGATAAATGTTACCATGAAAAAACATGTTACAAGTATAGCAAATAATACATGGATGTTTACAAATATGTTGACACAAAAAATGTTCAGCAAAAAGGTATAACAAGTTACAAGAAATATTCGTGTCTTGAATCACATTAATCCAAACTGAAACCATCCTAATACAGAATCAATAAAGTTGCCTGTAACTAATCTTGCGAAAATCTTTGAAATAATTAGTCGACTAAATTTGGTTAATTAAGTTTCCTTTGTAACAATCACAGAGCTCATCTTTTCTAGTTTCCATAATTAGAAATATGATTTTCAACATTCACTTCCTATGGCAGGGTTAAACAATAAAGATATAATCATTGTTGCTTTTATCATCTAAATTATGTGCTGGTTGAAGGTTATTAATAGCAAATCTTTGATAATTAGATTGTTAGTTGTTGGTTGCAGTTTAATTTTACTTTGCCATCATGATTATCTTTAAAATTGATTGACACAAGAAAAGGGTAAATTAATTTTGTCTTTTCACAGTACAATACAACACTTTTTTTTCTTGTTAGCTTTATTTTACAGTAAACCTGTAACACCTTTTTTTTCGTCACAAGGAAAGAGTTGACATCATTATCATTCAATGATGATGATGATGATAATGCAGCTGATGTTGTGTATATTATTTTCAATTTTACAGGATTTAATATAAACTTGAAGAGCACCATGAAAAAAAGACGAAACTTTTTATCTTTAACATGTAAAGAAATGAGATGAGAAAAGTGACAAAATAGAGTTGCCTTTTGATTATTAGATGTTCGTATCACTTTTCCCTTTATTGTTGGCAATTTAATTTAATCAAGGTAAAATAAATGGCAACATTGAGTACACAAAATGAAATATAAAGATTGTTGTTGGGTTAATAAATAATTAATTCAAATAAAATGCAAAAAAGGCAATACTGTAAATTGTTTACTCAACCAAAGATGACATTAAGATTTTAATAAGATATTGTATCTAAAAGTATCAATGATCCGTACTTGATAGGGAGTCGATCTTTGTAAATTTTTTAATGACCCCAAAAAGGTAACCGGTTTCATTGTTTGTTTATTCAATTGTCTCCTGGTTTTATCATCTTTTAAATTATGAATATCAATTTGATTATATTCTGAGTTGACTTTAACTTTGTTCATAATTTGTGACACATTCATTGATTGACAGTTAAGTGAAATCTCATCGATTCCCTGTTACAGTGTCAAGTGTTTTTCAAACAGATTGGATAAGATAAATGACTTCTTAAAATGTCATCCCTTTTTTTTAATAAACCAGGTTGACATGATATTGTCGGTGTGACTGGTTGAGTCGGTCAATCAATCAATCAGGAATAATTGTACTCGAATGACTCTAAAAGTGAAACTCATCACTTGATTTTATTCAGTGTTCATTAGATTGCTAGAATAAAGTGGATTAATGGAAAAAGTTCAACAAATTGTTATATTACTGTTGGTTGAAAATATCAACATTACTTGATTTATCATAACTTAAACTAACCTTTCTATCTATCTAAATGTTCAATTTGACTTATTAGTCATGATTTACCTTTAATCTAAATTCATTTCAATTTTTGACTTTTTTCACTTTTTCTCGTTTCATCTTCCAACTTCACCAATAATGACTCTGACTAACATTCAACACTTTATTCACTCATAGTTCATCATCATGAACTTAATGATTAATAATTAGTTTTGACCTGATAAGTCATTTCACTGATAACTATGAAAAACCCTTATTTTTACCTTTTCCCGTACATTTCACCACATGAAGCTACTGAATAAGGAACCTCTGATATTCCTTAATATTTCTACATATCATTAGCTTCCTCTTGTTGAGACAAATCTGTTGGTAACATTTGTTTACCTGTACAACTCATAGTTCATGAGAAAACCTCAGTTTCTCCATGAACTATGAACCCTCAAAAGTCCTAGGGAAAGTGCCCACTGTATCTCAACCATTCAACCTAATAACTTGATCTTTTCTTTAATCATTTACTATTGGCCTACTCTAACTAACTACAACACCTAATTTCACCCCTTAAACCTAGAAGCTATTTTGACCCTTCAACTTGACCATTTTTACCTACTTAAGCTATTTTCAACCTCTTGCTACCAACAAACACAAATCCCTAGAGGAACTCACATTCCTTGGTTTTCTTCCACTTGTCCATCTCAACCGTCAAACAAACTCTTACTCACCGAGGACTCAAAAGGGCTGTCTTACCTGGCCTACTATAAATACCTAAAATGTCACACTAACACTTATGGTGTATATTGTATGTCGATGGTGTACTTTTGTTGTCTGTTTAAACTTAACTAGTTTTGTATCTTTTTTGTATTGTCCTCTTGGTGTTAATTCACTTAAGTTGAATCTGTCAATTGCTTCTTCATCATCTACAACAATTTTTAATAAACTTGTTTAAATTGAATATTTTGACTTCATGTCTGTTTGGTCTGAATATTGACCGTGTGTTTTGTTTTATTTGATTCATCTCAACCTTCTTGAATTCACCATCATAACCAACAGGTTATGGGCCCAGTCACGCTTTGCTGACTTGTGTTTGTTTTGTCATTAGTATTTGTTACTAAATCTTCGAGCCTGAATATTGGCTATTGTGTCTACTAGTTAAACATCATCCTTTTGAATAACCATCACTGACAACACCATCATGATTACCAACGATATCCAAGTTATTAAATTGACCAAGACCAACTACTATGTTTGGAAGAGATCCATCGAAACCATCTGCAAATCCAAAGGAATACTTCAAATCCTCGACGGTTCATCATCACGTCCATCTGAATATAATGCTGATGAGATTCTTACTCTCACTCAACGTGACATCACTAGAAGAAACACCGAAATCAATGAATGGGATGTCAAGGATTCCACTGCTCAACAGCTAATAATGCTTAGTATTGATTCCGAAGATGTAAGTCTAACAAGTTTATTTATTAATGCTACCACTGCTCATGAAATGTTTACCAATATAATTAATTTTCGAGAAGAGCGAACTAAACAAAGCTCGTTTAGTGTTAAAAGAAAAATCATTGAAGTAAAGTTCACTTCGGCTCACACAGTTGCTAGTTATTTCTCCGAACTTGAGACTGCTATTAAGTTAAATAAAGATCGTAAAATTGATGTTGATGAAGAAAATCTGGTAATGAAAGTTTTGGATGATTTACCAATTGTTTATGAAAATTTTAGACAAAATATTGAAATGAGAATAGATACAGGTGATTCAATTACTTTAGCTCAGTTGAAAGCTAATCTCTTGCGAACAGAGAAACGTTTAAATGAAGGTAACCCAAGTAAGAAAGGTGAAGCCTTGTTAGTTAAACCTGCGAATAAAATTCATTATAATGTGAAAGATAAATTTTGTTTCAATTGTGGTCTTAAAGGACATCTGAAAAATGATTGTAGACGAAGACCAAACAACAACAACAACAATAGCAATAATTTCAATAGAAATAACAACAACTACAATCAAAGAAACAATTTTAATTCTCAATCAAATAACTTCAGGAATAATTCAAACAGATTTACCAATCAAAACAGAAGTAACAATTATTTCAATAATAACAATAACTCTAACAGACAAAATTACTCAAGTAATAACAACAATAATTTCAGAGGAAATAGGAATTTTCAGCGCCCTAATAATGTTAACTTACCTTCCAATAGAAATAATTATTCAAACAGAAATACCGAACAACAAGCTAATGTAGCTTTGACCAATAATGAAAATGAAATGAATGAACAACATGATATTGCTTATACAGCACATCAAGATAGATCAAATGAGTTAGTTTGGTATTGGGATTCAGGTTGCTCTTATCACTGTACAAGTGACATCAATAGTTTTAGTGAATTTGTTGAATTAGAAGATCCAATACCTTTGACTATTGGAGATGGTAATAAAATTACTGGTATTGCTAAAGGTACTGTATTAGCTAAATGCTTTGATGGTAAAAAGTGGAACAATTGTAAACTTGAGAATGTATTATTTACACCTCGTCTTGGTAAGTTTAACCTGTTCTCGTGGATGCAAGCAATGAAAAAGGGTTACAAGTTATTTTCCTCATTAGAAGGAACAGAAATTAGTGATAGTAAGTCGGGTAAAGTATTGATGACTTGTAAACCAGTCGGAAACTCATTTGTTTTAAATTTGAAGACTAGAAAAGATGAAAATAATTTTGCTTTAATTGCTAGAGATGCTTCGTTAAGTGAGTGGCATAAACGACTTGCCCATGTCAACGTCCATAAAATCATTGAAATGTCCAAAGAAGGTTTGCTACCTAAAATAAAGATTGATTTTGACCCTAATAAATTTGTTTGTGATGGCTGTATGAAGAGTAAAATGTGTTCAAAGTCATTCAAGACTTCAGTACCTAGAGAAGTAAAGGTTGGTGAAGCTTTCCATTGCGATCTAGTTGGTCCAATGGAAGTGTCATCAATTAAAGGTTCAAATTATGCTCTAGTTATAAAAGATGAATTTAGTTCTTTTCGATCAATTTACTTTATTGCTCATAAATCAGATACTTTTGCTAAAATTGATGAACATATTAAAGAAACTGAAAAGGTTACCGGTTCAAAGGTAAAAATAATGAGGTCCGACAATGGATTAGAGTTCGTTAATAATAAGGTTGAAACTATTTTGAAAAACAATGTTATTACTCACGAGTTGAGTTGTCCTTATACTCCTCAACAGAATGGACTGATCGAAAGAGAGAATCGGTCAATTGCTGAATTAGCACGATCAATGTTATTCGGAAGTAAATTACCTAAAAGACTGTGGGCCGAAGCAATGAACACTGCTGTCTATGTAATGAATTTAGTAATTAACAAAAAACATAAAGGGATAACACCCTATGAGCTTTGGTACAATAAAAAACCTTGTTACGACCATCTTCGCGTTTTTGGTTGTGTTGTTTACGTCAAAATACCTGATCAACAGAGAAAGAAGTGGGACGCAAAGTCCAAGAAATGTATCTTCATCGGTTATACCGAGTCAACAAAAAACTATCGTGTTTACGATCCATTTACCAACAAAATTAGTGTCACCTGTAATGTAAAATTTTCTGAAAATGATGATAATGGTGAAGCTACAATTGACAGTGTTAACAGTGATGAAGTTGTTAACTTGAGAAAATTATGTGGAGTCAATGATGAAGATGAAAATGAAGATGAAAATGACTCTGATAGTGATGAGACAATAATTTATGATCCACTTGATGAGGACGAAGTAACCAATCTAAATCTAAAAGGAAATTCATTTGTTAACATGTGTCTTGCTTCAATTTCTGATAATATATTGGAACCATTAAGTTATGATGAAGCGATGAGTTCAGCAGACTCAGTTAATTGGTTAAACGCAATGAAAGATGAAATGAAATCTTTAAATGATAACAATGTTTATGATTTAGTTGAACTTCCAAAAGGTAAACGAATAATTTCATGTCGATGGGTTTACCGAATCAAAAGAAAAAGTGATGGAACTATTGAGAGGTTCAAAGCTAGATTAGTAGCTAAAGGTTACTCTCAAAAATATGGAGTGGACTACTTCGAGACTTACAGTCCAGTTGCTCGTTATGACTCGATACGAGCAATACTTTCAATTGCTGCTGCTAACAAAATGTATTTATTACAGTTCGACGTTAAAACTGCATTTCTTTATGGTGATCTCTACGAAGAGATTTATATGCGACAACCGATTGGATTTGATGACAAAAGTGGTAAAGTGTTCAAATTGAAAAAAGGCTTGTATGGCCTAAAACAAGCTCCACGTCAGTGGAATGCAAAAATTGTTGAGTTTTTTACTAACCATAAATTCACTCAGTGTAAAGCTGATCAATGTATTTTTGTTAACAATCAAAATGCACTAACTATTTGTGTCATTTATGTTGACGACGGACTTGTCATTAGTACTAACAAAAATGAACTTGAAAAATTAACTAATTCTTTATCAAAAGCTTTCGACATGAAGTTCCAATCTCCTCAAGTTTTTGTAGGTATGGAGATAGTTCAGAGTCCGGATCGATCATCAATTAAAATCAAGCAATCTACTTACGTTAAATCATTACTTAAACGATTTCACATGCAAAATTGTAAACCAATTGGTTCTCCTGGCGATCCTAACATTAAACTAATTGCAACTAATGATGCTCCTGATGCATCGATTCCATATCAAGAAGCTGTTGGTGCTTTATTGTACCTCTCGATCATCTCTCGACCTGACATTACCTTTCAGGTTAACAAAGCCAGCCAATTCAACTCATGTTACAACGAAATTCATTGGGGAGCAATCAAGAAAATCTTCCGTTACCTTAAAGGTACAATTGATCATGGCATCATCTACAATTATCCTAATCCTGATCTTCAACTACATGGTTATTGTGATGCTGACTTTGGCGGTGACTTGGTTAAAAGAAAGTCAACAAATGGTTTTACTGTCACACTTGGAGATTCACCAGTTTCATGGGCTTCGAGACTCCAGAAAAGTGTTGCCTTATCGACAACCGAAGCTGAATACGTTTCAATCTCGGAATGTACTAAAGATGTTTTGTGGTACATTCAGTTGCTAACTGAATTACATGTCAACATAACCACTCCAATCACCATTTACAGTGACAACCAAGGAGCAATCCTTTTATCAAAAAATAGCTGTTTACCGAAACTGACCAAGCATATTGATATGCGATTTCATTTTATTAGAGACCATCAAGAAAATGGTAAAATACGAATTGAGTATATTCCAACAACTAAGCAACCAGCCGATATGTTAACCAAATCGTTAACACCAGCAAATTTAAGCAAATGCATCAATTTGCTCAACATCAGTTAATTGTGTTTGTTCATAGCAAGGGAGGCTGTTGGTTGAAAATATCAACATTACTTGATTTATCATAACTTAAACTAACCTTTCTATCTATCTAAATGTTCAATTTGACTTATTAGTCATGATTTACCTT
Organism: Tetranychus urticae; assembly: GCF_039701765.1. NCBI lineage: Eukaryota > Metazoa > Arthropoda > Arachnida > Trombidiformes > Tetranychidae > Tetranychus > Tetranychus urticae. The sequence goes on along the minus strand of NC_142959.1, from coordinate 14,004,067 downwards.
TAATCTAAATTCATTTCAATTTTTGACTTTTTTCACTTTTTCTCGTTTCATCTTCCAACTTCACCAATAATGACTCTGACTAACATTCAACACTTTATTCACTCATAGTTCATCATCATGAACTTAATGATTAATAATTAGTTTTGACCTGATAAGTCATTTCACTGATAACTATGAAAAACCCTTATTTTTACCTTTTCCCGTACATTTCACCACATGAAGCTACTGAATAAGGAACCTCTGATATTCCTTAATATTTCTACATATCATTAGCTTCCTCTTGTTGAGACAAATCTGTTGGTAACATTTGTTTACCTGTACAACTCATAGTTCATGAGAAAACCTCAGTTTCTCCATGAACTATGAACCCTCAAAAGTCCTAGGGAAAGTGCCCACTGTATCTCAACCATTCAACCTAATAACTTGATCTTTTCTTTAATCATTTACTATTGGCCTACTCTAACTAACTACAACACCTAATTTCACCCCTTAAACCTAGAAGCTATTTTGACCCTTCAACTTGACCATTTTTACCTACTTAAGCTATTTTCAACCTCTTGCTACCAACAAACACAAATCCCTAGAGGAACTCACATTCCTTGGTTTTCTTCCACTTGTCCATCTCAACCGTCAAACAAACTCTTACTCACCGAGGACTCAAAAGGGCTGTCTTACCTGGCCTACTATAAATACCTAAAATGTCACACTAACACTTATGGTGTATATTGTATGTCGATGGTGTACTTTTGTTGTCTGTTTAAACTTAACTAGTTTTGTATCTTTTTTGTATTGTCCTCTTGGTGTTAATTCACTTAAGTTGAATCTGTCAATTGCTTCTTCATCATCTACAACAATTTTTAATAAACTTGTTTAAATTGAATATTTTGACTTCATGTCTGTTTGGTCTGAATATTGACCGTGTGTTTTGTTTTATTTGATTCATCTCAACCTTCTTGAATTCACCATCATAACCAACAATTACAATAATATCTCATATACTATAACAGTATAATTGTTAATTTTTATGCTTTGTAAACCAATTTAATATACACAATTTTACATCAATCAGCATTGAGTTTATAAAGTTTTCAATGTAAAAATTATGAACAAAACAATAAAAGCAAAGTGTTGAGTCAAATTTCAAGCTAGGTTGATGACAGGTATCAAGATTGATCCTTTGATGTAACCAAGTTGTTATTAATAGATTGATCATTAAATGAATAATGATTACCACAGATAGTGTCATGAGCATTACATTGATTATTACTTGATGATAGAAATAGATTACCATTTGGACAAGCACAAAGGGATAATATGTTGGGATAACTTCGTCCAGATCGACTCGCAATAACAGTCTTCAAATTGTCCATAACAATCCAAGTTGCATTTAAATTAATCTAAATGGAATGGAAATGGAAAAATTTACTATAAGTCAATGATTATTATTATATTTTGGTTAACATTGAAACAAAAGAGTTGAAAAGGTTAAACATTGTTAGGAGTTCAAGTTTAATTATTAGGATTAAGAAAGTCAGGGTAAAACATCAAGACTGAACTATAAAACTTATTGAAGGATAAGAGGATAATTTTTTTTCATTCATTCTTTATTTCAAGCTGAGTTGTTTTGATTTTTTCATAGGAATTGCTAACCAGCGTGAAATAACGTTTAACCAAGCCTGAATTATATGCAATCTTGTTTCTCGTTTTTTTGCTGCTGTTGAATGCCTACCTTTATAAGTAGATGTTACAAAGAGCATGTAAGGTTTACTGATTATCTAATTTAATTTTTTTCTTCTATGTTAATTTACCATTTAAAATTGTAATTCATTATCTTAAAATGAATATAAATTAATGGTAAGATTGAAGAGGGAAAAAAGATACAATTACAATGATTTGAGCTGTCTTTTCACTTGTTAGCTTTTGTTGTCTTTGACATTCACTTTGATTTTGATTAATTTTGAGCGTCATTTTGATACAATATATTTTACTTTTCATGTTAAATTGTTAGATGTTACTATTACTTCTCAATTCTTATTATCTTATATCAATATGTAGTGCAAGATCAATAATGTGACAAAATTGATTCCAAGATTAACAAGTTAATCGATAGAAATGAATTCAAGTGTAAATTCAGGTGAACGAGGAAAAACCTAAGTAATAACAAGCTGATGATAAATTTTAATGCATTTGCTGGGTAAAAGGTTAATTGGGTGAAAAGATTTTTGATTCTTTTGTCTGTCTCTATGACTTTGCTTTTAATTAAATTGGCCAAATCAATTATCTAACCCTTGCTAATTACTTTGATAAAAAAAAACAACAGAAGCAGAAGACGCTCATGTTTATCAAGTAAAATAAGGATTATGGAGAAATGAAGTAACCAAGTTGATTGATTGAAGAACCACGAAGAGCTAAAATTAAGACGACAATTGATTTTCTTGGATGAACTTGATAATCCTAATTGCTCCTAATCAGAAACCAAATTTACACTTGATGCTTGTTTCCGTACCTTTCTGGATGTTGATATAAATTTGAGATCTTTAAGGCTTTCAATTGTTGTTAAACCCATATTTGCATCCATATTGACATGAGATATTCCTCTAATTAATATTCCTCTGGTTAATGAACTTATGGAGAGATCAGGGAATGATGATTGTGAACACTTAACGGAAGCAGTTTGAATTGAACCCTGTAGCTCAACCGGTTTGGAGCCTGGATTGTTTAAGATGATAAGAATGAATTAATGAGAAGGGGAATTAAATAAGATATAAGAGCAAAATAACGGAAATTAAGTTTAACCCTAGAAAGAGGATGATGATGATGAGAATGGTTAAAGAGTTAGTTATCTCATCATTTATAACTTATTTATGTTTTGATACAGGTGAAAATGGTGTGTTACCTGTGATCTTAAGTCTGGTTGGACTTAATTTAAGTTCAGAGTCATCTAATGAAAGGAGTGTTTTTCCCAAATGATTTTTGATTGTTAATTGGTCCGTAACAGCGACAACACTTGATCTAGTTAAATGTAATTTGTTAACAACGTTTCCTTGGCCATTCTTCAATCCTAATTCAGTTCTAGATTTAGAATGGATTCGAATCCGTTTACCCTGACGAGCACAATTGGATGAGGAAAAAAAAGTCCAACATGGTAAGAGAAGGAGAGAAAAAAAATGTCAAATTAATGTTAGAGATAATTTATAATGCCTAACACTTGGTTGCAATTGTGAGGCTAAATGAATTATCAAAATTTAATGATAATTTACTTACCTTAGGGGATGAAATTTCAGGTGAAAAAACTTCTTCAAGGAAATAGGCTTGACCATTAAGTTGAATACTTTGAGAATCTATTGATAAACTTCCCATTCCATTCTGTAAAGGAAAAGGAAATTATTTAAATAGTGAAATAGGTGAAAAGATGATAAAAACTCCAAGGGTAATTATCATTCAATAAATGGTAAAGAAAGTGGAAAAAAAGTTCCTGAATAAGGTGGGAAAGAATTGAACAAAAAATGCAAAAAATGGAAGCAACGAGATGTTGCTCCAATCTATCTTTTTTAGCCTGCAAATGTTGTTGAAACTTGCAAATTATCTATTCATATTGCAAACACAATCATGATGATTATAAAATCAACTTTACCTTCAATAGAGAAATTCAATTTCCTCTTTCTAATTTTACTGTTTTTTCCACTTGCTTCACTATATGAGTTATAATCTCATTGTGTTCAACAACAGCCTTAGGCCTGAGCCTAAACCATACACTTTTACAGCTCATGTTGATCAACCGTTTAAGTAAACATTTAAGCATAAATTAATTAACCTTAAACCTTGATCATTATTTGATATGTGAAGTATAAAAAGAAAAACAATTTACCAGTTTTGATAAAGTATCCAAAACTTGGTAAGTAAACTGTTAATAACGATCAAACACAAATATCAACTTTATAGATTTTGAAAGGGTAAACACTTAAAGAATGATGAAAAGTTATCCAAAAGTTGATACATAATAACAGGTAAATTCACTGGATAATTATCAACTTGAAACAATTTAAAATTCAAACATAATAATCTATCATCTGGTTTAAATCAAACAACCGTGAGGAGGTGAAAGCACATACAAATGGAGATTGACATAGCGGTGAAAGGTCTAGAGTTGGATTTATTTTTGTGGATTTAATTGAACTGTTGGAGTATCCTGGATGATTAACCAGATTCTTGATGTTGTATATATTTATTAATAAAAGTAGACATTAATTGATGACATAAATTATTGTCTCAAATAACTAGATTAATTAATTTAACTTTGATTTATAAGAGTAAAAATGGTCAACTAAGATTCCAGCCATATGTGGCTCTCTCCCTTCTAGCCAGTGATGCTTAAGCCTGTTACAAGCCATAAATTATTGTTTTTGGCTCTCATGCAGCCTCACATAAAAGTTAAATAAGGTGTAAGGAAAAATAATAACATTTTTAATGTAATAATCAAGATTTGTTATTATTATGTTAACCGAAATTAATTGTTTAACCTTAAAATTATTAGTTGTGTGAATTAAAAATCAATATTAATTTAAAATTCATTGCCAACTCTTTTCAACTGTGTAGGCCTAAAGTTACAAGCCGCAGTTACAAGCTAAAATGTTTCCAACACATGTTTGATTAATGTTACTCCACTGTTGAGGACAGTTAAATAAGTTAATCAATGTAAATGCGATTCAACTCAATGTAAGTAACTTTCAAATGTTTCAATGTTCAATTAATTAAAAGTAAAGTGTTGCAATTAACGACAATTTTGTTTTCTACTCCTCTCAGCTAGTAAATTCAAGCAAACTATAGCGTCTTGTCACCTCAAACCTCCAATGATGATTCTGATAATTTAATTTACTGTTTCATTTGGTTCATCAAGGATTTAAACTTGAAATCTGATGTACAATTGGTTTACTATAAAAGGTGAGTGATGATCAGATATCAACATTAAAAATATGAAAATATTAATTCATTTCTTTTTCCCTCCTTTCATTTCTAGGCTTATGTGGCCATCTGATCATATTATAAAACTATCATCATCCCCAAGAAATTGTTATGATTCATTATAACCATTAGATTTATCATCATCACCATTTAACCGGTTAATCAACAAATATTGACAAAATATCAGGTTGATTCAAAGGGATTCACTACATGATATCAACAGCCACACTATTATTATATTAACAAGTGATGTTAATAAAAAAAAGTGAGGCAGAAACAGGATAAACTATTGGGAGTGAAAATCTGGAAGCAAAAGTATTAGTAACATTCATTATTAATGTTATTATCACTATTATGATTATGATTAACAATATAATTTAGGTTTTGTACAGTAAATGTAGTGATGGTAATAAATGGTGGTAACAAAAATACAATATTCAATGACACAAGTAAACAGTGATTGGAATAAAGAATTAGTTAATTGATTAAGATGTTGATATTAGAGATGATCTCTTCAATAAACAAGATATTGGAAAGAGTTTAAATAATGGTGATGATGATAAGGGGATGATGAAAAATCCACAGGAGAAAGGTCAATCCAAAGGGTCAACGAAAATATGACAACAAAAGTGTGATAAAGACAATTGAAGCGGAAAACATTTGATCCTAAAACCATGAACCCTGTTCCATGTGTTCAATATTTACCTTGTTTAACTTTTGATGCCCTGTATGAAATCATTTTCATTGACTCAAATCATCTGATGATCACCATAATCATCATGTAATTCATCAATCATCTGAAGTAACACTTTTACCTTTCAACTTAAACCTTGGATGTTAACCCACTGAAAACAAACTGTTTTACGGATCAAAAAAGCAGTTAAAATCCAAACATATCATTCAATTCAATTAATCAAGTTCAATATAAAAGACAAATCAACTTGTTAAACCAATTTAATGATTGTAAACCTTTTTACTCCATTCTTTGGTCAACTTATTGACTTGTGACTTTCTCATCTTCTTAACTTCTGTCTATTGTTTCAATTATTGAGATAATTGTATGAAATAGCTAATTGTTTGATTGAACTATTTGATTGGTATTTTTGAAGTTTCAACTTAAAAGAAGAATTTCAATCAACAAATTGTTCTGTTTCAATAATAACCAGAAAATGTTACTTTTTTCATTCCAAACCATTAATTTGTTCAATATCTTGTCACTGAAGAGTAAACTGTTTTATAATTTGTTGCTTATTTACGATCAAATCTAATCATTATTTGAATTGATTTCTACGTTTATTGGTGTTTATTGCAAATTAATTATACTTACAGTTGAGAAGCTAATTTGTGCCATTATCCAAATCGTTGTTGTTCCATTAAGTATCACTAAAAGCAGAATCACAATTAAAACAATGTAAACAGTTAACCGTTTCCAGTTATGAGACTTTGTTAATGTTGCCGTTGAAAAATGAACCAAATCATTGAAAGGTTGATTCTCATTTAATCCGGTTACACTTTGTTGATTAATCTGATTAGATGAGTCTGGAGTGTAAATTAAACAAGATGATCCTTGATTAGCTGTTGTTAATCCAGTCTGTCTATGGATTGCATCAAGATGAGAGGATTGAGAAGGATGATGGTATGAGGTGATAATTTGTTCAGTTGATTGATTAAAGTGTGAACCAGTTAAATGAGGTTCCTCTGAACATATTGGATTATCTTTGATTGTTACTCGAGGAAGTGTATTTCGTAAAGGTGATGTTGAACAATTGGTGTTAACATTGGTAAACATAAGGAAGTTGATTGAAAAGTATTCAGGGAAAAAAAAGCAAAGAAACTGGCAAAAGAAAGCAAAGAAACAATTAAAGTGATTGTCAAAAAATTGAATTTTGAGGTGAAGAGGAATTAATGATCAACAATTGACGTGATAATGATCAAGGTTTGATCGCGAATATCGAGAATAGCAAAAATAAAGTTTCTATTATTGCACGTAATTCAATTGAACCATTAAAATTATCATTATGTTGCTGCTTTTTTCTTGTGTCTCTTTGGGTCTATCAGTGGGTCGCTCATCGAGTTAAGGATTACCTATGAAAATGATGAAAATTGTGACCATTTTCAGGGAGAAGAAGAAGAAGAAACGATGATGATAATGTTGATGTTGACGGTGATGAGGATGATGAAGGTGAAGATACAAATGATGATAAAAGATGAGAGAGCCTGAAGAAAGATCACAAAATGGTCTAAACAAACTAAAATCAATGGAGTTACACAAGGAAGGATAAGATGAAGAAAAGTGGGAGACTCGAGATGAAAATGAAGATGAAAATGGTGATGAAGATGATGAAGATGAAGAGTATGATGATGATGAAGGAGGAGGAGTAAAGAGTAAACTCACTTTTCTCTCATTTTCCTCTTCACGTTACAATTGTTGTCTTTTTGTTGCCATTTTTTGCCTTCAAATTTCATTTTTTAGTCTTTAATCATACAATGAAACAATTTTTACCAACTTCTCTTCACTCATTTCTTCATGAAATAATATCATCATTTATGCGTTTTTTGTGACCCAATCAAACAATTTAACGTAAATTTTCAATTACTAACCAATCAAGTTGAATTTAGATTGGATCAAATCAATTGGAAATGAAGAGAAGGTTAAGAAAAGAAGAAAAAAGGAAAATGTTTCAATGTCAATTTTACATGATTGCTATATTCATAATGATATAAATTATTAGATGTTAATGATAATTGTGTTAGTGTTGGACGATTAAGATGTGTTCCCTATTTCGAACCTATAGATTCAATGAAAGACGTGATTCTTCACCCTGATCATCCTCATGTTGATCATCTTTGTGATGCTTCGATTGATGTTACCTTGTCCAAAATGATGAGCACAAAGATGATCAACATGATGAGGAGGATTCTTGTCATCAAACTTAATAAACCATCGCACAGCAAACACACGGATCAATATCTTGCTACACTTTTTTGCCCTCATCTTCATCATGCATCTTCCATTTTCATCCTTTATCTTAGATATATTTTTTTCAATACATTTCATTGTACTAATATCAATCCTCAGTTAAACTCCCAGTCTTGACACCTTCAGTTAACCCTTGGAGTTGTTGCTCCTCAACATCAACTACATCTGTGTAACCTTGTCATTGAATGTAATGTTTTTTCATCCAACAATTGAAACAGAAATACAAAAAAATAGGAAATATTTATTTCAATAGCTTGTAATTGTTAACTGTTATTAACAATTAATTGATTAACTGTTGACAATAGAGAGACAACAAGTCAAGCTAATAAGATGAGTGGCTAAAAAATAAAGTACATTAATCAATACCAGAAAAAAAAGTTTTATTTCTCAAAAATAATGAAAATTTTAGGTTTCATATTTGGTTAATTTTTAGCCAACCATTTTAACCATTTGAGTGATAATTAGATTGTATTGTAATGAAACGAAACCATGGCAATGTAATTACATTGTAACAGACAATTAGGGTTAAATGATGAAACTTGTGTAACATGGTAAGGTTAGTCTGTCAAGTTGATTGTGATTAAGATGGGGACATGGATAATAGCAATTTCATCTTCTTTTAACTTATTCTTTGTTCTTTTTTTTCCAAAATTTCTCCTCTTTTTTGTTTCTTCTTCATCATTCTGTATCTTGTCACAGTTAAGATGAAGATTACCTGTCTTGTTGTGAATTTGTCGCTTCAATAGTAACCAAAATGTTTATCCTCATTCTCATTTTAATGTTACATCTTTTTACCTCTTTTTTCACTTCATCAATTACAGCGACAACAATATTTATGCATAAACAATCCTTTTCTTGATGTTTCATCTTCATCCAATAATCAGTGAACCTTAATCACCGGGAATAACCATCAATAAAATATCCTTTTTTCATCCTCTTCTTTATCCCATTCACCTCAAACCAATGTATAATAATAACATGGGAACGTCAAAATATATGTAAATGATTTTATTTTGTATAAATGTTGCTTTAATTTTGATCGGTAAATAAAGTTAAATTAACCGCGCTTCAGATTTGCCGGTTAAACTGGGAGAACGTCCAATGATGTAAACATTGGTTTATCTTTTTTTGTAACTTAATTGTTAATTTGCATTTTAATAGTTTTTTTTTGTTATTATTTCATCTATTTTTATTTTCTTTTTGGGTGACAATGATGGACATTAGTTTTGGCAAGATACAAAAGAGTGAATTTTTCATCACAGTTACCATTATCAGAAGATTTAGGGTAAGACAAACTGAGAATACTGAAAAAAGTCTAAATCCAATTTTTTTTGCAGTTGCTTTGCCTTGTTATTATCAACTTTATTCTTATGTGCTTGGTGTTTAAGAGTTGCTTACTTTCATCAATATTATTATCGTCTTCATCATCATCTTCATCACCTTATTTCATCTTCAAAATATCCTCTTACACCGGATTTAACAGGATTTAGAGAAAGTATTATCAGATAAATTTTAACTTAACTGGTTTGCTCTCCTTTCTTTCCAAAAAGTATAATAGGAAACATAAAATGGACCTTAAATTGTCTACTTTTCTTGCATCATTTTCAACTGTTTATCAACTTTTAATCCAATTAATAATCAAATTGAGCTTGTAATATACTTTACAACTTAATGTTTTATTGTGTGATTGAACTAAAACAAGATTTCATTTCTTCTTTCAGATTCTGTATTCTTTAACCGGTGGTTATTGCATTTGTTTTCATCAGCCTCACTCGACTATATCAATATTTATTGGTTTGTGTAATTACAACTTTTGTTACATCTCTAATGAGCATTAATCTGGCATGATTTATTAATCATTGGTGAACATTGAATATCTCGATACCATAGACAGTCTTATCAAGAAATGATCACAATTGATTGAAGGACTTGGAAATGAAATAATGAAAGGTTAAGGAAAACTAATCTATTTTTTACCCTCAAATGTAAACTCGCAATTGTATTGTACTTTGAAAGCAAAATGAAATTAATCATTTTCATTGAAATGCAATCTTAGAATCTTTGATTGTTACAATTTACTGGAGCAAAAAGTTTAATAAGAAATGGATTAACAATGAATGTTATTAAACAATTGTTTGGTAATAATTAGAAATGTAAATGAAAAAAAGAGGTTTGCTAATAATATTAACAAATTATCACTCCGACTTAACATCAAACCAGTGAAGATAATTGATTCGCAAGTTGAAATAATTGACTATTGATTGTTCGATCAAGTTAATTTGCAATGTTATCGATTTAAAATGGGAAGGAAAAGTCAAAGAGTTAAACATTGAAGGTAAGAACACAAAGTTGCCCATTGAAAGCCATTTACCAGTTTATTTCATTGGTAATATTTATTTATAATAAATACATTTATATGAATACATTTATTTTACTGAATAATGGTGTAATGATAACAATAATGATAATAATGAAAAAAAAAGAAACTCAAATAGTATCAATTTTGAATATAGCTTCTCATTTGGTGAGAGTTTTGATGAATATACTCGCTTTTTTATTCACATAATAAACACTCTTCTTGACATGGTAAAGTTATTTTATTTCATTTTTGATTCTTGTGATATTATTGATATGATTATTTAACATAATAATGGTAATAAATGATTGGTTAAAGTTGCAGGATTATTTGAGATCTCGAGATATTATTTAAATTGAGTTGTACTTATTTATTTTCATGATATAAATTCATCTCTTCCCTCCCAATAATATTACTTGTATTATATGCATAAATGATCAGTTTAAGTAAACGGGTGAAAATGGTAAAGTGTAAAATGAATGAGAGAGTGACTATGAAATTGATCGGAAATATATACATTTAAATGGGTGAGAATTAATATTTAAGTTGAAAAAAAGGAGTGAGTTTACACTATTACAGGGAATTGGTTAGCTTTTGTTTTGAAAAAAATATCATTTATCATTTCTTAAGGTTGGCAATTGATGTGTAATTTTACATAAGTGGTAAAGTTAAAGGTGAAGAGTGAAAATGATCACTTAAGCCACAAGTTTTTAAATTTAAAGGCTTCAATTTCATCCTCTAAATCATATTGTCATCTTTGGGTGATTACAGGTAATCAATTATTGAATCTCTTTTTGTTTTGTTGAGCAGTTGATGTTAGTTTTATATCTATTAATTGATCGGTGAGAGTCAATAAGAGAGTGAAGTGGATGAGAAAAGGTTAACAATGAAAGGAACTTGTGATGATATAGAGGAAAGGCTTGAAAGATGATTAAGATGAAATAATAAGCAAGACTTGGTAGAAGTAAGAAGATGAACAATTATTTGATTGTCCTGAGAAGAGGATAATTCAAAGCGTAGGTAAGATGATGATATTGTTGTGTGTTTTTTTGTTGTTGTTGTCTGTTGAGTTGACGATGGCGATGATTTGAGGGCAAACAAGATGATGATTTAGCCAAAGAGGATGAGAATGAAATAGATGGAGAAACAAATGAAATGAGAAGATGAGAAAAGATGAAGATTAAAGAAAATGAGGAATAAAAGGTAAAGGTGAAGAAGGTGGATGAAAGATGAGGATAGAGGGAAAGGGTGAGGGACGCGTTGAACCGTTTCTCAGAGATCTTTGGAGATGCAATTAATGAAATGAGAAAAACACAGTTGACTGATTTCTGGTTGATGTATCAACTGCATCAACAAAGTCACTGGTAATTGTAACGAGGGAAGGAACAGAGAAAAAGCATCAGTAATAGGGATAAGCATCCTCATCGTTTCTTTGCCTTGCTTTATGGAATCACAACTTGCAATCTCATCCTTTATCATTGCCTGGGCCTACGTCTTTGCCATTTTCATCTTTTCATCTAACAATTATCATCATTCAATTCTGTCTTTTTTGTTCTCCTTTTCTTGAGCAGCAGCAAAAATGAAAAAAAGTCAATAACATTTCCAACAGCATTAGGGATGCCTATAAATAAATGAAGATGATAAGTTATATCATTAGTTTATCATGATAATCATTGATAATTTCACTGTTATTAAGATTACCTGGGCCTGGGTTATTATATTTCCTTGTTTTCATACTATTTTTCAAACGTATAATTATCCAGTAGTTGAAAGTGGGTTCAAAAAGTGCGACTTCATGTGTTGCTTTTTTGCCATTTTTAATAACAAGTAATTATCTTCAGATGGATCCATCTTGGAGACTTGCATCGGCTGAATTGATTTTAGCCATTGGAAGTAGTCATCAACAGTAAATCTGTAAATGAAAATAAAACTAATTAGTTTTAATTTGTATAGTCAACCTTGTTTTTTAGTCTTTGATATTATCTGTTTGATTCACGCATTGGTAATAATATGGTTGAAAACAGTATTGTCACCATCAGATTGGAAACAATGTGGCATTGACAAAAGGTTAGTTTGAGGTTTATGAAATACGATTCAAAGATGAACAATTAAAGTTATTCTTGCCATAGAAGATGTTAATTATATTAATAGTTTTGCTTTTCGGGTGAAAAACAATGAAATGAAAGAGAGTCTATGTAAAGGGATAATCAAACCTTGAGATAATACAGGAGTTACAATGTAAATGCTGATTCTTTGGCTAATGAAGTCTTTTGTAGTTGCCAAACCACTAAAGGTTATCAAAGTTAATATGTTGATTCAGTTCATTGTGGCTAACAATATTTTAATTTCATCTCAAAATCTGTGAAAAAAAGGAAAAGTGAAGAAATAAATTAAATTAACATGGTTAACTGTTTTCATGTTTACTCTTCTTTTGTTCCTAATTAACTGAGCATAAAAAATTCAATTAATATTATAATCTATTGTACATCGTTTTCATCGCCTTTTTAAAAACAATTAATTCTTAGCTAACTTTTACCGCCACATTTCAATCATTTAATGATGGGAGAAAAGCTGGGAACAAGATTTTTTTTTCAAATTTTATCAATGTCCACCATTGTGTCTCACTTTGACCATCCACTGTATTTAGCAGAAAGTTTGTGGTTTTGGTTGAAATGAATGAAGGTTGACATTGGTAATAAATTGTTAACTCCTTTTTACTCTGACCATCCATTCAGTTCATCAATAGTGGAAAGTAATTCACAACAGCATTGCTCCTTTAGGCTATTCGTGGTCTATTGTAACTTTGGTAGTTGCTTGGTTGACTGTAACACCGAAAAAGGAGTAAAATTTGATAAAAGCAAAAGTGCAAACCGAAGATGAGAAAGAAATAAATTGTCACTCAAATAGCATGAGGCATAGATGAACAGGGTTACTGATAAGTGGATCATAATGGCTCGAGAATGAGTTCTATGATGACTCCCATGTGCAAAAAGCATCATCATCATCATCATCTGGTATAACAACAGGCAAAAGTAACAACAGCAGTAACATCATTACCATGACAATATCATTCTCCCAAGTGGTAACAGTCCGTATTCCTCTTCTACGACTTGTTTCTCTTCATCAGCTCCATCATCTTACAGCATTCATCTCCTTTTTCATTGCCATTTCTTGTTCACCTTTAATCGTCCCTTAGTTTCCTTTAGCCTGAGAAGAAAAAAATAAACCAAAAGCTTGTAAATTTACACCAATATAAAGTGGTTATACCATAATAGTTTACCTTTTTTGTGATGATTTAGTCATAGACATAGACATTGACACAGTTTTGCAAATAAAGAACAGAATCCAACAAAGTTTAGTTTGATTGAAACTTGGGCCAATTCATTTGGAATAACCATTCATCTTTGACTAACTAATATAAAGAAAAATAAAATAAATTGGAATTAGAAAATTTTGTTAGGAAATATTGAATTCGTACAAGAAATGTTAAAGCATGATGTTACTCTAAACATATGATTATGGGAATTACTCAGAGATTCTCGTGATTTAATGTTATTGTTTGATTTTCTGACAATTAACTTGTAAAAATTTTGTCAGTTGGTTTAACTAGTTAACTGAGTTTAGTTATATCTTTCACATCTAATTGGATTTAAAAATAAATTGGCAACAACTAAAAATTAGAAAAAACTAAAGGCGATGAAAAAAGAGAGTTGAGCCAAAAATGGTGGGATTCGTAAATGCGACTGCATAAGTTCTTGCAGGGCTTTGTTTGTTGACACTGAATAGACACAGTTATTTTGTTCCCGTCAGAGAAATGATAACCTGTTCGTGTTGATCAGCCATCTCAATTTGTGCTAGCTTCATCCTCTAAACAATCATGTCAACATAAAAATTACCAGCCATAGTTAAACTTACAATTTGTCCACTTTTTTGTTTACTGGATCTACATCGGTTGATTATCTGGTTAAATAAAACAGTTTTTCACAATGTCTACTAGTTTTATGATTGGTAAATCTGTCTCTTATCCAGTAATCAAAGGTGATACCTTCCCAAGGCGTAGTCAGAGGAGTAAACGTTCAGATGGTGAACCAGTGCATCTAAAAGACGCAAGACGAAGCAGCGGTCGATCAAATAGTAATCGTAATCTTTCTGGTTATCCCATAAGTCAACAACAGCTTAACAAAAGATCAAGTGAAACTGACAACCGGGAACAATCATCACCGCCATCATCAACACGATTGATAACCATAGGAATTTACGGTTGGAGAAGAAGATTTCTTTATGGTTTAATCATCATTATATCCTTGTTTGTTATCATAAATGCTGCTTTAACCATTTGGATAGTTCGTTTGCTCAATTTTCAATTGGTAAGGATCAACTGAATCTCCATTTTATATTTTGATCCGTAAAATTTGACCACCTGAAGAAATTAGCTTTCATATGAAACACTTGAATCAATCAACAAATTGAACAGATTAATAAACCATTTGTACATTTTATAAACAATCTTATAATCACATGTAAAGCTTACCTCAAGAAAATAGTTTGTTTCATTTCAATAGGATATTTTAAACTATTTTAATTGTTGAATAATCAGTAGACTTGAAGTTTAAACAAAAAAAATAACACAGTTTACAAAGTGTTCAACCCATTGGAGTTTAATTATAAACAAAACGCCTTGAAATGAGCCCTTTGCTGGTTAAAGATACGATCGAGTCTTGAATATCTTTTAACACTTGATCCTTTGATTTAGATCATTTGATCCTCGTTAACTCTTTTTTGTTTACATTTTTTAAAGCAATAATTATTTAAGCCTGTTGATCATTTAACCAACAAACAATTAGGAGTATCTTGTCCATCGTTTTAACATTAATAATCCAGTTCAATGTTTTTTACCAACAAATCATTAGTTTCGATTGCTCCTTTTTCACTTGTTTACCAATGGATTGATTTTAAATATGAAAACTATTAGGCCAAATATTAGGCCAAATGATAATCCATTTGCATTACTTATATGCGTGCTATTAAAGTGAGCTCCATGGAATGGTGATGTTTTTGGAAGAGGACAAGGAATCTTGCAATGAAATCAGAACAGAATAAGATCCGTGAAAATAATGATGGACTATCAAATTAGTTTCTTGCTTCATTCCTGAGGAATATTTCTTGAAGCTTCAGATAGATTAATGGCTTAAGCTGGACCCATCTCAACTATTACACATCAAAGTTATAATATAAATGGGAATCTACCTTTCTGTAAATGTTATGTACATAATACATAAGTAACCCAATGTTTACTGGAAATGAAAAGAGATTATCACTGACCCCTTATACGATGGATGATTGGTCTTACTATAGATGATGATACTTTTTCACCTTATGCTAGTCTGCTCGTCTCATCATATTACCAGACAAATTGTGGCTCATATTAACGCCATTTAATTTCCTCTCCATCTTCACCACTCAATCTCTTTTTTTCCAGTTCTTATCATCATCATCTTCCATTCACATTTTCCTTAGCTAAATCATTTTCTTCAACATCTTCATCCAGTTTTCAATTTTTTTCCTCCCTCTCAAGATCTACACCACTTTCGTTAAAAAGATATCTCATTATTTTTCATCTCGTCTCCTGTCTTTTCACCCTCTTTAACCTTTCAATCAATTTTCGTGTCAATCAGCCTCATTATTTATCATTTACTATCAGCTATCTAAATCACCAATTGATTACTCTATCCATTAATCAAATTGCAACAGGTTAGCCAAACAAACAGTTGCTTTCAAAGTTAAATAACAATAAAACGCCATTCGTCTATTCATATCTAAATTGTTTCATTATAGATCAATACTGGTCTTTTATTATTGATTGTCGATGATCAATGATTGAAGTCAAATTCAACTAAAGTTAACAGAATCAGTCAATTTTGCTCGACCGAATGAAAGATTAACGTAAAAGTGATAAAATATAAAACATCACTTCTATTGTTGAAGTCAAAAGCAGACAGATTTGAATTTAAGATGAAACAAGATGAAAACTTGGATGATTCTGATGATATTTTTTCATTCCCTGCTTAACCATTGATAAAAATGATTGAGTGAAAGATAATAGGATTTCAATTCTAATATTTTAAGAGACAATCTCTTCCGTAGTTTCATATTTTTCCCTCTTTCTTTCATATTCCAGTTCAAGCTTTTATCCATTTCTTAACATCTAAAACATGAGCTTATTTTACCTTAAGTATTGCTAATGAAATGGATGACGATAAAGGAAATCAGGGAAAAATGAGAAAATTTAAGCTCAATATAACAATAATGTAGTTGGAATACTTACATAATTTTTGTTCATAAATTTTGGTGATTCTTTCAATTTGGATTTATTCTCGTGTCCAAAAAACAGGACCAATTTAAGTTGATAATCTTGAAAGTTTTTGCTCTGTCACTAAATTGCTTTAAATGCAAACAAATCTCTGCCAATAGTTTCAACATTTTATTCAGATTAAAATACATTTGGAACCATTTTCGGCTTATTTTGGCAATTTTTATAATTTGCAATTGTACTTTGAATTTGTTGTTTGATATTATTTTATATTTATCTCTTAGATTGTTGAGCAAAAAACGATTAACATTAGTTTTGAAGTGAATGTTGAATTTTTTCAAATTGTGCGCTTAACTTGATGTTTATGCAATGGATTAAACTAACCAATCACGTTAATTTATCTTTCGTTACTTGACAGTTTCATCATGTTACATTAATCATTTAATCTCGTTGATTTTATCAGGATCGGATTGGTAAAATAATATTAACTGATGATGGTATCATTATTGATGGTAAAGCTTTTGCTCGAGACACTCTAACAGCGCGATACATTAAATCAGTAAAGGTAAGAATCAATTTATTTACACAATACTGTGAGATTTATTGCTGTAAATCTATAGTTAACTTTAAATGCAACCATAAAAGTACAAAATATCTTAACATCTTCTCCCTCTTACTCTCTCACACTCTCTAGGATTCAAGTTTAAGAATAATTGCTCCAGAGAATCTTGATCTTGAATCTACTGGCGATAAATCAACTGATGGTAACTTGGTAAATCTTTTGTCATTAAAAAATGGATCGATTAACGCTTGGGTTAACGGAATGACCATCAAAACTCGAGATAACAAACCTTTAATCACTGTAAATGATTCTGCCCTGACACTCTACTCAACCAAATTAAGGATAAATAGTGAGTAAACAAAGTGCCAATTTCATAGCGATAATGATTATTGAAGTGAAAAACTTTCATTAAACAGAAGCTCAACTTCCAAAGGCCTAATCATTGTTTTGTTGCTTTTATTTTTATCGCATTTTAATGATTGGTTGTGAGTTTGATAAGATATCGTTTTGTTTGGTCATCCAAAGTTGGTGTATAATGGTGAAATTTGATGACCAGTGAAAAGTGTGAAATCGTGAAAAATAATTTATCGTTATTATTTTGTCTTCCACAGGTGATTATGGGATCCAGTTTAATAATTCCATTCAAAGTCCATTGATTTTAAGCGATCCTTTCCATGATCTTGAGTTACAATCCAAGACTAGAGCTGTTCAAATTTCTGCTGCCACTGAGGTTAATCTAAACTCAGGAAAGAGTATGAACCTCATCAGCCGTAAAGATACTCGCTTCATGTCCAAATCAGGAAAGGTTTGTGTAATTAGAGTTGATTGTTTCTTTGCATCCTTGATACTCATGATATTTTTTCCCACCATCAATAGATAATTTTGGACTCCGATAAAATTGAGTTAAAAAACTTGAGACTGGGTATACCTCTGAAAAGTATGGAATCTGATCCAGGAGTTTATCAAGTCTGCGTTTGCAATAATGGAAGATTATTTATGGCTTTGCCAAGAGAATCCTGTACTTTTGACGTAAATGTCTGTGAATATTTGATTGAGCCTAAATCAATTGCTACACCACCGGATTGAGTTAGAGTTAACAAGGAACTAGATCCAAATATTATAAATGGATTTGTTTCTTATGGAAAACAAGTAATTTCCCAAATCGTGCTTTATGGTCAAGATATTACAGAGGATTCTGCCACCTATCTGTCTCATTTCAAATTTTTGCCTTTCGTCACATTCCTTTCTTGGCCTATGGAGTTATACTCGTTTCACTACAAAGTCCTTATCTGATATTGGAAAGCTATTTTTTGCCATTCTCAAAGTTCGTCTGAAATCATGTAATCTGGGTCTCGTAATAAAAAGTACCATGACGTTGCATATCATGACACCTGTTACCTATCACCATTTGAATATTTTTTTCAGACTTTAAGTTTCAACAGGTTGCTCTTCGCTGGTCACATGATAGATGGAAATGAGCGGCCTCCTAATACTCATCGAAATCATTTTAATAAAGTTAATCTAATTTGATTTCATCTATCAATTTAAGCCATCAAGACCAACTAGAATCAAGGAGGCTTGATGGAGAGAAGTTGTGCAAATGATGAGACGCATTATATTAATATTGTTTGCACTGTTAACTTTAAAAAGCCGAAGAATCAATACGGTTAATATTTCTCTTCATTGGCTTTATCATCTTATTGCATTCATATCCTTTCCATATCCATTCCTTGTTCAACTTTAATCGTCTCTTAGTTTCCTTTAGCCTGAAAAGAATAAACCAAAAACTTGTAAATTTACACCAATAAAAGTGGTTAAACTAGTTTACCTTTTTTGAGATGCATAGTCATAGACCAAGTCATAGATACAGTTAGTTTAGAAGCATTGAGCATTTTCAAGTTATAGCAAAAGATTAACAATCTTTGATGGTGCAACTCTTTCTTGATGTTAAAACACCACCGTAAATTAAATTAGTGTAATATGAAGCAAAGTTTAGTTGCATTAAACTTGGACCAATTCGCTTTGAATAATTATTCACCTGTGTGCAATTAATATGAAAAGAAAAAAAGAAAATAGATTGTAATTAGAAATTCATGTGCAAAAACATTTGTATCGTTGAAATATAATGCATTATAATACTCTAAACATATGATTGTTGAAATTGCTATAAGATTATAGAGATATAGTGCGATTTTTGACATTTACTTGGCTGGAACTTCGTTAAAGTTGCAAAATTTTGAAATTTTACATTGATTTTACTTTCCTAAGTTGCAAACTGGGTTCAACTACATATAATTGGATTAAGGGACCGGCAAAAGCTAGAAGATAAATGATGACAAGAGAGCAGAGAGAGTTGAAAAGAATGTTGCGGTTCAACTTGTATAGAACTGGATTAGATCTGCTAAGCAATGATGACACTGGAGAAGCACGGTGACTTAGTCCAAAAGAAACAGCAATAACCAGATATGCTTAACTACGTCAAATGCACTACCAGAGACTCTGGTATCGTATTGTCAATATCTTTATGATTCTCAATTCAGTGAAATTGCTCAGGCCTTGGAAAATTACATCTTTACACTATCAAAAGTTTAAGCCTTTATTTAACTTTGAAATTTCAGTCTTTTCAAATAATTTCCGAAAAGATATTATAGAATTTGATTTAGTAAGGTTTAAATATATTTTAGTGAGTATAACTTGAGAAAAGCCTACTTCATCCATAAGCATAACTAACATTGATTCAACTTTTCAAACCATGGGCAGACAAGAAAGAGGCACATTTCAATAGATAAGAATTGCTTCTGATACAACTTCCCTAGATAAAAAAAAACAGTTGAACACTCGAAAATTTTTAAGAAAAATTAATTTCGACTACAAATTGTTTAACATCTATATTTATCTTACAACTTTATTTAAGGTATCGCTTTTTGGTTTGGACTTATCATCCCATTGGAAACGAATTGAACAATTTAAAGGTTGGTATAATCATGACCAGGCAGTTATTAAAATATGGTGATTTAAGATGATGAGGTCAAGCTGGGTCCTCAAATTTGGTTAAATAGCTTTATGATGTTTGTACGGGCAATCAGAAAGCTAAATAACCAAAGATGAGGAAATCAGCAACGAGATAATAATTATATATAAATATATAAAAACAGTTAAAGAACGAACAATTGGTTGAATGGTTAAAACAAAAGAAATAATGGTTTTGATAAAAAAAAGCTATAGACTAATTGATAGGAAAAACGTTTAGAAATGAACAGGTAGAAAGATGATTGTGAGATGATGTGGTCGTTGATGACGATGAACATGATGAAGACAGAGGATGATGATGATATAGCAATACCAATTCTCGTTTTTGCAAAAGTAACTAGATGGGAGAGAGAGAGAGAAAGTCATTGATAGGAAGGTAAAGAGTGAGAAAGAGAGAGCAAACTGAAGTTAGGCAAATATGTAACCAGAAAAAAATATTGAAAAGTATCTGTGGACGGGAGTCCGATGCAAAGCAACAGCATTATCAGATTGATTTCATCCAATAGAAAAATACCAATGAGGTCACGTGGTAACCGTACTTTATCATTTCTGTCTCTCTTTCTGTCTCTCTTTCTATCCCTGTGTCTCACCTCACTCTCTCAACGCTTAAACCGGTGTATAAGCCAACAGAGGGCTCTAAAACAAGAGTCGCTTGGTTATGGCAAGTTTCAAAGCACTTGGTTATTGCTCTTTCTTTTTCAAATATGGGGAAAAGACTTCAAAAATGAGCGTTTTTCCTTTTATCAGTTCTTGGTATCTCTCTTTCTTTTTCTCTTTCTAAAACTGGAGAAACCGGTTTATCCGCATAATCCTAAAGTTTGTCCTAAGGGGTTCATAGGGATGAGGAGAATGTAGACTTGGTTTGATCTGGGTTAAAGCCCAGATCCTAGAGCCCGTTCTCCTCATCCCTATGAACTCCTTAGGACAAACTTTAAGATTATGCGGATAAACCGGTTTCTCCGGTTTTAGAAAGAGAAAAAGAAAGTAGGAAAGAACAGATAGAAAGAACAGATAGAAAGAGAGATAAAAAAGTGAAAAAAGAGGAGAGTGAGCGAGCAAGTTCGTATCGGACTTCAGTCCATAGATACTTCAATATTTTCTGGTTACATATTTGCCTAGCTTTATCTCTTTCTTCCTATCACTTACTCTCTCTTTCTCATTCTTACTCTCTCGCTTTTCACTCTCCCATCTAGGTTCCATTGCAAAATAAAATCAAACGAATTGCTATATCATCATCTTCATCATCATCATCATCCTCATCATCCTCTGTCTTCATCATGTTCATCGTCATCAACGACCACATCATCTCACAATCATCTTTCTACCTGTTCATTTCTAAACGTTTTTCCTATCAATTAGTCTATAGCTTTTTTTTATCAAAACCATTATTTCTTTTGTTTTAACCATTCAACCAATTGTTCGTTCTTTAACTGTTTTTATATATTTGTATATAATTATTATCTCGTTGCTGATTTCCTCATCTTTGGTTATTTAGCTTTCTGATTGCCCGTACAAACATCATAAAGCTATTTAACCAAATTTGAGGACCCAGCTTGACCTCATCATCTTAAATCACCATATTTTAATAACTGCCTGGTCATGATTATACCAACCTTTAAATTGTTCACTTCGTTTCCAATGGGATGATAAGTCCAAACCAAAAAGCGATACCTTAAATAAAGTTGTAAGATAAATATAGATGTTAAACAATTTGTAGTCGAAATTAATTTTTCTTAAAAATTTTCGAGTGTTCAACTGTTTTTTTTATCTAGGGAAGTTGTATCAGAAGCAATTCTTATCTATTGAAATGTGCCTCTTTCTTGTCTGCCCATGGTTTGAAAAGTTGAATCAATGTTAGTTACGCTTATGGATGAAGTAGGCTTTTCTCAAGTTATACTCACTAAAATATATTTAAACTTCACTAAATCAATTCTATAATATCTTTTCGGAAATTATTTGAAAAGACTAAAATTTCTAAGTTAAATAAAGGCTTAATTAACTTTAACTGGCTTTTATGGTTTAACCATTTTTACTGAAGGCCTAAACGATTTCTATGCATTGGAAATCTAAAGCTAATGGCAGCAAAATACCAGAATTGCTTGATAGGTTAAGCAACAGGTAGAAAGCATAATAATCTTAGAATGCATTTAGTCAGCACAAAGTTTGGCGCTTACTGAATTTTCTGCACAATCAACCTGGTCATTTCATGACTCAACTGTGTCACAGTGCATGGAAATCTCATGAAAGCAATCCTCACTATTTCAAATAAACCGGTTGATCACTTTAGTGATAAAAACAGAGCCATCTTTTGATCAAGGTGGATATTTGTTCTAGAAGCGGGCTTTGAATTATACACCTGTGAATCACATTACAATTTCACACGAGTTTCCTAGTTCTGTAGCATACTGGCTGTGTAATGTTGTCTGCTGCTTAGTAAAGGATGAGCCTGACTGAATGAGTCTCTTGAAGAAAACCTACTTCATTTGTAATTAATAAATTAACTTACTCAGAGCATAAGTCGAGCATAATCGGAGAATATTGTTGATTTACGAATCGAGTTCTCCCAATATCTTTGCGCATTGATTAGCCATGATTTTTCACATGTGCGTGAAGTACCTCGTTCATCATCATGGATTGTCGGGCGGGATAATAACTTGACCAAATTAGGTGTTGCGTCATTTTCGTCGATAATTTCTTTAACATTAAAGCATTCGCTTCCTAGAAACGATCGCAATGATGCAAGTAAGTTTTGCTTCTCTTCGTCACTTTTTATCTCAGGTATTTGGAATATAAGCTCAGCTTGATTTGTATCATTTCCCACCATCATCATTGCCGTCGCTATTAATTTGATCAAATTAATATCAATAGTCCAATCGTTTACAATAATAACATAATCTGAGACAGCCAAAAGAAAACATAACAATTGCAAAGATGTTATGAAGACATTTGTTTCGGGTTCAGACGAGTCTGGGATAGAATTTGAAACTCCAGAACCATTTTTAATATATTCGTCTAAACAAGAGGCACTCATTAATGGCTGAGTAAGAAAATAAAATCAAACATTAGTATGCAGATCTTTGAGATTTATTTTCAATACATACCTGAGAATCTAATAGAAGAAATCTCTCCTGTGTAACATGGAGATCAACACCGCGAGTAATATGTCTCAATAAATTATCCAAATTGTTAGGATCTTTATGAGTTTTGAAAACATTTGCTCTCGCAATTCGATTGAGCAATGACGATTTACCAACACTTTGCATTCCTACGGCACTGACTACAGTAAACCCACCAGAACCTGAAGATTGTGCGTCACCAAAAAGAAAATCAGCGGCAGGATGTTCAAGAAATGACCAAGTATCAGTATCGATGATTTTCATGATGATTGGAGTACCATCTATCATATCGGTCATCGTTTCTTCAGCATTTTGGTTCAAACTGTTACCACCTTGGGAAAGTGTTGATACTGACTGATGTTGAGTCACTTGTTGGTGATTCTAGAGTTAATTCATGCACAAATGCGGATATACGAATGAAACTTAATCGAAAAGCTTGTAATGTATAAGGTATTGAAGCTTTTAACTACCTGGGAATGTATCAGATGGACCGGAGTTGATGGACCAGAGGTAAGAGGGGTTGATGTCACTAGATGGGGAAAAGCAAGAGAAAGAGAAAAAGAGGATAATTAGATGGATAGGATAAGAGTGTAACCTAATTGAATTAAAAATTTAATGACTGTTTGCTGGCATGTTAGGCATTTCACTAACCAGTATTTGACTGCTGATTATGGAGACTTGAATTGCTTTTTGAAAAAGATGTCTCCGAATGTTTAAGAATAGTAACACGAGGTGATAAAGGCGGTGAAGCTGATGACCGCCGATGATGATGATGGTGGTGGTGATGATGGTGATGATGATGATTATGATTATGATCATTACTTCGTTCTCGTCGTCTTCTTTCCTCTCTCTTCTCTTCACGACGACTTCGACCTTCTTTTCTTGGCTCGTAAATTTCACCTATCGAATTATCTTTCCCTCTTCGATTAGAAGGACCACCACCAGAGCCACCTCCACTGTTAGCTGAATTATCCGGCTTTCCTCTGATGTCCATAATTAGTCAATTTTCCACCAGACGAGAACCTAGAGTATCAACACTAAATAAAATAGAAACACAGAAAATAATCTTTAGATTCTAGAATATCACTACAATAATGGAACAAAGACGAGGTGAGAATCAAGACATAAATTAAATGAGCTTAAAAAATATTTACCTAATTAGATCGGGTTATTTATATTAAAATAGACTATCAACTTTGACCAACCATTGGTGAGGAGAAATATCACATTTTTTGAGGGATCATCTGTTGTGAGCAGAAAACCGGTGCTGATTGAAAATAGCAGTGTCGTAAATTGGTACTAAAATTAATTACACGAGGTAAACATTTGGTTGTGATGAGATACTCAATTATTTATACATTGTATTAATCTTGAAATTACATGGAGTTATTTCATAGAAACTGCACCAGTCAAGAAAATTGTTTAATCAAAAAGTGTAAAAAGCATGCCCAAAGACCGTAAGTCTATGTTTGCCTTATGCTAACCATGCTAGTAAAACAACAAATGCCTGGATCATTTCTCTTTATCTATTGCTTTTCTTTCTTCACTTGTTATTTATTCATACTTTCGCAGTTACTTTTCTTCTCTTCTGTTTCAAAAAACTGAATTATTGTTGACGTTTATTGATTCTCGATTTTCTATTTTCGTATAGATGACAATATGTAAGCTGAATTAACTTGGACTATCATCATATCCAAAGGTAAGTGTATCTCTTCTAAAAGAAACAAACAGTATTACAAAGTACTTCTCATTATCATACGATAGCTTACCTAACATCCTAAGTATATTTGTGAAAAAGCCAAGATTACTAACCTCATGTTATCCCTTTAAACTTCTGATTTTAAATTTAATACTAATACCTCTATTATTTTTCTTTCCTTACAGTGCAATTACGGACATCTATAAACACTATTCAAGCCCAGTCTCTCAACAATTAGCTTTAATGTGACAGACATATAACCAAGTTTATCTAATATTATCGATACCCTCCCTTATTCAACATAATGGAGTTGAAATGCAAACAAGGCTTCCTTAATATTGTTGATTATGACGAAGACGCTGTTAAAGCTGATCATGATGATGACGATTTCAGTAGTTATGATGATGACGACGACGATAATGATCACTACGATGAAGATTTTATGCCCCCAGTTTCTTACCGAAGCATTGGCATTCAAACTCAATCCCCTTTTATGGTTGACAAAGCAATTCAAGTCTTTATTCCTCGTACGAAACCTTCTGAAAAAACGTGTGAGAAAACTTGCATGGCTGTCACGCCATCTTTAAGAAAAGCCCCAACAAATGGCCATAGATTGATGCCTAATATAGTTTATGGTGGAAAAACTAACTATTATGAATCTCCTTTAAACAGGATTAATTTTGCTTATGATCAAGTTGACAGTGAAATATCAAACCAGAATAATAATGAAAATCACAAATTGCTTGGTGCAGCCAAACGGAAACAAAAATCACCAAATGACGAAGCTACTATTAACAAGTTAAATAAAAAATTTGTTGGCGATGAATCTTACAAGCACCAAGAAACTGATTCGAGTGATCTCAGGATTGGATTGATCTCATTTAATGATGAAGATCCAATATCTATAGATGTTGACACAAACCAAACCATGACGATGGTTAACCGTTCAAACGATACTGCTGATGATGCCCTGGAAATTGATGATGAGTACATTTTTACTCACCACCCAACCGGCCTGGGATACCAAATTTTCAATGAAAAACGTTCAATCAATAAAGAAATGATGGAACAGGTATTTGCGTCGGTTATCGGCAGAGAGGATAAATTCTATTTATGTTTATACCCACCGCACAAAGGATCCTGCCATTCTCATGCTGGTAAATCAACCAAAATTCGTGTTGTCAAAAATCATCTTACATCTCACCTATTTCTCTATCGATGTCGATTATGTGGCAGAACGTACAAATATTACAACAACCTTTTCAATCATTTCAACAAACACCCTTAACTTCGCTGCGTTACTTTTCACATGGAAATTTTTCAAGACACAATATATTTCGTCCTCTCACAGCTTGTAATAGATATTCCATTAGAATTGTTCACTAGTTCAGCCAAATTGAATTAATTCGACACTCCCAGTGCTATAATTTTTAATTAATCAATGTTTTTTTAATTATCACACATTTACCCAACTATTTTACCAAAAAATGCCTTAACCAGTTGCTGATAGCAACAAAAAACAATTTGTTTGCCATTTCAATCTCAACAATAATCTATAAGTTAATCATTTCGAACCAAATCAAAGAAATGTTTCTTTTATAATAATCCTATGAATCCTAGTTCCATGCCTTCATAGTCAAAGCCTGTTATTTGTTATTACCCATGTTTCATCAAGTGCAAAATCAATGAGCTAAAAATTACACCTAATCATACACAGGCAAATAAAACATCTCAATTCAATTTAATCTAAACCAATAATTCTCAACATTTCTTTATTTATTGTCTTCTCAAAATAGATCCAGAAAACGAAGCAGAAAAATTCATGCTCAACTGAAAAAACAATTTTCATGAGTGTAAAGCAATTTCAAAATTATCCAAAATATAGATTCAACTAGAAAGTTAATTCTCAACATAAACATAATTAACATTAACTCTTTAATATTCAATCAACAATCACTTGTTAGCCCAACAAAAACCTAAAGAAGTAAACTCAACCCAATCGAAATACAAAACCTTTAACTATCATTAACTATTAAACCCAGAAGAAACCAGAAATTGACCAAAGTAATTAACCCGAAACACTAAATTAAGAATGAAAAATTTAATAACTAACGTGTAAATCTTTTGTTAATAAAATCAATGGTTAAAAATCAAAATCTGAACCTAATTGCAAATAACATCCCAAGACAAAAAGGAGGAGAATAGTGATTTTTTGAGTTACTCTTCATGCTAATTTCATAGCTTCTTTATCGTTCTTTTTTCTCATCCTTCTCGTCTTTCTTTTTTTTCATCCTTTCCTACATATCATCCTCATCTTCATCCTCGTCTCTCCCCATCCTCTTCTTCCTGATGTAAAATTTAACACTAAACTCAAGCGTTAGCAGTTTTCTTGAACCAAAAATCTTAGTGTTTATACTTTTTTTCACTGCTACAGTTTCATTTCATTTTCAACTAGTAACTTATTCAATTAATTTATATTGCAATTAATATGGTTTAATTTCAATCATTTCATCTTAATCTTTTATAATCTTCATCAGTTTCATTTGTATTAGTTCAATATTTTGTGTGTTCATGGATTAGTTTCACCACTTGATCACGGTTTAAACAAACTCAAGTGAAATCCGATATTTATGGAAACAATTTGTTATTACTTTTAATATTAGTCAATTGTTAAATTATTAGGTGTTAATTTGTTAATTTCAATGTTGGTTATTGACCATTTTTAATCTACTGTTAAATTAATGTTGATTATTTAACTACAAATATTAAGCCAAATGAAACATATAAATATTCACATCTTACTATTTCTTGTGACAATATGTCTTTCAACCTTAACAAACTCGGTAAGTAATTTTGACCCATTCAACTGACTGATTGCTAGATAAATATGTAAATTGTAAGCCATTAATTGACTAAAATATCAACTCTGAAATGCATAAATCGATTGCCAACAATTTCATCTCAATAATTTCAGCTTCATTTGTTTCAATCCCTTTAGTTTTGTTGTTTTATTAACCATTGATTCTGATTTTCAATAAAATATTTAAAATCTAAATTTCGTTAAATTTTGTAGCTTGACTTCATCAAAAGCTATTAATTTTGCTGATTTGGGTTTGTTTACATTTGTAGACTAATTTCTGGTGAAATACAGAACTGCTTAACCAGAAATCAAAGCAATTTCAATATATAGATGGATGATGAGGATGATGAAGATAGAGTAAACTGTAAACTATTTGAATTTGCATTTGTTTTTAATAATTTTACTGGTAAAAGCAACTAATTTGAAGCTGAAGAGACTCTAGACTGATCTAAATTTAGGTTGTTTAAGTTACGAGTTTGCATGGTTATTGCTATAAGTACAACATTTATACGGTTTACTAGAGAAGATGAAGATGCAAAAAGGATAGGAAAGGGAAAAAGTAAGAGAATGAAGATGATTTCCTTTCGAAAATTGCTAAGACATAAGGATCTTGTTAACAGTTGCTGGATCAAAATCAAAATAAACATAAAAATGGGAAGAAGGAAGTGAACATGAAAAATGCGAATAGCCATTAGTAAAGACAAGTAAACAAATTATGTGCTAGTCTAGCTATACTGACCTCTAAGATTGATATTTGATCCTTGTAATTTGTTATATGAAGTCCATACTATGGACAGGATAAAAAATTATACATTTTCTGTCCTGTACTAATGATAGCGAAGAAATAACATTACTTTTTAACATTGCGCTCATTGGAGTTGCTTTTTATGCTCAACGGTTCCTGTTTGCATTGAGAAAAATATGTTAATTGAGATGAAATTTTGTCTGCTCATCTGAAATTGATTGGAAATTGTAAATTTGGCTATGGATTGAGTGAAAATTTGAAGGATTTATCATAAAATGAACGGTTTAACTAAGATTTGTCTAAATTTAGAGTTTAAAGGATGAAAGTTAACAATTTTAGCAATAAGTGAAGTCTAATTATTTATTGAGGCTCTTACAAAAAGTCACAAATATCTGATTATTTAGACTCTGATAGTTTGTAGGGGAATGAAAACTGAGTCCACTTGTACAATTTAAAAGTTTGTATGATGAACAGTCTTTGAGAAAATCGAGTTCGAAGTTGAAACTTCGATCGTCTTTTGTCAAGTCGTTTGATTTGATTTTTTAGTGAAACTCATTTTGCTGTTGTAACTTTTGATAGTGAACCAGAAAATGTACATGTTTCGATAAATAACATTTTCTGTTCCTTTTAAAACAGATCAGTTCGATTTTTAATTAAACCGACCGAACTCTGCGACCATAAAAGTTACATTGCTGAAACTTATTATTGACCCATAAGAATTGTTAGTGAATATCATGCTATCAACATTTTTTTCAATTAGTCAATAGTTCTCTTGATTTTTGCCATTAACCAGAAAACTTTATACCACGATATTTCGAGATTGGTGGTACATAAAATCACAATTATTTCACTAGTCCAATCCTTTACTGCATATTATTTCAATAGAGTCGAAAAACTTTTCATTATCGCATTCGGATCACGAAATTTGGGTTCTAAATGGGCGAGAAACAACTTATTCAACAAAATAAACTCATATTAATGCACATCTTGGTAAAAGAACCAATTTTCTGGTTCAACTTACAATTGAAATGAAAAGAATGATGCCAAAGGCTCGAACATTTGAGTAGAGACTTTAGACTTATTGGGATTTGTAGGGAAATAAAAACTGTGTCCATTGGTGCAATTAAATAGTTCATCCGATGGACAGTTTCTTAGAAAATCGAGGTCAAACTTGAAACTTCGATCGCGTTTTGTACAGTTGTGCGACTAAATTTTTTGATGAAACACATCTGGCTTATGTAAATTTTGATAGGCAACCAGAAAATGGTCTGATTTTGAGTAAAAACATCTTCTGTTTCTTTTAAAGCAGATCAGTTCGATTTGCAATTAAACCGATCGCAATTTGTGACCGCAACCATTAGAGAACTGAAACTTCGCATC
Organism: Tetranychus urticae; assembly: GCF_039701765.1. Classification (NCBI taxonomy): domain Eukaryota; kingdom Metazoa; phylum Arthropoda; class Arachnida; order Trombidiformes; family Tetranychidae; genus Tetranychus; species Tetranychus urticae. The sequence continues at coordinate 13,974,067 of NC_142959.1, read as the reverse complement.
AGTATATAAAACTTGCTTGTAAACACCATAGATTGAATGATTTCCGCAATCCATCAATATTTCTCTTAATTTCGGACATTTTCTTCAAAACTTTGAGTCTCAATAATTCGAGATCGGTAGTCTGTACAGCCATCATTTTTCGACCAAATATTAGGATGCATGATGGGCTAAAATAAATTGAAATATTGATTTATTCAAAATCTTACAAAGCAAAGTTATAGCATCGCAAAACTTTAGTTGTCAGATCTGAGACTTGATTTATAAAGTTAAATGGTATTCAAATATGAATCTATTTGTTGAAAGAATATTCATTTTTTCATAGATAAGCTGACCTTTTATCTGTTATTTAGTCAATTTATGTTATAGCCCATAATCCATTCTAATACTTGGTCAAAATTGATGATTGTAGAGGCAACGGGTCCCAAAATATCGAGACACAAAGTTTTAAGGCCAATATCCAAAATATAGAGAACTATTGATTAAGCGAAAAAATCATTCAAATTATGATGTTTACAAACAATTTTTATGTGTCAAAAATAAGTTTCAGCCATGTAACTTTTATGATCACGGAATGCGATCGGTTTAATTGCGAATCGAACTGATCTGCTTTATCAGAAACAGAAGATGTTTTTACTCAAAATCAGACCATTTTCTGGTTGCCTATCAAAATTTACATAAGCCAGATGTGTTTCATCAAAAAATTTAGTCGCACAACTGTACAAAACGCGATCGAAGTTTCAAGTTTGACCTCGATTTTCTAAGAAACTGTCCATTGGATGAACTATTTAATTGCACCAATGGACACAGTTTTTATTTCCCTACAAATCCCAATAAGTCTAAAGTCTCTACTCAAATGTTAGAGCCTTTGGCATCATTCTTTTCATTTCAATTGTAAGTTGAACCAGAAAATTGGTTCTTTTACCAAGATGTGCATTAATATGAGTTTATTTTGTTGAATAAGTTGTTTCTCGTCCATTTAAAACCCAAATATCGTGATCAAAATGCGATAATGAAAAGTTTTTTGACTCTATTGAAATAATGTGCAGTAAAGGAATAGATTAGTGAAATAATTATGATTGTACGCGCGTCCAATCTCGAAATATCGAGGTATAAAGTTTTCTGGTTAATGGTAAAAATCAAGACAACTATTGACTAATTGAAAAAAATATTGATAGCATGATATTCACTAACAATTCTTATGGGTCAATAATAAGTTTCAGCAATGTAACTTTTATGGTCGCAGAGTTCGGACGGTTTAATTAAAAATCGAAGTGATCTATTTTGAAGGGAACAGAAAATGTTATTCATCGAAACATGTACATTTTCTGGTTCACTATCAAAAGTTACAACAGAAAAATGAGTTTCACTAAATAATCAAATCAAACGACTTGACAAAAGACGAGCGAAGTTTCAACTTCGAACTCGATTTTCTCAAAGACTGTTTATCAAAGAAACTTTTAAATTGTACAAGTGGACTCAGTTTTCATTCCCCTACCAATTATCAGAGTCTAAATCAGAAAAGAAGTTTATTTTGACCTGTTTTGGAACATTTTTCTTCCAGTATTTGTCTAGATCCGTGTAGATTGTGCATAAATGTGAAGTTTGTGTTAATTGTGTCTTTTTAGTAACAAACATTTGCTAGTAAAGATGAATTTTGAAAGCTCAAAACTATGCATCTATGCATCAGAATTCTGGTTTCTGGACGAAAATCAAAATCCAATTAGACTGGTTAGGGCTGTTGGTTCAGTCGATTAAACTCATTAAATAGCTGATTAATGAGCATTCGAATTGGGATTGATGCTTGTTAATTGGATAGCAACATCAAATTGCGAATGCATTATGTATTTAGTAAATAACAGTTTGTTATTAACAATTGATTTACTTTAATTTTTTCATTTCCATTTGATTTTAGGAACCAAACCAATCTCTTAATCAATATCGTCAACAAAGCCGAAGAGCTCGACAACGATTCTACAATGTAAGCCAAATTTGAAATGAATTTTCAAAACCAAAATCATAATTATTATAAAACCATCATCAATTTATTTTGAATTAACTGAAAACCCTTTTATGCTTTGCGTTTTAGCCTTGCTCTGAATGTGTCGAAAAGCCATGTTTATGCAAAGGACAAGATGGTTACACTGTAAGTTAAAGTTTAAATCGACTCTTAATTTGTTGATCTAAATTTTATTGTTAAATTATGATTGATTTTCCAGGGAGCTCCAGGATATGTAGGACCAAAGGTATTTACAACTGAACATGTTAATACAAATGGAGGAATCAAATGATTATTTGTTGATTTTCAGGGTTTTATGGGTGAACACGGTGTGCAAGGACAGGTCGGACCAGTGGGTGATAAAGGAGAGCGAGGTCAAATAGGAGATTGGGTAAGCTTATTGTAAACCACTCTGAAGCAACAGTAATTAATACAATCATGAAAACAGGGTCCTCCAGGACCAAAGGGTTATAAAGGAGAAGTTGGACTTCGTGGACCAACTGGTGAGTATAACTGTCCATTTATGTGAAAAATTGAAAACAAAAAATTCTAAGTTTGAAGGAATGAACTTTATTTCCAATATTATTTCAAATATCGTGTTAATATCATTTGCTATACATTTAATTAAAGGTAAGCCTGGATTGAATGGACTTCGTGGTTACACCGGTGAACAGGGAGAACCTGGTAAGTTGAATATAAAGAAAGTAGAAAATGAATAATATCACAACTTGGCATTTCAGGGGATCCGGGATGTAATGGGGCTGATGGTATACCAGGTCCTAAGGGACCCAGAGGAATGGATGGATTTCCTGGTCCTCGCGGTGATAAAGGACTGGACGGGCTTCCAGGTCAACCTGGTGAAGGTGGAGTTAATTCACGAGCAATCAAGGGAGATCCTGGTGAATCGGGTTTACCAGGATTCCCTGGTTTAACTGGTGATAGTGGAGATGACGGACCTCCAGGTTATATGGGTGATATTGGCTATCCTGGACCTAAAGGGCCACAAGGTGTTGTGGGACCTGAAGGAGAATCAGGTGAAACAACGATTGGCCCAATCGGACCGCAAGGTAAGTCTTGATCTGTTAATTTATCAAATTGTTGGTTAGTTTTGATAAACATTTTTTGATAAATTTTTGCATTTATTTGTAAAATCGAAATGATATTAATTTGTAAACTTGATATTATAAACTTATTATTATGTTTTTAATTAAAAAAGGATTGAAAGGGGAAAGAGGAGAAAGAGGTGATCCAGGTAATGATGCCCAACAACATACAAGCTCAACAGCCATCGCTGGTCAAAGGGGTACTCCAGGTAAGCGATTATGCAAGTTACATTAAAAATTTCACAATTAACAATTAATACATGAATACCAATTTTATCTTCAAGGTAATCTTGGAGACAAAGGAGACAAAGGAGTTAAAGGAGATCAGGTCAGTTTGGTTTGGACTTTTATGCTTAAAAATTGCCATTTTATTCGTCAAGCCATTAAGGCTTGGCAAGTTTGTGAAAAGTGAATGTGCGATGTTTTCATTGTTTGAATTTACTTTTTCCATTTCAAGGGAATTCATGGTGCACAAGGTTTTATAGGATTTCCCGGTGCTCCTGGTGTTAAAGGTGATCCTGGTGATTTGGGATTGCGTGGTATTAGAGGTGAGGATGGACCAACCGGTGAACAAGGTATTAAGGGTCAAAAAGGACAACCAGGAGTAGACGGAGTCGATGGAAATCCCGGTCCCATTGGATTAAAGGGTTTTATCGGAGATGTTGGAGATCCTGGTAGAGATGGGCCACCTGGACCAAAGGGTGCATTGATTGAGATATCTCGACCAACGAAAGGTGCACGAGGATCACCCGGACCACCCGGACCGAAAGGAGTAGCTGGTCCCGATGGGAAAAGGGGTTTACCTGGACCAATGGGTTATCCTGGTGATCCCGGTCCACCAGGTTTTCCGGTAAGTTAATTTTAACAATATTAACCACTCATCATTAGAAAAGTTGACAAACTCAAGCAACACTTGATTAAATTCATCTAATTTATATTTATATTTACTGTTAAATGATTTATGGTTTTAAAAAATAGAAGATAAAGTTAATAGCAGTTCAGTCGTTTAGTAAGTATGTTTGATATTAATAAAATAAATTAGTTTTGACTGAAAATATTAAAAAAATAATGGGCAAAGTTTATTATTAATACATTTGTAAAGAGTACAATTAATGAAACTATTGGTAACAAATGTGCGTTTTTAAAATGTTCAAAGGGTCCTCCTGGTCCTGATGGACTTGTTGGTATCACTTTCCATGGTGATCCTGGTGACTCAGGTTATCCAGGATTGCCAGGATTACCTGGTATTCGTGGACCTCCAGGACCTTATGGACTACCCGGTGAAAAAGGGCAACAAGGTGATGATACAGTTGGACCTCAAGGTGCACCTGGACTTCATGGATTCCCTGGGTGGGAAGGTATGTTTGTATTTTTAGATTGATTAAAATAAATCCTTGATCAAGTTTAACTCGACTCCTAGTTGAATGAATTCAAGAGTAAAATCATTCTGTGAGTGTAATTTTGCTCTTTGTGAAGAGATGTGGAATCGATTTGGAATGCGTCCTAAAATAACGACAATAAATATCCAAATTTTTTAACAATTTTACTTTAATTTTGAAAGGACTACCCGGTGAGAGAGGAGATATCGGTAATACAGGAGACAAAGGAACACCAGGTCGAGGGATTCCCAAACAAGGACCCAAAGGGCCTTATGGGTTGAGTGGAAATCCAGGAGATCCTGGTGAACCTGCACCACCAGGAGTTTCAGGAATAAAGGGAGGTAAAGGTGACAAAGGAGAGGATTGTATAAGCTGTCCTGATGGTGCGAAAGGTAAGTTTATTAAAAGTTAAATTAGTCTCGAAATTTTAACTTTGGCTTCAATCCATTCAATTTAATAACATAATATTTTTCATTGAAGGTTTTAAAGGTGATCAAGGGTCAAAAGGATTTTCGGGTATGCCAGGTTGGCCAGGAAGACCCGGTTTACCAGGACTACCTGGGTTAGGAGGCCTACCGGGTATAAAAGGAAAACCCGGTGTCAAAGGAATGAGTGGTGTTCGTGGTAATCCGGGAATATCGGGCTGTAAAGGATTGAAAGGAGATCAAGGAGAAGTGGAAATTCCACTCTATGATGAAACCTCACTTCGAGGTCCTACTGGAGATCCTGGTCTACCGGGTTTACCAGGCAAACCTGGAAAACCAGGAGTACCAGGTCAAGATGGATTCCCTGGAATACATGGCAGAGTAGGAGACAGAGGCGATTATGGAGATGATGGTGAGTCTATCCTCGCAAATTCATCAATAGTCGAAATATCGACTTAATTATATTCCAATACAATGTTCCTTTTTTTTATCAAAACAGGTCCAAAAGGAGAGCAAGGTCCTATTGGAAGGCAGGTGAGGTTATTTGCTAGACTTTAAATTCGTATAAATTCGTAACTTAGTAATTTGAAGATTATTGATTGAATTTGAATTTCGTTACAATTTCAGGGTCCTCCAGGTCTAAAGGGAGATCCTGCCTATTACTGGCCTGAAACCACCGGTGATAAAGGAATAAAAGGCGATCCTGGAGATGAAGGACCTCGAGGACAACCCGGAGACAAAGGAGAGAAAGGAGATTGGTTCGCAAAACCAGAAAATTTGATCAAGTTTGGTGTTCCTGGAATGCCGGGTGATAAAGGAGAAATGGGAAACTCAGGAGTGAACGGTTTAACTGGTAGAAAGGGTGAAAGAGGACTACCTGGTGCATCAGGGCGAAAAGGGGAACCTGGAAAGCCAGGAATAAGCCCAAGAGGCTCCGTTGGGTTCAAAGGTTAGAAATATTAATTTCTTACTTATTATAGTTTAAAATTTCGTGCATTTTTAACTCCTCATAACCTTTATCTTTTGGAGTTGGACGAAAAATCGATCACTTACAATCATTTGCATCAAAGATCAGAATCAATCAATCTAGGCAAGCTAATTTGAAAAGTCTCAATGTTTCAATCAAAACTATTTAATAATTTACTTATTAAATAGAGCGTTTGATGGATGTTTATTGAATTAGAGATTTTGAACCCAAATTTACTGAATTAACCATGGCTAATGATTTGAAAGCACTGAAATTATTAATTTTTAAAGTTTTCTAAAATTTTGATCATTAGTTTAGTAAAACGCTAAACTCTACAATTTCGAGTATTGACGCCTGTTACCAAAGTCCTATGCACCATTAAAATCTCTTGAAATCTGTCAGAGTTATCGTTCTTATTCCAAACTTAAGCTAACTATTCATAGATTAATAATATTAATAAATAATTAATAAATCAAATAATGTCAATATAAAACTTGGCATTCTTATTTAAAAAATGATTTAAACGTATTGATTCTGGGAAAAGTCAGAATCTATGTTTTCTGAATACAATGTTTTACAAGATTTTTCAATGTTCAATTTTCAAATTAACTAGGATTCAAGGGATCACCAGGTGACTTCGGACTGGACGGTCCTAGAGGAAACAAAGGTGAGCTAGGATTAAAAGGTCTAGAAGGATTTGATGGATTACCTGGGCCTAAAGGAGATCGAGGTGAAAGTTATAGAGGTAAATCTGGAGGACAAGGGGAGGTGGGACGAAAAGGTAAGCATATCATTTGGTTAACTGTTAACAATCTAAGACTTGAGGTGTCATTAGGTGATATATTTTATGGTATAAACAAGTCCATTAAAACATATTCGTGAAAATTGTTTAGGTTTCCAGGGTGAATATGGAGATCCTGGTTTAACAGGAGAAATGGGTCCAGAAGGGCCTAAAGGAATGAAGGGTCAAAGAGGTGACATTGGTTTACCAGGTCCAATGGGTTCAACTGGTCTAAAGGGTATTCCTGGTGATATTGGAAAACCCGGAGAAAGTGGAATCCCTGGTTTACTCGGAGAACGTGGTTTCTCTGGTGACAAAGGCTTCAGAGGTGACCCCGGACCACCTGGTTCAGTGGGATTACCCGGAGATATTGGTGATCTTGGAGAAATGGTAAGTTTGAACCAGTGAACCAGAAATCGGTTGAATAGAAGCTCGAATAAAGACTTTATTAGACTAACTATCTTGACTTTTAATGCGACGCAATTTTGATTAGTCATTGATCATTTTTAATTAATTTGATTTAACTGTTTGACTTGGAGTGTTTATTAGATTTAAATTATAGTCAATAAACTCTTGAAATTAAACAAATATTGAAATACCCAAAAAATGTTTCTTACTAATAATCAAATTATGAGAAAGGTCAATGGGTTGTCAACAAAGCTAATAAAGATTTTTGGGTGTTTGGATATTAATTTTGTAACAATTAACCTCTGTATTTAGCTGTTTTCTGTCAGTGATTCACTGATTTTTCAGAAATTATTCACATGATTTTTTCTGGATTATTTACAAAAAATTGAGTTTCTCTGATTTCGATAAGATTTTTTTTGTGGTTATGTTTTTGTTGGTCAATTTTATGAAAATATTGCTAAAATATGATTTCGTATTTAAACAGGGCGATAATGGACTTGATGGATATCCAGGTTTTGCAGGAAAGCCGGTAAGTTGGTTAACTGATAAAATTAAGATTTAAATTAACAACCAATTTTTTGAACTCAGGGAAAACCTGGGTTAGATGGACTTGATGGATTTCCCGGATTACCTGGTAAGATTGTAAATTTACTCAAGATTTTTGATCAGTCCAGTAATCACCAATGACTATGTACAGGTTCAACTGGAGATGAAGGTGACTCTGCTGAAGATGGTCCACCAGGTCCACCTGGACCTCAAGGTTTCAATGGAATGCCAGGTGAACGAGGTGATACCGGTATAAAAGGGGAACGTGGTGATACTGGACCTATTGGAAAAAAGGGAGCTAAAGGAGACCCAAGCAATTTGGGGCTTAAGGGAATGCAGGGTGACATGGGGCCAATGGGTTATCAAGGCCCACCTGGACCTCCAGGATTACCAGGATTACGAGGTGTAATAGGTGACCCAGGACCAGTCGGTTATGGTGCAAGAGTTAGTTACTTAAAATATCGTAACAGCATTTTATTTATCACAATTCTGTTGAAAGAGCTAATAGAAAATTTTAGTATTTTTATATCTTCTTAACTTTGTCACTATTTAGCAATTATTGACTTAGAGATGACAATTCATTACATTTATTACTATAGTATTAACAGATAAAGAGAAAGGATAATCACTATTCACCATAAATTATGAGATTTTCAGCAGCTGAATGATTAAATTAACCAATTAACTCAAATCAAACATTTGTTGGATGAAGGTAAATTACCTGCCTATTATTTTAGGTTTTAGGTCTTGAAAATCTTGTGCATTTCATGTTTTCGCTGGTTAAAATCAACCAACATAATTAAATTTTTCGTACGATAACCTTTGTTACAAGATTTGAAGATTTAGATTGACTTACTACTTTTAGTGTCCACTGATTGTTGATTATGTGATAAAAATAATTTCTCGTATTTTGTTGCATGTTAACAGAAAGTTTCTCTTGACTAATCCTTAATTTTCATGGTTAATATTTGATCAAATTCTGATAGGGTCCTCCTGGTCCAGATGGTTTACCAGGTTTACCCGGATTGCCTGGTTTACGAGGACTACCAGGTCCTGAAGGTGAAAATGGTAAACCAGGACCAAAGGGAATAAGGGGAGATAATGGAGATCCTGGTTATCCTGGTCTTCGTGGTATGGTTGGTTTGCCAGGTCCAAAAGGTTTGAAAGGTATTCGTGGTGACGAAGGTGAACCAGGAGGTATTGACATCGTCAAACCTAGCAATGTGGGCAATCCAGGTCCTCCAGGTACGTCTATGATTCCGTATTTGATTTAACATACTGATACATCAATCTATATTCATTTTTTTAAACAAAAGGTCCGAAGGGTCAACAAGGTGAATTTGGACTTAAAGGCTATAAAGGTAATTTCAACTAAGTTCCGCGGTTAGAGAAAATTAATTAAAAAAGATTAGTTAATTTAATGGATTTGTTTCAATTTGAAAAGGTGCAAAAGGTGAACCCGGTGATGATGGATGGGATGGCAGTTTAGGATACAAGGGCATGAAAGGTCTAAAAGGAGATCTTGGACCCATTGGTCCTCCTGGTTTTTCTGGAAAGCCAGGTATAAGCTATTCAGCAATTAAAGGAATTCAAGGATTGCCTGGTTTCTATGGATTACCTGGAGTTCCTGGCAAAGATGGTTTGCCTGGATTACCCGGGTTAAAAGGTGAATTAGGAGATACAGGATATCCTGGTCCTAAAGGAGATACCGGAGATATTGGTGACCCAGGTAGGCACAATTATGACATAAATAGATCAAATACATCTGATTTTGCATGTGTAAAGTTTCAATTGTAAAATAATTCAACTTAACAACCAGTGAATAGATTTTCCGAAAATAAACCTATTCTTTCCTATTCTCAGGTGTTCCTTCAGTCGAATATACTGGTTCAATGGGTCCTAAAGGTAAGTCAATTATTTGATCACAAATAAGACATCGGAATCTTAAAACTGCTGTTTTAATGATAAAATTAGATGTGAAAATTTTATATTAATATGTCTATTTCAATTTCAAAGGTGAGCGAGGAGACCCTGGGCTCCCTGGACTGATGGGCGAACCGGGTTATAGTCCACCCCCTGGAGTAGATGGTGAAATGGGAGAGCCTGGATATATGGGTGAAATGGGTCCAAAAGGATATCAAGGAGAAAAAGGTCAAAGAGGTAAGTTTATCGGTTAGTTACTTGGATGGTTTGCTTAAATTTTTGTGTCTTAAAGGTGATATCGGGCGCAAAGGAGTAGCTGCACCACTTAGAGATGAAATCGACAAGGTAAGTCACTTTAAAATCATTCATATCATTTCTGAAAAGGCCTAAAATTAAAAAGATGAGAATTATTATGAAATTCAATAAAATAATTAAAATAGGGCCTCTGAATACAAATTTAGATTGTACTTTACCTTAGATTAGAACCAAGTTTCTTTAGTATCTGTTGCTGATGTTTGATATAATTATGAGATAGATGTTCAAAACACTTTAAATGCAATAGAATCTAAACCGTTCTTGAGAAAAGATGTTCATTTTGCTTAATCATAGCCTTGATGTGACAAACCATAATTGAGACAATGTTTAACATTTCGATTTAACTTCATTCAATTATTTCAGGGTGAAATGGGTGATAAAGGTTATGCGGGAATACCTGGCATGATGGGCTTTAGAGGTTTTCCAGGACCGGCTGGTGAACCGGGCTATCAAGGCCCGGATGGCCTAAAAGGAGATGAAGGATATGAAGGATTACCCGGTCTACCTGGTTTAGATGGAATACAGGGATTACCTGGTGACCCAGGAGACGACGGTAAACTGGGTGCTAAAGGAATTAGAGGTAATCCTGGTTTCGCAGGTGGACGTGGACTAACAGGTCGCCCTTCATCTTCTCGTGGTTACTTTTTCACGCGCCATTCACAAACAATTTATCAACCCAGATGTCCTAACAATACAACGCCTCTTTGGGATGGTTATTCTTTACTTTATATCATGGGTCATGATGGAACTCATGGACAAGATTTAGGTTCTCCAGGATCATGTCTGCGACGTTTCAGTACAATGCCTTACATTGTATGCGATCAGGAAGATCAGGTGTGTCACTATGCTCAGGCCAGTGACTATTCATATTGGCTCAGTACCGAAGCCCCTAAGCCTGTCTCAGGAACTCCAGTTGTGGGACAAAAGATTAATGAGTACATTTCCCGATGTACTGTTTGTGAAGCTCGTACCCAAGTTATTGCAATGCACAGTCAAACAAATAATCCACCAGATTGTCCAAACAATTGGGAAAGTCTTTGGATTGGATACAGTTTTGTTATGAACACTGATGCTGGTCCAGGTGGAAGTGGTCAACCTCTTAACTCTCCTGGCTCTTGCTTGGAAGATTTCCGTCCTCAACCTTTCATTGAATGTCATGGTGTTGGTCGATGTAATTATTACACAACATCAACCAGTTTCTGGTTGGCAGCATTAGATCAATCTTCCAACAGGACGTTTAGTCGACCAATATCTGAAACTATTGATCCAGCTTATGTTCACAATAAAATCTCAAGATGCCGTGTTTGTATGAGAAGCACAACACCAAGAGCTTCTTTTACTTACACTGCACCAATATCATCAATGGATTATCGTTTAAGCTGATTCACTTCCAAACTAAATTAAATTATTTCAACTATTAAAGCAACATCAAATGAAATTGTTTTTTTTTTATTCTGTCATTTGACATTAAAAACAAAAATAAAGTGACATAAAAAAAAGTTATTGCTTAGCAAAATACTCAAATAAAAACATGATTGTATAATTGAAAACAAGGTGAATCAAAACCACTTACTTTGTTGAATTTCAATTACAAAATACAGTAATCGCTGCAAAAATTCACATGCATTAAAAACACGCATTAAAGCTATAATTTCGACGCGACTTTCAACGGGCAATTTTGAATAATTTTTAATTTAATTATAAAAGTTGACAAGTTAGTAAATAATAATTAATAATTTTCAATATAAAAACCCAAAACTTAAACACCTGTTAACCGTTACTAACGGTCCGTTGACTGTTTATTAAAAAATTACATAGATGGCAGAACAGATAATTGTATACTTTAAAAAGTGCGGAAAATCCTTTCAATTAAATTTTATTGATAATTTAAGTTATTATATCTATTGTGTGTAAATTACTTGATTGGTAAACGACTATTCAAGTTTTTGAAAGATATCACAAATCAAACCATCGTAAAAGACCGAAATTATTTCTGATTCTCATAGATTCAGGATAAAAAAACTGGCTTGCTATGTCTATTAACAAATTGCAAACCACCATCAAGATTCAAGGTTAATGGCTGATATTGATGTGACGTTATCTATTTTACAATTAACTTATGCTAGCTGATTTCTTATTGAATTGATTAATTAATCAAGATGGTGTTGATAAAGATAGTGAATCAAATTAATGGTTGACTTAGTGTTTCAAAAATAAAACCGAGAGACGCATTTCCATGAATGAAGGTCGACATGTAACCAGCAAACCATCAGCAACAATCTGTTCAAATGATGACAGAACATTAACCATTACAGGAAATTGGAACTTGTATTGTTAACAGTTATTCCATTCTTTCTATCCTTATCATCATCCAACAATTGAACATAATCAGCATCTGGTTACCTCTTATGATTGCTCCTATTCCTATTGTTATAAACTTATAACACTTGCTTTTTTTTTGTTTTCCTATTCAAACCCATTAAGATCACCAGGATGACAAATTAACTCGTAACCATCTAATTGTATCTGATCCTGGAGTTGGTTGAACCAACAACGGAAACCATATTGAACCTGAACCATCAAATAATTGTAACATCAAAACAACAAAAATATGGAGTTTTTAATCTAAAACTGGCAACTGGAAAACCAAAGCAATCTTCATTAGCAACAGTTGTGTACTTCAATATGGTAAAATAAGTGTCCCATTGGATTAACTTGAGTAATTGATTGTCTTTTCTAGACCAAACATTAAACTAAACTAATTTAATTAATTGTGATTTCCTTTTCTCTTCTAGTTTGAATAAATTGAATAAATTATAACCGTCAAATGATGCTTAATAAGCTACTTCTGTTTCATGGCTATGTGAATCCTGAAAACTTGAGGGGTTACCCTAACAAGATGGACCAAAACTAAGGAACCAACCATTTGATCATTCCAATTGTTGTTATATCAATCGTCCGAATCAAGTAAATAGCAGCAAATGGAAATAAACAGCAATCATTAACATCATTACAACGTAATTGTTACCAACATTGATGAGTAAAAAGTAAGTTTTCCATGCTTTAAGATATTCCAATCAGTTGTTACCCAAAACCGTTTCTGTGACTAAAGACGCCCTTAATAGCCACAATTGACTTGAATACTGACAACAATTATGACAATATTTACCAGTCAAATCAAATTAATAGTGAAGAGATCCATGAATGATGAGGAGGCTGATAAAGAGGGATGAAGGGAAAGAAGAAGAAGAAAAAAACGAAGACAAATTGATTAGTAGCAAGAAAACGCACATTTAAAAGACTTACATTATTGTACAATGATGATAGTTATGACGAAAGAAAGGGATGAAAAGAAGAGAAGAAGTGAAATAGCAGATATAAGATGAAAAGAAACACTCACAAAGATGAATATGAAAAATGAAAAAGATTGACAGCGAAGAGATGATGATAAGATGATGATAGAGAGAGAGATGAGTTTAGACAAGGAAGGAAACTGAGCCGCAAATTGAGTTTCCATGTCACTAATTATCATCATTTTGTTTGTTTTTCCTAGTTGAACACTTAATGCTGTCTAGCTATTTCCACCGGCTACCATGATCATTACCACCGCCAGCAACTCCATCATATGCCATTAACACGTGTTACCAGTCGCCATTAATTGCAAATGTAATAGTCAATTGGTGTTTTTGTTTCAATGTTTTTGATTTTTTAGTTACAATCAAAAGATAATCCTGTTGACGCTTGAGAAATTAGTTTAAATCTTAACCTTTTCAGGGTTATCAGAATGATAAATAATACATTACAACAACAACAATAAAAGTGCTTTCTCTCTCCTTCATATCATCAATTTCATCATTTGATAGACTCAACATGATCAATGTGGTTTTCAAATCAACGTATTTTGTATTGTAATGCGCTTCAACTAAAAGTTAAATAAACCATTCAAATCTAAAATCAACCATACAACTTACGACGCTCATGTTCAACTGTCTTTTACAATTGCCATTATTTTAAAACAACAATTAATGTTACACATTTGATGTTATGTTTACCACTATATTATCAGCTACTTCTGAATCACCTTCCCGATCACCATTATCATTATCATCACCACCAACACCAGTAATATCCAAAGTGTATCATATTCTTGTGTGCCTTCTTCAACCTCTTGATAACCTTTTTCCAGTTGTGATTTATCCTTGTTGTTTAGTCATCAATTGAGCCTTTTAAAGTGCAAACAAAATGGTTTTAAAGATGATTAAGATCAACGGCCCATAACAGTGAGATATTATCAAATAGGACAAACGGAGAGACAAATCCATCACAATGATAATAACTACAATGAAGAAATCAACAGCAACAATGATAATCTGCACAAATCATCTCATCTCAGCTACTTCAATCAACGATTACACTTTTCATCATCACCATCACCATAGTATCAATAAACAAATATTGTATCCATAGTTTAAAATTTTACAATCCAGTGCCAAGACTAACCAGTCCAAAGTATGTTTAATTAATCACCTCTTGAGATGAATCAATAAATTGCTCGATACGGGGATAAACTCAAGCCTAGTAGTCACCATTGAAGTAACCATCATCGTCATCATTATCATCTGCAAAGTGAGGTTAGAAAAACAAGGATTAATCACAAAAGTAAACATTTTGGGCTTAAAAAATGGAATGACAGTGACAATGGTCAAGATTGAAATGCCTTTGTCCCATCCACTCATCATCTCGGCTTATAGACATCATCTTAATCATTATAGACTCATTTACCAAGTATTTAATCAGTGCGAAACAATAAATTCTAATCAGTGAAAAAAAGTACGTTTGTAAACAAACCCAAAAATCTCTTCCAAAATCAACTCATAATCTCACAACTCTCAACATTTTTACTTTTCTAAATTGTGTATCGAGTACATTTTTCAGTCTATCTTTTTTTTTTGTTTTTTTGTCCTGTTTTTTTCGTTAGTTTTTGTATTTCAATTTAGGTAATCATCATAGATTCATTAACCGTAAACTGTATTACTAAACCTGATCGCATGTATAATGCTGAAGCAATGAGATCAGTAACAAGGGCTCCACTTTCATTGCCCGAGTGGAAGAAACACATTTCGGATATTCGCAAATTTTCATCTTCACTATGGACTTTAAAACCCAATGTGACAATAGACAATCTCATCATAACTCTCCATTCAACCATTACGGTGCAAATATTAATGATTGGAACCATATTCGTGTCCATGAGACAGTATTTCGGTGATCCGATTGATTGCTTAACCAAAGATTCGGATATTAAAGCTTCCTTGATTGAACATTATTGTTGGATAGAAGGTGCTTTCTCAGTGATCGCCGGTGGTGAAACGGGAACATCCCAAGCTTATCCTGGAGTAGCACCAACTACAACCGCATCTGTTAAACGCCATCACAAGTACTACCAATGGGTCTATTTTGTATTAATTATACAGGTGAGTCGAATATTGGATTTCTTATATCTTCATGTGTCCATTTTGTGTCTGTCGATTTAAGTGATCATTCTGGAGAAAATTAAGGTTCGATTAGAGATATTTTGGATTTTGGTTCATTTTTCTCCTTTCAGCTTCGCTGTCTCATTCGGAATTCAACTTCCTTCCTATGATTTTAATTAGTAAAATCGGATATTCTGCAATTAAAACATTGTTTAATGATGAGGTGTTTTATCAATTTAGTTTGATAGTTTGACTATCTTATTTGTTTTAGCTCTAATTGGATTAAATGTGAATATGATTTATGCACAGTTGATCAGTTGAGTTTCTTTGAGGATTCATATTTAATGTTTTATCCGAGCTGCTGTTTCCTCTCTTCCTAGGTTCAATGTTGAATCAATTTATTTAATAACTCGTTTCCTCTTTACATTTTATGCAAATTACCAAGACAATTGTAGCTGAAAAAATGCTTCAAATCAGATTATCTGAATCAGGAAAAAGTTCAACTTGTTTACTTCTCAGTTTCCTAATAGTCTGAAAGTAGACCTGAGCAATTTATTTATCCCTAATTGTGCTGATTTTGTTGATAAGCTAACGCTAAGAAGTGGTAATCAACCATCAATAGATGCAGTAAAAAAGCTATCAATAAATTGCATCAAATAGCTAAAATCTGTGAATAGGAAAGATCTCAGACTAATAGATCAATATGAAACATTCATTATGAATAACTAGAGTAAACTCAGGTGCAATGACCAAAAATGATTTTTATTTACATAATGAACACTTAATCATTACAGTAATTGTAAGATACTAGAAATATTGAGTAATTGGTTGAACTATTAACAACTAAATTCAACCTAAAAAGGTAACAAGTTAATCATCGTAAGACTATTTGGCAAATCGTAAATACAAATGCTTCCATTGAGTTCCCGAATCCATTTTTGTTATAGCTAGGTTAAAATGGAGATGACTTGACCAGGAATGAAGCATGTTCTTTCCAGTTAGTTCTGAATCCAGATAGATACTAATTTATATCATTATTATCGTATAAATTTAAGATAAATAAACCTTTGAGATTAAGATGCATGAACTCAATTAAAATGGGTGCTAACTTAATGGAAGTATCTGTAATAACAATAGCAGTAATGAGCAGACGAGTAGCACAGACTAAATAAGAGATCTAGAAAGATAGATTACTTGAATCAGAAGTAAGGTTCACAAAAGGCATAATCAATCTAAATATTGAGGTCTGATTATAACTCTCAGAAATATAAATGTCAAAATATGGTTAATAAATTATTCCAAAAAGAGAAACAGTTCAACTCATCTGATAATAAATCAAGAAATAAACAAATTACTTACAAAGACAGATCAAGGCAATCATTTTGTTCCAATTAGAATTGATGTCTGCAACAATTTAGTCAATTTGAATATTTGCACTGGTAATATTTGAATTAATTTAGTAATAGATGAAATGTTTTAAACATTGTAAAGTTAATAATTAAATCAAGCAATTAATTATGCAAGCTTTTAGCTTTGGAATATTTTTGATCACACAAACGATAAAAGATTTACAGTAAAAGATACCTATCTAGATATTAAGATACCAACTGTAAGATATGTTTACTAATGTTTTGTTTTCCTTTCAATTTTCCACCTTTTTATAGTCAATTATGTTTTATTTACCAAAATTTTTATGGCGATCATCGGAATCTGGACGACTTCGAGAGCTGATTAGTAAATTATCTAGTCGATCAGTTGTCGAGTTGGATGAAACATCACGAATTCATATTGTTCAAGAATTGGCGGACAACTTGGCGATATCACACAACTATTTGATAACGGTCATCTTATGTGAAGTTTATTGTCTTTTCCATCTTGTGATTCAAATTTGGTTTACCAACATATTTTTAGGAGGATCATTTTATACTTTAGGATTACGCTGGTTAGCGTATGCAAATCATTTTTCCAGTGATGATCCACTGATTGCAATATTTCCTAGGATGGTCAAGTGTACATTTCATAAATATGGATTTTCTGGAACAATGGAAACCAAAGATGCTCTCTGTTTTTTGCCGTTGAATATTGTCAATGAAAAAATTTACGCCATTCTTTGGTTATGGTTTGCTATTCTTTTAGCAATTACGACGTTCCATCTGTTAATGGAGACAATTTTCGTGTCCTTTAGATCATTGAGAATACTCCGAGTGACTTGGCTTGCTCCAGGATGTAAACCCACCTTTATTAGAGGAATATGTAAACGAGCTGGACATTGGTTAATTTTGAGCTTTGTCGCAAATAACATTAAACCTTCTTACTTTCGTGATTTGATGGCCTTTTTGGAAAGAGATCATTTCGATCCTAAAGGAAAACCTCTTCACGTTTCTCGAGTCGGTGAATCGTTTGCACGGAAAAACACACCAACAAAATCTAATCCAGCAGCTCCTCTACCTAAACCTTATAAATCAAAGTCAAACAAAAAACTAGCAGCTAATACTGCATTATCATCAGCTTTAGCTTCCCATTTGACTCCAGCTAACAATTTGATGAACTCAAATAAACATAGCAATCTATCTGCATATTTAAGATCTAATAATTGTGATCCTCCTGGACCTGGTTTTGTAGCAACTGCACCAAGTAATTGGGAATCGGCATACTGGGGTGATGACAATGGACCCACAGAAGTTACCAAATTAACCTCTAATCATAACTATTGTGATGATCCTCGAGACGAATGGGAAATCGATGGGATTGCTGTTGAAGGAGTTAGTGGAGTGTCTGGTCGAGATGGTGAAAAAGGCAGTGAATGGCGCAGTTGGCCTGACGAGCCTCCATCCGACGACGATGTAGGCTATGAAAGGCCGAGATCAAACAACTGTCAACTAGGTCCAGAACTAAGCAATATTACAATAGAATGGCCCAGCAAATAAATTAATTGCAACATTGTTTAAACATTTTCATTTTCTTAATATTTATCATTCTCACATTTTGACAAACCAACATTTAGTCAATATTCATCATATTGATTTTTGTATCGAGTGCCTTTTAATATTGATTTTTTTGCTAACAGAAAAATTAAATTTTTCTTACACTTTTTAATCTCATCGTTTCAGTATTTCAATTATTACTGTTGCATGGTTAGTAGTTTTTCAGATTAATTAGCTGATGAAAAGTGAATGTGACTAGTGTCAACTATCAAGTTTTGAAATATGTCTTTTTCAATCAAACAATGTCTGTTAATGAGCTTTTCAAAACTCAGATCCAGCCTATGATAATTGTGTTGATAATTGACTATTTATCATTAATGAATCTTTATATCATTTATAAGTGCACATTCATTCATCACTTTCTTCCTGAAACTTTTAATAATATTTCTGTATCTAAATCTGTTTCGTTTACAAGCTTCTTGTGTATTGGTTTCTTTTTTTCTTTGATTGTTCATCTAATATGAAAAAATCAAATTAATGCTCATATCATGAAGAACAGATTTGAACAAAAACTCAATAAAATCATGAATTTTCTGAAGGCCTTTACTCCATCTTAATTTATTAATCATTTCATGTTATTCCTCTAGAATCAGTGAATTCTGTAATTTGATCCTTTAAATTTTTAAATCATTCAATCATCATTAAATTCATTAGTTGCTCCGTAGATTAATTTTAATTTTAATGTTTTGAATGTTAAGGTACTGAATTTATTTACTAGAGTTGAATAAAAAAGGGGATCCATACATTTACCTCAATAGATATGACCGTCCATTAAAGGAAAGGGGAAAGAAGAATAAAGCTCCAAAAAAATCCAAAATCGAAATATGCTTCCTGGTGGTTTTTTCACCGTCTTTCAGTTATTAAATTTTTGGCTTCGGTTCTTTGATTAGTAAGATGGGCCTCGATTAATTCATGATGTTGAGTAAAGCTACATATGATAAAATGAATGTATTATATAAGCATATGTTATCATGTTACCATGTTATCAGCTTATGTTAGATTCAAATGTCGATTCAAAACAAGTTTCAAATACAGTCCATTTATAAGTAGCTTGACCAGAAATTTTCTCAAAAAATTTACGACTCAGGTTTGCGTCAATGCAATTAAATTAGAACCAAGAACAATTAAAATTAACTTAATTTTCTTTAGCATACGTTAGTGCCTCCATCTAGCGATTACATAATGTAATTTGATAATAACTTGATAGAGTTTCATTTTTCGTCCAATTAGGAGACATTAAAATAGCCCTTTCTCTGTTTTCCCCTTGTAATAGCCCCGTGATTGGTAAAGCAATCTAGAAAAATCTAGCAAGAGTTACCCCAAAATTATACCTATTACTCTTTGATACCTTGTGTTTAGTCTGACAAGCCAAATATTTCGAGATTTTTTGAACTAAAAGTGAACAAATATGGTTACAATTACTATGCCACCATGTTGCTTTTTTGCTTTTGTAGCAAGTTTAGTTTTTACTATTCTTTGTTTTGTTTTTTTCCATCAACACTTGAAAAAGAGTACAACATTGTGTTTCAACGTAAAACTGGATGTTACTAATAGAAAGGTTTCGCAGGTCTTAAAGGTTTGAACAACCCTCTAACTAATGTAAGTTTATTGTATTCCTTTTGTGTTTTTGATATGATAATATTGTATTTTTCATTCTTTTAAATCATTTTCTTGCAGTAACTAAGGACGCCAACAAACCAAATTATCGACGATATTTAAATTAAAGACCAAAAAGATTCAGTTGTTACCATAAGCATCAAAATTCGATAATCAAAGCCTTCAAAGAAATGCTAAAATTCACATCCTACCCCTTCCGTTGTATTTTCCAAATGGTTGACCCAAACCATTCTACTGGTTGTTCTAATTTTGACAAAGTTAAGCTGTACTACATTTAAATACTCTAATACATTGATAAAAATTTCTATATATTCTTATATTATTGTCTTTTTTATTAATATTCATCATTTTTAAAATTCAAACTTGCCAGGCTCCTTAACAATTATCAACAAAATCCCGCGTAAACTTCAAAGCATGATACAAATACTTGGAACAGGCTATATGACCAGAAATTTTTGACTATTTATGGATGTTTACACATTGCTATTCTTTGCTTGCCTTATTTGAATCAACTGGCTACTCTTGATGCTACCGTCTGACCACATCACCAATAGATGAACTTTGTGTAATTCCTTACCTACAGTGAACATAGACACTTTAGTCATAGGTAACTAAAGAGGTTAAAATCACACTTTAATGCCTCAGCCTTAGTGTTTTACTATTAATACATTTCTGTTAGTTGCTAGTTTTCTTTACGGCTACTGTTATTGTTAGCTTTGAATTCAACATCTGTCCTGCTTATTAATTGTGATTATTATTGATTGTTGGTCTTTATACCGGTACAATCATCAGCAAGCAAGAAATACGAAAGTCACGCCACGGAAAAATTGAAGATTTAAATAAAGCAAAAATATTGTAAGATCATGTGCTGATCAGAAATGAAAAAGATATCAGTTGATCACGTTAGCTAAATTTAAAACCTTCGAGTCACTGAAATAGATGCTGATAGACTGACAAAAGACGGTATTCAGAGCAGTTCACTGGTCAATTGCAATTGAAGAGGAAACGAAGCCTTTCCTAAGCATCTTAATCATATGAAAGATATACTTATCTGATATTTCCTTCAAACGCATTGTTTCAGCTTGCTGTCCATTCGATTAACGAGATTTCCCTCAAAGATTAATGTCTAAATAAAATAAATGCCTATTCAAGACATTATTTTTAAATCGACAAATGTTCAAACATTAAAATAAAATCATTGTTTTAATGTTATTATATCATCTACAGATGCATATCAACAGAGTTAACAACTTCTTAACTGTGCATAAATTTTCAATAAATATTATCTGAAAATACTTTCATCTGAATAATCTGGTGGTCATTTGAATTTACTTTCTCCAAGAGCTCTTCCTGACTCACTTGTAAAGAAATGAGCTGACATTTTATTAATTACAGTCAGACGATCACTATTTTTAACAATAACTAGTCCAAATAAGTGTGTTTAATTGATTAAAATGAACTCATCATTTCATTATACAATTATCTTTCAGAAAAGATCAAGTTTAGCTCTCGAGACAATGATGTTCAACCTTTACTGGTCAAGCGTTTAGGATAAATCGAGAGTGGCTTTTATCCATTAAAGCCAATCATGTTTACACAAAAATGTCTTTACTTAATTAATCTTATTTTACTTCACCAGATTCATCTCGTTGATCAGCCAGGTAAATGAGATTACATTTGCATAAATACAAGTCTAAATTTGCTTTAGCAGAGCTCATGAATATTCAGCTAATTGTCCCTGTCATCAATAGCTCATTATTTAGCTGAAGATGTTCCCTTAATCTCACAATGGTTTTTCATATTCAATTTTTCACGCCACTTTTAATTCTGACCAATTAATCATAATAGGAAGATTAAAATCGTGATTGAATGTCCGATTGGTGAGGTCCGTTGATAGTGGTTAATTCATGTATTAATAATAACGGAGCTTTCAAGATTTACGCCACAAATCGTGGTTAATAAATTTAGTTTGACCAAAGAAAAAACGATTTCAGTTGCCTTATTGAGCAAAATGGCAATAAATCAATTGAATTGTATAACAATTTTGTATACATTTTTGTTGTATCCTCATTCACAATGAAAGAATGAAATAAATTGTAATTATTTTTGGTTTAACTGGAAAATTTAAATATCTGAACCTTTGATTCCTATTTGAGTAAACAGTCAATGGAATCAAAAAGATTACAAATTAACAATTTAATGAAAGAACTGTTATAATCAATAATTAACTTGCATAAATATATTTACACTTATTTCGGGAAAATCAATTGACATTATAAATGCATAAAAATGAAATTTTTTTTGTAAAAATCATACAAAAGTGAAAAGGCAATTCAATTTGAAATGAACAAATCGATAATCAATTGATTATTAATCATTTATTTGTTATTTAAATTAATTTTTTGCTACTCGCAAGAAAAAGATGGTTAATAAAATGTAAATTTTGATGATAAAATCAATCAGTGTTTCAATGGTTGGTCACAATTGAGTTTCATAAGACATAAAGATTCATTTGATTAAAAACAATTTCAAACGTTCATGAAGCTACAATATTATCATCAATATTATCGTTTACTGTTCACCATGTATGATGAAGATTACAATAATAAAGAAGATGGTAAATATGAAAAGGATGATGAGCAAAAACAAGAACAAGAAGTTGAGAGCGAAAGAGATGAAAAGAATCACTTTTTTTCTCATCTAAAAGGAGGGTTTGTTGTTATCATTATTCAGGCCAAATTTCAGCAACTAATATAGTCAAAATTTAGTGTATTGTGAGGAAATAAAGTGTTACATCTTCTGGTCATCTTCATCCTCCTCCTTTGCCTCCTGATCCGCCTTAAAAATCATCTTGAGCATCTTATTTTTCACTTAAGATAACATTCAACTTTCATCTTTAGTGACTTTTACTTATGAACATCAACAAAAACGGTTTCCATTCATTATCTTCTTCCTTTTTCACCGAGCTTCAAACCAATTACTTTTCCATCATTGAAGTATCCAAATTTCATTCGTCTTTAGCAAACTCGTAATCAAATTAGCCATGTTTCTACAGGCAACTTTCTTTATATCCTTTGTGTCTTTAGTCCATTGTGTTTCTCATTCAATTAACCTGCCAAGTAAACGACCCTGGACTCCACTGCCAGTGTCTCACAGTCGACAAGTCAATCACCAGGCTTCTTCATCACCTTTGGTATTGCCTTCTTCGCCATCTTCAACCGTCTATTTGCCTGAGAAAAAATCATCAGATGTGACTTTTGAAACGAACGGCAAAACTTATTCCATTGAGAGTTCTCATTTTCCCACACCGATAATTGAACATCATCCAAATGGAGCCACGGTTGGACTTGATTTGCCAGACTCAAATATTCGATTATTGCTTGATATTGATCAACTCGGAGGAAAGCCAGTAGCTCAACATATTGGATTGAAGGTTGTTGAGAAAAATAAAAAGAAGCAATCTCAACAATCAACTGATCACAAATCTGAAGCTGTTAAAATGAATCATCGACAAACTCTGACCAGCAATTCCGGCAGTTCCATCAATTCAAACAGCTATGGCTCTTCGGCAGCATCAACATCGCAAAACCATCAGCCACAAAAAGGTTCATTGACTGCATCATCGTCACCTCAGTTAACAACGGTTAGTCGATCATCAAAAATTGTTTCAATTCCCATTTCAACCAATTACAAGATTGGCTATATACGAAGCAATGATCTTCATTCAGCCATTCATCACCAAATTGTCCATGGTAAAGGTGGTAATCAAGTTAGTGTTTTATCTGCCAATTATGCAAATCAACTTTTACACAACCATCATCGAGTTAATCCATCAACCTTCGAGTCAAATGTTTTAAATAAAGATAAATCAAATCAAGGAGGCTTTACCAGTCCAAGATTAGAGCAAGGCAGCTTTAAACCAATTGAGAGTTATTCAAATCAGATGAATAAATTTGATGGTCAAGTAAAGATCAATAACACAAATAGTTCAATAAAAAGGTTAAATATTGTTTCAACAAGTAAAGTAGCTTTGAGTTCACCAGTCGCTGCTATTAAGAGTAAAGCTCGAATTAATGGACCTCGTGAAACTGAGCAAATCAAGGAATCACTCCAACAGCAACAGGTCAATGATGAGCAAATCAATCAAAATGATTTCAATGAATCTGATATGCAAATTAAATTTGATACACCAACCACTATTTCAACAAATTCGAGGAACCAACGATCACCAAAAAAATTGGACAAATTTGAAGATGTAAGTGAACCAACATCAACACTGAACTCTGGTTCTTCCTTAGATACTTCCAATGACATTTCAAACGCAGATCAAGGTTTTGACAATGATGATGACGATGAAAACAATGGTGAGAGTGAAAACATAACCGAAGACTTTAATTCCAGAATTAATAATCATAAACAGGATGAAAACAAATCAGCATTCGATAGTGAAGTGATTGGTAAATTAACTTCAGTCACAAATCCACCAGTAAATATCAATTCAAAATTAATGCGAGGCTCGTTTAGCTGTGAAACAATTACTGAATCTTTCACTTCTTCAACTGATTCATCTCTCGATTCAATTGCTCGTTCCCTTGGAGCTGATATGCTATTAAACTTGATTCCAAGTTCCCAATCAATTTTACAAACCCTCATTGATGCATCAACCTCAGGTTATACATTGTTTTTACCAAGCAACGAAGCATTAGCCAAATTACCATCGACATTGATCAACCGTTGGAAATCGGATTCAACCGCTTTAAACACACTATGGTCCAGTCATTTTATAGATAGTCAGATAACATTGGAAAATCTTAAATCAATGAATGAAGTGTCACTGAAATCAGGTTCAAATCAGCTTCAATTTGGCATTTTCCGAAATGAAACTTATACAGTAAACGGTCAACCCATTTCAATTGGTAATCAAAGAGCACCAAATAACGGTATAATCCATGTTATTGAGGGTGTCCTTTATCCATCAGCTGATAAAGATATCATGACAACTTTAAAGGTTTGCAATAAATTTGACGGTTTTGTGACTCTTGCAATGGGAACTGGATTAGCATCAGTTTTGTCCAGAGGTAAGAACCGTTTAAACTCTTTTCCTTTCGGTTCCTTTCAGTTCCGAAATCCATTGTTTCAAATCGATTTCCTTATTGGCCTTGACTTTCTCCATTGATCATTGTTGACGCTTAACCAGATCCAGGTTAGCTTCACATTTTGGGCCAGTCTAATCAATCAAATGGAAGCATAACAAAAAGTGAATAATAGAGATGACCAACATTAATCAAAAATCTGTCATACCAATTGTTGTTATCATATTATATACATTACATTAATATCGTCCTTAATTTTTGATTTTCCATTCTTGATTATTATCCTTTATTAGGTGGACCTTACACGGTTTTTGTTCCAAGCAATGAGGCTCTTCAAAAGATTCCTGAAAAAGATTTGCAACTTGTAAGAAGCAATATGACAGCTTTGAAAGGTAAGATTATTTCTTTCATCATATTTCAGGTTGGTGATTAACACACAACTTACACACTAATATAACAAAGAAAAAAATAGATTGATTAGCAATTACCTTTAACAATAATCCAATAGTAAAGATTATACAAGAAGCTTTCTTTATCCTGTTCGTTAAAGCTTACTGACATTGTATAATTAAACAGACTCATAGACGTCAAAATAACATGATATTAGTAGGAGATGAATTGATCATCAATAGAAAGGAAAAGATGCTGAGTTTTAATGATGTTGATGTTTATTATTATTATAAGTATAATAATAATGTTTTATCAACATCATCACTTGTTGATTGACAGTTTTAACATTTTTTTTCTCATTTTTCACATCATCCAACTTGCTGGAAAAGGTTTCCATTGATGGTTTCAGATACAAATCATCACCATTATCATTCCCTTGTCACGTTCATGAGTCTGTTATAATCAGAAATGAAATGAAAATTAGTGAAATTCGACTTGATGAGAAGCTTTTTCTCTCTCTCTTCATATTTTTCATACTTACTCTTTATTTTTATCAAGGTGAGAATAATGATTATATTGGTTAATCGGATAATCATGATTCAACAAGTTTTCTCATCAATAGATTAAAGTGTTGATCTGATTCACGGCTTAAAACGCCAACATAAACAAGCTGATGAAAACATCAAAGTAGGAAAAAATTATGATGTTAAGGTGAATGATGAGGATAAAATATACTTTAAGGAAAAAATCTCTAGACGATTATCAGTAAAATAAAGCTTCTCACATCATGATTGATGTTGATTTGGTGTTATTATGGGTAAAGAGTTAAAATATCACCCAATTTTGACAATAATCTCAGCAATATTGCACGAAATGAACCAGATTTGGGTTTATGACAAGAAAGACTAAACCTGGTTATATCGAGATTCAATTGATCATCATTTTCATCATTCATCATCTAAACATTGGCAATTTGATAGGGTTAAATAAATTATTTAAATGGTTACCTAAACATTTGATCATATAAAAGGTTTATCAAATGGGAAAATGTTAATACGTAAAGTTAATCGAAAATTTACTTTTTACAATTAGATTGTTGATATAAATAGATTGTTTGGTAACTTTTAAGGCCACTAAATATTAAATCTATCATTTGAGTTTTCCATTGAAGATGATTTACCATTCATTGTCATTATTATGATTATTATTATTTCTTGTAGCCTCTTCCTTATCATCAAAATTTCATTGTTATTATAATGGTTATCATTATTAATAGTTGATCTGATTACAGTTTATGTTCAGTAAATATTGAAATGTTTACTGGACTGTAAAGTCATCTGTTACAAGTAGGTAGATCAAGTTGAATTGTTAGCATTTTGGCAAATTAATTTAATATCACAAATGAATTGAATTGTAAGGGTGGAAATTATTTTAATTTTTTGATTAACATTTCATCCTTTAACTCCTGACTGCAAGTAATCAACTTAAAATTAATTTTTAACTCTTTTTTTGTTTTTACTCATTAATATTGGAAAAGATTTTTCCCAATGTTATGAATTACATTTATACTGATGAATTATCATCAATGAAAACTCAATTTTACTGTAATTTGATTGTAGGCAGATTAATTTATATCTGTTCAAGTTTCAGCAAACGTTTGAATACTTTTTGTTGTTTTTCATTTCAAATGTTTGAGAAATGTTGATTAACAGTTGATTTGTCTGATTACATTAAATTTTCATCAAAATTACGTCTAATTTTGGCTTAGTTGGTCTTAAGGGTTGGCCAAGGAAACAAATATACAAACATTTAAATAATATCAGTTGAAATATTTGTAGTTGTAAATAATTAAGGATAAGAGGATAAAAGCTCAATAGGTTATTAAGCCTCATCGGGTAGATGATGATCTTTAGATGATGATGAAAAAGATGATCTTCAATACAAAAGAATTGTAATTAAGGAGATTCTTATAATGTAATTAGGGAAATCATAACTACCATTAAAAATGATGCTTAATGTAAATTTAGCTTCAAGTTTGTATGAAGAAGCCTCTTGACTCAATCAAATGATTTGAAAATCAAATGATTTGAAAATCAAAAGTTATCATGTTTTTATGCTTTCTCCTTTCAATGTTAATCCTGGTTTCTTGGTTAACTGGTTGACTATTGACTGTAATCGAGTACATTGACCAACATTGCCATTCTAATGTCCAGTTGATCTGAAAAGTAAACAAGAAAAGATTATTTAAACTGATATCAAAGGTTAACGATTGATGAATGAACAATCAGAATATATTATTTTACTCAATAAACATTTGTGACTGATAGTGTTTGACAAAATAAATGATTAAAATGGCGCAAAAAATAGCGTAACTTCAACTATTAATTTGATTCCAAAACAGTTATAAACAATTGAAGGGTAAAAATCAATTTATCTTCCTTTGTTATTCATCTAATTGATATGATTTTACTTGTTGAGGTCAGTTGTTAGACTAAATGATTGAATGATTTAAGAAATTAAACTGAAATCTATTTTAAGTCATGATCATTTGAAGGGTTTACTGAAACAGCAATTTAACAAGCTCACAAAAACATAAGATTACTTGAAACAATTTAACTCATCTTTAACCATTAACATTAATTCATTAGACTTTTTTATAACATCAGTTATCGGTCTTACAGTCAATGTATCATCTTAAATATTTACTGAATCTGTTGACTTCAATTGTTAGGTTTACCTATTTATTAATATCTTTTAGGTTGTTAATATTTTGGATTAGGTTGTTACCGGTAAAAATGAAGGTGAATGATGTTCAATGTGAATGATTGGCGTAACTAAAGATACAACATTAACTTCTAGGGAGGTTAATTTAATCACTATTTACAGAACAAAGTTGACCATTAACACATGGAGAAGTTGATTAATTTGAAAATTTATCAAAAAATCGTTACGGTTCAATCGGTACAATCATCAATTGACAGTTGGAGTTTAGTAAATCATCGAAGCTTCATATTGTCTAAATTTTTCAAAATCTTTGCAACCACCAACACTATCCGATTTTAACGTTTCAAATTTATCTTGACATAATTACCAGATTATTTAAATCATCCCAATTTATAGTGAGTAAATACAGGATAATAAAAGATTTTGAGTTTAAAATCTGTTCTTTAACAAGTCCAATCAACAATTATGGTGTACACAAGTAACTGAAATAAGAAAAATAAGAACAAATCAGTGACTACAGTTAATGGTAATTTAGATGGTATTTACCTTACCAAAAGGGATTAAACATTCAACAGGTTGATATTTATGGCATTTTGATTTCATCCTTCAAAATAGATTAAATTTAATTCACTTGATTGTGGATTAGGGGTTGAGCTTTTCATTGTTTTCATCGCTGCTACCTCTATTAATACAGTGTACGTCCAAACCAATAGTACATCACTTTTGCTGATTGACCTACAGAAAGTGAGAAATAATAAAATGACAAATGATATGCAGGGCTCCGGATTCAGTTAAACAACGATTATCTGGTCACAAAAAGAGCGAATAAAACAGTTAATAGAATGATAATAAATTATTATGCGAAATTTAGTTCGCTTAATTTAAAAATAAGGTTCAGTTGTAATGAAAAATTTAAATTATGGACGGTGAATCAGTTGATTATAAGCCCGTAATTCAATGATTTTCAATAATAATTAGATGCGAAAGGATAAATTTTAGGTTACTTGTTTAGATTACAATTGAACTTGTGATTATGATGGTGATGATAAAGATAAAAAAAGGTCCACCATTTGTTTAAAGCGGTGCAAGGTTAGTGAGAATAACAATTCAATGTATAATCAGAAACAATTTAGGGTGAAATCGATGCCAATCCAAATAATCATGATTATCAATCTACCTTCACACTGAACTGAGCTTTTCAGATGAAAATTTCAGTGAAATAAGAAAGGATGAAGAGAAGGTCTTTTTAAGGTAAATAAAGCAATTGAATAATTTCCATTGTTACCATTCAACTGTTGAATTACTTTAAATATGATTATTGTTATTATAATAACGAAAGCTCATTGAATTACAATTACGGCCCTTAAATTGAATGTTATTACAATTTATTGATGGACAAGTTTTAACTTACGGTAAGAAGCAGTAAAATGGCGTATATTGACCAAGCTTTTGATGTAAACCGTTTTTCATCCCTTATTGTATTATACATAATATAATTGAAACACCAACATGTAAGAAGCAAAGTTTGACTCCAAATTAATTTGATTTAACAAAAATTAAATGCATAAAATGTTACCTTTAAAGGTTAGATCAATATTTTTAGTAGCAGATGAACATTCGTGAACAATCAATGTTGATCGTGAAAGACGATTCTTTTGAATCCATATTTTCCACTTGTTTAAATTGAATATATTAACAGCTCAAATTAAATTTTGCCAAATCCAGAAGCGTCCAAAGTTCAAGAATAAATCGTGCAATTTAATTTTCGCTAATAAAATGATACTTTTTTAGCTCTTTTCCTTTCAATAGATCAGGTAGCCCATTTGTCCCGAAAAATAGTTTCGGCATAATCGAGTAAATGCTTCACTGTCATGTTGGTAGTAGTGGCAGTAGGCCACTTCATGCAAATAGTCCATTCTTGATTGTTGTGAGAGTTGATATTCACTTTACCACTATTGAATCCTTTTGTTTAAATTGAATATCCTCAAGTAAGAAACTTGTATAACTGAAGTGAAGTTGAAGAACTGTAAATTCCATTTCTTCTCTAAATCCTTTTTTAGATCTTTTTCCCATAATCCATCTACAATTCAATTCATGATTCAGTGTCATGTGATTGAGAGAGTTTGTTAAACAATCTAAAATGAAAAAAAAGTATAAAAAAGTGTTAGAATATATGAATTTCTAATTTAAGTGTGGGTCAGTTAGTAATTAGCCTTGAAGTGAATCAAATTAAATTAAATCCGGTTTGTTGTTAGGTTCATCAAAAAAGCAACTTACGGATGAGAATATGAAGAAACATACAATTTGAAATACTGTAAGTTGATTGTTGTTGAATAACAGTGTTTCCTATTAATATA
This sequence comes from Tetranychus urticae, assembly GCF_039701765.1. NCBI lineage: Eukaryota > Metazoa > Arthropoda > Arachnida > Trombidiformes > Tetranychidae > Tetranychus > Tetranychus urticae. Next base: position 13,943,585 of record NC_142959.1, on the reverse strand, counting down.
CATATTTGTTGGATCAAAACAAACCTTGATTACAATAAGTTGCAGTTTTGTGTGAGAAAGACAACTTCCGATAGTCCTGAGAAAAAGATGAGACAAATAACAATAGGCAGCAAAAAAGTATGAAGATGGCAAGAAGAAAGGGGAAAACAATTAGAAATGAGATGAAGACAAGAGGGGGGAGAGAGAAGGTAGACGATGAAGGGACAATTGAAGATGGTTTTAAGTTATCATCAAAACTGTTATGACTTTCCAAATCACAGGATGTTACCCTGAAGGCAAACTATTTGTGTACCTAAAGGATGTAATTTAGTTAAAATTCAAGCGAAAGTCATTTCTCACCACAATTCATGTATATCATGTAAGGCCAAGTAACGAGGACTGAATCACGAAATCACTTGCTCTTGTCAAATATCCATTTCTGGACTATTATCGTGATTTAATAGTGATCCGAGTTCATTATAAATCTGAACTAGTTGGATTTTAACGACTTTTTTCTTCTTCCGTCGCCAATTTCCTCATCAATTCATCTGATTAATTCACAATTTTGTAATTTATATTTGCGATCTTTAAATACACTCAAAACTCTCAAAAGTTGCAAAGAGACTTTTGAACGTGACAGAAAGAACTCCTTTTTTAAGCGATTTCTGGTGTCATTTGCGAACAATTGGTCCGTTACTGCAAGTTTTGAGATGTTTGAGTGTATAATACAATTTTGTATTCAATTTCCTTGCACCATTTCGTGACTTTTTCTTGAAAGCGACCACATCCTATTTTTGGATTTTATCACAGAGTTGTCCATTTGTGGTTTCATTAGGGGCAGCCTCAGCGGGAAAGCGTTTCCAGTTAAATATGAGAACTTTGAACAGATAAAAATGGATGAAAAATAATTTCAGTTAATTAAAAACAATCTATTGAATCTTTGATACTAACCGTGATACAAAAATAATAAATGAATTCTTTAATATTTCATTATTTGTTTCTTTATTGTGATCTCAACAGACATGCTGGCCTACCATGTTGTCCCTGGATTGTATTATAGTAGCCACTTGATGGACGGTCAATTTATCAATTCACTGCAATCATCACTTCCAATCAAGGTTGGGGTTAGAGTTGATCGCTGTTCAAGTAAGTAACCTGCTGGAGAGAAAGAGTAGTAAAATTGGATTACAAGTGTTATTTGATGAATTACTTTTTAAATGAAGCTACTTGCGTGTGTAACATTATTAATAGTTTTTCAGAAATACAGAAAAGAACTGGAATGAGGTTGATTCAAGTTTTAACTTTACCAATTGTTGTTAATACATATTTTGATCTCATTCCGACTTTCATAATAGGGCGCTTGGTGGAAGTTAACATGAGTCCAGTCTATGGAACAGATATACCAGCTTCAAATGGAGTCATCCACGTAATCGATTGGATTATCAAACCAAATGACAATGATTGGTGCGATGATGTAATATTTCCACGTTGAATAATTTCAATCCTTTTTTCGCCATTAATCTCTTGGTTCCAACTTGTCATCATTTTTCACAAAAAAATATCATTTTCATTATCGTCATCATCATCTCTATCATCAGTATTTTTACTACCTTTTTTTATTCCAAATTAGTCTCTTTTTGACTTACATTTCTTTTATAAGAAATATTTCATATTTTTTCATTTTCGATCTGTCCAACCATTTTGTTCATTCTGGAATAGAAGGATGAAATAAAAAAAAACAAAATTAAATTTAATTACGACAAAACAAAGCATGTTGTCAACTTACTTGATGATAACTCGGTTATAAACCAGTTTGATTCTTCCTCGTGTCACGAATGCCGTGTTTTGATACATAATGAACAAACAAATTACAATTAGTGGGCTAAATTTTTGCAACAGTTAATAAGCGAAAGTGGTGGTCAGTATGATGACGATCATCATTAAGATGACAGTGATAATAATAATACTCTAAAGCAGATAGAAGGAAAAAGGAGAGATTAGAAAAAGATGTTGACAAGAAAAATTTAGCAGAAAAAGAGGCAACATTTGAAAGGAAAAGCGGAAGAGGACACATGATTCAATAAATCTGTTATAAAATTAGAAGATTTAAATTGCTATCACAAGAGAACAAATAGCAGTACAATTAGCTTAAAACAATTGCGATTAAATTCAACATAACTGAGCTGAGTAAATAGTAATGACAATAACGAGTATAAAATGATCGCATGTTTGCTAGAAAATGGTCTCAATTAAGCAACGAGCCATTTCCTCATTTTCCTCATATTACTAATTAGTCTAACCATGTTAGTGTAAATTTATTTTACCATAGGCCATCACAGTTGGTCATTTGTTAATTAAAAATTAAAAATTGTCATTTCAAGTTAAACGCTTACACTTACCCAATGTAGCTGGTTTATGGTCAATATCTTATGGGTTGTTCCAAGCCGTTACATTTTAAATTGGTCACATCTAATTGCAAATTTGTTAATTAAGGCAGAATAACATTTAACAAGATAATATAAAAAGTGAATGAAGAGCAATGTAAAAGAGCAATGTAAACAAGTAAACAATTAAATAAAAATCAGATTAGTCGAAAGACCGTTGGCTGTTGACAGAGTCTATAGAAAGAGACTTGACATTTTAAGCTTTTTTTCTTTTCTATTCCAAGCAAGTTGAAAGCTTTTTTTTGAACCATATTAATCATTCAAAGTGGAGCGACCTATTGTATCAACTACATAAGCTTATTAATTGAACAATTTTTCTTTCTTGTTTTGGTTACTGTTATTTTTTTTTGTTTTTTCTTGTTATTGTTTCTGTTATTTTACCTTACTTTTCAGATTGCTGATCAACAAACACTGGTTATTCTTGTTGGAGTTTTCGCAGCTAAATTGAACCATCTCTTTTGATAATTCCTATGGATGAATCTAAACCAATATTGCCAAACTGGCCTTTCAAAGGTTCACCCATATCATCAACATCGTCTTCGTGTTCATCCACCTCAACTAAGCCAGTTTTACCAACTGAGCAAACTAAACTGCCCGTCAAACAGCGTGTTGTTTTTCCTAGTGATCGTACTAATACATCTTTTGGTACATACAGTGACAATATAAACAACAACAAAAGCAACAAATTTTTTCCTAATAACTACAATAAGAACAAAAATAACGATGTTAAAGTTAAAAAACATGATCCTGATATCGATGATAAGCAAGAGTTAAGAGATGGCTGGGAATTTGACAGTCAACATTATCGTAATCCAAGTCCACCGATTGCTGAAAGAATCAGCAAACCCGAAAATTTTCAGAAGAGACGACAAGACTATTCTAACCGTTACAATGATAGACGGAATCATTCCAATAATAATCACCGGGGTAATGGTTTCAATAATTACGCTAATAGATCAAATCATAAGTCCAACGGCGATTATATACCGGATAAGAGACGAAGAAATGACTCGTCTGAAACTAATGATACCTTTGACATAGACTGGTCTGATTGTAATTCTACAACAACAAATAGGACATTCAACAAAGCAACGGCAGCTACACAGACATCTCCTAAAGTTCAACATCAAGCGACACAATCTAGCCAAGATTGTTACACACCAAATCTTGGACCAAAGAAAACAACCAAGGATGCAATACTAATTGATAGCTGGGTTAGATCCCTGCTCGGTAATAACATATCATATAATCAAGATAATGGTCAATCAAATAAAAATATTTTCAGTGCTGATGCTGGTGTCAGAGGTGATTCAAATATTAAAAATGGCAATTCAAGTCGTGCTAACATTGATCCTGCAACAGAAGATTATTGGGCTGCTGAATTGAAAGATAAGGCCCAAGTCAGTTCTCCAAAAATGGACAAACCTTCAGTTTTTACTAGATTAGGAAAACCTACAGTTTGTGAATCAGACAACTTCACATCACCAGAAACACATTTCCAGACGGTAAAACAGCTTTACCCTGAAAAAAATCAGGCTGCTGTTATCAAACCATTATTTAATGATCCTCGCGTGAATCACAATTCAATGAAAACGCAGCTACCACAAGAGATTCCGCCATCTCATCAGCTTAAACAACCTCAAAAGTCTATGCCACCGCCAGTTATCTCCTCGCAATCGCAAAAGACAGCTGAGATTAATATAAGAGACCCGAGAATCAGAAAAAGACTCTGGGATGCAGTAACCAATGAGTCTTCGCTGCCTAAACGTCAAAACATTGAGACTCCATCGGACTCCATTCCATTAATTCCATTGATTCCTTTGGAACTTGTGGAAGAAGTTCATTCTTCGTGCCAAAAAACCAGTGACAAAAAACCATTAGTCATAGATTTATCATAATCTTTTTCAAAACCATCTCATACATTTTTGACTCTATTGAATAGCAATTTGTATAAAATATGCTATGAATATTGACTTTCCGATAGGATTGTTTAGTTTTGTTTTCAATACTGATAAGGCTTAAAATTCCGAAACTGAGACTAAACGAGTCGATCTCATCTTAAGTGCAATGATACTGTTAGAGAACTTTAAGTTATGGTTGCTTTTTTGCCAATCAATGCTTTTCTTGATAAGAATTTGAGTTTTCTTTTTTTGTAAGCATAAAAATTTTATCACAAATATGTGATAATATGAGTATATTAGTCGGTAACCTGTAAAAACTTGTAGCACTTTTGTTTTGATCATAAATTGAGTCAAATATTTACATTAAATACTTTGATATTCTCATTATTCTAAATATTTTTTTGTTTGTTAACACTTGCTCATCCACTTGTTAGTCTGATTTGTATTTTTCCCATTCAAGTCGATGAAAAAACTATGCCGCGAACCTTAAATCTATGATACTAAATGTATAAGCTGAAGTTTGATTGTTTAATCCATTTATGTAAATCTAATAATCGTTTGTCTAAATGGGAAATTTGTTTTTGTTTACCTCAGAATAATCATGTCAAAATATTAAATCCATTATTTAAGAACATTATTTTCGAAATTAGCGCTACTTTTGGCTTATTTCGAGGCGCACTTTTTAAATTTCTGTAACCATTGGTTACTGTTATTTTTTCTTGTTTGTTTCTTGTTTGTTTGATCTTGAGTAAATTCTGATAAACATTGTATTTATTGTTTTGTAATTTTGTATAAAAAGTCTTTTTTGATAGTCTCATCTGTAATGGACAGTAACGATTTTTCAACTGCTGGAACTAGTGATGGAAACTCATTTGCTTTCCGTTTTGATGCTAATGACCCATTTGATAGGTTAGTATTTTTGTGTCTTGCATCATTATTAAGGCTCGTTTTTGATAAATAAATTGTGTTTCATAGCTATAAGCATTAGTTTTTATTCACGTTACAAGTAGAAGCCTATTTTATGATTAATTTTTGCAAAAATACAAGAGGCTTAATCTAATTCCTTTCGTCCTGTTCTAATCAAACAAGCTGCATCTCTTTCGATAAATGTAAATCGAAGTATCTTGCAAGAATTATCTCTCCTTGATGCTAAATATTTAATTTCTGAAACATTATATTGATCGTCAGTTTTAATTCGTCTCTCGATTTGCAGGATACCATCCTTTCAAAGTACACCTCGATGGACCAATAAAATGGATCATGATATTTCAAAAGTTCGATCCAGATCTTTTGGCTCAAATCACAGTGATCGAGAAGAAAAAATGACCTCTTATGTTGTTGACATTGTCAATTTACTGGCTGAACATGTTTTATTTCATCCATTGGTTGTTATCAGACGACAATGTCAGGTAAATTATTTGTTGTCATTATTGGAATATCGGGATAAATTTTTGCTTTAATATACTCTCTTTGCTACAGGTTACTCGGGCTTCCTACCGTTACCATTTAACTCCATTTTCAGTGATACCTTTAATGTACAGAATCAGATCCAATCAAGGTTCTGGAGCCTTGTGGAAAGGACTAACGAGTAACTTAATTGTTAAGGGATTGTATCTATCGTGTCAGTCATTTATTGCTGGTGTGTTAGGTACTGACGAGTAAGTGTTAAAATATTATGCTACTTTATGTTGCAAATTCTGAACGGAATCCTTTTCTCGCTTGAGAGTAATAATTTGTTAATTCTTTGATCTATATCTAATCACTTGCTAACAATTCTATACGCTATTCAATATGTTTATGATTTTTCTTATCAATTTTCTTTTTTTTGTTGACAGGAATCTCGTTTGTAGAGGAATCGCTTTCATTTTTGCTAGTCCATTTCTTTGCGCCAATTCAATTGAAATTGTACAGTCCACAATTGCTAGTGAAACTCCCGGCGTATTTGATTGTTTGAAAGAAGGCCTAGCCAGATTTACTCATTGGAATTCTACAGGAACACGACTATTACCTTTTTGGGTTCTTTGTATCCCAACAGCTGGTTACTATATTCTACACTATCAAATAAGTTCATGTATGATCGGGATATGTTGTGCTTTAGGCAAAACGAGAACGGATTCGAATTCTTACCGAGCTTCAATTTCAAGATTGATAGGATTATTTGCTGCTGATGTTATATTATATCCTCTTGACACTGTGATTCAAAGGTAAAGGACTATTTTTGTGCAATAGATCAAGCTCGATTCAAGCTTCAAAAATGCGCTAATTCGATATCATGTGCCCTTTTCTTGTATTCTGTAACCTTTCGATTATGCAAAATAATTAATGTATTTTTCTTTTCTCATAGACTTTATCTACAGGGAACTCGTACAATAATTGATAACATTGACACAGGCAACACTGTTTTACCTGTTATATCTGCATATGAAGGAGTGAAAGAATGTTTTCAGACAATCGTCAAGGAAGAAACTACATTGGGTCTATACAAAGGATTTGGAGCATTGGTATTGCAATTTTCCCTTCATTTCTTGTTATTGAATTTCACTCGTTCAATGTGTAAAAAGATTCTGGGCTAATTTAACTAGTTGACTTAACCATACAATGTACACTAGCTAAAAGTATTTAAAGCTTAATTAATTCAAACTAGAATTAAGTATTTCAAAATGTGATCGAAGACTGGCAATGGTTTCATTATTTCATCTAACTTGCAAAACTTGCATCAATCAATTTGTTTGATTTTCAAATGCTCACCTTTCATGTATATGCTTAGTCAGGTTTATTGAAACCAGACTCTATTCAACGTATTCATTAACCTATTGCTGACAAATGATTACATATATTTTATTTAAGATGTAATAAATTTCGAGATTTGGATATCAATTATAATATCATCATTTTCTTGTGTCTGTCAAATGTGATTTGATTTTAATGCTCAATTTGAAGGACATTTTTAAATTCAAGCGAATAGTAACATTCATTGTATTTATATATCGCTTTAACAATGATCTAAACATATAATCTATGGTCAAAAATATTAAAAAAAAGACATTATCGTCATCACAGCGATTACAAACCAATAAAAGTGATACAATAGCAACTTTGGCTTCAAGGTGGGAATATTTACAAAAATTGAGGAAATTCATGCACTTATTGTATTTCGTTTACAATGATCACGATCACAACCTTCGTAAAATTATTGGTTAATACAATTTCTAAAACCATTATCGAAGTTGATCATCAATCGAATGTTCCTTGTGAATAACAGATTGGACTAAGATTGGTTGAACTTGATCGTTCTTAGCTTGTCCCAACTGTGATTAGCCTTAATTGGAGGCTTGTGTGAAAAAATTATTTATGAAACTCCATTCATTGTGAAACCTTTCAGCTTAGCTGATTCCTTTTTTTCGTAAAATTCAGATCGAACTCCCATGAAAGCACTTCCAATGCCATTTTTCTTTGATTTCCAATCTCTTTTAGTCTCTGGATTTTGAGGTCCCCAATCTTCTGTCGTTTGATAGCTACTCTTGATTCTCTGAAAAGATACGAAAATAAAAATAAATCAATTAGAGTTTGACGAAAACCGTAAATAAAACCATTAAAAACACCTTTATTACAACTTTATATTTGAACAGATCAATTGAAAGCTGGTGTTTGTATTGCGAGAAATTTAATGAACACATCATTTGACATACACACTTGAAGATATTGTTCCCTAATCAAATTTAATTAAAATTTGTCAAAAAGTTAGACACATTGACGATGATAATGAGTGATGTGTCTCTTCACTTTAGAGTAGATTTCAACCTTTTCATGTTAAGTCATGTGAATTATGTCATCTTATACTGAAACTACAAATCGAATCACATAACAAAAGAAAATAATTTCCTCAATCGACTTCTTAATAACATCAATCAATAAACTACCGAGTCTGATTTAATTCGAGCATTCAATGAGAACGAAGTAAATTGATAGCATTCAATCAATCCATTGTAATAATATTTCCATAGAACGGAATTTCTATTGAAACTTACCTCTAACAATCCTGAACTTCCATCTTGTTTAATAATACTGTAAATAGCCCAAATAGGTATTTGACCAAGTATGGTGAGTGTAACTCCCCAGCCAACGACATCGGCCCACCAAGGAAAATCATAATTACCAAGTTTCAAAGGTTTATGGGTTGCAAGTGAATATATAGCAATAAAGGATAGCACCAGTGGAGAAGTCCAGGTCCAAGTCAACTTCCAGTACAGGCCAACACGACGGCCAAGCATATATTGAATGTCGTAGGCAAAATTTTTGAATCCATAAATCCACATAACGGCAATACATTCAACAACAGCAATGTAAACCAAAGGTAAACCACTTCCATAATAGTCCAGAATCTCAAAGACATATTTACCACCGCGTGTAACACAAGTTAAACCAACGAGAAAGCAAAATGTACCAAGGCCAAAACAACATGCTAACCGGTGTTTTCGTACAAAATGAAATTCATCACATAAACTGGTAATAATACTTTCCAAAAGAGCAAACTGCAACAAAAAGTCAAAACAAGATTAATTCAAGGAAACAAAGAAACAAAGAAACAAAGAGTTAATGTTGATCTCATGGTTTAACATTTATGATTCATCTTCTCTTCCCACTAACAACTGTAAGTTAAACTAACAGCCAATAGTTATTTTCATAGCGCATTGTTTAATTTTGCTTTTTTTAGCAACAAAAAATTGATTTATCAACACTGAAAGAATTAAAATAGATCTTTTACATCCTCAAGTTCATTGTCAACACATTGCATTGTATCCATCGTTTTATTTGATTATTTTTGAGATTCATTTCAAATCAATTTTGATTTGCTTTTTACTTTTGATAAATCTAGCAAAGTTCATAAAGATATCAACAGACAAATTGAACACTAATTGAATCAATTTACTTATTACTCCAGTACAATATTTAAATAACAAGAAGATGTTGAAAACCTTAAAGGCTCAACTCAATCAAAATCGGGTCATTTCGAGCCTCATATTTCGTCATAAATTTCAACATAATTTCATTTATGAAAAGAGTAATTGTAAATTGAATTAGAAGCCAAAAACATGAAACAGTCATTTGAAACTATTAAAAAATTAACATTAATGCTAACATTTCATCAACAAGCCTCATGATACAAGTTATTCAAAATTCAAGTTGATTCCAAATGAATTTGTCCTACACTTTTTTGTTCAAATACATATTAACACAGAAACTAACCTCAAAACAACTAAGCCTTACATCAACGGGTAAATCCAATGTCATACAATTTATGATAAAAAATGAGTATTTAACGCGCTTTTTACCAACCATTAACCACTTGTACCACTTGACTAATAAACCCACCCGAAGCCTTTAATCTATCAACACATCAATTGTTTTCAGGTATTAAATTGTGAAGTCATTTTCTTGTCAAAAATAAAAAATCTGACCATGTTTTAGTGAATTTGATCAAATAATGAAAAAATCATCAAAATAACAATGATAATAATGAATGAAAGCAAATCCCCTTTAACAATTCATTATGATACAAGATTGAGATAATCAAATAACAATTTACTTGTAGTCAGACAATGCAAGACAATTTCAACCTGACAAAGATTAAACATTTTTTGGTACTAAATTGAATTCAAATTGTACAATATTGTTAACTCTATGATTGGCAGTCCATCAATCCAAGTCATTTTTAATGATTGAATTGAACGATTGTTCAAGCTCACAATATTTATTTGAATGAAAAACTTGCACAGCTTTCGACCTACGCCCGAGTCAAAAAAAGGTTTAATTATAATTGTAAAGTAAAAGTAAAGTTAAACAACCCAATTTTGTGTTGGTTTGAGCATTGAAAAAGATTGAATCTTATTTTCAACTTACCTCTGAATCAAGACCCAGAATGAAAAGCATGGCAAAAAATGCCACTGACCATAATTCAGGAAATGGTAGACGGGAAAGCGCTTCTGGATAAATGACAAAAGCTAAACCAGGACCAGATTGTACCACATCTTTAACTTCAATACCAAGTTCATGAGCTAAAGCACCAAGAACTGAAAAAATGACCAAACCAGCAACTATGCTTGTTGTCGTATCCAGAACACTGACCACTATAGCATCACTAAACAAGTAAAAAGTTAATGTAAAAAGGATCAAATGTTAATAGTCTTTCTGGACAATCAACCATTTTTAATAACTTTTATTGATCTTAATGAATGATTGATTGAATTGAATGGAGCATTTCGATATTGACATTTAATCACTTGAAATTTGATACATTCAGTAATATATCATCTAGATTCACCTGAAAATGCATCTAAGTGCTTGAGATTTCAAGTTTTCAAGGATTTTCAGTCAAGGATTCAAGTTTATGAACAGCTTACCGAAAAACGTTGTGCCTAAAACCATTGTAACTGCTGTACATAATTAACGCTCCCATTGAGACGCCAAGTGAAAAAAACATTTGACTTGCTGCTGCCAGCCAAACCTGTAAATAAATTGAAACAAGTCGTTGATTAATTTTATCGAGTTTTGTATCATTTTTGTTTTACATTCAACAACATTGCCAAAAGGGTTGCCCATAAGTAATCATCTTGGTTTTATGTAAATTATGAATGAATAGCGAAAGCAAAGGAAAGTGCAAAGAAAATTTTTTGCAAAAGAAAAAAGAAAGTTACCTGAATAGATAACAATTTATCCCATGAAGGTGTAATGAAATATTTAACTCCTTCCCATGCACCGGTTCGCGTAAATCCAACGAGTAAAAGTGAAAACAAAATGAAATAAGGAAAAGTGGCTGCAAAATAAACCACTTTACCACTCGTTTTAACCCCTTTAACTAAACACAAAACTGTGATTAACCAGCTAATTGCAAGGCACATTGCAAGATCCCATTTGATTCCACCAAGGTTTTCAATTGAATCAGTTGATTCCAAAACTTTATTCCTACAAGTATCAGAAATTAAAAGATGTGTAAAATTGTGTTAAAATTTTTGTTTAAAGTGGAACAGCTAAATACAAATTGTAAAAGGCGATCGAATAGATAACTTACTCCCAAAAAATTTCACTTGATGATTTGGATCCTTCCCTGAAAGTGACCTGGAAAAATTCCAACAAAAAGAAAATTAGTAAATTAGAAAAATTTTAAAATTAAATTGCCAAAACTCATAACTCATAATTTAGCCCAATAAGTCTTAGCCTTATCCCTATTGATTGTCCATTAAAAATTTTGCATCAATAATCGTCTTTTGATTTTTCCTTTTTTCATCAATTTTACAAATTTTCCTTATTTTTTGTCGAAATTCACTCAAATTTTCAACTTGAGAATTATTTTTACCTTTGAAAACGATTTTTAAAACAAAGTTTTGGACCAGAAAACATGTCTTTATAAAAGTCAATCACAGTCTATCGATGAAGTTTGTATTGCAAATCGAGTGATTGGAAAAGGTCAAAGACTTGTTATCTTTATGAATAAAAATGTAATTTAAACAATCGAGTAAACTCACGTTTTCTGATCGAACCTGACAATTGGTTCCAGCAGCCCACTCGTGATCACAACTTGTCCAAGGTAGGCCATAACGGAAAACCGATCCAATAAAATAAAGAGCATAGGAAAGGACAACATTGTAAAAGATGCAAACACAAAGACAAACGGAAACCATTGCAGCACCAACACCTTTGGCAAGGGGACAACAAGACCAAATGGAAAGTGGACCTTTGGATACAAACTGGCCAATAGTCAGTTCCATAAAATACATTGGTTTACCTGCTAAGGTCAACATGATCAAGTAGGGAATAAGGAAAGCTCCGCCACCATTTTCATAAGCCAAGTAAGGGAAACGCCAAACATTACCAATACCAACCGATAGGCCAATACAGGAGAGTAAAAATTCCCACTTTGAGTCCCAGCGAGCTCTGCCCGTTTCATTTGTCGGGTTTGAAGGGTCACTCTCCATTTTATCAGTAACCGAGTCACCATTTGTTAACCGTTTTAACTGACTTGATGGTTGTGCTTCTCGCACAGTCTCATCATTTGTAGTGCCATTATGATGCTGGTTAAAGTTGTTATTGTATTTTTCCAGTTTATCATTGCGTATAATTTTTCCCTGTCAACATGCAAAGATAGTAAAAAATGAGTTTAATTTTTTTGCTGAAAATCCAGAAACATCAAAAGGTCAACATTCTAAATTTTAATAGAGATACGCTCTGATTTCAATTAAAATCTCAATTTAATCATGATTGTTAATTGAACCAAAGATCATCTTTACTCGGGAAAAAAACATTTGTTTCCAAAACCATTTAGTATCTTCTCATCTAACCTGTTCATTTTAAATTGGTGTCAATTAACAAGTATGAGCTTCGAAACAATAAAGATGCAAACCTTTCCTTCGTTCAGGTTAATCAACTTACCTCAGTTTCATGCATTTTACCCGAATGATCATGTTCTTTGTGAAAATCATCAGAATCATTTTTCTTTCTGGTTCCTGTACAGAACTCACTCGAGACCAAAGTCATCTTTAATTAACCAATTAATTGTTTTCTTGCCAACAGACTTAAGTTAATAATCTTTTCCTTTATGTTGACCAATTAATTTTGCCAATCAAGCAAACTCCAAAGAGCAATTAACTTTACCAATTTATAACCTATTAATAATAATGAGAAGAAGGATAATCAATTTGTGTACAATATTGAAACAATTTATTTTGTCTAATGTTAATCAAAATTATGTTTTGAATGATTTAAAATCAAATGGCACAATTGATCAACAGCTTTAATGACTTTTATAATCAACAGGAAATTTTTTAAATTAAAGTGAAACTTGAAAACATTGGATTCAATCAATTGAGATAACCTAATTACTCCAAGACTAACTGAAAAACATGAATGAATAAATTGTTTGGACAAATTGTGTGTAAAAACAAAAGTTAACCTTTATAATCAAATGCAAAATTGAAATAAATTGTTAATAATGAATCATTATTAATGATAATCAATAGCTATAATTGATACTTAGCAAGGTTACCAGGTAAACCTGTTTACTATTGAATTTTAATGATAATTCATGTGAATTGAAAGGATTGAGTTTGCAGAAATTAAATTAACAAAAATGAGTGAAATCTACAGTAGGAAAATCAAGGACAATTAAAAGTGAAATTAAGCTGAAAGATGATTTAGTTATTACAATAATTAAAACAGAAATCATTTTGAAAAGTGAACAATGAACAAAAAATACAACAATAATCACGAGTTGGAGTGAAAACTCACGAAGTCAATCACCAAGAAAAGGTAAAGGTGTTGATCATCTTTCAAAAGCAAGAAATGTTTGAAATCGATTTTCAAACGATAGACAAAAAAGAGTTCAACTTACATGGATGTTTGCCAATGTGTTAAGTGAGGTTACGACTAATCAGGTTGATGTTAAAGATGAAATGGTATGACTTGTAAATGATGTTGATAATGTGATGGAAACAAAGCAAGTTTTAAAAATCGTAGCTTTTGACCAATAAATTGGACCGTTGTGTTGGAATAGATAAATAAATTGAAATTTGAATATTTTTCAAAGTTGAATGAGCAAAACAATGTATAAAATTTGTTGTAAAGAGTTGCAAAAATAAAATTGCTGTTGAAATTAAAAATTTGTGATGGTCAAACCCACTCTGGTCCAAAACTGGATAATTAAAAAAACAGAGGAAAAAGAAAAATGTTCAACTTAATGTTCAACTAAAAAGAGTTGATAACAATTAAGATGGTCCAGTTTAATGGCTTAACGCTTTGTAACTCAAGAAAACCATTAAAATGAAGCGAAATTGTGAACCAACATTGAGTCACGTGTTTAACGTTCAAAGCAAAAAATAGCGCCATCTAATGACTGAAAAAGATTAAGCAATTGAATACTTTTTCTCAATCGCAATCATCCTCGAATAGAACCAACATTCAAAAGACCAAAACTTACTTTCATGAGACAAAAACTCGAGTTGAAGAGTTACTCTATTCAGAACGTAGATCATTTCGTTTTCTGTGAGTTACTTACTTTCTGATGCATCGAGGAATATTAGTTGAAATGTTACAATCTCCTGTGATTTACAATCTTTAGGGCTAAACCATCAATCTGAATCTGGACGATAGATCACGAAATTCAATCAAAATTCATCGTAAAAACTAATGTTAACTCTTTAATTCGAAAGTTTTTTTTCTTGTGCAAGTTTTGCTCATTTGAAAACCGGTTTTACTCTTTTGTAGAGAAGATCGACATGAGTATTTTCGTCGTATCGATATAAACCATATCGTTTACTTTATTCGAATATCCATTTATCGATAATTATCGATCAATTAATAAAATATTTTACGTGAATAACTTGATTAAATTAAGAAATTAATATGGCCGGGTGTGATTGAATTAGTTTAGTTTATCTTCATTTTTATTAACATACTCACGAACAGATTATGCGTTATATAATGAAAAATTGGTCCAAAACATTAGAGTCATGCCTTATTTCAATCGCTTTGTAAAAATTTTGAATTTTTTCACTCGCATTTCTCATGATTAAACCTTGATATTAACTCGCAAAGATGCGAGACTTAGAAGCCACCTACATGTTTCATATGCGAAACAATGATTATCTGAATCGTTGAAAACACTCTTGAGTTGAGTTGTTTGTTGATTAATAGAAGAGTTAAAAGACGAAAATTATGAACATCAATCAGTTTGAAGGAGATGTTTATTTGTATCTATCAAGTGTTCCAGACAAGATTAACAAATTGCATGTTTTACTTTTATTAATAGTTACAAAACTTAACTCCTACAAGGAATTTATTGATAGACATTGTGATATTTACAATAAAAATTGGAAAGAAGTGCGGAAAGTATGAACTTACAATAAACTTCAAGAATCCATGAATCTTGAATGGTGTTGGATGAGCCTTGGATTATCAGCTTTACAAATGATATTAACATGATTGTCATCACGAGTTGGCATTAAAATTAAGGCACTTGTTGTTACAAGACCATCAGTTGAATAGCTTTCTCTGTGTTTATTAATAAAGAATGAGAAATAGCAAGTCAATCCCGATTAGGAGAATCGTGTATAAATCAATTGAAAAATTTGCATACCTTGAATGTACCATTAGTTTGTCCTCTTTGAGCCAAACTATTCGTGCTGTTGGTCGAGATCCGGTAGCAAAGCAAGTAGAGAGTAATGAAGAAAATTTTCCTTTCGAGTTAAGAGTCTGGACTTCGTGGGTTTGTGGGTTTGTAGGGGCATAAAAACTTTAGTTTTTTAGTGCTATGAAAAAATTTCTCCGATCAACAGTTTTCGGGAGAATTGAGGTTAAATTGAAACTTCGATTCACTTTTGTACAGTTATGTAATCAGATTTGTCGTCAATATCATTTTGCTGATGTAAATTTTGATGATCAACCAAAAAATGCACTTAGGATAAATCAGAATAAGATCAAATGTTTGGTGAAAGAATGATGATTGGAATGAGAAGGGTGCCATTCTCGAAATATTGAGGCTAAAATTTTTGTGGTCAATGGCCAAAATCAAGAGACCTGTCAATGAATTGAAAAAAGGCCCATAAACTATGTTCATTAAACATTTTTATCGACGAAAAATGAGTTTCAGATGTTTAACTCTTACGGTCACAGAATGCTCCAGGTTCAACGAGTGATAACTACAGCAAAAATTTTTTCGCAAATGAGTGTATTTTCTGGTTGATTATCAAAAGTTACACCAAGAAAATGATCTGTAAATATTTTATGACACGCAGGATATGTGATCTAAAATTTTCAGTGAAAAGTCATTGGAATTAAAGATGGAGAAATGAAAATAAGAATTACCAGTTGCGAGGTCAACGTCTGTTATTAATCTGCCAATTTCAAGAGTTTGCCACATAACAGTTGAATAAGTCTTCGATTTTCTAAATTTTTCATTCATACGATTAATATGGTAGTTATCAGGATTGTAGTTGGACTGACTAAAGAGTTGTAGGTGCGAAGAAGATGCGCATCCAGATGATGGATTCAAACCGGAGTTGAGAATCCATTGAAATATGTTCCAAAATGAACGTTTCTACGTTGAGTCTGGAAGGAAAGAAAAGAATTGCTTTCACGATTGAAAAGCACAACTTGACAAATTTTTTATCTCTTGAATTTTAGGAAATTTAAAAGTAAAGCTTTTTCCATGTTATCAAAAGATCAAAATCTTTAATTTTATTGTAAAATTCTTCATTCATCAAAAAATCGGTAGTTCAGCCTTTTTTTCATTTTGAAAATAATCAAAACTGATAAATTCGACTTTCAGCTTTCTAATTACACCAAAATTGGCCCAGTAATTTCGAATTTATTATCATTCAAACGTCCGGAGTCTATTTCCAATCACCATTTACTTGTGTTTCATTTCATTGGAAAATCGCTTTTTGCATTAAATTTCAGCTGTCTGCAGATTTCGAATTGATATTTACAATGTTCGAAGAACAAAAATGTGAAGTTTCATCCAAGAGTTGCTTCTTTTTGACCTCTATGGATGTTATCGAAGAAATTTTCATGTATAAGAACATATTGCCATAGTATCGCCTGCAGCAGACCCGAAAGTGAACACTTTGACCGTGAAAATCTCAAAAATCGATAATTTTAGGCAAAAAATTAACAAGCTTTTTGTAATCCTCATCCTTGAATCTAATCTCAAAAAAGTATTGATTTATTAAAGATGGAAAAGTGAAGATTTTTGGGACTTCCTATAAATTACAGTCACATCAATATTATCACACCTAGTACACTAATATATTGTTTAGACTCTTTTAATTCAGAAAAAGTTTAATAAGGATTCAACTAGATGAATTTAAAATATTCATACAATCATGAAGATCAAATACGAATTGAAATGATTTTTTTATGTTTAAAGTATCGAAGTATTAAATTCATTGATGAGAAATCTCTACTTGTGTATTTTAATACCTTGATTTTGCTCTTTTGATAACTATTAACTAATATCTGGAGCATTTACAA
Organism: Tetranychus urticae; assembly: GCF_039701765.1. NCBI lineage: Eukaryota > Metazoa > Arthropoda > Arachnida > Trombidiformes > Tetranychidae > Tetranychus > Tetranychus urticae. The sequence continues at coordinate 13,926,238 of NC_142959.1, read as the reverse complement.
AAGTTTTACTCATGTAAAGTATCTCTATTAAGATTTTACAAGTTGTTCTTTCCAATTGTAAAAGCGAGAAATTTAACATTTTCTTACTCTTAGATTTGTTGAATATTGTAGGCTTCGACGTGGTAAAAGTTGATTTCGAGTTGAAAGATCATTTAGAAAAATGGAATTTCCAATGTTAGACACTTGTTGGTAATGAGAGGCTCGAATCTCGGGATTGGATATGATTGGATACAGCTTTTCATCGGCAAAGTTGATTCCATAGCCTTGTGAACCGGAACGACTAAGATTATAACTTGAAAACATTTGATTGTTCGAAGGAATCAAATAATCGTTGAAATGATTTGATCCTGAAATGCAAGGATCAGCAAAATTATCCTTCGATAATGGAACAACATCTGGATTAATTTGACCCGGAGTATACGCTTTTATACAATTGTTTTGATCAGTGATTTGATTTTCGTTTAGAGACTCATCCAAACTATTTAAAGACAGAAAGAGAGGAAAAATTACAAATGAAAACCACAGGACATTTCAGCTGATTTTTTCCATGTTTTCTTTGCCTTTTACGCATCTCATCAACAAATGAGCTGAAACGGTCTTTAAAATAGAGAGCTAAAAAACTTCGTTAATATGTTTTGCTCATTATCTCATGAACCAGACATGTTAGCTTACTCATATTGAACTGTACATTTTTGAGAAATGAGTAACATTAATTCAACTCAATTAAGGTCATTAAAGGTTATTAGTTCATTTGATCTCTAAATAATTTCTCATCACTATTTTCGAAGAGCACAGTCTTTTTACATTATTTATAGCTTTGAAAATCAACAATCTGTAGTAGAGGCGTTATTTGGACTCCAAACGACATTCGAAGTTCATTTTCTGAGAGTACAAACTTTTTCTTCCAACCAATTGATTAACCATATTGAAACACTCATACCCTTTGGCTAACATGAGTTATGAAAATATAACAAGCATCAACAAATCTGAAAAACTTTTCCTTATCAGAAAATGACATTCGAATGTCATTTAGAGGTCAAATAACGTAGTGACCTTGGACCTCTGTAGCATCAACCGTGAATTGTATAAAAAATCAACTTACACTTCTTTCAATTGATGAATAGTTGTGTTTTTGAATTTGCGATGTTTTTTAATGCAAACACCAATTATGATGACGATGGTTATTAGAATCAGAGCTGATAACAAGCCCAATCTAACAGCCGACATTATTTCAGAATCAAGTATGTAAAGGTTGAAATTATCTGCAATGAAAGATTATTTTATCAATTTCTATTTTATTTTCTTGCAAAAAAGTCAATTTTAATCGTTGACAAATTGCCATTTTTTGCCACAAACATTTTTGATTGTTTACCGTTTTTGGATGAAACTGGTAAAGTTGATGTTACCAGAGAAATGGGTTTGCTTAACCCTTTTAAATTGGATGAATATAATATGAGGGTATAACTTGACTTTGGATTAAGGTCACTTATATTGAATATAACAGGTTCAATTGAGGTTGTAATATTTTGCAGCACTTGTTTCCGATTGTTCAACACTTGAAGATTAAAGTTCTGAGATGAGCCTCCATCGTAACCAGGTAAACATGAAACCTGTAATCGAGTCTCACTACGATCGGCTATTGTACAAGCTTGAGGAGGTTCAGGTGGACCTGAACGGATTTACAGAAATAAAAAAAAGAAATTCGAAACATTATTATTTTACTGTAATACAAATATATGCTAATCTTTGAAACGAAACGACTTTCTCTATTGATTTTCACTAAATATGTTGCTTGGAAAGGCCTCAAGTTTTCGTTGAATATTCAAGCTCACCTGAAGGTATTAAAGTGAAGAGGCAAGGCTCAATCTGTGATCCAATGGCGTTTCTTGACCAACATTCAAATATACCATAGTCTTCTTTGGATTTGACCTTATATTCAAGCCAACTAGTTAAACCTTCTGAAATGTACTTTAACCCCAGTGATTGATTATCATGCACAATAGAACCATTGAAAAGCCAATAAAAATCCACTCGATCGGGTGAAGCTTCAACTTGACATGGAATGGTAATCTTTTCACCAAGAGAAACACCATAAACATTTCGTTGATCCTTTTTACAAGCTGGTTGATCTGTTTTTTGTTGCAATCAAACGAAGAAAAAAGCAATTATAATTAGTCAGAATACTTTCAATCTAAAATTGCATGTTAAGTTACTTACAATGAACCTCTAAATGAAAGACATTGGAAATGTTTTCTCCTTCAATATTAATGGCTGAACATTGATATCGACCATGATCTCTCCGAATCGACCTTTCTATAACCAATGTAGTATTGACTTGTTTCATTCTTGCTGTAAGAGAATGAAAAAGTTTGTTCAATAAGCTTGTTCAAAAGTTTTGCTTGCTGTATATCCAAATAAAAACCAACACTACTCTTCTCAAAAAACTAAAAAAGTAGTTGAAGGTTTCGTTGCTGTGAAACACGATATTGAAAAACTTGGGACACCTGAGACACTTCCCTCGTTAGAAATAAAATTGCATAAATTTATTAATCAATTTACCGTGTTTAATCAAAGGTTGTCCATCTCGAAACCAACTGACCTTATGAACCATAGGATTCGCTGAAACATTGCAATCAAATTCAACTCGATCACCAACTTTGACTACGGCAGCTTTAGTTGCATTTCCCATTGATAAAATAACTCTGGGATCATCTTGAAATCAGAAAAAAAGATTTTTATAAAATCTGTAACTCTTGTGAATACTCGATGCCTAAAGATGCCAAAACTAAATACAAATTTTCCTTCAAAATTATTTCTCCATCCAACTAACCATCAACTTTTGATTTTATCATCACTTGCAAATACGAAATTCCCCGTTTTTCAGTTTTATTATAGATTGATTCAGTTTAGATTTTAATGAATTTCAATAGTCTATGGATGAACTGATTCTCTTTTAAAGTATGATTCTTTTGGAAAAATTTTCAAAATCAAGTTACGACAGTCAGCCTAGATTTACAGACACCATCCAATCGTTGAATAAAATTACACTTCTCACTGTGCTCTGCAAAAATCAAACCATTTTGATCAGAAATAACTGTCAAAATTCAATTTTGAAAAATTGGTCTAAAACATTAGGAGTCAAACTTATTTATATCGCTTTGCATAAAATTTAAAAATTTTCATTCACATTTCTCATAATTGAAACTTGATACACAAACCTTGTATTAACTCACAAAGGTGCGAGCCTTAGAAGCCCCCTACATGTTTCATTGGCGAACAATGATTGCCTAAATCATTGAAAACGCTCTCGAGTTGAGTTGTTTGCTGATCAAAGGAAGAGTTAAAAGACGAAAATTATGAACATCAATCAGTTTGCAGGAGATTTTTATTTGTATCTATCAAGTGTATCAGACAAGATTAACAAATTGCATGTTTGTTGTTTTACTTTTATTAATAGTTACAAAACTTAACTCCTACAAGGAATTTATTGATAGACATTGTGATATTTATAATAAAAACTGGAAAGAAGTGCGGAAAGTATGAACTTACAATAAACTTCAAGAATCCATGAATCTTGAATGGTGCTATTGATGAGCCTTGGATTATCAGCTTTACAAATGATATTAACATGATTGTCATCACGAGTTGGCATTAAAATTAAGGCACTTGTTGTTACAAGACCATCAGTTGAATAGCTTTCTCTGTGTTTATCAATAAAGAATGAGAAATTTCAAGTCGATCCCGATTATGAGAATTGTGTATAAATCAATTGTAAAATTTGCATACCTTGAATGCACCATTAGTTTGTCCTCTTTGAGCCAAACTATTCGAGCTGGTGGTCGAGATCCGGTAGCAAGGCAAGTAATTTCAATCTTACGACCAGCTGAAATTGGCTCTCGACTGTTTGTAATTTCAACTGAACTCGGTTTAACTGTTGTAAAAAGAAAGAAAAGAGACTCGAATGATTAATACATTTTCGTGAGTCAAAACTTTCGAAGTCAACTTACTATTTAAATCTAATATGAAAGCTATCGTTGGCCCAACAGTAATGTTATTATTGGAAGCTTTGCACGATAAAATTGAATTGAGCATTTTTCTATCAACACTTGGGATTGTTAAATGATTTTCAACCAAACTAATAGTAGAATCAGCAATGTGATAATCATCATCCAGTAGTTTTTCATTGAAATACCATATCAGAGACGGAGACGGTCGCCCTAGAACGAAATTTGTTAAAAATAGTAAAAAGTCGACATTTTTAAGTTTTTTGTGCAATTTAAGTTGCGATTTAAGACTTACCTCCAGAAGATTGACAGACGAGATTAACGTTAGTATTTTCATTAAAAGACAATGTAGTATTAGGAATTATCTCTTTGCCATCATCATTATTATTGATTATGCTGATTTTTTCAGGAGGCACTGGATTGGAAAGTGAAAAATGAATTACAGGTTAAAATACAGTTCAGTCAGTTGAGTTCTCTCTGAATGTTGTATCAATTCAATTCTTGGGTTGTTTGCAGAGTTTTCAACTTGGCCTCAGATATAATCACTGAATGAAATACAATTCAAATTCAGAGAAACTAGCTCGATATTTATAAGTGACTTATTTATATTCCCTACCCCGAACATTGTAGATTAATCACTTATCGATTAAAGATTCGGAAATTTTTTAAAAGCCAATGACTGAGGAGGTTACCTACCACATTGAGGCTCACAGTGACATCGTACTTATAAAAAACACTATTTATAAGCTTTTTTATTGATTGTAAGTTGGATGTGAGTATTCGCATAGTCACGAAATGACCTTTACCAGGATTTAAGATGTGACTACGTTATAATTGAATAAAATGTTCAGTTTTAGGTTTATTTTTATCAAATTAGATTTCAAATAATCTATTTAAATTTTCTTGAGTTATTCCAGTTTGAAGTAAGCGTTCATTTATTTGATTTACTCGGCCTTAAAACATGCATTTGATTTGAAAATGCTCTTAATTGTTTATATTTCGGAAAATGAAAGCGGACTAGGTTCCAATCATTGTTTCCTACTTTTGTTGAATAATTATTGGTGAAATCGAATAACCTGGCGATAGTTATTCAGTAAAATTAATTTTCACTATTTTAATGCAGTTAAAAAAGACGAGTTAAGATAATTAAGGGGCAATCCGATCAACAAGAAATGAAGTTGAAAATTCGGAAAAATGTTACTATCTTCAACATTCATCAACCTAGTATCCAAATTTACGAGCAATTTATTTTGCATCGATTTGGCATTGTAATGCTGTATTTTTGTTTTCAATATTTTGTTCCTAAATTGCCGAAAATTAATGATGAGTTATAATAAATTACCATAACATTTATAAAAACACTTCACTTTTTATTATTGAGATTATTAATAAAGACAACTAGTTAAAATCACATAAAGTTAGCATATCGATAATTAATATGAAGAGAAAAGATAATTGTACCAACCGCAAATGAGTTTTTCAGTAATAATACAAATGTATTTCAGTTTTAATAAAAGGACGAGTTATTAATCTATATACCATTAACTCGATTAACACCATATCGATAACTCAAAAGAGTTATCGATATATTGTTTTTCTTCAATTTATCGATAAATATCGATATTTTATTGTTATCGTCCAACTCTAGTTTATATCCAAGATTTAGTCTGACTTCTTCTGTCGAAAGCGAGCTTTAACTTTGCACTTGAGAGGTTAATTAGCAATCACAACCACTTCAGTGGCCAATATCTTTAGATAATTAGTGTTGTCAAACACTGACCACTTCAGTGGCCAATTATTATCTCATCAGATAATCTCATCACAATATGTATGAGTTACATCATGTATGTATGGATGTATAGATTATTATTGCTTTTGTTCAAATAATCAAAGCTGTAATACCTCTTATCAACATATAAATGATTCTACAGACTTTCTCATACTTTCGATGAGAACTTGAAGAAAATTTAAATCATTTCTTCAGATAATACATTTATTATTAAATCAGACTAAAAAACCAATACAAAGTTTTACAAACTAATTGATTCTAATGATACAAATCGGAATAAACAAGAATTAAACAAATCAAAACATTGATTTTTATTCAAATTAAAGGAATCGGGCGTTGGTATTGTAGAACTATTACCTCTACAACAATATTGACAATAATTATCGGAATCATTCTGACTACCTAAACACTCATCGATGGCTTCTTTTAACCAAAGAGCTTCTGCACTGAATTCTGGTAGATATTCTAATGGAAAATCGGGATTTTTCGAAATCTCATCAATTAGTTGTAATGTTTCTTCAGTTCCTGATGGAATAATTACTTTGTTTTCAGCATTAAGATACACCTGTGGTTTTATTATCGACGGCAATGAAGATGCTGAAGTTGAAGCTGAAGCTAAAGAAGAAGAAGCCAAAGGTGGAAAAGAAATAGCCAAATAGGAAGAAGAAGAAGAAGCCAAAGGTGAAAAAGAAGAAGTCAAAGGGAAGACCAAGAAGTTGAAGCTGAAGCTAAAGAAGAAGCCAAAGGGGAAGAAGAAGAAGTTGAAAATGATCTAGATAAAGATGAATATAGTTTTTCAAACTCTTCTTTTGATGGCAGAACAACAGAAAGGGGCTTACACCAAAACTTTTTGAATAAAATTTCTTCTCTTTTTCTTTCTGATTTCATTCTACAGTTGTAGACACGAACTTTGCCCAACTTTTTTGGTATATTAACAAATTTTCTTTCAACTTTTAATAGATGATTAGTACTTTCAATAGAGACTATTTAACAACGGTGACTGAATTATTTGGAGAGCATCTAATTCTTAAATACAATAGATTAGCAATTCGGGTCATCTTTTTCATCTGTCTTTCTGTGCAACTTTCCATGCAATTAAATGTTATGATAAAAGCAACAATCCAGAGCACAATTGATGTAATGAAGATGAATCCCACACATGGCTCTGGTAGTTATTTAGAATTCTCTCATGATTTCAATAAAAATTTTAACTAAATTAATTGTAATTATATGGCTAAACATACTACAATATGAAAATAAAACTTGATTAAAAACTAAGTTAAAAGTTTACCATGTTAAGCTATGGGTAAAAAGAAAGAAAAAAGAAAGAGAAAAAAGAAAGAGAAAAAGAAAAAGAAATAAGTAAGCTTAACTAAGTTAAAAGTTTACTATGTTAAGCTATGGAGAAAAAGAAAGAGAAAAAGAAAGAGAAAAGCAAAGAGAAAAACAAGAGAAAAAGAAAGAGAGAAGAAAGAGAAAAAGAAAGAGAAATAAGTAAGCTTAACTAAGTTAAAAGTTTACTATGTTAAGCTATGAGGAAAAAGGAAGAGAAAAGAAAGAGAAATAAGTTCGATAAACTTATTTGAAAGTTTCCCATGTTAAGCTATGGTTGGGAAAAGAAAGAGCCAAGAAAGAGAAAAGAAACAGAAAAAAGGGTAATGTTCTTTTTAATAATGGTTAAAGTCTATGGGAAAAGGTGTTATATGTAATTAATTAACTCAATTGACAACACAATCGAAAGTATTAAATTCAATTATTGATTGACAAATTCCGCGTTAATTATATTTCCGCATACAAATTTCCTTATTATGAATTAGTATAAATAACAATTATACCTCTAGTAAAATTCATTATTGAATTACAATTTGTCTACAATTGTTCATTTTTTTCCTAATTACAAAGTTTCTACTTGTTTACTGTGCAAAATGCCTAAAAACCTTGCTTCAATTAAAAAGTACAACAAAAAAATGATGGAAGAGAAAAAGAGAGAAAAGGAATTGTTCGAAAAGTATGACTGTAAGCCCCTGAGAGTAGTTCTGCCTTGGCTGAGGAATTCGAAAAAGATAGATCAGGTCACCGATCCTGATGTGTTCACTGCTGATGCTAGTGTTAACTTTGAAAATGACGACGTTTTCATGGAGGAATTGAGCAATTTGATTGGTCCTCAGCCGCAGCAAGAACCTCCGATCGCCAACGATATCAATAATTGTGTCCAAAGCGGAACCCAAATAATTTACAATGTTGAAATTACTTGTAATTGTGGCCACAAAAATGGCTTTAAATTAACATTTGAGCCTAATCATTAATGTGCAAATTATTGATTAAAACTTGATTGGATGAAAAACATTGAAGTTGGTTTGAGTGTACATTGAATTTTTCATTATACGTGAAACGCGTGGGAAAATTGTTAATGATAAATTGTCTTTCGTTAAATGGCCTCACTGGCACATTTTGTGCCAGAAAGGACATTTTATTACTACTCATATAAATAAATATGATTTCACTCGCTTTGATGCTGAGGTGAATTCGAATCAAATCAAATGTTACGAAAAAAGAAAATCAATTTGGATAAATGTTTACACGTTTGTGCACATGAGAATGACACCAGCTTGTCGCTCTTTTTGTGAGTGAATAATTAATCTGCTAAATAAATATTCGCAACAAAAATAAAAAATCCTTGAGCTATATTGCTGGTAATAAGGTATAATAATGATCATGTTTTGCTGCATGAAATTAAAATGCTCCACGAGCCAACTTTGAAAAAGTAAATTTGCGTTTACCCTTGAAGATGTTGATGATGCTATTTAGATGATAATTCTTTTAAATATGTCAGATTGACTTTATAAATTAAAACATTGTTTGTGAACGTGATTCGAACTTATGTTCAAAGCAAAAAGCAACTGTGCTCAACTTACAAACCTCTTACTTTGACTTTGAGTTTTCTTTAACAATTTAAGGTGAGTTTTTCTCCTTGACTACAGTTCATCTTTTTGTTACATGTTTTGCATTGATTTTGATGAAATTTTTGTGTCTTTTCAGATTCGTTCTAAATTTAGATCACCAGATTTCCCTCTCACCGCCTTTGACTGTATCACTACGCTTTTCAGATTCCTTTCAGAACAAAATGAAGAATAACAAATTGCAAGCTTACTTTAAGTTTGAGTTATATACTTCCGCGTTGAAGGACGATTTGTTTTAAACATAAGTTCGAATCAACATGGGACATTTAAATCACGATCCAATCAGTTTAATCTTTTAAAATTAAGTCTAATAAATATAATGGTAATTTGATTATTGTTAATTACTAATCGTACTCCGAATAATCATTAATTAAATATTAAAAACAATTAAACTTAAATGTTCACCTGTTTGTGATTTATTATAAATTTTACCATTGATTAGCGAAAGTTTGTGTTTTCAAGTCCAGCCTTAGTCCGTAAAATCCCACTCTTACCACAAAAATTTTAAAAATAATGGGACCTAATTGAATCGCGACCTTAAATTTCCAAGATGCAATTTCTTAACGCGATTTGAAGATTATCTAATCAATCCAATTCAATGTTTAATATGCTCATCAGATTGAACTTGTGACTTGTTTTTTATGGTCCATTCATTTTGAGCACAATTTCTAGTCAGAGAGGATGATTCATTTTTTACGTTTTTCATTCTGAAAAAATGAGTTTCGATCGACTTCTAGAAACTCCGGATATTAGACCATTAGATTCAGTTTTCTTAAAAAATATCTTTCAACTTGAAGCACAACTTCTTCAACATTAATTCAAATGTTTGTCCTTTTATTCACATAACCACTTTAAACAATTGAACCCTCTTTTTCACATTCAATTGTGTTCATATGATTGCAAGTAGTCGATAGAAATATTGAGATTCGACTTTTGAAAGCCATTTGCGGTTATTGACAGGTTTAAAGAAATAACTTTTGCATTAATATTGTTGAAGCAAATTGTATTTGAAATATTCAGTGATCATTAACAGTTTACAGATTGTTAACCATGTCCAGTTTTTTGGTACAATTGAAGGAGTTTTGAGTAAAAAATAAGTCTTTTGAAGTGTTGCGGATTTTCAATTCAAAGAAATGATTGCAAATTTTCTTCAAAATCTCATCGAAAGTATGAGAAAGTCTGTAGAATCATTTATATGTTGATATGAGGTATTACAGCTTTGATTATTTGAACAAAGGCAATAATAATCTATACATCCATACATACATGATGTGACTCATACATATTGTGATGAGATTATCTGCTGTGATAATAATTGGCCACTGAAGTGGTCAGTGTTCGACAACACTAATTATTAAAAATATTGACCACTGAAGTGGTTGAGTAATCGAGAAACCAAGAACCAATAGACAGCAACTTAACGTCTATCTCAGGTTCCGCTCGCTCTCCAGCTTGTTCATCGTTAACCTCTTCATGGTCCTCTTCCTCTGCAGGTTTGTCTTCCTCAGTTTCTTCTTACACAGATTTGTCTCACTCATCAGTTTCGTTTACACTATCGTTCATTCAAGAACCTTATCCTCTAATCAATTTGGATTATCTGGAGAAATTAATAATTCCTCAGAGCAATAAGGAAGCTTTCCAACTTTTTGATTTAATCGTAAAATATGATGATTGCCCCATTGAAGTTCTACCTGAAATACGGGAGGAGGACGACTGGATTAACGATTAATGTTTGATAATATTATATTATGACAAAGCACAGTGTACCAATGATGATGGATGATGAGAAATTTAAAACAATCTTACAATGTTACAATCTATCTTGTTAGATGATTTGTTTGCAACTTAATATACTCAATAAAATGAAACAATTTCTTAATCAATTTTGTTTATTTAAAAAACGCGGGCTAAAGTGGTGCAGATTTATGACTTTGCCATAGCTTCAAAAAAAATCAAACCAATCTAGTACAATTTCTTCGGCGTTTGCGCAAGTTGAACGATTTAGAGGAAAAAGTTCGCTTTGATTCAAGGTTCTGACTGTTGATACAGTAAGCTGAATTCGGGTTCTTGAGAATTATATTCAAATTAAAACTATTTTATCTTTCTTAGCTGCTTTCATTAAATTTACTGACAAAGATATCTGCAAAGGTAATGCTTAGCTCAATTAGAGATGCAAGGAGAAATAGATTACAACCAAATATGTAAGAATGCCAACAAAGCCCACAAAGCACATTAGATCATTTGCTTATGACTCGGTCAGGACACCAACTGAAATTCACTATTTCAAGATAACTTAATTTTATTAAATCATCTAAAATGAAAACTTGAACAAAACTTTTCAGTATACTGTTTTGAGATGAAAATCTTTCGTCCTTGTTTTTTGTCCAGAATACGATTAAACGATTGCAATACCTGCAGATGTCTATGCATATGCTTAAATTATTGATGTACTTATTTTTTAGTAACAATGCTCCAATGCTTACATATCATAAACCTTGTTACATATTGATGATTCAATCTTATCTAGTGAATAGTAATTAACAAAATTGTATGGTTCATCCTTGATTGATTCTTGTATAAATACTGTTTACGATTGAAATAACTAACGTTAATCATCAGTTCATGTTCAACATTCAATTTTTGTTAACATTGTGAATCAATGATAGTTTCTTTTTGATAAAAATATGAAATTTCTCTAGTTATCTCAACCTTTACTTCGTCGTATTCTTCCTGTCTTTTAACTTTTAGTTAAGTTGCTGACTATTGGTTCTTGGTTTCTCGATTACTCAACACGGTACTATGACTCTGGGACAATGTGCTGGAGCCAACAATTTTATACTAATACTACTCTTGCCATTACGATAATATTTTTCTTATTTCAGCAGTAAATTCATTGTCTGAGCTCGGATTTTCCACTCAACTTGTGTGGTTAGCTTTTGTAATGAAAATCATGTAAAGTCTGCTCACAAATTTTTCATGTTTTTTAGTATAACTACGCTTGAATAGGAGTCAGTGGTTAATATTAATACCAGGAGAGGTGATGAGCTGAGGCTCAAGTCACTATTTGAAAACAGACGATGAGATAATTGATTAACTGTTTGTTGCAATGAAATTATTTTGATTCTTACCAATTACAAAAAGGTTTACATTTGTTACTTGAGTTCGCCCTCTTCTGAAATCGACTCGGCACTTGTAATTACCATTATCTTCATTGATAACTGGATCAATAGTCAACAGTGAACCACGGACGGATGATTTGTTGAATTGAAAAGTTGCTCTATTACCTAAAAGTTGATGAGTAAAAACTTGTGGCCCAGTAAAGTCAAGGTTAGTACGTGAATCCATAGTATAAATGGGTTGACCTCCAGTTCCCTCCTTATACCAAAGTATCAGAGTAACTGAATCATCTTCAATTGTATTCGTAACATTACAGGGAAGTGAAACGCTTCCACCAACAACAACTTTAATTTCAATCATTATTGGATCACCTAATTGAACAAATAAAAACATGAACAAATGAAATTACAATTTACTCAAATAATCTCAACAAATGACAAAACAAGTGACAAAAATGAACTGAAAAGTAAATGATTGATGACATTGGATGTTACACATAACCAAATGATAAAATGCATTCATTCACAGTAAATTACCATTCAAATGTAATTAATAACCAACAATGTTAATACAACAATTAATCATTTGGGGAAAAAAAGTTTGCCTAAATTGTCTTAAAATTGTCTAATTAACATTCAATATTTCAAAGTTGATCAACATGAAACTAAATGTAGCTTTAATGGAAGCAAAAAAAGCCTAAAGAAGCAAAAATTAAATCAATATCTTGACTGTTTCAGAGTCAATTATGCTAATGCTAATGAATGAAGAAAAGTTCATGAAATAGAATTGAAAAAAAATGTAAAAGTTAATCAAAATTAATCAGCTCAAAATGGAGAAAAAATTGAAACAGAATAATTTGAGTTTAAAAAATAAGCTTTGAAATAAGTTGAATAATAAAAAGGTAAAGTTGAACTTGAATGAAACTCAACAATGAATAATTGGCAATCATGATAAACATGATTAAACTGAACATTTCCAAACCAAATGTGAACCAAAAATGTTCTGAAAATGAAGGAACAAGGATTAATATCGTATAAAGATGAAACTTGATGGACATGAAATTATGAACCAATGTTCAATTCCCATGATGAACCAGAACCAAACAAGCAAAAAGCTAGACTTACAAGTAAAACTAAAGTGGACTTTTATACATCAATATAACATTACATTTTATTGTCATTTTTGTTTCTCATATTCAATAGTTATGTTTGACTTGGCATAAAATGAAACAAAGTAAGTTAAAAGTCCATTGAGAAATGATCGTTTAAATTTACTTTAACAAACATTTTTCTTGTCCAAAAATAATACAATAATGATAGCAATCATCTGACTATTAAATATGAAATTCATCTGCCAAAAATGTGGTCAATAGAGCATTGAAAAGTTGTAAATTGTAGAGAAAAGGAAAAATGTTACTTTTTTGCTGCAAAAAAGACTCGTCATTGGACTAAATCAGGAAAGTCATTATTATCGTTCTTGAACCATTTACCATTGTAATAAACAATGGAATAATGATGAGAATCTTTTTTTTCCTCTTCTCCTTCCCTGAAAGAGTTTATCATTTTACAATTTTTTGCTTCAAATTTAGAAATGAAATTGAAATGAATAAGCTTGATAACTGTTATCGCTGTTGCTGCCCTTTTCACACACCAAAAGTCATTATTTTTGCTTCCAAAGAGTTGATTATTTTGTTATCATCCATTGTTTGCCGTCATTTCATGGACATAAAGGTTTACCTTGATAACTAAATTTTCAACCAGGATTGGCAGAGAAGAGAAGTGAAAAGAAATAATTGCAAGTTATTGCTGAAAGGTGAATACAAAAGTGAATGTTGGTGAAAAAAAACCTATTTTTCCACTTCAGAATATTTTTTGCCATTTCAATGATTTTTTACCATTATTGTTGAACATCATTTTGATATCAAAATATTTGGAAATTTAAACTGTTTCAAGAGAAGAAAAGATTCAAAATTTCAAGTTCAATGAAACTTGCAAGTCTTTCAACTTTACAGAACATAAATTTTCCAGAATTTCGAGATTCAATTCGTCAAATTTTATTTATACTTATTCATCAATTTGCTTAATGAAAATAATCTTGAATTATGCTAATGGATTCACTGTATTTCAATATTTAATGAAACAAAAAATAAACTCATCTTTAACATTTTTTGTGTTTAATGTTGAAATGAAAATGAATTAACAAGCAAATCTTTGGTCTTTACTTTTACTTGTTTAACATTGATATAGTCGAGTATTTTCGAGTGAATTATTGAACGTAAAAGTCATCGAATTAACAAGTGACATTTACGGTGTAAGGCAAAGTCTCATTGTAATCCATTTAATTAAAGATTAGTTTCACCTTTAGCTTTTCTTCATCCAATTCATCATCAACTTGATATTAAAAAATGAATGAATTTACCAACAAAAAACTTACCTTCAATAAGACCAAAAACAAGTGATACAAGACTAAACCAATTGACAATACTTAAGACATTTTCTGGTAAATCAATTTTCATCTTTTACTTTGCTTTGTTTCCAGTTTTTATTTTGCATCAACTTTAACTTTTTTCAAACCAATTCTAGTTTGATTGATTGTCAACTTTTCCAGACTCTAGACAGATTAAATATGAATACCTGGAAAGTGGTTAAAGCGTTTATTCAGATATTCCAATAAATCGAAAGTAGAAGGATGAAAAAAACGAAGAAAAAAATTAGTCCATCAATCAAGCTCAAGTGTCGACATGAATGAAAACAAAATTTACTCAGTTTTTGATTATTCACAGTGCAAGGTACAGGTAAAGCTCTGGAAAAGTTCAACTACTGATGCAGTTTTAATGAGACTATTAAGTTATCAGAGTACATCAAACCACAGCGATTGAACTGTTGACCATTTAAACTGTGAAAATGTAACAATCGAGTTGACTTTGTCTAATAATTTTTTCATGGAATAATCAAGTTGAAAGTAAACGAGTTTTACATTGGAAGGGAGTAACGACTGGGAGTGAAAACTGGGAATGAAACTTACCTTGATTTCATTCCCGATTCGTGTATAAAAAATTTGATTGAATTGCAGCTTTCGATTTGGATCACATTTTTGATTAATCAGTTTCCATTGATAACCTGGAAAAGTGGGAAAACAAAAGCACATTAATTTTGAATCAACATGTTAATGGAACAATTTATTTCTTTTTTGTTCGCTTTTGTGCCAACATTTGCAACTCAATTTTTCAACTTCATTAAAAGCATGACAAAGTGAAAGGTTATTCAAACTCAAAGGTTAATGAAAAGTAAATTTTTGATTAATTATGACATTCATGGTTGTGGAATAATAAAGATTTCAAAGCAACTTGATAAATGCTGTAAACTGGTGAGTTGATGATTTTCAGTTTAATTAATGTTTACAATGTTTAGTCTTGTTAGACAATTATAAAACTGTACATTCTTGATCAACTTGAGATGGGCTTTTGTTGAAATATTTTTACTGTTTTAATAATTTGATAACATTGATAAAATTGATAATTTTCATGTTCAACTGAGAGGAAAATTTAAGTTGGAACTTTTATTTATTCACTTTGTTGTTTAGTTGTTTGAACAATGTTGATATAAATTCATGTTTACTGACCAAACCGGAAGGTCATTGACTAGTCTATACAGCAAGTAATCAGTACTCTGATTGATCACTTTGCTGAAAGCAGATGATGATGATTGTCAACGAAAAAACATGACGCCGAGGAAAGAGTAAAAAAGTAATTTCCATCAATCTTAGGTCAACTGTGTAAGACGTAAAAGCTAATCAGATTCCAAGTTTAGGTCGCAGTAAAGAAAAGCCATTGACTAAACTTTGAATAAATGAGCATTTCTCTCTTTGAAAATTGGTCAAACTTTGAAAGGGAAAAATGATAAAAAATGAATAAATTTAAAATAAAACTAATGGCAAAAATATTCATGATTTATCAATTGAAGAAAATGAGATTTATGTGAACAATATTGAAAGGGTCATGGAATTGACAATAACAATCATGCAGATTGGCGCAATTCCTATTTTGTTGTCTTTCCATTCAATTTATTACCAACTCTTGCTTTCTATGTGAAAATTTTTAAAAAATAAACTTATCACAGTTTCTTAAAAGGCCAAAGCTAAATCTATGAGATGGTCAATAGGAAATAATCTGAGTGAAACTGGAACTTCCGAGGGAGCTGGTCAATAGAAAAAGTCGAGCTTACTTTAAAATCGAAGCGAGTCATTAGTGAAAAAACGAGAGTACTTTTTGTTTAGTAATAATACTGCGTAATGATGAATTTATCAGAACAAAAAAGTATTAAAATAAAGTTTGAATAAACTTGAAAAAAGCGTTTGAATGGAAACTTTTAGTTAAATTGCGTTAATATTTAATTCTCAATTCTTCATCTCAAAACTTAGTAAACTTTGAGTGTAGTTCAGATCAAGTGACAAGAATGATGTGCAGACATGATGGAAAGGTGATCAAGTTAAATTATTCAGACAATAACAGTAACATGGAGCGGTTGACAGAAACTGTTGAATAAATGATTATGATCAAAAAGGTGTTAATATTCGTTGTGAGCACAAAATGATCAACTAATAACCTTTGATTCATTATAATTATGAGTAAAAATGATGAATTAATAACACGAGAAAAGTTGTTTTCAAAATGAACTTTTCTTTTCCTTCTTTTTCATCCTTATCTTTTTTCCTGGAACTTCATTAACCAGAGAAAAAAGAAGAGCAAAGTTAATGTAAGTGATGTAAAGATTGTTGAATATGGTGAAGAAGGTAAAGAGAAGCAAAAAAAGGATAAAGAAAAGAGGTTCGCTCCTTAATGTTGATATAATTGTGCGTAAAAGTGCCATCATTTATAAGAGAATTTACTTGTTTCAAGGAAAACTTGAATCAGCAATAAAATTGTAATGATGGTGATGATCCTGATGCTTGATATTTAAGATCATTTTCCTTGTCAATATCGTTAATTGAATGGATAAAGGAAAGAGAAGCAAAAAAAGGTCAACAAGTAATGTTAATTGTTTTACCCAGAGTTGATCCAGTGTCGAAAGATGAACTGCCAAGTTGAGCAACCATTTTAGGGAAACATTGAAATGTTCAGAAATTTACTTGGAATGGAAACTTTAAGATTGAAACAAAATTGGCACTCGATTGACTTTGGTTCAACAGTGACTGGGAAATGTATTCTTTTGTTTTGTCTCTTCGCCCTATGATCTTGTGATCATATCAAGTAAACAATTTGCAATTGATTTTGTTTTGTTTATTGTTTGCCTTTGTTTGCTTCAAGCATCCAAATGAACAGCTCAAGGGTTGTATGGTTGATTGATTGACTCGATATGTTAGAGGGTAACAAATGTGAAATGGTAAAGACAATGGAATGACTTGGAAAGAAAGAAAATGCTAAAACATAATTCTTCATTTTCTTGTCCTTACTAGCTATTATACAACGGAATAACAAGTTATCTGTTTCATATCGATTTATGTAATACAATGGATCAAGATAAAGGAAAGATCATTATCGAGACTAGGAAAAAGTGAAATCACAATTGTTTAATAAAATACAAATTGAATGTTTTTTAGTGACAAAAAGTGACTTTTTGCTCTTTTATTTTTCAATTTGAATTAGTTTCATCAATTCTCAACTGGCACAAATTGAATTGCATTCAATCATTGCTTTAAAATCTATCAATTGATCAAAGAATGGAAATAACCTGAAAATGCAGAACTACTTAGTCAATATTGTAACGAAAATTGGATACAACGTAATAGGAGTAAAAGTGAATGTCGTCCGACCTGATCGATTCCCGTGCCACTGAAATATGATTAAGAAAATGAAATGCTCTGGTTTTATTTGTTCATGCACAATGCTGGTAGAAATGAATTAACGAGTGTGAAAAGAGATTTAAGAATAAAAAACTTTTATTCTTGTTCTTGTTTAACCGAGGTGAAAATTTTATTGCATTCAGTTTATCATGCATTGTTGAAAAAGGGTAAAAATTGAATATCAAGATGGAAACGTTCAGGGTTGAAGGCAGAAATGCGAGACGAATAATTCACTGATATTAAAAAAGGCTGATGAAATATTAAAGAAGCAATCAAAATTATAAATTCACAATTTTTCATGAAATGGAGCAACTAAACAAAAAAATCTTATTCAACTTTAAAGCAAAAATGGAAAGCAAAAAAAAGGAAAGAGAGAGAAAAAATCGCAAGTGAAGGGAAAAGATTTTGACTGAACAGATGAAAAGAAATGCAACATTCCAAGATATTATTTATTATTCTTAATAATTTCCCCGGTGGATTCACCTTTTTTCTGGTAAATATCAATTTGAAACTATTTGCAATTCTCAGAACTTCCCTAAAAAAAAGAAAAAAAATTATCATCTCAGTGGTTAGTGAATTAGAATAACAAAAAAGTTAAAAAATGAAACCTGTAAAGCTTTGCTTTCAAAAAGACACTTGACAATTAGCTTATTCATCAGAAAAAGACAAGAGCAAAAAAGATCGTTTTAATGATTTTCTATTCAAAGTAATTCTAAAAGAAATTTTCAAGACTCAAAGAAAGTCTCACCTAACTCGTGCCGCTTGCAATTGAATTATTTTTATTTTCGAGTTTCGACAAAATTTTGACCATTCAGCACATTTAGCTTGGAGCGATTCACACGAAAAGTAGACAAATTTTGATAAAATGTTGCAAAGAAATTTACATGATTCATAAATTCAGTAGAATCTGATTTCTGTAAATTTTAAGAAAGATTGTTCCATGTTTTATCGATTTCTCGTCATTTTCGAAGTCACTTTTCGATGAGTATTTAACTGTTCATTTTTGCCAGTGAAGTTGAGACTGATTAGAAAAAAGTTGATGGATTAATGATTTTTAATTACAAGATGAGAAGAGGAAAATTGATGAAACTTGGAGTGAAAATATTCTCATTGAGCTAATAAGGTTGTAAAGGTGAACCCAAGATGAAGATGAGAATGATGAATAAAGAAATTTTGTTTTCCAATTGAAGAGTAATAAGCGAAATGATAAGGTAACACGATGAGGAAAAGAATCATGTTTGAAATGTGAACAGAATTCTGAATGATTATGATGAAAATTGAGTGAAGCCAAAATTTAAAAAAAAAGTGTAGAAAGAAAAGGAAAAGAGAGAAAAAAAGGAAATTCAGTAAAATGATGTAAATGGATGATGATGATGAGAAAGCAAAAGGTTATTCATCATTTATAACATTGCGAGTGTTCCAGCTTTACCCATCTTGGCGAGTTGCAACACAACACAAAAAAAGGGAAAAGTTGAAGAATCACAAACTCACATTTATCATGAAAATTCACAACTTTGTCTGTCAGCAAAAGGTTCATCCATTTCGAGATGTTAACTCGTTCAACATGACGATTTGTTTGTAAAGACTGAAGAGTAGTCAAGAGAAGGAAGAAAAAAGTTTTGTTATAACTTTTTTTGTCCGTCACTTTTCACTGAATTTATCATTCATTTTGCAGCAAAATTTGAGTCTCTTTGCTCTTCTTCATTCAAATTATCAACAGAAAATATTCAAATGCAGAAAAGAGCTGAAAAAGGCTGGAGAAAAGTTCATGAAATGTGAATGGATAACAAAATCTTTATTCAAACTTTTTATTCATTTTTATCATTTTCTCTTCATTCTTGTTATAATAATTGATTTTACAACAATTTCATCGACTCTTTTCTTGCTATTGGCATTTAATCAAAGTTTTACAGCTTTCGTTGCAATCAATAGATCGTTGCTGTTAGCTCATGTTATCTCATCGATGCAACTCTGAATATCTGTTATTAATAATATTATTGTGATTGTTAACATTTGAAACTTTTCTTTTTTCATTTTTTTTTCTTTGCATTTTCTATTCAAGTGAAAAGTTGTTTTTTTGCTGCGAAAAAAAACTCTTTACACATTGTATTAAAAGAATGAACTTTTATCATGACAAATTGAAGCTTTGTTAACTAAAAACTTTCAACTTACTGAGACAGTTTTCATCAGATTTTATCAACTTTTTTCTTCATCAGCTTTTTTTGCTCTTTGTTTTCTTGCTTTCTTTTTCTTCTGCAAGAAAAGATGAGAATAACAAAATCAGTGAAAGGCAAAAGGCAGGATTGATGGAAATGAAATTTTGAATAATGATAGTCAAGTGAGCTTTGTTGTGATTCTGAACAAGAGGAACAATAAGGCAAATAATTTGATTCTGGGTCAGTTGATTGATCCAACTTGTCAAAATTTGCCTTCCATTCATTCAATGGTTGTCGTTACAATTTTAGAGTCAAAGTTAAGTTTTGAAATCTTATCAATTCCATGTTCAATGTTTCCATTTAAATAATCAATTTACTGTTTCTCAATTTTTTGCTGAACACCATGAAATCAATGTTTCGATGAAACTACATAGAACATTTTTTTCAATTTAAAATTTGTCTCTATAAGACCCTGTGAATGTACCTAATTATGAGTGATAAAATGACATTCAACTTTAGCACTCGAATTTTCATCTCACAAAAGTTTTGACAGCACGAATAGTGCGAAACAGTGCTTGCATATCATCCGATTCCCTGCTCCAACCAAAACTATTAAATCCAAAGGCTGTCCATAAGGATTGAGTTCTTAAGTTATTTTCATCTCGCTACATGAAAAAAGATCAACATTTGTGATGAATATTCATTAAGGATTATAAATTTGCAGTTGCAAATCCTTTCCCTTTTTTAACATGAAGTGTGCGATTGATCTCAGGTAAAATAGAAACAAGACTCCAAAGGTTTATCCAGGGCATACTTCACATGACGAATGTGCTTAAACTTAAAGCACCTAATTGAATGAAATTATTTGTTGCCTTCATAAAACAAAGAACCTCAAGTTTATTTTGTGAGATGCTCAACTAGTGATAACCAAGAAAATAGAACTTTTTTATCTTCTGGAAATGAGATATTTTGATATTTCTTGATATTTCTTTAACATTTCGTACTGAAAATAGATGAAAAGGCAACAGAACTGAAATAAAAGTACAAAAAATATCCTTTTGAGCTAAGAATTGGGACTTAGTCAGATTTGAGGGGCATGAAAACTGAGTTAGTAATACTGTGCTAGAAATACACTTATATAAATTTTTTATAACACTACTGGACTCAATAGTAATAGAAATACACAAGATACTCACAATATCTGAATTGTCGAAGCAAATTGATAGATGAAAAACATAAATGCACAATGAAAACCAATGATTTTAAGAATGAGATTAACGAAATAAAGTAATCTGAATCAAACTTTTGAAAACAATTGCAAAATTAAAGCAATAATTTCAAACAATGAGACTAACCCAACTCAACTAATTTCAATTAGACTTTCGGAAGTAATTGTACAATTAAATGAATTATTTCAGACAATGTGGTTAAACTAAATAAACCAATCACAAATGGACTGCGAGTACTTTGTTTTCGGGAGTAACAGACGGATCAACTATTGAATTTGGCATCACTTTTACTCAAATGGTCTTAGGTGATAATTTTTCAAATATCAAGGAAACCAGGTGGTATGTAAATACCGTCAAAGGAATTTATTCCAGTTAGACTTCGATCAGCAATTATTTTGTTATTATAGTGATACTTGACTGTTACTGGTTGCTGATAACGGTATACTGCGTGATTCCTTAAATGAATTTTCACTGCAATTATTTTGCAAGTTTCCTTTGGGTGTGTCATTTACTGAAAACCTAACTGGTTACTATTGCTGATCTAGGATCAATAAAAATAATAAACAATTTTTTATTCCTGGTAACTTGTTTTATCGATAGTACAAGTTTCATGGTTTGTTTATTTTAAATGTAAAGTAGGGATGATTGAAACGAAAATAAAATGATTATTCATGAAAATGAAACGTTTAAGTTAATTGCCATAAGCTAATTAGTTCTTAAGCAGTTAATGTATGATTCTTGGAGAATTTTGGTAATTATTTGTGGTAAGCAGTTAAATCTAGCGATTTTGATTACTGCGTTTTTGCGTTATTATTTTAAGTGAACCAATTGATTTACGAATAATTTTAGAATAATAGACACACAAAGTTAAAATTGGTGCAAGTTGGAAAAGGCTTGTTATTAATTTTGAATTGCGAAGTTCTTTCGATTTGGATAAACAAACTAAACTTAGATGAATAGATAAATAATTTAACTTGGTTAAATACCTTTTTAAGTTTATGATGAAAATTCATCGCAATAACATACAATTAATTGATTATCTCTAACAGACTTTGTACATCAATTACAGACAATCTTTTAAATCTAAGATTTGAGAAATGACCGAATTACAGCCTAATAAAAAGTTCCGTATTAGTTTTATTTTTATCAAATAAAATCTCAAATAATCTGTTTAATTTTTCCTGAGTTATTCCAGTCTGAAAAAGCAATTCTTTAATTTGATTTGTTCAACCGTAAATCCATCCATTATATTAAACTTAAACTATGACAGAGAAATCAAATGATGAAGTAGAACTAGGTTCTAACCATCATAATTAATGACTGTGCACCTTCAGTGTCTAATTTCGTTCTTGCGATTAAAAACATATAATACTGTAATCTATTACTGTTTTATTGTTATAATGATAAAACACTATAACTGATTGATATGATTGACGTACCAAGGGTGAATTCTTAATGCAGTGCTTATTGGTTTAATTTCTATAATATGATTGTCTTTAGTCATTTAAATTGTTTGCAGAACTTTTGGTTTGAGCAATGAGCGAACTAGGTTCAGTTAGGTTGATTGATTAGGTTAGCGACTGTATGCAACAATAGAAGGCAGTAAATTCCCTAAAAAATCTAAATCTGGCTTGATACTCTTCAGTGAACTAGGTTGACTTCGAATAAAACTAATCACTAATTGAAGTAAAGTAGAACGGATTTGTCTATAATTAGTGAACTAGGTTCACTTTATAATCAATTTAATCAATAGTTTAGGTAGAATTAATGTTCGATAAATAGTGAACTAGGTTCAATCTTATAAATTTACGATTCTACTGCTAGTAAACGATGAATCAAAACAATAATGATAGAACTGGGTGCAATATTATTGATGAGATATTAATATTTTTTAAGTTTTGTGGTGGATGCACCCGAAAATACTGTGTTTATTTCGAAAGGCAATCTTTGAATAATGAATCAATGCAGCCCTTTTTGTATTGCCTTTCACGGTTAAACAGTTCATTAACAAAATGAATTGATCGAAAAAAAACAATTAAAAGCTAACTGGGTTCACTATATTTGGTTAAATGAATGGTTGAAAGTCGGAATATATAAACTAGTGAGGCAAAATATGTTAAGCCTGCAGATATGCAGCTGAATGCTTTTGTTAGCGAATGCTTTTGTTAACAATATACAGATGTATAAAGAAGTACTTGCGTTCTGTGCCCAAACAATGATAGTTCAGTTAGTCCAAGAGTCAAAGAAAGAGATGACTAGAGATTGCATTTCCCAATAGCGAAAGTCAACGAAATAACAGGACAACAGGACAGTTAGAACATTGAGAAAGAATCGGACAAACAGACCACAAAATGATGCGGATCACATCGGTTAAGAACTCAGTTGAATTTCACTATATCTTGTTCAAGATTTAACTAGTTTGAACTAATCGTTTGTCGTTTTCTCAATGAGTGGAAAGGTATATCAAACCGTAATTAAATTAACAGAAATAATCACTCAACAATTTAATAGTTGACCACAACGAAAAAAAACTTTTGCACAAGAAAAACTTAATTATTAAGAGAAGTTAAGATAAAAAATCAGCTTCAATTTTACTTTACTTATCTCACCAACGAGCAAAAACTACTGCGCCACCAGAGCGAAAAGGCATCTCCACCAATTGAAACTCTTTTTTATGAGTCTGCCTCGTATTTTAAGTTTAAGCCTTTTATATATTCTTGAATCCACTGGTTTTTACCATATGGATAAACATTATATGGTAATTAGGTTAAGCAATAAAAGTATCAATTATAATTTACCAGTTTAACATAAACAATAACAGTGAAGTAAGCATTATGGATCTATTTTCGTTACACAATGAAAACCGATGATTTTAACAATGAGGTTAACGAAATAAAGTAATCTGAATCAAACTTTTGAAAACAATTGCAAAATTAAAGCAATAATTTCAAACAATAAGACTAACCCGTGTTTCACATTTGCTTGTATCATGACAAGATTTCAACAAATACACTATTTTATTGAGATAGTATTAAAACTGAATGTGAAAATGATTTCATTTGAAGGTATAAGATGAACCTTCATAAGGCTTTATGAACATAAATTTTGCAACATTTTACATTGACTTGATAAACAAAACAGGATGTAAAAAGAATGGCAAAATCGCTTCTCTTTCTTTGATGTCAATTTTTTGTACTCCTTAAAAATGAACCCCTTTAACAATTTAACAGTTGGTTAAATGCTTAATTATGATTAAAATTAACAGATATCACTGTTTAATTTAATTGTTAGATTTGACATTTAAAAATGATTAAAATTAACAGTTTAATTTAACAACTGTTTTCTTTATGCTTTATGCTTTCATATGCAATAAGAAATTGAGATTGTTTAACATGAAAATCATCTTGTCAAGAGATTTAAGAGGTTATCTATAAAAATTTACTCAATTTTTTTTAACGCTTGAATAAAATCGTTCAAACCAAGTTTTTGGTGACACATTCCTGTTCCTGTGAGGTTCATTTTGAGGTTCACTTGAGGTTACATTTTGACCCTGTATGGTTTGATGATTAATTGTAACACTTATTTTCACCCTTGGAATGGCTGTTCCACTTGTCGAAGGTACACTTTCACTATGGTCAATATCTTGTTGTCTTGGGCCTGTAGGTTGTTTTGGACGGAAGAAATCAGTAATTGGTTTACAGTAAAACCTCGCAAAGGTTGTATGAAATCGAGCAACGCCATCTTTGGGATTTAAGCTTTTCCCCCGCTTTTACAATGTGTTTATGTTAATCATTTCAAAGAGTTGCACAAACAATATCGCTAGGCGGCAGGACCGCTCACAACCTTTGCGAGTACAACCTTTGCGAGGTTTTACTGTAAATGATGGTGGAGCCGGTCTTTTATTTTTGTATTTATTTAAATCACGGCCACATTGATTGATGGGTTCTCTTATCGAGTGTTGGAGGCATCTTGAGAAATGAATAATTCTTGATCAATATTTTTTAGAATTTCCAATATTTTCAATTCTTCTTGTGGGGAAAAAAGCTGGGCTCTATCTATCTTGGTGGATCAAATTGCGATGGAAGAAAAAAAGGAAAAAAACTCCGAATTGACGACAATCAGTATCATTAAATAATTAATTAACGTTAATACAATTTTTATCACTTTACTGAATAATCAGTTTAGATTGTTAACTTCCTATTGATTTGACGCAGCAATTGTTTTGAAAAGTTAAAAGTTCAGCTCTCTTTTTTACTAATTTAGCTAATTGCAACCATTATGGCCAAAAAGCAATTATTCTGCTTAACCATAGTTAACACCTCAGCAATGGGATTACCGTATCGGCGCACATAATGTCACGGTGCCTCGGATCGAGCTCGCTCGTAATAAGTGAGAATTTTAGTCACTGAGCATGCGTTAACTCAGAAAAGGAAAAATTTTTAAAAATCGAAATTGATCGGTTAATAGAGAAATTTTGACTATTATTTTGAATTTTTCAATTAACTAATAGAAATGCATTCATAAGATCAAATTTTTTCTCTGCTAATCGGTCGAGAAAAAGCTCAAAGTGATCATTAATAATAGCCCATGAGCGTCTAAAGAGGCAGCAAAAGTGCTGTTATTTGAGCGAGGCCATTTTGAAGCATCGTGACATTATGTGCGCCGATACGGTAATTTGAACAATAACTCAATTGTACATTGTCATACAAAAAGCATAAAAATAAGATTTAACTTCCAATTTATGATAGCAAGTTTTGCATAGATAAATTCAAGTGCCCATTCAGTGTTTAATTTTGATACAATAATCAGTTTAGATTGTTAACTTCCTATTGATTTTACTATGCAATTGTTTTGAAAAGTTAAATTTAAGTTAATCTATGCAGTTTAGTTAAATTGCTTGAAATTATATTTATTGAATTGAACAGTTGTTTTTCGCAGTCCCTTTGAGATTAGTTTATTCAGTTTAATCACATTGTCTAAAATTATCCATTTAATTATATAATTATTTCCGAAAGTCTAATTGAAATTAGTTGAGTTGGGTAAGTCTCATTGTTTGAAATTATTGCGTTAATTTTGCAATTGTTTTCAAAAGTTTGATTCAGATTACTTTATTTCGTTAATCTCATTCTTAAAATCATTGGTTTTCATTTTGCATTTATGTTTTTCATCTATCAATTTGCTTCGACAATTCAGATATTGTGAGTCTCTTGTGTATTTCTATTACTATTGAGTGCAGTAGTGTTATAAAAAAATTTTCCGACTCACAGTTTTCGAGAAAATTAAGGTAAAAGTTGAAACTTCGATCGCCTTTTGTACAGTTGTGTCACCAGATTTTTCCATGAGACTTGATATAACTTTCAATGGTCAACCTGATAATGGGCTATAAGATAATATGATTGTGTTCCGGAACAATTCTTACCTAACTCATTTAACATTATTCTAACACATCCAACATTTGTGTTTGAGTAGCACTTGAACTTTATAAATCAAGAATCAGATCTAACAACATGAGTAATTCAATGCTATAAAAATTTTTGCAGAATCTTGAATGGTCTAATATTTCAACATATCATAGTGCATAATGAAATCTAGTGTTTGGTAAAAAAACGATTATTGTAGGTACTATCATTTCCAAAATACAAAGTTGTATTGTATTGTTCATCAAAGTTTTAAGGCCAATGGCCAAAATCGAGAGAAATGTTGTTAAATTGAAAAAAAGTGCTCGATGAACTCAACATTTTTACCGACAAAAAACTCAGATCGCCAACCTTTACGGTCACAGAATGCGCCTGGTTCAACCACAAAGTGATCACACAACTGCACAAAATGCGATCGAATTTTTTGTACTTCTTTTTCAATTTTCTCGATTCACAGTAAATGCAACTGGAAATAATTAAACCTACGAACTTCATGCAAATTTTTCGAAAACTCGTAAACGATGGAATATAGAAGAGCCATTGAAAGTGCAATAATTGATGATTGACTGGCGACAAAAGGTGAAACAAAGATATAGATTGTCAAAGGAAGCACAGTTACAAAACATATTTCAGTTGTATGATGATGAATGTTGCTTTGATAATGTTAACAAAACTATTCTGGTCAATAATTAGATGATAAATACAATTGTCAAGCTTTGAATGATTGGCCAATAAAAGCTATTCATATTATCATTATGATTAACCACTGTTATTGTGCAAAAAGGAAAAGAAAGTTGAGCTTACTCTTTACAGGTAATCACAGTTGTATATTTATCACTTATCCCTGAACCATCAGTGCAAGAATGCGCTTCAACACTTTAATAGTTGGTCAGCGAGTGATCAATTTGGGTTGACTATTAATCAAATTAATATCTTATTCCAGTTTATAATTAATGATTGGTTACATTTGCTGAGGAAAGCAGAGCAAGAAAATTGTTACATAACCCAAATTGTGTTCATCAATTAATCATCATGAAGGCAGCAAGAAGAATCAGCAAGAAATAGACAAATGAAAAAAACTAAAGAGTGAAAAACAAGTCCAAAAAAATGAAACAAATTGCATAAGTTCAAGTTGTAATTGAATTGAGAATTTTATTTTGCAAAATCAATAAAAGTAAATTGAAAGATTTCATAGATTTACTCAATTGGTCAACTTATTAGTTTATCAACTCCCAGTCACTCCCAGGGAATGGAGTGACAAGTGAAAATAATGACGAGATTATCAATTTGTGTACAATCAATCAGATTGAAATCATTAATAATAATTAGCTTTGCTGTTTGATGACAAAAGAAGTCGAGAGAAGGGAATAAACAAGGTTCAGTAGTTGACTTGGAATATTGTGACTCAATTATTTCATTTATATGGTTTTTACTCAAATTAATACCATTAATCGTGGAAAAAGAAGGAACAAGAAAAGCTTGTTTTTAACCTTAATTATTTGATAAAGTTGAAGGTAATTAACTTAAAAGGGTTTCTCCATTGGCCAAGTTTACCATTAGCAATGTTTAACTAAAGATGATTAGCCCGAAATAATCAATAAGATTTAATGAATCTAATGAATAACTTTAGTGATTCAAGGTTTGCCTTTGATTTTCAAATGAAACCCTTTTTTGCTGTTGATTTGTAAAAGGTTGAACCTAAATATTTGAAAGGAAAAGGCAAATTTTTCCAAATTTTCAGGTTAACTGTTTTTCGTGTGTTTCTGGTTTAAGCGTTTGACTTTAAAAGTGAGAATTGTTAAACATCAACTGAATTCATGGTAAATCAGGTTCAATCAGTTTCCGTTTCAATTTCACCAACATTAATAACAAAAGGTTTGATGAATGAAATTATTCAAACCATTCAATCAGACTTTTGTTTGCAATATTGCCAAGGAAATGTTAAAAGTTGAATGGAAATTTCAATTTTTAATAATTTCCACAATTTCTGGTGCTAGCCATGGATTCTGTTGATTGAAAATTGAGATATGAAAAGATGAATAAAGAGTTTGTTAAACAGGAAATTGTAAGCTTTTGTGCAAACGGTTTTGTCCTTTAAAATAGCAATTTTCAAAGTAAAAAGATGTTATGATATTATTGGTTAATGTTGCTATTAATCATCAATCCCTTGGGCTACTTAAATTAGTTGAAATAAAGCTGTATAACAATTCATCTTTTGTCATCAATCGGTGATAAATTGACAATTACGTGGGTATATAGAGTATTAATTTGATCGATTAGTCTATTGAGAAAAGAATGAGTTACAGTTTTAGTTTCATTCAGTACAAGGTAAACCTTGTTGAGTATATTTTGATTAATCAATTTGGATAAATATTGAAGATGAAGCCTTCACCGATGAAAGTTTGGTGAAAAGTAATGTTAATCGATGGGATTTCCGCACAAAATTGTAATCTTGCATTAAAAATGGGATTGAAAAAATAAGTTCAGTTTTGTCATAAAATTGGGAAATATGTTTAGTCGTTTAGGCTGAGAATTTGAATTTATTAAATGTTGAGTTTAGTATTGCAAGTTTACGAGTTTACACAAAGTTAGAACTATCAACATTCTCAGCTTCAAGACCTGTAATGTGCATTTTGGGATTTTACAGATCTTTGGCTTATTAAACTCTCGATATACTTTTCGTTGCATCTTCTTTCGTTTGATACGAGGCTTCATTAGATTTGATATGGTCAGCAAACAGGCTATTATAAATACTCATATTGGTGTCCCTTTGGAACATTTTGAAACATTTTTCGAAAACTTGATGAATGAAATTTTCGATGATAAAAATGTGAGAAGGATAATAGAATCGACTGGATTAAGATTCTGAACATGGAGTAATATTATATGTTCAAGTATGATACTGTGATGAAATGAAATAGTTTGACCAAATTAAAACAATGTGAGCTTGAATATTCCAATACGGTCGCTCTTGCATTGATGATACATGAAACAAGAAAATAAAACGAAAATTGAATATTGCCCTTTTCAGGGGCAGATCAAATAGATATGACCAAGAGAAGCCGAATATCTTTAGTGAAGTTAACTAACTTTATGCCAATTTGAGATACGATTCAAAATGAAGTATTGACTGTTATGTGTTGGACTGTATTAGTGGAAAACACTTTTTCAACAACTATAAGTACGCTAATAAAAAAGTGTTATAGCATCTGATAAATAAAAGACATTAGCAATCCATTGAAAGCTAGCAGTCCATTACCTGGATATTTTATTAGAGAAGAATCCAGGTTGCTGTTTAATGATGCAAACTAATGACTGCAAACATTGGCAAACAATCTTTGTTCTCGATGAAAAATATCTTGCAGTTAAAGTCAGAAATCGTATCGAATATTTCGCAGAAAATAATGAAAAATGCTTAGACGCAAGTGTTCAGATAAATTTACTTTTCGCAGAAATTTTGAAACAAATTGATGGTTAACATATCGAGGCGCGATTCCCATTAAATCGACTCAGTTTAGATTCAAAACGCGACCTAAAAAATGACGAAAATGCGGTACGGTTGAGCTCGACTGCTAGTCTGCTGCTGGTCTAAATGTACTTAATCTCGATCACTTCACAGATGTTTATCACTTCGTTATTGAGAGCGATACAGAATAAAAGGGTTCAAATATCATTCAAGATTATCATTTGTTGAAACTGAAATTTATAAAAACAGTCAAAAAAAATTTCGCTTGTATGTTACAAATGCTTGTATTAAATAATAGAAGCATCAACATCTTGAAAATTTCAAACACATTTGTAAAAATACTCTTAAAATCTTGTTTTTATGTGTTACATTGCCAATGGTTAATAAAATGCTTTAACTTAAAATGTTATAAATTTTTATATAAAGTGAGAGGTAACTCATATTATGTTATCATATTATATTATGTTATAAAACATAAACCTAGCAAGAGCTGTTACGAATGAGTATCTTGCTGATTGAGATTGGCGTGTCTCATAGTTTACTTGATATGCAGTAGAGTCCAAAAAACTGAAAGTATCTACATTCAGATTCGAATTTGAATATCATCAAATCTAATGCTAATGAACGAATGATAATCGAACTATTTTTGAATAGTTAGGAGTTTCATTTTCATTTATTTTTTCCATTTATTCCTACAAATTAGTAAATTAAAGTTCATTTGAAATAGACTTTGTTGGAAAAGTTTTTATTTTTGTTTAAGATTGCAAAAAGCAAGAGTTTTATGGTGACAATTAATCCAGAGATTAACTGGATATAAATGTAAAATTCGAGACTAAAGTTGAATGATTTCTGGATTAGCAATTGCAATTAATATTAAAAATGAAAATTGACGAAGTTTTGGCCTGATTTAATCGCTTTCAAGACTTTGAAATGAAATTCCTCATAAATTTTAGGATTAAGCAGCCGAATCGTTTATAAAATGCCAAAATAATTTTGATTTTTTCCTGTTCGTTACTCTGAAAAAATCTTGAAATTTCAACTTTCAAATTACTGACAAAGCGTTACTTGACGTTTAATGGTCAGTAAAACATTCAACAAACAATATTTTAACCTTTTAAATTTTTAATTGCTAGTTGACGCACATAATTAGTGTACTCTGAGATATTAAAATTAAAAGTCTTGTATTTACTTAGCAGCATTAAAATATCTAACTGTCAATATTGTTGGATTCTAATGTTTTATGCATGATCATAGTCCAAAACTCAATGAATTTGTTATCAAAACTTATTTTTGTTTTCTTTGAATTCAAACGCTTTTCTCTCGCCAATTAGCTCAAAAGACAGTCAAAACAATGATTAAAATCGTTATTATTGCTAAAGCCATGGTCTTAATATAGCCCGAGTTTCTTTGAAATCAATTCAGCCTGGTTTCTGGTTAACTTTAAACAAATTTTCTGGTTTATTTGTCGATAAACAGATTTACTTTAACGCGTTAAATGACAGCAACACTTACCTTGACCAAAATTTGCACAGCAATTTGGAAACAAAAAGAAGTCAAAAAGATGGTCAAGTGAAGTCACAAATTGTCAAATTGTCCAACCTTCAATTAAATCCGAAAACACATAATTTGGTCAACAGTTTGGCTTGACAGAAAACACAGCTGATTAAAGAACGTTTTAAGATGGAAAACAAAATTTGAAGATAAAAAGGGTTTAAACTGTTGTCTATCTTTATAGTCCAGTTTTGTTTGGTTGATTCAACAGTTGAACAAATGGTCAAAAATATTGATGGACAATTTATATTGATAAAGTGACAAGTTTTTACTTTCAATGTTGATACCAATGGAAATACACTGAGCAAGAAAATAAAGTGAAATGAATAAAAATGAATGCAACTTGACTCAACTCACAGTTTCCAATAAACAAAGGTTCAACTCGTTTAATGCATGCAAAGGTACGCATGATCTTGCTGAATAAACTCACGATAAAAGACAGTTTCACCGTAAATTCATCTTCTCTTTCTTTCATCATCTTCGTCTGTTTCTTTCCTTTTCTCTATTATCTAGTGAAAGTAAAAGTCGTTAACTTGTTCTGACAATTGTAGCATTTTCACTTTCAATAAGTCCGCGTTAAATATTTAGTTTGTTTGGTGACCAATAGATCTCGCTAGCTTCACTCCGGAAAAAATGCAACTCTGTTGTTGTGAACAGACTTTGTTGCCATATTTATCCTGAACTCTATTGAACCAAAATATTAAAGGGATCTTAAGTAACTAACTAGTGTATTTTGTTTGTTTTTTTTAAACCAGTGATGGATTTCAAAAAATATCATGGTAATAATTTCACAGAAGATAGTGTTGATATACAACTGTGGACTGATAAAGGTCTTATTGAACGTGGAAAGGATAGACTTTGTCGCCACGGTCCTAAAGCTAAATGTGTCCATTGTACTCCATTAGAGCCTTATGATGAGGCTTACATGAAGGAACATAACATTAAACATATGTCTTTTCACTCGTATTTGAGAAAAATGACGGCTGGAGTTGACAGGTGAGTCTCTCTTTTATGCTGTCATATTTTTGAGAATTTTAAATTTGTGCCTATCTTATCAAATTATTTGACTGAAGATTCAATAGCTGAAAAGAAAGCAACTTTTCTTTCAACCATCCGCTTTCAACATCAACTGCTTTTTCTAACACAACAATAACAACTTTCACCATTTTCTACTTTGCTTTCATTTTTTTGGGACAGCTCTGATTACTAATTTGGTTCACCGAGTTAGTCGACCATGATTTCATGAGGTCTCATGTAATTAAGTTGTCTAGTTTTCAAGAGTAGACAAGAGTTATTCTTTTGAGTTGATGAATTTTTAAACTGCTGTAGCTCTTTAATTTAGAATATTATGTATCATAGATTCAGTGCATTGCTCAGTTCTATCTAGTTTCTAGTCTTACTATATTTATTTCAAGTTAATTATGACTAGAAAATTGTTATTCAATGATTTGCACTTGTTTTACAGCTGCTACTTTCCTCTTATAAATCGATGAAAATTAGGCTCTTCATCGATCATGGTAACTCTATCCACGTTCTTGTATACTTATTTACCTTGTTTTTTTCTTTTTTATTTCAGGGGTAAATTTGCCGCTCTAGATAATATTAGTTGTAAAATAAAGGAAGGCTGCAAGGATCATTCTCCTTGGCCTGCTGGTATTTGTACCAAATGTCAACCAAGCGCCATTACTTTGACTCGTCAAGTAAGTTAATCATGATAATTATTGAATCGCATTTATTTTAATCTACTTTCTCTTTTTATCTTTCAGGATTATCGACATGTAGATAACATAGTGTTTGAAAATGCTAAAATTGTTGAACGTTTTCTCGATTATTGGCGTTTTACTGGTCATCAAAGGATAGGATTTCTTTATGGATATTATGAAGTACATAAAGACTTACCTTTAGGTATAAAAACAACGGTGGTTGCAATATACGAGCCTCCTCAAGAAACTGGTCGTGATTTTGTTAAACTAAACTGGCCTGAACCGAATCAAACTGAAGTTGATTCCATAGCAAAAAAGTTAAATTTGCAACGAGTAGGCTGGATTTTTACTGATCTCATCCCTGATGATGTGACTAAAGGAACTGTCAAGCATTTACGCTCAGCAGACTCTTATTTTCTTAGTGCTCAAGAGTGCATTCTGGCCGGACACTTTCAAAATGTTTATCCCAATGCATGTAGACTTTCAACTCAAGGCTACTTCGGGTCAAAATTTGTCACTGTTTGTGTTACTGGAGACAAAGACAATCAAATTCATATGGAAGGTTATCAAGTTTCCAATCAATGTATGGCGCTAGTTAATGATAACTGCCTTTTACCTACAAGAGATGCTCCAGAATTGGCCTTTGTTCGTGAAACAACAAAAGATCAGTATGTACCTGACGTATTTTACACAGAAAAGGATAAATTTGGCAATGAAATAAAAAAGGTTGCTCGAACCTTACCAGTCGAATATCTCTTAGTTGATGTCCCAGTTTCAGCACCAGTTGAGCCCAAGTTTACTTTCAACTGTACTAAGGACAAAAACCCTTTCCCTATTGAAAATAGATCAATTCAAGGTCACATTCAAGATTTTCAAACTTTAACGAATTACTTGAGCCAGTTTACGAAGGCACAATTTTTATTAGCTGCTCAAGATTTCCATTTTATATTATATATTGCAACTATGGATATGCTGCCATTAAAAGGATCCATTGACCCTCTTCTTGAAGCAATTAACAATAAAAACAGCCAAGCTGCTATTGAATGGACAAACAATGATGAATGGCAAACCGTAGAACAACTCATAGCTGCTCAAAGTTCATGTAAGTTTCTATTCCATTTAACTTCCCCTGAAGATAAAAGCCACATCTTTACTCATTTTTATTTTTTCAACTTTAGCGGCATCCTCACAGCCTTCATCGAGTAGTAATGTTTCAAGACAAGAAGCTTCTGCGGGTAATGGTAATGATGATATAACAATTGTCTGGTCTTGTTCATTTTGTACTTTCGAGAATCCAAATGGATCTGGTAGCTGCGAAATGTGTGGCTTACCCAGGCATTCTGGTTAACATTAATTAACTTGAAGCTATTTTGCTATTCTCAATTCTCCTTTTTTTGTAATGAAAGCAAAAAATTCAAAATTGATAGAAGAAAAGAAATGACAAATTCGTTTATGTTGTAAATACTTATACCTTGATAACATTCAATTAACCAGCACAGATAGAATTTGAAAATAGTTTCCTCAATTTCTATCATCTAAACTTTTCAGATTAGTATAACAAATGTAGGTAAGTTTACTTTATTACGAAACATTTTCGAACTAAATCATTCTGATGGAAAGAATGATGACCATTGTAATTGAAGTAATTTAAAAACATAAACCAATCATCGAAAAGTGTACGTTTCGTTTTTGTTCGGCCTATTTTTCATCTTTATCCTACTATCTTTAAATAGCAAAATTGTCAGTCACACATAAACAGTTTGTTTAATAGGCTTAAATTCATCAGGGTAAGACTGATAATGACTAAATAAATTAACTATTTCAATCGCTTTTTCCTTCACTTGAGTATTCCATTGATCTAGATTAGTTGTGTCCAGTTCAAATATATCTGGAGTTGGTCTATCAGTTGCACTTAGCAATCTATTCTTGATCCATTTCTTTTGTTTACGAGCATATCTACGGGTAACCAGTTTTAACCTTTCAACGCTGTTCTTCAGTAATTTTTGGCCCTTTTCACTTTCTTTCTCCTCGGGGCTCAACATCAGGTAACTATGAAACTCTTTGAAACCAATACTTTGAAAGATTCCTTCAGTATAATCGGCAGTTCTAATGCAAGGTTGTAAAAAATATTTACTTCAATCTAGTAATTTAATAAAAGTTAATCATTTCAATAAAATTTAAAAACTCACTGTTTTTGTTCCAATCGAGTCATGTTGTAATTCTCATGAAATTTCGTCATTTCATCAATCAAACCTTGCTCAATCATTGAATCAACCCTGTCATCTAAGCGTTTATTAAGAACTGCAAATAAATTTTTAGGTAAACCATTAGTTTTTATACTGTAAAGATTTCCATCAATATTTACCTTCTTCATCACAGATAAGATAAAATATTAATGAATTGGGATATCTGAGCGGACCACCAAATTTATTTCCTCCTTTCATAGATTTTTGCTCTTCAATCCATTCAGAATGTTTTCTGCCTGATTTCTGGTAAACCTGTAAACTTCGAATTATTTTTCTTTTCTCATTTGGATCCAATTGATTGGCCATTTCTGGATCTACCATTCTCAAAATAGAATGAAGAACTTCAGATGGGACAGATTTTAAGGCTTTAGGAATAATTGGACGAGCAAATAAGGTTTCCTTGTCAATGGTTCCATCTAAAGTAACATTTCCTGAATCGATCATTCCTCTCATTGTTTCCTCATCTTTTTCAGTCACTAAATCATCTCCTTGGTCATCAGGATTAATCAATATTTTGTACAAAATACTTTCCACATAATACATGGTTCCCCCAGCAATTATGGGTGTTTTATTTTCCTTTAAAAGTTTCTCAATCTGGAAAAGCCACTTGTTAGTCAAGAGAATCTAAACTGTTAAACATACTTACTATGGGTAGAGCTCTATTCCGGTAATCAACAACAGTAAAAGGACGTAGAGGATCAGCAAAATCAATGAGATGATGAGGAACTCCCTGCTTTTCTTGATCAGTCGCTTTGTTAGTTATAATGTCGAGATCTTTGTAAAGCTTAAAGAAATAAGATTTAATCAGAAAATTGAATTTGCTTAAATTAAACAAAAAATTGTTATAAACTAACATTTCAATAATCAAGTCTAGTAAGATTAATTTTTACCAAAATAAACAAGCATTTACCTGCATTGAATCAGCTGAAATTATTTCACTTTCAAAATGTTTCGCTAATTCGACTGATAATTTAGTTTTACCAACTCCAGTAGGTCCTATAACAAAGATCAATGGAGTTTTATCCTTTTTCAAAAGACGATTAATCAAACGTATCAAGAGCTGTATCATAATTAAATTGATTTGCGTTACTTAAACTACATCAACAAGGAAGATGGAAACACGAACAGAAGAATAAACAAGCCAAAAGATTACACAAAACCAAAGAAACAGTGAACAAATAGACCTTTTCGAGTCACCATAATTCGAGATTAACAAAATACAACACTGATTTATGTTGACAAGCAAGTCAATAATTACTGAACCATTTATAGATAGTGATTCAACAAACTCAAATCACAACAATTAACGACACAACCTCATGAGAAAAATTGTGTATTAAATTACAATATTCAAAAGATGTCAACAACTTGAATCATCTGGTTAACCATGCTTTGCATCTCTTAGAGCCTTCAACCCAAATCATTGAAAAATGCCTCATAAGATGGCGACACCAAACAGAAAAACGAAATTAAATCTTTTAAAAAAACCACAAAATCAGTAACAGCAATTAAAAAAAAGCAAATTAGTTAAAGAATGAGCAATTTATTAACACGAATAGATCAAATCTAAAACAAAAGGTCAAAAATAAGTTGAAAATGAAAAGCAAATGAATGTAAAATAAACCCAAATTAGATTGTAAATGCTCAACGTTTAAACCCATTTAACGATGCAATATTTTGCCGATAATTACCAGAATAATATAAACAGATGAAAGTCAAATGTCAACTGTAATGTAAATAAATAAATAAAATGAGTAAAAGCAAGAAGGAATCTTTATGTGTAACCAAAAGAAAGATTAAAAAGGAAGAGAGAGAAATGATGAGGAAAAGAAAGGCCAAAAAGGGTCAAGAAAAACAATAACAATGAACAATAAATTGTCATTTAACCAACTCAAATGGACAATATAAATAACAGTTAAGTCTAAATGAGCAAATCAATTGGCAACAATAACTGATCTAATTTACAATTCAATTCAATATGCTAACCAAGTTCACATATGGTTAGATAATAATCATCATGATATCCTTGCATTTTCCTCATCTTACATTTTACTTTCACTAAATGATGATACAGAAAAAGAAGAGGAAAGAAACAGATGAAGATGATGATAAAGGGAGAAGAAGATGAAAGAGAGAGAGAAGATGAAGTTAAGCTGAAACTGTCAAAGAACTCATTTTTATCGTGAGTCTATTCAGCAAGATCATGCGTACCCTTACAAGTAAAGTATTAAACGAGTTGAACCTTTGTTTATTGGCAACTGGGAGTTGAGTCAAGTTGCATTCATTTTTATTCATTTCACTTTATTTTCTTGCTCAGTGTATTTCCATTGGTATTAACATTGAAAATAAAAACTTGGATTGTCACATTATCAATATAAATTGTCCATCAATATTTTTCACTATCAACTGTTAACTCAACAAAACTGGACTAAAGACAACAGTCTAACAGTTTTAACCCATTTTCATTTTGTCCAAATTTTGTCCAAAAAAAGGGAAATTGTGTTCTCTGAAACATTTTCCAATCAACTGTGTTTTCTGTTAACCCAAACTGTTGACCAAATTGTGTATGTTTTTGGATTTAATTGAAGGCTTTGGACAATTTGACAATTTGTGACTTCACTTGACCATCTTTTTGACGTCCTTTTGTTTTCAAATTGAAATGGAAACCAAACTAAAATTGTGAACATAAAGTGAGGTTTACATTTTGTTGTTGAAGTGATTCAATATTGAAGAGCATCAAAATTGAAAAGACTGAAAGCCATTAATCAACCCATTAATTAACAGTCAACAATTTTGGTCAAGGTAAGTGTTGCCATCATTTAAATCGAGTAAATCTGTTTACCAGAAAATTTGGTTAAAGTGAACCAGAAAGAAAAACAATATTTACCAGAAAACCAGACAGAGTTCATTTTTAAAGCAAGATAATTGAATCTCATTTTAAAGGAAAACAAATCTTTATTGATTTAAAGTGAAAAAAAGGTTAATCAAGCTGAAACATTTTCTCTTCCAAACAATTAATCATTTCCAAATGTTTAATCATAATTGTATCTTCATCATCATTCTCCCAATCATTATCATCATTATCATGTTTATTGAAAAGGAAAAGGCAAAAAGGCAAGAAAAAAGGTAAACTGAAACATTGATCTTAACTTGAGGTTTCCTATTACTTGATCATATCTTCATTATTACTTTTATTATTA
Organism: Tetranychus urticae; assembly: GCF_039701765.1. Lineage (NCBI taxonomy): Eukaryota > Metazoa > Arthropoda > Arachnida > Trombidiformes > Tetranychidae > Tetranychus > Tetranychus urticae. Next base: position 13,887,559 of record NC_142959.1, on the reverse strand, counting down.
ACCATTATCATTTCATTCCTTATATTATTGACTCAATTCTCGGTATCAAATGGTAAACAAAAATAGTGTTTCATGTTAACCCATTCTGGTTATCGAATAATGATTCACTACAGAAACCTATTAGTCCGAAACCAATAAAAAGGTCTGTAAACTTGCTTATCAATGCAATTTAACATTTCCTTCAATTCTGATCGTCTTTCCCTTAACCCAAAAAAGGGAAAGAAAAGTTATTCATCTTAAACCATTCATCTTGATGATCATCTCAACTCGCCATCAAATGAAAATGAAACATTTTTTTTTGTATTCCAACAACAAATTTGACTTCTTTTCACCAACTATCATTTCCTTTACCAGCCATCATCACCATCACCACGATTTAACCTCTTTTACCATTGGTGTAATGAAACTGGTTTAAATTGTCTCGTCCATCTGGTCATTAATTCAGTGAAAGAATTTCAAGTGTAACCACAGTTGTGAGTAAATAAGGAGAAATGTTTGGCCAAGAGCAAACTTGACCTCATCATTTTCAAGTTTACCTTTTGTTTATTGATAATGATTGTGATTCTTGTCCCTCCCTGTCTATTAACTATGAAACCTAGTTTTATGTTTCCATGTGTTGTTAGAGGACTAAAGACATTAAAGTACGATAAGAAGTAAAGCCAATGCTGTGTATGACATGAAATATAATAATATCATAATGATGATAAGAAAATGGATTCTAGTCACTCCCAGGAGATGATATTATAATGAAATAAATGAACATGTTAGTTAATTTATAAATGTATATATAAATTACATTATTAAATTGGCTTTTCAACCTTTTTTCTGCCCTTTTTAGTTTAACAACATTTCCACTTGAATGGTTGTAAAACATTTCCCAGATTAGACATTTTACCAGATTAATTGACATTAGAAGACAACATTCATAATGATACCTGAAATCAAGTTTAGAAGCTAGTGTAAGAAGAGAAAAATTAAGATTAATTATTTTCTTGTTTGATCAATTTTGATTAGTCTTTTATTACCAATCAATTCATCAAAAGCGTCACTTAAAACAGTCTTTTCATTTACTGTAAGATGACAATCAATTCCGAGTAAACTGTTAAAGAAACAATTTTGAGGCTGACTTATGTATCGAATGAAATTTTACAGTTTTTCATAACGAATCGCTATTCGAGTGAAATTCAGACATTGTTTCTAACGAATTGTAGAATTGAAGAAATTTTTTGAGAAAAGTGGATTTTCTTTTTAAAGATGTTGAGATTGAAAGGCTTGTTACGACTTTTATAAACCGATTCAAAGGCTGAACGTTTCTGGAAGCTTAGAAGAAAATTTTATCTACAATTTCCTTTAGAAATACAGTTTCCAAAAATTTCTAGCTCACATTTTCTTCGCATTTATTCAACAATTTAATCATTTTGACTTGGCAATGAATTTCGGTCAGATTATTTACTGTTGATCCTGAGAAACTAATATTTCAATGTTAAGTTTCCAACTTGAAATGTTTTCCGTTTAAACTTTTGATCAATTGTTATAAGTTGTCATTTCCCACTTTGCCAAGTATTTTATTCAGTAAAGTTTAAGAAGCCAAACTTTTTTCTCGAAAAATTTTGCTCAAGAAAATTCTTTTTACCATTTCAATATTTCAACTGAAATGTTGCTTTGTCAAGTAATGGAATCACATGGAAAAATATTCCGATTCTCATTCTTTACCATTTTGCAGTTCTCATCTGTTTTTGATGAAGAAAAGCTTATAAATTTTAAAAAGTTTCAATGATCTAAAGACTAATTCAAATAACAAAAGATCGATGCCAAGAATATTCAATTTTTTCATTGAAAAATTACTCATGAATCGATCAAATTGATTAATGTTCCATTCAAGGCTCATGATTACAATTAACCAAATGTTTACCTTATTTTGAGCGATGCTTTCTTCACCAACTTTTTTTCTGTTTACCTTTTTTTACTCTTGATAAACAATGATATTGATAATGATATGTGTTGGGTTAAGTGTCATCCAATGATATTATTAATAATAATGACAATGAGGTTTGATGTGAAGAAGCAAAGGAAATTAAATACAAACAAGAAAAAGGTAAAAGTAATCCAGGGAAGAAGAAGAAGAAGAGACTTGAAGATTAAGGGAACAAAAAATATTTGGAAATGAAAGTTGAATACAAGTAGACAAACGAGTAAAGGAACAAGATGATGAACAAGGGAAGAAGAAAAAAATGTCATCACATTCATCATGATGATCATGATCAGGATTATCCGAAAAACTCTCAACCTGATGCTTCAAATGATTATGATAAAGATGATTTTCTCATCATCAACTTGTACTTCAATTAATAAAGTACATCAACAACAGTTTTCCATCGTCGCCCTCATTTCCATTTATTATTACATTCATTTTTTGCTTCTCATTTCTTTCACCAGATTCAGTGATTATCTCAATATTGATTCTTCTTTTTCATTCTCTAAACTCAATTTCCCATTGAAATGATAAACATTGAGATAACAAATTTTCACAGTAAGCTGTTCAAGTTTGTCTGGTGCTTTAAAATTGGATCAATGAGAAATGCTAAGTTGCAAGCTCTATGTACTAAATGATGAATTTTGTCGTCAAGAATGTTTAGATGATTGGAAAGATTGAATATCTTGGCCAATATTGGAATTGTCTTGTTTTATCATCCTAATAAGGTTCAGGGTAAAACGGTCAATGAATAACTTTGAATGACAGCCTATTGTTCGATGTATATAATGTATGACTATTTATGTAATTTCATTCAAATGGAATGTTTATTAGGACCAAATCAATTTCAACATCATCAATAATCATATGCTTTGACAACAGCAAAAAGTTGAAAGTCGCAATTGAATACTTTGAATGAGAAAACTGAATTAAATCTCTGTTTGCTTTGACTTGATGCTAGAAAAAAAACGATCTCAAAGACGAGTGTCTCAAGAAAATCGGTTTAAATTAGGTACGAACAAGAACAAGAAAGTTAAAACAAAAGTGAGAACGAAATACACCTTTGCATTCCTTCAAGCAGGTTTTATCAAAGTTCGCAGAATGCTACGACAGACTTTTTGTTGCATCAATAATATATCATTAAAAAAGTAATGCTTCTGCTATCGAAGTTCGAGACGCGTCTGGCTTTGCGCAAAATCTTTGTGATATTTGCGCTGATTCCATTTTAAGAATGTCATGAAAATTACACTGGAAACTCTCTTACCTGTTTGTCTTCTTGTAGATCTTATTGGCCAAATAAACGCTTCAAGCTCGAAAATCAACATAAGACCAATTATCTTGAAAACGCATATCGGAACCCAATTCCTTTCTCATAATTCCAGCCTTCTTTTAGTTGAGTTTTTTATTGCGGTTGAGGTTATAATGAAATATTAGCAAAATATTTTTTATTGCTTATTTATTTCATTGATTGGCTTTGTTTATTACAGGATCATCTAACTTGGGTCATCAAAGATTGAGTTATTGCTAGTCAAAACAGTTAGTTTCAACTTTCAACAATCATTGCAATAAAGCAAAATGATCTAATCAGATAAGCTTTGATCCCTTTGACCTGATTAGTCAATCTAGACACTAGAAATGTGTTGATGACTAAACGGTGAAAAATGTTTTACAATTGTCACTTTATCAAGATGAATGAAATGCAATTCTAAGTTCAATTTATGTTGATACAAATTATAATCTGATCCATCGCTTTATCTTGAAATATTTCGTAGTCAAACCATTCTGTCTCAAAATAAATTACTTTACTCACTTGTTTTACAAACTGAACGGTGATTTGATCAGTAAGTGTAAATTGATGAAAAAAAGTAAAACTTGCTTCACTTTCTGTTCGCACTTCGTTATATTGCAGAATGAAATGCATTTTTGTCACTTCTAATTATTAATAGCTAATAATCTTAAAACATGCAGTTTCACGGCAACATTATTATCAATATAATTGAAAATTCTTGTTCAACTTTAATTTAATTGCAAATAGCAAATTGAATCGCATTTGATACGCAAAGTAGAAGGAAATTAATCAGATTTGATGAGAAGAAGAAAATTGAAGATATAATACGATCGAATAAAAAAGGAAGAAAAATAAGCAAAAATTATTTTCTCCTTTTGTTTCATCAGACGAAAAGATGAGAAATGAAAATGAATGAGAAAAAAAGGAGTAAAATATCTGATGGAGAAGAGAGTGGAAAAATAACAACAAAAACCCAAAATATAAGGAAAAGAGTCTCGAGTTTTATCTCTCTGTCATTCCAAGTTACTATTAAAATGTCTTGGTGAAACTCATCAATCATCATGAACCATTGGAACCCGGGAAGGAGAAAAAACAGAGAAGAGAAAAGAGCAAATTGTAGTTTCAAATGTTGATCTTTTCATTTATAATAATAATCATTTTCATCCTCAAACTGATCAAGACTATTAAAAAGGCAAAGCAAAGCAGAAGAGCAATGAATACAGTGAAAGAAGTAAAGTAAACTTGAAAACAAAGCGAACCAAATAAAGTTTCAACTTTTCTTCTCAATCAAAGTTTACCTTTAAATTCAGTTGCCTCAATCAATTTCCAGGCTTTCCGAGTTTCATCGAGTTATCGGTTAAAAAGAAAAGTTTACCAAAAGTTAATTTTCCACATTTTGTTCAAACAAAAAGCAAAGTCGAACTAATCATAAATAAAACCAATATTTGACTTGTTATCACTGATATTATCATATTGACTCGAGACGATTAAATGTCATTCCGTTGACTCGAGTCAACCCAAGTGATAACAAATGCGAAGAAAAATATTGATTCAATGACATCATTTGTCTGCAAGATTTTCATCAATCTTTAGCTAAATGAGCGAATCGACTGGGAATGGTTGGGAGTGAATTTTGTGGAAATTTCAATTTCTTTTCATTTCTTTTTTCAAGTTGATGTTAAACTAATTGTGATTGACCATTGTTGGTTGAGTAGAGAAAGATCTTTCATTAGAAATTGTTTTTCTCTGTTGCGGATTATTTTCTCTTCAAACATTATTCCATTCACTTTTTACATGTTTATCAGATTATCTGAGAACGACATTTGACAAGTTGGATAACATTTGAAAACATTTTCTGTCACTTTTCTTTCCTTTCAACAATGAACAACTGACAAGTTTATTTCAATCTTTTATTTGTTTTTTCTACTTCACAATCCAATGTCTCTCTCTCTCCTTTGCTTGTTCAATGTTTAATCTAATTCTAATTCTCATTCAAATGCCATTCATTGGACCATTTATTTTAAATTTGACTTTTATCATCATTTAACCAACTTTAATTAGCTAATTAGAGCATTGGGTTTGCTTCAATTATCATTTATTTACCAGAAAATAGAAGGCAAAGTTATCAAAAATTTCTTCTCATTTAATAACAAATGTTGCCAACTTAAAGTGCTAATCTTTTCCTTTTCAACTTTCAAAGTCGACTTTGGATTAAATTGCCAAAAATAATGATATTACTGAAGAGATTAATTTTTCTCTTTTTTTCTGTTTTCCCAATTTTCCAACTGATACTTTTCAATTTCAACAAATTATTCAACCTTCAACTGCTCTTGAATCAGCCTCTTCAGCCTCCATTGGTTCATGCTTGCTTCTTGCACCAAGCAACGGTCAATTCAATTATTCATTTTTGGAAAAAGAAATGAATATGAAAATGCTTTTTATTTTCATTGGACGTAAGTGTAGTTGAAGGATAAAAGAGTTGAATAATTAAGTGTAAAGTTTTGCTGTTATTAAAGGCACGAAAATGGGAACAAACTAATCAGCTTTCATGGTGAAAATCAATTATTTATCATGAGCCTCAAGGATAATACAAAGTTGAGCTTCAGCCTTTCAGTTAAGGTTTGTGTTGATGATGGAAAGGCTCAAAAAGGTGCAATAAATCATTTCATCAACTTATCAATAATAGTTTATCATTAATGGCACAAAAAGTGTTCATCATTTTCAAGCTTAGTCTTTTCATCAAATGAACACTTGAAGATGCAAATAGCAGCAAAGCAAGTAAACAAGTTCTCAACATTCTCAGAATTTTACAACAAAGTGAATGATATGATCACCTAACGGCGTTTAAATGCTGATAACTTGAGTTAATTTTTGTATCATCTCAACAAGTCATTCAACATCAGAAAATCTTAAAATGATGTTGTCAAATCATGTATTGCTGATGAAAGAAAATTCAAAGATAAAAACATTTTCACAGAATATCATGAAAAGTTCGAGCAAAAATTTTCAATACTTCTTATGATTTCTTCATCTTCATCTAACCATTGAGAATTTGCTGAAACAAACAACTTATTAAGAGCTAACGAGACTCGAGCAGAACAGTTCCTCTCACTTAAGGTAATCCAAGTTCAGAAGTTTCATATTGAAAGAAATTCAGTTATTTCGATTAAACTTCAATGACTGTTAACTGTTTCGATTCACCATTGAGATTGAAGTGCATTACGCAAAGTTGTCATGCATTGTATTCAGCTGAGTTTTGTTTGGCTGAAAATGAAGCTCATCTTTTGGATTGTTGAGTGAAGATAATCTGGAAATCGATAGTCTTTAGCTGTTGGATTGTTACATTGATTTAATCCGCTTAGTTTATCCATTAGATAAATACAACTGATTAATCAAATTATTGTTCATCTTTCAACACAATCTTTAATTACACGTAAATGAGCTGATTAACCCAAAGATCTTGTACTTTACTTCATCAGCTTCATTTGTTTTTCACTGAACATTTGAAAGACGCAATTTTATCAAAACTTGAAATATGCTCAGCAACACATCAACTGATGACAGAATAATCTCACAAAAAACTGATTTCTCACCAATTTTCAGTAGAGATTAAAGTTTTGCATGGAAATTGAGGAAAAAAGAAGATGAATTCATCTTCATTAAGGAATTATCTTGTTAGTTTATTGATTGCAAAGGAAGTTTTACACAAAATTTAATATTGTCTGTGAGTCAATTAAAGGTAGTCTAAGGAATTACAAATGAATGAAACTAGAAAAGGGATTAAAATGAAATGAATTATAGATTAAATTGGATTAAAATGAATGCCTGTTCTTGGATTATCCAAATTTTCCAAAGGATTTACCGTTGATTCCTTTTAAATCATCTCACAGTTGATGGCAAGTTGAGTAAGAACAATGAATATTAAAAGATTGATATTTTTTAATTTTACTCTTGTTCCCTTGCAATCTTATTTTAATGATGATCAACACTAATCTTTTAACCGTTTGTGGGTTGAACAAGTAGGTGGTTGAAGCAAACAAATGAAGTGATGAAATTACTCCAACGAGAGTTCATTGAAAAGACAGGGAATGAAGTTGAAGAAAGAAAAAGGTAAATTAAAATGACATGAGAAGAAAAGACAAGATGAAGAATAAGTAAGATGATGGAAAGTGCTTGGCCTCAGGGAATAACAGTTTTTGTATCGTGTTTCTTGCAAGACTTGTAGGTAACAGTAAACAGGTTGAAAGTGAAAGAATGGAAACATCGAAATAAAAGCTTGAAACTGATGAGCTAAATATTTTTTGTTGCGCGCCTTCCAATTACAGAATCTAATATTTGTGTTGAGAAATTTTGATGAGTCGAAATAAAATTGTCATGAACACTTTTATTCCCACTTTTACTTCTAAACATTCAACATTATCAGCAATATTTTTTCTGCTCATCCAAATGATACCTCAGGCTAGTATATTTTAATTGTCAGGAAACAGTTTATGGAAAAATATATTTCGCTTTCAAGTTCAAAACACTTTACACTGAAAGGATACCTGAGCTTTTGTTTGAGTCCAGAAAAAAAGAGTTTGCCAAGAACTTTCAGATTCGATTGCTCGATTCGGTCTTTTTCGGTGTTGATTCTTAAAACTCCAAAAGTTCAAAACTTTCCGATCGATCTTGTTTACGGTAGAATGGGTTGCGAGTGTTTTCAGCTTATCTCAACTCATGTATTTTTAACATGAGTTTGGTCAAAGTTTTTAAAAAGAAGCTTAGTTAAAGTTCATTTAAGAAAAGATGCCGCATTCAGTTAGACTGAATTAGGTATTAAATTAAAAAACATGGGTTTATATTAAAATGCTGTATCATTAGTCTCTCTATAACACGCCTAATCTATTTTTGCATCTTCCCGAGGACTTTGCTAATAAGTCATTCTTGCTAATAAGTTACCTGTTAGTTGGCTCAGCATTTTTTTGGCTTGTAAATTTAATCATTTTAAACAGCTTTTATAATAAAGCGTAAAAAATTTGATTGCATTATTAATCATCTAGAGACACAAAGTACAGAGATTTACAGGTTTTAAGTCGTAAATCTTTGCATGGAAAAAGTTTCATCAAAAGGCAACTTTTATTTCAACTCTGAGCTTTTCAGTCTATTAAATTTATCGATTCAGCAAGGAAATACAATCATGAAGGGAGAAATTTTTGAAAATTTGAGAAAATTCTTTGGATAAGATTTAAATTTAATCAAACAAAACAATCGATTGTTTACAATTCTTTAGAAGAATTCCATTAGAAGCAGAACCAAGATTATATTAGGGGCCACAATAAGTCCCGGGCTAGGGTGAGACCATAAGGTTTTTTTGAGAACTATCTAATTGGATCTCTTCAAGCATCCATGTAGGCTTCTAATTCAGAAGATAATTGATCTAGTCCATTCAAGTACAAATCACAAGACTTCGAAGCAAAAACAGCTTAGAAACGCTCATTTTGGTTTTCAAGGCCGCTTTCTCTCTTTTCCATCGAAATCTTTTCAAATTTAAGAATCGAGAAAATTCGCTAGGATGTATATTTGAAGAATAGGGCGAGTGGGGAGCAATAATCTAGCCTAAATTTTTTGTTAGAGCGAAGTTTCATTAGTTTCGTCCAAGTCGATCTATGAGTGTTAGTTGACTTATGTGAAACCTCTGTTGTCGAGAGATATACAGCGCAATTTGGTCTTGTAATATAGCTTTCATGGTATCATTAGAAAGATTAAACATTGTAGTCGAGGATTTCACTGTGATTGTTCGATCAGACTCAATGACCTTGTGACAAGGCTGGGGAATTCGTATACAGCCAATTTCCTGTGATCGACCTGCAAAAGGGCTCTAAAAAACATTTTTCGGTTTCGCGAGAAATTTTTTATCGAGTTCATCTATTATTCAAAGCTTAAGCTACCTGTGGTTATCAATAAAAATAAGTTGAAAATTCTCTTCAAGAATCTACAGCCCTTTTTTGCTTAAGAATTATTTTACTAGTCTGTATTCAGCCGGTTTGGTCGTGATCTTTCCCGTATAAAAAATGGGCGAAAAATTTTCAAAACTTCAAAGTCTATTTTATAAACCTATCATAGTTCAGCTTAGCATAGACAATATCGAGATCTGTATGTGACCTCAATGGTACAGTCAGCCCGGGATTTAATGTGGCCCCTAATAATTTATTATTAACCTGCAGTTGGTTCTAGACTAGTTTGACCTGTTAGATCAGGTTTTCGTTGATATCAATACAAAACGAAAACTTCATTAGAAAAGGCGCTATTTAGAAGAGTCATTTCAAGATACAATGAATATCCTACAGTACTTCTCAAAAAGAGATCACAAGCTGCCAGTAAGCAAGAATAAAGTACAAAAAATCATTCTTCACTTTATATGATTTGCATATCAGCATTTTAGCATAAAAAGGTTCTAATAGGTTATGGCCGTACACATTTGAATACAAGAGGCAAGCGATCTGTAAACAGGCAACTTTCCTTTACCATTTGACTTGCTCCCAAGTTGTGAATGAAAAATACTCTGTCACATGAGTTATTTTTTCAAATTTCATTCAATTGAATGCGTCTATTCATTGGCCATATTTTTGTATTTGGTGTAATCAAACGTTATTAATGTTCGCATAATTTTTCATTAAATATCGTTTCACAATATTTTACACAAGAATGTTAACTATCCTTGAAATTCGATATATTTTAAAACGATTCAATTGATCGAACTCGAGCAATTTTTCTTTCTTCGTGATGGCATTATTCACTCTTTCAATTCTAGTACTTCCAGGTTACCTTCAATTATCATTATAATCTTATCATGAGACTTTTATTTCTCTATTCTTTTTCTTCTCATCCAATATTCTCAACTGATTGACTGAGCATTCTCATTGAATTTTATGCTCTTGTTGCTTGTATTGTTGCTGATGATGATGATGATGATGAGGCTGTTGTTGTTGTTTGGACAAAATTGAATGTACAATCGATAAAAAAACAACAACAACATTGTTTAAGAAACAATAGTTTGTCCTACTTTTTGTGTTTCTTGCAATTTACCAACAACTACAACATCATAATAAGGTTCAACTTGTGATATCTCAATGTTGAGATGGTCAAAAGAACAGTAAGAATAAGTAAAAATTTTCGTCTTGCCTTTTCTCTTCATCTTTTTCAGTCTAGGTTTTGTTTAAATTGGACAACACTATCATGTTTAATGGTTATTCACTTGGATGGCTTTTAATTTAAACAGATAATCGTAATTGATTGTTGAATGTGATATTATTATCTATCTGTACAGTAAATTAAGGCAATCAAGTTCAACAAATTGGTCAACTTGACAAGACGAGTTGAATAAACAAAATGGTCAAAGACTTTGAATGAAACAGAAAAAAAACTTAACAAGTAAAGTTGAACAAATGTTGAAAAGTAAAGAGCAAAAATAAATAAATAAACACCTCGAGATGAACCTATTTTTGTTCACAATTGATTACAAGATTAATTATTCAACTGGAAACACCCAATTAGCATTCAACTTTTGCATGATCAACGATATTAATCAAGTCGCGATAAGTATGACTATTTAGAATCTGGAACATATTGAAACTTTCAGAATTGAATTCAGGTTAACACTAAAGAGAAATGATATGAAATTGTTTGTCTCTTTATCTCAGTGTTTTGAGTCACTGTTTCCAGTCAGAACTGATTTTCGATTCATCTCTTTGCTGATTATTTTTCAATGTTTAGTGTTTGAAATAGAGTTCTGGAGTTAATTGAAAATTTTGTAGGGATTGATTTTTCCTTTAATCAATCATAATTTCGATCTAAAAATAATCGTTTCTTTTTCTTAGCATATTATCAACTATTTTTTGCTTTGTTCATCACTTTTCCAATAAACTAGACTCTGTTGCTTGTCATTGTGGTTGGTTAAATTAGACAAGTTCAATTAACCTTAGACCGTCTAACAAGTTTGAGCAGCTGCAAGACTCGATCTGATCACATTTTACTGAGTGACACAGTAAGTGTGTAATTAAATAGCTCATTGTAATGTAATAACTCTCAAAATTGACTTTAGGTTAGATAAGGTTAAATGAGGTTGCATGAGGTTTGCTTTACATTGAACAGTAAATTTTGGCCAACCATAAATATTACCAGTTTTCTTGGTTGTAACTGCGGTTGAAACTACCATTTAAGACACCAACATCAATGAACATTTTGCACACTTACGTATAAACAGTCTTTGTAAATGGCATAAAATAACAGGCCAAAGTTTGATACACACTCATAATCTTAACTTAGCAAGCCTCTTGAACACTGCATTTTTAGTTAATTACAAAATATTTTCATAGTTTTCCAGCATTTCCAATGTAATGCTAAGGCTAACCGCAATGAGACACACAAGATCTTCATCAGTTGAAGTCCTTGTACAATTCACTTTTACTGTTATCACTTTGTTGATATCAAATTTCACCGAAACTTTTCCAAATTCAATTTTATATTGTGAAAAAAGCAAGAAAAAATTTTCCATTAAATTTTTCATCTTATCAAAACGCTAAACATGATATTATCGAAAGTTGAAAGTTGAACTGGAAAAAGAAACAAAAAAAGTTTATTCTAACAATTGAGAAATTCAATAAAAAAAAGAATACCTCTCAACTGTCGACAGATTGAACAACTCATTAGAACTCGTTTGAGATGGAAATTTGATTGTTCTCAATATAACTGTCAGATTTAAATTACAACCATTTTCAGGTTGACATTAGATTTACCTTTTAATGATGGTAAAGGCAACCAAAAAAAATGGTTAAACTTGATAAAGCAAGTTGCTGCAACAGGTGAACAAAATTGCAAGCTTGAATTGAATTATTCCAATGGAAAGAAAATAATCGAATAAAAAGATGAAAGAAAAAAGAAAATGTTGAGCAACATTTTCCCTCATCTTTTCTTTTACTTCTTACATTACCTGTTTATCCTTGATTTTTCTTCTTTGCATCTCACTTTACCATGAATAGAAGCGCATGAAGTCTAAATGTGTTTATCATAATCTGATACCTTCACCATTCAATTCGACTTCAACTTTTCTCCGTCTCTAGTATTCTCATTTTCACCTCATCATTATCTTTCTCATCATCATCTTTCTCATCATCATTATCTATGATTCTTCACATCAATCAATTGAGCCCATTATGGTCACACTAAAGTGGCAATAAGTCTTGCACTAATCCGTTGCCATTTAACCCGAAAAAATGAAAGTGAAAAGAAGAAGAAAAATCTGTTTAAACTTGATTGAACATAATGTAAACCTTAATATTGAATAAAAGACATTTAATAATATTAGTCAATCACAGTGATTCACTCCCAGTGCTTATCACTCCCTGAACCCTTTACTTGATAACAACCAACATTTTCTTTTTTCTTCTTCTTCTTACATTTTCTTTTCATCTTGAAAGGAAATTTGTAATTTCATTCAAGTTCAACAATTTATCTGACCAAACATGACCATCAATCGGTTTCTTTATTATCAATGTTTTGTTTTTGTTTTGTGCGTTTCACTGGATTATTTGTACATGAAGTAAAAAAAGATTTCGTATTATAATTCAAATTGTTATTCAGAAACCAATCCAAATGAATGACCTTTCTAATTTATCTTGATTCCAATGAACCGTAAATCTGGATTGCATGATGAAATGGAATTCATGATGATTCCAATAATGATAGATTTATGTTCATCTCTTTTACTTTCTCTCTCCATGTGCCTGTGTTTGGTCAAACTTGGAAAACTTTGAGAAACTCTTCAATTTCTTTGGTTTTCTCCTTTATACTAGATAAAGATGAAGATTCTGGCAAATCATCTCATCTGATGGAAATGATGAGTAACAAACCTTGAGCCAAAAGTAAAGAAACCCAAGCAAATATAATACAAAATAAATAAATAAATAAATTTGATAAAAAGGTTGGTTCCTTTTTTTCATCAAAAATGAAAAAACTCAACGTCAAATGTTGTCTACACAAATAGAGGCAAGAAGAAAGGTGAAAAAAGTTGAGAAAACATAAAAAATCCAAAAGTTTCAATTCAATCAGTGTTAAAACTATTATCATTTTCAAACTTGGAATTTATTATTTCGTTGTTTATTCATTTGTTTACTATCATTTTCATTCTATTCTCTATTCTTTATTTCTCAACGAATTTTGTTTTTTCTTCTTCTAACTTTTCTTTTCTTTTTCTTTTAAAATCTTTTTCCTTCTATTTCATTTAATATTTTATCCACTTTCAGATCATTCAACATGTTTGCTGAAAGAATAAAATCTTTTCTACTTTTTTGCTTGTTTATTCAATTTGTTGCAAGATACTGCTCATCTGTTGATTAAAATGTGCCAGGATAAAATTGGATTGCAAATAAGAGTTGAACAAATAATGAATCAACAATGAATCCGCAAAATCTCCATGTTTAAAGATTCACAAATGGTTTTCAACAAAGTATTAGAATTGAAATAAATTCAAGCTTACATGAAAGCAAATTAAAGTCATGAACTTTAGACAAAGATAATTCAAAGATCATGCTGTAAATTTTTCAATAGATAGTAACCATTATTAACCAGTTTTGACTTAGATAGACATAGCGAAAGTTTTATTTAGCTATCAATTTCATTTTTCTACTTGACGAACATCTGATTATCTTTATCTTGGAATTATTACTTCGTTAGCTCAGTTAATAGATAACAGTCATAATGGCGCAAAAAAGATGTCTGAATATCCCATTTCACAGATTTCTGAATCAAATGATTCACCGTTTGGCTCAATGTTAACCCTCTGGTGCTACCTTTGAAAAAGTCACAAATATGCTACTCTTTAGACAAAACTATCCGTAACGTTGACATTAGTAAAAAGTGAATGCGAGGCAAAAGTTGTAAGATGGGTGTGGCGTTAGCTAACTTTTGACCAAAATTCTGTTACTTGGGTCCGGGAGGATAGAAGTAAATTTTCCCATACCGCGATTGAACACGTAAAGGGTGTCAAGAAAGTAGGGTCTCAGTTTTCAAAGAGCTTCATTTGTTTTCTCGCGTTGAAATTCAAGAGGTTTTTGCACGAAAATGTTTAGCTAGATTCTGAGCTTCAGTTTGATACAAATTTTTTCACATTTTTGCCTACAACATGAAAAACGTACTACACGTGTAAAACGAACCTTTCTATTCTCGTGTTTGCTATTTTTATGTGAAAAATTGGAAAAATCGCTCAAAAACCGCCGCGCATTTTGTATCTGAGGGAATTTCTAGACGATCAATTAACCGAATGATAATGCGATATGAAAGGACGGGATCTGACGAATATTGTAAGCTGCCAGGAAGGCTGAGAAGGGCTCTAGAACCTAAGACATTGGAAAAAATCGAAAGATTATTGGATTCAAACCCCGAAAATTTTCAACTCGAACTGGAGGTGAGAAGCTCAAAATTCTCATATATCGTTTTCTAAAGGTAAAAAACAGCCAGGTTTTAATCATTTGTTAGGCAAAAGGCTCCTTATTATAGAAAAGATCAGAGTAAAAGGTGTAAAAGTGCAGCAAGAAATTTATACAATGAAATTCTTTCAAACAAGATCATTGTGATGTATGATGAGGCGTATGTTTTTGTAGATCCTGAGCAAATTCCTGGTAAAAAGTTTTATTCGGCTAGAAACAGAGAGTCAGTAACTGATGATGCAAGATCTCACCCCAAAAAAAATTTCTACCAAATATACAGTTTGGCAAGCCATAGATAGCTTAGGTAATGTTTCTGCCCTTACATACTATTAGGGGAGAAAATTATTAAACAATCCTGAGAGATTGTCTTATACCATTTATTATAACATTTTCGAGTTGCAGACGTGCTTTTCTGGCCTGGTTTAGCTAGCGCTCATTATCAAAAAGATGTGCTTAAATATTTAGAAAATGAAAAAATAAATTTCGTAGATAAGAAAAGCGATACTCCAAATTTACCTCAAGCGCGACCAATTGAGAAATTCTGGGCTATTTGTAAATCTGAATATGCCAAACGGTCATCAATGTAAAGACAATGTGATTTTAGAAAAATTTGGAAAAAATAGCGAAATATAGGAAATATAATATAATATAGGAAAAATATTCATTATAACAATTTCTAAAGTTTTCATTTTAACTTTTAATCTGTGCTTCGAAACCGAAACGTATTCTATTGTGAAAACAACTATTTTTCGATTGCAGCAGATGGACTAGTGTTCGTTGGTCTCCAAGAGATTACTAGAGCTTCAGCTAGATCCCACAATAGCCTACAACAAGGAAGACGCTAATTTAAATTAGAATTTTACGATGGTGCAGATATGGCGATTTTCTATACTCGTGGTGCCCCAAAATTCCATGAATTTTCTACTTGCCACAACATGATCCAAGCCATCATTCATAGTGAAGACATTGGATTTATCAATACTCATTGCTCCCCTAACATGGGCAGGGCTACTGTTTTTGACTATTTTACAAATCTTCTCGCGACAACTTGCCAGATTATTATTGGTGATGATATCTTTTCTTGGGATCAAGTTATGAGCAATTTAAATTTGGGACTCTACTTTCTTGACACCCTTTATTTTATTTCCTTTTTGAATTATGTGACCTTCACGTAACAATTCCGTTTAAGCATGGTCGTGATCGACAGCTTGTCCACTGGAATCAGTTGCCTTTTCAATGGTAGTGTTTTTGGTGGCATATTGGTTAAATTGTTGCACTTTAAAGATTAAACGACTAATTGAATCAAGAATAACAAAATAATTAGGGAGCACACAATAATAATATGCTGAAGTGAAGGGAACTGTGTTCAGTTTCTTTGTTTTTGTGGGCCGGAATAATGTTACCCTCAACTAGGTTTTACTTATTTTTTTTTGTTAGAAAGCCTCATTTGAGGCAGTATTAACTTGAACCTTAAGATTATATGTCTGGCCTTGACTAAAAAAATCTTTACTTTAACCTTTATTTGTGTTAAGTTATTTTTCCGTGCGTGAAATAGGCACGAAGCCTTGATCCATTGCGCTAGCAATTGCGGGTCTCCCTAAAGCTCGCAGAAACTTCAATTCGAACACAATATTTTCCAATGGCACTGTTTTTTGTTCATTCTCATCTACAGCTATCTAGGTATTTGCTTTCTTTCCTCGTCAGCATAGAGTGCCATCTTCTTCATCCTCAATCGATGATTTCTCTTTTGCACTATCATTATTTGCACTATTCCTATCACTGCAGTCATTGCAATCACATGTACAATTTCACGAGTTGAGAGAGTGTTGAAAAACTTCATTTAAGTTTCTATTAATAGATGTTTGTGACTGGGCCAATTTATACTACTAACGCCCAGTATACAAAGCAAGAGCATTATCTTAAATATATGAACTCGCAAATTTCCATGCGATGGCGTATTTTGTTGAATCAGATCATATTATCACGTAAAATCTGAACTCTTGCTGTTTTAAAAAGTATAAAAACCTACGTAAATTACATTTATCATGACTATCATTCAGTGAAGTGTAAAAAATCAATTTCCTCTCATTTTGTTTCAATGTTTTACACAACATTTATGATTCAATAATTTTGGTTCGAAATCTCAACTCTCATCAAAAATGATTGACAGTTTTCAACTTTTTTCACCCTTATTCTATTCTCATGTCACTGATAAATTGATGAAAAAAATGAAACTTTCCATCATTGCATATGCATCTAATACATTAACTCAAACATTAAACTGATGAAAAATCGTTACTTTGCTTTTCAAAGTTTTTCAGAAACTCACATTTTCTCCTCATTATGTCATACTTTGACGTACTTTATTTCAATAAAGACTTTCGAAAAGAAATTAAATCTTTAAATCTGATTTTCAGTAGAATAAAATCTAAATGAACTAAGTACTGAAAGTTGAATGTTTGCTGAAACTCGAACCAAAATCGAAATAAAAAGAGCAAAAAATATTGTAATTCCGCTAAAAAACTGAACTGAACTTCAGTAATTATCCAGATGAAAATTTTCTTGAATCACTCAGTCTGTTCACAATCAAGAAACTTTTTTGTTGCTCTTTCTGTTTAGTGACTTTGGATGATGATTCATCTGATTTTTTCATCCTCGAGTCAAGTTTTTTTCATATAGTAATAGAATGAATTTGAAGATAAGACGAATTGAATTCATCGTTGCTAGGATGAGATCAACTGAGAGAGCAACAGAATTTATTTTTTTTACTTTCCCATAAAATTCTATCAGAGCTTTCTTGAAACTGATTTCATATCAAGTATACAGTTTTCAAGAAACAAACCGAATACCTTTCAATGAATATGACGAATCAAAGAGCGTTAACTGTTCTCTAAAAATCAATTTCTTAAACCTTTTAAATCCTAAACATCGAGTGAAAATCGTGATGCGATTATCCCACGCTTATGAATACCAAGTATCATTTACTTTGCCTTACTCTTACCTTCGATTGCCCAAGATCCGAAATCATATCTTCTCATTCAAATTGAAAGTGCACCAAGTAAACTTGTGATTTTTGATCAGTTTTAGAAGTAACAGAATCTCAATTTGAAATGTGATTAAATTGGATTTGATATCGGTTTAACGGAAACGACTTTGCTCATCATGAAGATTGAATTATCTTTACCAATCCTTTTATCGAATCAAAAATATCATCTTTTGATGCATTCCAATTCAATAGAGAAAAATGATTAAATTGAATTTTTCAAAAGTTTTTCCCTAGAATCGAGTTCAAAAATGATTATAAGTTTATTTATCGTTTGTTTCATCATAACCATTCTACAATTCAATTTGAGATCTTGAAACTTTAAAACAAAATAAATATTAAAACCTCAATAAACAAACCTTGAAATATTAAACACATTCCCATAGTTACAATTGCGAAAGTTCAATATGGAGTAAAAGGTTTCGTCTTGAATTGAAGCTATCAAAACTGAAGCGAAGAATATTTTAATGAAAATATTATCAATTGCCAAAAGGAATAGGTCAAGTTGAGGTCAGGGAAACAAGGAAGGCGATACATGTGCATTTGTCCAGAAACTTGCGATGTTTCTCTTTTATTCGTTTTTTGCATTGATTTTGTTTATTTTTTTTGGTCCTTGCATTAGCCTGGGACTGTCAAGCTTTCACTGAGTAAGTTTGAATCAAGTTGCTCGTCAAAATTGGACATTTGAACGCAGAAAATGAGGAAATCTGAAATTGAACCTTTTAAAATGAATCTGGCTGCAATGAAAAAACGAAAGCTGCTGTTGAATGTTTATCTAATAGAAACTGAGTTTCCCTTTGCCTTTGATATGGGCAAGAATGACGATGTCATTTCAATTAACTCTGAAATAAATTTGCTCGGTTAAACATTAAATTAAGTAAAATTATTTATTTTCGTGTTCATATGCATGATGATGATGATTAAATTATCCGAAATTTTGATCAAAATCCATGCAATATTTATTCTTTATCTCACTTTATTCTTTGTCAGACTAATGTTGGATAGACAAATTATTTAACGACTAAATATCGTGAAAAGTTTAACATTCAACTAACATTTGGTAGAACAGGCAGAAATTGAAATAATTTTTTAACCTGAATAATTGAACTGTAATCAGTGGTTTGTAATAAACAAATGAATATCATGAGTTGAAACTAGAGTAAAAATAAATTTCCAAATTGAGTGATTATAAAAGTTGTTATTTAGCCACTATTGATTGTCAATTGCAATCAAATTGTATAACATCAATAAATGAATTGCATTACAGAGGCGATTTCCCCTAAGAAATGGCAGAAAATAATATCAGAGTTATATTAATTAGTCAGTCAATATTGTCAATGGTTGAGTCATGCATGGAAATAGATAGGAAATCTAACTAGAAATCTGATTGCTAATAGCTTTCCTTTTATATCCTCTACTGGTATAACCTTTTCTGGTTACACTTTTTGCATCGTGACTCCCAGCACAATCCAACTCCCAGTGAAATTCACTCCCAACATCCTTTCATTCCCAATTCGTCTCTCAGTGCATCTTCACTCCCAGTTATAATGTCATTCAGTTAATAATGTTTGGTATAAAATATTTATCTACTGTGTTGAACTAGGAAGCTACAACACTCAAGTGATCTGACTATATTTGTATTGCATCTACGTACTTGTATCTTGCTGAGCATAAACAAAGCAAAATGAAAGGTTTAGCTGCTTCGTCGTTCTTCGTTCAGTTCGCATTATTACGCTGATAAACAATATCAACTAATTCGAATCAAGAGCATCACCAGCATTGATGAGCTTAGCACAAATATAAATATTAATTGGCTTAATAACACCAATCAGCTTATTCAAGATATCAGTAGAGTGAAAAAAAGATTAGCATGATAATGATCTAAGCTGAGAGCAACTTTAGCCGAGAACATGAACTTTCAAACCATTACCAGGCATGGAATAAGATAGGAATGTAAGAGCCAGGGTTTTCATCAATGAATGACGATAAACTATAAGATTATTGTATTCCAAGACAATTTCGCTCTCAGCCTTGTTAAAGCTTATCTCTCCCAATTTTACACTCGCAGCATAGTTCTCAGTTTACGTCATTTTAATTCGTTGGATTTCCAATAAAAGTTTTCCAACACCATTTTATGTTCGTTGCAATATCAAATGTTAACTAACCTGTGGGAAGAAATTATGTTACAAATATTTTGAGTCCGAATTTCTCGGAATTGTTTAGGGCTAGAGGGCTGAAATTCTCAGGAAATGAAGATTAACCCTTGGCTAGTACTCTATTTAAATCTGAGGTCAATCTGAGTTTTGGGTCAAAAGTTATTCAGCATGAAGACAAGCAACTTGAAACCAGTGTGCAAAAACTTTTTTGATGTGAATTCTGACAAGCTTTGTCAGAAGCAAATAGTTAAAAAATTTTGTGATTTTGGTGTGAATAGAATGACAGCGAATCGCTGGTATCATTCATTGGTGCAATCCCCTGAAAATTTCTTGATTAACTCGGCCGGAAGACCTCAGATGAAAATTACATCATCAATTCGAAAAAAAGTGCTCAACATTACTGAAAATAAAGTTTTCCCTGGATATCGAGCTGTTGGTAAAAAGTTAAATGTATCAAATCATACAGCAAAGAAAGTTGTGCAAAAAATTGGTGTTAAAGTGAATAAGAGGAAAAAAGTTCCTAAAGTATCTGAAAAGCAAACTTTGACGATAAATGCAAGATTACCGTTACTTCGAAAAGAATTGAATTATCGATGTGTTATTCTTGATGACGAAACCTATTTCGACTTGAATGGTCATGATTTTTATGGTGGTCGATACTATTCATGTACTGATGAAAATCAAGCGCCACAATCGATAAAATTCAGATTCAAGGAAAAGTTTGGTAAAAAACTCATGATTTGGGCAGCGATAAGTGAAATTGGAATTTCAGAAATTTATTTTCATGAATGCTATGGTGCAATGAATTCAGAAATTTACATCAAAGAATGTATTGAAAAAAGATTAGTTCCATTCTTGCACAAACATGGAAAAAAAAGAACGATTTTTTGGCCTGATCTCGCATCATCCCATTATTCAGCCAAAACTTTGCAAAAACTTTCTGACCTTTCAATTCAGGTTGTTCCAAAAGCGTGTAATCCCCCTGCAGTTCCTGAATTGAGACCGATTGAAACTTTCTGGAGTCATTTAAAGGCTAAAGTATATGCAGGGGGATTTGTAGCTCAAAATTCGCAAGAACTAATCAATAGGATTAAAAATCAGATTAAAAAATTTGATTCTGCTTACTTCGTACGCCTCATGAAAAACCTTAAATCTAAAGTAGATGAAGCTAGTTCAAAGGGATTAACTTTTATCCGAGAAAACCTCTAACCTTAAGCTATCTTCACCAAAAAATTCCAATCAATTGAAGCAAAAATTAAAGAAATAATTAACTCACAAAAATTTGTAACATAATTTCTTCCCACAGGTTACAACAATTATCATAATAAACTGTCAATTAAATTTGTATTATTCTAAGGAATACTCTAAGCATTCCCAGCAATTCCTTTATAACCAAAACTCAACTTAAGATAAAAACAATTAATCAGAATAATAGACGAAATAAAAGCTCGCAATGAAATTTTATGGTAAAGAGTTGAGTAAAATTGGATTTACAAGTCGACCACTGAATATAATAAATTGAAAGGAACGAAAAGTTGATTGATTATTTGTTATCCAATTTTATCAAATCTTTTTTTCTCTCTCATTCTTCAATTGTAATCTTAAAAGATTCTTACTTTCATTTTGTATCCATTCTTGAGAACATTTTCATTCTTTGATTCCTCCTTTTTATGGGTAAACTAATTTTCTGTCAATACATTTACTTATCGTTAAACATTGATGTTCCCATCACAAGATAATATGATCACGATAATATCATCTGACATTGAGCTCTATTTATCCCTTCCCTGCAAGAATACTGATCATATTGAAAGGTAAAGGGAATAAGAATAAAAGTGCAATATCAATGCATCAATGCCACTTTTAATAACTCAACGTTTACTTTCATTTCATCACTTTTTCCGTTCCAATAGAACCTCATGAACATTAGAAAGAAAAGTCAACAGTTAATCATCATTAGTCGAAAGGCAATAAGACCAATGTTGACCCAACACATCCAATGAACTGAAACAAAATTTTCTCTCCAACAATTGATAGAATTTCAATTTCAAATACTTTTCCAAAAGAGCAATTTTTGATCGAGAAAATGAACATTTCATGAGAAAGAAATTTTCGATAAAAAATGAAATTATCATGACAAAAGCTGATGGTTTAATGAATAAATGTAATGAAAGAAATTGCAATGAATTTATAATCTCATAAATGTTGGACATTTGATGAAGGTTGAAAGATTTAAAGTTTAATTGTAATCGCATTAAAAAGTGTTGAAGCATTGAACAGAAAATGTTGGACTGGAATTGGATATAAAACAATTGTTACCGATTTTATCGTGTTTGGCAAAAAGGATTAATATGTTTTGCTCGTTTGCTCTATGAAATATAAATGACTTTATTGTTCCCCAGTTAATCAAATTGTCAAATGTAATAATGAATGGTTCGAAATGTGTTGATTCCAAGCTCGTTTATTTTCACTAATTTACTCTTTGCTTCACTCATTAATTCATATTAGGTTGTAAAACATGTTTTTACTGGGTTACCTACAGTGACCATTTGGCTTTGATAGCAAATAGACACACAACTTTGGCTGGAAACTCAGTTGAAATTATTCCCGGTAACTTGGTAACCTAATGATATTAGCTCAACAGATATAAATATGTTTTGTCTTTTGCCCTCTAAGGTTGCCAATTAGCACTGGAAATGTGGCTTCTTTATTTGGTATAAATTTATATTTAACCAGAAAAGGACACAAAAAGATGACTGCAACTGACTAAAGGCTTCATTTGACTTTCAATGACAATCTTTACACACAGCAAGAATGATGAAATTGATGAGAACGTTGAAAAGATTCATTGCCTTGGTAACTGATTAAACTGATTCCCAGTTAGATTGAGATAGAAAATTCAATTACAATCTTCTGCCAAACTGTTATGAAAAGATTGAATAAAGATTATTAAAGTTTACTTTCTTGAGCAACTTCATTAAAATGAGAAAAGCTGAAAATATCGAAAATAAGAAAAGACTAAACAGAAATGATCTAAAAGTTCATTTCGTATTTCAATATTAATCTCATGTTTCGCTTTACAATATCATTATATAAGAAGATTTTATTTTCGATAAAAAATTAAACTTTAATTATAGCAATCAACGAAAATTTTTCATTTCTTCAACTTTTGACTAAACATGTTTGGTTTCGTTTATGCTTTAATTGTGACGATGGAAGCCATGTTTATTGAGAAAATTGGATTTCAATTCAAATCTAATATTTCTAGTTTGACAGATTTACAAAAAGTAAAGTTATAACGATTGAACGAAAAATGATCTTTGCTTTTAAAACGAAAATTTGATTTTCTTAACGATTTTGAACAAGTTAGGTTTCGTTTTGTGGTTTAATTTATATTGATTGAATGTAACTTGAGAATTGGAAAAAATAATTCGTTAGAAATTTCTTTTGTGTTTTATGTAAATTGATTTCGATGTTTATTGTTCTGACGACTGTCAGTTGAACTCAGTTTAGATTTGCCTTGAAGCGAATAAGAGATTCGTTGGGTTGCCATTAGAACTAATTGAAAATGAAATTAATGAATTTTTTGGTTCTCTTTAATAAGTGCCTTCAATTGATGAAAATGCTGTTTGATTGTTGATCTTTAACCTGTTGATTAATATTGATTATCAATCTGTTGATCATTAGAATTGAATTGTTTACAAGTTGTTCATTAAGGTGAACTAGCATGGAATGTAAAAAGAAAATTAATTCCACTTAACTCTTCAATTGATTGAGAGTCTAATAAGTTATCATCATTATTTCTAATTAGTTACTCCATTTGTTTGTTTTCATTTGGCAACTCAATTTGGTTCGTTGGAACTTTTCGTTTTCTCTCTTTTTTTTCTCAGCCTTTTTCCAACTGATTTTCAATTGAATCTCAAGAGTCAATAATGCTTAAAGGATAAAAATGTTGTTGTTTCCTTATTCACCAGAAACATTCAAATGAACACAGAAAAAGGTACAATTGATGTTGATGAAAATCATTTTCCTAATTACCAATTCATTTCTTTACCATCTTTTGCCAAGCCAACTGCTGCTTCAATTTATTTCATCGAAAGTTCAACCTCAGGATAAAACAATTTTCCACGTCTATTATTCTAATCCATGTTGTAATGGAAAACTTGATGACTCGAAAGATTCATCGCTACAATCAGACAACAGTTGGACAGAATCGAGAGTTGAACAAACAGAGAATGCAAAAGTGTAGCGAAATTGAACAATTTTCCAAGATTTTTGACTTTTAATGAGAATCGAAATTGAATTTTTGGAAATCTTTTTTTTTCTTCCCAAGAATTTAATTTAAAAATGGATTTGCTTCAGTGTTGGCATGAGAAAAGTTTTCGATTCAATGATATTCACTCCAGATGTTTACAGTGAAACTCGAGCTTCTTTCGATGTAACTTGCTTGTTGACAATTTCATTTTACCTTTTGCTCAAGGCAAGAATCATTTGCCTCGAGTAACTTCAAAACTCGAGTTTCCAAGTAAATGAGTTTAATCACGACAAGAGATTAAATTCAATAATGATCTATTGACTTTTAATTTGTCAATCATACAAAAGATCAACATCCATGATTGGAAGTTAATTTCTTCACAAACAGATTTAATCATGAAATCGAAAGCAATTCCAGATCAAGATTGATCCAATTTCCAGTTCGAAAGTTGTTCATCATTGCAGATGAAGTTGATGATCTTTGCCATAAAGACATTGACTTTGTAGATGCAAACAGATCTCAGATGAAGGTTCAGATCTAAGCTTATTTCTTGAACTCATTTGCAATTATCATGAACTTTACCTTTAGAGTCATCAGTGTCATCTAGTGTTTGATATAATGAACAAAGGTTGATCCATTAATTGTTTCAAGACCATGAAAAACTTTTGACGAAAGCGACCAGGAAAAGGAGAAAAAGTCGATAAATCTCTTTCCATTGTTATACATTTGGAGCAACAATTATCTCTCAAGTGCATTAAAGTTACTTTTCACTGTCACTGATGCTGTTTTTATGTTGGTCCATTGTTTCAATTCATTGTTTTCCAAGCTCTCATGAGAAATTCATTGAAACATTTCAACAAAACAAATGGTAAAACCAAAGAGTAAACACACAGACGAAGAGAGAGACAAACATCTGCCAAACTAATCATATTTTCAGTTAATTAATTCCCTTCAACGAAAAGCAATAAACACAAAAACTGACAATAAAACAGTTTACATTTCAATTAGAAATTATTTCATCGCTAAATTAGTAAATTTTTTCACAATAAAATGGCTAAAAATAGTGTGAACTTTGTCTGGAAACAAATCGAGCAAAGCAATTAGCGAAAAGACTAAAAATTTCAATTCATTCAACTTTGTCAATTAAAGAACAGAAATTATTTTACTTTCATTTGCAACTTGGAAAAGCAAGGCTGGTTCATTGCAACTGGAAAAAATCACTTAACCAAAGTATTAACCAAACTCTATTTGGGTTAATCATATTGAACAAGAATAAATCTCAATTAGAGCGAAATGCATTATGCAAAATTGAATCAAAGTTATAATAGTTTTTACTCTTTTTTTCTGGTTGAATTTCAAGAGTTTTTTGTTTCCAACTTTGCAGTTGATCAACTCTTGAACTTTGAATTTGCAATGATTCATTAAACGAAAATAAAGAAGCGATAATTGACCATTGAAAATGGATATTAATATTAATAACAGTGTTCAATGGAACAGTTGAAATGTATTTATCTTCAACATTCACAAGTAATAATAATGATGATAATGTTAATGGAAATGGTAACAACTTTTGGGTGAAGAAGAAGGCAATTCAATGAACACCAATTTACAAATATATTTATGTACATTTGCAGTTTGCTTTTTGCTTTGCGCCATTTTTCATGTTTCAATAGACATGTCATGAAAGATGGATTAATCCTGATGAAGATTAAACAATCGACCGAGACAACTTTATTTTCCTCTTTCAGCTTTTCTCTTAATTCACATTCAACTCATGATAAATATCGTTTCCTATTACAAATGTTATCAATATCATTTATTAAATTTGTTCTTCTGTTTATTCTTCTTTGCCTTAAAACTCTGCGCAACTATCACTCAAGCGAACGATGAGTTCTGTAAAAGAAAGTTCAAATGATGGGAAAATATTCGACTTGTAATTTGAATTTGTAACATTTCACAGCGATGTCAAGATGTAAAAGTTATTTTACCTTTTGGCATTGAATGCAAGTTTTATTGGTTTTTACGTTTTTTTGAGCTAACAGACTGAGCGTTGGAATTTGAATGATAAATTCGTCATTCATCGGTTCAGTGTTCATCTTATATGTGATGGTTCGTTCTCAAAAATCATTGTTTTCGTTTGGTTCAAGTTTAGTTCAACTCTTTTAATCATTTTGCTTGAAAGGCGAAGATTGATTATTTTAGCATTTTGCTTCTTCATTCATGGTGCTACAACAATTTGATTTGATGCTCAAGAAACTTAAAGTCATCAATAAGATTTAGTGTAAGATTTCAATAAAGTTTATTCAACCCTTGACAGTACATTTTGGCAATCAATTTGGTTTCAACTTTTGTTACATTGTATTAATTCATTTATATTGTCTCAAGTTTATTGAGACACAAAAAGACTTGAACATGGCTTATAAGCTCTAACTGAAAGTGACCCAAATTGATAACCGTTAAGCCTTTAAGCTGCAACTTTGGTCACAAGAAATGTATATTTCATTATATCCAAACATGAGAAACAAGTAAAAAAGAAAGGCTAAATTCACAATTTGCTGGTAAAACCAGAAACTTTGGTATCGAGAAAGTTTTCAATCAGCACTTTTCTCGTCTTCGCAGCTTTGATTTACACTCAATGTTGTTGTCTTATTGTGTCTCGAACATCTCATCTCTATCTTGCAATAATTCAATCAATTAGATGGAAAGTCACAGCTCGCCAACCATTGCAGACTGAAAGTTAACAAAATTTTAATTTGGACATTTCAAGTCAAGTAAATTCTTATTTAAAACATTATTTGGCTTTGGAGAATAGTTTCAGTGAATATCGGTTCACTTGCTGGGACCATTTCACTAAGGTTTAGGTTTGTTGATGGGATGGATGTTTCAATTCACAAAGTAACTTTTTATAATCAATCTAATGGCGAGAAGAGGAAGTAGGTTGAAGTCGAGACAAAAGACTTTTATTAAATAGCTTCATAACAAACCTTATCGTGTTCATCATGAAACTTCATTTTGTTCACGTTGTCGTTTGATCAATTTACGGATTTCATTTTATCGCTTGTTCGCATACCAAGTCGAGTCATTATGTTTGTCATACTGCAAAACTTCATGTTTTGAGGTAAATAAAATTACATTTAGAGTATATTTTGCTATTGACAATTGATTCGCACCTTGTTTGTGAACAAATAATGATTAATTATAGCTATAGAAAGGAAAAAATAAGTGAAGGTTCGTCACTGGGTGGGCTTGAACCACCAACCTTTTGGTTAACAGCCAAACGCGCTAACCAATTGCGCCACAGTGACTTCGTTAGTTCGATGATTCTATCCAAAAATATGATGCTGATTTGCAGGCAAAATTGCTGACATCTTCATTCAAAGACTACGAAGTCAATGGCTCTAAAACTTTACGAGTTTCTCAGTTTATTTGGAGTTAGCAAACCAATCTTCCAGTTAATTTTCGTTTAAATTCTCACGCAAAACCTGTGATGAAACTAAGGTAATGCAAATAAATTTATGATAGAATGAAGTTATTGTTTTGAACAGGAATCAGGTTAAATAAAATTTATCATTCGTTTCAACTACCAGT
Organism: Tetranychus urticae; assembly: GCF_039701765.1. Lineage (NCBI taxonomy): Eukaryota > Metazoa > Arthropoda > Arachnida > Trombidiformes > Tetranychidae > Tetranychus > Tetranychus urticae. The sequence goes on along the minus strand of NC_142959.1, from coordinate 13,859,795 downwards.
TTGCATTCACTTTATGGTAATTCTTTGTAATGTAAAATGTTCTGCTGCTTATTCTCGCATTGCTACTTCAGGTTTTAACCTGCAAAACATATTGATTTGTAGATTGGCTTTCAGGTATATTGACAGTCGCAAGATTAAACGATTGCAAGTTTTTGACTACAAAACTCTTCAAACCATTCTAGTTCCAAACTTGCGTTTTTGCGAGGAAAACTCTTGCCTTGTTAGTTGAAATTCATCTGTTCTGACGTTGAGACTTTAATGTCAGACGAAACGAAAAAAAAATAACAGATTGTTCGTCACTAGGTGGGCTTGAACCACCAACCTTTTGGTTAACAGCCAAACGCGCTAACCAATTGCGCCACAGTGACTTCGTTAGAGCGAAGGTGCTATCCAAAGGTGTCATTCATAAACTCATTAATCTTTTCTGATAAAATCTTTAAACTATTCAAGGTGAAGAACAAGCCACAACAGATAGCACGAAATCGCTGACAAGTGCAATAAATAATACTAAGCAAAGAGTTTCTCTTTTCAACAAACTAATGTGCTAATGAACAATTCTTATTTTGTTCGTGTTACTAATCGACGCTAATAACTTTACTTTATTCACATTATTCCAACTTAGTCATAAGATTTTCTTTGTAAAAGCTTATACAAAAAGTTTCTACGATGTTAGTTTTTCTAACACCAAGAAACTTAACAACTCACATACTTTTAGAACCCCTTGACTTAGCACTCTGTTGAGACGGTGTCAGCTTATTTATGCTTAGAAACAAGTCTGAAGTGTCATGTTCTTCACCTTGAATAGTTTACAGATTTTATCAGAAAAGATTTATGTGTTTATGAATTACACCTTTGGATAGCACCTCTGATCTAACGAAGTCACTGTGGCGCAATTGGTTAGCGCGTTTGGCTGTTAACCAAAAGGTTGGTGGTTCAAGCCCACCTAGTGACGATCAATCAGTTATTTTTTCCTACCTGCCGCTCTAATTAATCATCCAACATCAAAAGCAAACTGAATACACATTCATTTATCATTATTTATTCACAAACAAGGTGCGAATCCGTGTCAAATAGCAAAGCATGCTTAATGTAATCTTATTCCCATCAAAACATGAAGTTAATTCAGTGTCAACATTTTTTGAATTTTATTCAATTCAAAATTTATATTATGAAAAAAGTTTGAACAAACTGTTGAATTAGAAAATTTGCGATGAAAAAGAATTTGAAGTGATGAAGAAAAACTTGTGTCTCTTTACATGATTTGGCTGAAAATAATGTCACCAAACCTGGCAAAAAACTACTTGTCAGGAAGATTAAGATTTGAGAAGAAAGAAAATGATGATAAAGTGAAGACATGAAAAAGGCGTTGAAATGTAACCAAGGGAATGGAATCTGTTTAACATGGAATTTTCAATAACTCAAGAAGTATATTTGATAGAAGAATCTATAATGATGATAATGAAGAGCAAAACTCGAAGAGCAAATCGAGTAAAGACAAATTTCAATGAAAGCGAAAAGTGTTTCCCTTCTCATCCCAATCCATCAGCCCTTCAACCTCTAATCATCTCATTCTGCTCGTCTCAATCGAGACTGAAAACACGAGTAACTCATTGTCTTGAAAAGATGCTGACCATGGTTCAAGTTTTCCTCGCAAATGTCAAGGAAAGGTTCGAGTTTAATGGTTGGATGACTGCATCATAACGAAAATTGATAAAATATTCTGTCTCAAGGTTGGACGATAAGTGAGGAAACAAAAAGAATTGATATTTGCATTCATTGGATTCATTTTTATTCATCTGAAAGACTGTTACATTGATATGCAATAGAATCATTGAGAAATGATTTATAAGCAAAAGGAAAAGTGGAAAGACGAAGAAAAGACAAAAGTAAATCTTTTTGTTTAACCAGTTTGAGCATTGAAAGTTCATTGTTTCCTCGTCAAAAGGAGAGCAAAACAATTTATTACAATTTCCATCGTCAGACAAACTTGCATGATTACAACTTGTCTGCAACTGATCATCATTCTCGCCTTACATGAGTGTGAAGAAAAAGTTTAACCCCAAAAACCATTAAAATAATTCAAAACATTCGTCTTTAAAAAACGATAAAATCGACTTTCCATTTGTGTCAGTTTATTGCATTTCAAGATTGATACTTTTGTCTATTTCTTCATCTTCTTTTGGGTCATCATTTCATCGCTAATCATCTCGAATTGTTGAACCATTTACAATGACAAAACTTTTTCCATGAAATTGTTTCAATACCTTTTCCATTTAATGAACAGTTTGAATCAAACGAAGTTTCACAAGATTCAATTGGTTCAAAAAAAGAAACAAAATTGTTGGTTAACTTTGACTACAACAATCTTCGACTTTTCAATGTAACTTTTGCACAAATTGTTTCACTATTTCATGGTTAAACTGATTACTCTGAGAGTGGAAAAGTTGACAAGTAAATTTCAACATTCTAAGTTGATTATCCTTGATTCACATGAATAATTTAATTTCCATGAATCTTTCCATCTTTACTATCAAATTATCGATTCTCACTTTCAGCCAAATTATTCAATTCATTGGATAATTTCATTCTTTCCATTCTCTATTAGCTAATAATTTCCTTTCATCGACCAAATGAGATCAGCTTTTACTCCATGACCTGACTACATTATAATTGCAAATTGCTTCTAAATGTCGATTCAATGGAACAACAATAACTGATAATCATCTTAACCAAATGAAATGCTCAGTTTCTCATCTTTTCATGTCCAACTTGCATCATCAATCGATCCAATGGAATGGCTTTTCATTGATATTTTTTTCTTGCTTTCATTTTTTTCTCGTTCCTTTTGATCTTTGCAAATCTTGTCGGCAAAAGAAAAAGAAGTTGCTTGATTTTAGTTTTCCAAATGGATTTGTGTTACAAATGAAGTATTACAATGTTTATTGTTGATGACTACTGTTCATGGTTATTGCAAATGTAATGTTGAATCCATTAGTTGCATAAATGGCTGAGCAAAAAAGGCAATCAAGGAAAATGTAAAGGAACAGAGTCGAGTAATCAAAGAGTTGCATTTGCCAGTTTTATCGTCTATTCCATTATTGCTTCAAATTTGATTTCTGAATGTTTAATTGAGTTTATGGTTTGGCTTACTAATGTCTAGATTCATCAATGGGCTAACATCTACTCCCAAATTCATCATGGAATGCTTTTTACATTGTCCATTAAGAATTGACAAAGAACAGTTTAACAATGAAAAATAATAGTTTTATGCGTTTAATCAAATTGACTGATTTTTTACTTTTGTTCATTCATTTATCTTCATTCTTCACTTTTTCGTTTGCTTAAATTCGCGATTTACTAATTTCGTTTTACAACTTTGTCCGCATATCAGAGTCATTTTGTTAGCACAACTTTAAGTTTTAAGGTAAATAAAAATTTCTATTAGTGCGTATTTTGATATATGACAATGGATTCGCACCTTGTTTGTGAATAAATAATGATAAATGGATGTGTATTCAGTTTGCTTTTGATGTTGGATGATTAATTAGAGCGGCAGGTAGGAAAAAATAACTGATTGATCGTCACTAGGTGGGCTTGAACCACCAACCTTTTGGTTAACAGCCAAACGCGCTAACCAATTGCGCCACAGTGACTTCGTTAGTTCGATGATTCTATCCAAAGATGTAATTCATAAACAAACACATAAATCTTTTCTGATAAAATCTGTAAACTATTCAAGGTGAAGAACATGGTACTTCAGATTTGTTTCTAAGCAAAAATGGCTGACATCGGCAATAAAAGTAAAGTGTATATCTTTTCGACAAAGTAACGTGGTAAGAAATATAACTTTACCTGATTCCTAATAGAAACCAATAACTTACTTCTGTTAACATTATTCCGCCCTCTTCGTAAGCTTTTTCTTGAAATGTTTGATCGAAAGTGGCGAAAAATTAGTTTAATAACCCAAACTAGATTGAGCAACTCGCAAACTTTTAGACCCATTGACTTAGTACTCTTTTAAGCAATTTCAGCAATTTTGTGCTCAGTAAATAAATCTGTAGTGCTTCATGCTGCACCTTGAATAGTTTACAGCTTTTATTAGAATAGATTTATGTGTTTATGCATCATACTTTTTATCTAACGAAGTCACTGTGGCGCAATTGGTTAGCGCGTTTGGCTGTTAACCAAAAGGTTGGTGGTTCAAGCCCACCTAGTGACGAACTTCTGTTATTTTTTTAATTTCGTTAGACAGCAAAATCTAAACGTCAGAACAGATGAATTTCAACTAACCAGAAAAGAGTTCTCCTCTAAAACTCGCAAGTTTGGAACGAAAATAGTCTTGAAAAGTTTCCATGTCAACAAACTTCTAATCATTCGATCTTGTCGCTGTAATACCTGGAACCCAATCTGCAAGACAATATGCTTTTCAGTCTAAAGCATTGCTGAGCCAGCAATGTAAGAATAAGGAACATAACATTCAATATAAAAAAGAATAATTCCCTCAAAGTGAATTCAAAATGACTTCAGAATGCACGGAAAATCAAAACTCGATTAGAAACTCTTTTAACATTTGCTTCGCTATTCACTTTATGACCAGATTCATCAAAGCTGCACAAATATGGATTTCACTCTTTCAGTAAACATTGTAAAAGAAGAAAATCTTTTGATTGAACATTTTCGGCTGAGCAAACACGAGTGTTTCCAATGCCAGTCCAAAAGTTATTGTCGTTCGTCACTAGGTGGGCTTGAACCACCAACCTTTTGGTTAACAGCCAAACGCGCTAACCAATTGCGCCACAGTGACTTTCGTTGTGTAAGCAGTTGCTCTAACAATAAAGAAATAAATTGACGTTAATCAACCAGAATTGACAAGTTACTTCCAGAATTACAGATGTTTTCATGGCAGTAAAGCAAATTGAAGTTTCTTTTCTCATTTTGAACTTCATTTCGAAATCAAACAAATATAAAGTCTTGTTCAATGATTTGACAAATTAAATCAACTCAATCGAATCTTTTATTCTCGAAATTACATCAAACTTCAGAGTCAACGAATGACCCAACAATACAGAATTTGATCTTTACATTGATACAGTTTCTTCTAAACTGATCAATTTTCCCTTGAACTCGCCATTCGAGGAATTTCATTCTGAATTGAAAGAAAAAACAGATTAAATTGAAAGCGATTGTAATTTAATTACAAAAGTTTCAAATTAATCCAATTAATCAACTGTAATAATTATTGTCAACATTTACTTTTTCAATTGAAACTTCATGTTACAGCTATAAATCATCACAGAGCAACTTGTAGACGAACAAGAAAAAAAACAAACGAAAAAATTGAAGAGACTTTCAAGAGTAATTCAGTTTACTAGAACTCGATGGAATAGAAAGAAAAGCAAAAAATTGTGGAAAAATGTTCGAATGTTAAACTTCAGACATTCCATTGAATAAATGTTTCCAGATGAGAAGATAAAAGGTGAACTCTGTAAATGAATACATTAATGCAACGTTCATTGGCAGTTATCAATGATTCGTTGAAAGCTGCCGAGAATAGAATTTAATTTAAGAATGAAAAATCCTTTTTACATGTTGCACAATTGAATTCACCTTTACAGGTGGCAAAGCATTCATCATTCCATTGCAACTTTCAATTCTTGGTTTGATTAAAGGTTCACTTTTTGCTTTACCTTTTGCTCGAAGAGAGAAAAGTAAAAGCCTTTATTCGCTGAGCAAGTAAATAGCATCCAAAAGTTTATTGAGAAAGGGTTGAAACTCGAGTAATTGTGGAAAAGGTTGCAAAATTGTTTCTTTTTTTCTCTTTGCTTATTATTCGTTTTTCGATGATATTGACCTTTTCATGTAATAATATTTCAGTCTTTACTAGTTTGACTAACAATAAAAAAGACTGTTCATCCTTTTATGTTTCTCAATCTTCACAATCTTAAATGTTAATGTTTACTTCAGACGGAAACATTAGAGCTGAAAGGAAATCAATTGGAGAAGAATAAGAAAAGATGAAGAGAAAAGTGAAAAGATTTGAAAGAAAATGAGGCAAATCTTGAGAAGAGAAGAAAATGTTTCAGAATTTTATTCACAGTCACATTCTTTATCTTATTTAACTAGCATTTTCATCCATTATTTGTTTATTCTGTTACATGATAAGGAAAAGATGATATTCATTTGAGTATAAAAAGCGATTCAACTTTCAACTGTGAATAACTGTTTTAGTTGAGAGCCATTTACTTCACACCAAACTGTGATATTTTATTATTTATAACCTATGAACATATAAACTTTACATGGTTAAGTCACTTTCGTTTCAATTTCAATTTTCGCTCAACAATTGAGAACTACTTTGAGGCCAACATTTCTTCAAGATATTCAAAGTTCAGCATCAAAACGATACAATTGCTAACATAAAGAAAGTGAATATTCTTCAGAAACAAAGTTATTTGGCAAAATCCATCGAAGAGCTTTGGACTTTGATGAAGGAATGAACGCAATAAATGGACTTTAAAATCAATTTTGGCTGCTCTCTTAACTGTCTTGAAGATTTCTGTGCAATTTCACTCGATTTTACTTGAATCATTAACATAAACTTTTGCAATATCAATAGATAAAAGTGACTTTCGTTCGGTCAAATTTTCATAGACGGAGTTGGACTCTTCAGTAAACGCGAAAAAGTTTAAAAACTTTCGTTTTTCTACAATGGTTTGACTTTAAACATCGATTTATCATTTTCTTGGTTTTGTGTTTTATGCTTTTAAGTGACTATTCATGATGGAAATCGAATTAAAGGTTAACAATTTGCTTTCCTCTGATTCATGAGAATTTCAGACTTTTCTTCTGTTTTCCATTTAAGTATTCTTCAGTTCCTTCTATTGCTTCGGTGGAAACTGAACGACAGTTTGTTTTCCTCTTTTTCCTTTCTTTTCCATTCAAGTTGAGTAGTTGAAAACTAAGAAAAGGAAAAAGTGTTGACAGGAAATTGACTTTTACCGTTTCTTACAAATGGAAAGGTAGAAAATACAAAAAACGAATTGAACATTATTTAATCAAGTGAAACAAGATGGAATGTTAACAATGGAACTTTACAGGATAATTGGATAAAAGTTCAACTTGAACAGTAAACACGAAAAACTCTTGACCCACTGATGACCGGAAGTTTAGAGTGTTTTCCCATTTATTCCCTTCCAACTCTCTGATGAACACAACTGCACTGTTGCTCATTTAAATGATTAAATTGAATGAAACTCATGAAACTGAATTCAACATTTCCTTATTCGCCCAAAAAGCCACTAAATTTTAATATTATAAAGTTGTAACAATTGCAAGTTGATCAAATCAAATGAAATGCAATGATGAAAATCTAAGGATAAATCCATGAGAAGATAATTGAATGAGCTTGCAAAGGATAAAGAAAAATAATTCAAACAAAATCTTGTTTTTCTCATTCAGAGTCTTTTCCATTGGAAATAATAACCATTTATAAAGCCAAATAACTTTGAATTTATGAATACTTTGAATGGATCAGGAATAAACGTTGAAAAAGAAGCAAAGAAAATGTTTTTTTCCAAATTTCTCCTTGTTATAAAGTCGACTTATAAGCTTGATAAACTTGAATTTTCCAGATTTTCCTTTGCAAATGTCTCGAGCGTCAAACTGCCCACGTTATTGTTCACCTTGAAAATGATGAAACTTTGAAATTTGTTTTTGATGAATTCGCAAAGGACATGGAAAGCAATTTTACGAAACATTTACTTCATTTTTACTGTCTTTGGATGGCCATTTGGCCGAGTTACTGTCTTCAGTTTCCATCTGTCTTTTAGCGATTTTTCATTCTCTTGCAATCCGATTAAGAGTTGAGTAAGAAATGGTGCAATAAGGAAACACTTTGAGATATTGAACAGATTAACTATCTTCAACATGAATAATAAGCTGATGAACATGATGATGGCGAGAGTAAATTCAGTAATTTGATTTTCTTTTTCTTCAACTTTTCTCTCCATTGTTTAATTCAGTTGATAACCATTTTTTAGCATCAATTGTTTTGCTTTTCAAGCATTCTATTTACTCTCCAAGTTCATTTTATAAGCCAAACTACAATTGAAATTATTTGTATTCCTTGCTCTTCTACATTTTCAGTAAACTTCATTCTTCTTCATGAAATCATGTTATCATGGCAATAATCATAATGATGAATCAGTCTACAGCATCATTATGTTAACACAAGTTTAATTTAAATAACTTTTAATTCTCAGTGTAAACAGCAATTTCAGTAAATCTACAGTAATTTGTATTCTTAACCAGTCAATATTGATCGGATTTTATCGGAATATTATTCAATCTGTTTGGCAACTTGTTATAACTTTTCAGAAAATCCTTGTACTTTTACATCGTGCAGTACGGAATTGATCATTAACATCGAATTGAGAACATTCACAGTTTTCTTAATCATGTTGTTCTCGGAGTAATATCAAGATGAGAAATGCGCTTCGAGTGCGCAAAAATTAGCACCAGAGTAAAACAACTTATAGTAGAACTCGTGAATTTATCTAGGATTTTCATGGATTTGGAAATGATCAATGGAATGGTTATTCTGCACCTTTTGTCCAATCTCTTGAAAACAGTTTTTCGTCTTTTGCGATCTTTCAATTCTTTCCAATATTCAATTCGCAATAGAAGTTTTGGAAAAGATCGATTTTTGCTGTCTTTTCTTTTCTCAATTTCAATATCAATAAATTTCTATCACAAGAAAATTTTGGATTCTTTATGCACAGCTTTTTGAAACATTTTGCACGTTTTCAATTTTCGGTAGTTTCATAAGGAATTCTGACATTTTGTTTTTTAAAAGTTCTTTTTGTCAGTCAATGTTCAGAAATGAACAGACCAAGACTAGCCAAAGTTCAATGAGTTACTATCGTCAACCTCCAGCATCAAGTTTCACTCAAGCTTATTGTCGCTGGAATCTGAGTTTCATCACTTAAAATAATTGCGTTGAGAGAGATTTACTCAGATTTCGAAAGTTCTTTTTTCTTTTAGTCGACTTTTACAAGGCATAAAAGTATTGATTTTGTTTTGCTTTCAAAGAGATAAATATTGGTTCATCTGGAAATGAAAAGGAAATGAATGATTAAAATTAGTCAGAAGGGATTCAGCATTATCAATTCATCATTCAAGTTCATGTGCACTTCGTGATCTCACTGTAAGGTTATTATTGTACAACTTGGATCATTGCAAGCAATCAGAATTAAATACTTTTATTATTGATGTATATTAATATCAACTTAATCTGATATCGAAAGAGTTATCTGGAGAAAAAATGAAATGGAATCGAAATTCTCCATGGAAATTGTACATTCTATCCGTTCCATTTACAGCCAAGTATATTTGATCCACGCTTTTTTCGAGCTTTCATTTCTCGCACTAAAATTCATCACAAATGGAAACTCGGATTTCAAAGCAAATAAATTGAATTTAAAATTCACTTTTTATATAAAAACTTCAATGTTAACATTGATAAAGCACATTGTAATGTTGACCAAATTGAATACAAGAAGTCACTTGAGAATCAAATTCATTTTCAACTTTTCGTCGAGTTTCAGTTAAATTGAAAATGCTATCAACTTTTTTCTTCGTTTTCAATTCGTCAAATTTTGATGAATCAACAAGAAATAACGCTAAATTGAAATGAATATTACTTTCAGTTCACTTCGAGTTGCCATCTTAACAGATTTACTTCGTCTGAAAAATTATTGAACATTTTTTTCCATGAAATTTACTTTCAATTTTTATCTTCATCTTTTGTTCAATAGGAAAATGCTCGAATTGGTTGGATTTCTCTCTTCACTTCGTTTTTTCATCTTCACTCAACGTAAGTAAATTCAAATCCATCACTTTTTTGATCTGTAACACATTTTATAAGATTTATATTCTTGAAGAGTTTTACTGTATTGGAAAATACTTTGAATCTTTAAGCAAATAAGAGTTGCCTCGAGCTGATAATGATATTGGGATTGCATTGGATTGAAATAATGTAAAACAAACAAGGTCAAGGGATTTTGATATTAATAGAGAGATTCGAGTCGAGAATAACAATGACACTTGATATCAGTTTTCACCATTTTCATTTTATTTTTGGTGATAGAGATGAGAGCCAAATCCTCGTCCTCTGTCATTTTTTTAAAAATTGATAGATGAATCTGGCCCACCATACATCTGCAGATATCGACAGAAAATAGAAAAAAACTTCAAAAGTATTTCGAGGCTGATATATTCATTCGATGAGATATGTTAAAAATTTTTAATCGCTATCGGCAAGAAAGAGAAAAAATATGGAAAAATTTGATTCCTGATTAGATTTTATTCAGCATTCGAGGCGAAAACGTTAACAGTAGAAAAAGCGAAGTAATTGTGCTAAGTGTGACTAACCTTGGAGTGAGTTTGCTGGGAGTGCATTAGCTGGGAGTTAATGCGCTTGGAGTTAAACTCTAGGAGTGACTATTCTGGGAATGAGTGTTTTAGGAGTAGAAATGTGGGTAATGAAAATACTTGGGGCACAATTTATTGAGGCTTATTTAAAGTCAGATGTGCCAGATAACAGGAATAGTTTCTCCAATGGTCTTTAATCTACTTCGAATTTCATTTCTATTTTTTCGTTGTTTATTGACTCATTTTTCTTTTGTGAAATATCAATAAAAAACTCAATTCAGCTATGATAAGTTCAATGCGATTTATTAAACAAGATTGAAAATTATGGATTCGAGTGCCCGGCAAATAGTGAAATAAGCATTATTCGCATTATCATGCACATCACTCGATAAAGTCATGAGCAATTTTTTGGAATAAATGATTTCATCAATATACTGTTTACTCAGTACGCTTCAGAATTACTCGTAAAGAAACGAAACTTTGATAAAAGTTTGAAAATTTTGTTTATTTTGTGAATTTGCAATATTTGATTAAAATCTAACACGACTTAACTAAATCCAATTGAAGCAAAAGAATTTTGTTCACAACTATGAATTATCCAAATGTTGTGATCAAGTTACATGGTAAAATGTAGGCAAAAATAAACTAGAGTAAGCAGCTTTAGTTTTATCAATGAGTGTGGGTTTGGAAACATTTTACTTGATTCTTAATTAAATTAATGTTGGAAACAGCAAACTAGCAAAATGGATTAATTGAAGTCAAATAGTTATAAAAAGCTGGTGGTGTGGCCTGATGAGATGAATGATTTGCATTAATGAGAGAATGAGTTTCACCAATAAAGACTGGGAGGGAAAGTAGCATGGCAAGGAAAAGCAAAATAAACAAATGATGTGAAAGGCAAAAGGCAAACTTGGAGTGTTGGTGAGTCTTATTTGTACCTCAATAAACACACAGACACTTATATCATTTCCAGATTATTGCATTATGACAAAATTGAAACATTTTATTCTCATTAAAGACTCGCAATTCACGATTGAACTCTGAGCTAGGTGCCAAGTCATTAGAGGCATAATTACAGTACTTCAATCATTAGTCTAATTGAGCTGTTCAAGTTCTGTTCCAGTGTTCACTTGAATTGATTGATGAATTTAATTAATTGTTCAACTTGAAACATTGAAAGTTTAATGAAGGTTCGGGCGTTGATCCGTTGACAAAAATGTGGAAATAAACGCGAAAGAATGAAGTTTTAGGCGAAATCGAAGCGAAATCGAAATTATGCTTCTTGAGAAAAGTTTCAGAATTTTTTTTGTGATTATTTCCATCCCGTTGAACAAAATATTTTGAGTCAATTTTTGTCGATATTGAAAGTCCATTTTCTGTGGTTTTTCTGTGCATATTGTCATCATTAGCATGATAATGCCATTTTGTATTGACAGTTCAACATTTCCATTGTCAACAAAAGGAACTTGAAAGGTTAAGAAAAACATTTTCAGTTAATCACACGAGAAAATCGAAGAAATATCATTTTCTATTCTCATAATATTACCATAATTATCGTTTAATGATATGATTGGGAAAAAACTTGCTAGTAATACAAAAGTAAACGTTAAGAATGATAAGTTAAAGATAATTTTATTGAATAAAATATTTTTCCATTCAGTTTACTCGACATGAAGAGAGAGAAAAAATTACCATTCGAATGACAATTATTATGTTAAATTTGAGTTTACATATTCGCCATTCAAACCATCCTAACTTTCATGGTAAAAGGGTTAAAATTCTGTGTAAGTGATAACAAGATTATAAAGTTTTATCCTTTTCCACTTTTACTTTCAACATTCAATTGGAAACCAGAACAAGATCAAAACCAACAAAAAATGCATAAACAGGGAATGAATATTTTCTCATGTAAATCCATCTCGAATCAATATCGACCATTGTTTATTCAATGTTTCATGATTAGCCATTTTGTGTCTAGAAGATGATTAGCTAATACAGAGTTTGGGTAAAGAAAAGGAAAAAAGGCAAAAAATGAGCAAATGTAATGGAAACGCTGGAAAAGATGAATTACATTGGAATTACTTTTGGTTATAACATAATTACCTTTTCATGTGAAATTAATCATTGTGTTCTTGTTAAGACGCCTTTTCATGGAATTCAGATTATCGAATAAAAGAGCTTGGAATCCATTCCAACGAAATTTCATAAATTGTTATAACGATTAAAGAAGAAACGATGAAATGTGAAAAAAGTAAATTATATTTCATCTCTTTTCCAAATTTTCGAGCTTTTCAAATTTTCTTTTTATTGAACAATTTGTGGTGAAAAATGACACAAAACTTCAAGTCGCACAATCTTTCATCGGTAAAATAATGAAAAGAAAAGTTCCATGAAATGTCTTTGAATATTTCATTGAGTTCGGCGGTTCAACTTTTATCAGCAAGACAGTAAAGATAATGCCGAGTAACTATGTTGATATAAGTAAAGATTAATCTCTAAACATGGAACAAATGGTTCATTTGAATTGCGTTGATGGAAGCTTTCTGTTATTAAAGGACGAAATTACGGTGAAATGAAGTAAAAAGGAAAAGTACGATTTGAATAAATCACTTATTTCGTCACATTATTTATTGCCTTTTGTGTCATCAAATTTGCAATGTTTACCATGATCGAGATGAGACTGAATTGCAAGACAATATCTTTTAGATGAGAACATCTTTTAACAGCTTTTTCCATATTATTACATTTCAATTATTCCATCTGAATGTTGCACCAATATTATCATATAATTAATTCTGTTGTCAACATTATGGAATCAATGAATAAATTCATTAACATCAACTTTTGTTGAAGGATAAAAAAAGTACATTTGAATGGTAAAATGATGAACAAAATGCATTCCAATTGACTTGAAATTGTATCCAAATCACGTTCAAAGATTACTTTTCTTGGTTTGACCGAGAATCGGAAAGAATATTGAAAAATGTTTAAACATGAATTGAAATTTAAATGAAACTAAGCTGCTAAATCAGATAATTTACCATGAGAAATTTCATTTCAAAATCTAATTGATCAAAGTCTTTGGCTTGAGCAGTGTGCTCTTCAACACACAATTTTGTTTCATTTATTTCATTTTCATTTAAAAGTTTATTTAATTACAGAAAACTAAAAAATCTCGTTTCCTCATCAAATCTCATCTCACGAGAGAATCCAAATTTTCAAATTGTTCAACCTTCCAAGTCTGTTAATCAATTGCAATAAATCAACTTCACTTTCAACCTTTATTAAGTTCAATTTTTCATTTAGTTTTACATCACCAATCAATTCACGTTTTTCATTGTCAAATCAATTTTAATTAAAAGATAAACAAAAGTTTATAATTGATATTTCATGTTACAAAATGTTGCTCATCTAATCAAGATGAATAAACTAGCAAATTAGTTAATTAGCAATTTCATCTTCAATGAGATTCATTCAAAACGAATAACCTTTCTTGGCTTTTCATTGAATGAGTCTTGAGAAAAAATTATCAAAGTTTTCGTTTAAAAATTGAGTTTAAATTTTTGATCAAAATCTTTATTCAGAAGTGAATCAATTTTACAAATGAATTTAAAGATTGATTCAATCAATCAGTTAATGAAGTTTACAAGATTGATGAGGAAACAATTGACTTTGACTGGAACGTTAATCAATTATGTAAACTTTTGAACAAGCGTTCAAGTAGATTCGATCAGTTGAATGTTTTGATTCCTTTTGGACACAACTAATAAATCATTTAACTTGATCACTTGTTTACGAAAAGTTGTTGTTTCAAATTGATGAATTCACGAGAACCCGAAGATGAAGAAAATTTTTGTTCTAAAATTGACCTTTTCCTCCGATCTTTTTTGATCACGAAACTTTGACTCATGGGTATAGATAATGAATGCAACTCTGAGCGAAATGTTTCTTTTCTGTTGCGATATTCATGGTTCATGATGAACATGTAAACCATGAGATTAGACTAGATGAATAGTAAGATTAAGATATAAAAATCTGTTTTCCTACATTTCTATTATTAATACAAGAGCAACGTTTGACTCTGTAAAAGTTTACCAAGATTGATAGACTATTTAATAGAAAGTTTTGTTTGCTTATAACCGGAGATTTGAATGTGCTTATAAGCTTAGGTGCTTACAATTTCATCTTATTTGTTTTTTGCTTCTTCTTCGTACGGAAAAGTGTAATTGCTTTCTCGTCTCATAATCATATGATAACGTTGAAATGAAAGATGTAATGAACAAAAAACGACTCGACTAATAGACAAACATGAATGGGTTGAGAGGGAAAAGTTAATAGAAATGAATGAATCACTCGAGATTTGGTTAGAGAAAAGTGTATCAAATATCTCAATGTTGTTGCAATCATTTCAAGAAAACCATGAATTTTCTTATTCAATTGTTACCTTCAACAATTAATCATTCAGCTTAAATCATCAATCCATGTGAACTCATTTCATCGTGTGTCAAAATTATTCTCTTTTTTTATCCATCATGGTTACGTTTCAAGAATACTTGTATTTTAATGGAAACTCATTGTCAGTGGAATCAATTTTTTTTGCTTTTTGCTTCTTTCCTTTTTTATACTCCCATTAAAGGTAAATTCAGGTTGAGATTATCAAGTTGTGGCACAATTGGACAAACTGATTTGGTTGAAATTGTTTTTTTGTTGTTATTCTTGTTTATGTTATTTTTTTATACAAGTCATTTTGTGGTCAAAGTGAAAAGGATAAAAATGATGTGAATTGGAAAGAGAGAGAGAGAAAAGTGTAAACAGGGAAAAACAAGGAATGACATTTATGTCATTCCTTGAAATGCTCTAATGAACCTTCATGAATCTTATCTTTAACTTGCAGTTGACTAAATGAATGTTGGTAGACAAACGGATTTACTCCAAGTCAACCTTGTTTCTCATCTCAATCATTTTTATCTCATATCTTTTCAAGAGAAACTTGGATGGACATGAGAAGCTCTTTTTATGAATTAAAGACACACTCCAAGTTGATAGAATTACACATATTTCCGTTCTTGAAGATTGAATGAAAATTTCAATTCCAATGTGCAGCAATTTTTTCTGTCTAGAGCAGTTTAAAATTGCTCCAAACATAGAATCCAACGGTACAATGTTTGTGAATAACGAAATTATGGGTATCCAATGAAAGATTTCTTTATTTGTGAAATATACAGATTACACGATTCATACTCACGTCATTTTTCTACTCTGTAAAAATTGTTTCCGATTTAATCATGTATTCATTTTCTTTCAATTGATTTATTATCAAACGATTTTTGAACAAATTGAAAAGATTTTAGGTTTATCAGCCTGCATAACACATGTTTTAAATTTAAATTCAATAAGTTTTAAATTCAATGTCTGATAAATCACAACCTTTATAAAAACCTGATCTTCTATGGTTCACTCTACGATTTATCGTACGCTCTTACTTTAATGTCGTATGTGTTGCTTGCCTCCAGGAAATTTTGCCGACCGCAAGTAATGAATTCAAACATGGACTTGCTGGAAAACTGGATAAACAAGCTAAGCTATCGCCAACTAAACGAGCAGCATGGAGATTTGACAAAAAAACCAAATCTAACATGTTTTAAAAGAAAAGCTTTCCCTTGGGACTATCCGCGCCTTTAACATTAATAGCGGAGATTTTTTGGTAACGGTCATCAAATGTGAAGACAAAACAATTGGAATAATAAATTGCCACCGCACATGCAAAAGATCCAAGAATGAACTTCTTTATCCAGTAGAGGTCTTTGCTGCAGTCATGCGGCTGCAAACTGGTGGAGAGATGCTCGCGTTATCGAGTGGGACGCAGTTGATACAGTAGTTCTGGCAGGTGATTTAAGTTGGAAAAATGTCTATTATGGGAAATCATTTAACCGCAGATATACACCAGACAATCCAAAGAATAAAATACAAATTCAGTTATGTTATTTATTATGGCTCACAAATTTGATGCCAAATGAACACATGCAAAAACTTAAAAATGCGACAAATTTTATTTACATCATGCTGAATTGGCATTTTTTCTTCAATAATGACTTTAAAGATGAGGTGTCAACACTGTTTGAAACGAAAAGAGTGAAAAAATGTCTCCACGCTCTTTTATACTATCTCTGTCTCCCTAAAAGTCATTTTACCTCACTATGATCGGGAAATAACAGTAAATATTATAATAAGCAAAATTCTTTGCTAAAAATCATTTCATTTTTTGCAAATCAAAGTATCAGTAGCAGAGTAGACACGGTTCAAGCTCAGCACATTTCGTATCTCAAATTCTTCATCATTTTCTCAGTATTTGCCGGAATGCACTCATACTCCTTGTCAGTGGCGTAAAGTTGACAAAATAAAATCACGAGGTTTTCTCCATCCTCATCATCCTCATCATCATTCTCTTCGCGCCAAACCCTCTTCCTAAAAATATCACCCACAGGTGACCTAAGTCTTATTTTGAAAGTTGGCAAGCTAACCTAGCCAACTGCATTGTGATGATTAAGATGTTAATAAAATCGATTAAAAGTGTGCTAGGTTGTGTATCTTCATTGTTACTAACACCATAGTATGGCGTTTGAATATCAAGAATTGACGAAGTTTATTTCTTTCATTTCGTTAATACAATTTATTCATCACACCCCATTTACGATTCATCATTCTGCCAACTTTTCTACTTCAAAATATTGACCAAATCTTGAATTTCACAAACTTTCTTTGTAACCGCGGAAACTTCCCTTCTTTTCACTCCCTTTCCACAGCCCTACATGTCAGTATTCATGTTCATTTATAACTTTAGGACTTTTTTGCGTCGTCAATAAAATACTTCATTTTATTCCCATTTAATTTCATCTGTCTTCACTTGAACTTTTGAATGTCCAGTTTTGACTCGAAAAGTTCAAACATTTACTGAGCAAACATTCATTTCTCGTTCAATTTTAGAATTGTTTTGCAAATATAATAAAAATACAAGACTTCAAGTGGATGGTTCTTTTTAGTGAATTCTTTCCAAATTTAATTTATAAAAGATCTAACAAGTACATTTCATCGAAAATCGAATTGATGTTGGAAAAAAATATCCAATATTCACTATATTTAATATATTATCCCATTTGATGGCAAGAAGGTGCACAGGTTTTCTTAAGCCCAAATTGAACGATACTTAAACACGCATATCTTTTTTCAGCATCAGGCGAGACTTTACAAAAAATAGCGTAAAAAGTTGACAACTTCACAAAATGTACTTCAAGTCTCAGTCACGGGTGGAATAACAGATTTACTTTTAATGATCTTGACAGCTAAACTTAAACTTATTTCATTCTTGAAGCAATAACCGGACACTTTAGAAATTGAAAAATTAAGCGAGTTAGATAACATGTTACCAAGAGAAAACGTACGAACTAATAAAACGAAAATCATTCAAATCATTAAGATTCCAATCACATTTTTGTATGTGAGCCACTTCACTTTGAAACTTTTTGATCTATTATTTGAATATGAAATCACTATCTGAAAAACATGCTTTTATTGAGAGATAAATAAATTGATTTTGCCATCATGTGCCAGCATGGCCATCGTGTCCCGAAGATGACATTTGCATCGACCGATTTGAAACGATAAAAATGAATCGAAAACATGATTAGTTGAATGAAACTTTTACAAAGTTGAGTCAAAATCATTCGAACATAATTCATCATAAAATGAGTTTATAGCTCTAACGAGTTTCCTGTTCAAATTTAAATTATTAATTCAATTTTTTTCTTCACTTTTTTTCATTGATTAACTTTTGGTTGAACTTTGATTTCAACTTCATCTTTTGATTCATTAAATAATAAATAGATAAAAAGGCAACAGAACTCGACGGAAATTGATAATTGATAATTTAGATTCAATGATGTAAAGCTATTAAGTGAATCATGATAACTTATCGATTTTTCAGTGCTTCAATTTTCTTGGTTTCTAAGGTAATCTTACAAATCATTTATTGAAAGTAAAGATGAAAACATTTGAAACCAAAATGAATTGAACATTTGGAACATGAACAGTTTCCAAAGAGCACATTATTACATTAACCTGCTAATTTATCAGCCAATAGCTTACAATGATTGATTCCGCCAACTCGAATCAGTTTCATCTCATTGTTATGATAATCACGTTATCCTTTTCCTTTCCTTCATTCATTCCAATTATAATCAAAATTGTTTTCATTCCATCATACGCTTCTGCTATTTGCTTACCGTTGTTATCTGATCAACTTGATTCCTTGTCAATTGATATTCATTGATGGTCAATTCAATGTGATCTTGATTAACGTGTCTCCACTAATAACCAATTGAATATGAAATCTGATGAGAAGTCGAGCCAAGAATTTAATTGTACCATTTATCATGTCAATGTGCATCGAGTATTAAATGCAGATTGCATTATAAATTGTTGGAAAGAAGAAGAAGACGAAAAAACTCTCGGAGAAAATTATTATCAACCAGGGAGTAATTATTATCAGAATGAATAAGAAAATGATGAAAAGAAAAAGGTTGAATATCATTGCATGTACAACTTGATTGCAACAACTTACATCAGATTTCATTCATAATCTCATGAGAATCCTCATGATATCATCAATGGTTTAATCTTTTGTCTTTCAATGTTTTGCTTTTTGATTCATTGAAGGTAAAGTTTCACTTCAATCTTGTTTTATTGTTGACTTAAAACTGCTTCAAGATAATGTTTAGCATTTCAATTTGTTTTAGTTCAAGATTAATTTGATTATTTTCGTTGTAATCCTGTCTTTTTTTCATTATTGATGTTCCTGTTCAGACTCTTTTCATTTTTTTGCTTCTGTTTCATATTTCAGTTTTATTTGCTATTATGTCCCTTTTCAGTTGAAACTGAACAAGAAAATTCGTTGACAAGTCAAAAAATATCGCAAATCAATTTGGTTAATGTTTTAGAAACATGAATGATGTTGGTCTGAACAGGAATTACATCGCATCCAATAAAGATAAATCAATTTCAACAGATAGAAGAGTCGGTCTTTGTGGAAGAAATTTTTTACTTCTTTCTCAAAACTCTATATTGGAAGCCATTGAAAAAGTGAAATTAAATATGATATTCATTTCAACTTGTCACATCCTACTCACTTTCATGCAAAAGACTCAAATTAAACCCACGTTTCGTTTTTATAATGCAATTGCACTCATTCCGACCAATTCTTTAACTGGAAACTTGATTTAGAAAAGGTTATCATTGAATTATGTAGTATCATAGAATTGGTTTTACACTTGTCCGAAAACTTTGAATCCCGAAAGAATTGATTTATATAATGTACTGACAGATTTCGTATTGATAAATTATTCGTGATGCTAAGTTTTCAATTGTTTTTACTACATTTTATTTTGTTGAATATCAATTGGATTCGTTTGAAATTTTTCAAATTCAATGATTGATTTCAATGTTAAGTATTATTATCAGTTACATGATATAACCTCTCAAAAGTTGACGTAATTGTCGCTGTGATCGTTTACAGATTGTGCTAATGAAAATCCCTGAAAAAGAAAGTGATTCGTCTCTTTGATGTTTCTGTTTTACGTAGCTAAGTACAAAAACCATCAATGGATCATACGCAAAATTACCAGAGTTCTGCATATATTGCAAACCGAGTAATAAAAATTTTGCAGCAAGAAATTCATTTAGGATAATTATTTCCAACACGAGATGTAAAAGGCATAGCAGTTCCGAGTCGAATCAAAGTAATGCCAAACAAAACTTACACATTTTTCTATAGTATAGACGGAAAAATATTTCAAAATACGTTCCCATCGTGGACTAATAAACCTGTCAATAGTTTCACTATTGACTTTGACACCTAGTACCGGGCGTTTTTTTCATTTTACGCCTTCATGCATGCATAACTCACGAACAGTTAGGGCTACAGACTTCAGACTTGCACCATAAGCTTATCTAGGTTGCACAACGATAAGTTTAAGTGCTCAAGGTTATTCAAGGTCAATTCTTTATTTGACCTCTAATTGAAATTGAAAGGTCATTTTCTAAAATCGCAAACCTTTTCTGACCCGATAGTGTTAGTTACACGTTCATTACTTATACCATTGGAAAGATGGAATGAAATTTTCCTGATCAACTGAATGTTAAGGGATCACCCATGTTTCAATGTCAATTAGAGGTCAAATAAAGAATTGACCTTGAATAACCTTGAGCCCTTAAATTTATCTTTGTGCAATCTAGATAAGCTTATGGTTCCCGTCTGAAGTCTGTAGCACTAATCGTTCGTGAGTTATGCATGCATACAGGCGTGAAATGAAATAAAAACGCCCGGTATGATGGAGAACGCGCGTTCCGTCCAACAATTATTTCGTACCTCAGCTGCAGGTGTGTCAAAATTTTGACATTCGATTGGGCTTCCATGCAAACGAAAATTAACGATGGCTAGGATTAAAAACAAAATTGTCACCCTTGAATGGAGTTGCAAGATGAAGCTGTCGATTCGAGTAGATGAACCGAACCTAGCTTTAACTGCAAAAGATGCAGCTTGCTTAATCACATTCATTACATGAAATGGAAAAGCAAGGGGAATATTGGCAATTATGGCTGATGTTCCGGATAACATTTTGATGAGATCAACAAAGAAATGAAACTTAAGTTTTGTCAGCGGGTCAAAATCAAAGAATAAAATAAGAATCTTTTGATATTTCCAAATTTTTTATACCGGGCGTTTTTTTTCATTTTACGCCTTCATGCAGGCATAACTCACGAACGGTTAGTGCTACAGACTTCATACTTGAACCATAAGCTTATCCAGATTGCACAACGATACATTCAAGTGCTCAAGGTTATTCAAGGTCAATTCTTTATTTGACCTCTAATTGACATTGAAAGGTCATTTTCTGAAATCGCAATTTTTTTGACCCGATAGTGTTGGTTACATGTTCATAACTCATACTGGCTGAAGGATATGGGTGATCCCTTAACATTCAGTTGATCAGGAAAAATTCATTCCATCTTTCCAATGGTATAAGTAATGAACGTGTAACTAACACTATCGGGTCAGAAAAGGTTTGCGATTTTAGAAAATGACCTTTCAATTTCAATTAGAGGTCAAATAAAGAATTGACCTTGAATAACCTTGAGCACTTAAACTTATCGTTGTGCAACCTAGATAAGCTTATGGTTCAAGTATGAAGTCTGTAGCACTAACCGTTCGTGAGTTATGCCTGCATGAAGGCGTAAAATGAAAAAAAAACGCCCGGTATGTTTGAACAACACTTATGCACTGTAGCCGACTTTAGGTCCAACATGTCACCGATTCTTTTTCCTTCTTCATACAACTTGATAATCAAATTTTTTTCAGAATCTAAAACCCTTCGATATTTCACTGGCTGAATTTCACTTGAAATATTCATTTCAAACAAAGGTTGCAAAACTATTCAAATTCACTTCAACTATGGTCAAAATAGACTAACCCATTCCTAAATTTAACTTTCCTTTTATTCCTAATCTTAAATTCATTCCGAAAGCAGATTAGGCTAAGCTCAATCGCTAAACAGCTTAACTTTTTCATTTCTAAAGAAAAGGTTTTCTTCCTTGAAACAATATGAATTTAATGCGATTTCACTGTAACAGAGTGTAGTGAAAAATCTGGGACGAATCCTCAGCCTGGATCAGTCGAATTTGTGCAGTCTGGAGCAAACATTGTCCTTTGTTAACAAATTAAGATTATGCATTTCACAGCGTTTCATTTCCTAGTTTATTATTTGTTTCTTCTGTCCTTCTAAACCTTATTCCATTTTTTTGATTGCGGAATCTGGTTGGACTACTAATGCATTTCTCGAATCTTTAGTCGCGTCTGCCTTGGCTGTTTCCTCATATTCGCGTATGTATCGTCTCAAGATGTTTATTTGGGCAATTTTCATGTGTTGAGGAATCCTTTTTCGTGTGAGCGTGATCACAGATAGAAAGGGTTTTATTTAGATTAAGGCTAAGTTCAAGATCAAGGGAAGACAAATTTGTTGACAGCTATTTCAAGAACACGTCGTTTCAAAAGCTTGGATCAGAGACAGAACTATCCAAGCCGTTTGAAAAACGTCAGACAATCAAAATAAAATTGAAAATGGCTGAATCGAGCTGCATAGAAAACAGTGAAAACAATCTATACCATATATAAAGTCAAAACATGAAATTTTTGCGTAAAGATTGTGGCCAAACTAAAAGGATTCTAAAGAAAATTTTTTCACAGTCTGAAAGCCATGATTAAACTACATCCACGAAAAATAGTCTGAACTTCATCGGAATTCAGGTACCTGAGAAATTACCGTTCAAACAGGGTAGGGGAAAAAATGCAGAATCCGTATCTTTTACCATTGACTTTGGGGGAAAAACTTTTTTGGTTGTTCAGGTTGATTTTTGGTTTATTGTTAAATTAAAAGGATATGTAAAACCATTTTTCGAGTAAAGAGTTAAAAATATGTTGTCTCAACTGTTGAAGCAAATTTTATTTTATTTTTTCTCATTGGCAATGGTTTTTCATCAATAATTTGAGTCTTTAAATGTGGATTGGATTTTTTGTATTCAGTGAAAAGAAATTTACGATCAGTCATGATCGGGGCTCAGCTTGTTCATTTAACAATTATTATCTGATCCATGGCTGTATCATAAAGCTAATTATGGCTGATTGAGATAATAAAATGGCTTTGAATAATGCACGAAACTCCCATCTTATCCCAATCTGAATGAATCGAACCATCGTTTGAGCTTATTCAATATCTCTTTTGAAACTTTCATTCAGCATTCTTTCAACAAGCCATGTTACAATCATTGAACCCATTATATCCCAGTCTCTTGTTATCCCTGAAAAGTTAACATCTTTTGCTTCTCTTCATTTAGACTGGTAAATAAAGAGTTGCTTAAGTAAACTTGATAACAGATAAATCAATTAATGAAGTTTCTAAAAAATTATGAGCTGCAGTTGAGCAGAGACGAGAAAAAAGGTGTAATCAATATTCAAATTTACTATTGAAAAGTAGTCGAGAAAAGAGGAAAAAATTTAAATTCCCTTTTATCCGAAGAAAAATTGTAAAACTCATTAAAACGAAAAAGAACAGAAATTCATTTGAGGAAGAAAAAAAGTTTTTTATTCTCGTTTCGCTTCTCTTCTCAACAAAACCTACAGAGTAAAGTGACGAAACCATGAAACTCGTTGTAACATGATAAGTTTGTAGAGTGAAAAAGATCATCATGGGAGTTGCAACGTGAACTTTGTAAAACTCGGAATCGTCAGGTTTTCTTCTCTATTCGTACCCTTCTCATTTAATAAAGATAATAATAACAGATACCAACTCTGGAGTGGTAATAATAATGGTTGTTGTAATGAAAGTCATCATAATGAAAGGTGAAAGTGAAGCTAAGCAAAAGCTTTTTTGTTCATTTCCAAGGTTTTCATTGGAACAAGAAAACAAGGCAGAACAAAAGGAGAGCATCATTTTAATCATGAATGGATAATTGAAACGGTTATCCTGGAGAATTGGTTGTGAACAAGTACAATGGAAAAGGTAACACAAAACATACGCTTACATTATCAGTATAATAATGGTTAATCATAATTAGTTTTGAGCTGTTTGACCATTAGAAGAGCAAAAACTTGGAACCACTTCGGAACAATGTTAACCTTTTTCAACAGACAATTGCTT
Organism: Tetranychus urticae; assembly: GCF_039701765.1. Taxonomy (NCBI): domain Eukaryota; kingdom Metazoa; phylum Arthropoda; class Arachnida; order Trombidiformes; family Tetranychidae; genus Tetranychus; species Tetranychus urticae. Next base: position 13,835,619 of record NC_142959.1, on the reverse strand, counting down.
CATCTTATTCAGTTTCACCAACTTTGCCGTGAAAAAATCTCAATCTCTTTTAGCTAATTTCACATTCACTGAACATACAAGACTATACTTTGATTAAAGTGAATTTGTTAATTTGAGAATCGTTCATGAAATGAAAAGTTACGGAAATTTGAATTTTGAAAAGACTGCAGTTTAAAAAAGTGAACAGAGTTTTGCTTCTGTAAGTATTTTCAGATTACAAAGTTGATCAATCAATCCAAAGATTAGTTGATTTCAATTTGAAAAATTAATGAACTCAATGAAGATCATACTGAAGGAAATTTAAAGTTTAATCTTTTGGAAAATTGAGTTTGGTGAAAAAAGTTCGAACTCTATTTCTCCACTTCGAGAAAAAAATTTCAAGGAAATTGAAATGATCATTGATTATCTTTTCACTTTTTTCAATGAAATCGCTTGACTAAAATTTTTTACCAAAAGTTAAGCGTGAAATGATGGTAAAACAGCTTCTGATCGGACTGTAGAAATGATTTCACTAGGCGAAGTCTAAGAGATCAAATAAACGAATATCCAAATTTTAGGGCGAATGAAACCTCGATTGTGATTGGGACTTGCAAAAGAACAGTTGAATCTTTGGAAATTCAAGAAATGAAATTTCTGAAATGGCTTCACCAATTCTTGAAAATAAAAGATTGAGTAAAAATTAGTCAGCAAAACTAGCCATCATTGATGAATTTCAATTTATTTAAAACGATGAAATATGATGAAATATTTGAAAAGCTGATATAAAATTATCACTTTATTGGTGATATTATTGAAGAAATGGTTTCAATCACTTTCCGTATTGGCTAAATAACTAAGAAATGTAATAATAAAATCTTTATTTCTTAACATGAAGAGCTAAGTTATAGTTGTGAGACCAAAGAAATCATATCATGATTCAGTGTGATTTTCCTTGAGTAAAATTCCATTGGATTTTAACCCGAGTTCATAAGTATTGTTACTTTCGAGGATCATGTTTGTTTTTTTCTCATTTTTCCTTCAATTCTTTGATTCCACTAAAGCCTACTATTACAAGTAAATGAATGGTTCATTGACAGAGTAAAGGAAAACAGCAACTTTTCGATCTTTTATCTTTCGCATTTATCAATCATTTGGAAAAGCTCACAATCAAGAGAAATTTTCATCGGAAATTGACAGTAAAATTTCAGACTAAACTTCAAGTTTCCGGGCATTTCCAAAGTAATATGAACCTTGAAAGATTGAAAACAAACCTTTTCCAAAATCTGTTGCTTTCAAAAGAAAATGGACTAAAAATTTATTCGAAAAAGTTTATAATGTTGAAAGTTTCGATTTGAAAGCTATAACAACCATTTTGAAAGCACATTAAATGTTTTGATGGAAAAATCTGTAATTTTTGAAATTCTTTACCCAAAATTGATGAATCAATTTGGAAATGTCTTTTCATCTGGAAAACTCTGAAAGATTCCTTTTTTTAATCTCGTAAAGCTTATGAAATTTTAATCAAAACTTGAGAGTTGAATTAAAAGTGAAGGAATGAAAGTTGAATATGAAAATGAAACAATGTTGAATGTGCTTATAACCATTAAATTGAACAATGTAAAAGGTGTCAAAATATCAATCCAATAAAGTTAAAATGAAGTAAACACAAATCTTACATTTAATTTTACTAATGCAAAGGAATTGAGAGAAGAAGAAAAGATTTCCTTCTTTTCTCTATTTACTTGCTCAACGAATTGAAATGATGACAGATTTGTTTGTTTGTTACCGTGTTTCTGTCCCCAGCTTCTGAGCAATTGATTCACTCATCTTGTGATACAACAAGACAAAAGTGTCAACCAATCAACTGTCAAAACAATCGTACCAAAAGTACACAAAATGTATCACAACATCTAATAAGGCAAAGTGAAAAGTAGAGGTTCGTTAAGAAAATGAAATGAAAGAAAAGGTTGAAATTTCGAGGAAAACTCGTTGATATTGTTAGAAATACCTTTATTTGTTTTGTGTGATTGTCTTTTTTTTCTTGGCTAATACTTCGTTTCAGTTCAACTTGTGTTTAGTTTATTCATTAACTGGTTTGACAATAATCAAATGAAATGTTCAAACAATTGCGAGAAACAAAGTGAATGGAAACACTGAAACATTGAAAAGATGATCAGCTAAAATGATTTAAAGATGACAAACAGTGGAAAGAAAAAAATGTCAAATAATTTATTCATTAAGTTTCAAGTTAATCAGAGAAAATGTTTTCTTCTCGATAACCTTTATTCTGGTGACAAAACTCTTTCCATGAATGGCAAATTTGAGAAACTCAGAAGAAAAGTTTTCTTACCTTGAAAAGTGAAAAATTCATTAGAATTGATCATTTTTATTGTCGAGATTGACACGTTGGAATATAATTTGATTGAAAATTCAACTCAACATGTTTATTAATTTAGTCAAGATGAGAGAATCTGAAGTTTCCATGGAATGAAACTTTTCTCTTCTTTTCTCAATTTTCTTATTGTGATAATGTTCATGTTCATCCTTTGCTCATGGGAAATGGTTTTGAGGGGAAAATCTTGGTTATTTTACATGAAATGAGAAGATGATTTTTACCTTTTTTCGACTCTTTTTCTCTCTCTCTCTTTACTCGATTCATGTTTAATTCAAATCTTTTGGCCTCTTCAGGGAAAGTAAAAAGTAAAAGGTAATATTGTTCAGTTTCATCTGTTGAATGTTTTATGATGACAAAATGGGCGAGTTTTAATTTTAATAGAAATAAGGTGAAAAAAGGAAAATCCAATTACAGGTTTCGCTGTTTTTTCACCTTCGTTTTTTTCACTCTTCATTTGCAGTGGCAGTGTTAATGAACATGATATTTTTTTGTTGGTTTAGTGTTAACTGTTGATGTGATTTTTCGCTTTTTTTCACTTCTTTTTTACTTCTTCAAAGATTCCAAGTGAACTTGAGCAAAAAGTAAATGTAAACAGTGAAATCTCAATTTGTTGATAACCTAAATAGGATCATTGAATGTCAACAATGTAAAGAGGAAAATGGTTCAATCGACAGAAAATCGAACAGAATTGTGTCTGGAGTCTTTTCATGTTTTCGAGGTCCACTTTATCTTTTAACTGATTTCCAATGAAGCAACCGTCTACTTTTGTAAAACCTTTTCGTGATTCTGTCAAAGTTGGACAAAAATTGATTGGTAGAACATGAAATTTTTCGTAAAAAACAGATCGTTTTCAAGACTCAACTTGCATGCTGAAAATCAAGACTGTTTCAGCGAGCCTAACTCATCAACCATCAATAGATTTGAAAGTCGTAAACAATCGTCGATCATTATTCGTCCAATGTTAGTCAAGAAACGAAATTTGTTTAGTTTCTTTAAAACCCAAATCAACAAAATTAACTCTTGATTTCAGTTGTGAATGGAAAGTTCAACCGACTAAAGAGTTTAGACTTTTTCTGAAGTTTTCAATGAAGTTTCAGAAAATATCTAAAGTCTTTAGTCTGAAGTTTTCGTCGAATTTCAGCAAATTTTAATTCGAGTCAATCCAATGCATTTGCTGCTTTGATGTTGTTGGCGTAAGATATTGATTCTGCTTTGGGCGGAATTTTTATTTTTATTTTTTATTTATAATTTTCAAGTCTAAATCAACAAAATCTAGAAAGAGGAAAGAGAACTGAAAATAGCACAAAATATAAAAAAATGTTCATTTTCTAGTTAAAATATATTTATCTCTTGCCATTATTATTCTTGTCATGTTATTAGTTTTTTTAACTCGACATTATGTTGCTCTCCCTGTAATTCAAAAAGTTGCGTTTAATAGGTTTTTACCTCGAAACATTTTCCATTTTAAAAATTTCTATTACAATAAATAATGGTTATCATTGTTTATTGTTGTTGCAAGTTTTTAAACGTCAATGTCAACATGAGAAGATAAAACAGGGAAAAAGTATAAAATTATCTGAAAAGAGACGAAAAAGAAAACAATTACAATTTAAAAAGGAGAATCAAATTTTTGGTTTTTTTTTGGGTTAAAAGTTTGGATATCATGATGATAATGAAGATGAGGAAGACAAAGAGACATGAAATGCCCTCAAGAACTTTTAATATCGTCACAGTTAGCATTGTTATCAAAACTCTACCATTACAATGATAACAGAAGCCTATGAGGAGAATGAAAAATTTTATATTAAAGTAAAGAAAAGATTATAACTAATGTCATAAGTTATGTTATTCACATTATCTCGACAATTAACTTTACCATGCTAATGGAAAATACGAAGCAATTTAATAAAAGGTTCAACGTTTGTGCACATTTCTAGAAAATTTGACGATATTCCAACGATAATCACTTGACGACGTTTTCGTTGAATGCATGGAATGAAGAGCGAAGGCGATTGAATCTATAAAAATGATTGACTTTACAAAATCGTTAAATGCAAAACCTTTTCATTCAATTTGCTCTTCATTTACACAACTTTCGCTCTGAATTCATCAAAATGATTTGATATTTTCAGAACAAGATATGAAGCTCAATATTGGTAAATTTAAATTTGAATTTTGGGGCTAGAATTGAATGTAATCAATTAAAGCAAACAAAAGCATTTTTCAAGCAAATCCGTTGATCATGGCAGAACTCATTTAGACTTGTGATGTAAATATTGAAATTGATTACTGAGCCATTAAAGCTTGCTTTAAATCATCCAAATTATTTAATATTCATAACTGATCTACTTTTATTCACAAATAATGTCAGCCTAACAAATGAATCTTAAAAAAAAGCTGACTCGCCCTGTATAATGAATATTTGTCTAAATGATAATGCTAATCATAATTTACCATCAACTCTGAAACATTTTACTTGGATTATTATCATAATCATCATTATTTTTCTGTGGTCTTTTGTAAATAACTTAGTAATACAATAAAGAAAGAAAATTAATATTGCTCGTAATTCAGCTCAACTCTATTCAGTGAAATGATGCTTTGAACAATATTTTTCTTCTTTTTTCATCCAATTTCTTAGTGTTTTTTTTCTTCTTCTGCACCTTCTGTTATTTTAATCACAATAATCATAAAAGTGTTAATAAAAAACAAAGATGTAATGAAATAATCATACATTTTGTACATGAATAGCAAGTAATACTAAAAGAATCATATTTTTTTGCTGTTGATCAATAAAATAATACAGAAGTAAAAGCGAACCTTAAGTGTCTTTATTAGGTTAATGACATTCCTTTTCATCTTATTCAAACTTTCAGTGTTATTATCATTATTATTCAATGGAATGAGCTCTTATTGTTTTCCTCAATTCACAAGATTATCTAAATTATTGTAGTTTTGTTTCCTCTCTTGTTATCGCTTTCAATAAAAGCTGCTCAATCACAATGAACAAACATGAAAATTGACAAAAAACAGTCCATTGATTGTCAACACATTTTGTATCCTTGACCTTTCTTGTTTCTCATTGTTGCCATTTTCAATGCATTTTTAGCTTCATCTGGTCAAGAAAAAGCAACTTTTCATGAACAGGAAAAAGAAACATTTTCACCTTTACTTTTCAAGTTACACTTTCACCTCCACAGGTTCAAGTTAATGTGATAAACTACAAATAATTTTTTGTCTCTTTTCATTGTAGGTTGCAACTGGACTACCAAAGGATATTAATTTTCAAGCAACTTGTTGATTCAATGATAAATGGATAGAAAAATGTTGAACTATGAGTTGACCAAGGGACAAGTTGATGATAAAATTGACGAAAATTGAAATATATCTGGAAATGCGATTATAAAGGGCAATATATTCTGAAGCTGATAAACATTTTGTGTAATTTGTTGAAAAATATTGAAATACTTTTGGGTTTAAACCCAAAAGACACCAAACAATGAGCTTGATTAGACTTTATCATCAGTGCCACCATCGATACCATTACTTTTACCATTATTGTTATTGTTGTTGTTAATTGTGTTTAATGTGAAATCATGGCCGATCCAATTGGTAACATACTTGAACCAGGTCTCAATGGTTACAACAATTTGAGTTGGGTAAACAATTGTATGCTTCAGCTTGGGTTAACCTCAATGGCCGATCATCTAATGGGCAACATAAGCCAAGCCTATGACAACTCAGGCTTGCCTTTAACTTCATCTACATCGTCACTTGCTTCTTCGGTTTCCACCTCATCTTCACCGCTCTCCTTGTCTTTTCCTTCTTCGCCCTCTTTAACTACTTCCTCTTACGGGTCATCGTCTCCGTCTTTACCTTCTTCGCTGTCCAACTCTTTAACCTTTAATCCAGCTTCGACCCTCAATTCAACTTCATTAGAATCTTTATATTTAAATTGTACTAATTCAACTTTACCAATTTTCACTGAAGATGCCTTCATTGGTAGTTATTCAGCCTTGGTACTTGAGTTTACCAAAATTTTGTACGGCATTGTTTGCCTGGTTGGACTTTGTGGCAACACTTTGGTCATCTATGTGGTTCTACGCTTCTCCAAGATGCAAACAGTGACCAACATGTACATCTTTAATCTTGCCCTGGCCGATGAAATGTTTCTCATAGGTTTACCCTTTCTGATAGCCACTGTTAAATATAAATCTTGGCCTTTTGGTCGATTAATGTGTCAAATTTACATGATAACAACCTCAATTAACCAATTTACTTCTTCCCTTTTATTGACCGTTATGTCCGCTGATCGTTACATTGCCGTTTGCCATCCAATATCGTCACCACGATATCGAACACCATTTATTGCCAAATTTATTTGCCTCACCGTTTGGACAGTTTCAGCTCTCCTAATGGTTCCCATTTTCATGTACGCCAACGTCCTTTCCCATGAACCAAAGAACACTTTATCCTGTAACATTGTTTTCCCTGAAAATGAATACATGAACGGTCAGAAGGCTTTCACCCTTTACTCTTTTACCCTTGGATTTTTTATACCTTTTATCCTCATCTTTTTATTCTATTTTCTGGTCATCTGTAAATTACGAACCGTTGGACCCAAAAACAAATCAAAGGAAAAAAAACGCTCCCATCGTAAGGTGACCTACTTGGTACTCACAGTGATTACCGTTTACGTTGGCTGTTGGCTTCCCTATTGGATAGGACAGGTTTATATAACCTTTCAAAAGCCCAACGTCCGTCACTCAGATCTTTGTGTATCCATATTGTTACTCGCAGGTTGCCTCTCGTACGCCAATTCAGCGGTAAATCCAATTTTGTACGCTTTTCTGAGTGACAATTTTAAGAAAAGTTTTGCCAAAGCTTTTACTTGTGCTGCAGGTAAAGATGTAAATGCAGCTTTACATGTTGAAAATTCAGTTTTCCCAAAGACAACTCGAGGCTCAACTAAGGGTACAACTGGTGCCGGTCTAGGAGTTGCGGGCAATGCTTGTGTTCCTGGCTGCAGTGGCAGTGGATGTTCAGGTAAACTGAATGGTGACCCAAGCGGAGGTTCGAGAGTAGGAGGAGAGACTGAGATTGCTCATCAGGGAAGCTCATTTGGTTGTAATCTTGGTTCTTCATGCCAAGGTGTTTACGTTGATCATTTATCGGATTCACCGTCAATGAATCTTACCCAGAGACTTTTGGTAACCGGTCAAAGTGTTACTGCAAGTGTCAATGAAAGTGCTCATTCAATGGATATAAATAGTTTTTCACATCAAAATGGTAACAAGTGTATTACAAATTGTTCCCAACAACAGCAACAGCTAATTGATCATGATAGTGAGGCAGTTACTCTTGTTAATCTACTTTACCACCAAAACACTACAGAAACAAACATTATTATGACTGATGATGATGATAGAGTTGGCTTAAATCATGATCAAAATGAGGATAACGATGAAGATGATTATGATGATTATGATGGTGATGATGGAAATAATGTTGAGCTTATTAATCGTAATAAAGATGTTCACGAGTTTATATCATTTACTCCTGAAGCTTCTCAAGGAATTATTAATTTCTCTTGTTGTTCAGATGATGATCCAGTTAATGATAAACCAAGGAAAAATCATCATGGACTGTTTAGTTCGAGTGCATTAAAATCACGATTATGTAATGGCATCCGGTCTAATCGATCATCAACCAGTAATAATAACAGTAATAACCCAAATGATCATCAGCATCACCATCCTCCAGCAGATCCAACTCATCTTTAATAAAACATTGAAGCAACACCATTAACAAAGATATAAACTAAAATAATAACAATTTAATAAATGCTACAACAAAACCAATAAACAATAGCAATCAAGCTAATAATGGAATTAACTGAATTTTCAAATTCAATATTGAATAAGATGAATTATATTCACCTTTGAATACAAAACAAAATACAAATACAAACCAAAACAATTTGTACCTACTTCAACTAGCGACATCTGCTGGTTACATTATAACCTGTTGTTTTTTCTCAATAAAACACCGAAATGGTTAATTAACCAGTAAAAAAGCAGGGTAATTAAACCAAACAAATTGGAATACTAATTGAAAAGATTGTAATAAAATTGCGATAAAAAAGCCCAAACTAACGCATATAAATAAGAAAATATCAAAACTACTTTGTGTTAATATTTCAACTAATCATTCTACTTCTTAATTTATTATTATCTTTATCCATGATTAACTTGACTATTAAATGTATCTATCATCATCATCATCAGCCTTACCTAATGAATCAATGTTAACCAAAATTGAAAATCAACTTCAAAACCCGCCATCATTATTGAGCCATCATTTTGTTTTTGGTACAAACACAGCCAAATCAAACCATTCAATTGACCAAAAGATTCGGATAAATTATGATTTTGTTTCCCTGTTTAATTGTTTATTGAAATAATTGTATCAGTTTAGGGATGGATTGCTTCAGCAAAAAATGTGAATTTGATTCAGTACGAAATCAAATCATTGTTTTTAATAAAAAAAGTTATTCAATTTGTTAGTTGCTGTCCAAACTTTTTCACTCCGCTAAATGCATTTAACGAAATTTTTGATTATCAAAAAGTCAGATTCATGATATTTTTTGATTAGCAGCTCCTGTAAAATGGAGTTGTACAAGCTGATAAATACATAAATGTCGATTGTATAAATTATAACTTTAAAAATTGTGTTCTTTCGTAAAATAATTTTTTACAAGTAATAAATGCCAGTTGTAACCAAAAGGTTGAGATTTTTCAGAATGCAAATGATTAGGTAGATTATGAAGAAAAGGCTCTCATGTTTTGATAAAAAATATTAAAATGGATTGGAGTTGAATGCACATAGCGTTTAGGTATGATAATATTTTTACTCGAAGGCTTTAAAAGTCATCTGTTTGAAATTGGCTCAATGCTTTTAAGGGGGAATCAGTTCTTTTGGTTGAGCCTTTTCGAACTTTAGCCCTGGCCTCTTCTGGCTTTTCTTTACGAACCAAAGGTTTCTTTTCCGGAGCTCGCATCTTCCAAACAACGATTGGTGAACTTATGATTCCACCTCGGGTATATTTTGTTGACGCGACATAAGAAGCTTTAACAGTGAGAACCACTGCATTCATCAAGTTTTTGGCTGCCTGGATGAGGGATGTTGCGCTGTCCAACTGTTGAATAAAGTAAAAATAATTATTAAGAGAAATCTTTTCTTTAAATTTAAATAAAAAGTCTGACTTACCCCTGATACAATTAGATTTCCTGATATGTTTTGAACATCGGCCTTTACTTTTGAGGTAATATTTAATTGTTGACAGTAAAGTTCAATTCTCTTGAGATAAGCAAGTAAATCTTTCTTAGTATCTGATTCAGGACATTGTTCAGCAATTTGACCTGCTAGTTTATCCAATGTTGTTCCTAACTCGGAAATCTCTTTAGCTTTACTGATGACATCCATTGTTGTTTTTAGCGGACCTTTACCTCGAGTGAATTCAGTCATTTCAATCATGATGAAACACATTTTTTTAGCAATAACAACAATGTCATTTCCCTTTTCGTCCCATTTTGCCACTTCTCGATCAAATCTTACTTTTTCGGTCCTAAATGTCTCAAATTGTGCGGCAATCTTTTGTTTTTCTTCTTCAGGTATCATCCTATAGGCTTCTCTTGTATTGGTCAAACCACTGATTTCAGGATATTCATCAAAATCAGTGACAACGCTTGATTTACTTCGAGTCTCACAAGTATTGTCTTCATACTCAATTTCAGTTTCAGAGTCCAAGTCATCAATTACTCGATCAAAGTGAACAGCTCGTCTAATTTCTTTCACTCCATCATAAACCATCCTAGAGGCGTCAATAAACTGGTTATCATCCAATTCTTTTAATCGATTATTGGATAATAATTCAACAGCCTTTTCCACTTTACTGGCAAAAGCAGGCATTATTCTATTTCTCAATTCAAATACAGCATTCATAACTCTTTCAGTATACTCGTTGGGTTCATAATTATCCATTTCAGCAGAGACGACATTACAAACTCGAGCAGCACGTCCTCTTATAGCTCCAGCCATACGATCGAGTTTATCTCCATCATGTTCATTGAGAGCCGAAACACATTCTTTAAAATCTTCTAGAATATGACTTTCGGAAACAGCTAGGAAATCATCAATTGTGGTGATGTCGTCAACAGCTTCAGTTAAAATACGAACTTGAGTTTCCCATAGATTTTTAAAGGCATCCATATTTTCAATAGCAACTTTTGATTTCGGCCGAGCTGCTAAGATTTTGGCAGCATTAATAACTTGAGGGCATAAGTTGTTGATTTGAAGGGCTGCATATCGCACCATACGAACACCTTCTTCGTTATTAGACATGCTACATGCAAGGCTAGCAACCTCCACCAATTTTTTAGCATGTTCATCAAACATTTTTTGGTAAAGCTCAACTTCGGCCTCGTCACCACGTCTAGCTGCTTCATCCAAAACGAGAAGAGGAACATTGGTTTCCAGGAAAGAATCTGATACATGGTCAATGACTGCCTGTCTCAATTGTCGTCGTAAATCTTTAGTTTTAATGGTCATCCGCTCAACCGCTCTTTCCAAGTTTTCAGAAGGCTCTTTCGATCCAACATTGGCGAAATATTCTGATAAAAGATCTTGAAGAGCTTGACGGACAGCATTGCATTCGACAACAATTCTTTCCTTCCTAATATCGCGAGTGCATGAAGAGTCTGCCATCAAAGCTGCACCACTAATGATTCTTTCCAATTGTGCTTCCAGGTCTGGTCGAGTCGTAGATTCATTGTACGTCAATGGTTCCATCATGATTCTTTCATCAAAGTCGTCTAAAGCTGAAGCCATTTCTCCAGGGAAATCATAGGAATCGCCAATGCCTTTGGGTTTATTACCTTTGGCAACATCTCTCACAGTGTTCACAGCTTCACAAACTTGTCTAAATATGAAATCACGATTCTCTTTAGCAGCAGACAGTTCAGGATGACGAACAAACACCTTAGAAGCTGTTAAAAGCATCATACTGTTTTTCTTGAGGACAGCCCTAGCAGCACCAAGATCATCACGCAATTTAGAATCTTTTAGCTCATTTTGTCTTTTAGCAGCATGATAGAATAAATTATTGGCATTCAAGCCAAACTTATTGAAGTTCTCGATCAACTCATCATGACTGTTAGCGTTGGCAACGTTGTTCAAATCACCTTCAACGGCTTCCAAAGATTTTAATAAATTTTTGACGTCTACACTGTCAGCCAGAATTATAAGTTCAGCGACACGAAAAAGTAGATTTCTTGCGTTTTGGACCATTTTGCTCCTTTTAGCTGACGAAAAGGGATCATCTGCAAAATCACGAGAAGCTTCACACATATTTTGTCCAGCCTCACGAACTTTTTCTATGCACTTATTCATCTCTTCTTGTATGTCATCATTTTCACGGGCAATTTCTTCACCAATACTGATGAAATTCTGAATCGATTTTTCAACTGTGGCAACTAAAACTTGTGGTCTCTTTGATCTCCCACCTTTCCTTTTTTCTTGATTGTTCACCAGTGTAGTAACCTAAGATAGATAAAAATATAATGAAATATTAGAAATCTAAAAATAAAAAAAATACTAACAAGACTTAAAAGACTTACCTCAAGAACTAATGGAGCCAAAGCTTCCTCAATTGAACGGGTTTCTATTTTTAATGCCATTTTGAAATTTTTCTAATTGATTGAAATATGGTATCAAATGATTTGAATGAGTAAATTACAAATGTAAAAAATAAACTAATTAACCAGGTAGAAAATAAAAGAGATTCAAAATTTGAGAATGATGGATAGTGAAATATTTGTTTGTTGCTTATTTTCATGAAAATCTCTTGTCAAATGGAAACAGAAAATTAGAGGGAGACACTTGACTAGAGCGATTTTTGAATATATCCAAAGGACAATTTTGATTGTATTTTAATTCAAAACAAACTTTATACATTAAAATGTCAACAGAGGATAAATATGGTCGAATCCAGTTATATAAAAATTTACATCTAACAATAGCCGAAGTTACATTGGTTCTATGTTCTTGATGAAGTAAGCTTAAGTGGTTATTTAGCTGATGATTAATTTTTAATCTACAGATATGTATTTTTATGCTTTCTTTGTAATGTCAATTTAAGTAATCGTCTATTTCTTTCGTGTTCAACTTGTTCCGGAGTCTTTATTTTTCGAATAGGAACTGATTCTTCTAGCGCTTCCTTCATGGGTACGCCTTCTTTTAAACGCACCAGAATACACAAAACTTGGTCCAAAGTTAATATTTTGTTACCTATCATTGATAAGTGTTGGTCTAATGGTAAACGAGCAGTTTTTAACCCTTCTTTTTTACATTTGGCTAAGGAAACAGGCTTAATAACGCGTTTATCAACCAAACCACCGACTATGTAAATAGCCTCATCATCAAATTTGTGTAAATCAACAGATGAATCTGGACAGAGGTAAACCAATTTTTCCTTAGGAAATAGATCTAGGTACGATCTTTCCGTTCGGTGGATGAAACTATTTGTGAAAATAGCGTTGCGATTCCAACCTAAAACTTCATCTAAATACGAATGAGTCTTTTCTTTAGGATTTAAGCCACAAAACCACAGGTCAAACGGATCTTCGGACTCTCGTATTTTTTGATAACCAAAACATAATTGTTTAACCAGGCTTTTCTTTTCTTGAGTATGCATGCAGTTTTCGTAAGAGAAATCAATAATCAGCTTTTGACCAAATTGACTTGCAGCAATGTTTTGAGGAAGAAAAGCTGTATATTCATGTTTTTTACCCAAGTCGATGAAGCAACTGTTTCTCCATTTACCATAAATGGGTTTTCCTGTTTCTTGGTCATAACTAATACCCATTTCCAATTTTATGTCATTATCATGAGCAAATCTCAGTGCTTTCGCTGTTTCAGTCCTGTTTTCAATCTTTCTCAGTCTTGCAGCATTCTTGCGATTCTCTCGGTTGTAGAGAAAGTGAAAATACGAATGTAGCTTTTGTGTAGTTGACATTTCCACCATTTCTTTGACTCTTTCAGTTGGTAGATAGGAAGGACATAAACTTGTATCGTATTTGATGATTTCATACTCTTGTAATATCCACTCCATCTTTTCCAGCTCTTCTTTATTCTTGAGAAAAGGTTTGAAGTCATCAATGGTTTGATGTTCGAATACTTTTGTTGCCAACCATTTTTTCACATATCTGTCATTATTTAGATCTTCAGTGATTTTATCATCGTCATTAGCACTACCATTTGAGAATGATCTTCTCAATTGTACCGACTGGATTGGTGAAAGTGTATTATGCTTTGGAAATAGATTTCTAACAACTTGAGTCCGTCCATGATGAAATAACCAAACTAACGTTCTTGACAACCGCTTCAAAAGAAAGAGAAAATGAACACAAAATCAGATAAGTTATGGAATTAAAATTAAATACAATTAACTCACCATAAGGCCAAATTTACAGATTTACTTTGAGAAATATAAATATAACTGAATCTTCTTATTCTTAAAAAGCATCAAAATCATTAGAAACACATGTTCATCCCTAGATCTTTTCAGATGTTAAGAAACATGTGTAGTTGTGAACCACGTGACATCCAGATAGTAAACAAAGTTTCCCAACCATGTTCAAATGACCGTTTGATCCATCAATTTACGAAATTCACTGGATTATATTATTATATTTTCATGGTTAATTGTTACCCCGATTTTAGACTGTCAGAAAATTTCGACTAATGTTCAACCTTATGTCTTTTTAGAATGAGATTTGATTCATCATTTTGAGCTCTTTGTAAAATTAATAGAATTTTTGTTAACTTTTTTACGTGATTTTACAATTTTGGTGTTATGGAGGTTTCCCAAAAAGTGAACAATATCGATTGCTGGACACCAGTAACTGCTTTAAATGTCCATAAGGACTATCTTTTCGCAGGTAAGCCGTTAAAATTTTCATTCTAATTGATATACCATTGAATTTTTTTACTGTTAAGGATCTGGAAATAAGCTCGAAGTTTGGTCGTTGAAAGAATGGCCCGATAATAGGAAACCCATTTTAGTTAAATGGTTGAATTGTTCGTCATCCATTCACGGAATAAAAACTTCATCTACCGATGATGGACTGATTGTGACAGTTAATGGCAATCGTTTCCTCTCAGTTTTTAACTTAACTAACTCTCATACGCCAAATCGTTTAAAATTAGGTAACTTATGATTTAAAATTATATTTTAACGCTCAATCTGGTATTTCTAATGTCTTAATCTTTTTAATTTACAGATATAATCCAAGAAGCAATTTATTTTAAAGATTGGATCATGACTGTTAGATTGAAACACGACAAAGTTTTTGCAATATTATCATCTAACTCAATCATCATTTTTGACCTGAGAAGCAAGCAAATCACAAGAAAAGTTTCCTCTTCTGTTCAATGTATCCTCTATTCAGCTTTAATAATTTCGATCGACTCCACTGAAAATGCTTTGATTGCCTCTGGGACAGTTTTCAAACAAACCTTGATTTGGTGCTTGATTGGTGAATCAACCAAAATTATTGATACTTTAGAGGGTCACGATGGCGCTATTTTTGCCCTAGAATACGATTATAACTCTAAAAAGCTGTTTACTGCTTCGGATGATCGCAGTATACACATTTGGCAACACAATTGTGCTTTGCTAAATTCATCAGATTCCTGGTCTTCTGGACAATTCACTTTGTGTCATCGTTTATTTTCCCATACTGCAAGAATCTGGTCGTTAATAACTCTAAGTGGTTATTTGTTTAGCTGCGGTGAAAATGATGAAATATGTTTGTGGTCATCAGACTCGGGTAAATTATTATTCAAATCAAATCGTGAAGATGCATCTCTTTGGTGTCTTGCTGCGTCTCGAGAACGACAAGTAATTTATATTGGCTCCAGCGATTCAAGTATCCGTGTCGTGTCATTAAAAGATAAACTTACCAAACCTAATCGTTACCAGTTCAAATTCAATTCAACCTACCCGAAATCAATCAACTACATCAAATTAGATTCATCTCAAATTTCATTGGTGTGTGTCTCCAACGATGGATTTTGCTCAAAATTAATTCACATTGATAATCAAATTACCCAAGGCTCTAAAGTTTATCTTGGCAAAGATTTCGAATCCTATTGTATCACAAGCATCGATGATGGTAACTTTATTTATTGCGCCAGCAAAACAGGTCTTGTTAAGGTACTTGAAGGTTCATCTATGCAGGAACAATATTCATTTCAAGCTCATAATGGAAAAATTTTCACATGTCTTATTGTTGATAAAAATATGCTATTAACATCAGGACCCAAAGGTGAAATCAAATTATGGAGAAATGACCAACTAATAGACTGTTATCAAATACCCCCATCTAGACATCGTTGGATTTCGTGTGCTCTTTATGTTGACAATTGTCTAATTGCTGGAGACGCTAATGGACATTTATCAGTATTTAATGGAGAGAAAACTGAAGCACGGCAATGTTTAGCAAATGTTCACAGTTCTAATGGTGTTAATGATATTAAATTTCGTCCATCATCTGATCTACTCTATTCATGTGGAAGAGAAGGGAAAGTCTATGAATATCTATGGAATGGCTCATCCCTGACTAAACTTCGCCTTTTCCCGTTAAGTATGTAATCATGAATTTCAAAATTGCAATTTATTCCAACAACCTAATTTTATTTACTTTTTATTTCAAGGAACTGACTTTGACTGGATCGAGCGAATATTATTCGATAATTATGGAAATCTATTTTTAATAGGATTCTCATCTACAAACCTCATTGTTTGGCAGCAAAGTGATCAATCAATTCTCTGCACAATTGACTGTGGAGGTGGACATCGCCTATGGAATTTCAACAAAATTGATAATCGGTTCAATTTTTGTTTCACCAAACAATCGGAATTACATTTCGTTTCTCATTCCGTTTCTGCTTACCAAGCTTGTGGACCATTTATTAAACAAGAATTTCATTCTAACAGAATCAATTGTTGTTGCTTGATTGATTACGTCGAACCTGTTGGTTTAATTGTCACTGGAGGTGAAGACAACAACATATTAATAAGTGAATTCAATACAATTACTGGCACTTTGCAAGTCAAAGATTGTTGTAAAGGACACATTTCTGCCGTTCGAGCTGTTTCATCCATACAAAACAAAGATGGCAGTTTATTAATAGTATCTGGTGGTGGTCAATCACAATTAATTGTTTGGTTATTAAGGAAAAGGTTGGATCGACTGATAATCTCTCAAGTAGCCAACAATTTTCTCGATCCTAATGGAAACACAGGGAAACGTAAATCCTGGAAAGATCTTGAAATAACCAATGATCCAAAATCTCGATATTTATCAATCAACATTGATAAATGGCAAGCAAATGAAGACATTTACATGATAACTGTTGCGTGTTCAGATTCAAATTTAAAACTCTTTTCATTAGCTGCCAATGAAATTAATTTTATTGGTGAAGTTGCAGTTTCCAATTACTGCCCATTAGTAGTTAATCGTATTAATGAAACATTTATAACCGGATCAACGGATGGTTATCTTCACCTATGGAATATTAATAACCAATTAATGATTCAAGATTCATCTCTTGAATCCCAAATGAAAGGTTTAAACATTTCCCCGAATCCAACCTTTATCAAGATATATGAGCAATTAGCTCATCAATCGGGAATTAATTGCATAAGTTCAAGACAAATCCATGGTAATTATCCATTCACATTAAATCCTCATCATTTTCACTCTTTTTCAAATAAAATTGTCTCCTCTTTTCACTTTAGATAATGTTTGGTTAATTTTATCCACCGGAGATGATACAATATTAACTGCAACCCTAATCAAATTGGATGGTAACCTTGTTAATCTAATAACTCAAAAGAAATTAAATTATATCCATAGCTCACAAATTTCAGGTAATGCAGAGGAAGAAAAAAAAGAGTTGAAAATAGTTTCAACATCTTTATTCATTTTAATCAATAAGTGTCTGATTCACCTTCAATCTTCTTATTCATTAATATTCTTTTCATTTTTTTCCTTCTTATTTCACCCTTAATCCAGTTGTGTCAATTATCAATGATGTATCACTTATCACATGCTCAATTGACCAGCGACTTAAACTGTGGAACTATTCAATTGATGCTGATTGTAAAGATATAACAATCAATCCTGTTTCATCTCATCTAATCTCTGTGGCTGACATTTCATCGGCAGCAATCCTCACATTCAAGTTAGTCAATTCCTTGCCAGATTTATAATCATCATTCTGTATCTTAATTATCATCTGAAATCATCTTGACTCAGTTCTATATTTTTCACACTCCAAACATATAAAATATTTTGTTACTCTTATGGTGGCAAGAAAGGGATCAGAAGAGCAAATAATTTATTTTCATTCCCTTATTTCAATTCCTTTTGACTAAACTCTTCTTTTCTTTTTGCTTTATAATTTAGATCCAATCACTTTGTTATAATCACCGGAGAAGGAATTCAAATTCTCAAAATATCTGAATAACTAAACGAAGGCTCATGGGAATAAAGGATATAAAATGGTTAATTCTCGAGAAAACAAAAAGAGAGAAAAACTGAGTTCATGAGAAACATTATTTCAACCAGTGTAAGCTATTTTATATGCTTTACTATTAGCTTTAATATTAGCATATAACATAGCTTTTATTCAGCGACTATTGCATACATATTTTTAATAACATTTCCTTGATTACTTTAACAACTTGTATTTCAATGATTAACCTACAACAGATTTACATTTTTGTATTTGTTTGAAATATTTGTGAAAATGAAAGATATTTTTTTGTTGACATCAAAAAGTCTATTTTTTCGTTATGTTGAGATTTGAAAAAATAATATCTCAATGAATTTGGTTCTTGAAATGTCTTAGTTGAAGCACATGATTTGATGACATTGATTCGAGTCAAGCTTTCATACTCTTGACTTGTTCAGCTTTTATCATTACCAAAAGTATAAAGGAAGCAAAGAAAGGTTATAATTTGTAATCAGATGAAGAAATCAAAGAAATGTTGAATTTTGATTTTAGTCATGAAAAAGATGAATAAGCATGGAAAAGAAAAAGAAATGATGAACAGAAGGATCTTGATAAAGATGTAATAGTTATAATAATACTGTTGATGACAAAGAATAACTTTTACACTTTAGAATCAACTTTTTCTGCTTCTCAGGAAAAAAGAGATGTCACATTTACCACCGATGATACTGAATAAGACCAGAATCTTACTTTGTAAACTGATAAGGAGAAAAAAATAGACTCAAATGTGTAGAAGGGAAATGCAGAAAAGACAGAAAATAATGTCTCTTCTCATCTTGTTCATCACCTTTTCCTCTCTTTCATCATTTTCATCTCAAGACACTTTGAATAATCTTTGCTGACTGAAAGCTACAAAGATACATGAGACTTGAAGATTGCATTTTTTGAAGCTTCAAAAATCATCAACTCATCACGCTGTCATCATATACAGGGTTAACCATGAATTATAAATAGAGTCTGGTTATATTGCGACCAAAAGATTGAAATACAAAGTTAAACTAAATTGATTTGATTTCAATTTGCATATATTCGATGCCTTCTCTAACATGTAAATAACTTGAGCCTCTGTAGGTCTCGATATGTACGTTGATCTAATGTGTATAACAGCTTTAAATAGTGATGACTCGATCTCATTACTTAACCTAAGCGCCTAGCAACTCTCAACAATCGTGGTCATTCATTTAGTCATTGGTATACTGATTACACTTTTTGCAAGCTGAGTTTGAGGGACATCCATTGAGACCTAGCATCTTACAATATGGAAGTATATGCTCTTGATCTGGCATTTACAAGTTTCATTTTCCGAAGCTGGAACTTTTTGAAACCTCTACAGCTATGAGATATTTGTGAGCTTTCAGGAAGAGCTGGCCTATGGGACACATAGAAAACAGATGAAATATATTTAGGTAATAAGTTCGGTGTGCACGCTAAAGCTAATCGTTTTGTTTCCCCTTGATTCACTATTGATTCAAGATTCGCCATAAGAATTTTAATTTCTGAATTGATTTTCAAACTTATTCAGTTCCGTCTGTTAGTCAGACTGATACGTATAACTCCACTACAGATTTTGAAATCCATGTCGGCAGAATGAATATGCCTCAATATGTTTCTCTTCTTATTTTTTTCTCTCTGGAAGAATATTTGATTCGACAATCAACAGAGCAATGGTCAAAAACATTTACATAGACCATTAGACAATTAAATAAATCATGTTAACCTCGAACCTTCTCTGACTAACTGTTATTTATTCAACGATTTATTTTTGTTTTCATTCTTTTCATGTTGGCATTAAAAACAGTCTCACCATCTCAAGAACATTCATATACTGTGTGTGCACAGTTTTGTAAATAATTATTATAATTTGAATGCTAGGAAAGCTCATTCAGACAACAATCTTTATTTAATTTAGAATAAGAAGATTGAATCTATAATTCTGATACCAAGGGCAGAGGAAACGGAATAAGCGATTGCTTGTTTAAATGAACACCTGGATCAATATAAAATTTTACAATGTTCTAAATGTTCTAACTGAATCAAGTAATGACTGAACTTTGATATTTCATTTCAAATTCCAGTGCGTGGCTTTCAAGTACTTGTGCCTTGTAAATGATATGCAAGATAACTTTTTATAAGCATAATATTGAATTATTCGAATCAAAATGCTAAAACATTGTTGTCAAAGCTTTGTATTTGCACAGCAAAAACGCAAACATTATCAAGTAAATTTCAGTTTTTCTTGAAGTATAAAAGTTGAAGCAAATTACAAGAAGATATCAATCGATTTTATCGAACACAACAAACAAAATGAATTCAAAACTTTTAACTTTGTGCTTAGTTATAACTGCTTTAACAGCAGTACAGCAAACCAATGCCAATAGTCTATTTGGACTTCCGCACATGAAAATTGGCTTAGGTAATATGCTAAAACCATTCGGAATTGATGGAAACTCTGACTCAAAATCTGCCTCTGCATCTACATCTAAAGCCACTTCAGGACATCATACAGGTGCTCAATCTAGCCCACCATCAGGACCACCTTCACTGGCATCAGGTAACGGATCATCTGGTTCAGGATCATCATCGTCTGCAACATCATCAGATGTAGGCCCAAACAAACCAATAAATTCACATGGTTCAAACCCGTCATCAGGACAAGAATCAGGTTCCTCAAGTAATAGCTCATGGAATTCAGGATCATCTACATCATCATACGCTGACTCTAGCAAGCAATTAAATTCACATGGCTCAACAACGTCATCAGGAGCAGCTTCAGGTTCAGGATCATCTGGCTCAGGTTCATCAGGATCAGCAGCTTCAGGATCAGCAGCATCAAGTTCAGCAGCAGCAGCAGCAGCTTCAGACTCATCATCAGGACCAACAACATCAACATCAACCAGTAACTCACCTAACTCAGCATCATCAGGATCAGGTTCAGGATCATCAGCAGCAGCTTCATCAGGAGCAGCTTCAGGTTCAGGATCATCTGGCTCAGGATCAGGACAAGGATCTGGTTCATCAGGTTCAGGATCATCTGGTTCAGGTTCATCAGGATCAGCAGCTTCAGGATCAGCAGCATCAAGTTCAGCAGCAGCAGCAGCAGCTTCAGATTCATCATCAGGACCAACAACATCAACATCAACCAGTAACTCACCTAACTCAGCATCATCAGGATCAGGTTCAGGATCATCAGCAGCAGCTTCATCAGGAGCAGCTTCAGGTTCAGGATCATCTGGCTCAGGATCAGGACAAGGATCTGGTTCATCAGGTTCAGGATCATCTGGTTCAGGTTCATCAGGATCAGCAGCTTCAGGATCAGCAGCATCAAGTTCAGCAGCAGCAGCAGCAGCTTCAGATTCATCATCAGGACCAACAACATCAACATCAACCAGTAACTCACCTAACTCAGCATCATCAGGATCAGGTTCAGGATCATCAGCAGCAGCTTCATCAGGAGCAGCTTCAGGTTCAGGATCATCTGGCTCAGGATCAGGACAAGGATCTGGTTCATCAGGTTCAGGATCATCTGGTTCAGGTTCATCAGGATCAGCAGCTTCAGGATCAGCAGCATCAAGTTCAGCAGCAGCAGCAGCAGCTTCAGACTCATCATCTGCACCTGCACCAGCATCAAATACTGGATCAGGATTATCATCAGCAGCTTCAAGTTCAGCAGCAGCATCATCAGCAGCAGCTTCAGATTCATCATCAGGACCAACAACATCAACATCAACCAGTAACTCACCTAACTCAGCATCATCAGGATCAGGTTCAGGATCATCAGCAGCAGCTTCATCAGGAGCAGCTTCAGGTTCAGGATCATCTGGCTCAGGATCAGGACAAGGATCTGGTTCATCAGGTTCAGTATCATCTGGTTCAGGTTCATCAGGATCAGCAGCTTCAGGATCAGCAGCATCAAGTTCAGCAGCAGCAGCAGCAGCTTCAGATTCATCATCAGGACCAACAACATCAACATCAACCAGTAACTCACCTAACTCAGCATCATCAGGATCAGGTTCAGGATCATCAGCAGCAGCTTCATCAGGAGCAGCTTCAGGTTCAGGATCATCTGGCTCAGGATCAGGACAAGGATCTGGTTCATCAGGTTCAGGATCATCTGGTTCAGGTTCATCAGGATCAGCAGCTTCAGGATCAGCAGCATCAAGTTCAGCAGCAGCAGCAGCAGCTTCAGATTCATCATCAGGACCAACAACATCAACATCAACCAGTAACTCACCTAACTCAGCATCATCAGGATCAGGTTCAGGATCATCAGCAGCAGCTTCATCAGGAGCAGCTTCAGGTTCAGGATCATCTGGCTCAGGATCAGGACAAGGATCTGGTTCATCAGGTTCAGGATCATCTGGTTCAGGTTCATCAGGATCAGCAGCTTCAGGATCAGCAGCATCAAGTTCAGCAGCAGCAGCAGCAGCTTCAGATTCATCATCAGGACCAACAACATCAACATCAACCAGTAACTCACCTAACTCAGCATCATCAGGATCAGGTTCAGGATCATCAGCAGCAGCTTCATCAGGAGCAGCTTCAGGTTCAGGATCATCTGGCTCAGGATCAGGACAAGGATCTGGTTCATCAGGTTCAGGATCATCTGGTTCAGGTTCATCAGGATCAGCAGCTTCAGGATCAGCAGCATCAAGTTCAGCAGCAGCAGCAGCAGCTTCAGACTCATCATCTGCACCTGCACCAGCATCAAATACTGGATCAGGATCATCATCAGCAGCTTCAAGTTCAGCAGCAGCATCATCAGCAGCAGCTTCAGATTCATCATCAGGACCAACAACATCAACATCAACCAGTAACTCACCTAACTCAGCATCATCAGGATCAGGTTCAGGATCATCAGCAGCAGCTTCATCAGGAGCAGCTTCAGGTTCAGGATCATCTGGCTCAGGATCAGGACAAGGATCTGGTTCATCAGGTTCAGGATCATCTGGTTCAGGTTCATCAGGATCAGCAGCTTCAGGATCAGCAGCATCAAGTTCAGCAGCAGCAGCAGCAGCTTCAGATTCATCATCAGGACCAACAACATCAACATCAACCAGTAACTCACCTAACTCAGCATCATCAGGATCAGGTTCAGGATCATCAGCAGCAGCTTCATCAGGAGCAGCTTCAGGTTCAGGATCATCTGGCTCAGGATCAGGACAAGGATCTGGTTCATCAGGTTCAGGATCATCTGGTTCAGGTTCATCAGGATCAGCAGCTTCAGGATCAGCAGCATCAAGTTCAGCAGCAGCAGCAGCAGCTTCAGATTCATCATCAGGACCAACAACATCAACATCAACCAGTAACTCACCTAACTCAGCATCATCAGGATCAGGTTCAGGATCATCAGCAGCAGCTTCATCAGGAGCAGCTTCAGGTTCAGGATCATCTGGCTCAGGATCAGGACAAGGATCTGGTTCATCAGGTTCAGGATCATCTGGTTCAGGTTCATCAGGATCAGCAGCTTCAGGATCAGCAGCATCAAGTTCAGCAGCAGCAGCAGCAGCTTCAGACTCATCATCTGCACCTGCACCAGCATCAAATACTGGATCAGGATTATCATCAGCAGCTTCAAGTTCAGCAGCAGCATCATCAGCAGCAGCTTCAGATTCATCATCAGGACCAACAACATCAACATCAACCAGTAACTCACCTAACTCAGCATCATCAGGATCAGGTTCAGGATCATCAGCAGCAGCTTCATCAGGAGCAGCTTCAGGTTCAGGATCATCTGGCTCAGGATCAGGACAAGGATCTGGTTCATCAGGTTCAGGATCATCTGGTTCAGGTTCATCAGGATCAGCAGCTTCAGGATCAGCAGCATCAAGTTCAGCAGCAGCAGCAGCAGCTTCAGATTCATCATCAGGACCAACAACATCAACATCAACCAGTAACTCACCTAACTCAGCATCATCAGGATCAGGTTCAGGATCATCAGCAGCAGCTTCATCAGGAGCAGCTTCAGGTTCAGGATCATCTGGCTCAGGATCAGGACAAGGCTCTGGTTCATCAGGTTCAGGATCATCTGGTTCAGGTTCATCAGGATCAGCAGCTTCAGGATCAGCAGCATCAAGTTCAGCAGCAGCAGCAGCAGCTTCAGACTCATCATCTGCACCTGCACCAGCATCAAATACTGGATCAGGATTATCATCAGCAGCTTCAAGTTCAGCAGCAGCATCATCAGCAGCAGCTTCAGATTCATCATCAGGACCAACAACATCAACATCAACCAGTAACTCACCTAACTCAGCATCATCAGGATCAGGTTCAGGATCATCAGCAGCAGCTTCATCAGGAGCAGCTTCAGGTTCAGGATCATCTGGCTCAGGATCAGGACAAGGATCTGGTTCATCAGGTTCAGGATCATCTGGTTCAGGTTCATCAGGATCAGCAGCTTCAGGATCAGCAGCATCAAGTTCAGCAGCAGCAGCAGCAGCTTCAGATTCATCATCAGGACCAACAACATCAACATCAACCAGTAACTCACCTAACTCAGCATCATCAGGATCAGGTTCAGGATCATCAGCAGCAGCTTCATCAGGAGCAGCTTCAGGTTCAGGATCATCTGGCTCAGGATCAGGACAAGGATCTGATTCATCAGGTTCAGGATCATCTGGTTCAGGTTCATCAGGATCAGCAGCTTCAGGATCAGCAGCATCAAGTTCAGCAGCAGCAGCAGCTTCAGATTCATCATCAGGACCAACAACATCAACATCAACCAGTAACTCACCTAACTCAGCATCATCAGGATCAGGTTCAGGATCATCAGCAGCAGCTGCATCAGGAGCAGCTTCAGGTTCAGGATCATCTGGCTCAGGATCAGGACAAGGATCTGGTTCATCAGGTTCAGGATCATCTGGTTCAGGTTCATCAGGATCAGCAGCTTCAGGATCAGCAGCATCAAGTTCAGCAGCAGCAGCAGCAGCTTCAGACTCATCATCTGCACCTGCACCAGCATCAAATACTGGATCAGGATCATCAGCAGCAGCTTCAAGTTCAGCAGCAGCATCATCAGCAGCAGCTTCAGATTCATCATCAGGACCAACAACATCAACATCAACCAGTAACTCACCTAACTCGGCATCATCAGGATCAGGTTCAGGATCATCAGCAGCAGCTTCATCAGGAGCAGCTTCAGGTTCAGGATCATCTGGCTCAGGATCAGGACAAGGATCTGGTTCATCAGGTTCAGGATCATCTGGTTCAAATTCATCAGGATCAGCAGCTTCAGGATCAGCAGCATCAAGTTCAGCAGCAGCAGCAGCAGCTTCAGATTCATCATCAGGACCAACAACATCAACATCAACCAGTAACTCACCTAACTCAGCATCATCAGGATCAGGTTCAGGATCATCAGCAGCAGCTTCATCAGGAGCAGCTTCAGGTTCAGGATCATCTGGCTCAGGATCAGGACAAGGATCTGGTTCATCAGGTTCAGGATCATCTGGTTCAGGTTCATCAGGATCAGCAGCTTCAGAATCAGCAGCATCAAGTTCAGCAGCAGCAGCAGCAGCTTCAGATTCATCATCAGGACCAACAACATCAACATCAACCAGTAACTCACCTAACTCAGCATCATCAGGATCAGGTTCAGGATCATCAGCAGCAGCTTCATCAGGAGCAGCTTCAGGTTCAGGATCATCTGGCTCAGGATCAGGACAAGGATCTGGTTCATCAGGTTCAGGATCATCTGGTTCAGGTTCATCAGGATCAGCAGCTTCAGGATCAGCAGCATCAAGTTCAGCAGCAGCAGCAGCAGCTTCAGACTCATCATCTGCACCTGCACCAGCATCAAATACTGGATCAGGATCATCATCAGCAGCTTCAAGTTCAGCAGCAGCATCATCAGCAGCAGCTTCAGATTCATCATCAGGACCAACAACATCAACATCAACCAGTAACTCACCTAACTCGGCATCATCAGGATCAGGTTCAGGATCATCAGCAGCAGCTTCATCAGGAGCAGCTTCAGGTTCAGGATCATCTGGCTCAGGATCAGGACAAGGATCTGGTTCATCAGGTTCAGGATCATCTGGTTCAAATTCATCAGGATCAGCAGCTTCAGGAGCAGCAGCATCAAGTTCAGCAGCAGCAGCAGCAGCTTCAGATTCATCATCAGGACCAACAACATCAACATCAACCAGTAACTCACCTAACTCAGCATCATCAGGATCAGGTTCAGGATCATCAGCAGCAGCTTCATCAGGAGCATCTTCAGGTTCAGGATCATCTGGCTCAGGATCAGGACAAGGATCTGGTTCATCAGGTTCAGGATCATCTGGTTCAGGTTCATCAGGATCAGCAGCTTCAGAATCAGCAGCATCAAGTTCAGCAGCAGCAGCAGCAGCTTCAGATTCATCATCAGGACCAACAACATCAACATCAACAAGTAACTCACCTAACTCAGCATCATCAGGATCAGGTTCAGGATCATCAGCAGCAGCTTCATCAGGAGCAGCTTCAGGTTCAGGATCATCTGGCTCAGGATCAGGACAAGGATCTGGTTCATCAGGTTCAGGATCATCTGGTTCAGGTTCATCAGGATCAGCAGCTTCAGGATCAGCAGCATCAAGTTCAGCAGCAGCAGCAGCAGCTTCAGACTCATCATCTGCACCTGCACCAGCATCAAATACTGGATCAGGATCATCATCAGCAGCTTCAAGTTCAGCAGCAGCATCATCAGCAGCAGCTTCAGATTCATCATCAGGACCAACAACATCAACATCAACCAGTAACTCACCTAACTCAGCATCATCAGGATCAGGTTCAGGATCATCAGCAGCAGCTTCATCAGGAGCAGCTTCAGGTTCAGGATCATCTGGCTCAGGATCAGGACAAGGATCTGGTTCATCAGGTTCAGGATCATCTGGTTCAGGTTCATCAGGATCAGCAGCTTCAGAATCAGCAGCATCAAGTTCAGCAGCAGCAGCAGCAGCTTCAGATTCATCATCAGGACCAACAACATCAACATCAACCAGTAACTCACCTAACTCAGCATCATCAGGATCAGGTTCAGGATCATCAGCAGCAGCTTCATCAGGAGCAGCTTCAGGTTCAGGATCATCTGGCTCAGGATCAGGACAAGGATCTGGTTCATCAGGTTCAGGATCATCTGGTTCAGGTTCATCAGGATCAGCAGCTTCAGGATCAGCAGCATCAAGTTCAGCAGCAGCAGCAGCAGCTTCAGACTCATCATCTGCACCTGCACCAGCATCAAATACTGGATCAGGATTATCATCAGCAGCTTCAAGTTCAGCAGCAGCATCATCAGCAGCAGCTTCAGATTCATCATCAGGACCAACAACATCAACATCAACCAGTAACTCACCTAACTCGGCATCATCAGGATCAGGTTCAGGATCATCAGCAGCAGCTTCATCAGGAGCAGCTTCAGGTTCAGGATCATCTGGCTCAGGATCAGGACAAGGATCTGGTTCATCAGGTTCAGGATCATCTGGTTCAGGTTCATCAGGATCAGCAGCTTCAGGATCAGCAGCATCAAGTTCAGCAGCAGCAGCAGCAGCTTCAGACTCATCATCTGCACCTGCACCAGCATCAAATACTGGATCAGGATCATCATCAGCAGCTTCAAGTTCAGCAGCAGCATCATCAGCAGCAGCTTCAGATTCATCATCAGGACCAACAACATCAACATCAACCAGTAACTCACCTAACTCAGCATCATCAGGATCAGGTTCAGGATCATCAGCAGCAGCTTCATCAGGAGCAGCTTCAGGTTCAGGACCATCTGGCTCAGGATCAGGACAAGGATCTGGTTCATCAGGTTCAGGATCATCTGGTTCAGGTTCATCAGGATCAGCAGCTTCAGGATCAGCAGCATCAAGTTCAGCAGCAGCAGCAGCAGCTTCAGATTCATCATCAGGACCAACAACATCAACATCAACCAGTAACTCACCTAACTCAGCATCATCAGGATCAGGTTCAGGATCATCAGCAGCAGCTTCATCAGGAGCAGCTTCAGGTTCAGGATCATCTGGCTCAGGATCAGGACAAGGATCTGGTTCATCAGGTTCAGGATCATCTGGTTCAGGTTCATCAGGATCAGCAGCTTCAGGATCAGCAGCATCAAGTTCAGCAGCAGCAGCAGCAGCTTCAGATTCATCATCAGGACCAACAACATCAACATCAACCAGTAACTCACCTAACTCAGCATCATCAGGATCAGGTTCAGGATCATCAGCAGCAGCTTCATCAGGAGCAGCTTCAGGTTCAGGATCATCTGGCTCAGGATCAGGACAAGGATCTGGTTCATCAGGTTCAGGATCATCTGGTTCAGGTTCATCAGGATCAGCAGCTTCAGGATCAGCAGCATCAAGTTCAGCAGCAGCAGCAGCAGCTTCAGACTCATCATCTGCACCTGCACCAGCATCAAATACTGGATCAGGATTATCATCAGCAGCTTCAAGTTCAGCAGCAGCATCATCAGCAGCAGCTTCAGATTCATCATCAGGACCAACAACATCAACATCAACCAGTAACTCACCTAACTCAGCATCATCAGGATCAGGTTCAGGATCATCAGCAGCAGCTTCATCAGGAGCAGCTTCAGGTTCAGGATCATCTGGCTCAGGATCAGGACAAGGATCTGGTTCATCAGGTTCAGGATCATCTGGTTCAGGTTCATCAGGATCAGCAGCTTCAGGATCAGCAGCATCAAGTTCAGCAGCAGCAGCAGCAGCTTCAGATTCATCATCAGGACCAACAACATCAACATCAACCAGTAACTCACCTAACTCAGCATCATCAGGATCAGGTTCAGGATCATCAGCAGCAGCTTCATCAGGAGCAGCTTCAGGTTCAGGATCATCTGGCTCAGGATCAGGACAAGGATCTGGTTCATCAGGTTCAGGATCATCTGGTTCAGGTTCATCAGGATCAGCAGCTTCAGGATCAGCAGCATCAAGTTCAGCAGCAGCAGCAGCAGCTTCAGACTCATCATCTGCACCTGCACCAGCATCAAATACTGGATCAGGATTATCATCAGCAGCTTCAAGTTCAGCAGCAGCATCATCAGCAGCAGCTTCAGATTCATCATCAGGACCAACAACATCAACATCAACCAGTAACTCACCTAACTCAGCATCATCAGGATCAGGTTCAGGATCATCAGCAGCAGCTTCATCAGGAGCAGCTTCAGGTTCAGGATCATCTGGCTCAGGATCAGGACAAGGATCTGGTTCATCAGGTTCAGGATCATCTGGTTCAGGTTCATCAGGATCAGCAGCTTCAGGATCAGCAGCATCAAGTTCAGCAGCAGCAGCAGCAGCTTCAGACTCATCATCTGCACCTGCACCAGCATCAAATACTGGATCAGGATCATCATCAGCAGCTTCAAGTTCAGCAGCAGCATCATCAGCAGCAGCTTCAGATTCATCATCAGGACCAACAACATCAACATCAACCAGTAACTCACCTAACTCAGCATCATCAGGATCAGGTTCAGGATCATCAGCAGCAGCTTCATCAGGAGCAGCTTCAGGTTCAGGATCATCTGGCTCAGGATCAGGACAAGGATCTGGTTCATCAGGTTCAGGATCATCTGGTTCAGGTTCATCAGGATCAGCAGCTTCAGGATCAGCAGCATCAAGTTCAGCAGCAGCAGCAGCAGCTTCAGATTCATCATCTGCACCTGCACCAGCATCAAATACTGGATCAGGATCATCATCAGCAGCTTCAAGTTCAGCAGCAGCATCATCAGCAGCAGCTTCAGATTCATCATCAGGACCAACAACATCAACATCAACCAGTAACTCACCTAACTCAGCATCATCAGGATCAGGTTCAGGATCATCAGCAGCAGCTTCATCAGGAGCAGCTTCAGGTTCAGGATCATCTGGCTCAGGATCAGGACAAGGATCTGGTTCATCAGGTTCAGGATCATCTGGTTCGGGTTCATCAGGATCAGCAGCTTCAGGATCAGCAGCATCAAGTTCAGCAGCAGCAGCAGCAGCTTCAGACTCATCATCTGCACCTGCACCAGCATCAAATACTGGATCAGGATTATCATCAGCAGCTTCAAGTTCAGCAGCAGCATCATCAGCAGCAGCTTCAGATTCATCATCAGGACCAACAACATCAACATCAACCAGTAACTCACCTAACTCAGCATCATCAGGATCAGGTTCAGGATCATCAGCAGCAGCTTCATCAGGAGCAGCTTCAGGTTCAGGATCATCTGGCTCAGGATCAGGACAAGGATTAGGTTCATCAGGTTCAGGATCATCTGGTTCAGGTTCATCAGGATCAGCAGCTTCAGGATCAGCAGCATCAAGTTCAGCAGCAGCAGCAGCAGCTTCAGACTCATCATCTGCACCTGCACCAGCATCAAATACTGGATCAGGATCATCATCAGCAGCTTCAAGTTCAGCAGCAGCATCATCAGCAGCAGCTTCAGATTCATCATCAGGACCAACAACATCAACATCAACCAGTAACTCACCTAACTCAGCATCATCAGGATCAGGTTCAGGATCATCAGCAGCAGCTTCATCAGGAGCAGCTTCAGGTTCAGGATCATCTGGTTTAGGTTCATCAGGATCAGCAGCTTCAGGATCAGCAGCATCAAGTTCAGCAGCAGCAGCAGCAGCTTCAGACTCATCATCTGCACCTGCACCAGCATCAAATACTGGATCAGGATCATCAGCAACTTCAAGTTCAGCAGCAGCATCATCAGCAGCAGCATCATCAGCAGCAGCTTCAGATTCATCATCAGGACCAACAACATCAACATCAACCAGTAACTCACCTAACTCAGCATCATCAGGATCAGGTTCAGGATCATCAGCAGCAGCATCATCAGGATCAGGTTCAGGATCATCAGCAGCAGCTTCATCAGGAGCAGCTTCAGTTTCAGGATTATCTGGCTCAGGATCAGGACAAGGATCTGGTTCATCAGGTTCAGGATCATCTGGTTCAGGTTCATCAGGATCAGCAGCTTCAGGATCAGCAGCATCAAGTTCAGCAGCAGCAGCAGCAGCTTCAGATTCATCATCAGGACCAACAACATCAACATCAACCAGTAACTCACCTAACTCAGCATCATCAGGATCAGGTTCAGGATCATCAGCAGCAGCTTCATCAGGAGCAGATTCAGGTTCAGGATCATCTGGCTCAGGATCAGGACAAGGATCTGGTTCATCAGGTTCAGGATCATCTGGTTCAGGTTCATCAGGATCAGCAGCTTCAGGATCAGCAGCATCAAGTTCAGCAGCAGCAGCAGCAGCTTCAGACTCATCATCTGCACCTGCACCAGCATCAAATACTGGATCAGGAT
Source organism: Tetranychus urticae (assembly GCF_039701765.1). Classification (NCBI taxonomy): domain Eukaryota; kingdom Metazoa; phylum Arthropoda; class Arachnida; order Trombidiformes; family Tetranychidae; genus Tetranychus; species Tetranychus urticae. Next base: position 13,804,309 of record NC_142959.1, on the reverse strand, counting down.
CATCAGCAACTTCAAGTTCAGCAGCAGCATCATCAGCAGCAGCTTCAGATTCATCATCAGGACCAACAACATCAACATCAACCAGTAACTCACCTAACTCAGCATCATCAGGATCAGGTTCAGGATCATCAGCAGCAGCTTCATCAGGATCAGGTTCAGGATCATCAGCAGCAGCTTCATCAGGAGCAGCTTCAGGTTCAGGATCATCTGGCTCAGGATCAGGACAAGGATCTGGTTCATCAGGTTCAGGATCATCTGGTTCAGGTTCATCAGGATCAGCAGCTTCAGGATCAGCAGCATCAAGTTCAGCAGCAGCAGCAGCAGCTTCAGATTCATCATCAGGACCAACAACATCAACATCAACCAGTAACTCACCTAACTCAGCATCATCAGGATCAGGTTCAGGATCATCAGCAGCAGCTTCATCAGGAGCAGCTTCAGGTTCAGGATCATCTGGCTCAGGATCAGGACAAGGATCTGGTTCATCAGGTTCAGGATCATCTGGTTCAGGTTCATCAGGATCAGCAGCTTCAGGATCAGCAGCATCAAGTTCAGCAGCAGCAGCAGCAGCTTCAGACTCATCATCTGCACCTGCACCAGCATCAAATACTGGATCAGGATCATCATCAGCAGCTTCAAGTTCAGCAGCAGCATCATCAGCAGCAGCTTCAGATTCATCATCAGGACCAACAACATCAACATCAACCAGTAACTCACCTAACTCAGCATCATCAGGATCAGGTTCAGGATCATCAGCAGCAGCTTCATCAGGAGCAGCTTCAGGTTCAGGATCATCTGGTTTAGGTTCATCAGGATCAGCAGCTTCAGGATCAGCAGCATCAAGTTCAGCAGCAGCAGCAGCAGCTTCAGACTCATCATCTGCACCTGCACCAGCATCAAATACTGGATCAGGATCATCAGCAACTTCAAGTTCAGCAGCAGCATCATCAGCAGCAGCATCATCAGCAGCAGCTTCAGATTCATCATCAGGACCAACAACATCAACATCAACCAGTAACTCACCTAACTCAGCATCATCAGGATCAGGTTCAGGATCATCAGCAGCAGCATCATCAGGATCAGGTTCAGGATCATCAGCAGCAGCTTCATCAGGAGCAGCTTCAGGTTCAGGATCATCTGGCTCAGGATCAGGACAAGGATCTGGTTCATCAGGTTCAGGATCATCTGGTTCAGGTTCATCAGGATCAGCAGCTTCAGGATCAGCAGCATCAAGTTCAGCAGCAGCAGCAGCAGCTTCAGATTCATCATCAGGACCAACAACATCAACATCAACCAGTAACTCACCTAACTCAGCATCATCAGGATCAGGTTCAGGATCATCAGCAGCAGCTTCATCAGGAGCAGATTCAGGTTCAGGATCATCTGGCTCAGGATCAGGACAAGGATCTGGTTCATCAGGTTCAGGATCATCTGGTTCAGGTTCATCAGGATCAGCAGCTTCAGGATCAGCAGCATCAAGTTCAGCAGCAGCAGCAGCAGCTTCAGACTCATCATCTGCACCTGCACCAGCATCAAATACTGGATCAGGATCATCAGCAACTTCAAGTTCAGCAGCAGCATCATCAGCAGCAGCTTCAGATTCATCATCAGGACCAACAACATCAACATCAACCAGTAACTCACCTAACTCAGCATCATCAGGATCAGGTTCAGGATCATCAGCAGCAGCACCATCAGGATCAGGTTCAGGATCATCAGCAGCAGCTTCATCAGGAGCAGCTTCAGGTTCAGGATCATCTGGCTCAGGATCAGGACAAGGATCTGGTTCATCAGGTTCAGGATCATCTGGTTCAGGTTCATCAGGATCAGCAGCTTCAGGATCAGCAGCATCAAGTTCAGCAGCAGCAGCAGCAGCTTCAGATTCATCATCAGGACCAACAACATCAACATCAACCAGTAACTCACCTAACTCAGCATCATCAGGATCAGGTTCAGGATCATCAGCAGCAGCTTCATCAGGAGCAGCTTCAGGTTCAGGATCATCTGGCTCAGGATCAGGACAAGGATCTGGTTCATCAGGTTCAGGATCATCTGGTTCAGGTTCATCAGGATCAGCAGCTTCAGGATCAGGATCATCTGGCTCAGGATCAGGACAAGGATCTGGTTCATCAGGTTCAGGATCATCTGGTTCAGGTTCATCAGGATCAGCAGCAGCAGCTTCATCAGGAGCAGCTTCAGGTTCAGGATCAGGACAAGGATCTGGTTCATCAGGTTCAGGATCATCTGGTTCAGGTTCATCAGGATCAGCAGCTTCAGGATCAGGATCATCTGGCTCAGGATCAGGACAAGGATCTGGTTCATCAGGTTCAGGATTATCTGGTTCAGGTTCATCAGGATCAGCAGCTTCAGGATCAGCAGCATCAAGTTCAGCAGCAGCAGCAGCAGCTTCAGACTCATCATCTGCACCTGCACCAGCATCAAATACTGGATCAGGATCATCAGCAACTTCAAGTTCAGCAGCAGCATCATCAGCAGCAGCTTCAGATTCATCATCAGGACCAACAACATCAACATCAACCAGTAACTCACCTAACTCAGCATCATCAGGATCAGGTTCAGGATCATCAGCAGCAGCTTCATCAGGAGCAGCTTCAGGTTCAGGATCATCTGGCTCAGGTTCATCAGGAGCAGCTTCAGGTTCAGGATCATTTGGCTCAGGATCAGGACAAGGATCTGGTTCATCAGGTTCAGGATCATCTGGTTCAGGTTCATCAGGATCAGCAGCTTCAGGATCAGCAGCATCAAGTTCAGCAGCAGCAGCAGCAGCTTCAGACTCATCATCTGCACCTGCACCAGCATCAAATACTGGATCAGGATCATCATCAGCAGCTTCAAGTTCAGCAGCAGCATCATCAGCAGCAGCTTCAGATTCATCATCAGGACCAACAACATCAACATCAACCAGTAACTCACCTAACTCAGCATCATCAGAATCAGGTTCAGGATCATCAGCAGCAGCTTCATCAGGAGCAGCTTCAGGTTCAGGATCATCTGGCTCAGGATCAGGACAAGGATCTGGTTCATCAGGTTCATCAGGATCAGCAGCTTCAGGATCAGCAGCATCAAGTTCAGCAGCAGCAGCAGCAGCTTTAGACTCATCATCTGCACCTGCACCAGCATCAAATACTGGATCAGGATCATCAGCAACTTCAAGTTCAGCAGCAGCATCATCAGCAGTAGCTTCAGATTCATCATCAGGACCAACAACATCAACATCAACCAGTAACTCACCTAACTCAGCATCATCAGGATCAGGTTCAGGATCATCAGCAGCAGCACCATCAGGATCAGGTTCAGGATCATCAGCAGCAGCTTCATCAGGAGCAGCTTCAGGTTCAGGATCATCTGGCTCAGGATCAGGACAAGGATCTGGTTCATCAGGTTCAGGATCATCTGGTTCAGGTTCATCAGGATCAGCAGCTTCAGGATCAGCAGCATCAAGTTCAGCAGCAGCAGCAGCAGCTTCAGATTCATCATCAGGACCAACAACATCAACATCAACCAGTAACTCACCTAACTCAGCATCATCAGGATCAGGTTCAGGATCATCAGCAGCAGCTTCATCAGGAGCAGCTTCAGGTTCAGGATCATCTGGCTCAGGATCAGGACAAGGATCTGGTTCATCAGGTTCAGGATCATCTGGTTCAGGTTCATCAGGATCAGCAGCTTCAGGATCAGGATCATCTGGCTCAGGATCAGGACAAGGATCTGGTTCATCAGGTTCAGGATCATCTGGTTCAGGTTCATCAGGATCAGCAGCAGCAGCTTCATCAGGAGCAGCTTCAGGTTCAGGATCATCTGGCTCAGGATCAGGACAAGGATCTGGTTCATCAGGTTCAGGATCATCTGGTTCAGGTTCATCAGGATCAGCAGCTTCAGGATCAGGATCATCTGGCTCAGGATCAGGACAAGGATCTGGTTCATCAGGTTCAGGATTATCTGGTTCAGGTTCATCAGGATCAGCAGCTTCAGGATCAGCAGCATCAAGTTCAGCAGCAGCAGCAGCAGCTTCAGACTCATCATCTGCACCTGCACCAGCATCAAATACTGGATCAGGATCATCAGCAACTTCAAGTTCAGCAGCAGCATCATCAGCAGCAGCTTCAGATTCATCATCAGGACCAACAACATCAACATCAACCAGTAACTCACCTAACTCAGCATCATCAGGATCAGGTTCAGGATCATCAGCAGCAGCTTCATCAGGAGCAGCTTCAGGTTCAGGATCATCTGGCTCAGGTTCATCAGGAGCAGCTTCAGGTTCAGGATCATCTGGCTCAGGATCAGGACAAGGATCTGGTTCATCAGGTTCAGGATCATCTGGTTCAGGTTCATCAGGATCAGCAGCTTCAGGATCAGCAGCATCAAGTTCAGCAGCAGCAGCAGCAGCTTCAGACTCATCATCTGCACCTGCACCAGCATCAAATACTGGATCAGGATCATCATCAGCAGCTTCAAGTTCAGCAGCAGCATCATCAGCAGCAGCTTCAGATTCATCATCAGGACCAACAACATCAACATCAACCAGTAACTCACCTAACTCAGCATCATCAGGATCAGGTTCAGGATCATCAGCAGCAGCTTCATCAGGAGCAGCTTCAGGTTCAGGATCATCTGGTTCAGGTTCATCAGGATCAGCAGCTTCAGGATCAGCAGCATCAAGTTCAGCAGCAGCAGCAGCAGCTTCAGACTCATCATCTGCACCTGCACCAGCATCAAATACTGGATCAGGATCATCAGCAACTTCAAGTTCAGCAGCAGCATCATCAGCAGCAGCTTCAGATTCATCATCAGGACCAACAACATCAACATCAACCAGTAACTCACCTAACTCAGCATCATCAGGATCAGGTTCAGGATCATCAGCAGCAGCATCATCAGGATCAGGTTCAGGATCATCAGCAGCAGCTTCATCAGGAGCAGCTTCAGGTTCAGGATCATCTGGCTCAGGATCAGGACAAGGATCTGGTTCATCAGGTTCAGGATCATCTGGTTCAGGTTCATCAGGATCAGCAGCTTCAGGATCAGCAGCATCAAGTTCAGCAGCAGCAGCAGCAGCTTCAGATTCATCATCAGGACCAACAACATCAACATCAACCAGTAACTCACCTAACTCTGCATCATCAGGATCAGGTTCAGGATCATCAGCAGCAGCTTCATCAGGAGCAGCTTCAGGTTCAGGATCATCTGGCTCAGGATCAGGACAAGGATCTGGTTCATCAGGTTCAGGATCATCTGGTTCAGGTTCATCAGGATCAGCAGCTTCAGGATCAGCAGCATCAAGTTCAGCAGCAGCAGCAGCAGCTTCAGACTCATCATCTGCACCTGCACCAGCATCAAATACTGGATCAGGATCATCAGCAACTTCAAGTTCAGCAGCAGCATCATCAGCAGCAGCTTCAGATTCATCATCAGGACCAACAACATCAACATCAACCAGTAACTCACCTAACTCAGCATCATCAGGATCAGGTTCAGGATCATCAGCAGCAGCTTCATCAGGAGCAGCTTCAGGTTCAGGATCATCTGGCTCAGGATCAGGACAAGGATCTGGTTCATCAGGTTCAGGATCATCTGGTTCAGGTTCATCAGGATCAGCAGCTTCAGGATCAGCAGCATCAAGTTCAGCAGCAGCAGCAGCAGCTTCAGACTCATCATCTGCACCTGCACCAGCATCAAATACTGGATCAGGATCATCATCAGCAGCTTCAAGTTCAGCAGCAGCATCATCAGCAGCAGCTTCAGATTCATCATCAGGACCAACAACATCAACATCAACCAGTAACTCACCTAACTCAGCATCATCAGGATCAGGTTCAGGATCATCAGCAGCAGCTTCATCAGGAGCAGCTTCAGGTTCAGGATCATCTGGCTCAGGATCAGGACAAGGATCTGGTTCATCAGGTTCAGGATCATCTGGTTCAGGTTCATCAGGATCAGCAGCTTCAGGATCTACAGTGCCAGCATATTTGAAGTACACAAATGAATCAGGGAAAACTTGTGTTTGTTATTGAAATCCCGAAAAATCTGTACTTATGTGCTTAGTCAAGTAATAAAGCTATAATTTTACTCAGAATCTGTTTGCAATCGATTTAATTCTACTCGGCTCATCTGACAGTGCGATGTTATAAGCAACTCTATTCATTTGCGGATGTATTAAAGCTGTATTTCTTTTTTTTGTTTTGCTCTTTTTTACGAAATGAATGAAAAACGGATCATGTTACTTAGGAATTCATTAGAAAAAGATAATTTTTTCCACAATTTTATTGATGGTTCGAGCCAACATATCATTGATACATTTTATTTCAATAAAATTGTATCAAACATGTATCTAAAAAGGAATTATCCTTAGTGGCACGATTTTCCACAATTTTTCTGGTTTTAATTGTAGAGAATGAAAACCATTAGTCCCGTAATCTTGCTTTTGATTTCCAAATGAACTCTTTGTTAGATTGAGTGTTTTAAGCAAATTTACCAGTGTATTTAAATCATTCAATCGCAAGTGAAAAATTTAAATATGTACGTATAATACAGTCGTGTTTGAAAGTTAAATCCACTTTTTAAATCAATTGCGCAGATAATTAGCTATTTGATATTATTATCTAAATTAGATATTTTGACTCAAAATGCATGAGTTCACAGTTTGTAATCAGAAATTGATTAATTTATCCATTTGATAATGAAATGCGCAAATTATTCAAAAAGTGGATTCCACTTTGTATATCACGAAAAAGACTATGTATGACCACTTTGCAGTTTTTACCACAATGCCTAATGCATTTTCCTGACGCGAACGCATTTAAAGTTGTTTGATTTTTTTCATCGCAATATAAGTCCGAAAAAAATAGTACTGACACGTAAGCACCTTACCTTGTAAGTCAAGTCGACGTGAGCTCAATTAGAGTGAATCTATGAAGTCTATACAAACGCTATCCGGAAGATGGCAGCGGGTCATTGATTGAGTAGTTCAACACCTTTATTATCATAACAATATAATATATTTGTGATATAATAGTACATTATGTATGTAACATCAACCTGAAAGTTGAAAAATAACTAAAATAGTTTGATTTCCAGCACCTTAATATACTGAAACCATCTTTCTATTTTCATCTTCATTCTTTTCTTCTATATTCTCCTTTTGTCCATGATTTTCGTTGATTATTATGCTGGTGGTGGCTCTTATAAGTATATTTATGATAATTGAAATATGCGCGCTTTCTTTGTTCTTTGTTAATTTTCATATCCAAATAATGCGTTCTAAAAGACACCATTTCATAGTTACTTTACTATTTTGTCATAATAAATACCCAACCCTGTATATCCACAGCTATTCGATGAACAACGGAAATGCCAATCAAATTTTGAAATCTCACAGAACTTTAATTACCCTGTCTAATTTTTCATACTTTTTCAGCTGATAACTGTCAAAAATGTCCTCCTTTCCACCACTACTACTCAGTATTTCAATATCTTGCCTTCACACATGAAAACAGTTATTTCTATCAACTTCACGGCACAAATGTTTCTACATTGATCTTGCTTTTCTTTTTCTTTCTTCAACATTCAATTCATTCATCTTCATCTTGAAATGTTTCTGTTAATTGATACTCAAAGAGATTCACCAAAAACCATGTTAAAGGTAAAATGCATGTCAACACTTTACCTGATTATCAGGTTCATTGAGAAGCCATTATTATTAATCATTAACTACTTTCTATCTCCAGGTTGTTGTCATTGATGAACACTTGTTATGTAAATTAAAATGAACCGCTGAACCTGCCTGGTTTCCCATCAAATTTAGCCCTTCATCTGCCTCATCTCAATGAATCAACTCCAACTATTGACCATCAATTTATTGTATTCATATTGAGCTAATTTGTGAGTTGGAAAGCCAAAACTAATCAATTGAGGGTTTAAATACTCACAGGTGTTGAATAGTTGAATTATCATTAACTAATTTGATTGTGCAAAATAAGCTAAACAAAAAAGCGGTTCAATATAAGAAGCTACTTAATGTAGTCAATTTGGACCATTTTGGCTTTTATTCACATTCAAATTGAACAGCACTAACAATGATATAATCATTTTTCCATTTCATTATCATTTTATATGTTTCATTTATCTTCATTTAATTATAATTCTGTTTCCCTTTTCCTTCTTCCCTGATATTGTTATCACATTAATATTGTATTATTAATATTTTTGGGTATAAAAAAAGCAAACATTTAATTCTGTTGACTGACAGGGAGCAAAAAAGAAATGAAATATTTCCAAGTTTTGGGCTGAATTTCATTGAGAAAAAAAATGTACATGAAATTGACTGTTATTTTCATTAACATATCAAACATTTTCACTTTGATAACTGATTATCCACAACTGTGAATACAATATTGAAACTTTTTCCCTTTACATTTCTCTATCCACTTTTCAACAGTTCAAAATGCATTTTACCCTGCAAAACTGAAAAGAAACAAAACGCTTCCATGAATACCATTTGAACTGTAAGTTTTGTTTCTTCATCAAACTTGCAACAATTTGAAATCAACTTTGATTTCTTTTCCATTAAAATTCACAAATCCATTTCAACCAATTTCAATCGATGAAAAAGGGTGAAAAATTTGCCAACAGAAAAAGAAGCGAAAAATGAGTTTCGAGCAAAAGCATGAATTTTAGCCGGATCAAGTTGAACACAATTTACCATTTGATCATTTGTTATCCCGATAATAACAATAATCATTAGCTGATTACACTGATTCATTTCCATGTTAAATGAACCTTTTTTCCCTCTCAGACTTAAACTCACATAGTTGAACAGAGCGTTAAAATGCTTAACAAGTTGTTACTTTGCCAGTAACCGAAAACCAATAAGAAAGGTAAAGTTAACTGATAGGAATGAGAAGATAATTAACAGATTGTTAATTAAATTTTGTACGCTCAGTAAGAAAGCAAAAAGAAGAAGAATGAAAAGAAGAGAAAAAAAGCTCAAATTCAATGGTAAATGTTTAGTGAAGAGCAAAGGAAAAAAAGTTGGTAAGAAGAAGAAAAATATTGCTCTTGAATAGCATCTTATCCTTTCCCTCATCCTTCTCATCTTCAACTCACTTGTAAGGAAAGGGTTGACTTTGATCAAGACTGAATACTAAAAGGTATTCTTGAGATGCTTCCAAATACATATGCATATAAAAAGTGGTAATTGAATGGATTAGCGAGTCAATCTTTCACTCTCTGCAGATTTTTTTTCCTCTTTTCTCTCTTTTCTTTTTGTCTTCCTCATCATCATCTTTCTCTTTCTCTCTTCCATGTGAATCAAAATAGAGCTGATTTTAATTAAAATTTCCTTTTCCAATTCACTGTCTTCTCAAATTGCCTGTCTCTTCATTTTCTTTGCATCTTTTTTTTTCTTCCTCCCTGTGTTCAAGTGATAACTTGCTTCTTCTTTTTACCTTCAATTTCATTTAGATTTACTCGTTTGGCTTTCCATCATTTGATAACAATTAACAAGGATTATCAATTAATTGTTCAACAATGGTTCTCGTTATTGGTATCCAAGGTTTGTTACAAGTAAAGGAAACAAACCGTTGAAAGCCATTTACCATTGACTTTCAACCAATTCATCAACATTATTGATAAACCTGAATGTTGAAGTAATCGAGTTTGCCCTTACTTGTAAGAACTGTTTAGTTGGATTGAATGGTGAAACATATTGACAGTGAATTGGTTGATGAACAGATTATCATGAAGACTTTTGGATAAAGAGGGTAATCTGATGATGGAGAAAGTTTTCAAGTCTTTTTACGATTGTTAAATGTTTAACCATTTTGTATGTTCACTGTCAGTTATGGTAAACATTAGAAGCTGAGAGAAGCAGAAAAACTGTTCAAACTATTAAGATATCACATTGGATTAAGGTTAAAGTGATATTAAAGAGGAACTTGAAACTGAGGAGAGAAAAAAAGGAAAAAACAAAAATTGAGAAAAGAAGTAAATAAGAAGAGAAACAAAGGAGAAACAAAGCAAATCCATCGCACAATAAGCTAATAGAGTAAATGAAAGTTTCAATGAAAAAACAGGTTTAAATGTATGTAATATATAAATGTATTGTTTCCTCTGATTTCCTCCCAGAAGCTCAGGCTGGAAACAAAAAAAAGACTTCCAAATGTAATAAGTTAAATCACAATTTCATCTCACCTTAAATGGTTCACCCCAACTTGCTAGTATATTTTGTTTTGACTGTGTTGTTGTTGGTTCAACAAATAATGAAGCAAACTGAACCTTTTTCAGCTTCTCTCAAACTCTAATCTAATAACTCAAAATGAGATAACAATTGACAAAAAATGTTGCTTAAAGTCAACCCAAGACATTACTAGAGCTGCTAAGGTAAACCTTGCAGATTAAGATTCATTTTTTGGCCCCTTTTCCAAATGATGGAGTTTATGATCAAGGAAAGTGTATTAAGATTTGGATATCAAAAAGAGTACATTTATCTTGATCAAAGAAGGAAAAGTTTTGTCTCGTTTGCAACAATTAATCATAAGGAATCAAAAGTAATCTTCCAAATCTGTTAGTTTTTCAAGAGAGTTAACTTTCATCACAATTATCACAGATATTTCAGAAAATCCTTCATGATAAAACAGAATATTAAAGCAGAAAGTAAATGACAAAAAGGTTACCAAATCTCTTTCAAGTTCATCTTGAAGTTGAGTAAATCTATCGCCAACAGATTCAAGAAGGTAACCTTCCAACAATTATGTAAATCAACACTATTTGTAAGGAAATGAAAAATCTGCTCAACTGAATGAATCTGAATCAGTCTTTAGCGTGATCGGCTTGTAACAGTAATTACTGGTCCATGGACTCTTTTTGGTTCCGATTATCAAGTCTGCATGTCGATGTCCAATGCTTCGCGTCCAAGAGCTGAATTTATAAGAATTTTGAAGAATTTCTCAAAAATTGATCTTAAACCTAATTGTGCTCAACTCTTGAAAAATTTGAAAATTTAGATAAAATTTCAGGCGAAAAATAAATTTCTAGATCACAATCGTGATTACTCCAAGCGTAATGGACAGAATATAAATTGTCTTGGAATTGTTGAATTGCATAAGAATTAGAAATAGAGCATCCAATTGATCTTATTACTTCAACTCAATATCAACTTTTTATTGACTCTTCTCAGTAGCGTTTACAATCTGGCCACTTGGCCTTTGATTAGATTAATGTTTACAACCGGTAATTCAAGTTGAAAGGTTTTTGCATTGTCAAAGACCATCTCAAGTGAAACGGTTCAATAAAAAAACATTGAAAGGTGAAACAAAGGTTTTCCCTCATTTAACTTAACCGAAAGTTCTGTAAAAAAGTTGATTTGTTCAACAAGACGAAGATTGAAACAAGTTGATGATGATAACAATAAATGGCGAAGAAAAGCTTTCCATAAATATATTTCATTTCCTTCCTTACTTCCCAGTCTGCAATGATTACCAACTAATTAGGCTAAGTGTTTTCATTGTTTCCAAAGTACATATAATATACTAAAATTGTTAACTCACATTGAACGTAACAGTCATTTAGACAAAGTTTTATAAAAGTTTACTGAATCATTCATTCAATTTACCTGTAATCTTGTCAACTTTCCCGAATAGTAAATAATGCATGGGTTCAACTCAAGTTAAACTCACCCTTCAATGTTTTAATCTGATATGATAAATGGAGAGAGAAAACATTTCTTTTTCTCTTTTCATTAAGAAAAAACAAAAATATTATTTATTCATTAACAATTTTCAAAGCTTATTCAGTCAACCTTAAGTCATGATGCTTAATGGATCAATGGATAAGATTTAAATGGACAAATAGTGTTTTCTGAATCTCGAGAGTTGATGAGACAAAATCCAAAGTTGATCAAGTCGAGTTTTGATAACGAATATTTGACTTTTTATTTTGAAAAATTCAGATTCAAAGTTCAAATGCTGGTGAAACTCAGGGAAACTTATCTGGATCAATAATGAAGTAAACTTGTTCAATAGCAATGCACGGAAAAGGATCAAGTTTAAAGTTTTTTCAGCTTTATCATTTTAAGGAAAAAGTTTGTTCATTGAAAGTTTTTTTTCTCGCAAATCTCCAAAGCTATTTAACTGTTCTTCCATCTCTCCTCTCTAATTGTACCATTTTGACCACCATGAAATTATATCAATAATCTCGGAGGAAAATTTGAATTGAGATGCAAAAAAGTTTATTCAGTTATCATGATGAAGTTTCTCGAAAATGACTTTCAATCCTTTACTTGATACTCTTTTTTTGAGTTGCCTTTTCTTTGAGGATAAAAATTACTTTTAATGGGCTACATCATCTTCTGACTATCTTAATTAGTCAATAGGGAAACTTGTTTTATCTCTAATATTATCATTATTATAATTGGCTGGGAAGGAAATTGGTGAAAGGGAATGAACAAAGTTAAACTTGAAATTAACTTTGACCCAAATCAAATTGCTATCAATGTAATTTTCTTGCCCATCTTCTCAAACATTGTAACCCTTCAATTAACTTTCATTCGGAGAAGAACCAATGAATAGGAATAAAAACTGATAACATTGACTCTGGTCAATCATGATTGATCAATGAATAACATTAACATACCAATTGTGGACACAAAATGCGAAAAAGTTCAAGATTGATGAAATTCAACTTTGGAAAAGTCAGACATTTAGACATTTCAATTCAATGGAAGAAATCAAAATCCCAAAATTCGTGCATAGTAGTGGTATTCATTAACAGTGCAAGAGCAGTAGTTTTGCCTACGACAATTTAATCCAAAACTCAGAAATTCTTTCGTTCCAATTTTCATAAAACAATGGAGTTGAAGATATTGATTAAAATGATATCGTCAAAATTACCAATGCCAGCCTCCTACAGGTCTATTTAACTAACATAATAGAATAAATAATAGAATTTGAAAGTAAATAAAATTTCAACCAAAGAGTTTCATCAATATTGTTGTATACCAAAAAAGTTTACGAGTAAACGAAGGGGACTAAGTAACTTAAGGTCAACCTTATCTTTATTTTAAGAAGCTTAAGGAAAGAGGAACCAAGATTAAGGGTTTACAATGGGTTTTTATACAAGTATTTGGTGCTATAGTCACCAACCAATAGGGAAAGAGGCATGAGTCCTCGTTGAGTACAACATCTGCCTGGCCCGTCTTTAAAACTGACCACAGTTTTCTGTTTAATCCATTTGTTTTTCTTTGCCTCGACGAATCAACAATTTGGTTTTTATTTCTTTGCTGAATTCAGTTTTAACATTTGTTTAAGTTCTGAATCGTGGTAAGTTTTCTCACTGAAGTTTCCTACTGAGTTTTGATTAATAATTATGTTTGTATATATATATATTTTGTTTTTTTCAGATGGCACGTACTAAGCAAACTCGATGATCCTTCTGCTAGTTTAGTAACAGCTTCAGGACTACCATTGGCCTTACGTGAGGATGTAAATTTTGGCAATATTGAGGGGAGCATGCTGTCGATTTGGAACCGACCGCTGAAGAGGAAGTCTATGTTAATGAGGAATCTCTAATTCCAATGGACGAAGAAGAAAGTCTAGAAGCCGAGTCAGCACTTGATGAAGTAGACGCTGATGACGACGAACCCAAGAGTGAAGGTGCCGAAGTCTCGCCTGAGGATTGGGCAAAAGAGCCAACGTAAGAAGAATTGGCAAAATTTGTGATGCCCGTAGCTAATTATGATTTCAAATGTGTTGTTGGATCAGGCCACCTGCCTGGGCGAGCTTTTCTAAAAGCTCTAACAAAGTAAGGCACGAGAAAGGTTGCGGTGTGATAGGTGCACCTGGGCACAAATGTGACATTCATTGTCACAATCCGGCAATAGAGTTGAATTGTGTAGGAGCTGGCGTCTACACACCAGATAAAGACAATGATGGTCGGAAGGGAAATAGCCGAGGGAACATCGCCAGACTCAGGCAAACCTCCAAAAAATGAATGTATTAGTGAATAACTTTTTACTTTTGAAATAATAAACGATTTTTCTTCACTTTGATGTTTATTGTTTTCTTTCAATGTTTGCTTTGCACTTAAAATGTTGTTGGGTTGAACTGAAATGATTTATGAAGTTAATTTGACGCATAAGAGTCATTTCAAAGTTGAAAGTTGACACTTTGTTATCTACCATAACAAATAACCTTGATGGGTCAAAAGATGACCAATTAACGAACTGCGGAGTCCTCGTTGTGTTATTCTTTTTGTTTCTTGGCTTTTAAAATGATGAAAGGTGGTGTGCTGTTAGATGTGGTTCATTTGGTATTAAGTTTATGTTTTGAATTGTTTGATCTTTCGCACCATGCAGTCAATTGAAGATTTAAAAGTCTATTATGGAAACTGTGTAAATTCAACTGAGGCAACTTTATTTTTGGATAATGCAGCTTCGGAAGATGATGCACCTATTTGTATTTTCACTGAATGTATTCATCAATCCATCGAACAAGCGGCAGAGAATATACATGTTGTAGACTCCGTGAAACGACATGCAAGTTCTATTAAAGATGTTGCTGATACTTTTGTGATGCACAAGGACTTTCATCAAGTACCTTCTGATGTGGTGTGTTCCGCAACTGTAACTTGGAGCAATATGACCATAGGGATATTTTCTTGTTACTTAACTGTTCGTATGACTTTAAGACTTTGGAGGCTAACCAATGCATTATTCCGGCAAGCTCTACAGGCGAATGGTGTTGATCTAATTTTGATTGTTGGTGATTTTAATGTTTACCATGAATCTTGGTCTACTGAAACTTGAAATAATTATTACAAACGCCAGAGAGGAATACATTTTCATCAATTGATATCAAACGCGGGCCTTATGGTTTTGAACGATTTGAGACGAGGATTCAATCCCACCTGGACGCGAGGTACTACACACACTGTTAATGATAATCCTGCCGAGGTCGCCAAAGTGTGTATACCAAAAAGGTTTACGAGTAAACGAAAGGGGACTAAGTAACTTAAGGTCAACCTTATCTTTATTTTAAGAAGCTTAAAGAAAGAGCAACCAAGATTAAGGTTTACAATGGGTTTTTATACAGGTGAGAGATGTGCGATTATTAAAAAAACGATTATCGATGATGAAGCAATGTTCACAGAAAAAATCGATAAATATCGATATTATCGATAAATCGATTTAATTGAACAAACCCGATATAATACAGTTAATACTTCAAACAAGTGCCAAAAAATTCAAAAACTAACAACAACTTGTAAGACAATCCTTGGTGAAATAAGTGGCAGTGTTAAGAAAAAACAAACTTTTCTCAGCGTTTTTCTCGACTCGATATATCATTGAAATCATCGATATGAAATCGGCTTAAAATTATCGATAAAAATCGATGATTTTGATATAATCGCACATCTCTAATACAGGTATTTGGTGCTATAGTCATCAACCAAAAGGAAAAAAGGCATGAGTTCTCGTTGAGTACAACAATATTTAAAAGTTATTTGAATATCACATAGTTTTTCAGTTTGTATGACATCTCTTGCAAGTCGCTTAAACTTGTCACTAAAAATAGCCGATCTTATCCGTCATTCCGTCAACGCGTTCCGAAGAAAATCATTTAAATTCTGAATGGAACTAAATATTGATTACAAATTAATAACATCTAGACGGCTCAAATGAAGCACCACAAACTCCCACTCACAAGTTCATTAAATTTCGGTTCTTTGCCTTTGACTTCCATTTGACTTGCGATTCAGCCATACCAGCCTTTACCAGTAAAATCCCGTTAACCTTTGAACGGAAACGACTTGAATAACCTCGGCACTTGAATAGTAAAATGAATGCCCTTCAAATCGCATGACGAAAAGTGCAACACATAAGTGGTAAAAGTTATAAATTAAAGTAAAGAAAAGGAAAAATAACAAATTATGACAATTGGTTATGATGAAAGTGAATGTTTAAAGGTGATAAGTGAAGCAGCATAATGGACAATATGGACATTATGATTGTCATGAAGAATGTTGAGGTTGAAGGAATAAGAATTATTAGAATAATAATGGAATCAAAATGAATATAGAAAAGGAAAGAAACGGAAAGAGCAAAAAAAGAATACATTCTTTTGATATTCTATTCACCTTAAGTAGGCTAAAACTAATTTAATGATAACCTTTCATCTGAGCAATTGTTTTGGCTTTACGTTTTTCCATTCCCTTCTTTGATAGCACATGAAATAAAATGGACCGAAATAAGGTGATGATAAAAGAGTAGAGAGAGAAAAAAGAGCAACTAAAAGAAGCAAAATTTCATCTTCCATTGATTCTTTTCTTCTTTTTCTCTTTCTTTTTTTTCTCTCTCCAGTCAACATCTTCTCCATCCTCATCATTGAACACTCAAGACAAGACATTCATTTAGTCTGCCATTTATCAACATTAATATGAGCTTCATAAGTTTCAAGGAATATCACTGATGAGAGAAAGAGAAAAGAACGAAAGAAAATAAAATTATTCTCTTCATTCCATCAGATATAATATTCATTGAACGTGATTCAAATAACTGATTGAAATCAATTGTTTCTCCTTCGCACACCTTATCGCAATACTTGCCTATGAAACAAACATAAAGGCAGCTTATTAATTGAACATTCAGCCAACATGGAAACATTCAACAATCTTTACTTTTCCTTCTAATCGCTCAACCAACCTTTTCACTTTACTTCATCAGTTAATTAATTGAATTATCATTATTATCACGGCCATTATTAACTATTATTATTGAACGTTTTCCTGTTATTCACTCTTTCTATTCAATTGGAATCACAAGTTTCTCCTTTTTTTCACTCAAATTTTGTTCACTTTATTGTTTACAGAATTGCCTTTTCTTTTAATGAAAATCATTTTCTCCTTTTTTCTGAAGCCAAAACATTCTGACAATTTTCACAAGTTTCCCTTTCTTTTTGGCCCTTTATTGAGTTCGGCACATTTTAAAGTTCATTGAATCAAAGTAAATCAGTTGATAATTTGTCCATTTCGCTCCAACTTTTTTCACCATTTCTTCATATTTTCTTTATATTTTCTTCTCTTTTCATTTTTTTTTTGTTTTTTTTATTGCAAGATTAACAGGGAGTTTAGCACAGTTGAAATAGTAATATACAGAATTGCTTGGAATATCATTTTTCATGGGTCAATGAAATGAAATGGAAGGGAATGAAATGAAGAAGAAGAAAAGGAGAAAAAAACAAAATCAGAAGTTTTCATCATTGATATATAATTGAAGTTGATTGCAAGATAACTTATTGTTTCTGATTGTTTCTCAAGTCATTTATCAATTTGAACTTTTTTTTACTTCTTCACCTTTCATCTAAACCTTTAACCCATCTTAAATAATCATTGAAGATGCGATGAAAAAAAGAGAAAAGTTTGGAATCGAAGAAAAAAGATCAACTCAATAACCACTGAACACGATAATCTAGTTCACAATTGAATGGACGATAATGATCAATCAAAATAAAGTTGATGAGTTTAATCGAAAAGGTCAACTTTATAAGTTTTCCGTTTCATTCAAATGAGTTTTGAGCTCAAATTTAGGCCTCAAGTTGGTAAAGGTCGTGGAAAAGTCGAAAGGTTCAATCCATTTGGAGTTTTCATTCCAAGCAATTACTCATTATGATAAAGTTGATAACATTTTTTGTCTTTTTTTTCTTTCGCTTTTTTCTCTCTTTCTTTTATCCATATTCAGATGAAATTGATGACCAAAGGTCGACTCCATTTCATGGTTGAATAGAGACAAACGATTTTCTTGTTTCCAATCAACTAATCTGAAAATAAATTGTTCACCATTTGGTGTTTCATTTTCAACATTTAAACTTTCCAAGTCAAAACACTTTTCGAGACTTTTGAGTTTCCAAAGGAAAGTAATTTTATGCTGAAGAACAAGGAAAATGATTAACCCTTAGTTAAGAGTGAATTGATTTTGTGTACATTTTTCATCATTTTTCTTCCTCTTTCACTCCTTCAGAACCTTTATACACCAAGAAAGATGAACGCAAAATGGGAAATAAAACGAAACCAAAATGCAAAAAAATATATTTACTCCAGTCTCAATCAATCTCAAATTTAGTCGATTTCAGATCAAATGAGTTTCTTCAAAACTAAAGTTACTTTTCTCGATTGCAATCGATTGAAACAAAAAAGTACAAACTATGAGCTTTACTGATATTGGTTGAAATTTTAGAAAAAGAAAAGTGAAAATTTCGAAAAAAAATGTTGATCAAATTTGTACAAATTTGAGCAGTTGATGGTAAAACTGATTACATTTGAATTTTGCCTCAACTCTGAATTTCACTCCCTGTATCCTATAAGTTGGCTATTTGGATACAAACTGGTAAAGAGTTTGCTCAACAAACAAATATATCGTTTTTAATGTTACATATACAACCATTTTGTACAGGAAAGTTTCATTGTTAAGGGTTGCTTCGGTGTATGTATATAAGGCTTTTATAACAAATGTTGACTTGAAAAAGTTTTTCTTCGTTTTTTTTGTTACTTCATTATTGTTACTTGAAATGAACTGAGTTTCACTTTTCTCTTCTATTCAACGGATAATGTTTAACCTGTTCTGGAATACAATTGATTTTACCAACATTGACCATGTTCCTGTTGATCATCCATTAATTGAACCCAATCTTGCAACAAATGATTAACATTGAACCAAAAGTTGAGTAACTATTTGATCAACTTTAACCGTGTCTTAACAATCTTGATCAACCCTCTTCTAATCATGAGAAAGTTTGATTGTTCCAAGTGGCCCAACAGGGTTAATTGTTTCAACTTTTTTCCATTGCAATTGTTTGCTCTTCTTTCGTTACAAGTCACTTTGACTGTAAGCCACAGTTCATGGGATCAATGGTGGGCTTATGATGGTATCTCAGGTTGGTAACAACTTACAGCTTCGGCCTCTTTTTCAGTTACATTTACGATCTACTTTTTGCTCGTGTCAATCATGGAATCAACTTGATCGTCTTCTTTACTCTTCAATATTTACCTCTTTTAAGGTCCAAGCTATTGGGGCATTTTAAACCCTAAATGGTCACATTGTACAAAAGGAAGGAAACAATCGCCCATTGATATAAATCCTGATTCACTTTTATTTGATCCTGGATTAGAGTCGATACAAATCATTAAAGGAGACATTGTAAGTATCTTTCATCTTTCTTTTTTTTATTGTACCTTTCTAATGATCAAAAGCTCAATCCAACTATTAACATTAAAACGATAACAATAGCAATAACATTAACATTTTTAACCTTTTTTGTTTTACTTTGTTTTTTTTGTCAAACCTCTCCATTAATGTCCCATCAAGGGTATAATTGATGGCAACAATTGGTTCAATTGTTGTCTAATAAAGATTAACCATTGAGCTTTAGCTTATTTTGAAGAGCATTTGAAAACTTTTAAAGGATTTCAGCTTCAATATCAAGTTGCCTTTTTTCACGAAAACTTGAAGTAGGCAAAAACGCAAACTTAACACAAAATTTAGTAAATTAGTCAAAATTTTGCAAATCAATCCCAACGAAAAACTCCAGTAGACGCAAAAAGTTTTAGTCTTCAAAAGTGAAAAACGTTAAGTTGTCTTGACGCTCAATGTGTCGCAAATAAAATTACGTTTCTTTTATCTTATTTTCATCAATTTCTAAACGCATTTGCGTTGAAATTTTTATGCCATCTCTTGAATTAGCCATGGATCAAGCTCATGTACAAATACGTGTTCCAAGTATTCACTTTATTTCAAAAATAAAACAAAAAATTGAAATTTTGAAATAATTGATGAAACTATTGTACTCACAAGGCCTTTAAATGTTGATAAATGTCTCATGAAAATATGATTTGCTAAAGATGATATCCACTGTATTCATTGGATTGCTTGATTTTTTCGGCTTTACGCAAAATATGGCCTCTGAACTCAATTATTAAATCAGACCCTTGGAGAGTTGAGTTAATAATATGCTTTCTTCGAGGTTCAAACGGTAGCTTTTTGCTTTACTGTCATTTCAAGTTTATTTCGTGTCTTTTGTGCAAAAAGATTTAGTTTAAAAAGTTGTATTCACATAAAAAATTTTTGATAGCTTTCTTCAAATATCACAACTTTATGAAAACCTTTCAATTCAACGTTGAAATCTGACTTTTTCATCAATTTCTTATTCAATATCTTCAAGCAAGTTGTACAGACTTTAAACCTTATTAACTAGACTATTGATTTAGATGCAATCGCAATTGATTAGTGATATCAAGTAACCATAAGTCTAGCTTTTTCCATGTTAATTTCGCATTGCGATTTCGTTCTATGGTTAATTCAGTCTTGAACAAATTTTCGGTTTTGATTTGATTTTTAGTCTTCGCACAATTGTATTGAAGGATTATTTGGAGGATTAGATTTGATTTGATATTGATAATTTAAATTTTGCGTTTTACATTGAAAAGTTCATTTTACTCTACTCAATCAACTTTGAACTTGACTTTTCCAACTTTCTAATTGACTTATTTTTAGATTAATGGAGATCTAATCAATACTGGACGAGGTTTGAAGCTTGGTGTTGATATAAATTCCTCGATAACAATCACTTCAGGACCTTTATCATATCAATATTCAATTAACCATATGATATTTCATTATGGAACACAAGATGACCGTGGATCTGAACATCGGATTAATGGTGTTTCTTTTCCTGGTGAACTTCAATTATACTTTTACAATTCCCAGCTTTACCATAATTGGACTCAAGCAGCTCAAGAATCAAATGGTTTAGCTGTAATTGCCGTTTTAATTCACATTGCTTCATCTAGTGAAGAGGAAACAACTGCAACTTCATTTAATTCAATAGTTAAATCGATAGAGCACATTAAATATAAAGGTAAGTTTAATTGTTCAAGAGAGCAACAAAATCACTTCAATTTGGTTTAGTTGAGAAGTAACAAAATGAAAATGAGAATTAATTGCATCTGATTCAACTTAAATTGTCTACAGTTTCATCAAATGCCTTTTCCCATTACATTTTGATTCCATCAGAGTTTTTATCAATCTTAAAGATGCAAAATGATAATAATTGTTGAGTGAAAATGATTCAAGTTAATGTTAACAATCGATAGTTAAGAGATTTAGTCAACCTTTTTGCTTCTTTTTTTTGTCTTTTCCCTCGTTTTCCAGTCCAAGCATTTGGACCTTTCAGATTGAGGTTCATTTACAGTCGATTAAGTTATCCATTGGATAGATTTGACTTAATGCTTCTATTTGGTTTCTCCCTTTCATTCAATGTCCATTCAATAGGATAAAAATTACTTGTTTCCCTCATCATTTTCATCATCTTTTTATCTTCATCTTATTTATTTTGCCTCCTTTTACTAACTTACTTACTTACTTAAAAAGCCTCTGTTAATAATAACAATTCAACGTATTGAGAATTGGTGAGATTGAATCAAAAGATTATATCAACAAGAAGGGAAAAGAAGTAAGTTAATCAATTTGGTCAACCTGGTCTTACTCAGGCTGTTATTAGTTTAATATGAAATATTGTTCACGGTCAATGTGAATGATAATGCTGATAATGTTGATGATGAGTATGATGATAGAAGATGATGAAAATGATCGAGTTAGGATGAAAAATTTGATGATATTATGATGGAGATTAAGGCTGTGAAATTGTGCAAAGCAAGAGATGATTTTATCCTTCTTTTTGTTCCTGATGAATTATGATTGTGCGATTAACTTGAGGTTGGATGAGAAGGCTTTAATCGACAATCATATTATAAAAGGTTAATAGATAATGAAAGGTTAACATTACATTTTTATTTGATTGCCTTCAAAGCCCACCATTTATAATGTAAATAGCTTTCAATAGCAAGAGGTGAAGTGAGAAAGAAGCTTCTCTATGTTGCTAATAATGATAATTAGTATCAAGTGATCCGGTTAAATCGTTTATTATCGATGATAACCTCTCCGTTATTATACACTAATTAGTGGAGATGGATAGTTGATCATCCATAATCCAAGAACCAAAATCGACATTTAATCGACCATAATCCAGACATATTATCGAAAGAAAAGCCTTGCTTCACCATATTTCAGTCGTTTTTTGTCTTTGCCATATTTCATCTTGATATAAGTCTGGCAAGCCGAGAATGTAATTTTTCAAGTTGTGTGATAATTTGTTAATTTAAATGACGAAGTTGGCTGTTAATGGCAATTTGATTGTTTACTTCAACCATTGATCCAAAGCTTTACTTGATTAATCTCCACGTATTGGTATTTCCCATCGATAATCAATATAGACTTTACCATCGCAAATCAATATCCTTGGATTACCGTGAAGCATTGATTTCTTTATCCATTATTGTTTCTTTCCTAAGGTACGAGTCATAAACTGGAGTCAATGAGTATCCATAAATTGTTACCAACATTGGACCATTATATTACCTATGAAGGATCTTTAACAGAACCACCGTGTCATGAAACAGTTCAATGGATTGTATTGAATAAACCTCTCTATGCAACTTACCAGCAGCTTTCGTTGATCCGTAATTCCCTTAACATTGATGGTTATGGTGATAATTATAGACCCATTCAGCTGACAAATTATCGCTGTGTCCGAACAAATATACTGAGGGAATTTAATACAACCATAGATGAGGTAAATAATCACTTATTATTAATACACATTAAAAGGAAACAAAAGATAGCTAAATAATCATTTAACGCTATTTTCACAGCATAGAGAAAAGCTTACAACAGTTGCTTATTTGCTGCCTAATAAATAGTGCACTTAATTAAAATAAATTTATTTCCTTCTTTTTTGTTTCTATTTATATTTCAAATTCTTAATCATTCACTTTATATTTAACAGTGTTGATTTATTATAGTAAATCTATTTGATCGAATGATTTTAAGCAATTAAGTCACATTTATTCAAAATCAATTGATAATTTAAATTAAGCGCGTAAAAGATTTTATCTTCTATTTTGCTTATGACAAATATTGTCAATATCCATTCAATATTATCGAATGTCTTGATTTTACTTCTGATTTATAATTTAACTCTTTTTTTTATTTGTTTAGATGTCTCAATCAATGAAAGATAATCACCACGAATTCAACAAGAAACGTATTTGTGGAAACAAAGGTTATGTTACTTATAAAGGTAAGTAAATTAGCGTTTTATTTTGCTCAGTTTCCTATTTGTTATTTGTGCTTATAAATTTTAATATGTTTGTCAAATGTTATTTTTGATGAAATAATCTAGTAGTTAACCTTTAACCATTAACCTTATGGTCCAGCTGTTTGTTTTTTGCTCCATAAATGAAGCAGAAAACAATGTTGACAGTTTCACTTTTAAGGTGAACATTTTGACGATAATGATTATGATGATGCTAAGCTTTTAGGGAAATAAAAATTAAACCTTTCTCTGCATTACAAGTTTTATTAAATGTTTGAAAAGATGAGACAAAAAGTAAAGTGTCAACAAATTGCGATTCATGATTGTACATTTTAAACTTGTACTTTTTGTTGCTTCCATTATTACCAGTGATTAAATGAATCAACGTCAAACTATAATTAAATGAGTTAAATTGTTAGAATGACAGTAACAAATAAAAAAAAGTCCTGCGAAGGTAAGATGTGATAACGATGCTAATAATAAGTGTATATGAAAAAGCTGGTTAGTGAAGTTGTGTCAAGGGAATTATTATCAAAAATTCAGCCAAAGTGAAAAGATGGTGAAGATGAGATGAAAGTGATGAGAGATGATGACAAGTGTACAGAATATTTTGATGAAATATTTGGTCCAAGTAAAGAAGCAAAAGAAAGAGTGGAAAGAAAGAAGCTAAAATGTGATATTACATTGGACAACAGTTTGGCATCTATTATGGCTAATAATATTTGATCAGCAGTTTTAAATTTTTCGACCAAGCTCTTTTTTCATGTTTAATGGTTCATTTTTTCATCATTGAATCAGAATTGTAACTTTGTTGCAAGCCTTTTCCATTTCAAATTTTGATTAATTTTGATTCTGTTTTTATTTTTCCTTAGCTAATATCAAACGAGATTTGGATGGAGACTGATTTTGGGTCCACTGCAAAATGAATGGATAAACATGTGCATTTGATTGTTTCTTCAACTTTATATTCTTTCTTCGACTTGTACAGGATCCATGTCAAAGGTTGAAAAATAATGGATAAACCTCGCTTCCATTGGAACTCTTTACAAGCCCATTCGCAATAGAGATTACTCTTCACTTATTCGATGGTCGATGGCAATCTTCATTATTAGTTGGCCTAATTGACAGTCAAAAGGAACTGTAAAGTTTACTTAGTTTGGCTGACTATTTTTACCTTCAAGATTGGATGAGAAAAACCATGTCTTTCATTAGAAGTGACTAAAAAGTTTTGTGATGTATCATTAATATTAAAAATTATTTAATAAAAAACTTGGATTGTGCCATTCAATCATTTGCATCTAAATACGATACAAAAAACAGCCCCGACTCGCCACGTAACATTTCGCCAGTTTCGTGTTTCTATGAAATGTTTGATTTAACAACAAGTGTTGGTCTGGAAATCATAGAACTTCAGAAATTAAAGCATTCACATTTGAAATTTATAAATAAACTAAAATAAGTTTTCTATTGAATATATATGTTCTAATAGATCGACTGAGAGCTGGACCTGTTATTCAATCACAGAAAACAATATTTTAGCCAATCAAGGGAATCGCTGGGTGAAAATAAAATCCAGGCTTTAATTTCATAATTTACTCGAAAATACTAAATAAAACATGAAAAAAAGTTATTCAAGCAAAGCGATAAAATTTAGTTGATTGTAACAATAAAAAATATTACACAAAGTAAAGTGAATTTTCCCATTTATCAGCGCCATCTAGATGTAATCAAATGGCAACTTAAGGAGCGCAATTTTTTGTTTTCCCTTTTTTGATCTTTGTATCGATACTTGTTTATTTGTGAGTTTCAAGGGAAAATGAACAAATCATGAGTAGCCATAATTACGTAATCAAAAATGATTGGATTGTTAGTAAAAAATAAGCACAATCAGGTAAAATAATCAATTGATTGATTAGAACCTTTGGTAAAAAAACAAGACATTGGTTAACCTTTCGACATGCATAAACTTCTTATGATATTGGGAATGAAAAAGTAGGTGAAATCGATTTGGAAAGATTTAATAAGCAAGACGAAGACGGAGAAAAAAAGACGAAGAAGGGAGGATAAGCTTTGAAATGTATTAGAAATAATAATCATTAAATGTTGATCATCTGAAATATTGATTGATTGAATAAGCGAGAGAGAGAAGCAGCTTATAAAAAAAAGGTTGACTTTGGTTTAACAGTTGTTAATAAAATCTTATAATTTTGAATTTGGTGATAGTATCGATGTTTGATGTTGACTCTTTTGTCATCTCTCCTATCACAATTAAATTAAAAACTACGTAATCAAAAATGATTGGAATGTTTAACTGTGTTTATGTCCCAACAGTATCAATAGAAGCTAAAGAAATCACCCAATCAGACTTGTCGATGGAAAGAGACGCAATGTATAAATTGTCCCTAATGTCAGGAGCATAGTTTCAATGGAATGATGTATTTACCTGGTCCTCAGTCATCCAGTCATCCAGATTGTTGTCATCATCATCATCATCCTCTTTTCCTTTTTTTCTTCTTCACCCTCTTTTTTTACCCTTTCATCACCAAGCCTAATCATGTCTCTACCGGAGGAGAATATTATGTCCCTTATACAAAATCTTCTACTAGAGGGTAATGTTAGTGATCTTCTCGGACCATCGCCAATAAGTAACAACAATAATAGCAACAGTAATGTTAATAATCTTCCGAATTCTCGTGGTTTTCATGGGATCTCAAGTCCATTTCGAAATGATGGTAGCTTACAAGCACCTGGTACCAAATCTAATGTATCCATCGATTCTTTTAACATTGGTTCGTCATCGTCATCTTCATTGTTGTTCCGAAAAGGACTGGCCGAGTCTAAATTTAACTGTGATGGATTATGGAGTACCAGTGATCTGTTGTCGCCCTTATCTGACTGCTCTTACAACTCATTGTTATCTACATCTACCTCTTATACAAAAGGCTTAGAGCCATGTATCAATTCTACTTCCAATACTACCTCCTCGTCAACAGCCTCATGTTTTGATAGCTTAAATCATCACATTCAACGAAATGACCTTGCTTCAACAATTTCGCTAAATAATCTTAATGGTAACAAGTCATCCTATCTATTCCCGCCCCTAGTTAAAGGCAATGGTAATTGTTTATATGACATAGAACCAGGTACGAGTATTTGCCACAGTAATGCTGTTAATGTTTCATCACGAAGACGAACCCTTTCCAGTCACTATACCTCATCATCATCTTCTTCTTCTGTTGATTCGTCTCGTATTCAAGAAGATGAATTTGAATCTCAGATAAACAAGATAGCCAATGAGATTCATTCGACCATCCAGTTACATATGAGTGGCCTACAAGTCCGCCGGGATCAGCTTTTACAGCAATTAGAGAATGTTAAGAGAATTTATTTACAAATTTTCAAACAACAACAGTCATCACCCTCCTCACCCTCTACAGGCTCGTCCTGCTCCTCCGGTAGCCATGTTATAGATGGTAATGGTTTAGGCGGTAATAATATTGGACAAAGACGAATTGGCTTCCAACAAGGTCGAGGATGTTATGACACAAGCACCGAGATTTGCCATCCATTGCCTTTACCAACTGTAACCTTCACAAAACCTGATTCAGCTCTTTACAAAGCAGTCTCTTCTCTAGGTTTTCTTACTACCCCTGCATTTGCTCCCTGTTGCTCAGCTACTGGTGATGGTCTTGAAGTAGCTGTTCCCGGCTTAAACAACAATTTCACCATTGTTACACGCAATTGTTTCAACGAGGAACTTCTTATTGGTCGGGAAAATATTTTTATTAAAATAGTACCATCTAACGGGTCATCTCCCTCCTCCACAACACAAACATCATCCTCTGCTTCATCTCCGTCTTCGTCCAGTTCCTCGTCTCCATTGATTTGTGCCTCAATTTATGGAGGAGGTAGTAATGGTGGAGGTGGTAATAATCATGGTGCAAATACAAATAAGAAAGATCTACTTGGCCTTGATGTTGGCTCAAATTCCTCTAATTCACAATTTGGTTCCAACCTTCACAGCCACCATCTAGGATCTCAATCAACTTCTCTAAGTATACCTTATACTTTACTGGATCATAATAATGGAAAATATACAGTGACATATTTGGTTCCACAATCGCGAACCTTGCCAACTGAATTGAGTATAACTATACTTGTAAATTATATACCTCTTAATGATTCTCCTTTCCATGTACCGGTGCAATTAGAGCAACGATCACGATGGCGATTAGGCTTGACTTTTGGCTCAGAGGGTAATGCAATCGGTCAATTATGTCGACCATGGGGTGTTGCTATTGTTCGCATGCCTCCTTTCATGTTAACACCTCAATATTTGGCGTCAACCTCTGTCAATAATGGCGGAAATGGCACTGGTGATAATGTTTCATCAAACACAAATCATTCTTGTTCATCTTCAAATAATCATTGTAACTCAACAAGTACGGGTAATTCTTGTTCATCAACTAATACGGCTAATCAAGTCTCATCTCAGACTTGCTCAAATCTTACTTCATCAACTACGGGTATGTCTGTTGGAAGTGGCGCTAATGGTAATCACCACCAACAACAGCAACAACAACATCATCAAACACAACAAGGAAATTCACAATACGGGTGTGACAAAATACCTCATTCAACCTCAGTTCATCAGTATTTTTCATCAAATTCCTCTTCACCCTCTCATCTTAACCCACCTTTGCAACAATCAAATCAAAGCACAACACAATTACAGACCAACTCATCGTCTGGTCAAACAACTACGGGTAACTCATATGCCTCATTATTCTCTTCTGATAACTCAAATGGTTTAACCATTGGTGGTAGTTCAACAATTGTTGGTCTCTCATTGCCAACATGCAACTCAAACGCTACTACAGCAAATTCAATTACGGGTATTGAAAAGTCTTCATGTGCGTCATCATCTTCATCTTCAACGGGACCTGGTCCCAACAACACTAATAGTAACCGAAACGGGTCTAAAAGTACAATTAACAAAAATAACAAACACTATTTGATCGCAGTCGCTGATCGTAGTAACAATCGTATTCAATTACTTCACTTTGATGCTGGTACAATGAGCATCAAAGTTCTTCAAGTCTTTGGTTCTGGTCCAGGAACTCGGGCTGGGCTTTTTGATCGGCCTGCGGGTATAACCATTAATACTAGTTTAAATCACATTATAGTCGCGGACAAGGATAACCACAGAATTCAAGTTTTTGATCTTTCCGGCCGTTATCAATTTAAATTTGGTGAAAAGGGAAATCGAGCTGGTCAATTCTGTTATCCATGGGATGTAGATTCCTGTTCGCACACACATCAACTTTTGGTCAGTGATACACGAAATCGTCGAGTCCAACTGTTTACTCCCTACGGACAATATATAACCCATTTCTCCCATCCTTTGGACTCTCCTCGAGGTGTCTCTTTCCTCGGTGACAATCGGATCGTAGTTTCTGATTTTAACAAACATAGACTCTTAATTTTTGACAAATTCCCTTCCAAAGAGGATGCTTCTAAGGTAATTGGTTTTGGCGAAGGAACAGGATGGGGCGAATTCTTGCGTCCGCAAGGAGTATCAATTTTGGGTAATTCTATTTTCTGTGCGGACTCACGTAATAATCGCATCTGCATCTATAATCTGTTTACTCAAGCCTTCGAATATCTTGGACAAGACTTAAACTGTGACAGACCTTCAGGTCTTCATGTAATTGATAATATACTGGTTATCGTTGACTTTGGAAACAATCGACTACAAATTTGTCAACTTTAATGACAGCTTACTTCTAACATCTCATAAAATTATCTGCATTTTGTGAATTATCTTTTAATTTTCTTTTTCTTTTATTTTCTTCACATCTATCTTAAATGTCACCCTTTTGCTTGGTGTTCTCTATTTCCTTCTACCCTCCCTACACCCCTTTCATCTCTTACCTTAACTCTTTTTATTCCACATCTTTCAGATGTGTCCATCCGGGTATCCTTAGAAAGAAGAAGATATTGCTTGCTTTTACATTCTCTTTCATTTCTATCTTAATCTTTGATTTTCTTTACCAATCACCTATTTTCTTTGCTTCCTCATCCTTACACGTCTCTCTATCTTTCCCCTTTCCCTCTGCATGTCTCTCTCACTATAAATATAACTCTATTACCTGTTCACAGTTACCTTTTAGACAACACAAGCATCTAAAAATTTAACAATTTTGCTTTTTCCTTCCATTTTCCCTACACATTAAAATGTTTGCCCTTCTAACCTTAACCCTCAACAAAACCTTCCAGATCTTTAATTACTAGTTATCAAAATGTCTCTTATCTCAATGTCTATTGTTGCTATATGAAAAAAAACACTAAAACAAATAATCAATTTAAGATCAAAAAATACATTGTTAATCTAGTATCTGCAGAGGTGCAGGAAAAAAGACTGAATAAAGTGATTCTATAGCGTATGTATGGTACTATCTTGCCACTTTTATCGTTATTTTATTTTAATTAACAATTTTTGTTTCTTATGTTTCAATGTTTCTCATTTATTTTATTTTCATCCTATTTGGCTCAATCAAAATTGTACCTTTGATTCATTTTTCCATGTAAAAATGCCTGACCAATCTAAAGATATTTGCCAGCAAACTGTCTAATTTTATTTCAAGATCAATCTGGTCGACTTAACCATATATGATTAATGAAATATTAAACTTCTTCACTTAAAACTGTCTATTAGAAAGCAAGACATAATTAAAAGTCTAATATTTCATCTGAATTCAGTTGAGATTAAATTTATCGTTACAGATGAAATTATGATAAGTGAAAAGCTGAACCAGAAGAGTTGATAATTTTAACATCAAGAACTATTCTAGGTATCATTATTTCACTAGAAACAAAAGGATAAAAAAAGTTGGAAGACGAGTTTTATATTTTTTTGGAGCTTAAAAGCATTGAAGGCTTCAAAGCATTGCAATGCAATTGTTTTTATTGTATCACTAAAAAATCTGATTGAAAAACAATTATAGTTAACTTAATTACAAATGAAGTTAATATAAAATTATAAAATGTATTCTACTATGGCAGGTTTATGTTTCATTTTCAGATTGGAAATGGTTCAAGTGTTTACCAGGGTTGAGCGTATGCTGGGGCAGCGTATGATGGAGCGGCTAAGACTTTGGTGTATGCTGGGGCAGCAGCATAGTGTTGGACTGGAGCAGCATAAGCTGGGGCAGCTAAAACTTTGGTGTAAGCGGGGGCAGCGTAGGTTGGGGCGGCCAAGACCTTGCTGTATGCTGGGGCAGCGATGGT
The DNA here is from genome assembly GCF_039701765.1 of Tetranychus urticae. Classification (NCBI taxonomy): domain Eukaryota; kingdom Metazoa; phylum Arthropoda; class Arachnida; order Trombidiformes; family Tetranychidae; genus Tetranychus; species Tetranychus urticae. The sequence continues at coordinate 13,773,800 of NC_142959.1, read as the reverse complement.
TTGAGAATAGGAGAAGGTTGACACTGGAGCGGCGACCTTAGCGTATGTTGGAGCGTAAGCTGGGGCGTAAGCTGGGGCAGCATAAGCAGGGGCAGCTAAGACCTTAGTGTAAGCGGGGGCAGCAGCATAGTGTTGGACTGGAGCAGCGTATGATGGGGCAGCTAAGACTTTGGTGTAAGCGGGGGCAGCAGCGTAACCATAGGTGGCTGGGTAAGCAGCATGATGACCGTAAGCAAGAGCACCGGGGTAAGCGTATCCAGTTGGAGCTAAACCAGCTGAAGCTGAGGCGATGAGGAGTGAAGCGACAACGAAGAAAGTGTTCATTTTGATGTTGATTGGATTGGTTTGTGGAAACACAAAGAAAATTTGTAAAATGAAAAGGTTGATTTGGTTAATCTGGTTGGATTGGAATGAAAGAGCTGAATGATTTTTACAACCAACTGTTGTCCATTTATATACAAAATTTGCTTTAACCAAATTTAATGTACAGTTAAATTGTTTGCCATTCAAAAATGTAATTAATGAGAGACAATATTAATAATTTTGGGTGGAGATTTGGGGAAACAAGTTTAATTTGATTATTTGTTTTTTCCATGTTTAATAGGTTGTACCATTTGTTAACAGATCGTTAACAAATTGATATCGATATTGAACATAAAAGCTTTCACTTTCAATCAGAATAGCCTGAAGCACCCATTGAATTATATACACTTTAAAGGCAAGCTTTACTAATCAAAAGAAAAATAAAATTCAACAAAAGCAGAAAATAAATATTTCAATTGATTAAGGTTGACATGAGAGTTTACCTTAAAAACGATTGTCCATTTCATTAATAAATTTTTTCTTGTTCATTCCATTATCAACAGTCAATTAAGCGTTAATCATCATTAAAATCATTTAGTCTGTCTGTTTGGTCTGCTTATCATTTCATTTTCATTACCAAATATAATATTGAACTTGAAAATGGTAATAATGAGTCTGACTTTGATTTCAATTTTTTGTTCTCTCTCTCTCTTAATACAGTAATTAACATTGATTTACCCTTGTATCAATTGTATTTCATTTGATTCAGATAAAGTTGCCTTAAGCTTAACCTTTTGCTTCCTTTTAAAAAAAGATCATGATATTAGTGATAGATTATAATTTATTGCTAATTGTAATAATTAGTGGATCAACGTGAAAACCTGCAAACAATCAAAGGCAGAACAATTTCATTTCGAATATTCAATTTCCAAATTCAAGGATCAAAAATTTACTTTTCAAACAAATAATGATCACTATAATCATGTCCAATGTAAGCCAAATGTCCACTCTGTTAATACATTTAACAATCCATTTCGAGTTTTAATTGCGATTCTTTTTTTGGCAATTTTCTCCATAATAATACACCTTTTTTTCAGAGTATTGATTAATGTCCATCACAGAAGACAATTTAGTGTTGCCAATTATAATGACCTTTAATGTTAAATTGATTGAGATCAAGGCTTTTCCAAATTCAATTTTTGCATTGATTGGAAAATTGGTTTAAGGTGTAAATTGTGGGAAAACAAAAGGTAAATTATTGATTTTCTGGACATTTTAATTTCTCTTCATTTTCAATATGAATTTGTCAATTTTTACATGGAATATAATTTGGTTAGAAATTTAATTTCTTTTCATTATTAGCAATCTTTAGGCACAGATAATAATAGCAAGTGAAAGTGGATTGGAAAGCTTTTGTACACTTTAACCATTGGAAATGTTGTCTTCACCGGTTTTGGGTAAAGCTCGGGTTTTGGGTTCAACTCTTTTAAAGATACTCTTCAAATACATTTCGTTTGTTTGTTCCGTTAGTTGATTGACTTTGAATCAATTGTGTTTCCACTTTTGAACCATTTTTCACATTCTTCGAGTTGTACTGATTGGTGATTAGCAAATGTGGTGGGGAAGAGTAACTTGATTGGCACCTGTGATGAGGATTACGGGTAATTGATGATGTGTATCTCAATCGATATTCACTTTTTCGCCCTCTCAAAGTTCGAGAAGAAAAGGTTCGGTTAACGGGAAGCGGATAATCTCCATGTCTAAGAGTTCGAACATTTCGCCAACGTTCTATGTGATAGCGAAGAGAGTTGCGAACCTGCCAATTGAAAAGGACAGTTTAACGACTTTCATTTCCAAACATTTCACGATAAACTTGCAATTTATCCCAACAATAGAAACTAAAATAAATTATTTCAAATTTTGTTTTCCAATTTCTTTGTAATTTATTTTTGATCAGAAAAACTGATTTTAATTTCAAGGTTCAATTTAATTGAAATTGATCTTATTAATAGCTATTAATTGTTTTATCATTTTGGCTTATAACTACATTTATATGGCTATTAATAGAATGATAATTGCATGTTTAACGAAAGCGATAATCTTTGGTTTCTTTGTTTCAATGAACTAAATTAACCAGATTACAAGATTGACTGTAATAGTCATGAAATGATCTTACCTCAGCATTAAGGAAACAGTATAAGACGGCAACAGTAAAGCCCTGGAAATGAGGAAAAGGATTCAGAATCTTAGGTTAGTCTGAAGCAAAAACAGAGGCGAAATAATTTACCAAAAATTCATTTGTGAAAAGAATAGAGAAAAGCAAAATTTCGTTCATTTTGAGCAAAAAATTTTAGCCACTGATCAAGAGTTGATTATTAATAGCTTAGAAATAAGATTTTTTTTGGGTTTGGTTGAAGAAAAGGTTCGTTTTTAGGGAAAAGGTCGGCAAGTCTCGATTTTAACTGTTCAATTCGTGATTATTTTCCCATTTAAAGATAAACTGAAGGCTTGCAAATGTGCCTTTATTTTGTTATCATTATACTAATGATTGGCATTATTAATAATAAAGTTACAAAGTAACTGAATTGAGATGTTTGAGACAGACAAAGTACTAAGCTTGACCATGAGAAAAGTTTCAAGTATCCAATTGTCTGAATTATTAGTGAACTTGCCGGCTTTTTCTTCTGAAAAACAAGTCTTGAGAGAAAAAAACCTTTTCTTTCCAAGTTACTCATGATCGATGACCAGTGACTACTGGTTGAAAACATTGGCCAAGAAAATATTTAAATTGAGTAAGATTTACACAAATAGACATTCAAGTTATAATACATTCAATGTGCATTTTTATATTGCATTTATTTACATCTTTATACAACTTTCGTGATCAAGTCTCATGGAAGCTCTTGAAATTGCAATTCAGCTATTAGTGTGAAAAGGTTAAAATTATGTAGATTTTCCTGTAATCCTTGGTAACTCAGGGAACTCATCTCAACTGCGTCAAAATTATCCGAACTAATATCAGAATAATAAGAAACTTGTCTAAACAGGAATTTTTCATCTGTCAAATTGGGTTACTAGGTGAGCTGAAAGGACAATTATTGAGATTATTTCGATTACTTAACCAGTCAAGACTTGAAGGCATTTCAAAATTCAATCTCAATCAGAATCTTTAAATCCTTTAACTGATCAACAATTGGTTTCAAAATAATTGAAATTAGATTCAGAATATTAAACTTCCAGATCGCAAAAAGAATGAAAAATATTCCAAATCGTACAAAATCACAAGCAAACTTAATGGCTTTTCACTTTTCACCATTAATTGTTGAAGGCAATGAGGTGCCTCACTTGGCATTGTTTAACTACAATGGCAACAAAGACATTAGTAAATGTTTAAAAATAACGATTAACATTGACGGGTTAAACAGCCCACTTCTGTAAGTAAATTTATTTAATTGCATATCATAATTTACCATATTTCAATCCTTCAGATAATGTTTATTGTCTTGAAATGAACTTCAAACAGTAACCTTGATGTTACCTTTTTCATGTTAAACCCAAATTGCGCAAAGTAAACCTACAAAGAGTCTTAATACTTTTTGGGTTTATCACAATGAAAATCTTTCCAGGACTGGAAAAGACTTTACAATTGTTATATTTTGATATTTTAATCCAAATTTCCATCTTTAATCTCTAGCTTAATAAACTATTCACAATCAAACGATCTAAATTAAAGTGAATTTCAAGGTTTTTAAAATGAAAAAAAGTATTCAATTTCATCTGAAAATCTCGAGTAAAGTGAAACTTGATTCTAGAAAAATTAGCAACTTTTTTGTTTCTCGATCACAAATCAGTCATTTTACTGACCCAATTGAACAAATAGACACTTTTTTAATCACAAATGTTTGCTTTTCAATTCTTTTCATCCTTTTCTTCCCTTTACATTACCTGAGTTGAATTGAGGGTTGCATGAATATAAGTGTAAACAATTTTGGCATTACCAGAATCAGGAGTTACCAGAAGCAAGATGTAAGCTATACCAAGAAGTGGAGTTAAAACGAGAAGCGCTTTGACAGCTTTTCTGTGAACGAACAAAGAAACTTGATATTAATACATTACAAGTAAAATGAGTAAAGCTTTTCAATTTTATTTTCAAAAATAACTTTGACACTCATTTTTTTTCTCATTATTCATTGGCATTTCCTAGTGATTCTGTAAAGAGTCATTTGCATGTTGGAATCGATAAAAAATTCACTTTTCCAATTTTCTCTCTCAACCCAAACTTTTAAATGATGAACAGACTTTAATTGTGCCTGGAACACGTTTCTTTCTCCATTTGCAAAACTCAAGTTCATCTTGTTCAACGTTACTTGTGCTACCAACTGGTGTTTACCGAGTCAGACTGACTATCCAGGTAAACTTGTAGCCAGTCTAACCTGTTGCCTAAGTGTCTATTTATTTTGCTTGCGTGAGCTGATAATTGGCAGGCAATCAAAAAATATGCAACATCATTCAATTCCTTTCAACCCATTATTATATTTTAGCTTCACTTTCACTGTTCTAGGCTTGCTGGGTAAATTAAACATTTCACTTGATTGTATGACTGACAGTTATCAATCAATTGGTTCAACTCTCTCTCTCACACACACAAATTGATGCCATGAAATAAAATGTTTGCCATTCAAATCTGGTTAAGTGATCGATAAAGTGATCAAGTTGAATAGCTTGTTGAGCTCGCTAGTCTAGCTCAGTCTATTGGTTAGCAGTCTGTTCAGTTCATCACACGATAAATATGAACACATTGAACCTAGATAAGAAACTGTTTATCCGAAGCTCTTGAGTATTTGTTCACCGATATTAATGAAAAGCACAGTGATAATGAACTAAAGCTAATACGATGGATGAAGGTTGAACACATAAGATCATCTCATTTTAACTGAGGTTTATCAATAGTTAATCAAACAATTGCATGAAAGTTTGTCCGAAAAAGAGTAAATGCAAAAAAATTTCCTCTCGAGCCAATATCAGTTCGAATATGCAGAAGAGGACTTTGCGGGTTTGGTAGGACGTAAAAACTGCACCCATTTGTACAGTTAAAAAATAAAAATCGTGAATAATTTGCATAAAAAACTCCTTGCATCAAAGTGTCTTAAGTTTCCAACATTTTTTATTCAAGAGGAAACCTTTGCAACTTTTTATGTTTTTTGAATGATTTACCCAAAAATAAGTCTTAACCCAACATTTTCTGATTCATATTGATGCTAAAAGGTTTTTGTTACAACAAGTCGATTCAATATTAAAACCAGAATAATCGAGAGTAAAATACAAACTGAATGACTCGAACATACAAAATTTATGCTTAACTTGTAGATATGCAACTTCCAGTTGTTTGATCGAACCATGATGAGTTTTAGTCACAAAATTTTCATTCTATGTGAATTTTTGTATTCCTCTTATTTAAAACATTGGAAATATGAAATAATCTTATAAACTCAGATTTTAGTTCAAATGAATGAAATGTATGTAACATTCAAACATTAAGTGTTTAAATTGAGAAAGAGAAATGGTCAAAATTATTCTCCTCTTTCTTTATTCTGTCTACTTCCCTTTCTTATTTCATATTCTTAACAATGGTCAGAAGGGCAAAACTAACTCTTTATTTTAACTAAAGGATTATTGAGGAGAGTTGAATTTATGACTCCAATGTGGTAACTTGAAGATGTCTGGAACTAGTGCTTCGTCAATTGGACGCAGTCCTTATTTAATTATTAGTTTAACTAAATTTAGTTAATTCAATGGGAATAATGTCCGCTAAATGATTATTAATAAATATTATTAAATGGCCTTAAAATGTTACATGTATAATAGTTTTCAGCAATCAATTTTGGCTTTAGTCTTAACAAGCTTAGTAGAATATTTCAGAGTTACTCATCTACTCTTGAAATTGTTTCACCATGAAAACGATGTTGAAAGAAATCTAACCCGAAAATTTGGAGATTTTTTGTAACAAAAACTTGCTTACAGTAGATCTGCCAACCCGAAAATTGATCTAATTCTGCTAAATTGTTCTGCTGCTCCAGCTTAAATCAAGCTTTTACGCTTGATTTTATTTCGCTAATCAAGTTAATTTGACTAACTATCGAATCGTTCTTTTGTTAAATAACTGTTATTTTGTTCTGAATAAGCTAATCAAATAAATTTTGTTTCGTTCCTAACTTTGGTAGATTTAATGTGATTTTTGATTTAGCAATGATTTAGCAACGAAAAGCCTAAAGCCTCGGGATTTTAGTAGAATAGCTAACAGTCAGTGATTACTGCCCTAGTTATCGAGATTAATTCAAGATAAACCTGAACTTTTTCTATTCGTAAATTGGTTAAAGTTATTGTTGCCTTCCAACTCCTTGGAATGGGAATTAATGTTTACAAGATAAAAAGCAAAGAAATTCAATCACTTCATGAACCTATTGATGTCTTGTAATTTTTTGATTGGATCTAGTATTTCACAGAACTCTGATAATCTTTTATTAGATTTTCATTCAGGTTCACCTGAAAATTGATGAATTTGTATCTTGAACCAGCTCTACTAATGCAAAGACAAAAAGGCAACCAAATTTCCAACAAATAGAAATGTCAGTTCATCTTTGCCTAAAAATTTCAATTTCAAAGTATTTATTCAAATTCGCCTTCCAAGTCAAAGGTTATCAAAAATTATAACCTTTTCCAAATAATATTCATGGATTCAACAGTTACAACAAGAGCTCAATAGAAGCTCAAGAAAAGCTGAAATCGCAAACCAAAAACGTAATCTTGATATAAACTGTCATCAAATCTCATAACCTTTCAATGAAACAAAAAGCAAAGTGCAAAAGAGTAATTTTGCAAATCCTTTATATCAACTAAATCCTGTTTTAACAAAATGCAAGTGTCAAATAATTCCTAGGATTTTCTTGTTGTTTTCATTATTAACAATGTTGCTATTCACTTCAACATTGAACAATCAATACTTTGATAACTTGATAACAGATAACATAGAAGTTGGTAAAAAATGCGAAAATAATTTGAACACAATTACCTGTATTGTTGAAATTCTTGAGACGCTTCTGATGCTCTGGTTTTGCTTACAAGAACATAAATGATTACTCCGAGGAAAAACAAGTTTACCTGAAACGAAAAGATTTCCATTATTCGATTGAACCTTTTAACGAAGAAAAAAGTTGAAACGCAAATTTTACTTACCACTAATACGATTGATATTGGACAAATGTATATCAAGTCAATGATATTGATAACTTGCCAGGGACAGTTGAAGCTAAATAAAGATGTAAATGGAAAAGAAAGAAATGAGAAAAAATGAAACTTCTCATGCAACTATCGGTACAATATTTTCGATCAAACCAATTTACTAATTGTTGTAATGATTCCATTAATAGATTCTATTAGCTTTCATCTAACAATGCTATTTACATCTGAAAGGAAGTCAAAGTTTGGTGGAAAAAACTTTTCATTTATTCATGCATTATTCATAATTCGACATTTGCTGGAAAAATGGACATTTCTATTAATTCGTTTACTGTTCTAATGGCTTGATTAATGTCCATGTTTTGGTTAACATTTTAACTGGGAATAATTTAAAAGCGAGTTTTACCTTTTCACTGTTAGAGTTTCTTCATCTTCTTGATTGGGATAAAGGTATTTTATTGGTGCCCAGAGAGTTACCAGAATAACTGGAAAACCTGGGAGTGAAATTCAGTGATAAATGAAAAGAAATGGCGAATTATTCAAGGTTAGCATTTCGTTTGTTTCTCAGAATTGTTTTTTCCTTTTTCCTTGTTTTTCTTTTACTCTTTGGTAAAGTTTTTCAATTGAAGTTTACAATTTTTCACAGTTGAGTTTAAACAACAGTAAATCTTGAAATTGGTAAACCATTTTATTTACAAACTTGTCCAGGGAAACATATTTAATATAATTACAAACTCAACAATCATTTGATAATATGAGTTTAACTGAGCTTCTGCCAATAATGAAACTTTGTCCACTTGAATTTGATATCTTTCATGAAGTAGGCTGAAGACAAAATAATATACATTAAACCCTTTGAAACTTCATTTCTCAAGCTCTGTTCAACATTCAATTATTTTATTGCAAAATGATGAAAACTTCCCAAAACAGATCAAATTCTGTAAACTGATGAAACCACAAAGTGAAACTTGAACAACTCACGTCTGGTCAATAATTGCAGAGAGAAAGCATTTTTAAAAGTTCGATATTGACGGTCGCATTTGAAATAAATCACCCAAAAAACCCGACAAAAACTTTTGGGTTTGCCTAAAGTATCTCAGTTGCTTCAAATTTTTGACAAAAACTTCAGACTATTTATCATTGAAGCAAACGGAAACTCGGTCATTTTTTGAATGAAATTTTGATCAGAATGTAACAGAATTTTTTTGGTGTAAAAATGATTTAATACTTGAGCTTGAATATATGTATGAGAGCATTTGAAAAGTGAAAGAATACAAGTTTTGTGATTGGGAAGGAAAACGAGGAGACTTTGTGACACTTACCCCAACCAATGAGAGCAAACAAGATGAGGTTGATTCTTTCGATTGAAAAAGTGCGAACAACAAGAATGTACAAGTAAAGTCCTTCCAGGAACATCCAGAAGAAACTTGATGCTGTAAAATAAGTTAAAAGTATATACAGGAAACAAATACCATGAAATGAAATCTGTGGAAAAAGATGAAGATGAAAATGGTTTTTTTTCTTCAAATAAATTTATTGTTCTTCACTAATCAAAAGATTTCAAGTCGAGTTGAAAATTAGACAGTAATCCAACATGATGAGAGAAGATGAATGGTGAAAGGAAAGGTTTACTTTTCTTTTCATCATTCATGATGTGATGCTCGGCTAATGCTGGTAAAATTGATGGATCAACACTCGACCAAGGATTGAAGGAAAAAAATAAACTCATCAAATGTCGCTTCAAATGCTTCATCAATTCACATGAAACCTGTTGCACAAGGATTGACTAAATATTTACTCATTTTGATCAGACTATTTGATTGAATCTTTTTTTAAGGTCAATAAAATTAACAATTTCAATGTTAAAAGGTTGAAAAAGTTTAAAAAGTTTCAACTTTAAAATTGCTAATCATTTAAAATATAAATGGAGAATTTTTTCGTTTTTTTTCTCTGAATAAATTTCAAAATAAAATGAAACAATTTCAGTGGAAAGATTGTGTAGGTTTGAGTTTCATGTTTCATTTGATGGAAATGAACACTTATACGTTCTTTCATGTCTAAGTTGACATTAGCTAGAGTTGGATTTACATGATTAAAACCTCGAAATGATACAAATTTGGTTGACTCTCATGAGAACTGTGTTTCAATGTAAATATTGAAATGAATCAATTTGGTTATTTAAAGTGCAAGACAAAAGTTTGCATTTTGTTTCTGCGTTCAATAACACAGTTATTGACAAAATTAATTAAAATAAGTATATTTCAAGCAAATAAAAGCAAAGGTTTACCAAACATTTGAACCTGAGTTTTGATCTCAAAATTTTATAGCAATTGTTTGCAATTGATTTGTTGAGCGTATTAACAGTCAATCCATTGCATGACCCTTGAACTTACACTTTGTGGTCTTGCTTTTTGCTTACCCCATCTTGTGCTTCAATTAGCTGAAAATATTCATATCATATCCAATTCGGTAGCTAACGAACTAACTTTTATTCGTTATTGAAGCAAAAAGCAAAAGCAGACCTTTGTCTTGCACTGTAGTGATTGACAGGGAACTATTCAATCATGATTAGTATTTTGTTTACCTTGTAAGTAGCCAAAGAGCTGTCTTGGAGTGAAGCAGTTGCAATCCAAGTAAGAGCATGAAACATGTAAGATAACATTAGATTGATGTGTATTGTATTCCTGATGCAATGTAAGTCTCTAATAAAGGGTTAAAGGTTTGAAGAAAAGAAAAGGAAAAGTATTGATAAAGTTAATTATTCACAAGAGATGAATTTAAATTTGGTGAATCTTAATTTCTAATAGCAAGTCAAATCTAACCTTGGCTTTGATCAATTCAAACTTTCCAAGTTTTATTTTTACTTTTCCTCAGTTAATTTACATAAAAATCAATAAATTTTCAACCTACATCGGCTTACAATTTAAATGCAATAGTAAACTTTTCTTGTTCATTCTTTCCTCTCTATTAGTATCTGTTTCTCAATTCAATCCTACCAGACTGTATTATTTTAAACTGACGATGTTTTGAACTTGAAAACAAAGATTATTTGCCTTTGTTGTATTGTATTATTCTATCGATGTAAAGTGTCAAAACAGTTTCTATTAGTTTTTCTTTGAAAGCTCAATTCAGAAGCCAAATGTACTGATTCAATAACAAGTGAAGACAAGAAAGCTTCTCTCACAGGTTCGCATGCATTGGATAAACGATCTGTAAACAGTGAATGCACACAACTGTTTAAGAATCATATTTACAACAAGACTTCGAGAGCAAAACAAGTGATGTCAAAGTGAAAAATGGCTCTAATGTGAAGACAATTACATTTCAATTGTCTAATAGGAAAATGTTTCCATTTTGTTTTCATCTTTGACCCATTAAACTGGACATTTACCTCATGGAAATCGCTGAAGTAACATTTAATTCAAGTTGAAACATAATTTCCATACAACTTGGGTTCATCAAGTTCATCACTGAGTTCACCATTTCATAATCAAACCTTTAAATTATGAAACAAAGTCGAGAAAACCAGAATTTGTACTTCTCGTAATTCACTGTAACTCCCTTGATAGATGGATTTTCAAGGATAAAATGTTAGTTCTAACGCGACCAGCTTTCATGTAAAACTAAGTGGGCAACAGTCTGAACTATTGATAGCTTTTCCCTATTATGAAACTCTTCCGATTCAATAACAAATCAAATCAATCAAAATATTCTAATTCTAATTCAAATCTATACCATATATAAAGTCAAAACATGAAATTTTTGCGTAAAGATTGTGGCCAAACTAAAAGGATTCTAAAGAAAAATTTTTCACAACCTGAAAGCCATGATTAAACTACATCCACGAAAAATAGTCAGAACTTTATCGGAATTCAGGTACCTGAGAAATTAGCGTTTAAACAGGGTAGGGGAAAAAATGCAGAATCCGTATCTTTTACCATTGACTTCGGGGGAAAAACTTTTTGGTTGTTCAGGTTGATTGTTGGTTTATTGTTAAATAAGAAGGATATGTAAAACCATTTTTCGAGCAAAGAGTTAGGTAAAATATATGTTGCCTCAACTGTTGAATCAGATTTTATTTTATTTTTTCTCATTGACAATGGTTTTTCATCAATAATTTGAGTCTTTAAATGTGGATTGGATTATTTGTATTCAGTGAAAAGAAATTTACGATCAGTCATGATCGTGACTCAGCTTGTTTACAATAAAAGCAACTTGAATTAAAACATTGCCAAAGCACATCCAAAGCTTGAAAACTGATTGAAATGATGAAAAGTAGCTTAAAATTACTTCACCCAATCTCTCTGATCTACTTTTAAACAGTTTCAAGACTTTCGTCAAGCTTTTAATCAATCAATTAATTAAAGACTGGCATTAATTTATTTCTTTTAGACTTTCTTTTTTAATTTAAAGACTAATTATGCATATGTTCATGCAATCCAAAGTCAACTCAAGAAGGAAAAAATAATTTCAATTAAGTCTGATTACCATTAATAAAATTGTAAAATTGATTGGTAACACTCAACGTTAAACAGCACCTAAGACATGATCGAGCAAAATACTTACTTGAATGTAATCAAAATTGCCAAGGCAATGAATAAAGCTACAATTGATAATCCATAACCAAAATAGTATACGATAGAAGCATCTGATAGGTCAGTAAATTCCTGAATTACAAAGAAAATCAATTTAAACAATTCATCAGTTTACCCGAGTAAAGCACATTGAACAAACATCAGAATGATCATGCAAATTGAATCACACAAATTCTCTTGTTGACCAAGTTGACCTTTAATTCAATTTTGCCCAGCAAATGTATCTTTAATTGACTGGGTCTACACAATTCTGATCAATTTATCGATCATAAATTGTTGCATGGCCAAGTAAACTTACGTTAAAATTTTGTGCAATTTCTTGTTCCAATGCTTTGCACTTGGAGTAATCTGATTTTTCTGCCCAAAAACCATTTGGAAGACACATTCGACTAGCATTTCCTAAGTGTCCAGTAAGTGAAGAGAATTGAAGAGAAGAACAAAAAGACGCAGATTAAGCCATTTCCATATTTCATTATCAACCTCAACATTATCATGATAACTTTTATTGTGATTTAATGCAGTAAATTGTTTGCTTAGCTGTTTAGCTAAACTTTAACCAAAATCAAAGTTAATAAGCAAAACAAGAGCAAAGGTAAACATTGGTATGAAAATCAAGAAACAAGAAACTCCAAAAAGATCAACTACCAAATCGATGAGACAATAAAGTTATCCAGTAAAGCAAACAGATAAACGAATAATGAACATGATAATGTCAAGAATCTCGATGGAAATGAAATTCAATGAAAAACAAAATCCTCTGCAATACTCACGGCTGGTATCATAAGGTACATCGTTCAGTTCGGCAAAACAGGGAATCACAGCAATGTCGTTAACTAAGGTTAAAGGCCAACAAGAGATGCGATCCCATGTTGGTGGACAGTGTATTTTACCATTAACTGAAAACAAGACATTTTTCATTAGAATTTTATTAACCAGAAAAACTCCCAATTCGCACTCCCAGAGAAATTTTTATATTTTCATTTTCTAAACAATCTAAAGTTACATTCCTTGTATATCCAGTTATCAAGTTTTTAGTGTTACATTTTGGTTCATTGTCTAAGCTCGTTTAAACGATGAAAAGAAGAAAAATTTTCTCAATCGATTCGATAATTTAATTAGATTGTTCAAAGTCTGGTAAAAGTTTTACCGGTTTTCCGGTTCAACACTGAATCAGATTAATGGACAATTTCCAACTGAGCAAGTAATGATTCAATTTAACCAGTTCTTCCTCATTTAAGCATTTCACTATTTTCAAGCTCAATTGTTGTAATCGTTTTTTCTGTTGATTTTAAAAATAGATAAAATGTAATAAAATTACGGAAAATTAAGAGTCATGTAACGATGATTCAAATTCAATGTCAATGAAAATTCAACTTATGTCAAAAATATCTTGATTTTCTTTCTTCTTTAATTGCAAATGGAATGCAAAATTAAATTGAATTTTTGTCTTACCTTCGATTGGTGTAGATTCAGTTGAACTGTAAACTATTCCGTTATCATTGGAATTGTTAGTGTAACTGCAATCAACCAGATCGTCATTAATTTTATCCAGAATCTCAGATGCATTGTAATTTACTTCATTGGTTTCCATTGAATGGAAATTGCCTTTATAATTGTTGATAGCACAGGTTAAAAGTGTTCAATTTACATTGATCTTTAGTCACTTGTTGAACAGTTGATTTATTGGTTGCTGTTTGGAGGTTAAATGACAGTAAATTATGGGCTGAGTAAGTCAATGAATAAATTTGCTCGTTTGAAGTCAACTGATGCATTCATTGTTTCAATTTTCATTTCAAGATCCATTTATGGTTTGTTTTTGGGTTAATTTAATGAAACTTGCTTTTATAAGACAAAAAGTGTTATTTGATTGAAATTAAAGGCTGAATAATTTTCTTAGCAAATAATGTTGAAGCATTAGAGTAACTTTGGTGAATGAACTGATCGCATTCACACAATTTGTACAATTGAATGCGCAAGGCAAATATTGATCAACTTGTAACAAAATGATGAACACTTTTAGACTCTTCTGGTTTATACTGATTTATATCAACTCAAACACTCGACTAATTTCGTGCTAAATTTATTGTAATTAAAGCGTTTAATTAAGAGATTTTGTTTAACCAAAGGCGAATTGAATATCAAAATAAACTGATCAAGTTTAATGCTTGTATTGGCAGCTTATTTGTGGACAGAGTTACAAGATTTTTTGACATCTCTGGTTAGTGATTGATGAAAGGAATGGTTATATTGATAGTTGCGATGCAATTGGCAAAATATGTGTTAATTTATTGAGAGTTTGCGTTTATAACTTGTTCAATGTTAATTTAATCTGAAATTTTTGTGTAAAACTTGGGATTCGATAAATTCAAATTGAATTGTGTTCATCGAATTTTGATTCACTTGTGTCTTGAGAATGTCAACTTAAATAACTTAACCTCAACTTGATTAATATTGTTGATTATACAGGTAATTCAGGCTGGTAATTGAAGATATTGAAAGTCTCATCTCAGATCTGACAGATCTCTGAGTCTATGCTCATCCCTGAAGAAACCTTTCACATCCTTGAAGACATAACTGAAGTTAGCTTAATTTGCTTGGATTACGATGGATTGATATTTATTGTCAATTTTATTTCTGAATATTAGAAAAGTTTTCATCCAAAGTTATCTCTAATCATTCCATTCAGGCTATCAGTATGCGTGTTAAACACGAAATTCAGCCTAATTGAGAGTAACCAGAATAATTTTGGTCACGCTTAAGTTGAAAGTTTGTCTCTAGATGGAGTCTCTAGTTTTGCCATTTTTGTACAAATTTTGGGTCAATAACGAAAAATTTTGAACAAATTTAATGCAAGTTAGATTCAAGTCTGAGTTAAAACTTTGATCACTTTTGTACCGTTACGAAAGCAGATTTTCACATGAAACCTATTTTACTGGTGGTGCTTTTAATGATCAACCAGAAATGTACTTATTTTGACAAATAGAACTTCACTTTTCCTGAAAATATTAATAGATTAGGTTTTGAGTTAAACCGACCGCATTTTGTGACCATAAGAGTTAGAGAGTTTAAACTTGCTATTTAACTATAACAGTTATTGGTACACATCATGTATTAAATAACTTTTTCAATACAACACCAGTTCTCTTTATTTTGGCCATTTACTTTAAAACTTTGAGGTTCGATATTTCGAGTATGGCATCACCTACAGTCTTCATTCTTTCACCGATTTACTTCTTTACTAATCACTAACTTAATTCAATCAAATAACTTTTCATTAACTCATTCTGGTAACGATTTATGAGCTTTAAATGGACGAGAAACAACTTATTAAACAAACTAAACTCATATTAATGCATATCTTGGTAAATAAACCAATTTTCTGGTTAAACCTGCAAATGAAAGGCAAAGAATGCTGCAAAAACCTCGATCTTTTGAGTAAAGAGCTGAGACTTCGTAGCTTTGTAGGTAAATGAAAACTAAATCCATTGGTACAATTAAAGAATTCATCCGATGGACAGTTTTCAAGAAAATCGAGGTCAAAGTTTAAACTTCGATCGCCTTTTGTACAGAAGTGTGACCAAAATTTTTGATGAAACTCATTTTGCTGTAGTAACTTTTGATAGTTAACCAGAAAATGGACTTATTTGGAGAATTAACATTTTCTGTTTCCTTTAAAACAGATCAGTTCGATTTTTAGTTAAACCGACAGCATTCTGTGACCATAAGAGTTACTTGGATGAAACTTATTTTCGATCTATAAAAATTGTTTGTAAACATTATGGCCTGAATAACTTTCTCAATTCCTCTTCAGTTCTCTTGATTTTGGCCATTAACCCGAAAACTTTGAGTCTCGATATTTCGAGAATGGCATCACCTACAGTCATCATTCTTTAATCAATCATTAGATTACATTATGGACTATAACAGCATATGATTGAATATCGAATAAAATTTGAGCCTATTCATTTAATAATGAATACCCTTTTAACGTATAAGATTTGTGTTTTATAACCATTGAACATTATAAATCAAGTTTCAAATCTTAATACGGTGCTATGACTTTTTTTACGGGACAGAGAATAATTCAATGTTTCAATATTTCATAGGCCATAATGCAATTCAATGTTTGATCAAAGAATGAGGATTGTAGATGATAGCGATACCGAAATATTGAGGCTCAAAGTTTTCGGGTTAATGGCCAAAATCAAGAGAACTGAAGATGAATTGAGAAAATTATTATGGCCAAGATGTTTACAAACAATTTTTATAGATCGATAATAAGTTCCATCCATGTAACTCTTATGGTCACAGAATGCTGTCGGTTTAATTAAAAATCGAACTGATCTGCTTTGAAGGAAACAGAGAATATTAATTCTCAAAATAAGAACATTTTCTGTTTGGTCTTTAAAAGATACATGAGTTATATGAGTTTCCTCAAAAAACCTTCTTCAATAGCTGAACAAAAGGCGATCGAAGTTTCAACTTTGACCTCGATTTTCTTGAAAACTGTCCATCGGATGAATTCTTTAATTGTACCAATAGATTTAGTTTTCATGTACCTACAAACCTACGAAGTCTCAACTCTTTACTCAAAAGATCGAGGTTTTTGCAGCATTCTTTGCCTTTCATTTGCAGGTTTAACCAGAAAATTGGTTTATTTACCAAGATATGCATTAATATGAGTTTAGTTTGTTGAATAAGTTGTTTCTCGTCCATTTAAAGCTCAGAAATCGTTACCAGAATGAGCTAATGAAAAGTTATTTGATTGAATTAAATTATTGATTAGCAAAGAAGTAAATCGGTGAAAGAATGAAGACTGTAGGTGATGCCATACTCGAAATATCGAACCTCAAAGTTTTAATGTCAATGGCCAAAATAAAGAGAACTGTTGTTGTATTGAAAAAGTTATGTAATCCATGATGTGTACCAATAATTGCTATCGACAAATATTCAGTTTCAACTCTCTAACTCTTATGGTCACAAAATGCGGTCGGTTTAACTCAAAATCGAACTTATGTGGTTTACAAAAAAGAAAAGTTCTATTTCTCAAAGTAAGTACATTTTATGGTTGAATATCAAAAGTTAAATCAGTAAAATAAGTTTCAGGCAAAAATCTACTTCCATAATTGTATGGAAAGCGATCGAAATTTCAACTTTGACATCGATCTTCTCGAAAACTAACGATCAGAGAATCTTTTATCTTCCATTTTTCAATTTACCCAGAAGGAGGTTCATAACTATTAATGTAAGGCTATCAATATTTTAATGATTGGACGAGAAGAAGCCGGTGGTTATCCATATCAAACAAATGAATAACCACGAAGTTGGTAACTTTAATTCATCTTCCATTTTCAATTTTTAGTTTTATTCATTCAAAATTCTGAAGCAGTAACTCATAAATTTTCTTTTAGTTGAAAGCAAGTCAATAAATTTTAAGAAACATTATTTTGATATTAACTTATTACTTGCTGAAAAGCATTGATTTTATTGCATTCGATTTACAATTAATAACAAGTATAAAAAATATTTGAATATGATTATGATGAGGGAACGGGAAGACTAAGAAAGGGGAAATTAGCGATGCAAAATGAGCCAGTTTTGAATCGATTGCATCAAATGAGCTTCAAATTTTTACAATCGCCCATTTCGTTGCTTTACCTTTCCATTCCAATAATATTTATGAAAATGCAATTTTTTTGGCTTAAAATAGATTAATTTTTTTCATCTCATTTCATAATGAATATTGAATTAAAATCATTTTCTAAAAATTTAGATCAGTAATGATCTTCTTCAGCGTAGTGAACCTTTGCTGGTCGATATGATTGATGTTCCTTGTAAGTTGGAAGTGGTTGATAGGTTGGCACTGGCTTGTAGTTGTGTGCTGGAGTGTAAGGTTCTTTAACATATTGAGGTTTGTAGCTTGATGGACGGTACTGGACTGCACCATATGAAGGTCCATATGTACCAGTGTAATGACTGGTTGGGTAATAATGTGATTTAGGGTAGCTGGCTGGTTTGTATGAGTCGACTGGGTAATGTTCAACAGTCTTTGGTTCATATGCTGGTCGGTAACTTGGAGACTTGTATTCAGCATGTTGTGGTTTGTATTCTGGTTTGTAGGCTGGTCGGTATTCTGGTTGGTATTCGGGTTTGTATTCAGGCTTGTACTCAGGCTTGTATTCGGGTTTGTAGTCAGGTTTGTATTCTGGCTTATATTCTGGCTTGTAGTCAGGTTTGTAGTCAGGCTTGTAATGAGCTGGAAGTCCCTTTGGTGGCTCGTTAACTTCAAGACTAACACCAGCAGGTTGCTTCTTAACTACTCCAGGCTCATTAGTCTTGATAGTTGCTCTGAAACCGTATTCATCAGCAACATAATCGACAACCCGGTATACTCCATAAGCATCGGTGTATCTGAAAAATGAAAAAATTAATTGATTAATTTTATGCTTGATTAATATAAACTTTAATTTCCAGTCATTGACATTTTACAGTCAGCGTCAATTTATAATTAAGGAGCAACTTACCCGTATGAACCCTTTTTGTTTCCATAATCATCTCCTTTCTCTTCTGTAAATTTGAAAAGGGAAAACATTAAAAATTATTTATATTGAGCTTTTAAATTTTTATGAATTCAATTTTCACATTAGACTAACCTTGATGTCGGACATTTCCATATCCGTCATCAACTTGGTATCCGTAGTTGTAAGGCTGCTTGTACTCTGAGTTATATTCGGGTTTATGTTCTGGCTTGTAAGCAGGTTTATATTCTGGTTTGTATTCTGGTTTATACTCTGGTTTATATTCTGGCTTGTAAGCGGGCTTGTATTCTGGTTTGTATTCTGGTTTGTATTCGGGTTTGTATTCGGGTTTGTACTCTGGCTTGTACTCTGGCTTGTACTCTGGTTTATATGCTGGTCTGTATTCGGGTTGATATTCGGGTTGATAGTCTGGCTTATAGTCTGGTTTGTAGTCTGGTTTGTAGTCGTGCTTGTATGGTCTTGGAGCATAAGTTTTTGGGAGATCAACATCATGGGAGTATTCATGAGAGTATCCAAAAGCTTCTGGTTCACGAGCTTTGTATGGCTTGTAAGTTGCTGGTTTATAAGGATCTGATCGAGGATAAGTTGGCTCGTATTTGGGTGAATATGCATGTGGTGAAGGTGGATGATAAGGAGCTGGTGGTGGCCCGTAATCAGCCAAAGTCATTCCCAATAAGGGTAAAACCAGTAAAATCTATGGACAATGCAAAGAAAATGGAAGAAGAAAATATGAGACCATTTGGGTTACAAGTTGATGAAAGTAAACTTATAAATCTACAAAAATCGAAGATCAATCACAACAAAAGTGAAGCACTCAAATGAACTAGCAGTCCAATTGAAATAACAGAGGAGATCCAAGCACACTATCCATGGTATTCCGTATTGATTGAATCACATCTTTCAACCGTTTCTTAAACTTCAATTTACACAATTTATAAACTCAGCAAACCAATAAAATTACTTACTTTAAACATGGTTAATTTGAAGAAAACTAAATTTGCACGAAAAAAATATAACTTCAACTTTTCCAGCCAATGAACAATTTACAAATGACTTAACATCAACTTCGATTCCTCTTTTTTTATATAAAATACAGAAGAGCCGAAAAAGGCCGAACTATAAAACGATTTTACCAAATGTCCAATATTATGCATAATATTAAAATTATAATAAAAGCGAGTAAAGAAAGAGAAAGAAAAGAAAAACAAAATTTACCGTAAAAAACTGGGCTGACCAATTGATATTACATATTGATAGAAAAGAGAGAAAGAGAAAAAAGAAAGAGAAGAAAAGTGGGCGCGATTTTTGATTCCCAAATGTAGCTATCGATTGAACTGAACAAGGAACAGATTAAGTATCTTTCTTTATGTTAATCAGTCGATTATGATTAAACTCTCTCCATGTTGAACATAATCTTCTTCGTTCTCCTCCTTCTTTCTATACCCAACCAATATATCGACTTCAGCATCACTTTCACTCAGGCCTTAAACCAGATTTTAATTTATCATTATTTTTCATTCCCTCTTCTCTCTCTCTCTTTTCCCCTTACTCACTCATTTTCATCATCAAAATCAAATTAATCAAAACTCAATTGCAGCACTTGAACAACCGCTATTAAGCCTGTCCAAGCGCTGACCCAGTCGATATTGATCAATATATATATATTTTTCCTGACCTTGCAACAATTTATTTTATCTCAAATTATGAATTTACATTAACACTTTAATATTATCACAATAAAGACCATATCAAATGAATAGGAGACTAAATTGACTTTTGGACAATGTTATTATTGTTAATTTGTATTGTAATTAACTGTTACTTTCAACAAGTTAACGACTTTTCCTTTGTTCAACAAGATTCAACTTAATGATGTTAATTTGTCTTATATCAAATGATATTGTTAAACATTACATTAGCCATTTTAATCAACATTTTATCATTTAATAACATCAATATTAAACCAGCAAATTGGTCATTTTCAATTCTCATATCAACCAAGTTGATCGTCTTTGCTTATGAATAAACCTTTTCCATCCTCAAACGCATTATCAATATCTCAATATTTTACATTCAATTTGATATTAATTTTAACACTTTTATTGATATAATTTCAATAAATGACAACCTTGAATGCAACAATTAAATCCAATCATTTATTAGCCTTGATTTGAATCATTTATTTTTAAAATACAAAAAACCAAAAGTGACACAAATTGACTCTTGAAACGACTGTAATTTACCGATAAACTAACCATTAAAGGGTCGATATTTTTACTCAATTATTTTCAGTTTTTCCTTTGTTTTGACCATCGATCGATCATCGATGGACTCAGGCAAAAGTCGTGATTGAAAGCCTCCAGGTAAATCGGTAATCAACAGTAACATTAATAACAAACATTCGTAATTAAATTGCAAAAGTTAAAAACAAAAGATGAGAAAAAAAAACAAAACAAAAAGTACCAAAAATCGCATTTAAAGTTTGCATTTTCCCACCAGAAGAGTCGAGACAGATAATCGTAAAATTGAACTCAATTTAAATCGTAATAATCAAACAATATTGATTAATCATGAATAATCAAGAGCAACAACAAAACCCATTTTATTGGAGATATTGAAAAATGATATTGAAAACAAATGAAAGTGTCGTTAATCAATAATCTAACCCAAGGATAAATCAGATTATGAGAAAAAAAAGGAAACAATTTTTCCTCTTTTTTTAATTCAATTCAAGACCAATTATTAAATTGTTAATTATTGAATTGAACCTTCAATTCAACTCTGTAAAGGTACAAATTGAACTGAATTGATTGTCCGAAAAGTGAAAGTCCAATTTGCATTTGATTGAAGTAAAGACAGCATTTAAATTACATTTTTACCATAAAAAACAAATTTACCAATCTTGACCTTTTTTGCCAACTCTGTAATACAATCAAGGTTGAGATGTTGATCAGTCAACCTTTGACTTGGACAATGAGGTCAGCAAGGGCCTTCAGGGTTCTACCTCTAGATATGAGTTTACTGTTGTAATTACAATCAAATGTTAATCAAAATCTTTGATGGAAAAATTTTCTTCTTTTCTCTCTCTCATTTACGATTCTTACCAATGAAGGAAACTGGCCAATTCCGTTGATATCCAATACATGATCGGACTTCAACTTTTCCTCATCTCCTCCCGTTCATCAATTAAGATCATCTTCATTAACATTTTCTGGTCTCAACAATTTGCTCCAATTGAACCGTCTAAAATGAAGCCTCCAATTGAGATCAATTTTACCGAGAGTTGACAGCAAATGGTTATCATTATTTTAAATCATTTGACGTTTCAAACACTTTTTCCAATTTTTTTCATCAAATCAGTAAAATTGTGAATAAATTGAATTGAAATCAATTTATGCTCATCTTTACCCGAAATTTGGGTTACCCATTGATTAGACAATTTAATTAAACTCATCAGTTTACCATGTAAATCAATCCAACTGTGAGGTAACCAGAAAAGGTTTATGTGTTTATAATTGAAACCAATTACCAACTGTTGATCAATTGATTATTGATCAATTCATTTCTTTTCTTCACCTTCTTTTGATTAAAATAAGATAAAAGTTATTCGCTTTATTGATTAATTGTGTTGATTGATGGGATCGATAGTGAAATTTCAATAATAATGTTGTTCAAGTGTTTACCTTTAAATCAATGTTTTACATAATCATATAAAAATGATGTGATAATCAGTTTTGAGTTGAAAAAAAACGATTAAAATCATTTGTAGGTTGAGTTAATGTAAAGATTTTCAAGTTTGAAATTAAATTGTTCAATTTGCTTCCGTCTTTTAACAATAACTTGATCATCAATCAACCATCAATACAACAATAAACATTCATTAATCAAACAAGTCTTGTTGGTAAATCAAAGGATTCTTTTAATTACCATTGATACATTTTGCTTGTGAGTTGAATACAAATTAGATTATTCATTGAGACTAATCTAATCACTTGTTAACACTTGTTTAAGCAAATGTTGTCTTTTTTTTACGATTTCAATGGTTAATCTTGAAATGAAAGATTAACTGATTAACTGTGAAATGGTAATTAAGAGCAGTAATCAAAAAAGGTAAACTCAAAAAAAGGTTCAATAGCGAAAAGCATAAATCCAAATACGATAAATTAACCTTAACAATTAACTGTTAATAAAAGCTTCATTCATCACCTCAATATTAACTTTAACCTTTTCATTTCTTAAAATTGAAACTCAATTCAACTTTGCTTATTAACTGATTGTATTATTAAACACTTGATCTTGTTAACTGTGTATTAACATTTAATTTCAATTGTAATATTTGATTCAACTTTCCCGTGTGATTTACTGGTTAATCTGTAACGGTTAACTGTAACACTTTAATCTTGAGCTAATCTTAAAAAATAATGATAACTGTTTCAGGTTAAATTGTAATCTCATTGATTGTTATTGTCTTTTGGTTAACATTTTCCTGGTTCAAATGTTAAATATTTAACCACAGAGATTAATCAACAATTAACTCTAATTACGTTGATTGATCATTTTTACATTTGTTTGTTTATTGCTTTTTATGTTGTTTGGTTAACCAATTTTTCTGGTCATTCAGCTGTTTTGTTTTCTGGTTTACAATTTGTTTTTTGTTTCAAATGTTTCATATCTGATTAGATTGATCAATAATTAGTTGTAAATGTAAACAGTTAGGGATAATTATTGCTTTTCATAATCAAGGTTTGATTGGACCTTTAATGTTGCCACGAATTTACAATTTTAACAAATTCAGTGCAATTAGCCGACGGCTAATGAGTACTTTATATTGCTCAGAAAACAAACTTGATCATCCATCGTGAAGATTCAACGTTTGCTGATAATTTTTCATTTCTTTCTTTCTTTCTTTTTTTTCTGGGTCGAAAGTTGAACAATTTTTAATTGTAATTAACAACACACCTTGTTTAACTAAGGTCTTGCTAATCAATTTGCTAAACATTGGCCCAACAACATTGATATTTTGTTTCAGTGTGTCCGCTCATTATTTTTGACATTGATTATTGTGCTTTGTGTTTTCAATGGAAATTAGTTTCACTTTTTTACATTAATTGGGTAAAAAGATACCAG